>NC_086375.1:46508954-47908267 GCF_036588685.1 Mytilus trossulus
TAATTTTTAAAAATAGTTACCATTTTTAAGCATATTAACAATTTTACTCTCTCCTCTTTTGGTGCTTGACGTCATGGCAATGATAGGCTTTCCTCTACCGTCTAAGGATAATGCCGCCCCACTGATAAAATCAATCTGTCCCCCAAAACCGGAGTATATCCTTTCTCCAATCGAATCAGCACAAACTTGTCCACCTAAGTCCACCTCTATGCAGGAGTTGATAGCGGTCACTTTAGGGTTCTGACAAATTACTGCTGTACTATTTGTGAAGGAAACATCACACATTTCTGAAATTGTTTTTTTTTATAAGTATACAGTATAGTATATCCATATTTTTTTTAACTTTTCATTCTGAAATTTAGTTTTTAAAACACAAGGTTTCCACATTTGGCAATAATTGACGTTTGTATTGTATTGAAATGGTTAGAGAAGGAAGTGTTCATTCAAATTGCATAGCCTTTAAACGACCATCAGCGAAGAACAACATTTCTATGTTAGTTGTTTCATGTTTCCTTATAAAGAATTAGTTTATAGTGTACCTCTATATGTATTTAGTGAGTCCCAACTCATTTCTCATGCAAAGATGAGAGCAAAGTGAAAATAATTATAATAGTGTATTAGGTAGCAACATGGACATAATTCGATTTAAGAAGTCATAATGTTGTTTTAGAGTCCTCGCATACAGAGTATTCGATCCACTTAAGAAGAAATCCATCTTGTTGGGCTTCAACTCCAACTGATTATTTTAGGATAACCTACAACTGATCATGAATAGTTACAGTCCCAATTCAACTGCTAGTAACATGTAGTAATATTTAACGGTAATTGCGTATTTATGATTTCGAACGCAGTGAGGTTAGCTCACTCGTATGAAGTGTTTTCAATTTGTCATACTAGTACCTTACTATGTGGTATATCTTTTGTTCATTGCTGAAGGCCTCACAGTTACCCATATTTGTTAACTCATGCGTCATTTTGGTCTCAGATGGAAAGTTATCTTGTTGTCAATCATACCATATCTTCTTATTTTTATACACGGTTGTATCCAAAGATCGTAAGAAATTAAAGTGATAAGAAATCTTCTTTTTAGTTCCAGCTTAATACTATCGAGCATATTTAGTATTATTTACAGAAGCTTGGTAATTTTTTTTTAAATTAAATGATTGTACCTTTATCGGATCATTATATCTTACCCACAAAAGGATTGTTGTCCATGAAGTCGTACAACCGTTTGGTTCCAATAGCAAATGTGCTAATGATATTCCCCGTTTGTACGTTTTTCAGAGCATTTGTAATATTTCCATTTTCTACTAAGTCTACCACACCATCACTAAACATTTCTGAATGTACTCCTAAATCTTTATGATCCGTTAGCTCCGCTAAAACTGCGTTTGGTATAGAACCAATACCTAAAACATGATCAAAATGTTGTTTTAAATTAAAGTGCATTTTATAAAGCTGTGTGTGCATACGATCAACACTTAGAATCATTGAATTATCTTTCTCCCTTGAAAAGGAATGTTACCTACAAGCAAAGTGATTTCGTTAAAATCTTTGAATATATATAATAGGGTAAACACATTTTTAACACTTTTTCTTTCTATGGATTAATTGCATCTTTTTCATAGATTGTCACATATAGTTGAACATAAAACTTTTCTGTATCTAGTTTTTGTGTTTTGTTAAAGCACAAAGCTCAGCCGTTTACCAAGCACATACAATAGTGCGCCATCTAAAACCAAACTTCATCAAATCATACCAAATTTGGTTAATATGATATGTCTTCTTTATAGATTTGATTATGTTCTATTTATGGTTGTATCAGATCTTCAGCATTTATATATAAAGCGTTTTATAGTTTGGCCTGGATCATAACAAAAGACACACAAAAGGCTTTTCAAAATGCGAATATGGTTCAGAAAAATTGGCACTGTCACCAGTAAAGTGGCAAGTAATTCAGTACTGTCGTGAAAATACATATATTGCTGTTGGGAAATGTGTTGTTATCAAATTTTGTAAATTATCTTGAATTGAAAGGATTTTTTTCCCTCATGCAAAGTTTTAATTCTTTTTTTTTTTTACTTATCTGCTTTTCAACGTTTATATTAGATTTGGACCTGAAGTAGGACTGAAGAGACATGTATTGTGGAAATGCGGATGTTGTTCAAGGGATTATTGCATTCATTTTTGTGTTTGGAAAAGTTCATACCCATTTGAAGCGTAGCGCCATCTTCAACTAGATTATCTGCTATGAGCCTTCCGATCTTTTTCTCCTCCTGAGACGGTTTACTTATGGTCAGTTCTGGAATACGGAAGTCACAGTCTACAATAGCATCTAAGTGTGACTGGTGGATCATGCCGTCTCCTATTGTTCTTGGAAGGTTTTTATTGGTGGCACCTATAGATAAACAATAACAGCTTATAAAAGTCCAGAGAAGGAAAATTATTATAATATGTGAACATTGCAATATATAATTGTCCTTTTGAAGTCCGATGAAGGAAACACTGTTTCTGTATTTCTGATATTAGCATTTGTATTTATTTGTGATCTGTTATAGAATCATGCAGATTTACAGTACACATTCTTGAATAACATTTTTTTAGAGTTTGATATATTAACCATAATATAAATGCAAAAATCATTGCCAGGTATTTAATAGTGCAAGTAATGCGACTATCGCCATACAAAGAACTCGCATGTTTGATACAATTCTTCAGTATGCAATCGCAATAATAAACCTTGCATTGTTCCATTGTTCAATCAAAAATTGTAATATTAGTAATGAAATTAACACAATAATTTCTATATTTGCATTACATTTATGTGCAGATGTACAATAAAAATCGAGATAAGTTTATTTTGAACACAGTCATCCCTTTCTTTGTATAGTTAGGGAAAATCTTAACGAGAAATAAAAGCGTGGTATGGTCTATGTTTTAAATACCAATGATATACTTGGCATTCTGTATGGCAGCACGTGTACAATCAACACTGGGTCCTAAGGAACAGAATCCATGTTTATCTGGTGGTGTTACTGATATCAAGGCTACGTCAAGCTCAATCTTCTTCAGTCGAAACAACAGTGGTATCTCATAGAGAAATATGGGTGTACTGTCAGCTCTGCCTTCATTCACGGCAGAACGAGAATTAGCAGCAAGGAAGAGTGAATTCGATCGAAATATTCCTGAAATGTACATATATTTATTTTAAATACTACTACAATTTCAGTAGTAAATTTCAGTGTCTTTTATATAAAACGACAAATAGTTTTTAATGGTTTAAAGTAAAGTCCATTCTTACCTCCATACAGGTGAAAGCTCAATCTGTCTTTTAGAAAACACAAGAAATGAACTTGAAAGGAAGTCTGATAGAAAAAAAATATGTTCCATGGACATTTTCAATGAAAAAAAGAGAATCAGACCTAACATTTGAGTCACGGTTTGTCGATCCTTTTCGGCCTTTTCTAATGACAAAAATTTCCATACGGGCTTTCCTTTTGCTATATGTCCTTTTAAGCTCATCTGTCCCACGGTGCCAAGTGAGTTTTTCTCAACACTTGGCGTCCGTCGTCCGTCGTCTGTAAACTTTTACAAAAATCTTCTCCTCTGAAACTACTGGGCCAAATTTAACCAAACTTGGGGTATCTAGTTTAAAAAATGTGTTCAATGACCCGGCCAATCAGCCAAGATGGCTAAAAATAAAAATTCTGACGAGATAGAATTGTTTATCAGGTCAAGATCTATCTGCCCTGAAATTTTCAGATGAATCGGACAACCCGTTGTTGGCTTGCTGTCCCTAAATTGGTTATTTTAAGGAAATTTTGACGTTTTTGGTTTTTATCTTAAATATTATTATAGATAGAGATAAACTGTAATATAGTGTTATTAACTGGCTGTTTCTGTATTGGCACTGGTATAGATTGCAGGGCCGTAGCGTAATGGAGGAAAATGAGGCAAATGCCTCACTCTTGAAACGACAACCAAACTTTTGAAGTTGGTGTTTTTTTTATTATGTATTTTACATTATCAATATGCGAGTTTCGAGTTTCAAATTATCTACCGGCACACTACATACAGTGTGTCCAATCTGCAGCAACGATTGCAGCTTTTACCATAGCAGTGAAGGTAAAAAATAAGTGTTCCGAATACATTCAAAAAAAAATAAAAATTAAACAAATCTTAAGGTTTATGTACCCTTCTGTAGCCATTTTTGTACGAACTTTTCAAACTTCAATTGTATCAAAACTACAGATTGTTTTCATCATATCTGTAGTTTTGATACAATTAAGGTTTGAAAAATTCGTCAGGCACCCGAACCCCCCTAAAAAAAAAGGCTCAAAAATTTTTCGCCTCGCTCCGCTCGGCGAAAAATTTGCCTCACTTTAAAGACCCATGCGCTACGGCCTTGGATTCAAGGTTTGCTGTATTGGACTCGAGACCCGTAGGGTCGAGGGCCAATACAGCTGACCGAGAATCTATACCAGTGCCAATTGCAATACAGAAACAGCCAGTTCATAACACTTTTATTAAATGATTATAAGAGAATTAAAAACCGGAAGTGAACGTCCCGTATTAGCCCATGGGCCAATACAGCTTTTTTCCCCGCTTTTTTCTGTATAATACTATTGGCCCTGTTTTTTCCGTTTCAAAACTTTAAGACGTTACAAAACATTGCACATCATTTAACCTGTTTATTTTATGACTTTAATTTAAAAAATATTATAAAATGTTTTTATGCATAACGATACTTCCAAAATTAAGTAATGGCGTAAGAAAATTGATAACCGGAAGTGAACGTCCTGTATAAGCCCTAGGGCTTATACGGCTTTTTTCCCGCCTTTTTCTGTATTGGCCCTGTTTTTTTTCCCGTAGAGCAATATTAAATCTTGATTTATATCGACAGTGGAACGTTTTTAGTATTGCACATGCTGATTTATCCGTATTAGTGCTTATTTGCTCATATCATTTAATAAACAGTAATAATGTTCAGCAAAGTAAGATCTATAAATAAGTCAACTTGACCAAAATGGTCAGTTGACCCTTTAAGGAGTTATTGCCCTTTATAGTCATTTTTTTAAACAATTTTTCGTAAAGTTTTGTAATCTTATACAAAAATCTTCTCCTCTGAAACTACTAAGACAAATTTAACCAAACTTGTCCGTAATCATCATTAGGGTAAATGTTTTTAAAAATGTGTCCGATGACCCTGCCCGTTAACCAAGATGGCTGATATGGCTAAAAATAGTACATAGGGTAAAATGCAGGTTTTGGCTCATATCTCTGAAACCAAAGAATTTTGAGCAAATTGACAGGAATGAATTGTTCATTAGGTCAAGATCTATCTGCCCTGAAATTTTCAGACAAATCAGGCAAGCTGTAGTTGGGTTGCTGCCCCTGAATTGGTAATTTTAAGAAAATTTTGCAGCTTTTGGTTATTATCTTGAATATCATTATAGATAGAGATAAACTGTAAACAGCAATAATGTACAGCAAAATAAGACCTACAAATAAGTGAACATATTCAAAATGGTCAATTGACCCCTTAAGGAGTTATTGCCTTTTATAGTAATTTTTTTTTTAAATTCATAAATTTCGTAAATTTTTGTAACTTTTTACAAAATATTTTCCACTGTCACTACTGGGTCAAGTTCATTATAGATAGAGATAATTGTAAGCAGCAAGAATGTTCAGTAAAGTAAGATCTACAAACACATCACCATCATCTAAACACAATTGTGATAGTCTTATTGTTTTTTATGCGCTATATATATATCCATTCACTCTTTCAGTAAAGAGATGGAAATTTGAGAAAAGAAACTAAACCTTGGTATTCAGGATTGTTGTATCTGCCTGCGCCCTCGGTATGGAGATGTATTAGCTCTACATTCTTCAATCGTGAGTTCATTCCATGCTCACACATAGCCTCAATTAATGGCAATGGAGTAGCTGCAGCTCCATGGATGAAGACTTTATGCCCTGAATAATAAAACAAATTTTATTTTAATGACTTTATGGTTTTCATGATAGTTTGCCTGCAAATTTTTTCATGACTGTTTTGAATTTCCACAAAATAAAGAAAATCACGTTACGTGTAATGCTTCATTTGAGGATACCAGCACCATCTGATTTCAATGCCCCAATTCTTTGAGCTTAGGTGCGGATTATTCATTTTTTTGGAACTTACATTTGTTTTGATACTTTAATCAAAAACAAATTAGTTTAAATAACATGCAGGGACACACATTTCTCTTTTAAATACACTTGACATGAGGGCTTATGTTTACGAAACTTAATAAATAATTAATCCCACTGAGCTTGAAATAAGAAGAAATATAAACACTGTCTTTGACTGTCCTAATTTTTAGACAAAATTCCTGATGAAAATCATGGTTTGTTTACTTAATGTATTTTGTACGACCTTATTCATTGTATTAACCCAAGGTTTTTTTTATTTATTCAAAATTAATCGTATTTCTTCAAAACAATTCCGATATTCCAAACATTGGTGAACTTTTAATTGCATTCTTAATTGATATTTTTATACTGTTTGTCAGTTTCAAAGTAAGACAAAGAGTACTGTATGCTTATGGAATTGCTTTCTTTCAAGTTCATCGTCATTGTTAGTTATTTAAAATCCCGAATTTGTTTTCTTTCGTTTTACCATCTCCGCTAGCCAAACATTACGATTTAGTCCCCTCCTAGGTAGACTGGATCGAAGATGTCGTTTTATTTGTGTGTGGTTTTTTTCTTTGTATTTTAGAGAGCAGAAAATAAAGCGTTGGGTGAACTCTTTCTAAACTCATATGTTTACAATAGAAAATAGACAATACTTTATAAATAAACCTCAGACACATAGGTGTACAAGAGGACATCATATATACACGTATACACATTTTTATACTCAATACATTCACACTAAACATAATAATGTTACATACATGGTAAAATTTAGCTAAATATCAATTTACAAACTACCATAACATTCAATTAAAAAAAGACAAACATAAATCACAAGTATCGTATAAGAATTTTTACAAATATTGCTAAGTTTTTGCAAAGTTCTACATGACAAAATGTCAAAAGCTGTTTCAATTTGTACTCCGTTGGATTTGCAGTATAATATTGTGGTATATATTTATTTCTAAGCAGTTTTATTTCCAGTTTTTGACATTTGAATAGATAATGAAATTCATCTCCTATTCCATTTCCACAGAGATGACAAATTCGTGCATTTTTTGGTATTCCAGTCCATCTTCCCGTTTCTACAGGAAATTTTAAATTTGAACATCTGAATTTTGCTATATAAATCCTGTCACACAGCTTCAACTTTATTAAATAGGTTTCCAAACGAAATTCCTCTTTATAAAATGAATAAAATGCACCTCTTGAAGAGTTATTCATTAGGGAAAACCAATGTTGAATGAATTGGTCATTTAGTTTTTGTGAAATAATGTTCTTTTACCCCAGTTTATCCAATGGAAGTTGATTTTGCCAAATAAAACTAATTCCATTTTCGTCAAATATGAATTTAACGTACGTAATCCATTTAAATTTTGAGGGGTTTTGAACATGTAATTTGAGCATTAATTTATACATAATGGAAGATAACTTGTTATTTTCCAATAATAAATTATTCCAAAACAACACCATTTTACGTTTAACAATGGTTTCCAAAGGGAATCTACCGAGTTCCCCATACACCATATAATTTGGTGTACTGCTTCTTAATTTCAGAATGTTTTTGCAAAATTGAAGGTGTATTTTCTCAATGCTATCTTTACTTTCAAATCCCCATACCTCTGAAGCATATAATAAAACAGGACTAACCAATGAGTCAAAAAGTTTTAGATGCAAATCGACGGGAATACATATATTTTTTTAATTTTTCGGTATAGAACATACAAAGACTTCTGAGCCTGATCAAGAAGTTTTTTTCGTGCAGTACAAAAGCTACCGTTGTAATTGAAAAGTACACCAAGGTAGTAGTAGGAATCAACTATTTCAATTTTTTCTCCATATATCATAAAAATCTGATTTCTTTTTACTTTCTTTTTACTAAAAATCACTGCTTTGGTTTTGCTTGTGTTAATCTTAAGTTTCCATTTTTTACAATATTCTTCAAAACATATAAGGGATTTTTGTAATCCTTCTGCACTTTCAGACAATAGCGCAGTATCATCTGCGTACAGTATAATAAACAATTTTACATACATTTCTAATGATTCCAAGCACAGCTTTGAAATATTATCTAGACTTTCTATATTTTTTTCCACAAAATAACTTTCTAAATCATTAAGAAACAAAGAAAATAAAAAAGGTGATAGATTTTCATCTTGTTTTACTCCTGTATGAGATATAAAAAATTCGGAAAATTCATTTCCTTTCTTTACATATGTTTTTATATTTTGATACATATTATAGATCACATTAAATAGTTTACCTTTAATGTTTGATATTTGCATTTTTTGCCACAATCCCGACCTTCATACAGTGTCAAAAAGGCTTTTAAAGTCTATAAAAGTGCAAAATAGCTTCTTACCAAATGAAAAATATATATTAATTAAAGAATACAATACAAATATATTATCAACAGTAGAGAATCTCTACGAAAACCTGCTTGTGACTTTGAAATCAGGTCTACGTGATCTGCATAATTATTTAACCTGTAATTTAACATAGCAGAAAAAGTTTTACTAAAGCATGAATTCAAAGTGATTCCTCTGTATATTTCGGGGTCAGATCTTGATCCTTTATTTTTAAATATAGTAATCATAATTCCATTAGACCAACTGTCTGGGACAATTCTAGTATCTAAAATCAAATTGAATAGCTTAACGTAAATTGGCATTAAATCTTCAATTGTATTCTTTATATACTCATTTAAAATTTCATCACTACCTGAAGCTTTGCCATTTTTTAAATTTGAAACAACTTTTTTAATTTCATCTTCGGTTACTGGACTGTTTAAAAATAACCCAACATCGTCTGATAGAGTATCAAATTCCAAATCTTGTTCGAAGTCATTTTCTGGCTCAACAGTTTCATTTAGTCTTTTAAAATGATCATACAATGTTTTTAGAGATATATCGTCATTGTTATCTTTTTTTTTTTACTATCATTTAGATTATTAAGGACTTTATATAGAGCTTTAGTATCTTTTTTGGAAATGTTACGCAACTCATCAGCAGCCCTCTGTTGATAGTTTGCAAAAGCTTTATTTAATGTTATTTTATGTTCTTTACTAGCTTGTGTCATTTTACGTCTGTTTTCAGCATTTTTCAAAAAACTGTATCTCTTTCGAGCTTTATGAAAAAAAATTCTACTCATCGAGCATTTTCTATTAAACCAAGGTTTTGAATTTTCATGTTTGTAAAAATGTTTATGTTTATTTATTTTCCCAAACGTTTCTGCCGCCGCATTTTTAAAATATTTTGCTAATATCTAAAACTATATTGTTTATATCATTTTGAGTTGCATCATTATTTACGGACAATTCGTCCAGTTTATTCATAACAGTGGTCAAACTACCTTCGGGATCATTGTGAATTCGATCAACGTATTCAGATTTCTGTTCACTTTTCCACCTGACATTTCTATTATTGGTAACAATTAAATCTGATTTACTAAATGTGGTCTGAAGTCTAAAATGTGTAAATGTATAAATGAATAACAATCAGAATATAACGGTATAAAGTCAGCAATTTCAAAATAAAAAATCATAGGGAAGAGTATTGATGAAATAATTAAATAATCAACAACACTTGAATCGTTACATGTTTTCTCCCCGATATCTTTATCTGATCCAACTCTTGAATTAGCAATATATAAATTATGTTTTCTGCACAACTCTAAACAGTCTATGACATACTTATTAGATCTACATGTACACTGAGACACTCTTTGTAAGGTGATTTTGTTTTGAGTCAGATTCTCATAATCATACAAATAATCTAATCAAGTTATCTTACCTCCTATACATTTCTACGAATATGATTGGTTAAGAGCAACCACGTGGTGACCGTGTATATGTAAAGCAAAATTATATCCGGGTGAAATTTGATCCGGAGGAAAAAATGTCACAGTAGTTGTTGTTACTTTTTTTATCCGGAGGAAAATATTTCCCTGGGATATTTTTTCCTTTACCGTGAAATTCTATCTGGGTAGTTAACTTATTGAATAGTTATGAGAAAAAACTTATCCTTTACATATACTATGAAATAATAATAGTGTATTTGAATTAAACCTATTTTGTAAAAAAAATGTATTATAATGGGAATTATTTCATTAATTATCATTGAAAAAAAATCCTAAATATTCTTTTAAAAAGAAAATTATCATTAAACATAAGAAAGAAAACCAGAAATAATTTCAAAGATCGTAATTGTGAAATAATATCATTATTAAATAAGGTAAGTGAAATACATGTAAAAGTGAGTTGTTTTCAGATCTCAGTACAAATCTAAATTAAAACGTAAAGGTAGAAATATAGTTGCATTACTACTGTTAACAGTAATGGAAGAATTTGATTATGATAATATTTTAAACTATATAAATAGTCTGGGGACAAAGATGTTGTTGTTGATTATATGGAAATCAGATAAATTATAGCATAACAATATATTTGAACAAAAGTAATTTTAACAGCTGGATAGTATTTACTTGTGAAATGTTATATGTCTTATTTGTGTTTTTACTTTTTATTAAAAAATCATGTTGTTAGTCATCTTGTTATATAAATGAATATATAAAAAATAAGATTCAAGGAAAAATTTCACTATGAAATAGATTCAGGAATATATTATATTAATATCTTTAAAATAGCTAAAAGGAACAGATAAGAAATATAATACCATATCATTGAGCCACGACATGACAAAATCAGAGAGAGAGGAGGAAAAAAAGTTATTTGCGGAAGCCAAGGAAAAAGAAAAGAAGAGCCAGGGAAAGTTCACCTTCAAAGTAAGAGGCCCTCCGGGTGCTCGACGAATAATAAGGGTGCAATAAAAACTAAAAACATAAGAAAAAGAAATTGTACAAATGTAGATAAAGATGTAAATATGTTTCATGTTCTTAATAGTTTGAGTTGTTTTTATACGAATGCCGAACAATTTAGAAATAAGTTTGCAGAATTCCAAACTAGAATTAATTCTTATCGTCCAATGATAATTGGAATAACTGAAGTTAAACCTAAAAACAGTGCTTATAAATTGAACCCAGCAGAGTTTAATTTAGATTTAATAGACAATTATGATCTTTTCTCAATTAACATTGACAGTGACAAAGGAAGAGGTATGATATTATATGTACACAAAACACTAGGAGCGAAAGAAGTAAATATGGAAATAAACTATGAAGAAAATATATTTGTGAAAATTGCACTAAATAACAATGACGCTCTTTTACTGGGACTACTATATAGGTCACCGTCAGAAATTGCCTTGAGCA
Source organism: Mytilus trossulus (assembly GCF_036588685.1). Taxonomy (NCBI): domain Eukaryota; kingdom Metazoa; phylum Mollusca; class Bivalvia; order Mytilida; family Mytilidae; genus Mytilus; species Mytilus trossulus. Next base: position 46,520,400 of record NC_086375.1, read on the forward strand.
ACAATAATTCAAATCTTTTAAATTTAATTACTGAGTCAACACAAAAGAATTTCTCACATATACTATTAATGGGAGATATAAATTACCCTAATATTGATTGGGAAACACACAGCTGTAAGAGTGATAACATAGAGTCGGATGAATATAAATTTACACAGTGTGTTCAAGACAATTACTTGTACCAGCATGTAACAAAACCAACCAGATGGAGGGGGTCAGACACACCACATGTATTAGACCTAATATTTACGAACGAAGAAAATATGGTAAGCGATATTGAGTACCTAAGTCCAATGGGGAAAAGTGATCACTGTGTGATACAATTTCAATACAACTGTTACACAAAGTTAAAAATTGACAATAGAACAAAAATATGCTACGATAGAGGAAACTATGAAGATTTTAACAAAGAAATATTGGAGACAAATTGGGGAGTGCTATTAAACCAAGGTGATCATATAGATAAAAATTGGGAAAAATTTCATGAGAAATTATTAGAGATGGAAAAACGTTATATCCCTGTCAAGAAAATAAAAACATCGACTAAAAGAAGGAGTGAGTTTTATATGGACAAAAAAACTGTAGAAAAAATAAAGAAAAAAAACTCTCTGTGTAGGAAATCGATTGCTACTAAAGATCCCAGTATAAGATTGGAATACAATAAAGTACGAAATCAGGTAAAGACCATGACAAATAAACTGAAAAGGGAACACGAAAAGAAACTGTCAACAAATGCTAAGAAAAATCCAAAAGCAATATGGAAATACATAAAGTCCAAGTCTAAAACAAGATCAGGAATAGGTGAACTATTAACAGACCAAAACGACGAAACGTCTAGAAAGACCGATGACGACAAAGAAAAGGCTGAAATTTTAGCAACATTTTTCAATAGTGTCTTCACAAAAGAACCAGAAGGAGAAGTACCTACCTTACCAATAAAAAACACTAAAAATAAAATGCTACAAATGAATATAAATAAGGAAGGAATAGCTAAGATACTTAAGGGACTGAAGGTTGAAAAATCTCCTGGACCAGATAGAATACACCCAAGAATACTCAAAGAGTTAGCAGAATCAATATCAACACCATTATGCATAATATTCAACCAATCAATAAGAAACAGTACTGTTCCAAGTAGATGGAAAGAAGCACAAATTAGCGCTATTTTTAAGAAAGGAAAAAAATGTATTGCTGGTAACTATAGACCTGTCAGTCTAACCTCAGTGGTGTGCAAAGTAATGGAAAAATTGGTACGTGAACATATTGTCAAACATATGAAAATCAACAAATTCTTTACTGATCGTCAATATGGATTTATATCAGGCAGATCTACATCTCTTCAACTTTTAAATGTATTGGACAAATGGCTAGAAGCCCTTGATAATGGAAAATCTATCGATGTTATTTACATGGACTATATGAAAGCATTCGACACTGTTCCGCACAAAAGACTTATGAACAAACTCAGAGCATATGGCACAGAAATTTCAGTTCTGAATTGGGTCGATAGTTTTCTAAGTGACAGGATACAACACGTTTCAATAAACAATAAAACATCATCATGGTCAAAAGTAACTTCAGGTATACCTCAAGGATCTGTGCTTGGGCCTCTACTTTTTGTAATTTTCATAAATGACCTTCCAAACCTGGTTGATTCCGACGTATACCTCTTTGCAGATGATACTAAAATTTTTAACACAATTAGTCAGAAAGAAGATAAAACTCAATTACAAAGTGACTTAAATAAACTATCGCAATGGAGTGATACCTGGCTATTAAAGTTTCACCCCGACAAGTGCAAACATATGCACATTGGTAAACCGGGACCGGAACCAGACTCAAAATATACACTGAAATCGACAATACTACAAAAAGTTACTGAAGAAAAAGACATTGGAGTAATTATTGACTCTGAATTAAATTTCGAAAAACATATAAGTGAGAAAGTTAATAAGGCAAATTCCATGTTTGCACTACTGAGAAGGACTTTTCAATATTTAGATACAGATACATTTGTACCACTATACAAGACACTCGTTAGAACACATTTAGAATTTGCAAGCTCAGTATGGCATCCATATAAAATAAAATATATTGATATGATTGAAAATGTGCAGCGCCGGGCAACTAAACAACTACCAGGATTAAAGAATTTAACATACTCAGAAAGACTGCAAAAATTGAAACTACCATCTCTAAATTTTAGACGAGTCCGAGGTGACATGATTGAATTATATAAAATACTAAATGGAAAATATGATAAAGAGGCGGCACAATTTGTTAAATTATGGAAGGATATGACAACACGAACAGGGGTACGCGGCAACAGTCTGAAAATATTTCCACAGAGAGCAAGAACAGAATTAAGGAGGAATGCCTTTGCTCTACGAGTGGTAAAAACATGGAATACACTACCCGAAATTATAGTAACATCACCAACCACAAATACATTTAAGAATAGACTAGACAAATACTGGAAGAACCAAACAATGATGTACGAAGACTATAAATCACCAATCACCGGAAGTGGAGAAGATTTAGATATAGAGACTGATGAAGAGGAACTGTAGTTCCTGTATCAGTAAAAGAACCTAAGTAAACCTAAGTAAGTAAATAAATTGCTCATAATTACCTCCCTTTGATAAATTATGCAAATTTGTTCTACCTTTGTGAAACATTTTATAATTAAAGTCAGGTATATATTGATTGCGAGTAACTTACATACTAGATAATGGGACTATATTTCACAAGGTTCTGTGAAATATGATACGGCAAATATATACCGGTACATACTATCCGCATAACACAGATAGATTTTCACTCCGCTGGAACAATTCTACATGTGAAATACAATGCCTGGAAAAAAATTACCGTGACAAATTATCCTCAGGATAAAATATCACAGAGGAAGAAATAAACCGTTACATATATTCCATATTAGGTTAGTAAGGATCCATATTAGGTTAGTAGTGGTTTTTTTTTATCCCTTTATACAAACAACACGGTGGTGAGAAAAAAAATCTTAAAGGTTTCAACAGACGATTAAATGGACTAATGAACGATTGAAATTAATTCCATACAACACATTTAAAGCTAACAAGTTTTTATTGTTGGTATACATCTATGGAAGTTGGTTCATAAGACTATCAGTATTGAAGACGTGATCACTTTTATAGGCCCCTAGTCTAAATTTCACATGTTAAGATAGTCGGTAAGATAAATTTTTTACATAGTGTGCTAGTGACCTAATACGATATATATGGTGTCAGTAAATTCCATATGGGGATTCGGGCTTTTGTTCAATTTCATGAGGAAATTGTTCCCCTATTCCATATGGTCTACCTTTAAGTCTGGTAGCATTTGCTAAAACATATTCCAGATCGCGGTGGTAAAGGAATCTTGCAACTATTGGTGCTCTTCTGTTGTCCCCCTTTGTTCTGAATCGATGGACATTGCCGAATTCGATCTTGTAGTCGATATTGTATACGATTCTCAGCTCATCGTATAAAAAACATCGCAAAAGCTCTTCCGTATCTTACAGATTTGCTTTAGTTGACAATACTTTACAGATTTACTAAATCTGATAGATGAACTATTTTAAGGATTCCGAGACATTGTTGTGGTTTTTCAATTTCACCTTTAAATAATAGCACAGAGCTAAAATTAGTTAAATAGTGTGTAAATACAGCCTGTCTAGGCCAGCAAAACGAAATTAAATCGATATCAAAAGGTTAAGCAGTGGTCAGTAAAATTAGTTTACCTTGTCTTTGATATAGTTTAATTTTTCATGTATCCCACTTTAAGGATAGCAATTCGAATTACATAAAAATGGGGTCTGAGTAGGAGTATTGTGGATTAGGCGACTATTAAAGAAATAATATTGTTTATCGGTTACTGATAATACAGGTTTAATAAAAGTTGAAATTCCGCATTTATTTGAACGGGAAGCTGGTTCAATTTTTTTTTGTAAAATCCAGTTCCATCCTCAACACAGATGAAACCTCAGAAAAGAAATAGGCAAACACCTAATAGTTTACGATCTGGTGCAGAGAAAAATGCTACTTCTAAGCGTAAAAGACCAAATGTTATTAAAAGTCATGTGCATTCTGATAAAAAAAAAGACCCATGGCTCCTCGTGGGAATCAAAACATTATTGTGGCGGGTAGTCATTCAACTCAAGTTATGGTAAACGCAAGCGGAGACGAGATTATTGCCTCCAACCAAAACCAAAGTGACCGTGCGGAGTTGGACCCTGTGACAGTAGCCATTCCTGGACCGTCATCTTCGAGAGTTCCGATGTCGAGTACAGATTCTCAGCGACATGAATTGTACGATGTCACCACAACAACCAACAGAAGAGCAGCCGAAAATGATTCTAGTATAGTTTCCCAAGTCGAGATGGTCCCAGCGATTCCGGATAGTCATGGTATGTATACGCATACAGGGAACCAAAATTCACCCCCCTTTTATCATAGTAGGAGGCCCCAGTCGCTCATTATAGGCTCGCACTCGGCCAGTAATGAAATTTCCCTAGTTGATCACATTCCGGAAAGCATCCCTAGCATATTTGATCCGATTGGGGCTCATCTTTCATTAAAGATTAAGGAGAAAATTTGGCGAGGTGAGTTTATTCATTTAGGTTTATTGCTAAAATCTGCTTCAGTTTTGGGCTCTGATTCTACTTAAGATGGTGATTTTGTTTTGAAAGGAGGTGCCCTGACTGTGGTTAATAAGAAACCAGATTCTTTGAACAACATAGAAATTTGGACTTCGGTCTTTATGATTTATATGGCAATTCTATTAGAAAAATGGCCTATGAAAGCCCAAGAGTATTTGAAATATATGCGAAGCATTCGATTTGCGTCGTCTAGGGGTACTAACAATGGTTGGGCCGTGTACGATGATCAGTACCGACTAAAAAAAGAGCGCTTTCCATCATCTTCCTGGGGTGTCATTGATCAGGAATTGTGGGTTTTTGTGCGTGGTGACAGGGAATGTCAATCAGTCATCCTCGAATTATCAATCGGCAAGGAATATGACTTAAATTAGCATCAGCATGGCCTATACAAATTGATGTGTTCACATGTTTTATATCTTACTTATCGTATTCTGATTTAACATCATCTACAATCAATACATACATGATACTTATCCGGGATGAGCCATAAATCATAAATTATTAGGTGTAACTGACATGTACTTTTATAGTTTCTAAATGTTAGAGGGAGTTTGAAGGAAGAGTCCCAAATTATCAGATATTCGCACTCCTGTTACTTTAGAAATTTGCACAAAATTATACGATCACTACCATCCGTTTGCCCCTCTCGTGAATCTTGTCTTTTCGCTTCTGCATTTAGTCTTGCATTTTTTGCTTTATTAAGAATAGGTGAGCTCACGGCCGATACGAGTATACTGTACATATATCGGAGCCCACACAATTTTCTTTGAATTTCAAATAATAAATATGAATTGCATTTGAAGATTTGTAGTTCGAAAGCTGACCAGAGAGGTACTTTATCGACTTTGGTTATTCCTCAAAGGGAAGCAGATCTTTGTCCTGTGAGCATGTTATGTGCCTTTTGGGGAATAAGATACCCTGATTCTGACAAACACTTGTTTTAACATTTTAATGGGTCTCCATTGACTCGTTTTCAGTTTATTTCTATACTTAAGAAACCCACTTTATTTTTGTGGCGTTAAAGACTACATTCGATCAATGACACAATTGTTTAGAATAGGCGGATCATCCCATTATAGCAGAATGGAAGCTTCTGATTCAGATAGGAAGCGGGGACGGGACGTTAGGTTTTCTGATGCATACACTAGTTACATTCGGATTTGATAGATTTATAGATACGAAGATTTTCGAAGCTGTATTTTGTAAAGGTTTAAACAGAACAGTAAGAATTTTGTCATTGTAGAACCCCGCCAAGTTTTGGTCATGGGATCATCTTTTATATATTGGGCCGCCAGAAGCGTGAAGATTTTCATTGGTATTGCCAGCGAGGGACGAAATGGGGGAAATAAAAACTAGAGGCTCTCAAGAGCCTGTGTCGCTCACCTTGGTCTATGTGCATATTAAACAATGGACACAGATAAATTCATAACAAAATTGTGTTTTGATGATGGTGATGTGTTTATAGATCTTACTTTACTAAACATTCTTGTTGCTTCAATTATCTCTGCCTATAATGAACTTGGCCCAGTAATTACAGTGGAAAATATTTTAAAAATCTACAAAAATTTATGAAAAATGTAAAAAAAAGGACTATAAAGGGCAATAACTCCTAAAGGGGTCAACTGACCAGATCTGTGGTGTTGACTTATTTGTAAATCTTACTTTGCTGAACATTATTGCTGTATACTGTTTATCTCTATCTATAATATTATTTAAGATAATAACCAAAAACAGCAAAATTTCCTTAAAATTACCAATTCAGGGGCAGCAACCCAACAACGGGTTGTTCAATTCATCTGAAATTTTCAGAGCAGATAGATCTTGACCTGATAAACAATTTAACACCATGCCAGTTTTGCTCTTTATGCTTTGGTTTTTGAGTTATAAGCCAAAATCTGCATTTTACCCATGTTCTATTTTTAGCCATGGCGGCCATCTTGGTTGGTTGACCGGGTCACCGAACACAATTTTGAAACTATATACCCCAATGATGATTGTGGCCAAGTTTGGTTTAATTTGGCCCAGTAGTTTCAGAGGAGAAGATTTTTGTAAAAGATTACTTAGATTTACGAAAAATGGTTAAAAATTGACTATAAAGGGCAATAACTCCTAAAAGGGTCAACTGACCATTCGGGTCATGTTGACTTATTTGTAAATCTTATGTTGCTGAACATTATTGCTGTTTACAGTTTATATCTATCTATAATATTATTCAAGATAATAACCAAAAACAGCAAAATTTCCTTAAAATTACCAATTTAGGGGCAGCAACCCAACAACAGGTTGTTCGATTCATCTGAAATTTTTAGTGCAGATAGATCTTCACCTGATAACCAATTTTACACCACGTCAGAATTGCTCTAAATGCTTTGGTTTTTGAGTTATAAGCCAAAAACTGCATTTTACCCCCATGTTCTATTTTTAGCCATGGCGGCCATCTTGGTTGGTTGACCGGGTCACCGAACACAATTTTGAAACTATATACCCCAATGATGATTGTGGCCAAGTTTGGTTTAATTTGGCCCAGTAGTTTCAGAGGAGAAGATTTTTGTAAAAGATTACTTAGATTTACGAAAAATTGTTAAAAATTGACTATAAAGGGCAATAACTCCTAAAAGGGTCAATTGACCATTCCGGTCATGTTGACTTATTTGTAAATCTTATGTTGCTGAACATTATTGCTGTTTACAGTTTATCTCTATCTATAATATTATTCAAGATAATAACAAAAAACAGCAAAATTTCCTTAAAATTACCAATTTAGGGGCAGCAACCCAACAACAGGTTGTTCGATTCATCTGAAATTTTTAGTGCAGATAGATCTTCACCTGATAACCAATTTTACACCACGTCAGAATTGCTCTAAATGCTTTGGTTTTTGAGTTATAAGCCAAAAACTGCATTTTACCCCTATGTTCTATTTTTAGCCATGGCGGCCATCTTGGTTGGTTGACCGGGTCACCAGACACAATTTTTAAACTAGATACCCCAATAATGATTGTGGCCAAGTTTGATTTAATTTGGCCCTGTAGTTTCAGAGGAGAAGATTTTTGTAAAAGTTAACGTCGGACGCAGGACGACGACGGACGACGACGGACGCCGGACGCAAAGTGATGAGAAAAGCTCACTTGGCTCTTTGGGCCAGGTGAGCTAAAAATGAATAAAAAAATGGTTTCCTTCAGTTGAAGAGAATCTTAGATGTTATCCACCTCCACAAATTTTGATCATCCATTTGGGTTTTAAGTTTTGGGTTTAATCAAAGGAAAAAATCTTATTGATCAGATAAGGTTGGACATTATGCGATTACATGTGTTATACTGCCAAATCTCTCCTTGGTGTGGAGTGAAATTTAGCCTCTTAAATACGGGCACTTGTCAGAAAATCAGGTGGCTATCAATTCGACTCGTAAACGAGTTAATGCATCTGTTCAATATATTCAAAAAGAATTAAATCATGGCCTTGTAATTTGCCATCCAAATATAAAAGCTCAAGATAGAGATTCATTCAGGCTTGACGGACCGTGGAGTATTTCCTAATTGATGAGTCTATAAATTATATTTCAGAACGGTGTAGTAAACGCGTTTCGTTGGGGATGAGAGTGTATAGACCTTCTCATTTGGCGGGATCTGGCAAGATGATAGGGGGGTCATGACCCTATAATTCTACGTTAGACCATATGTTGAAATATTCTACTGTGGTACCACAAGGAAGTTGTGTTTTTTATAAACGGCTTTCTCTTTTTACCAGTTTACCAGAGCGGCCGGTTCATCACTGTTACCAGTTTTGAATTTTATCCTCCGAGTACCGAGGAAACGTTATTCGAGTTATGGCCTAGCGTCAGTGTGGGGTCGTGCTCCTCGTTCACTCTAATTTTCCTTAGAGGAACTTTTGTTACTTCTGTTACCAGAAGAACACCTACTTGCCAATATTAAAAATGCCGGCGGTTTGTGTCGTCTTGCCAGACCTCGTTTACTGTTTTTTTTCCTGCGGACGATTTGATTCCACATAAGATTTCTTGAATTATTTAGTATTAAGGAGTTGCGGAATGATTGCCTATGAGACAACTCAACTGTAAAAACAACGTTGGTATTAGCATCTAAAGGTACCCGTACAACCTTCATCAATGAGCAAAACCGTTACCATATGCGGCCTGTTTTATTCCACACAACATTTCTTGAATTATTTTAATCTTTAATTAATATTGTATTATTATGTATAAATCAGCTGACTGACAGCAATTAAATGAAAGAAATACGGAAACACGACTGGGACATTATATACTCCTGTGAATTCAAACGAAGGTCCAGAGTTGACATACAAGTATTACCTCAAAATGGTTTTCTTTTGGTTTAATTATAATGAAACCAGGTGCCCACAATTAGTATATCCAAGTATGAATTAATAGCGACTTACCAGACTGAATAACTTGAACAGCTTCATCTGCTGTTTTGTTCTGAGGATATGTATCTGCCAGTGGATGAAACGGTTCTGGAGCATATAGGTAAAAACTTCTCACTTTCAAGTGTCCAACCCTCAGTTTGTTCAAACATCGCAAACTCGAATGTATATCCCGTAGTGAAAATGTCATGGTTAAAACTAAGCCAACTTGTTATAAATTCTATTGAAGAATGTTGTAAGCGGACTTTAATGGAAGTAAACAACAGAATGCATCATCTTCATCGTAATTAATAACAAAAACGAATGTTTCCATTGATTATATTTATGATCTGCAATGAATTATTGTCTGTTTCCATTTTTCATCTTTTTTCTACTGATCAAAACTTATTGTAATCATTGCACAGACATGATATATGAAGAGTGAAACGATTATTTCTTTACACAGGTATTTCAAACATATGTGGTCGATTGACCTTAGTCTTATTGTAATTGTTCCCTTAAATAAATAGTTTTTAATCTCTGACGCCGGAAATAACAGTATCAGCTCAGTGGTCAGTACTTACGTACTAACATACTAACATAACTCTTTACAAACTTTTCTGTACGTTTATACATTTTGTTACATGTGTACAGAAACTAAAGCAGACAAAGTTGACCTTAAATGAATTTGGCAATTCTGAGGTCCATTTCAACTGATTCTTCAACATCCTTACATGACTTTTGTAAATTCGACTTTGAGTGTTCATGATGAATGTGAATCAAGAAAAGCGCTTCGTGCACATGCAAATTATAACTAAAACTCGTAGTAAAATTACGCGGAATAGTTGGCGGAATTTGGCTTTTTTTGCGATTTCGTGGGGTGTTTTTATGTGTGGGTTTTTTCTCTTGTGTTTATTGCCAATCAAGATCTACTTCCTCATTCTGGAAAAAATGAGATATATTTTGCTTCGAGCACCACTAATGAGACTTAGTAAGACGAGAAAGATGTATGATTAAAAAAGTTATGAGTCTGTTATCATTGAGTGTTTACGACCACTTGGTCGAACCATACGTTTGTGACTGTTATGTGTCATAGGGTACCATCAATACAGGAGTCATCACTTATGTTTTAAAATAAAATAAATCATATGAACATTTGCTAAAATTTGGTATAATTTTTTTAATATCATTCGAAAAACTTGGGTATATCTATCAACAGACAAGGCGAACAACTTATATAGACGAAAAGCGGGGCTCGCTTAACAAAGAACCAGTCTTGTATATTCGATGCGTTTTTACAACCCCTGGGTGGAGTCAATTGCTGTTCGACTTTTTGTGCCCGAGAGTTTCACCACCGCAGTGGTAAGTTTTTTTTTTATACACATTAAGTGTTTAAAATGTAAGTTTTTTTTCTTTAAATTTTAAGTTTTTTTTTTTAAAACGAAATATATCTAACATCGTCATATATAGTTTGAATCTTTATGTAGGTGTCAGACCACCAATTATAAATCCCTATCTGTTCAACCAAATTTTACAATTTTCACAGCTTTCTAAAAATATTACCTTAAGATTGACTTCATAGACATGAGAAACCAGGTATATCCTGAATAACACATTTATCAGCTTTCTACATGCTAATTTTCAGCATACCTTTAAAGCCTTCTAACAAAATAACTTACCTTCAAACAGAAGTACTCCAAAAATAACCCCTGGTTTTCTGGAAATCTTAAATTAGTATACTATGTAGCGCATTAATCATCAATTGTTAATGCAAACTCATAGACAGGTAAAATTTGGCTCAAAATGGTCTAGATATATTTCTCTTTCACCAAAAGTTTCATTGCTGCAAATTTGTTGGTTAGTTTAAGTAAACAAGGACATCAAAAGCATTATTTTGTGTCATAGTAGGACTACTTTTACTGGAAATTGGGGGGAGTAATTGGTGGCCTGACACCTTAAGTTTACCGTAAAAATCACTGATTAGATATTAATTGTTGAAAAGCACATCTGGTTAAGTGTGTACCGTTAACGTTATTTCTGTAAATTTCCGTTTACCATTTTAAGTTATTGGAAAAAATTATGTTCTCTACAAATATACATAGACCTCCATACACGTATTTGGCACACAAATTTTCGGAACCAGTTTTCATAATTTAACATAATTTAGATACGAAAGGAGTAATCTTTTCCAAGGGTATTTTAAGTGTATTTTTGGTGAAGGGTTCTGCATAAAGACAACAGTAGTATACCGCAGTTCAAAAGTCATAAATCGATTAAGACAAAAAAATCCGGGTTAATACAAACTAAAACCGAGCGAAATACATCAACTATGACGGGAAAACAATGAAACAACAAAAACAAACGCCAACATACATGGGCTTTTTGATAATTGCCATACTTTCAACTGGACACAGGGAGTTTTAATCTTAGTGGTTTAAACCTGGTTTTATGGCTAGCCAAACCTCCCTCTTATATGGCAATGATTAAAAACAGCACTGCTCACCACAAAAAGTAACGTGTTTTGTGACGTATGTATTATCGTGAAGTAATGCCGAATTTTGCGGAAAATTCAAAGATTAAAGACTGTAATTAAATGGAAAAATCAAAAGCTAAAACACATCAAACTAATAGATAACTAGAGGCTCTAAAGAGCCTGTGTCGCTCACCTTGGTGTATGTGAATTAAACAAAGGAAGCAGACAGTGCATGACAAAATTGTGTTTAGGTGATTGTGATGTGTTTGTACATCTTACTTTACTGAACATTCTTGCTGCTTACAATTATCTCTATCTATAATGAACTTGTTCATGTAGTTTCAGTGGAAAATGTTAGTAAAAATTTACAAATTTTATGAAAATTGTTAAAAATTTATTATAAAGGACAATAACTTCTTAGGGGGTCAATTGACCATTTTGGTCATTTGACTTATTTTTGAGTCTTAAATTGCAGTACATTATTGCTGTTTACAGTTTATCTCTATCTATAATAATATTCAAGATAATAACCCAAAACAGCAAAATTTCCTTAAAATTACTAATTTAGGGGCAGCAACCTAACAACTAGTTGTCCGATTCATCTAAAAATTTGAGAGCAGATAGATTTTGACCAGATAAACAATTGAACCCCCATGTCAAATTTGCTCTAAATGCTTTGGTTTTTGAGTTATAAGCCAAAAACTGCATTTTACCCCTATGGTCTATTTTTAGCCGTAGCGGCCATCTTGGTTGGTTTGCCCAGTCACAAAACACAATTTTTAAACTAGATAGCCTAATATTGATTCTGGTTATGTTTGGTAAAATTTATCCCAGTAGTTTCAGAGAAGATTTTTGTAAAAGTTAACTAAGATTTACGAAAAATGATTAAAAATTGACTATAAAAGGCAATAACTCCTAAAGGGGTCAACTGACCGTTTTGATCCTGTTGACTTATTTGTAAATCTTACTTTGCTGAACATTTTTGCTGTTTATCTCTATCCATAGTAATATTCAAGATAATATCCAAAAACAGCAAAATTTCCTTAAAATTACCAATTCAGGGGCAGCAACCCAACAACGGGTTGTCCCATTCATCTTAAAATTTCAGGGCAGATAGATCTTGACCAGATAAACAATTTTACCTCAGGTCAGATTTGCTCTAAATGCTTTGGTTTTTGAGTTATAACAAAAAACTGCATTTAACCTCCATGTTCTATTTTTAGCAGTGGCGGCCATCTTGGTTTGATGCTGGGTCACCGGACACATTTTTTAACCTTAATACCCCAAAGATGATTGTGACCAAGTTTGGATTAATTTGGCCTGGTAGTTTCAGAGAAGATTTTTGTAAAAGATCATGGAGATTTACGAATAATGGTTAAACATTGACTATAAAGGGCAATAACTCCTACAGGGGTCATCTGACCATTTTGGTCATGTTGACTTATTTGTAAATCTTACTTTGCTGAACATTATTGCTGTTACAGTTTATCTCCATCTATAATAATATTCAAGATAATAACCAAAAACAGTAAAATTTCCTTAAAATCACCAATTCAGGGGCAGCAACCCAACAACGGGTTGTCCCATTCATCTTAAAATTTCAGGGCAGATAGATCTTGACCAGATAAACAATTTTACCTCTAGGTCAGATTTGCTCTAAATGCTTTGGTTTTTGAGTTATAACAAAAAACTGCATTTAACCTCCATGTTCTATTTTTAGCAGTGGCGGCCATCTTGGTTTGATGCTGGGTCACCGGACACATTTTTTAACCTTAATACCCCAAAGATGATTGTGACCAAGTTTGGATTAATTTGGCCTGGTAGTTTCAGAGAAGATTTTTGTAAAAGATCATGGAGATTTACGAATAATGGTTAAACATTGACTATAAAGGGCAATAACTCCTACAGGGGTCATCTGACCATTTTGGTCATGTTGACTTATTTGTAAATCTTACTTTGCTGAACATTATTGCTGTTACAGTTTATCTCCATCTATAATAATATTCAAGATAATAACCAAAAACAGTAAAATTTCCTTAAAATCACCAATTCAGGGGCAGCAACCCAACAACGGGTTGTCCCATTCATCTTAAAATTTCAGGGCAGATAGATCTTGACCAGATAAACAATTTTACCTCTAGGTCAGATTTGCTCTAAATGCTTTGGTTTTTGAGTTATAACAAAAAACTGCATTTAACCTCCATGTTCTATTTTTAGCAGTGGCGGCCATCTTGGTTTGATGTTGGGTCACCGGACACATTTTTTAACCTTAATACCCCAAAGATGATTGTGACCAAGTTTGGATTAATTTGGCCTGGTAGTTTCAGAGAAGATTTTTGTAAAAGATCATGGAGATTTACGAATAATGGTTAAACATTGACTATAAAGGGCAATAACTCCTACAGGGGTCATCTGACCATTTTGGTCATGTTGACTTATTTGTAAATCTTACTTTGCTGAACATTATTGCTGTTACAGTTTATCTCCATCTATAATAATATTCAAGATAATAACCAAAAACAGTAAAATTTCCTTAAAATCACCAATTCAGGGGCAGCAACCCAACAACGGGTTGTCCCATTCATCTTAAAATTTCAGGGCAGATAGATCTTGACCAGATAAACAATTTTACCTCTAGGTCAGATTTGCTCTAAATGCTTTGGTTTTTGAGTTATAACAAAAAACTGCATTTAACCTCCATGTTCTATTTTTAGCAGTGGCGGCCATCTTGGTTTGATGCTGGGTCACCGGACACATTTTTTAACCTTAATACCCCAAAGATGATTGTGACCAAGTTTGGATTAATTTGGCCTGGTAGTTTCAGAGAAGATTTTTGTAAAAGATCATGGAGATTTACGAATAATGGTTAAACATTGACTATAAAGGGCAATAACTCCTACAGGGGTCATCTGACCATTTTGGTCATGTTGACTTATTTGTAAATCTTACTTTGCTGAACATTATTGCTGTTACAGTTTATCTCCATCTATAATAATATTCAAGATAATAACCAAAAACAGTAAAATTTCCTTAAAATCACCAATTCAGGGGCAGCAACCCAACAACGGGTTGTCCCATTCATCTTAAAATTTCAGGGCAGATAGATCTTGACCAGATAAACAATTTTACCTCTAGGTCAGATTTGCTCTAAATGCTTTGGTTTTTGAGTTATAACAAAAAACTGCATTTAACCTCCATGTTCTATTTTTAGCAGTGGCGGCCATCTTGGTTTGATGTTGGGTCACCGGACACATTTTTTAACCTTAATACCCCAAAGATGATTGTGACCAAGTTTGGATTAATTTGGCCTGGTAGTTTCAGAGAAGATTTTTGTAAAAGATCATGGAGATTTACGAATAATGGTTAAACATTGACTATAAAGGGCAATAACTCCTACAGGGGTCATCTAACCATTTTGGTCATGTTGACTTATTTGTAAATCTTACTTTGCTGAACATTATTGCTGTTACAGTTTATCTCCATCTATAATAATATTCAAGATAATAACCAAAAACAGTAAAATTTCCTTAATATTACCAATTTAGGGGCAGCAACCCAACAATGGGTTGTCTGATTCATCTGAATATTTCATGGCAGATAGATCTTGACCTGATAAACAATTTTACTCCATGTCAGATTTGCTCTAAATGCTTTGGTATTTGAGTATAAGCCAAAAACTGCATTTTACCCCGATGTTCTATTTTTAGCCATGTCGGCCATCTTGGTTGGTTGGCCGGGTTAAAAAACACAATATTTATATTAGATACCCTAATGATGATTGTGGTCAAGTTTTGTTAAATTTGGCCCAGTAGTTTCAGAGGAAAAGATTTTTGTAAAAGTTAACGACGCCGGACGCCGGACGACGACAGACGACGGACGCCGGACGCCATGTGATGAGAAAAGCTCACTTGGCCCTTTGGTCCAGGTGAGCTAAAAACAGTCATAGTCCTTACTAGATACATACATTTTTTAGTGTATTTTCTCTAAGAATCAGTGTGATTCTTCACAAAATAGGATTTTTTATAACCCCAAAACAAGAAATTTGTATCAACAATTCTTATAAGAAAACCTCTGTTTAATTAAATGGTGAGGTCAATCTTTCAATTTGGCATCGAGAATAGTAATGGTAAGAGTAAAAAGCTCAAAGGTCTTAATTTTACTGCAAAATCGCATGGTTTGTGATCTCAAGGTAAGCAGTAGATCTAGAATATTTCTCATTACAATATGTTTGAATGCCAGCATTTACTGTAGAAAGAATAGACGTCGGCACTTTAGAACTGAGATGTTAAGTCGAATATCTTGATGATCCAAATATGTATCGTTCTTTATACAGAGTTTTGTTGGAGGTTTGGTATCCTATATAATGACAGTAGGTTTTCTTTAATATTTAATGCCAAAAAGAGTAGGACAGATGTGATTTTGTAAAATTTCGTCTTCTGCATAAATGATGTTAAAGAATATGCAACGGAGAAATAAATTGATGCTGTGATCCTAACCTACCTCTATGTGTACGTATGGATTGGATTAAAAAAGAACACACATTTTTTCCAATTCATTGTCAAAACATTCTGTCAAAAATTGATGAGTTTGTATGACAAATAAAAAATCATGTGATATGAATTCAGCTACGACGATGTTAAATTTTGAGTTATATTTTAAGATTTACAAAAAAAGAAACGGACTGTATGCATATTTCTGAGGTGAGCATTAGATACTCAGTCATCTACTAGTGCTATCCACTTCTGTATACTGCCAAATTATATCTTTAATCGAGTAGTTTTGGTGACAGAGTATTCTTAGTAGTTCGACTACTGTGCCAATAGCCTGTCAACGTTGGTTTTGTGAGTTAGAACACAGCACGTGGTAGGTGTGTTTTACTCCGCAATTTTTTCTGCAAAAGGTTCGTGGTAATCTCAGGCTATCCAGTTTCCTCCACTAATAAAAACTATTCGAGAAATTTCCAATTAAAATATTTTATTGGACAAAGCACATATGATACAATGCGTATTCCAAGATATAAACACATTAAACATGACAATTTATGCAAATACAACATAAAGAAAACATTTGAAGTACCAATTATATTTATAATATCACAGTATTACATAGTATTGGTAGACCAACTGACATTAGATTATTATTACGAGCTTCAAAAGCTTGACTTAAATAACTACATATTTGTCTGGTGTTAACTAGATTTACTGGGTTAAGTAAATAGATCGTTGATTTAATATCATCATCATTATTAAGGTTTTTGAAAATATCAAACTTCTCTCGAAGGTCTTTATATAGAGGACAATGTAAAAGAAAATGAACTTCATCTTCCACTTTATCTTTACAAAGTTTGCAGTATCTTTCACTTGCTAAAATTTTTGGTTTGCTATACCTCCCAGTTTCAATTGAAGTGAATGTGCACTTATTCTAATTTTTGTAAGCAGTGACCTATCATATTTGTTAATATCAAATCTTAAGTAAGCTTTCAAGTCAAATGATGAGCACATTTTACTATAAAATCTTAGTTTACCTGTGTTATTAGATTTAATATTCTCAAGTTGACCCAAAATCTTGCATTTATAAAAGTTTTTCAGTGAGTCCTCAAACATATTATGTGATATTTGAAGTGAATCAAAGTTGATTAACTTTTTTAGTTTATGTAATGACTGTACCCAGCAAGCGCTCTTTTGTGTATACAATTTTTTATCTTCAATGAATGCAGATTTTAATAGATCAAATTTTGGGTTGTTTACAACTTCAATGTCAGTTAATCTAGCATAGTATTTAAACATTAGTTTATATGATATAAAACACACTGGATATAGCTCAAGTTATGTACGTAAAGCTAAATTGGAAGCCTTACCATGAACACCAAGAACATTTTTCATAATCATATTCTGAACCTTTTCAAACGGTAGTTTATCAGCAGTGTCAAGATTTAAATTAAAATCTGAGATCCAAATTTCAGATCCATAAGTCATAATTGGTGAAATTAATGAGTTGAAAAGTCTTACCCATTTTTCCACTGCAATACAATTAGAATATGGTAATTTTGATTTCAAGGCGAAATATGCCTTACGTGCTTTATCAGCAAGATTTTCAGCTGCTATATTAAGTTTACCTCTATTGTTGAAGACTATACCTAAGTATTTATATTCCGTAGCAGATTCTAATGGTTGGGGACCAAAATAAAAATAATGTTTATCTAATAAAGATCTATTTCTACTATTTGATAAAATCATAGTTTGGGTTTTCTTGGTGTTCACATTTAGGTCCCAATCAATACAAAAGGATTGTAAGACATCCACACAGTGTTGCAAGCCATTAGGTGTTTCTGAAATTAAGATTAAATCATCTGCATAAAGAAGATGACTAAAGTTATTCTGATTTAAATTAACTGGATCAGACAATACAGGGCTGAAATAGGAATCTATGTCATCAACAAAAATATTAAAAAGGGTGGGGCTAAGACTGTCCCCCTGTTTCACCCCTAAATTAGCATGGAATGATTCACTAATTAATCCATCTGTTTTACAACAATATAGTGTATTACTATACATATGTTTTAACAAGTCATAAAATTTTCCACCTATTCCCTTTTTGAGCAATTTATGTAGTAATGTCTTTCTTACAACACTGTCGAATGCCTTTTTAAAGTCCACAAAACAAATGTAAAGATTTTTCTTACACTTATTTAGATATTTATTAATTAAAGTTTTCATTATGAATATATGGTCACTTGTTCTATATCCTTCACGAAAGCCACCCTGCTTGGCACTCAACAAGTCTTTAGATTCTATGAACACGGTTAATCTGTTTTGCAGTAATGAAGTAAATAATTTACCTAAACAGCTAGAGACACATATACCTCTATAGTTATTGCAATCACTTGGATCACCTGATTTAAAAATTGAAGAAATATATGACAGATTCCATGATTTTGGAAATTTTCCACATTGTAGTATTTTATTAAAAAGTTTTACTATAACTAGTACCATGGATGAGGCACTACATTTAATAAACTCATTCAATATCAAATCAGGACCACCAGACTTACCAGATTTAAGTCTAGTGATACCCTTTTTAACTTCATTGCAAGTAAATGGGTAATCCAGAGAGCAATGATTGTATTTTGATGTCTCAAGATCATCAGGAAAATTAAGTTCTGAATCAGAGTTTAATAAGGATTTGTAATGTTCTACCCATTCCTGCTTTGATAATGGACTGGGTGCCTGTTGGTGGTTATTTTTTAGATCGTTAATAGATTTCCAAAAGGACTTAGAGTCTTTGTGTTCTAGGCTATTCAATTTACTAATAATAGTGTTAAAAGTCCTGTGAAAAAAATAATATATACTATACGTATACATTACGTTGATAATAACTACTAGTATAAGTATCAGAAATACAAGAGCTGCGTCTTTTTTGCACAAGACTCGTCGTTTGTTGCGTGCAAATCAAAACCGTTGGAGAGCCAAATAATTAAGAAGTTTTAGAGCTTTAAAGGTCGAACATTTCAAAAAGTTGTGTCAAAAATGGGTAAGATGATCTATACCAAGTGGTAGAAAACTTTAGTGTTTAAAATATTATAACATTTTATATACAGTAAATTTACAGAATAATCAACGTATCAATAAAATTCCAAATCAACAAAAAACCAGATGGTGTTTATGGTAATAAATTGGCAAAAATAGACTGACAATAATAATTATAATAAACGATGGTTTATATTCATATTTAGTACCTAAGGCCTTGTGATTATATGTTATATATCATTTTAATCAGATATGTTGAAGTTAATACTATATCATTGTCAAAGTCCTGACTTCTGGCCTGGCAATAGACATCCTCAGAGACAAAACGTCCACCGGCAGTGGCATCGACCTAGTGGTTATAAAAACTCATCCAAGATATCAGGCTTGTCATTTTGTTTTATGTACTGAGGTAGGCACACTTTATGTCTGTATGACTAGAATCAAAACAGCTTAGGGTTTTGATATATTCAAAATTGTCTAAATGTACAGTCTATAGTTATCAAAGGTACCAGGATTATAATTTAGTACACCAGACGCGCGTTTCGTCTACAAAAGACTTATCAGTGACGCTCATATCAAATATTTATAAAGCCAAACAAGTACAACGTTGAAGAGCATTGAGGATCCAAAATTCAAAAAAAATGGTGCCAAATGCGGCTAAGGTAATCTATGTCTGGGATAAGAAAATCCTTAGTTATTCGAAAAGTTCAAAGTTTTGTAACAGGAAATTTATTAAAATGACCACATTATCTACTGGTATTATGTATTGGTATTTTTGATATTTTATGTCGGCACAAGAGTGCTAACGACCAGGCTGGTGATACCCTCGGTGATGAAACGTTCACGTTCAACAGCAGTAGGCTAGCATCGATCAAATGGTCATAAAAACTCATCATAGATATCCGCGGCTTATCATTTTGTTAGGCGGACACACTTTTCATCTGTAAACGATTCGAACCGAAACAGCTGTACGGCCAATTAAAAAACGAAGAAAATAAAGTCAGAAAAGTTGGGCCAAATACGCCTGAGGTCATGAATGCCTAGGGTTAAAAAAAACCTTTGGGTTTTGTTTGGTTCAAATGTATAAATGTATAGCGAGTTACCATGTATTATTTGTGTCAACAAAAAAAGTGCTAACTTCTGGGGTGGTAATACACTCAAAGATAAAAGGTTCACATTTACCAGCAGAAGCATCGAATGGTAAGTGTTTGTAAAAAGTCATTAAAGATACTAGTCGTATAAGTTGTTACGCTAGACGTGCGTTTCGTCAATCATGTCTATATATGATCACAAGTGGCGCCCGATTCAAAATAGTTGGAATAGCAAAATAAGTTCAAAGTTGACCTAGTGGTTGTGGAGAATCATCAAAGATACCAGGCTTATAACTTGCCAGACTTGTGTTTCGTCCACTTAAGACATAACACTCGATCAAAGCAGTTAGAAGTGCAAATCTAATAAAAGTTGAAGAGGATATTAAAATAAATTTAAGAGGTTGAGAGAATCAATACGTTTAAGGTCTTCATTACCTTGGGTAAAACACCACGAGCATCACTGAAGAGACATGTATTGTCGAAATGCGCATCTGGTGCAAGAAAATTGGTACCGTTAATTTAATTACTACCACTGGGTCGATGCCTCTGCTGGTGGACTATTAGTCCCCGAGGGTATCACCAGCCCAGTAGCCAGTACTTCGGTACTGGCATGAAAATACGGATTTTTTGTGTTATTAAAATTTGCTGTTACAAAATATTCGAAATGATCATAAATTAAGAAATGTATCTCCCTCATGCAAAGCTCTGATTCCTTTCACGGATTCGGCTATACTTTTTGGACCTTTTGGATTATTGCTCTTCATCTTTTATATAAGCTTTGGATTTCAAATATTTAGGCCACGAGCATCACTGAAGAGACATGTATTGTCGAAATGCGCATCTGGTGCAAGAAAATTGGTACCGTTAATTTAATTAGTGTTACTAATAATCTAAAAAAAAAAGATTAAATCATTGATATTTCATATCAACGCAAAAGTGATGTCTGCTTGGCTGATAACTCAACTAGGGATTAAACGTTCACAAGCAACAGCGTAGCACAGTGTTTATACAGATTCATAAATGATAAAAAGTAAAATAGCAAAATGCTGAACTCCGAGGAAAATTCCAAACGGAAAGCCCCTAATCAAATGGCAGAATCGAAAGCTCAAACACATCAAACGAATGGAAAACAACTTTACATTTGTTTTTACTTCATATTCTGTCAAATGTCCTAACATTTGTAGTTGTAAATCTATATTTTTTTCTATGTAGTATATTAAATAATTAATCACCCTATTTATTTATTAGATTTTAGTTTGGGTCAACTAAATTTGTACGATATATTTGGTTTACAGTTTGATTTAGGTGAAACAGCGAATTAGCTAGGAAATACAATTAATTATATACTTACTACCACAATTTTATATTAACTAGTATTATATGTTTCATTTTTATTAATATATATTATATCAGTATTACAAACTTAATCTTGAATTATATCCTAATTCTGTCCGATTTTGGGGAAATTTTTAGAAATTCAAATGTGACATCACTTTGTGCGCTACTCTCTTTAGCTAACTCGCCTTTAAAGGAGTAGGTCCGGTAAGGGCCGATTTTGGCCTCAAATTTTTGGTTTATCTAACGAAAGTTTTTGGACACTTTTTAAACATTTGAGTGTCTATTTCAATTGATTCGATTAGTTGGTTTTTTTTTTTAAATTGTAACTGATATAGTCATTAAAAACGCTCTGATTCAAGCTTAAATATGAAATCAAATATGCCAAAAAACGTCACTTTTCAGATAGTTTTTGTCAAAAATGAAAGTGGCCGTATCTGTGTTCATCCTCAACCTTTATATATGTTTTGTGTTATCATCAAATACAACTTACTTTTCAATATTATGAATGAACACGAATGCGGCCTCTTTCACATTAGACGGAAACCGTCTAAAAATTAACCAAAATGCTAGAATTTTGAAGATTTCAGTAATTTAGCAAGACTTATTGATGCTAGAACGATATTTGTGCATTATTTTGTCAAAAACAGCTCATATTTATGTAGCAGAAGCATTTTACTTTCCAAAATATAGCTTAAAGATTACATTTTAACAATTTTCTAAAACTGCTATGTTTTGGGGCCAAAAAGGGGTCTTACTGATCCTACTCCTATTCATGTGCTGTTTTATGTTGTTTTATGTATCCTTTTTTATTCTGTAGTTAGTCACCACTTTGGTGTTTACATGTATATCTATTATATCGTTATTTTTATAAATTTACTGTTTGCAAAAGTATGAACTATTCGAAATAATAAGGATGTTCTTATCACAGGCAGAAAACCTAGGCCGTATTAGGCACAACTTTTTGGAACTTTTGGTATTCAATGCTCTGCAACTTTGTACTTGTTTTGGCTTTCGAACTTTTTTTGATCTGAGCGTCACTGGTTCTTGTGTGGACGAATCTCGCGTCTGGCGAATTAGATTTTAAACCTGGTATCTTTTGTTAGCTATTATTCGTGTTTCTCTGACTTATATGTTCTCCCTTTCATTTGTATTGTAGTCCTGTAATGTTGTCATTTTAATGTTATATTTATCCTTGCCATAAAAGCGTGAGGTTTGGCTTGCCACAAAACCAGGTTCAATCCACCACTTTTTCTTAAAATGTCCTGTACCAAGTCAGGAAAATGGACATTGGTATATTATAGTTCGTTTCTGTGTGTGTTACATTTTAATGTTGTGTTTCTGTTGTGTCGTAGGTCTCCTCTTGTGTTTGATGTGTTTCCCTCAGTTTTAATTTGTAGCCCAGATTTGTTTTTCTCAATCAATTTTGAACAGCGGTATACCACTGTTGTCTTTATTTAAGGCAAAGAATACTGCATGGACTGTTGATACCAACGGGTAGCAAAGGTTCACCAGCAGTTACTTTGACCCAGTGTTTGTAAAAACTTAACAAAGATATCAGGCTACAAATGCGCTTCGTGCGCTTTGTCCACATAATACTCACAAGTGACGCTTATATCAAAACAGTTGGAAGTTCTATTTAACACGAGGTTAAAAGCGGAGGTGTTTATTTTGTTTCAAAACTTGAAAAAATAGTAAGTTTATTCAAACTGACAAAAAAATGTAAGCCATGCCGAGGTACTGGCTATTCGGTTGTTGATAAGCTCGGGTACTATAAGTCCACCAGAAGCAGACGTATCGCAAAACACGAAAGATGTTTGATTGTAAATCTAAAATTTCTTTCAAATTTAACTTTTCATGCCTTATCCTTTACGAAAACACATGTCTATCTTCAGTTTAGACCATAACACATAGTTTCGGTATACCAATTTGTGATGGTGATCGTTAAACTCATTTAATTCCGATTTCAACCGTTTTCTCTCATAACACAGTGTTGGCAATTTTTGTGTACAGCGCACATATTTATGTAGATATACTCAAATGCCAGGAAGGGAACCGAATAATTCATCAATTTGTTTACAGAAAGAAAACAAACAGTTTATATTTCGTGTCAACACAGAAGTATAACTACAGGGCTGGTAATTCAATGTGGCACGAAACGTCCACTACCATAAGCATCGAAGCAGGAGATGAAAAACAGCATACGATAGTCTACGTTATGGAATACACAATTTCTTTCGTTCATTTTCCTTATATTTTGGCAAAGTCATTTTTGATTTCCACTAAAAAAAATATCAAAAAGAAACGGCTGTTTGAATATACATGTTTGATTTCCTTTACAAATTCTTTCAGATTCACGTAAGAAAAGCAACACCACTACATTTACTTCATGCGTCCGCAGCACTTTTAATGATATACCTTCACCAGAATGCTTAAAGTCGAATATTTGAAAGCCAATGATGTATAAGAACTGCATTTGATTAAGTGGTAAATTTTTTGCATTCTTATCATTTTTCACGTTAAGAATAAACTCATCATAGATACCAGGATTGAAATTCTGTATTTGCGTTAAACGCAAACAATCTAAAGTACGACATTGAAAAGCATTGTGGACAAAATATTCATAAAAGTTTTGCCAAATTCAGCTAAGGTAATATATTCCTGAAGTAGAAAATCCTTGGTATTTCAAATATTCAAAGTTTTTAAACAGTTAATTTATAGTTATAACCATATCAATGATAATTCATGTCAACACAGAAATGCTGACTCCTGAGCTGGTGATACCCTCGTGGAATAAAATCTCCACCAGAAGTAGCATACACCCTGCAAAATACCGAAGAACTTGTAACTATGGTGGTGATACTCTCTTGGACATACAGTATACCAGCAATGGTATCGACGGTGTCAATATTACTGCACCATACAGATGTGCATTTCGATAATAATGCCTTTGAGTGTCGCTCGAGCCCATGATATCAACAAAATGCAAAATAATTAGTAGACAAACTTGGTACCCTTTAAAAAGCCGCATTTAAAAATATTTGAACTTTTTGACCGTTTTTGTACAGTTCATTATTTTTTAGTAAATACCTTCGGTTGTGAGTATTTAAAAGTGATAAACTAGAATTTTACCAGTATTGCACAAGGTTAGATAGTGAGATGGTATTATTGTTACAAAATAGAAAACTAACATAACAAGGAAACTTACACGACCTATAACATCAGAGTATTTTAAGTATTTGTACTAGAAGATGAATCTAGTACTCAGTCCTATATTGATTCCAAAAGAAATTGCCATCACAAATCTGTTATCATCAAAGCCAAGTTATTTGACAGTTGTATACCCTATACAAGAGCTGAGAAAGCCAAACTGTTAAAATGAATCAGATTTATGTATGATGGGTGATACATTTTTTAAAACAAATTTCAATTTGGTCAATATTTCCAGCCAGGACAGAAAGTTTAAAAGACAAAATTCACAAAACGGCTTCTAAGATCAATTTCAAATCGCAAAGAAAAATAATCTCCATACCATAAAAATGAGATGTGCTATTGCGAATACAACTACGTTCCAATAGTGGTACCCCTTGAACTGATCTTATTGCAAACAAATACATTATTGATTACATCTTCTGACATCAGACTAGGACTTCTCTTGATCTGAATTTTAATGTTTTAATGTGCGTATTGTTATGCGTTTACTTATGCTAGAGGTATAGGGGGGAGGGGGGGGGGAGATCTCATAAACATGTTTAACTCCGCCGCATGCTTGCGCCAGTCCCAAGTCAGCCTTTGTAAGTCAAGTCTTATTTTTGATTTTAGTTTCTTGTGTACAATTTGGAGTTTTACTGTAGTATGGCGTATATTATCACTGAACTAGTATATATATATTTGTTTATGGGCCAGCTGAAGGACGCCTCCGGGTGCGGGAATTTCTCGCTGCATTGAAGACCTGTTGGTGGCCTTCTGCTGTTGTTTGTTCTATGGTCGCGTTGTTGTCTCTTTGACACATTCCCCATTTCCATTCTCAATTTTATTGATACTAAAAAGTAAAATCACAAAAATACTGAACTCAGAGGAAAATCAATTCGGAAAGTCCATAATCACATGGCAAATTCAAATAACAAAACGCATCAAAAACGAATAGACAAGAACTGTCATATTCCTGACTTGGTACAGGCATTTTCAAATGTAGAAAATGGTGGATTAAACCTGGTTCTATAGCGCTAACAGCCACCAGAAAAAGGACATAAAAGTCTTGTCTTTTTCTTCTTCTCTTTCTTATAAAATTTTAGACCATAAAATCATTTTTGAAACAATTTGTGATATAAATTTTGATAATCCTTAAATTGTTAAAGGTGGTACCTAACACTACAGGGAGATAACTCTGTAAAGTCAGCTAAACGTTTAAATTACGTTGTGTTGTATAAAAGGGAATATTAAGCTTCTCAATGATCAAAATTGATGTTTGTTAAATTGCTATTTTTTCTGATAAAATGGTTGGTTCAAATTTTTTTTAATTTTTATAATTTTGTAAAAGGGTCAAAGTAAATACTTTGTCAAAATTTTATGAAAATTAAACGAGCCAAATTAATTTTAGTGAAAGTGTTGGGTACCACCTTAAGGAGAGGTGAATTGAAGATATTTGAATCGAATTTTGAAGAAGAGAGCACAAGCTGAAAATATCGGCTGCTTACTGATCATTGACTTTATGTTGCTAGTCCATAATATACAGCTTTACTATAACTATCACATCAAGTTAGCACGATCCAAGAAAATGAGGCCAAGGTCAGATAAACCTAACTGGAAATACATGTACACCTTACAACCATTCCATACCCAAAATATAGTTGACTTATTGCTTTTAGTTTCCAAGAAATAAACTTATTGTCTCATTGGCACTCACACCACATCTTCCTATATCTTGTTAAATATTGAATGTTGTTTTTATTGGTAATAATATTGATTTTGTTATCAGTAAATTAAAATTGTTACTAAATATTAGTATTTATTGATATATACATACGTATTCATTGATCAACAATGTGTCGATACCTGTATCTTGGCATTGCACAAGGTCATGTTTTTCTCTGACTGTTTATGATGCCTTTACATTAAATCCATTAGATGTTGGTTGTGCACTGACTGATAATTTAGTCTTAGATGCATGATCTTTTAAGTGGCGTTAAAGTAGCTGTAACTGTGAGTACTCTCAGATCTGTAGGCAATATAGGAATGGTGTACTGACATAAGTAGTCGCATGTCAAAACGTTCATTGTAAATATAGATTACTGTAACCATGGAAAATCCCACTGGGATTTTTCACTAAAAGAATAATTGAACCTGTTTAGATTTATCCACTGGATAACTTTGATATGCCTGTTAACTCTGAACCGCCTGTTACCATATCTATATACATAGGGTGCAAACATTAATCCACCAGTCTGCCTCTGTTGGAGGTCTTTTTTGGACCGAAATTGGTCAGGCTATGAAACATAACCAGGCGCTGTTAATCATGTGTATTAACATATAAACTATTTTTTTATACTCTCAGATCTGTACTTTGTGTCTTTTTACTGTTGGGAGGTTCAAGTTCCCAGCCGTGTCCACTTGTATTTGTAGTATTTGTGTTCATCTCATGAGTTTCAGCCTTTTTTCAACAGAATTTTATAGTTTGTTCTTATCTTGTACTGTTACACCACTGTCCCTGGCTGACATGTTTAAGCCTGTTGAATTCTTTATTTATGTGCTGGTCTCAAGTCAGGAGCCTGTAATTCAATTCAGTGGTTGTCATTTGTTATATATTTGTGTTTCATTCAACTTTTGTACATAAATTAGGCCGTTAGTTTTCTCATTTCAATTGTTTTACATTGTCATTTCAGGGCCATTTATAGCCGACTATTGCTCATTGTTGAAGGCCATACAGTGATCTATAGTTGTCTAAAATTTCTTTGTCATTTGGTCTCGTGTGGAGAGTTGTCTCATTGGCAATCATACCACATCTTCTTTTTTATCAACCCAGAAAATTGAGCATTGACCCAAGAACTATGAGGTTAAGGTAAGATGAAACATGCAAGACAGACATGTACACCTTAAGGCTTACAATCAATCTTTGCATTAAATATAGTTGGTCTATTGGTTTAGAATCTTAGAAACAAATAACAAGAAATAACACTGAAAACTTGACACTGACCAAATGAACCATGAAATTGAGTCCAAGATTAGATGACACCTGCCAGACACACACGTACAACTTGTTCAAACATCAGACCAACAATGTTAGATCTTTAATTTGCCTTAAAAAAAATGTTCTTCCCTCGCAGGGATTTCAACTCATGCTACTGAGATATCGTGACACCAAATCGCCTGCACTGTATGTGATGCGCTAGACCACTCGACCACCTTGGCTTCACAATAGTAAAGCTTCGATGGCCAAGGTTACCTTTCCTCATCAGTTTTAATCTACCCTCGTAATACAGTAAATGATATATAAGACAGTGATCAGCCTTGGAAGATTTAGATATCAAGTCAGTCCCAAAAGGTTTTGATTGCATTTTATGCAATCTTTATATAAAAACTACCTTGACAGAAAAATCTAACCTGAAACTTACACTATCATTTTCTATGTTCAGTGGACCATGAAATTGGGGTCAAAAGTCTAATTTGGCAATATAATTAAAAAGATCAAATCATAGGGAACATGTGTTTCAAGTTGATTGGACTACAACTTCATCAAACACTACCTTGACCAAAAACTTTAACCTGAAGTGGGACATATGGACTTACAAACAAACAAACAGACGGAAGGACAACAGATGCACAGACTAGAAAACATAAGGCCTTTCTACTGTTGTTAAGTTAGGCATAAAATAATAAATATCTGGAGTATATATTCTTGTTTAATTTACAAATCTGGTTGACATGATTATGCATTTATATTATTACCCTTATCGTACAACTTTATCAAGCAATATTGTGGATTCATTTATTTTCTTGGGTATCAATTTTAGTGGATTGAGGAAATCTTGCATTTTCATGGATATTTAATTTGACAGTTTGGCCAGTCTGCATACAAACCAATGAATAAATTGTAAATTGATTTACATTCACATTAGAGGTTTATTTGTACCCAACAAATTTTGTATTCCACAATAATAATAATGAATCCACAGTACTGAAATGATAAATCGGTTTTGATTATAATACAATAAATACCTTCAGTAGGAAAAAAGTTCCATCCCCTCACAACTTGCAAAATAAATAATTGAGATAACAATATAACCCTTAAATCTAGTTATGTATTATGTTTTTTCTTTTATATCTGAAACAGATCTTCCTTATGACTGTACAATACAGATGCTTAAAAGCTGACCATGTCATTATTTCTATAGAAAGTTTAAGACTGATGTGTGGTTACAGAAACAAATACAAACAAGCCTGATTGGTGATCTGGAAAATGGTTGATAATCAATATCTTAACTAAAACAAGAAACATTAATGTCTTTTTGGGATGATCCTTAAAAAAATCACTGTGATTCTTTGATGGCACTTTTTATTGCCCTACTATTTACTGAAAAATTATGACAAAAAATTGCAGGACTGATATTATCTCCAATAATTGCCTATCAAAAATGGACTTTTTCATAGATACATGTACCATAAGACATAATTTATCTTTAAAATATGAGAGATATATAGAAAAGGAAAGAAAGAAGAAAGAAAATCATAATATATATAATAGTCACATCTTTATAACAATGCATATTTTATAGGCTACAACCAGATGATATATTCTCCATAAAGACATATGTCCGGGGCCTTTTTTGGCCTATAGTAGAAGTACATATGTATCATGTAATAATGTTAAATTTGAATTAGGACTACATATTCAAAATATTTAAACCTATCGTCTTTAGTAAATCTTGAAAATGGCATCAATTTAATGTTTTAAAATATAACTACAAGATTAATAGTTTTGTACCTGTGTCTGGGAATTATTTAGCATATCCAAATTTTATAAATTTTCATGTGAGCTATGCATTTACACGAAAATCGAACCAGTTTTTCTAGGTGGTCATGGCTGATGACTTATTCATTATTAGTATTTTACTATCTCAACTTTAAAAAAAAAAAGAACAAATTAAAAGTACAAATTTCAGTAAAACATTTGGCTAAATAAAACCCAATAATACATTGTAATAATGACATAAAATGGTCTTTGGTTTAGACCACTGTATTCATACTCCTCTTTATCATAAGATAAGCCTTGATTGCTAGCTTAAAATTTAGAAAATGGACTCGACCATCATTGTTTTTCCTCATTAAAAACTGCTTTAGTTTAAAGGCTAGACCCAGCAGTCACCAAGCATGAAACAAAATATATCAACAAATGGTGATTGTGGATAATGGCCAATGAGACAGCCACCACTCAATACAAAATAAATAATGACATTAGAGGTCAACATACAACCTTCAAGGTTTCAACCGAAGACAAGTGTCTTAGAACACACAATGTTAATCTGTTAGTTTAGAAATGTGCTACCATATTCCCTAAATGACAAAATATATTAGAAAGCAAAAGTATCTCGATTGAAGTATACAAACACATGTAGAATTATCACAGTTCAGTACAAAATGTAATTTAAAAACTTATAAACACATTCATGCAATTTTCTCAGGGCTTTCTCACAAACTAATAATTAGGATTATCAAAAGCTCTTGACCTATATTTTAAGCTTCATGACTGATTATTAATCAATTATTATCAATGGCATCATGTGCAAAAAAAACCTTCTTATTCCTTTATGTTGCTTAATGACTTCACTTAAATCAAGACATCATTACTGTTAATTATGCTGTTTATTAGACCACAAAATACGGGTAGTACCATGTTGTCTAGATTTTTAAAAGATATAAGTTTTCACTTAATGTATAAATATTTCCAATTACTATTAATTTGTAAAACCTATGGCTGAATAAATAGGGATATATGAATTAATACCAAATAAGAAAAATCTTAAATAACTAGCTACAGAAACAGATAATTTTTTTAAACTTTAATACAGAAATTTGTTTATCTAAAGTTATTATATAATTATAAATCTGGGTTCCTTGGCTTAAAACAGTATATAGTCTAAGCGAACAAGCTCTTAACATTAGACAGAAATGTAAGCAATAAAAGTACTTATCAGATAACACACTATAATAAAAATTTCTTCAACAAAAACTTTCCATTAGCTAGTATTTAAATATGGTATAAAATATACATAAGATTCAAACTATCATCTTGTGATTTACAAAATCATTAAAACAAGTCTTAAAATATATTTCAGTCAAACTGGATAAAATTGATATAAAAAAATTCAAATCAGCAATTCAAATCAAACAGTAGTTTCAAACAAATTATCATATAATAGCACCATTTGATAACTGAAAGGCATTTAAGATAAAAACATGATCTATTCTACTATAAACTGATCACATGCACAGATCACAGTGGACTCATTTCTTCTTGCAAATGACAAGGTATAGAACTTAAAAGATGTTTATTTGTCCTAGGTGAATGCTTCCTTGGTGAGTTCCGACAAGGTGACCCGGGAGATCTAAGCCTTTTAACTGGTTTGATTGGTGATCTCGTCTTCTTAATCACATGACGAGGTGTCATTCCAGAGGCAGTCCGTAATACAACCATCTCAGCTAGTGGAGTGGCAAGTGGCATTTTGATTGTAGGTACCTTAGATGGGTTAGATGGTGTCAAATTTTGACCCTCAATCATTCCATCTTTATGTTCCATCTTCTCATTACCAAGAATTCCTGTACAAACATCAGTGGTTTGCAATGATTCACTAGAATGAGAATCTTTATTTTCTTTATCAGACTGGACTGCAGGTTCAAAAACATCAATGTCCATACTTTCATCCTCTGTAACTTTTTCTAACAACATTGAAGATTCATTGAGCCTGCTATGATCAGCTGTATAATAGATACTAGGTTTCCTTTTCAGTTTTGACCCATTAGGTACAGACACAGAGTTAGAAGGGGCAGCAACATCTTCAGTTGGCTTTAACAAGAGAGTGGATATGGGTAACTTGGCCTGCCCTTTCCCAGATTTTTGAGTGACTGTGACCAAATCCTTCATTTTAGCTGCTTCTTCATCACTCTTGGCAAATATTGTTGGAATTCTTATAGGTGACACCCCTCGTTTTCTTGAAGTTGAATTAGGGAATCTATAGGGAGAAGTGTGTCTTTCTGCAACATCCTTATGATCACTATCAAACTGTCTGGCTGTAGAAGCTACTCTGCCCCTCTGCTGTGTCTGTAGCTCCATGATACTTTCATGTTTAGGTATCACTGTCTCAGCCTGTTTTATTTTAGCAGGGGGAGGTCCCATCACCATTATATCTTCTGATGTTGTTGTTTTAGAAGCCAGATAACCTGCTCTGGATAACAGTTTGTGAGTTTCCATAGATATTTGTAAGTTTGGAGTAATGTTTGGTATTGCCTTTTTAGGTTGTTCACACAAACTCTGAGATCTACTAACAAATGCTCTCAATGGCTTCTTTAAATCTTGTTCTGAATTATGTTTAATTGGGTTCTTCGTTACTTCCATGGTTTTTTTCAGACTTGAAGGACTAGTATTTCCTATTGTTTCACCAACTTCTGAGACATCAAACATTGATCCCTTTCCACTATCAGTTGACAATGTACGTGCTATTGTTTTCTTTTCTAATTTGTTGAAAGCATCTTCCTGTCCAACTAGTAAACTATCTGTGCTAGTACTATTCTGTATTTTTGGTTTAACACTGATTGAATCTAACTGATCTGATTTGATTTGGGTATTGACCTCTTTATTGACTGTGTCTGTCACATGCACATTACTATCACAGTTTTCAAATTGTTCGGTAGGTTCTTTATCCAGCAAGCCTGTTGATTCACGTGTTGATTCCAAACTAACTGATCCCTTACATTCATTTTTATTTTTTATCTGTTGATTTCCCTCCTTTTCTAAACATTCCCCATTAGAATGTACATCTTTAGCATTGTGCATCTGTGGCAAGTCTGGAATAAGCAATGCAACTGGTTCTCCAATTTCTGATTTATCAAGTCCAAAACTTCTCCTCAATTTCCTTACATTTTCTTTTTCCCCATGTAACAGACCAGTTTTAACTGAATTAGGTTGGCCCCTTCTTAAACGAATTTTCTGTGCGTCCAGCGACATAGAACGTGACAATGAAATATTGTATGTTGAATCATTAGCATACATGATTGCTGTATCTGACAAACAGTGTCTTGGTTCGTCTCTACGAATTTGTGATACATCATTTTGAGACATTTCAAGATCCTCATCTATAATAAAACCATCATTAAGTGAGTTACGGTCATCACAGACAGACATAATTGATTGTTCTGTAGGAGGAAGTGAAGAGTTTGATTGATTTAGAATTACAGGTAAAGGTGATCCTTGTTCATTAGGTTCATCAGATTCTTCGGATGAAGGTGGCGTACATTTTGGGCTGGCTAAACGAAGTCCAACCTGATCTTGTTCAGATTGGGTGAACTCAGACTCAACCTGGAAAGAAAAAAAACACAATTTCAGAACATAGTATGTAGAACATGATAGTATAAAAGTCATGAATTGAAATATGGAAAAATTATAATATCTTTATAATGTACTGCTTTGATCTATGAACATGCCTTTAATCCTTTTTTTGTAATGCCTTCATTTGAATTTAATAGTAAAGGCTGGTCTAAAAAACATACATTGGACCCAGGGAAGGCTTAAAACCTCAACTATTCGTGGGTGTCAAGTACATTGAAAATGTTAGTGAAATTCTATATTTGCCTCTACCCCTTTCAAAAGTGACTTCCCTGTGTACCATATATACTTTATAATAAATGAAACAGCAAACTGGTTCAAGTTGAACGATGCAGGATTCTGATATCATAACACTATTACGGAGTTGATATGTTGGTCAAATTAAGTAACAATTTCTAACCAGTTTTCTTTTCTATCATTATTTTTGTTAAAAACTGTATATTTACAAAATGTTTGCTTTTGCAAAAGGACAAATCTTAAGTTATTACTTTATCACCTTAAATTAAATGCACCAGTTATAAAAGAATTGGTCCATATAATTATTTTCTAGATTTTTGATTTATGAAAAGCTGTCTCTTAATATATGGTGACTATCATGTGTTTCATCTTATGAACACTCAATGCCTATTTAATCTTCAACGAGGTAATATTGCATAATTATCATGATTATAGCAATTGACAATATTCATAAAATAAATAGATTAAAGTGTTGATACCCATTAAAGTTTCAAAGAATGACCATATATTTGGTATAATTTGAATATAAGATATAAAGCTAAATTTCATCCTTATGGATGTAGAAATAACCCAGTCGATAGTTTCACGATGTTGAACACAATACCTTGTCTCCTTTGCCTCCACTTAGTCTCCTAAATAGACCTTTACCAGCTGGCTTTCCCTTCTTTAAAGCATTATGAGCAGATATATTAGAACCAGAAGCATTCCTACAATGAATATTATATAAGTATATAGTTAATGGTGTTAGTAGCCTCACCAGAGTACTTAGTAATCCAATCAGTATCTGATTATACATATATAAGTGTAAATATTGGTATACACATTAAGCATGAGAGTATAAATTACCTTTTTGAATTTGATAGTCAATAAAAATATCTAATAACATGTAAAATGATCAAATCCTGCAAAATGCTATACCAAGAATAGTGTCCTTGAATAGTAGGCAGTTCATACACAAACTTAAATACCTTGTCAAATCACACCACCATAGATTGAATTATAAGTAGCATTTTTTCTTTTCACTATTCTCACATGTCCAAAGAAAATTTACCCTATAGTTTCACACATTCAATACTTTATGTTTGTTACATAAGTGTTTTTTTTTATAAAGCAAAATATATACAAGTAAGAAGTGGAAGTGAAATTAAATATATTAGTTATACCAATGTTCAGCAAAACTTCCTCTAAAATTAATGGTTGTTATAAGAAATGACTCCTAGAGTTCATGCATATGTATAGTAATAGATCACAAATTACTGCAAAATTCTCTTTGTACCTTTCTTTGTCTACCTATACCAATGATAATAATGTTTAGTACTTACTTCTTATTCTTTCTCATACTGCCTGGACTAAACAAATTTAATCTTTTTCTTGATCCCTTTCCATTTGTTGAAGGTGTGGCACTGAAAGCCACTTGGGCCCTGTTGCTAAAGGCAATACTAGGAGTATCAAGGCTTCCCTTTTTTATATCTGCAAATACATTCAAATTATACCACACTCTCTGCTGTTGTAATTGTATTCTAAAAAATTATTTAGTTGAAAGTTAAATTACATTGAAAGGTCCATTTTTGTGTCCAAATCAAACTACTGTAACACAGAAGTAAATTAAGTGTTCAATCAATCAAACACGCACCCCTCCTTTAACATGTTTAAACTCTTGAGGTTTCAAGGTATGTTTATAAGGTTTATCACAACAAGATTGTTATGCTGTAACCAAATGTTTCTTGCCAGGCCCGTAGCCAGGAATTTCCAAGGGGGAGGGGACTCACAAACTCGACTTTAACAGTCACAATTCGATCAGAACATTGACTTTTATAGCGCTTATTTGTTTTCTAGAGGGGGGGTTCGTCCCAACCCCGGAAGGCTACGAGTATGCTTGCTACTGTGAAATTGTGTGTCACAATGTTCTTTTGTGGTACAATAGTAAAAATATGGTCAAAGATTCATAACTACTCGCCTTAAAATAACCAAATTGAAATAAAGCTACAATATGGTTTGGTACAGCATAAGATGTTAAACAAACCTATCAAAATACTATGCCCTCCTCCTCAGGAAGTCATTTTTTTTCTATGTGAGTGGACAATACACAGACATAATTTTAAATCTATGAATGTGGAAACTATAAAATCACTTCATGTTCATATCTGTGTTGTCAAGATTTCAAAAATGTAATTATAGATACAGGTACATATGTGTAGTTTTATACTTTTTTATTCACACCTTTGTTAAAAATTAGCTCCATTGCTTACCCATATTTCTGAGTGCTGTTGCAGGTGTAAATGGTGTATTTCGTAAAGCTGAGCCTTGAGGTAAATTCTGTAAAATGGCTTTTCTACAAATAAGCAATAAATGTTTTTAGGTTGTACGTAGAACAAAACATGTCTTATAAA
Organism: Mytilus trossulus; assembly: GCF_036588685.1. NCBI lineage: Eukaryota > Metazoa > Mollusca > Bivalvia > Mytilida > Mytilidae > Mytilus > Mytilus trossulus. The sequence continues at coordinate 46,556,103 of NC_086375.1, forward strand.
TAGGAGAATATTTCTCATACAAAATGTTTGATTTTAATGTAGGGTTGTCATTTTTGTGAAGGACTTATTTTGCTTTTCTAGGAGATGCAGTCAATACACATTCAAGACATAATACATTTATTCTAAAACCAGTTGTTGGCATGATATAGGTCATGTTCTTCTCATATATTTTATGATGGTATGATACTTAGCCCTTACTGAGAGGGACTGTCCTTGATATTCATATGATGAAGACATAATCTTTTAAACAGTTTAATTGAGGTCTGGGCTGGCATGTCGGTAATTTGACATTATGCTTAGTTTCTTTTGTTACCTAATCTAACATCAGAACTGGTATTCTTTTAAGCTGAGTTTTATTGTATGAATTGCTATGCATTTGTTTTTCTACATTGACTAGCTATAGATCTCAAAATATGTTCAATCCTGTTTTAATTTTTTCACCTGTCCTAAGTTAGGAGCCTCTAGTCCTTGTTAGTCTTGTATGATTTTCAATTTTAGTTCTTTTTTTTTCAGAGTTAAGTATGTCCATTATTACTGTGTTGAAGACTCATTTGTAGCCTTTGGCTGTAATCTGCTTTTGGTCGAGTTGTTGTCTCTTTGACATATTCCCCATTACAATTCTCAGTTTTATCAGTGAAAAGTGATAATTGCAAAATAACTATTTCCTGCTTTCTCTATAATCTAGTTGCAGGAAAGGCTCTTGGTGAGCACATGATACATGTATGTGTGAATGGTTTGTTATTCTGAATTTTTCATTACTGGTAAAATTCTGACAGTTTAAACCTGAAACTTATTTATGCCCAAAAAAATCAATATACATGTAAAAGAATCTTTTCAAACACACCATAGATGTAACAGTGTTGGAGTTCTTACTTTTTAGACGTAGAGAAAGCTACCACATCCCCAGATGCTTTCCGTTTCCTCATCACAACTGGTGTTGCTGCTGACAGATCTACAGGTTGTGGTTCCTCATGGACTGCTGTGCTCTTGTTACATTTTGTACTGACATGACTGTAATCACTGATGTTACTGGCCTGACTCATGTTACTGACATTGTTAGTTTTACCATCAGTGCTCCGTCTCCACTTTGTTATACTTTGCGCTATGGTACTAACTATACCTGTATTTTTAAAATAAAAACATGACATTAATTATTTAGAGAGCATGTACATGATGTACAACAACAAAAAAAATATACTTAATATTTTTTTATATTTTTTGCAGCATTGGAAAGTTAGATGGCTGTTTTTAAGTCTTTATTTTAACTAAAAATCCTAGAGCAAATGAAAAATAAAAAGAACTTGTTACTTTTTGTATGACATTTAAAAATACCATTTAGCTTATGAGTTTCATCATTCGTGAGATGTTTGATCTTTTTATGGACTTTTCTTAAAAATTGTTAAAGCTGAATTCCCTTGATAATTGGAAAGGTATATACATATAGACTCTCATGCAACCTGGCATTATAAAAAGCTTATCATTATCAAAGTTGTCTGTGTTGTCATGCTAAGCATATCCAATCACAGTATTCAAAGTTTCAGAAAACAGGAAGTATAAGTGTTGAGCAATCCAAAAAGAACTAACATGATGCAACTTATATTATATAGCATTTTTATTCAACTGTTCCTGCTTGCTACCTGTAAGAACAGACTGATGAACAGACATTTTTGGTGAAAGTAAGGATAAAACATTCCTAAAAGGTCTATGAAATAAAGTATTGTATGGTGTGCACGTGGCAAGTTTTCACTATTATAGGCATTCAGATAACTTTTGAAGCTCTGTATTATAATCATAAATATTAAGGACCAAAGATACATTTGGATAATCATAAATGTGTATTGTATGTGGGTATTTCAAAAAAACAGTTTCAGTGTTTTAAACACAAAATCTAAGTCAACAACAGTCATGGCAGTGAAAATTGTTAACTTTTTAACATTTGTAAAAATACATATAAATGAACCTTCAAAGACATATAAAAGTAACTGTTTACGTAAAAAGTGAAAAAAAAATAATAAGTAAAGGTGATAAAATTTGACATCAAATACAGTTATCACCCAGTGACTGCATTTGTCAGTGTTCATACCCATTTTGCAGAACTAAATCCACATGCATTGGAAACAAAATCTGAAGGTTGTACTTTCAATTTCATGCGTTTCATGCCAAAAAAAATTCCCAACCTTTTTTGCATCGAGAAAATGTTTTATTTCCCTTGCCTGTAAAAGATCCAGTTCTTTTTCTTTTCTTCTCTTTCTTTTTACAATCTCTAGATTCCTCTAAACCTTCACAGCTAGCATCTAACTCATCATCTGTCCCAAACACTTCGGTCATTAGCAAGGTACGCTCATATAAACTGTCTGATATAAAACCAATCTCTTCAGCATTACGAATTAGCACTTCAACAACAGAGGTCTGAAACTGAAGAAGTTTCTCCTCCACAGAGTTCATCTTTTCACTTTTACTATTCAAATAAAGAAAGTTTGGAGCTAAAACTACAGATAAGTTTGTAGCATCCATTTTATTTTTGTCAGAGTGTTCCGAAATAAGTTTGAGCAAACTCATCATATATCGTATTGTACTTATGTGTTCTCCAGGAAGTAAAAGACATAGCAATAACAAAGCCCTGTAAGAATCATCCTTGTTGGGTAGCTGTATACACCGTATGAAAGCATCATGGTAGGTGCTAGTGAATAGTGGTTCTGGCAAGCTTTTGAAGAACTGTTTTATAAGGACTGTGACATCGACAATATTAGCACTACCCAAATCTTCTCCCTTTTCTATCTTTTCCTATTGAATATTATAACAAAACATTAATTATTATGTCTGCAATACTGGCCAATATGTTATGTATGTAAATTTTCTTATCCAACCTTCAAAAGTTTAAAAAAAATTAAAATATTAAAACTCTCCCGAGTAAGTAAATATACTAGTTCCATTTTCATTTCTGTGAGATTAATTAACAGATCTAAACCTTTTCATTGTATTGTCATATAAAACTATAATCATACAATCATGTATATTTTCAAAGTTCAAACTTTCATTTCATAATCTGTATATGAAACACCTTATTTTGAACTTTCTTTGCTAACAAGGGTTATGATCCTGCCCTTCCTGTTCAACCTTTAGTGACAAGTAGAATTCACTCCCAATTTGACTGCACTGCATTGTTTTGACCAATGAGAGGACTTATATTTATTTTTTTAGTTAGGAGGTACATGTATAAAATATGGCTGTGGCTTAGTGATAACAAATTTTAATTTTGTAAAGCTTAAACTGTGTATATACATTGAGGTTCAATTATTTGCAGAAGGAACATACCAAAGAACTTCAAATAAATTTTTAAATGTCATTTAATATCACATTTTCTTATTTAAATGTGCTCCTTGTAAAAGCATTTTTTTTATTGGATGCAGCCAGTTGCAACTGTGACAAATGGAAATCAACATTTTATAAATCTGAAACTCCCAAATTAATCCACCAAGAGTAAATAGAGGTGGCAGATCAAAAACCTTGACTAGGTGAAGATACTAAACTACATGTACATGTTTTCTTCTGAATAATGCAGATATTAATTAAAATTAATGTTTTTTTTAAAATTTAACATACTTTCAGTTCCTTTATCCTGCTAACAGCTCCAGACTTTCTAAATAAACCCTCTTGGTCAATATTCTTTTTAATTATCTCTGCAGCATCTACCAAAAATCTGAAAATAAAATGAAATTGACAAACTTTCAATCATAAACACTACCATGACAACAGATGTGTATTATTCTTAGGTTGGCGTTGTAAACATTCTTTCGAGACTTTTGCAATATTTTCAAAGTACATGTATGTTCAAAGTGAATGCATTAAAAAGAAATAAATTTTGAGGTAACAATATTTACAATTTTTTTTTAAAGTTTCATTCCTTCAAGCCAATGCAAATGGGGATTTTGTTTCATCTAATGTGAAAGCACAATTTTTCAATTATTATATATATGAGGTGTGAATGTATACAAAACTATCACAGTTTATTTGTTGTTTGAACTGAAAGCCCTAAATCACAATGTACATTAAGTTTAGACCAGTAAGAAAAATCTATCAGTATCAGAAAATGAGTTGATTTACCTGTTAACATATTTTGAAGTAGACATATCATAGTCTATACTAAACCTACAAGCCTATTATCTATATATATGTTTTTGCTTAATCATGTTAATAATAAACAAAAAAAATATCCTCAGTTAAAATTTGCAATATATGTCTATTCCATTTATGCACAGAATCTGTATTTACTTAAGTTTGAATGTAGGGCTTCACATATTGCAACTGGAAACCTAATACATTTTACCTCCAACTATTTATCTTTATATAAAAACCATGAAGATTCTAAGCTGACAGATCTGCTGACAGCTCATAAGGTTAAAAGGAAGTAAATATAGATCGCTGGCGCCACCTAGATTTTACATCCAAGATAATAGGTAGAAGTAAATTTATTTTCTGCTGCCTTGGTAATTAGAAATTAAAATTGAAATAGTGAGAAATGAGTGTTGGCCATTGGGGTAGAAATAGCGAGAAATTTAGAGAAAACTCTCTAAGACTAGCAAGATTTTCTGTGCCAAATTAAGCATCATACTATTTCGAAAATTCCGGAACCGTTGAGTACCCTTAAAAATTGCCATTTTTCTATCAAAAAAGCTGCGGCACCATATGTGTTTGACCATTGCAATTACACCCAAAGGTGTTGATAATTCAGAATTCGATTTTTTTTTTAATGGATCTTTGATAGTGAAAAGGCAGGACCAAATAAGGCTACCATTGTCGCCTATGTAAATAATTACTTCCTTGTAACCTAAAAGGTCAAAATGGAGGATGTTGGTGTGTATTATTTATCAAAAAATAAATCCTTGTTTCTACATGTACATGTTGTTATACCAACAGAGGTTTTTCACTTACCGTGGCACATATCCACAGTTTGGAATGTGGACACATGCAACCTGTGCAAGTAAATTTTCAAATACTCCATTACTTTCAGCATTTTCCTGCAAAAAAAAAGATTGACATTTTACTTTGTACTTAGTCTTGTATAATACACTTTATTCTTACAGTATCATATAATTAAATCATTTAATCTTTTATAATTATAAGTAAGTACGGAAGCAGGACAAGTCGCCCCACTGGCAAGTCGCCCCACACCTAATCGCCCCACTTTTTCACCAACTCGTCCCACTTAAAAAAAACGCCCCAACCTGGATCACCAACTCGCCCCACTTTTTAAAAAATCGCCCCACATGTGAAATTGGTTTAATATTACTCCTGCCAACTCGCCCCACTTAATGGAAAACGGTAATATTTGATTAATATAAAATTAAAAATAAAAACTTGCCACACTTAAATGAAAACTAATCTACACAGAATACAAACAAACCAAAAATTTGTTTAATTACTATTATTTATATACTGAGATTATAATTCTAAAAATAATTTTCGTATTGTTGAAGAATTAAGATAAGTTATTTGCATAACAATTGAAAAGAAACCTGTTAGACAACTTTCGAGTTCGATTAGACAACTTTCAAGTTCGATGCATTTCCGTCAAAAACTCTGGTTTTAGTGAACGTCATTTGTGCGTTTAGGGGCGTCATCACTTCCGTTCCATTGTTTAGCGAGTCGTTGGAAAACTATAATTCTATATTGTACAAATTATTCGGCAAATTGAATTCTCAAAATTGACAATCAGCATTGCTGTCATTAGGGAATTGTCATTAAGTACCTACAGAACAACCATTATTTCTAGTTTATCCTGCACAATGACGATCACTGAGACGCTTGATGAACGTAAATAGTGCAGGGATACAGGCGACCCCCTTTATCTGGTAAATGACGTGATTAAGGCGTGTATAATTGACGAGTTTTTTTCCGGTGACGGATGAACTCGAAAGTGGTCTAGTATCATAATGCAATATATCACAATAATTAAGGGATTTCAATTTTAACAGCAATTTGTTATCACAGCAATTACCAAATTGATTACTTTTGTCTCTGAATTAAGAATAATTCAACACTTACGAGCAATCAGAGAAAGGCAAATGTTTCTTTAAAGTAAATATCAAAGAGAATGCCTATTCATTCATTTACCATAAGCGTGTGTCGTGTTTTTGTTAGTAAAAGTAGTCAAAACAGTTGGCAGGAGTAATATTCGCGGAATAACATCTTTTTCCATAAGTGGGGCGAGTTGGCATTACTACATTCATCCTGGTTAATAATATATTAATCTAGATATTATCGTTTTCCATAAGTGGGGCGAGTTGGCAGGAGTAATATTCACGGAATTTAAGTTATATACAAGGGGATAACATCTTTTTCCATGAGTGGGGCGAGTTGCAATTGGCTTTACTAAATTTAACACATTTCACAATTGGGGCGATTTTTTAAAAAGTGGGGCGATTTGGTACTTCAGGTTAGGGCGTTTTTTTTTAAAAAGTGGGGCGAGTTGGTGAAAAAGTGTGGCGATTAGGTGTGGGGCGACTTGCCAATGGGGCGACTTGTCATGGATTCGTAAGTACATGTGTGACAGGATTGCTTCTATATGGAATACAAATGAGCAAACTATTTTCTACATCATTTTGCAGTGCATGCTATATATATATGCACAATTTCCCTAATATTCTATTTTTAAGGTTATTGTTTACGAAATACAAGCTTACGGTTATAATGCCATACCAGTTCTTTTTATGTTGTAGTGTAAATGCACTGGATTAAGTAAGATCAATCGCGATTGATCTTGATTGTGCAATGGAAACGCGAACTGGTCTTTTTTAAGATTGATTCAACTTTGCACAAGTGTTACGGGGTCTAAACTTTAATGCTCAGTCAATACACCTTATCACTAATCCCAGCTTGAACTTTTGACTTATACAACAACCACTTTTTCATTGTGGCGTTTGATATTTTGTTTTGTGACGTCAAAATTTTACGGGAACCTGTGTGATTATTTATATACTGATATCCAGTAATGGCAGACAAATAGCGATAAGGTGTATATATGTTCCGGACCATATGAGTATTTGGACCATATCGGTATATACTCATATAATTGTAATTAACACTCTGTTTCAGTTTACTTTTAATACTTCTAAACTCTTCATATGGTATGACCGTTCATTCAAAAGACGCCATCATATAGGTAATTTTATCATTATATTATATTAAAAAGATAAGCTAAATAAAAATAAGAAGTTTCACGATATTTGAGATCTAGAGCTTTTTAAAAACACTTAAGACATCAGAATTGCCAAAGACCTCGGTATCACTGTACGCCGCTGCAAAAAAGGCTTGTTTTTCACTCGCAAACAAAATGTGTAAATGAAAAAGATCGTGCACAAATTTCTTGCAAATGCACAAAAGCTATGATACCGTGTGGAAGTGAATGTCATCCAAGCCTACATGCACGAATGTAACTAGCGATGAAAACTAACTTAAGCATCACTATTAAATTTTTACGTAGTTTTTTGGATTATAAGATTAAAAAATTATCATGTTTTAAACCATCACTGATTTTTATATTAAGTTTTTGTATTATTGAAACGTTTATAATGTAATTTGAAAAATATATATACCTATATGGTCCAAATACTCATATGGTCTGGCCCGTTAATAACCATGCGAGTATTATACTCATATGGTCGGACCATATGCGTATGGTCAGACCTAGTCCTATAACATATGACTTCGCATTCTTATTCAATTTTTAACGTTTTTATACTGATATTTTCATTTTGCACATTGATAGTAAAAGGAAATATCAGAACAGCAAATAGAAATAGTGAATAATGCCCCCGAGGTCATATGTTATAGGACTAGGTCGGACCATATGAGTATACGCATATGGTCATGACCATACGCGTATGGTCCAAATACTCATATGGTCCGGAACATATACGCACAACCTTGTGACACAGAGGTCCTGGGTTAGAGTTTGATGGGTTGTTTGTACTGCTGACAGAAATGTTAAATGAACAAAATAGACAGAATATAGATATCGAAGAGCTTCCTTTTTAAAAAGCTCTAGATCTCAAATATCGTGAAACTTCTTATTTTTATTTAGCTATTTAGCAAATCTATACCAGGTATATCTGACCATGATATTGTTTTAGTGGATGCAATCTGCAAGCCCCAAAGATCTAAACAATCACAACATAAAATTTATTTATGGAAAAAGGTAGACATTAAAAAGATAAAAGACGTAACATCTCATTTTATATCTGAACTTATATCTCAGACTAATGAAAATTTAAATATTGACCAATTATGGAATAAATTCAAAGAAGGTAGTAATAAAATAATAGATGATAATGTACCAAGCAAAATCACTAAATCTAAATACACCAACCCTTGGGCAAATAGGGATATAGACCATTTATGTAAAAAGCAACGTAAAGCTTACAACAAAGCTAAAAAAACTGGTAAACAAGAACATAAAGATAAATATAAAAAGTTAAAAGCTACTGCTCAAAGAGAAATAAGAAGAGCCCAGAGCACATATATGCAAGAAATAATTAGCCCCCAGTTAGAAGAAAAACCTAAATCTTTCTGGCAATTTATTAAAAGCAAAAAAACAGAAACATCTGGAGTGTCACCATTAAGAGGAAAGGATGGCTTATTGTATAGTGAGCCGAATACACAAGCTAACATCCTAAACGAACAATTTAAAAAGGCTTTTACAACCGAAGATACATCCTCTATGCCAAATAAAGGTACAAGTCCCCACCCCACTATGCCAGACATATTTATTAGTAATAATGGCTTATTAAAATTACTTAAAAACTTAAATCCACATAAAGCCACTGGCCCTGATAATCTGCCAGCATAATTTTTACATAATTTTGCAGAAGAATTGTCTCCATTTTTGACATTATTTTTCCAAAAATCTATTGATACTGGTAAAATCCCCAATGATTGGAAGCAGGCTAATGTTGTACCTATATTTAAAAAAGGTGACAAACATAACGCTATTAATTATAGACCAGTTTCATTAACTGCAATATGTTGCAAAATTTTAGAACATATTTTAACAAGCAACATAAGGAAACACCTTACAATTAATAACATATTAAATGATAGTCAGCATGGGTTTAGAAGCAAAAGGTCTTGTGAGACCCAACTTATCATCAGCATACAAGATCTTGCTAAATCATTGGGATATGGTAACCAAATAGATGTCATACTTTTAGATTTTTCCAAAGCTTTCGATAAAGTCCCCCATAAAAGATTAGCCCAGAAATTAGAATTTTATGGTATTAGAAATCAAAATTTAAATTGGATAAATGACTTTTTAGCTGACAGGCAACAGCAAGTACTATTAAACGGTGTAAAATCTTCAAAATTAGCAGTTGATTCTGGTGTCCCTCAGGGAACAGTTTTAGGCCCAACATTATTTTTACTCTTTATAAATGACCTACCCGAACATGTAACTTGCAATGCAAGACTTTTTGCAGATGACTGTTTATTATATAGAAATGTAAATAATAGTTCTGATGCACAATTACTTCAAAAAGATTTGTCTAGTTTAGTAAAATGGGAAGAGGATTGGCAAATGAATTTTAATCCTGAGAAGTGTTATGTAATTCATATTTCTAAAAAAAGTAAACCTTCAACTTTTGATTATATATTACATAATCATATTTTAGAAGCAGTAAAAGACAGCAAATATTTAGGCGTAACTATAAGCCATGATCTTGATTGGGGAACGCATATTGACAATATTACTTGTAAGGCAAATAAGACCTTAGGTTTTCTTCGTAGGAACTTAAAAAACTGCACACGTAAGGTTAAAAACCTTACGTACACATCACTTGTCCGTCCGGTCGTCGAATACTCTTCCCCTGTCTGGGATCCGTACAAAAAACAACACATCACTCAGGTTGAGCAGGTACAGCGTAAGGCAGCCAGGTTTGTCTTTAATGATTATAAAGACAGATCACCTGGAGCAGTTTCAAATTTAATAAAATCATTGGAATGGGAAAATTTAGAATCTAGAAGGAAGAAGGCTAGATTAACTATGCTGTATAAAATAAATTGGGGGTTAGTGGAAGTTCCTAAGGACAACTTAACAATTTCTGATAGACGCACTAGGGGGAAACATAAATTTAGGCAAATATCCACAAATAAAGATTTCTATAAATTTTCATTTTATCCTCACACTATTTCGGACTGGAACTCACTACCTGAAGCAATAGGTATGTCTGACACCCTGGAATCCTTCAAAAGTGGCATATCCACTCTAACACTTGAAGGATCCACAGCAACTTATTAAACTTTAAAGCCACTGTACATAATGTATATATGTTATTGATAACGATTTTTCTTTGTCATATTGTTTTTAAATTAAGTCCATATGTACATAGCACACAAGTTCCGGGAAGTTTTACACTCCTACCTAGGAGTCTACTCCCGTATTCGGAAGAAGAAGAAGAAGAAGAAGAAACTATCTCTCAATTTTTGCTATATTATAGCTAGCAGCTCCATTAGGTCTCATTGAATAGCTACAAGAAGCATCTTGAGTTGGTTTAACAAGACTTTAAGATTGATCAGAAGTATACCGAATTATTTGTGACTTATAGTCGCCGTCAGCTAAAATTCGTAGCGGTTATCGGTAAAAATAATCTAAACTACCAACCGCGTTCTCTCGAGATATAGTTTTTCTCATTCCATTCATAAATCGCAACAAGAAAAACCACTACTGACCTACCTTTTAAGTGATCGCACTGTAATAATCCTGACCTTCACATTTTCCAGAATGTTTTCCATTGTAATTCCGCCATCTTCGTTTCTATGAGGATCATTTGTTTACATGTGAAATTCGTCATTTACGCAGTTTCCTGAAATGTTCTTTTCATTGATGTGATACGGTTTCCCGCGCTTTATGCAAATGTTATGAAATTGAACTCCAGGGGAACACTTCCGGAAAAAACAATGGCGGATTCCACCATTGTAAATAGTCTTGGAAAATGTGAAGGTCAGGATTATCACAGTGCAATCACTTAAAAGGTAGGTCAGTAGTGGTTTTTCTTTTTGCGATTTATGAATAGAATGTGAAAAACTATATCTCGAGTGAACGTAGTTGATAGTTTATATTATTTTAATTGATAACCGCTACGAATTTCAGCTGACGGCGACTATACAATAAGTTATTTAGGGCCATGAACTATCTCCCCATCGCCATCGAGTCAACAAGGTTGTTGTTCAAATTGCACTTTTATAACACTAGTTATTTAAATGTGTTATTATGATTTCTGAATTTAGACTGGATTAATGAAAGATGTTAACACAGAATGATGCAGTGAAGATGAACATAAAGAAATATATAAAAACCTGTTGAGCGTGTTGTTTTGTGTATTGGGACTGCTTTTTCAACTTTTTTCCCTTTGGAAGTTTTATGCCAAGTTCTCGTAAATCCTGTTTTATTAATGCTCTTAAATTGTCAATGTTCTCTATGCAGTTAATATGCCTCATGGTTTAGATTCATTTGAAAGCCAATCATCTGATATAAGGGGAATACACAGTAAATAAACAGAGCTACATTGTCATTAATCCAGGTCGGCCATTTTTCTCTTTGAATCTGGTTCCCGTTAATCTGATTGGTCAATAATAATATATTGCATTATCCCCCTTTTTGCGTATTCTGAACTCAAGAAAGGTAACCCATATGTGATTTGCAATGACATTGTGGTGAGAGGCTGATGATGCTAAATGATAGATTGTACGAAGAGTTGATAAGAATACTTTAATTGACAATACTGAAAGATTGTACAATGCATAAGTCTTGATTTGGCCGGACGAACTATTTTTAAGACTATCCATCTGGCATCATAAAACATGATATTGAAAAACACTAAACACTCACAGAGTCAGTCAGTAAAAACTTTAAACCTAATATGAGGACACAAATAGTTTTATATATAACTTTTTAATTGTGTGAAATAATGCACCAAATCATGCAGGATTGATGATTGTATCAGTTTTGAAAGTGTACCAAAATATGGTGGGCTAAAAAGGATAGGATCCTTCCATATGAGCCCCACAACGATCTTACAGGTACAGGTATCTTACAGGTAATATGAGGCAGGCATTACCTGTAAATGGGGATGAAGTCTGTATGAATTATTTTTATGTAACTTAAATTTTTGTTAAAAAAAGAAACGGAAATACCATAACGTTTCCGATTTTGGTTCTGTTGTTAGGGATTTTAGTTGTGACGTTATTTAAGTTATGACGTCATATGAAATAGCAACAAAGAAACGCTATCATCAGGGTTGAGTTCAATATTGTAGCAGCTACGTAGTGCTACGTAGATTTTGACTATTGAACGTGTAGCTATAGACTAGTTGTTTATACATAGATATTGATAGCAGCTTCGTAGCCGCTACCTAGCTGCTACAATAATGAACTCAACCCTGGTAACGTTTTTTTCATATCAAGGAATTATCAAAAATGAAATTAGTATTGTGTTCCTTCCTATTTATAATAGACTGGTAAATATGTATTTTACTTGAAGATTCATACAAACAAAACCAGAAAAAGGAAGTATATTGTAGATTTCTGCGCAGGTCCGGTATTTCAAAACATGACATAAAAAAGATTGAATGATTTTGAGTTCATAAGTACAATGAAAAATTCGGGAAATTTTCCCGATTTTTTTTTATTGAATTTTCTACTGTTAATAATATGAGACAGACGTTACCTGTAAATGGGGACGAAGTCTGTATGAACTATTTTTTTGAAACTTAAATTTTTGTTAAAAAAAGAAACCGAAATACCGTAACGTTTCTGATTTTGGTTCTGTTGTCAGGGATTTTAGTTCTGACGTTATTTAAGTTATGACATCATATGAAATGTAAACAAAGAAACGCTATCATGAGGTAACGTTTTTTCATATCAAGGAATTATCAAAAATGAAATTGGTATTGCGTTCCTTCCTATTTATAATAGACTGGTAAATATATATTTTACTTAAAGATTCATACAAACAAAACCGGAAAAAGAAAGTACATTGTAGATTTCTGTGCAGGTACGGGATTTCAAAACATGACATAAAAAAAATTGAATGATTTTGAGTTCATTAGTACAATGAAATTTTTTTTTTTTATTGAATTTTCTACTGTTATTGGGGACTTCGTCCCCATATTATTTGTCATATTGACAAATATGGTTATACATGTATCAACTACTTTCAGTATATATGAATCTGTTCATTTAACCTGTTTAAGAAATGTACAAAATAGCAATGCCTGGTACAAAAAGTTAATATCAAAGGTACCAGGATTATAATTTAGTACAACAGACACGTGTTTTGTCTACATAAGACTCATCAGTGACGCTTATATCAAAATATTTATAAAGCCAAACAGGAACAAAGTGTTTCTTTAAAATTGTAAATAAGCAGTGCCTGCTGGAGGGTAGTAATGCCTTATGGTCAAACAGTCATTTTCAGTTACAGTTAGCATCAAATTGATTAAAAGTTATGTGATTCGTCAAAATATCCTTATTGTATTTTATCAGCAGTCTCAAATAATTTCAATAGGGTCTTTTTGGGAAAAAATTTAACATGATGTGTCAAAATCAGTCGATTATTTTATTGTCCTGTAGCGGGGTTGCCTCCCCTTAGTACAGGTAGAACATATATAGCCAGTCTTAATCAACTGAGCTAGGGAATCGATACTTTGGCTCAGTGGGTTAACACACTGACTGTCACCCAGACAACCAGGGTTAGGATCCCGGTGGTGACGATATGAAGTTGTACAGTAGATACATGCTCTCCGGTTACAGTCCAAAAGAATGTGTACATTTTATCATCATGAGCCAAAAATTACTGGTAACGTCTCTTGGCAAGAATTTTTACCGTTATTCATCATGAATGTACCCCCATTTATACTACCCTCATGCAATGGCACGTAAAAGTCAAAGTTGTGACTGAGTGCAGAAATATGAAGATAGATAGATTGATACATTTACATGAATAAGGGTAGTAATGCCATTTACCATCAGTTGTCAAATGGTCATTTTTGGCTATAGTTAGCGTCAAATTGGTTAAAATTCAAAAATCTCAAAAAATTATCGTTTAATGAAATTTTTGGAAAAGATTTACAGGATTTGTCAAAATCAAGCAATTTTTTAGCTGACCCGGCCCGAAGGGCCAAGTGAGCTTTTCTCATCACTTGGCGTTCGGCAACTTCATCGTCTGTCATCCTTCGTCCATTGTCGTTAACTCTTTCAAAAATCTTCTCCTCTGAAACTACTGGGCCAAATTAAACCAAACTTGGCCACAACCATTAGGGTATCTAGTTTGAAAAATGTGTCCGGTGACCCCGCAACCAATCAAGATGGCCGCCATGGCTTAAAATAGAACATAAGGGTAAAATGCAGTTTTTGGCTTTTAACTCAAAAAACAAAGCATTTAGAGCAAATCTTACAGGGATAAATTGTTTATCAGGTCAGGATCAGATAAAGTGGACAACCCTTTGTTAGGTTGCTGCCCCTGAATTGGTAATTTTAAGGAAATTTTGCTGTTTTTGGTTATTATCTTAAATATAATTATAAAAGAGATAAACTGTAAACAGGAATTATGTTCAGCAAAGAAAGATTTACAAATAAGTCAACATGACCAAAATGGTCAGTCGACCCCTTTAGGAGTTATTGCTTTTTATAGTCAATTTTTAACCATTTTTGTAAATCTTAGTAATCTTTTAGAAAAATCTTTTTCTCTGAAACTACTGGGCCAAATTAAACCAAACTTGGCCACAATTATCTTTAGGGTTTCTAGTTTAAAAAATTGTTATCAAGGCAAAATCTATCTTCCCTGAAATTTTTAGATGAATGGGACAACTGGTTGTTGGGTTTCTGCTCTTGAATTGGTTATTTTTTAAGGAAATTTTGCTGTTTTTGGTTATTATCTTAAATATTATTTTAGATACATGTAAAAATAAACTGCAAACAGCAATAATGTTCAGTAAAGTAAGATCGATAAATAAGTCAACATGACCAAAATGGTCAGTTGACCCCTTTGGGAGTAATTGCACTTTATAGTCAATTTTTAACAATTTTCATAAATTTTATTAATTTTTGTAGATTTTAACAAAATATTTTCCTCTGTAAATAATGGGCCAAGTTCATTATAGATAGAGATAATTGTAAGTAGCAAGAATATTCAGTAAAGTAAGACCTACAAACACATCACCATCACCAAAACACACAGTTTTGTCATTAATCCATCTGTGTCCTTTGTTTAATATTCACATAGACACACTGTGAGCGACACAGGCTCTAAAGAGCCTCTAGTTTTATTGACGAGCAATGAATTTGAATTGGGAATATTGTTGGACCCCCCCCCCCCCCCCCCCCTTTATCCTGGGTTAGGAACTCCCTCTTTAAAAATGGCTGGATCTCGCCACAGACATGACAGAAGGTGTTAACAAAAATGAAATTTGGTTAAATCTTCAGAATTGATGTTCCCTCAGGTAATTATCGTTTTTTAATTACTGAGAATGTCGCGGATAATAGATATTCCTTCAAAATTAAAACAAAAATTTCAATAGTCAAGGTAGTTTAAGATTGACCATGAAAAGGGGCAGATCCAGGATTTAAAAAAGAGGGGGGAGAGGGTGTGTGTGTGTGTGTTATGGCATAAAACTTCTATAAAACACTGCCAAACATAACAATTCAAAGAAGATTTAGGACAGTTATAGGCTATAAAAATGATATTATTTCAGGGCAAAGTATGATTTTCCACCAGAAGGGAGAGTTTAATATTATGAATGGGGAATTAATCCACAAAATCTTTTTCAGTTTTTGTATGAAATATTAGTAAAAACAGACTATTTGAAAATTTCTTGTGCTTAAAATTTTTAATAAATTCCATGTTTATTTGGTGTTACTAGGTTTTTAGCGGTTCATAACACTTTCCATACAATGAGTTTTGTATAGATAGTGGTAGATAGTGTTGTGCATAGCACAGTACATCCTATTGAAAATGACCTATCTTCTATGTATTAGAAAGTGTTGTGCACAGAACATAAAAGTACAGAATAAACATGGAATTTGTTAAAATGCAAATTCCATAATTAAAAATAATTTTAAGTTCAAATAATAGCCTGTTTAAAATTTTGATTAGTGTTAAGTTCTGGTTATTTTTGTTCGAATCCATGTTAGAAGTTTTCTTATCATAGTTTGAAATTAGTATTTAAAGTTTGATTAAATGATAAAGTTTAACTATTTTGATAAGAAGCATATCAACATGGATCTATATTATTTCATTAGAGATTTATCAATCATTTAAAGTTATAAGCACTTTATAGTGGTGGCCATATTTGCATGATCCAGTAAAAAACACTGGTGTGTCACTTTGGTTTAAGTATACTATAGAGTCTGCCCCTTAGTTCTATGAAGAATTTTCAACCCAGATGTAAAATTCTGTAAACCCTTCAATGCACCAAGATAACTAATGTACATGCATTGACAAGAGGTTGATGTAAATTTTACACAATATTATTCAAAATGGATCCAGGGGAAGGGTTCCGGGGGTTGGAACCCCCACTTTTTTTGGACAATCAATGCATTTGAATGGGGACATACATGTATGGTTGACCCCCACCCCCCTTATTCTTGGTTGGGAACCCCTCCCCTCTTTGAAAAAGGCATCATCTGCCCCTGAGTCAATTGGTTAGCAACTGGCATTGGGTCTCACTATTTACATAAATATGTATTTTATCATGAGTATAAACTATTTTTTATCCATCTTAGCTTTTGGAGTTGATTGACATGATAGATATGATATTCTTCATAAATCATAAATCCTTTCTGTCTCTTTTTGTCATTAATGCAATTTTACATATCAACCTTTTTTTGCAAATTCCATGAAAATAGAACGTTCAACGATAAATATGCATGGAAATAGTCCTGATCAGTGTAACAATTCATTGTGACAAAAGTCAGGTAGCATGATATATGATATGAAAACTTGAGAATTTTACCATGTGCAATTTACATTAAGCAAATACATTATTCTATGTGACTATATCTGGAATAAACTGTTCTATTTATAGCAGCATTAATGTTGATAACACATTGATTATCTATCATTCTAACCTGATGTGGTCAATTTAGTATCCTTATTTAGAAATAAATGTTTATACTTCTGTAAGCATGGTGTGATTTAGATTAAATTATCTTTGTGGAATAACTTTTTCTTAAGGTTAAAGATACATTAATTTAGCGTTTTAGAGCTTGACAATTTATTGATAGGTTTTTGATAAATATTGAAGTCACTGGTATATGAATTGAATTTGATCTAGATTTCCTCTTGAAGATAGGACTCAAAACTTTTTGTAACCAACAATTTCTTTTTCTACTTGGAATTATTACTGGAAAAAAAATCTTGTTTTAAATGTGCCAAATGCATTTCCAATTGTTTGGTTAAAATTTTGTCAGCCAAATTTCCCTATTCTTGACCAAATTTTCAAGATTATTTGCCATTCTTATGATTATTTAATATGTAAAAGAGATTCTGAGAATAAGGAATGATTTTATGATGAATTGTGCATAGACAATAATAGTGCATTGACTTGACATATCAATGATATAAGAATGAGGCTTAGAAACTGGGAAATGTGAGGCCCTCACGAGCCTTTTCCCTGTTTTGGGCCAAATCCTTATATCGTTGATATGTCCAGTCAATGCACTATTATTGTCTTTATTCTTTTATCTAGAAAAAAACCATTTTAAATTGTTGAGGGAGGGTAGGAGGGGTCCTGAAATTTGAAAAAAGAATTCCCGGATCCCGAAAGGGTCAATCCCGAAATCCCGAGCTTAAAAACACCTGATCCCGAAGTCCCCATAAAGGTCCTACCCCCCCTCATTGTTGTTTAATGTGTAAATTTTATTTATTTGATTTAAATACTGGGAAAAATCCCCCTTTGAAAAGGCCACATATCAGGCGGAGAAATATACAACACTTTGAAAAGTACATTACCTGATGAAATCCACAAGCGATGGTGAACAAATTCATTTGAGTATGGAATAAAATATCAACATTAAGCATAAAACATAATGATTTAAAAAATGTTTAGGTTTCAAACAAAAAATCTTAACAAGTGAAATATGCTTTTCCAAAAATGGTAAAAGAAATAAGTTTGAGTTGTTCCATGCTTCATTGTATACATAGGAAACAAGAACAAGTTGAAGAGGTCATATGAATAATTAAATATAGTTTCAGCAACTTCTATTTGAATATACATGAGGATAAGTGATATCTGGTCAGTGACTGTATATGACTTAGAAATATACAGTCAACGCATTTTGGCTGCTCAAATAGAACGAGTGCAGTATTAATCAAATTATCAAGTGTTGAACATAATTATGATAATATATCTGTTTGTGTTTCAGATGAACATTGGATGCAAGCATTTCTGGTACATATACCATATTCATAGAGACAATGTTTAAATGATGTACCATCAGTGAAGAGCTGTTATCTCGGGTAGTGTTTCTGTGATGTCAGTGTACCACAGAGAATCATTCCATTCCTTTATATGCCATGAACAGTTACACAATATAATAGAGAGAACATACATGTAAGATATAAGAGATATGGTATGAGTGCCAATGAGACGACTCTCCATCCAAGTCACAATTATTAAAAAATAAACCATTGAAGGCTTGATAATAAGTAATGTTTCATATCTACTGTAATCAATTTTGTTTTTATTTAGTTATCAAAAAGTCTGCATGCAAATGTTTATAATAGTAATCAGTTTGCAGTGGGAAAATGTGTAGTTGAATTTTAAAAGATAAATCGAGTCAAGGTAGAACCTAGCTTATAATGTCACATCATAACCCGAGAAAGGTACCCATTGATGATGCTACACAGTAGTAACTATCTGAAAGGAATGGACACTTTAAGAATATTTGTCAAATGAATAGCTAATTACACTAACAAACAAGGCCATTAGTTTTCTCATTTGAATTGTTTTACAATTGTCATTTAGGGGCCTTTTATAGCTGACTATATGGTATGGGCTATGCTCATTGTTAAATTTTCATGTCAATAAATAGGAACAAAAATTACAAATCTATAAACTGAATTCTTCATTATGCTTATATATACAGAATTATCAGACAAGTCAAACTTTATGAGATATAAAGACTTTTGATTAAGTTACATTGGCAACAGCTTGTGTATTGTTGAATTGTAGAGAGTTGGTGATATATTATGACATATATTAAACATTGTGATATTAAAATATTAAAAAGTCATTTTAATAGTGTTAATAGCTAGACTACAGACATATGTTTTAGAAGGTCACTGACATTTTCCAAGGTTGTTCATTGCAGTAATAGATTCTTAATTATATATTTTTAGCTCACCTTGCAGAAAGACCAAGGGAGTTTTTATTATCACTTGGGGTCTGTTGTTTGTTTGTTCGTTGTTAACTTTTACAAGAATCCTTTCCTCTGAGTCTTCTAGGCCAAATTTTACCCAAATTTGGCTCAATCATTATTGGAGTATGAAGTCTAGAATATGTGTCTAACGGTGTTATGAATATGTGTCTAACGGTGTTATATACTAAATTAATTTTCAATGATTTGATATGGACCCCCCCTTTTTTTTGGGGAGGATCAATTCATTTGAATAGGGACATGTAGTTGGACCCCATGCCCTTTTGGAAATGGCTGAATCCACCCCTGATAATTAGTATAAATCTGGTACACTCCTCTTTTTTTGTTTGTTTTCAAACTTGACATTAAGGAAAAAGGTACTTAATTATTAAAAGGTGTGTCAAATTCCCCTGCAAATTTATGCATCCTGCTCAATTATTGGACAGCCCATATCAGTTCTCATTTGACTTATAACATACTAAAACTTATATCTAAATTTTAAAAGTCTTTGGTAAACAATTTACAATGCATGGGATTAATAATATATACCGGGTATCAGCATTTCTTGTGTACTCTAGTCTAGACAACATATAATCTACCATCAAGGTGATCTCATTTAATAGGTACAATTGCCATCATATGTCTTCCAAGAAGAACTCATATCTTTGTTTTGTATATTTTAAAATATTAAGATTGAAATTTTAAGGAATTTATTCAGAACTGTCAGCTTGGACCCTTAAATGTATTATCTGTTTGAAAGTCTTGAAAATGGTACTAAGACAATTCCTTAATTAAGGGCATACGATACAGTTACAGGAGAGGTAATGACGATGCTAATGTAAAATGTTATTTTCGCGACGTCAAACTGTGACATATCGGGAAAAGATGCATTTTTCGACTGATTTTTATCATTCTAACTGATTTAATTTGAAAACGAGTTCATGGACTCCTATTTTTCAAAACGGCAATTTGTTTCATTTTGCAGGGAGATTATGTGACCCAAATTTTATAAAACTGTAAATGATTCGTAAATAGAGGATTTAATTTTGATAAACATGCAGTAAAAAATGACGTTTTTTCCTCAATTCATGAACATTTGATAAATATGAGTTATTTCTGAATAAAAAATTGTAATTTTTTTTAGAATACTTATAAAATACAGAAATTACCGATTATTTGACAAAAAACAATTTGTGTTTATCTTTTATAACAAAAAAGTTATGTCTTTTTTATAAAAAAGAAATTACGGCCACAAATCTGAATTTTGAGCAAATATACACAAATGGAAGTTTTTAACGACCTTGACTGGCTATACAGCCCTTGCACGGTCGGCCCTGGCTTGCGCCTTTTTGGGCATTAAATAATTTATATTTTTACCATGTGGTAATTTAAATAATTTAGAATAATAAGAAAGTTTAATAAAAACAAAAATTTAAAAAGCAAAAATTTGGATAAATAAATGAATAAAAAAAGTAAAATTTTTGAGATTAAGTAAATAATAAAATAATAAAAAATAATTTTGTATAAAAATAAAAATAAAATAAAACAAAATAAATAAATAATTATTAAACACGGAGCCACCGGAAGTAGGAACAGGAGGAAAGCTTGGCCAAGCAAACAGCAGTGAACGGCAGCAACGTTGTCCTTGTACACCAGCAGCCAAGTAAAGAGCGGATAATTTTGATATGCCAAATTGTGTATGTGAATTTATATGCCAAATATTATGTATAAACCACAATAAGCCTAAATTTGTGAATGTGAGTTTTGCAAAAATATTTAGTGGGATGTTTTGTATGTACTAGAAAAAAGAAAAGTGAAATGAAATAAAATAAAATAAATAAAAAACCAAAGGGTGTATGTAAATTTTGACTGCTTTGTGCTAGCCTACCGTAGTTGCAGGACTTTAGAGTGCTAGTACACTGGAACACTTATCCGCAGGAAGACAGTGCCCCACGCTAATTAAAACTGGATTAGCGCAAACCAGATCTTGCGAAGTACCATTTTTTAAGTCTTAGATTTGACTTGCGGCTTAATGACATGAAAAATTTATATAATGACCAAAAGTAGAAACAAAAATAATTTAGGGTGCCGCGAATTTGGAAAAAAAACCCAAAGGTTATTGTGCGTTCTTGTTTAGTTAGCATAATTTTAATAGTTTAATTAACTTATCCCTACATTCATTTTATCTAATTTTAAATATGTTAAGTTATTTCAAAGGTTTAATTTTTATTATTTTTTTTAATTTTTTTTTTTTAAATCATATTTAATTTGGATTTTATTTGTCTTAAAGATTTAATTTTTACTGCCGGTTATGGCCTGACTCCATTTCTGAGTCACTGACCGGATAACTCTTGCAGTATGTTTTGCCCCTTTAATGATGCTGTGGTAAGTTGTCTTAAAGATCCATCTGTACTGCCGGTTATGGCCTGACTCCATTTCTGAGTCACTGACCCTAAGCAAATATACAAAATTTCGACCTCATTTTACTCAAAAAGTAGCACATGAAGGTATATTTTTATTACATATTTGATTTAATCAAGTAAAAAAATAGCCTATTTGCAAATTTTCATCAACTTGTAAATACAGGTTCAAAACTGTATCGTATGCCCTTAAGTCATTATAGAGGTGAACAACTTTATTCAGTGTGTAAGATCTACTTTTCTCAGTTTGGACTCCTTCACACAATACCTTATGTGACATTGAGTTGTTTATGCTTTTCTACACAAGTCTGTTTTTAATTTAATGCTCTAAATTGTTTTATGTATTTGGTCCCAAGAATACCTGATGAAAATATTCAAATATCTCCAAAGGTATTCAATGGGTGAATATTCCACTTCTAGGCATGATTTCAAGTAGATGATCTGTTAATACCAATTTACAATTTTATCTAAATTATAATCTGGTATTATCCCAAGGATAAACAAATTTGTTATACTTCTAAGACAGTTACCACTAGTCTGATGTATATGTATTTTTTAAATTAGATATATTACATATGGACTTACTGATAGTAATCAAATATTTACTTTTTCAGAATATTTACACAAGTCATTATAACATAATGAATTATCAGATTATAATTGGAGGGCTGACTTCTTTATCAGAAGGTAAGGTTTGATAGTATGTTTTCATGTAGATAAATTTGTTTGATGTCACCCTAGCCACTTTCTCCAGGTGATAATTGTTTTTAATGTAATAAAAAACCCAGTCAGCAGTTTTATATACTCCTATGTCTTCATAATACTTAAATTCAAATTAGCTCTGCTTGCCTTTAGGGGCACTCAGAGTTATTTTAGTTACTTGGGGTCCATTGTCCTTCAACTCTTAAATTTTGCAGTTTATTTCTCCATTGAAATATAAAACTTGTCCCAATTATTCAAGGTTTGCGATCGCATCAGGCTGCAGTCGTCTCAGGCTGCACTCAGTGAAGCATTTTATTGCAATTCTCATGAAATAATTGAAGATGAACAGAAAATAAAGATGCAAAAAGTGATCTGCAAAATAAGTGAAACGATTGAAAGTTATTGCCCTATAATGACGATGATATTTTTAGGGTTTTTGGCTTTTGTCTTGAAACAGTAATGAAAAGAGAGAAACATTAAATGATCATAAAGACCATTTTATACTTACCATGATTGATAATGATTCAAAGTGTTGATAAGCTTAAGTTTATGTGTGAAAATACATGTACAAATTTTTATTTTTTCACACTTGATTATAGTAAAGATTAATTTTGCTTTGAAATTTTACAAGGTGTGGAATGAATTCCAGGAATTTGGACAAACCTCTTTAGTTCTTATTTTGTTAAAGTAGGTTTTCCTACAAACATGAACAAAGAGAGGTACAGCATATGAATAAAAAAAGTATCAGGTGTTTATTTAAAAATTTTATGCTTAACATAAGTACATATTTCAATTATCCAGGATGTTAATTTCTTCATGTATTTGTCATATAATTGTACTTCTGTGAGTCAATATGGGAAAAACTTAAAATTATTTTAGATTACATGTATCATATTAAAAAAGGACTAATTAATCTTTGTCATGTAACTTGAGAAAATTTGTAAAACTGCAGTGCACATGAGAAGGGAAATAAAAGTAAAGCCTTAGTCATTCAGGAATAAATCAAAATGGCCAAAATTGTAAGTCAACATAATTTAGGGGGTTTATTGCTTTGAATGAATTTTTTTTGTAACTATTTCAGTATTTCAGTCTTATGTTTATTTTAAACTTTAAAAGATAAACTGAAAATTTGAACATAAAAAAAATCGGTGCAAAAAGATCTATATATTAAGTCACATGATAAAACTATTAATCAACTAACATCCAGATTGCTGCTCCTAAATAACAACATTTACTCTTTTGTTTTGTTTAGCTCAAATGGAATAAAGGCTATGTGCAATATTGACACCAGTTGGCATATGTTGTAGTAGTCTGCCCTTGGTTGTTAACTTTTAGAGTGAAACTATCTGGCCAAACATTATCAAACTTTATCTAAATGTCCCTTGAATTATATCTGGGGATTTGTAAAAAAGAAGATGTGGTATGATTGCCAATGAGACAACTATCCACAAAAGACCAAAATGACACAAACATTAACAATTACAGGTCACCGTACGGCTTTCATCAATGAGCAAAGCCCATACTGCATATAGTCAGCTATTAAAGGCCCTAATAAGACAATGTAAACAATTCAAGCGAGAAAACTAACGGCCTTATTTATGTAAAAAAATGAACGAAAAACAAATATGTAACACATAAACAAACAACAACCACTGAATGAATTACATGTATGTTGATCATGATTTGATCCATCCTGATCAACATACATGGACACTGCTAAAAATAGAACAAAAAGGGTAAAACTAGACTTTTAGCTTACATCTTAAAAAAACTATAGCAGTGAAAGCTAAACTGATATAGATTTTAAATAATCAGTAGGTTATAGTATAGCTCCATGGAAATTTGAAAAAGCAGAAAACCAAATTACAGTTATTGCCAAGGAAATGATCATTATCAAAAATTTCTTAGAAGGTCCGGTCTTAAAGAAGAAAAGATAATCAGCAAAAAATCTTCAAAAAAGTGAACATGGCAGAAATCTTCAATTGAGTCAAACCCTTATGTACATATATTTGTCCTTGACCAATGATTTTTGCCCTATTTGTTATCTGATTTTGCACATCTTTGATGCAGAGAGAAAAATTGTAAAATGCGAAAATATGCAGCCTAATAATATCTACAAATAGGTCACACTGGCTGAAATTGTCAATTGATCCCTTTCAATAGTGACTTCCTTTAAAAGAGATTTTTTTATTTAACAATTAAGATCAACAAAACAAGATTTGGTAAAGACAGTTTTAATTCAAAACAAATTATCTTGTTGCATGGTATCAGTTTTATACAAACATGCCAGGTGAGCTATACAGGTTCCTATGAAGCTTTAGCTCTTTATATTTTACTGACCGCTATTGACCTTTTTCCTTAGTTTGCATTTTTCAACCTTGAAATTGTCCTTAAAATAGTGATAAAAACCACTTATGACAGCATAATGTGAGATCAACAAGTGAGAACAGCAAGGATAAAAGTGCAACATAATTATTACCTAAAGGTCTTAACATTAAGATATAAGTTAAGACCACCACTGTACCACTAACAAGGTCCAGATAGGCAAAAATAACATGATATAGGGTAAAGGACTATTCACCAAGATACAAGTGAAGTCTGCCATTGTACTACTGACCCTCAGGGCCACTGACAGGTCCGGTTAGACGAAAAATAACATGATGTATGATGAGACTCATTTATAATAGGAAATGCGTTCATTATTCTGTTTACCTTGTGAAAACCCTTTGGAAAAACAGTAAAACTATCCTTTTGGCACTTTAAGTGAAACAAGTCATAATAAACTAGACCACTTTATATTACCACTGGTTAAAATTCTCACAATCCTTTTTAGTGATGTCTGTGTACTTTCTATGAATTTTGGACCTCATGTAACTTACACTGTCATATAAACAATACTTAAACACTTGGTACTACTATATCATATATCCCTTATTTTGATCTAATGTGAGAAATAACATTTTAGTAAGTAAGTAATTTTATATAATAGGAATTATGAAAAACATAAATTTACATAATATTGAAGAATTAAGTGTTTAATGGAAAATATGTAAACTGAATAGGGAATTATATCTTTAATAAATAATCAAAATTTGGTATAAATAGATTTATCAATTCTTATCTTTGAAAATTGCTATTTGTTATTTGTTGTTAAAATTATTAAATGATTGCTGTACTATCTTAATGTTTTGTTTAGATAATTTTTTTTTATAGTTTATAAAGTGCAGTAGAACTTTCAGGTCTATGAAATTCAATATGAAGTACAGAAACAAATATGTACTGGTAGTCATTTTTTTTGTCAGTTGGATAGGTAAATATTTGTATGTAAACAAGTCATTGCACTTAAAAGTAATTGTCCTGCATAATATAAGGGAAACCTGATGCATGAAAGTGTTATATATAAGGTTCAATATCTTACTATTTATCCATATACATCATGTTTTAACCAAATTGTTAACACATAGGTTGGATTATATAAAAATTTTAAAAATTGTAAAAAGGTGAGTTTTAAGGAAGTATATCAAAAGTTTAGATTTAAAAATAAAGTTGTCCTGTTTGCATTCTCAGTAAATCTGTAACTTATATTACTCCATTCACTGTATTTATAAGCTACCATGATTTAGGGGTCACCTAGGACTATTTCATTACTTATTAGTCAGTATGAAAACCTTTGGTTATTCATGTACTATCTGTATCATATTTTTAGATCACTCCACCAAAAGGATCTGTGTGCAGGTTTTACTGGGCCCATTTAAAAATTTTTACACTCATGAAGCTTCATTGAGCCTCTGGTTCATTCATCATCATCCATTTACCAAAAATTTCTTATATTTGGAATGATTCCAAATAAAAATTTGTGAAGTAGGAAATCACCAAAAATCTTTTAAAGTTGCACATTTAATTGATATGTTTAATTTGTCATGCATACGATAATATGTTGACTTGGAATACAAAAATTTATATTTTAATATCTCATCTATTTAAATAATTATTGGTAGTAAAAACATCAAAAAGGTTTTGAATATCTGATCAAAATCAAACTTTTGATAAAATGTAATGCCTGCTTTCTCTTTTTGACAGATTTAGTTCCCTTTGATGAAGATCTTATGACATTCTTGAAAGACACTTGAGAAATGTAAGTACAGATTAGATAGAAAGAAATTTGTGACATGAATTGTAATTTGTTTGTACAACATCAATTGTAGTGACTGAAGAAGATTGATAGATTTAAATCGTTAACTTTTAATATGATTTTAATGTTTAATGATCCTTAGATATTCAAAACTCCCGTTTTTATGGCTCATTTGTCAAATTGTTTTTATGCAGGTTTGATTTGATGTATTTGTAACTATTGATGTATGTTTTTGTTAAGTCATTTGGTTTAGTTTGGTTCATATAAATTCTTCATTTTCAAAATGCTTATTTGTTTTTCCTTTGTTGTTTTTATCATGAATCAGACTGTTGTTTTTCTCTTCTGAATTGTTTCATATATTGTCATGACAGGTTCTTTTATAATTTATTATGTAATATGGGTTTTTCTCATTGGTGAAGGCCTATAAGTGCCTTATAATTGTGTAGACCCTCGTTCTTTGGTCTTTGGTGAATCATTGAATGACGGACAATCATACCTGAACTTTATTATGTAGTATAGTTTTTTCTCATTGTTGAAGGCCTATAAGTGCCTTATCAACCTTTGGTCTTTGGTGATGCATTGTCTCATAGACAATCATACCTGATCTCCATATTTTAATAATCAGTGAAATTGATTATTAAAGGAAATATATGTAAATAGTGAATAAATGTTAATGGGACATTCAATATTAATTTTAAGTTTTGAAATGATAATAAAACCTTGACATTGTTTGGTTGATGATTGTTTACCTTAACAATAACCATGGTTAATAATATTCCAGTATAATTGGCTTTATATCGTAAAAGTTGTATTCACCTATTTCTATTGATACATCACAAGTTATCAGTCAAAGATTAATGAAATGAAAGATTAATTTAATATATTCTGATATTCAGTCGCAAGACCTACATAAGAGCCTCAGCCAACTACACATTCCCTTATCTGAATGTAGCTATAAGAAAACAGTGAATGCATAAATAGAAATATTGGATTTAAAATTTCCTCATAAATTAATATAATGATTAAATGTCAGTTAAGCATTTAGTTCTAAGAGAAATCTATTTATAGGTGTTTTATATAAGGCTGAATATGATCAATATCATTTAGATATCTGGGTATAGATTTGGGCAAATCAATCAAACAGTATTCTGTGTACCTGGACTGAGAGAGCTGGCTGAGACAAACTGAAGGTAGACAAGCTAGGGAAAAAAATCAATACCAAGTCTGACGCAAAGAATTGTGATCTTTCTGGGGAGATGCTCTAAATATACTTTGATGTCGTCATAATCAAAGATTCTGAAATGAAAGGATATATTTTTGATATCAAATATGGTTTTATATGTGAGACCTTTATTTTGACTTTGTTCTGCAGCATATTTATGTAAATGGTGCATCTGTGAACGTGATTAGGAGATCCCCACATAATCATAAATTGAAGGAAAATCTTTCCTGTCGTGTAATTAGACATGGTGTAGATGGTGTTGAGGACCCGGACAGCTGTTGTATAAACAAACGTGATCAGGTGTTGATGATCACTGCAGACATATTATCTAATTACCCAGCGATGTGCAGTGATGGCTCAGGTAAGGACATTTCTTCGTTAAATTGTCAGTTCCAAGTATAGAGAAAAATGATGGAGGACTGTCTTCATCAACATGGATGTAGTTCAGTTATTGGTTAAGGCCACTGTAAGATGGTGTTCTTCGTGTGGCTGAATCTGTAATTGATATAGCTAGACTTTACATTCTAGGTTTTGATATAAGATAAATTTATGCATATAAAATGGTAAAGAAGTAAAAAGACAGCTAAATTTGAACAGTGAATGAAGTCTTTCCATCTTAACAAATAGAATATTTACTTTATTGAATGGAGAATGGATATAATTTTATTTGCATTTTTTTTTTAAAGAAAGCAGTTTGCAGTGTTAAGTTTGCAAAAATTTTAAATGTCTTTTAAAAAAAAAAAAAAAGAAAAGAGAAACCACACAGAAAACATGAAGTTTTTAGATAATGAACTTAAGATTTTGCACTTCCACACTATTTTTCTATTTGTCATTTTTACAAATGATTCAACGATAAATGAATGAAGGAATTATGAATTATTTTTTGCAACCTGTATAGTGTATTTTTGCCATCCATCAGACTTGAAGAATGACCTCGATCCATAGTTTCTTTTATTAATCCAAAAGCCTGCTAGCTGTAAACAATGCATTCTGTTATTTATTTATGATATTGATTATTTATGAACACTGTGTTAACAAGAATTAGGATGATAATTATAGTAAAAAATAACAACAAAAAAAACACATAAAAACAGGTCACACTTAAAGTTCAATATATAGAATATATTGTAAATAATACATTTTTTAAGTGTTATTTATTTATGATATTGATTATTTATGAATACTGTGTGAACTAGAATTAGGATGATGATAATGTTAAAAAAATTACAGGTCACACTTAAAATCAAATTTTAAAAATAAATTGTAGGCCATGCATTCTATTTATTTGAATAATGATCTTGATTATTTATGAAAACTGTTTTATCAAGAATTTATTGAGGATAATAATTGTGATAATTATGGTAAAAAAAAAAGAGGCAAAAACACACACTCACATAAAAACAACAAGTCACGCTTAAAGTTTAATGCAATTTTAATTGTTATTTATTAATGATATTGATTATTTATGAATACTGTGTAAACAAGAATTAGAAAAATACTATGGTAAAAAAAAAAAACACCCAAAAAAACCAACAGGTCACACTTAATGTTCAGTGCAATTTAATTGTTATTTATTTATATTATTGATTATTTATGAATAATGTGTAAACAAGAAGTAGAATTGTAATCCTAGAAAATAAACCGGTCACACTTAAAGTTAAATGTTATGATGGAATATTATATGTCAGACAGAAAGTGTGACAAACCACATGGACAGCTTTTGTTTGTCTAACATTTGTTTACCAGCTGTATGTCCGTATTTTATGTTGTTTATGTACATGGATCAATATTCCTATCAAATGGTTTTATCAAATATTAATATGTCACACCTGCTGCAGGGGGGCATATGATAGATAACATTTAAATTTATATGTGTAATATCTAAAAGCTGTTTACATGGAATGTTACTGGAACTGTATTTTATGTGTTGATTTTTTTCTTTCTTTTTTTTTCTTTTTTCAAAACACTTGCATTATAATACAAAGGCATATTGGTGACCTTCTGCTGTTGTTTTTTCTATGGTTGGGTTGTTGTCTCTTTGATACATTCCCCATTTTCATTCTCAATTTTATTTTATGTGAGTTATGGTTTTTACAGTACAGAGAATTCAATCTTAGATAATCATAATCATTTTAAGTTGCAACAAATTTTAACAACTCTGTTTATAACTGTTATCATAAGAACATTTTAGCTTTTCTGCTTCAAATTAATTCATGTCTTTAAAAAAAAAAAATTGTAAAAATATTTGTCAGGTTTTTTTTTCTAATTCTTTTATGTGAATATAGATAAATACTTAAAATAGCAAATATCATTTGTATTTTGATGAATTACATGATGAAAACATGAAAAAAGATATGAACATGCTTAATTTGATGGACTTGTTTAGGGTAAGGCAATTAAAAATGCATATGTGTCAAATACAAATTTAGAATTTGAACAATAGAATTCATTAAAAGACTCACAAAAAATATTGGACTGTACAATGTCTAAAATAAAACACACCAACCACCAACAACCGACTCATCTGAAAAAAATGTCCTGGAAACAACAACAAATAACACTTGGTCTTGTCAGCCTGACCCCGTACAGACAAACACTAAAATCTTTCTCAAAACCTTTTATCAGAATCATAAATTAATCTTTAAAGGATTATATTTATAATTCTTGTTAGATTTTATCTATTTACCAAAAAAACAAGTCTTGTAAGATGCCAGTAAGGGGTCATCAGCCATAATTCCCAAACTTTATAGAACTATAATTTGATTCTTTTTTATTCTATGCATATCTTTGACTAAAATAAAACACCATATTGTATTTGCTGTGGTCCACATATTTTGTGCCCTTTGTTCAATGGTCAAAATTTGCTGTGCTTATTTTGTTCTATGGTCTACTTCTGATGTGCCCCTATATTCTATGGTCCACATAAATCAACAGCCGCTTAAAACATACAATGTATGATACAGGTGTTACGAGAGGAACATTTGATACTAGTTATGACACTTAATTTTTTTTTTAATTTGTCAAAGTCTGTGACCAATTGACAGAGATATTTTATGCAACATTGACAGAAATTTGTAAATGGTCATGGCTTTCCATATTTAAGGAAATATATTTTGTCATCCCTTTAAAGAATTGCAGGTAATAATCATCACAATTACCTCTGAACAAAATTTAAAAAATAAGTACGGTAAAATAGAATAACTTTAATTTTTATGCCCTTACTAGGGGCATTATGTTTTTCGGTCCATTTGTCCGTCTGACCCACTTTAGGTTAAAGTTTTTGATGAAGTTGAAGTCCAATCAACTTGAAACTTGGTATGCATGATCCCCTTGGTATGATCTTTCTGATTTTGATGCCAAGTATTAGGTCCAGTGAAAGTGGGGCATAATTCTTGTTATACAAGTGTTTACAAAATTTGTACCAATGTATCATTGTAAAGAATAAATTACATTTAAACTTATAATATTGGAAGTTTTCCTATATAATTCATAAGTGTATTTAGGTTTGACAATTTCATTTCAATGCTTTTGCTTCAAAGTGACTAACATCTTTCACACAATTGGCTATTAAAATTAAGCAGTTGGTTAGTTTAAAGAAATTAATTGGTATTGCTAAAAAGCAAAGCGTAATGTATTAGCATATGGTAAAGGTGCATTTCTGCTTTAAAACGGATACTTTAACTCCTAAGTCCAGTAATAGTCCAAAATTATTTACAAATCACTGAAATTTCAAAAGTGGATTCAGTGGTGGATCAAGAACTTTTCATAGGGGTTGGCCAACTGCACTGACTGACCTAAGGGTGGCCTCAGTGATTCCCTATATAATCAACAAAATTTTTCTCACCTTTTGGATATGCCTGTTGTTAAATGTCATGGTAATAACTGTTTCCATGTATGGATGGCACATTAGTCATCTGTATGCTTACTATCAATAAAGGCTTCAATTGCTTGGACCTTAAGGTAGACATCAGATCTTTGTTTGAATTGTCTTGTTTTTGTTTATCTTTTTATTCTGACCAAGCTATCCTATGCTATTCTTTATAAAACTATTAATAAAACTGTTTTAGATATCCTTCCAAGGTCTTTATACATGTCTTTTAACACTTGAGATCCATTGATTTAGAATTTGTTTAATATTTTATGAGTATTTGCTTCAAGTAAAGAGAAATCTTCATGCAATATGCTACCCCATAGTATTAAAGGTGTTTCTTGATAAAAATTAAAAACTTAATGCAGGATTCGGCTGCTCTTAACATGGTTAACCAGGGAACCAAAATAAATTTAATGAATTTTTTTTTTATTGGAATGGAGTTTGTTGTTTTGAAAATAGACAATAATTATGATAAATTCTGAAAATAGAAAGAAAAAAAATACAATAATAAATCTGCAGCTTTGAGACTTTCACTTGAATGTCCAATTTGTTTGTCGATTTTGTAGTTATTTAATTTTGACTGGTACAAGTTTTTTTCTCCATTAGATTGCCAAATACTTTACAATGAAAATTGTCAAAATACTTCATGAGAAATATGTTTTGTTTTGGGTATAATAGATTATCTACCATTTGAAAGGACTGTTATGTTCAATTTTACATTGCAAATATTTACAGATTGATAACTTGAAAATGCAGCTCTATGTCCAACTTTGGAAAAATCATATATATTATTAGGTACCTTTCAGTTACCCTAATCATTCTGTGTTAGGGTATTATATTGGATAGTAAATATAGTCCAATGGCAAATATTTCATACATGATCAGGAGGACTATTAATTATTAAAAGGCAGCAAATAATGACAACCACAGATATAGTCTCCAGACTTTGTACAGGTACATAAAGAATGTTACAGAGTTAAGTTTGACTGCAAGTACTCAACCCTCGTCTAATCTGGGACAGTGGTGAAACAGCACACCATAAGACCAAACTGTGACAATCAGTTGAAAAAAAGCTTGACACATCAAATTGACATATTAGAGCACAATAACAACTAACCCCAAAAAAAGCTTAAGACAGAAAATAATGATCCAAGAGTACTAACAATTTCTGAAAGCTAGTTCAAAGTCAATTACAAATAATAAATAAATCATGTTTCCCAGACTAACAGAGTTAAGCTTCTCATATACAATAATTAATAGGTCAATATATTTGGTTTATAGAATGATTGTAAATTATACATGTCTGTTTGACATAGTTCATCTGACCTTGATATTCATAATTCACAAGTCAATTAACAGGTTTCTTTTTTATGTTGTTATACCATATAGTACTAAGTTATAGGACAACAATATTTGATTTATATAATGATTCTCAAGTGCATATCTGACAAAATTCATCTGACTTAGACCTTATTTGATATTTGATCAAAAGTTTCAAATGGAAGTTATCCCTAAAATATTTTGTGAAGTATTGATTATCTACTATTATACTTGGTGTATTCAGTGATTCGGATGTGTGCAAGTTGGTTTTCCCGTTTGAATGGTTTGAATGGTTTTACACTAGTAATTTTTTGGAGCCCTTTATAGCTTGCTGTTCAGTGTGAGTCAAAGCTCTGTGTTGAAGGCCTATAATGGTTTACTTTTATAAAGTGTTACTTGGATGGAGAGTTGTCTCATTGGCACTCATACCACACCTTCCTATATCTATGTATATCTGACAGTGTTCATCTGACCTTGGCTACATATCATGGTTCATTGATCAATGTTTTTGTGAAAGACTTTCAACATATAATTCCATCATATGCAATTCCATCATATCAGTAATGCAAGATAGGTATTTTACAATGTGCACTCTTGGTAACTATAATGCATGGATTAGGATCTGAAAAAAACAGATTTACTTTACAAGCATACTGGTCTTCAACAGGAGCTGTTCATTTCTTTATCCATTTGTACAAAAGGTCAATTCTAATTAGATTGTTAGAGCACCTGACCCAGTGTTCTGGTGTTCTGGTGGGCTTGGTGTTGCTCAGCATTTGTTTATCATTTTGTTGTTTGGCATTTTTGCCTTGAGGACATATCCTGTGACTTATGAGTTTTAGATCTCCCTTTGGTATATCTGCCTCTTTTTTTAAATTGGGCAAAAGGAAGGTTCTAGGTTGGATGTATGTGACATAAAAAGTTCATGAAACACTAGGTTAAGACACATTTTATCAAAGAAACAGATGCAAAAATATATTCTGCTGTGAATTCATTATTATTTGTTGGATATCAGTTTTCGTGGATTTCGTGGGAACAGGTAAACCACGAAATTAAATGTTCAACGAATAGCAAACTTTATATAGACTGGTATGCAGATTTCAGCAAAACCACGAAATTGAATATCCACGAACATGTAAGTTTTCCTTAATCCACAAAAATTGATACCCACGAAAATAAATGAATCCACAGTAGTTGTTATATTAAAAACTGGAAATTTTGTAAAATAAAGCCACAAGATATCCATTAAATGTGAAGCGGGTATATACCTATGGAATTTCGACAAAACAACACAAGTAACCATCTAGGGGTCGACACAAACTCTTCAAAAATTGACTGTTACTGGATGTTTTTGTTATATTTTTTCTCTAAGCTTCTTGTGATTCCTTCAATGAACCAGTACTCAATATGTCCACTTATTATGCCCCACCTATGATAGTAGAGGGGCATTATGTTTTCTGGTCTGTGCATCCGTTCTTTCGTCCATTCGTTTGTTCGTTCGTTCGTCTGTCCCGCTTCAAGGTAACAGTTTTGGGTCAAGGTAGATTTTGATTAATTTGAAGTCCAATCAACTTGAAACTTAGTATGCATGTTCCCTATGATATGATCTTTTTAATTTCAATGCCAAATTAGATTGTTGACTCCAATTTCACAGTCCACTGAACATAGAAAAGGAAAGTATAAGTGGGGCATCAGTGTACTGTGGACAAATTCTTGTTTTAATTGTTTTTAGGATCAAGCTTTTTACTGTGGATTCATTTTTTTCGAAGAATGTGGGTAGAGGATAAATACAAATTAAAATGCAAAAAAACAAATGATCTATAAGCTTGTACGCAGAATTTTGCCAAACCAAGAAATCAAGTATCCACAAAAATACAGTTATTCCTGAAAATTGGTACCAACGAAAACAAATGAATCCAAAGAAACTGAAAAATTAACATTCATCAATTCATAAGATTTTTATAGAAATATTCAGTAAAGAAAGGTCTTTATATGTAAAATATTTCTCCTGTACACAATTTGATCTGTTAATTCAAAACAAATCAATAACAGCTATGTTTTTTTGAGTTCATTTTTGTTATGCAGTCTTTTCAAGGAAGTAGAGAGAAATTGTCAATGTCTGAAACCAAATCTTCTTATTCCTTCTCAAGATGTATACCTTGATTGATTTTGTAGCAATTATGCAGAAAACCAAGTGTGATTTTTATTTCATCATTGAAAGATTCTTATGTTAACCTCGACCATTTATAACCAATTATAGAGAGTCACATGATGGGATTTTAATTGTCACCCAGTGGTTAACCATTCATTTATAAAAGGATGAAGAATAGGTTAAAGTTCACTGACCAATATTTGCTGCAAAATATGCCATAGGCTTCTTTTAGAAACTAAATTTTATGTTAAAGTTTGTGTTTATATATGGCATAACGGTAATCATGATATGAAAACATAAAGTTATAAATAGATTGATACATGATCTCCGTTCTTGGATTATCGTTTAGACAATATGAATAAGAATTAAAATGTTGATGGAACAAACATCAATGAGGAAAATTTGGAATGATATAATTGGACCAAAAAGGGTTTCTGATTGTAGAATCAATGTTTTGCCTTTACCAGTACTAACTGGTATTCATTTTTTTACTGAAAAAGGGTGATTTGTTTACAATGTTCTTAGAGAGTATTCTTGTCTGTAGATGATGGCATTAGAATTTCTATTTCAGTATACAGTGCTTTTTCGTTAAGCAGAATTGTCATTTACACATTATTTTTCAATTAAGGTGGCATGTATTATTTTGAGTAAGGGTATCAAGTATTATTTTTCAATTAAGGTGGCATGTATTATTTTGAGTTAGGGTGTCAAGTATTATTTTGAGTTAGGGTGTCAAGTATTATTTTGAGTTAGGGTGTTTTAGTATTATTTTGAGTTAGGGTGTTAAGTATTATTTTGAATGAGAGTATCATGTATTATTTTGAGTTAGGGTGTCAAGTATTATTTTGAGTTAGGGTGTCAAGTATTATTTTGAGTTAGGGTGTCAAGTATTATTTTGAGTTAGGGTGTTAAGTATTATTTTGAATGAGAGTATCATGTATTATTTTGAGTTAGGGTCTCAAGTATTATTTTGAGTTAGAGTGTCAAGTATTATTTTGAATTAGAGTATCATGTATTATTTTGAGTTAGGGTGTCAAGTATTATTTTGAGTTAGGGTGTCAAGTATTATTTTGAGTTAGGGTGTTAAGTATTATTTTGAATGAGAGTATCATGTATTATTTTGAGTTAGGGTCTCAAGTATTATTTTGAGTTAGAGTGTCAAGTATTATTTTGAATTAGAGTATCATGTATTATTTTGAGTTAGGGTATTAAGTATTATTTTGAGTTACAGTGTCAAGTATTATTTTGAGTTAGAGTATCATGTATTATTTTGAGTTAGGGTGTCAAGTATTATTTTGAGGTAGGGTGTCATATATTAAATTTGATCAGGTTTCAATCAAATTTTGATGCTAACAGAAAATGGCTCTTAATATACTTAAATATTTGTAAGGATCTTGTACAAGATTTGTAGAATGTGTCATTTGTACTGTACTCATATTCTCCAAAACGTATCTTTTTATCCTTTAGAATATTATTTTGAACTCATGTTCCAACAGAACTATCATCCTGACCAATTTGCACTTTTGCATTCCTTGTTCATGTAAAATCTGTCATCTGTATTCCCATGTATTTCTATGACTATTTGTGTAAAATATACTTTTCCTATTTCTCTATGTCAGCATAGATTGCATTCTATTTTATAATCATTGAAGTGGGTTCATATAGTAAAACACATGTCTCACTGCTTGTCTCTTGCTCTTATGTTGTTCAATTTTTCACTTTTGGTTTAATGATAAAGAACTGCTTGACCAAATCATTTAGAGTTATGCTCCTTACTACTTTAAGCAACTCAACAGGTGTCAGTATCTGCTAACCCTTCCAGAACACATCAGATCATCCCCAAATTGGTTGGGTTCGGGTGCTTGTTCTTTAGTTTTCTATGTTGTGTTTTGTGTACTACAATGTATTAAGTTTCTGTTTGTTTTTTTCTTTTTTAGCCAAATGTGGCATTTTTGACATGTGAGTTAGATTGTCCCTTTGCAGTAGCAGATCCAGGGGGAGGAGTTCAGGGGGTTGCCCCCACTCCCCTTTATCCTGGGTTGGGAACCCTGCTTTGGAAAATGGCTTGATCATGAATTCCTGTAACAACGAACTAATACAAAACAATATTATTACATGTATTTTAAATAAAATTTATACCATTTTATTTATTGTTAAACACATGGTACTTGAAAAATATTTAGTATTTTATCAGAAGTTTTAGGAATGATTTATCTTTACATAGTGCAGGAACTAATTCCTGAGAAAACTGACATCAGAGCAACACATGAAAGTTATAATTAATATTATTCTGATCTAGGCACATTATACCCAGTGAAAGTTCATATTACTAACAACTAACAATGATTATATGCATAATTTGACAACAATTTTGATAATTGATTCAAATTAGTTTCTAATTTAAGGATACAGGCTCTTGTACTAGATTCTATAAATGTATGTTGGCCTTCATTTTTAGGGTCAGGATCTATATATTGGCTTTGAATGATTTAGTAAAGCTATATCTTTATATATTTGAGCCAGATTGAGTGTTCCAAAATGTATTCTTAGACTGTCGGTTAATTAAAGAACTTTATTTTCACCATATAGTCAATATATAGTCATCTGTATAATGGAAATGTAAAATCATTAAACAATTAGGGTCAGTTTTAACTGGAATACTTCAAAGTGAAGTTAATTGATCCAATTAAGTCTTGTGAATGTCAGTGAAATGTTTCAAAGACTGCATATGCATTGACATACTTTTGAAACCTACATTGTTTAGTTTTTTTTATGACCGCAATTTTTTGTAAACATAATTTAACATAATGATATGTGTTGTTCTTGTTTTCATTCAATGGTTTCTGTTACTGTTCTAGTTATTTGATTATTTTTTTTATTTTCATTTTTTTTGGCACATGCTGGTATTTATAAAAGGCTATATCTTCAGGATTTAAGAGAAATGTGTATTTAAAATGTTTCTATATGTGGTTCTGAATGTCTTTTATAATGATTAAAGATGATGACTGCAACCTTCATTTTTTAGCTCACCTGGCCCGAAGGGCCAAGTGAGCTTTTCTCATCACTTGGTGTCCGGCGTCCTGCGTCCGGCGTCCGTCGTCGTCCTTCGTCGTTAACTTTTACAAAAATCTTCTCCTCTGAAACTACTGGGCCAAATTAAACCAAACTTGGCCACAATCATCATTGGGGTATCTAGTTTAAAAAATGTGTGGCGTGACCCGCCAAACCAACCAAGATGGCCGCCATGGCTAAAAATAGAACATAAGGGTAAAATGCAGTTTTTGGCTTATAACTCAAAAACTAAAGCATTTAGAGCAAATCTGACAGGGGGTAAAATTGTTTATCAGGTCAAGATCTATCTGCCCTGCAATATTCAGATGAATCAGAGAACCCGTTGATGGGTTGCTGCCCCTGAATTGGTAATTTTAGGGAAATTTTGCTGTCTTTGGTTATTATCTTGAATATTATTATAGATAGAGATAAACTGTAAACAGCAATAATGTTCAGCAAAGTAAGATTTACAAATAAATCAACATGACCAAAATGATTAGTTGACCCCTTTAGGAGTAATTGCCCTTTAAAAGTCAATTTTTAACCATTTTTCATAAATTTGATATATCTTTTACAAAAATCTTCTCCTCTGAAACTGCTAGGCCAAATTAATCCAAACTTAGCCACAATTGTCTCTGGGGTATCTAGTTTAAAAAATGTGTGGCGTGACCCGCCAAACCAACCAAGATGGCCACTATGGCTAAAAATAGAACATAGGGGTAAAACGCAGCTTTTGGCTTATAACTCAAAAACCAAAGCATTTAGAGCAAATCTGACATGGGGTAAATTTGTTCATCAGGTCAATATCTATCTGCCCTGAAATTTTCAGATGAGTCAGAGAACCCGTTGTTGGGTTGCTGTCCCTGAATTGGTAATTTTAAGGAAATTTTGCAGTTTTTATACGATCGCAAATTTTGAAAAAAATTTCGTCGTATATTGCTATCACGTTGTCGTCGTCGTCGTTGTCGTCGTCGTCGTCCGAATACTTTTAGTTTTCGCACTCTAACTTTAGTAAAAATGAATATAAATCTATAAAATTTTATCACAAGGTTTATGACCACAAAAGGAAGGTTGGTATTGATTTTGGGAGTTTTGGTCCCAACATTTTAGGAATTAGGGGCCAAAAAGGGCCCAAATAAGCATTATTCTTGGTTTTCGCACAATAACTTTAGTTTTAAGTAAATAGAAAATAATGAAATTTAAACACAATGTTTATGACCACAAAAGGAAGG
The DNA here is from genome assembly GCF_036588685.1 of Mytilus trossulus. Taxonomy (NCBI): domain Eukaryota; kingdom Metazoa; phylum Mollusca; class Bivalvia; order Mytilida; family Mytilidae; genus Mytilus; species Mytilus trossulus. The sequence goes on from NC_086375.1 coordinate 46,595,612, forward strand.
TTGGTAATGATTTTGGGAGTTTAGGTCCCAACAGTTTAGGAATTAGGGGCCAAAAAGGGACCCAAATAAGCATTTTTCTTGGTTTTCACACCATAACTTTAGTATAAGTAAATAGAAATCTATGAAATTTAAACACAAGGTTTATGACCATAAAAGGAAGGTTGGTAATGATTTTGGGAGTTTTGGTCCCAACAGTTTAGGAATAAGGGGCCCAAAGGGTCCAAAATTAAACTTTGTTTGATTTCATCAAAATTGAATAATTGGGGTTCTTTGATATGCCGAATCTAACTGTGTATGTAGATTTTTAACTTTTGGTCCCGTTTTCAAATTGGTCTACATTAAGGTCCAAAGGGTCCAAAATTAAACTTCGTTTGATTTTGACAAAAAAATAATCGGTTGGGTTCTTTGATATGCTGAATCCAAAAATGTACTTAGATTCTTGATTATCAGCCCAGTTTTCAAGTTGGTCCAAATCGGGGTCCAAAATTAAACTTTGTTTGATTTCATCAAAAATTGAATAAATGGGATTCTTTGATATGCCAAATCTAACTGTGTATGTAGATTCCTCATTTTTGATCTTGTTTTCAAATTGGTCTACATTAAAGTCCAAAGGGTCCAAAATTAAACTTAGTTTGATTTTAACAAAAATTGAAATCTTAGGGTTCTTTGATATGCTGAATCCAAACATGTACTTAGATTTTTGATTCTGGGCCCAGTTTTCAAGTTGGTCCAAATCAGGATCTAAAATTATTATATTAAGTTTTGTGCAATAGCAAGTCTTTTCAATTGCACAGTATTGCTCAATGGCAAGAAATATCTTATTGCAAAATATTGTGAAATAGCAATTTTGTTTTTAATTAGAGTTATCTTTCTTTGTCCAGAATAGTAAGCAAGAAATATCTAATTGTTAGAATTTTTTTTATTTGGAGTTATCTTTCTTTGTCCAGAATCAACTTAAATCTTTGTTATATATACAATATACAATGTATATTCACTTTTCACTACCAACTGATAAATTAAAATAATCTTTACCATTCAGTGATAACAAGCAGTTTTTTTACATCTTAATATTTTATGATGTATTTAAATGAGTAGTAATTGTTGCAAACTCCATTAGAAATTTTAATTGAGATTAGTTTTGGAATAAGGGAAAGGGGGATGTGATTAAAAAAATTGGGTTCAATTTTCTCATTTGAAATTTCATAAATAAAAAGAAAATTTCTTCAAACATATTTTTTGAGAGGAATAATATTCAACAGCATAGTGAATTGCTCTAAGAGAAAACAAAAATTTTAATTTCATTAGAACACATTCATTCTGTGTCAGAAACCTATGCTGTGTCAACTATTTAATCACAATCCAAATTTAGAGCTGAATCCAGCTTGAATGTTGTGTCCATACTTGCCCCAACCGTTCAGGGTTCAACCTCTGCGGTCGTATAAAGCTACGCCCTGCGGAGCATCTGGTTGGTTTTTATCTTGAATATTATTATAGATAGAGATAAACTGTAAACAGCAATAATGTTCAGCAAAGTAAGATTTACAAATAAGTTGACATGACCAAAATGGTCAATTGACCCCTAAGGAGTTATTGTCCTATATAGTCAATTTTAAACAATTTTCATAAAATTTGTAAGATTTTACTACTGGTAACATTTTCCACACAAACTATTGGGCCAAGTTCATTATAGGTAGTGATAATTGTAAGCAGCAAGAATGTTCAGTAAAGTAAGATGTACAAACATATCACCATCACCAAAACACAATTTTGTCATGAATCCATCTGCTTCCTTTGTTTAATATTCACATAGACCAAGGTGAGCGACACAGGCTCTTTAGAGCCTCTAGTTTATACTTAAATGCTGCTCATTTATTAAACTATTATCGTGGGTTTGAACCCACCCTTACTGAAAAATCATAATTTTCAGTCTATTTCCCAATTTTAAAACGACCTTGAGAGGTAAACATTGACCACACTGTGTTTCTTTGTCATTCAAGTATTACTCTATAATTAAAGCAGTCCATTGATGCTTACTGGGAGTATATGAGACTTAAGTGCCTTTCATGGAAGTTATTATTGTCAAGTCAGGTCTGCCTAAATGTCCTTTTTACAGATTTTTGACAAAATGGTGACCTAGATTTTACAGACTAGATTCCTATTGGCCATATTGTACATCATTGTGTTCCTGTACCACCTATGCATGCATTTTGATTTTGATTCTGATTTTGCAACTTTTCATGTTTTTCTGATTTTGAACTCTTAAAAGGCTTTCAAAGTGCCATATTTTTATAAACAGACATATGAGAAGACTTTATGGACCATGAACTGCTTAGTTGAAGTCCCTGCTATCATAACAGTTCAGGTGGGGCAATTCAAAAAAGGTATGGAGGGTCATACAGGCCATCAAAGAATGGTTGTTGCCATCATGCCTTCAGGCGGGATTGGGGGCTAAAGGGTTAATGTTGTGTAATAATAAATGAATTACTCTTGTTAAGGTTTTGGGTGTGTTACTATATATGATTTTATGTCAGTTAAACACATGTTTGTTAAATGGGCACTAGTTGTCAAATTCATGTTCACCGATTTGACTCAAATTCTTATATTAGATTTATAGCCATGTTAAACATTTATCTACATTTTAAAAGTCTATACTAAACAATTTACTGGGCATGGACTGGGTAATATGTAATGCCCCTTTAATATAAATTAAGGTCAAATTCATTGACATATACCCCAGATCTATTTTTAAGGTATATGAGCAGATCGGAGCTGGTCACATGGAAAGTGCCAAAGTTGCTACATTTTACTACTGTTACTGTGAAATTGACTTTTCTGGGAAATTTAAAGCTTGACATACATGTATTTTCCCGCGTTTCGGAGTTTAGCGGGAAAATGTTGTCTAAAAGGAACGTTTTATAAGAACAGTATATTTTTTGGCGGGTTTTGTTATGTGTAGTTGTACACGTGGTTACGTGGACCAATCATTTGGATTGTGTCAATAAGTATTCTTATGTTAATGAAATGAAAGCGGGTTTTTAATTTTCTTGGATTTGAAAATCATTCTAGCCGCAGACGTTCAACACTAAATTTCAATGTTTTATAATAATTGATATTGTATATTATTTTGCTGTTTTTTCTTGTGATGGAGTTTGGCATCAATGTCCTAAGGCGTGCCTTGCACTTGCTCCGAACACAGGTTTCCATATCAATTTTCTTTAGTAAAGTTTTTTTATGGTTTATCCTGGGCAGCGAGGTTACGTTAAAAACAGATATGACATTGTACTATAAGGACAATTGCACCAATACACTTGATTTTATAATGAAATTTTCATTTCAATGTTATATACAGTTATTTTCCATTTAAAAATAAATATCTACAGCTGTGTATAAAAATAATGAAAGGTTGACTTTTTTGGACTATAAATATAGCTTGACATTTACTATATATAAACAATGAGCAAATGCCCCACGTAATTCTCAGCACATGTTTTTATTTGAATAATTATCTTTTATGTGATAATAGGTTTTTATACATTCTTAAGATTTTTGGAGTGCATCTTCTTCCTTATATATATTATTAGACGGACACATATTTATCAAATTTGCTGGTTAGTTGTTTTCCATTGACTCTTGTATGTTTTAATATATGAAGCCAAATTGAAAAATGTTGAAATGAACTCATTGTTAAAGGTTGTACAGTGACCTATAGTTGTTCTTTTCTGTGTCATTTGGTCTCTTGTGGAGAGTTTTCTCAATGGCAATCGTACCACATCTTCTTTTTTTTTTTTTTTTTTATATCAAATAAAAATGTACAGTTACATTTCTACAATTTTTGTTTCCTTTAAAAAATAAATATTTAAATAGTAATTGTGCATGAAAAAAATGAGCAGGTATTAAAAATGCAAGCATTATTTATAGTGTACAAATTCAGGATTGTTGTGGCCTTTTAGATTCAATGACACATTTATATAATATTTCATGGTATTCAAAACAGTGATCATAATTATCCATTATATTTATTTTTATTGCCGTCAGTACATTTCCTTACCACAATATTATTACAAATGTATAAAACAATGTTAAGTCCTTCATATAATAATAACAAGCAGATTTAAATATGACTTACTAATGAATTATAGGCTAAGTGTTTCAGTGATAAAATTAACCTTTACCTTTAAACACTTAACCAATAAGATGCTAGTATTTACTGAGAGGACCAAGTGTTAAACAAGGAAGCAGATTTAATACAGCTGATTTAAATACTTTTTTCCTTGATCAAAGTGCAACAATGAAATGGACGACTTTACATATTATAGTAGCAAATCATTTTATCTTGTCCTATCTGCAGAAGCTGGTGAGTGGATCACACAATATTCTAATTTCCTTTAGGAAGTGAATCACTACACACACAACTGTTGTTTACCTCTGGGCACTATGCAAATTACTACAGTAATGTTGGATTTATAGTATATGATATATTACAAATGTTTCTGAAGCTCGGTGCTTTGATTGATCTACAATGACATTTTACGATTGTCACAAAAAACAGTGGACAGTGGTCAAGTGATTGAATATGAGTGGTTTCTGTATAGGATATATAATATTATCATCATGGCTTAATTTTGGAACAAAATCAGGAATTTGAAGAAGGTATTGGAGATGTTATGTATTGATAAAATATTTGATAAGAGATTTGATTTGTGCATTTGATTGTAAACAGACAGGTAAAATCTATTAATAATGTACCACAAGTATAGTAGCAATTAATAGTAAATAAATGTTCTCCTACATTTGTCCTAGGTAATTGGTGATATAGGAATTTCCCTTCAACCCATCTAAATTATTCTTTTATTTCTGTTCTTTTCTGCATAGTAAAACATAAATGTTAAGGTTGTCAAATTGTTGTATAATTTTATTGAAATTTATAGCAATTGTGCAAAAAAAATAGGTACTTAAATTGATAGTTTCTAAATTGGATTATTTGTTAAGACACCCAAAATTATGTAATCACAAGACAACTTTGGACTTGCAAAAACTTAAGATACATGTACATGTCATGTCAGTGACCCTCTGTTATGTAACAAACAAAATGTTAATTACTTTGAATAACTCTGAACTTGTTTTATAAAATACAGATTACAGAGAAAAATGTTGTACTGAGCCAACTTTCTATCCCCTTAGGTTAATCAAATCCATATTTATTGTCAGTCTAAGGTCATTTGTATCCTTTTGGAATGTACATGTGATTATCCATGTTCATAGAAATAATGTCACCTTAAACAGCAGATTTTAAATTTTAAATATTTAAGTTAAGATTAAGTTTGCTGAAAATACTTAAACAAATATAATTCATCAAAACAACAACTTGACTTTTAATGGGAATGTTACATAAAAAGTGAAAGAAAATGTTTTCATTTTTTTCTACAAATTTTAACATATTTCCCATAATATCCGTTAGTCTATACATAGATTTCCCAAATATAAATACTCCATTGACTTTCATCACGACACAGGAGATAATAATGTAAAGTTTAAGGAGATTTGGACGTTGTTTGTTTGCTTTTGTTTAAAAGCACATCCTAACCTCTTTAAATTATCCACCTCAATTCTCAGAATAATATTTGTCTTAAATTTCACACTCATAAATATAGAAATGTGAGTAAACATCATGTAAACAGACCATATCCTGATTTAATAATTATTATGTATTATGATCAAAAATTTGTTAACACTAACAATAGTATTAAGCTAAAAAAATTATGATGAAAATTGTTTTGCGGATCATTGAAAAGGTTTGAAGGTATGAACTTGTAATTGATTGTTTTATTACCTAATGCTGAAAAAAACTAGGTCTTAATGGTTGTATCATATGCTGAGAACACAGTTTGAATGTAAAGCAACTATGTATCGTAATCTTAAGAACTCATCTCCCTGACCATCAGTGATAGGGAGGGAATACAACTTTGTTCTTCATCAAAGGTTTGGATAAAAGGAATTACTAATGATAGATGTATGATATTTTCTCTGTGGATTTGAAAGATGGATGTAATGCTTCAGGTACAGAAGCAAATCTATATGTTTAGTTTGGGTATGGTAACATATTAATCAGATATGTTTTGTACTAGACTGACCCCAACAGCCAGTTGCTAGGGTCACCCAAAGAAACAGTTGCTAGGTCACACAAAGAAACTGTACCTGCTTACAAAAATAATCCAATACCTGACCAAGTTATTCTGGATTTGAGCAAACCAGTCATTGTACTACTCCTAAATTATACATGATTGACATAGAAGCAGTAAAAACAAATTTTAAATCTTTGATTTGACATACATGACATAGCAGGGCATTTTTTACCCACAACCTCCCCAGCCCCAATGGAGATAGGCACGCTTCCTCACGACACATGACATAGTTTTGTAATGGTACATGTCTGGAAAGTCAATGAAAAATGAGTTCATATTAACCTTCATTTATACATGAATGACTTTGGTTAAGTTTAATTTTAACAACTACATATGAATTCACAATTATGATTTTTAAAAGTATTTGTCCCTATCAATTATGTATTTGATTTAGGTATATGTATTTTGTTCTACATATATTAGTGTCTTGTGACCACCAAACAAATGGTCTTTCTTAACTTCTCCCTTATAAAACTAGCAAAAATAACATATTTTGTGCTAAGAGACTCAATATTGCTCAGAGGCAGATTTAGGGTGAGTGCCCATTGGGCCTGGGCCCCCTCTTTTCTAGGAAAAATTTGGTTGATTATATAGGGATTCACTGAAACATGACCAGAGTGGGTCCCCTCTTAGGCAGTCAGTGGGCCCCCACTTATGAAAATTTCTGAATCTGCCCCTGGTGCTCAAAGTGGCTTAAACACCAATCAATTAATAAATGTTATAAGACTCACAAATATTGGAGATTTATGACTTTTGACTGAAATGACTATGAGGGTGTATTGAGACTAGCTTGTTCTAGAAAGTTGTCTGACTGTAAAGAAAGTCTCGGCAAAACATGTAGCCTCTTTATTATTATATTAAAAAATGAATGAATCATTTTGATTATGTTGCACAGAAATACTCACAAAGAAAAACAAAAAAAGATCTTAATTAATTATTTAATAGAACTTCATATGATTAGTTTATGTTGATGATTTGGTTGGAAGTACCATTTGCTTTAATATATTTTGTGTTAACATTAAATTTACCAAGTAATGTATGTATTTTATATAAGAGAATTGTTTGCAACAGTTTTAGGTTTTCATGTAAATTAACTGAACACATATTTTGACTTTACACAATCTGTTGTTTTTATTATAGATAATAAAAACCAAATGTCTTTAATTTGAAGCAAATCGTTTCTTTCAACAAAAAATCAGTTTTCTTATCTCAACATCATTATCACTGCCGATAGGAAAACTTAATGCATGTCAAATGCAATGTTTTTACATGTTTATTGACCTGAAAGGTTATGTTTTTCATTTCGCTTTGTTTATTTTCTTATCTTTAGAACTGTTCACAAAAACAGATTTTTATTAGATGATTTGGCTGATTGTTTTGTCTCGATAGTGTATAAGTACAAGGATAATTTATTTGTTTACATAATGTTGAGGAAACTGACAGAAATATTGGGATCCTTTGAGTGGATGTGAAGATAAAATAGAGTTTAGAATACAGCCAAAAGATACATTGTTCTGGTTATTGCCTTCCTACCCTTGATATTCTTGTCTACCTTTACATATTTAGTGGACATTTTTGTTCAAGCACCATAGAAGTCTTGACATTTTAGATTTTAGATTTTAGAATTATTCAGTTTTTTTGAGATTGGAAAATTTATAACTATAGGTCCCTGTACGGACTTCAACAATGAAGATTGTTGATCTTAATTTTGCAAAGAAAGGACCATGTGATTGCTTAGAATTGGTAAGCGTCTGTAGGTCTGTTTATTAAAGCTAAAAGTGACAAATATCAGGTTCATGAGTTATATCCCACAAAAATGAGACTTATAGCTTTTATGACTCATGCCAGGTCATTGCTTTGAAGTGTCTATCGGTGCAAGTTATGTCCAGTTCAGAATTTTTGAATGGTTTGATTAATATAATCATACTTGGTATTCTTTTGTCAACCATCACAGGGACTGTGTCCCTTATAAGGATGGAATATTTGTCTGCAGGGTCAAGGTCACAAACATAGTTTTAGATCAACAAAATCATGTCTGGCTAAAAAACTTTAAAGCTTTGAAGGATTTAAAGAATAAATTTTGAAGTTCTGTCTGTTATGTCCTGGTCTAGTCATTGGGTCTGACTCTGACTCTCTGTTATTTCCTGGTCACTAGGTTGACTCACTCCAAATTTTTACTGTCTTTTAAAAACCATCTCTGCCTACTCATAGAAGAGATGAGAAAGATACCAAAGGGACTTTTAAACTCGTAAACAAACTAGTAATGCATGACAAGATTAATTATGTATAAGGCTGAATTATCTGTCAACAAGGTCATTGCCATTAGTTTGTACATTGAGATAATTTATACTATTATTATTTTTTTATCTCTGCTTGTATTACTCTAGTCCTGCTTAAAAATAATCTTGAATGCCAGGTTCAAAGTTTTCATTCATATTGTAGAACTTGATGATACCAAAGTACTATGGGTTTCTTTAATTTTGTTGATGCAAATCTTGATTGATATTTGATTTCATAGTTTTGATCAATTCTTCATACAAGCCTATGATTTAAGGTCAAGGTTATCTTTTGACAAAATGAATACGGTCTTGAATTTCAACTTCATCATAGTTTATCAAAAAGGACACGATTTGGTTCTTAAATTTATCTATACCAAAATGATTTAGCATTTTTTAGACCTTAAAGCTTCAGAAACTCTTTGGCTGCAACCAAATACTCAAAGAGTTCTGTCACCAAAAGATACAATATTCAATATTGAATCCTTAACCCAGAAGTTGTCTAGATTCTGGATTTCAGCCCAAGTTAATATGCTAGAAACTGTTATAAATAAATTATTAAAAAATTGAATCAAACTTGACAAATTATGTTTGTAACTTTGTATAGGTATATCACAACTAATGCTAGGTAAAATTGGTCGTATTTCACCCTGATTGAAAAATCTAAAACATTTGGGCCAATCTTATATCCCTCCTTGAACCTACTCTAATCTACTCTTGTGTATTTTTGTTAAAAAGCTGAGATTTTTGGATGAACTACTGTTTACCCAGAAAATTTTTCTTTTGAACTACCTGATCAAGCTTAGATAATAATGCAGGGATACTATAAGGAAAGATTTACAAAGATTCTTTATTTCATGAGGTTAGATAAGGTGATGGGAATATTAGATTCGTGCATCAGCAAAATTTAGATGCAAGTTTATATACAATGAACTGTAAGTAAAAAGAAATATTTTTATTTATAAACTACATGGCCATGCTCAATTGTCTCAACACTGATTCTTTATCATATGAAGATAGATCAAGTGATGAAAATATTTGATTCTAATTATCAGATTATCATAAAGGATCAAGTTGTTATAAAATATTGTATGTTTTGTAAGACCTTGCACAAAGATTTCTGATTTGGCTATTATTAAAGAGGCTTGCAAACATGGAAATTCTGTTTAACCTAAAACAATGCCTTTAATATTTCTAATGGTCAGAATGGACTGATAGTTATACTTTTCAACCCTAGTGTTTTCCTTTAGAGGAAGTATATTCTGTTGAACCGCTAATGTTTTTTACTATTCACCGAGTTTTCATTCAAACAAGAAACATTCATCCCTCATGAAAATATTTTTCTGAATTTTTTCTGAACTGGATGCTGAAATTTTACTGAACACATTTAGTAAACCCTTCTCTGAAAAATGCCTGAATTTGGCACGTTCCAGCAAGTTTTCAGCACATTTTCAGTAAAAATTCAGCAGTACGTTTTCAGTAAGTATTCAGCATTAATGCTGAATTTTTCTGAACACCTTGCTGAATTTTAGAGAATCTATTTAAAATCTTTTGCTTAAAAATGTCTGAATTTGGCACATTCCAGCACATTTTCAGCAAATTTTCAGCAAGTCATTTTCAGTAACTATTCAGCAATATTCAGAAATAATTCAGCATTAATTCTGAATTTTTCTGAACACCTTTCTGAAATATTCAGAACCTATAAAAAACCTTTTGCTTAAAGATGGCTGAATTTGGGACATTCCAGCAAGTTTTCAGCAAACTTTCAGTTACAATTCAGCAAGACATTTTTGACAGTAAATATTCAAAAATAATTAGCATTACTTCTGAATCTTTCTGAACAACTTGCTGAAATATTCAGAACCTCTTAAACACCATTTTCTAAAAAAAACAGCTATAACACGTTCCAGTGGGTTTTCAGCAAATTTTCTGTTAAAGTTCATCTAAGACTCTTCAAGGTAAACTTTTCAGCATTTCTTTCTAAAATGTTCAACAAACAAAACTATATTTAAGCAAAAATTCACTAAAAATTTGAATTAATCAATACTCAGCCAATATTCAGTTTTCAGCTATTGTTCAGGATGTGTTCAGACCATTTTCAGTTATAATTCAGGAAAGGTTCAGATGATTTTCAGTTATAATTCAGGAAAGTTTCCATTGGTATTTAGACAATTTGAGCTTTTTAATATTCTGTCTGAAAGACACTTTTTATCCAAAACAAATAAACATTATTTAAGAAATACAATGGTGTCATATGTGAAGTAGAATAATTAGTTGTGTCTTTGTCTTTTTTATTATTTCTTTTTATTTTGTGTCTTATATAGTTGCAATCAGATCAGTCAAGCCTTTTACAACTGATGATTAGTTTGTGTTATGTTGTGACATCATTGACCCAGCATTGTGACATAAGAAATTTATGAGAAAGTGGACACATTTTAAAGTCGGTTATACATAATACAGTATAGATTTTGCCCATTTTAATCTTTAACTGACCAGTAATGACAGTTTATTAAATCTCTGTTTTTTTTTGTTTTTTTTTATCTATGAATTGTTTGCTCGGCATCAATCATGCCACATCTAATTATTTTTATATTTTGTATAATAAACATATAATTGTCCCAAGTGAAAGCTTCCATGCTGCTGTTGATACTTGGGCCAAGTATTGTACACCGTTAGGTTACCACACGAAAGGAGCACTACAGTAAATCTACATGTAATCTCACGTCTTTCACTTGAAACATTTCGTATCTATAACAGTAACATTAACAATATATGCGTCTTGTTCTATTTTCCAACCAATAAAAGAAGTCTTTTGGACTCTTTCCTGTCCTTCAACCCTTTGAAATTCTCTTATGTGAATAGGGAAAATCATCAATCCAATTTCAACGTCCTGATAATTATTTCAAATAATGTGAATCATGAATTATTCATGAACTTTTAATTCTGTTAATTCAGAAATTGAGAATCATTTGTATATTAAATAAAAATCAGATTAAAATATATATGTAAACTTCTCTTTTTTTCTGTATTAATCAAAATTGAAGTTTCAGAGCTTCAAACTTAGATCAGTTCAATTTCTGCTTGAATTTCAAAAAGTTTCTGTGGAAGATGCAGGACTTTCACCTGCAAGAAAATACAATCCACAAAGAATCCAATGTCTTACTTATTTTCTAATTCAATATAAATTATGATTTTTTTCAAAATGCCATTTTTTAAATTGATTGATTTGGTATCATGAAAGAAAAAAAATTTAGAAGGGAAGAGAAAAAAGTATAAACATTTCAAGGATTTTCTTCATTTTTATTTATTTTCTGGTGTTGACTTTCTCAAAAATGGTATTTATAGATTGTCTCAATAAACTTAATCTTTAAATTAGATTTAAAATTAGCAATAAACATTTCAGTTCAAACTGTAAAATACTTATCTGATAAATATAGCTATCATTTCACAAATCGTATTTAGGGCGCCTAAATAGTTTTTTGTTGACGTAATTAATTATGCGTTTCCGGTTCAGAAAGGTTTCACTTATTAAACTGGTATCTACTTTCTACGAACATAGTGTAGTAGCCAGCAGGGGATCAGCTTAGATCATGAAAACGTTTTAACTCCCCATATAACTGACTGTACTATCAATGCTTGTAAATAACACTGTATTAGTTTACAACAACAACGATTGACTTATCTGATATTTTTCTTAGTTCTTTTTTTATGCCGAAATACAATTAAGTAAGGCATATTGAAGAACTTGGAGAGAGATTCAGAAAACTTCTTCTGCAGATAAAATTAACACTGGCAGTGCACCAGCATAAACGGATAGGCTATCGAACAAATAGCAAATAATTTCAACGTAAGTTCCCTTTTCAAATTTTGAATTTTTATTAATACTTCGACACCAAGACACATTGACACGTGGCAAGACCTCCGGTGTCAATATTTTAATATAACATAGGACCTTGGTTACCTCTCAAGTCTTCATATAAATGAATTCTAGCACCTTGTCAAATCAGCACTGTTATAGACAGTTCGGCACCAAGTCAAATGGACCTGGTTAATTCGCCCCCAAAATTAACAGATTATGTGTTGCAAGTTGGGGAATCATGACATTTAAAGAAAGGAAATTTATTACAGAAACAACAAACTTGTTATAAATTGTAATTGAGTCAATGATATAAGTTCTTCAGTTTTTAATGTAACATTATTAATAGAGTACTCATGACTGTAAACAGAAAGCCAGCTTATTTAATTGTTTATTGTAGATTTCACAGGTACCTGGGGACATGATTACATTTGGGTGCCCCTGAGTGGGAGAATCCTTAATGACACACACCCCCTTTTTTGGTACATGTAGTTAATGATTTTGAGATTTTTTATTTGTTTATATAAACTATTTTCACTTCGAATATATTTTGATTTTACTGATTGGCTAATATCTCAAAAAGATACGACCCAAATTCTTAAACTTTCCCTTAAAAATCATATGTCACAATGCTTATGTTATATCAATAACTCTGCTCTAAAAATAAATTGTTTACGTTGTTAATGCCAATTGACTTCAGATCAACTCATGTAACATGTGTAATTAAAAAAACAACTTCAGTTTGGTGGTCTTTGGTGTAGATGTATTCTGCTCTAATCTGATATAAAAGTTTTTAAAATATTTTTTTTGCCCCACCTACGATAGTAGAGGCCTGTGGCATTATGTTTTTTGGGTCTGTGGATCTGTTCGTCTGTCTGTTTGTCCGTCCATTCATCTGTCTGTCCCTCTTCAGGTTAAAGTTTTTGTTCAATGCAGTTTTTTATTAAGACTTGAAGTCCAAGAAACTTGAAACTTAGTATACATGTTCCTAATGATCTAATGCCAAAATAGAGTTTTACCTCAATTTCAAGGTCCACTAAATATAGAATATGATGGTGTGAGTGGGGCATCAGCCATCTGTGTACTGTGGACACATTCTTGATTGTATTATTTTCAGAAGATTTTCAGTATTCTGTCTGAACAGTTCAGCATCTGGCTAATCTGTTCATATAAGCTCTTAGAACTGTTCTGAACTTTTCAGCTTTCTATCATTTCAGAAAGTTTTTTTTTAGCTGTTTTGAACAATTCAACACTGTCTGAATAGTTCAACACATTTTCAGATGTCTTTCTGAAAAATTAAGCAAGTATTAATTCTGTTCAGAATGATTTCAGTATTGTTTCTGAACATTTCAGGATCTTAAAAATCTGTTCAGAAAGTTGTCAGGGCTGTTCTGAAAAATTCAGCACTGTTCAAAGATATCAAAAAGTTTTCAGCATAGTTTCAGATGTTTGTCTGAGGAGTTCAGAAATAACTGAACAGTTCAGATTATTTTCAGCTTCAGTTCAGCGATGTCTGAATTTTTCAGCACAGTCTGAACTTTTCAGAAAATGTTACAGCACTTTTTCAGCATATCTGAACATTCCAGTAATTTTTCAGTATTTGTTCAGAATTTGGAAAAAGTGCTTCAGCACTTTTTCAGATCCCAAAATTTGGTTCAGCATGCATTCAGCTAGGGTCCAGAACCTATTCAGCAAAACTCAGCAAAAATTCAGACATTTTATTTCATGAGGGATGGATTAAAAATGACAAATTTGTTAAACAATTTGATGTTCAATGCTATTGTTTATTGACTACTTAAATTACCTACTTTAAATGGATGTTTGAGAGGTGTAAATATTTATCATGTGGGAGTTACTGATTTATGAATGGGCTGAAACTTGTTTTTCCACATGATATAAACTAATGTATCAAACTTTTTTAAGCCTTTGTCAATGTTAAGCAGGTACTATTGTTTTTCTGTCAAGTAACCTTGTAAATAAGCTCAGGATTAATGTAAAAGTTGCTACAATGTAGTTGCAGGAAACAGACTTTCAATTATCTATCTTACCTATTCGTGTCAAGTTTGTAGGCTTTCTGTCCACATTTGAGGACCAGAGAGCTACTGTCATCACTTGACATCATAAGAGGATTATATATCTTAAATCACTAGGTCATTTGAAACCCAGCTAGGTATACCAGTATTAAAAATAGATAAAGTTCTTGGAAAGTCTTCTATCGAGGTCACTTTATACAATGTTTCACAATGTATCTGTGACATTACTAGCTTTTATTTTATTTTCCATCTAACTTGACTTAAATTGATTGTATGTTAAAGTTAAGTTCTAAGATGCTAATAGACCAGAACATCTAAAATGGATTTTTTTTTTAAATAACTAAAAGTTGGTCACCCTAACCTAGAATTCATGCTTTCTTTACTTAACACCCAAGATCTATTGAACACAACTAATCAAGTAACACCATATTGGAATGTGTCAAAGGGACTTTGTCATCTGTTCATAAAAAAAGTCATTAAAATAACTTGTATTTAATGCTTCATTGATTTTTGTTATAAACTGTATCCTTCAAGATATCATAGCAACTAAGGGAACTAATGCTTACAGTCCTATGTAGGTTACTGAGCAGTATATGTGAATCATTTGTTCTGTCTGTCTCTATGTCTGTTGGTTTATTCTTCTGTTTGTCTGTCCTTTTTTCTGATG
This sequence comes from Mytilus trossulus, assembly GCF_036588685.1. Classification (NCBI taxonomy): domain Eukaryota; kingdom Metazoa; phylum Mollusca; class Bivalvia; order Mytilida; family Mytilidae; genus Mytilus; species Mytilus trossulus. The sequence goes on from NC_086375.1 coordinate 46,610,626, forward strand.
GTGCATGTTATGTCATGTTCAAAACTTTTGACTGTCCCTCTGGTAACTTTTGTCTGTCCCTCTGGTATCTTTTGACTGTCCCTCTGGTATCTTTTAATTGTCCCTCTGGTATCTTTTGACTGTCCCTGTGGTATCTTTTGACTGTCCCTCTGGTATCGTTTGACTGTCCCTCTGGTATCTTTTATCTGTCCGTCTGGTATCTTTTGTCTGTCCCTCTGGTATCTTTTGACTCCCTCTGGTATCTTTTGTCTGTACCTCTGGTATCTTTTGACTGTCCTTCTGGTATCTTTTGACTGTCCCTCTGGTATCTTTTGACTGTCCCTCTGGTATTTTTTGTCTGTCCCTCTGGTATCGTTTGACTGTCCCTCTGGTATCTTTTGTCTGTCCGTCTGGTATCTTTTGTCTGTCCCTCTGGTATCTTTTGACTCTCTCTGGTATCTTTTGTCTGTCCCTCTGGTATCTTTTGACTGTCCCTCTGGTATCTTTTGTCTGTCCCTGTGGACTATCTTTTGGCTGTCCCTCTGGTATCTTTTGTCTATCCCTCTGATATCTTTTGTCTGTCCCTCTGGTATCTTTTGACTGTCCCTCTGGTATCTTTTGACTGTCCCTCTGGTATCTTTTGACTGTCCCTCTGGTATATCTTTTGACTGTCCCTCTGGTATTTTTTGTCTGTCCCTCTGGTATCTTTTGTCTGTCCCTCTGGTATCTTTTGACTGTCCCTCTGGTATCTTTTGACTGTCCCTCTGGTATCTTTTGTCTGTCCCTCTGGACTATCTTTTGGCTGTCCCTCTGGTATCTTTTGTCTATCCCTCTGGTATCTTTTGTCTGTCCCTCTGGTATCTTTTGACTGTCCCTCTGGTATCTTTTGACTGTCCCTCTGGTATCTTTTGTCTGTCTCTCTGGTATCTTTTGACTGTCCCTCTGGTATCTTTTGTCTCTCTTTTTGAATCCCTTGACCTTGAAGAATATTAATGATACAAGATATTATTGTTACTATCCTCTAGAGGGTGTGTCATGAAATAAGGTTGGATTTATATTCCCATCATTGACAGTTTTGAGACTCTGAGTTGCAGTTATTATATAAGTCCTTCAAGTTCAAATTCTTACTTGAGACTTCCTTCTTATTTTCCGTTGTTATGAACAAACAACAGGTTTTTTTTTATAGAAAACAATAGAATATTGAATAGTTGTAATACCTAGATGCACTTAAGATCAGTTAAAAACAGAATTTTTTGTCATTTTTTGTTTCTGTCAGTTATTGTTTATTTTCTAAGTTATCTTGTCTGTCAAAACTTAACTGTGGGAGAGACACTGCACAATTTGGTAACGTTCACTCTTGGGATTTGGTGAAACTTTTAACAGTGTTGTTATATTGTGTTTATATTTTTTCAGAAAGCATCATTTATTCATAAGTGAGTGTTATCAACTTATTTCTTCTGGTACGAATGGAATAGAGTCAAAATAAAAGTTTTAAAATGATGAAGCACAAAATGTTTGTGATGGGAATGGACCTCAAAATTTATCTTTAAGAGAAGTATTACGCTGTTTGGAGTACTTTATTATCTTCTCTGCATACATTTTATATTTGTTTTGTCAAAATAAAACAAAAAATAGTGCGATAATAAAATATTTTTTCCGTATAATGTTTTGGATCCAGTTTTATTTGGTTTGATAATTGCTTGTTGTGAAATACCTGGTGCTGTTTTTAGTCCTTTCAGCAGTTCGAAGGGTAAAAAGTAAGTTGTAAACAATGCTCTCAGATAGCATTGATTCGAAATAAAAACATTGGTAAACAAGTATGTTTGAAATTGACACCTGTTAATTGAAATTGATTGGATGTTATGAATATGTAATATTCGTCAGCCAGGTAATAATCAATCATTACATGTCAAACATGTCTTACCTGTTAAGGATAATAAGGAACCAAATCTGAGGTTTGTCTTATTTTTATATTTTTTCGCCCAAATTGAGACAACAAACAAGCAATGCTTAAGCCTCTGAACTTATTTTTAGTCTATTAAACTTTCATAAGTGTCATAGATTTATAAAAAATTATCTTGCTTTAAAATTTCTCATCTTCATTCATATCATACAATATTCAGATAAACACTCTAATGGTTGTATTTATTTATAGATATATACTATATTCGTCTACATGCATAATGTATTTTTGATTGTGTTTGAAAATCACTGCATGACAACAGAAGGCCAAAGAAACAAGTGCCAGGCTAATGAAAACTTGGTAGGAATGTCATGAATGTCATGAATGTGTATTTCATGCCTCCATTTAGAATGTTTATTTTTGACTTGGAATACATATGGATATATACAAGGGATCAGGTCACCAACAGTCCTGAATTATAAATGTTTTTATTATCTTGAATTTGTATGAAATAGTTGTCGCTGTGGCAAATAAAAATCATACCATCAACCTTTATAGTGTTTTTTTTCAAATTTTGATGACCAAGAACCTCTTTACTTTTCTGATTAAAATGTCAAATTTGACTTGGACTTTCTGTTCTTGACTATCATTTTTTTTTTTGCGAGATATACAAGGTATTAAACTTTTCCTGATAATTTAAAATATTATTTGATATATTTTGAATTGCATGTCGTTAGATTGTCTCTGCTGTAATTTTGAAAGGGACAGTATATTCTTACTAAGTTCAGACTGTCCCTGATTTTAGCCATCATTTGTTTCCCCGTAGCAGAACCCTATAGGTGTCAGATCACCAATTACTCCCTCCGATTTAGAACATATGTAAAAGTAGCCCTACTCTGACACAAAATAGTGCTTTTGATGTTCTTGTTTACTTAAACTAACCAACAAATTTGCAAAAATGAAACTTTTGGTGCAAGAGAAATATATTTGGACCATTTTGAGCCAAAATTTATCTGTCTATGAGTTTGCATTAAAAATTGAAGATTAATGCGCTTCACAGTATACTAATTTAAGATTTCCAGTTATTTTTGGAGTACCTCTTTTTGAAGGTCAGTTTTTTTCTTAGAAGGCTTTAAATGTATGTTGAAAATTGGCATACAGTAAGCTAATTATACTTGTACAATTCAGGATATACCTGGTTTCTATGAAGTTAAACTTAAGATAAAGTATTTAGAAAGCTGTAAAAATTGCAAAATTTGGTTAACAGATAGGGATATTTAATTGGTGGTCTGACACCTATACAGAGTGATGTGACAGGGTATTTTTCTGCGTCAGAGTAAAAATCATGTGAAGTAGGTTTGAAGATATGCATATTCAAATTCTTAAGGATTGACAATCATACATTTGTACTATTCCCTTATTTTTATATTTGCAATTAATCGTAACTCTTATTTATCTTTTCAAATGAATTAACAGATTACTATTTTGTTGTAGGATGTTGTCAACCAGAGTGTACGAGTAATTTGCCCAAATCAATGCCTGCTGAGGAGGTCATGCCGGTTATTCAGTCTAACCTAGATTATATGGAGGAGGATAAGCCACTTATACCAGGAGTCACTGTTAGAGCTGCAACTGCAGATAAATTGGTCCATATTTGTATTGAGAGCTTTTGTAAGTTGAATATGTAGATAAATTGGTCCACATTTGTATTGAGAGCTTTTGTAAGTTGTATATGTAGAAAGATTGGTCCATATTTGTATTGAGAGCTTTTGTAAGTTGTATATGTAGATAAATTGGTCCATATTTGTATTGAGAGCTTTTGTGAGTTGTATATGTAGATAAATTGGTCCATATTTGTATTAAGAGCTTTTGTAAGTTGTATATGTAGATAAATTGGTCTATATTTGTATTGAGAACTTTTGTGAGTTGTATATATGCAGTTAAATGGGTCCATATTTGTATTTAGAGCTCTTGTATGTTAACTGTTGTATATGTAGATAAATTGGTCCATATTTGTATTGAGAGCTTTTGTGAGTTGTATATGTAGATAAATTGGTCCATATTTGTATTGAGAGCTTTTGTAAGTTGTATATGTAGGAAATTGGTCTATATTTGTATTGAAAGCTTTTGTGAGTTGTATATGCAGTTAAATGGGCCCATATTTGTATTTAGAGCTTTTGTAAGTTGTATATCAGTATGTGATAGATATAGGAAGATGTTGTATGAGTGCCAATCACCATCCAAGTCACAATTTATAAAAGTAAACCATTATAGGTCATGGTACAGTCTTCAATATGGAGCCTAGGCTCACACCAAACAGCAAACTATAAAGGGCCCCAAAAATTACTAGTATAAAACCATTCAAAGGGGAAAACCAACAGTCTAATCTATATAAAAAAGAGAAAAGAGAAACACATATGAACCACATAAACAAACGAAAACCACTGAGCATCAGATACCTGACTTATACATGTATATAAAATGTATGCATTGAGATGTCAGACAAAAATTCATTCATAATATGTCTGAAATTATAGGGAGTGCAAATAGCTACCAGACTTGAGTAAATGCACCTCTTTAAAGAAATATAGTTGATCAACCAAACTAGATTCAACTATTGCAGCACTATTACTAAAATTGCAAATGTTAAAAGAAAAACAGAAAAATTGTTACACCATTTAAATGACATATTGCAACCTTAGTTTGGGGTATCTTCTTAACAAATCACAGTTGATAACCTTGCCTGCCATCTAACACAGATGTTCACTGTTACTTAAGTAGAAAACTTGTCTAATGACTTCCAAATAGTTATGAAAAAATATGAAAAATCAGAATAAATTGCAAACAGATCTCCTCCCAAACTATGATTGATGACCCAAACTTTCATTTAACATGACTTCCAATAGAAAATTTGACAAAAATAAAAAAGATATGTGCAAACAATCAAAGGATTATGCACTTCTAAATTAAAGAGAAATGTTAGATTTACAGTCCCCCATTTAGAATAATGGTTGACTGCTCTAGCTACCAAAGAGTTAACATGACATGCATTAATTATTACTGAATTGGAAAATAAAGGGTGGATTGAACAGTGATGTTAATATCTCCTAAGCTTGCTATGACAATGTTTTGCTGAATTAGTTTTTGGGAAAAGTTTTCTTTCAGAGTTATGTCTAATGTCAAAAGTCAAAACAGTCATACTCAATTTCTTCAAAATTAGGCTTTCTTTTCAAAAGATCTAATAATCATTAGTTTAAAACAATCCAAATAATTCTATTATAAGATTGTTATATAATGTTTTGAAAGCAAAAACTTCCTCCTGATATCATTCAACATAATATGGACAAACAAAGATAAAGTGATGCTTATCTTCTTTTATGTTCAAATTTTAAATTTACATAATCATTGTCTGTTCATTGATTTTCATGTTTAGATGAACATATAATACCTTGGATACCGATTTTTGTAGATGTTGTGGCTAAAGGTGAACCACAAAATTAAATGTTCAACATAAGACAAATTTTCTATAGGCTTGTATAGAGACTTTTGCAAAACCATGAAATCAAATATCCATGAACATGTAAGTTTCCCTTAATCCACGAAAATTGGTATCCACGAAAATAAATGAATCCACAGTAGTTCTTATAGTAATACTTATGGTATTAGTACTAATTTGACAGTTTTACAATTTATGCTTTATTAAGAAACTTGACTGTGGGTGACTCATGTAGGCTACTAAGATCCATTATATTTTATTTTTTTTACAAGAAATCAATTATTTGACATGTCATGATATACATAATTTTTTAAAGATTTCGCTAATGTTTTTTTTACAATGCATGAACACTGTGTTGAAGGCATTCTGAGAATTTCGCGAAAAATTATATTTATCTGCATGTTGATATACTTGTCTCATGTCAGGAACCTTACTAGTGGTTGTTTTTGTTTATCCATTTTAATGGTTTTATGACTATTTTGAAAATTTGACTTGATTTCAGATTAAGGCATCTTTGATCTTTATTTTACTATTGGGACAATTTTGAATATGACATATTTTTGTCCTTTGGTCTATTGAGTTGTCTCATTGGCAGTCATACCATATCTCCTTATTTTGTATTTGGTATATAGACACATATTTATTGTTGAAGACCATATCTTGATATCCATGATATTGGCTTTGTTATCAGGTTGCTGTCTAATTTGATGATTAGAATATGGTGGGCATATATTTTTTTATCTTAAAGGTCTTTATCAAGACTGATATAGTGTAAGAGGTACTGGTAGTGTACATGGAATAAAAATGTTAAAACAACATTCCTGAGTCGAATTCACTTATATATTAAAACTGTAGGAGACATTATATTATCCACCCTTTTTATAATAAATTAAGATGTCATAATGCTTAAATAATTTGTTTATGTCTGCATCAGTGTTTAAGTGTTTATGACATACAATGTGTTATAAAAGTACATGTATGTCTCAGGACAAGTGAACACTTTATGGCTAATAACCATACTGTCCTAATGCACTATGGATGGGTGTTTTTTTTAAATTTTTGTTCTTTTTTCACTTGACTGATAAAAATGTTTGGCCACTATTTCCTGTCATTTGGATTTTTTTGTTAGTTTTTATACGACCGCAAATTTTGAAAAAATTTTCGTCGTATATTGCTATCACGTTGGCGTCGTCGTCGTCGTCGTCGTCGTCGTCGTCGTCCGAATACTTTCAGTTTTCGCACTCTAACTTTAGTAAAAGTGAATAGAAATCTATGAAATTTTAACACAAGGTTTATGACCATAAAAGGAAGGTTGGTATTGATTTTGGGAGTTTTTGTCCCAACATTTTAGGAATTAGGGGCCAAAAAGGGCCCAAATAAGCATTTTCTTGGTTTTCGCACTATAACTTTAGTTTAAGTTAATAGAAATCTATGAAATTTTGACAAAAGGTTTATGATCACAAAAGAAAGGTTGGGATTGATTTTGGGAGTTTTGGTTTTAACAGTTTAGGAATTAGGGGCCAAAAAAGTGCCCAAATAAGCATTATTCTTGGTTTTCGCACAATAACTTTAGTTTAAGTAAATAGAAATCAATGAAATTTAAACACAATGTTTATGACCACAAAAGGAAGATTGGTATTGATTTTGGGAGTTTAGGTCCCAACAGTTTAGGAATTAGGGGCCAAAAAGGGACCCAAATAAGCATTTTTCTTGGTTTTCGCACCATAACGTTAGTATAAGTAAATAGAAATCTATGAAATTTAAACACAAGGTTTAAATCCATAAAAGGAAGGTTGGTATTGATTTTGGGAGTTTTGGTCCCAACAGTTTAGGAAAAAGGGGCCCAAAGGGTCCAAAATTAAACTTTGTTTGATTTCATCAAAATTGAATAATTGGGATTCTTTGATATGCCGAGTCTAACTGTGTATGTAGATTCTTTACTTTTGGTCCCGTTTTCAAATTGGTCTACATTAAGGTCCAAAGGTCCAAAATTAAACTTAGTTTGATTTTGACAAAAAATGAATCGGTTGGGTTCTTTGATATGTTGAATCTAAAAATGTACTTAGATTCTTGATTATTGGCCCAGTTTTCAAGTTGGTCCAAATCTGGGTCCAAAATTAAACTTTATTTGATTTCATCAAAAATTGAATAAATGGGGTTCTTTGATATGCCGAATCTAACTTTGTATGTAAATTCTTCATTTTTGGTCCCGTTTTCAAATTGGCCTACATTAAGGTCCAAAGGGTGCAAAATGAAACTAAGTTTGATTTTAACAAAAATTAAATTCTTGGGCCTCTTTGATATGCTGAATCTAAACATGTACTTAGATTTTTGATTATGGGCCCAGTTTTCAAGTTGGTCCAAATCAGGATCTAAAATTATTATATTAAGTATTGTGCAATAGCAAGTCTTTTCAATTGCACAGTATTGTGCAATGGCAAGAAATATCTAATTTCACAATATTGTGAAATAGCATTTTTTTTTTTAATTAGAGTTATCTTTCTTTGTCCAGAATAGTAAGCAAGAAATATCTTATTGCAAGAATTTTTTTTAATTGGAGTTATCTTTCTTTGTCCATAATCAACTTATATCTTTGTTATATACAATATACAATGTATATTCACTTTTTACTACCAACTGATAAATTATTAAATAATCTTTACCATTCAGTGATAACAAGCAGTTTTTTTACACCTTAATATTTTATGATGTATTTAAATGTGTAGTTATTGTTGCAAACTCCATTAGAATATTTTAATTGAGATTAGTTTTGGAATAAGGGAAAGGGGGATGTGATTAAAAAATTGGGTTTAATTTTTCTCATTTGAAATTTCATAAATTAAAAGAAAATTTCTTCAAATATTTTTTTGAGAGGATTAATATTCAACAGCATACTAAGTGAATTGCTCTAAGAGAAAACAAAAATTTTAAGTTCATAAGAACACATTCATTCTGTGTCAGAAACCTATGCTGTGTCAACTATTTAATCACAATCCAAATTTAGAGCTGAATCCAGCTTGAATGTTGTGTCCATACTTGCCCCAACCGTTCAGGGTTCAACCTGTGCGGTCGTATAAAGCTACGCCCTGCGGAGCATCTGGTTAGTTTAATATTTAACCTTTTCATTGTGGTTTAACCACAGACTTTTTCCTTATTATTTAACTCTCTATCCAGGCTGGTTTTACCACACAACTTTTCCTTATTTTTTTTATACCAATTGTTTTGTTATTCACTCACTCAGCATCTAGATGTTTTTTCTTTTCTTTTTTCTACATGTCCTTGAAATCTGATGGAATGTATTCAAGCTAAAACCTCATCATGTTCAATTTTATCAGTTAAATCAACTTATAAAGTAATGAGATATGTATGTAATAATGATATATAATGCAATAAAAAAGTTGCTATAAATACTTTGACCCAGATTTAGACAGTAGTAACAAATTGGTAATATTTTAATAATTTTTAGATTAGTTATTTTAATTTTACTTTGTTAATTTGAAATCTATATAACAAGCTGGTATTACCAGTATTTACCATATTTTAGGTAGAATATTTTAAGTTATTAAAATCTGAAAAAGTCCTTAGACACACATGTACTTTTAATGTATGTCATAAATACTTTAAGACTGATGCAGACATGGAGAAGTTATTTTAGCATTATGACATCTTTATTAATTGTAAAATGGTGAATAATATAATGTCTCCTACAGTTTTTATATGTGAACAGAAAGTTATTACTTTTTTCTGTTTATATCATTCTTTTATAAAGCATATTAAAATAGTGACATGATCTAGGAATAAAGAAATTAGAAGCAGCTTTGAGAAGGGACAGGATGCTCAAGCCTCCCCAAATGCATCTATAGATATGGTTACTGCTTAGACTCTTTACATGTACCACTCCAAACATTGCTTACTCAAAGTGCCCTGGCCCCTCTTTTAAAAAATGTTGGATCCTCATCTGAACATGGCTTAACCATGTTTGATTAAATTGATATGATAACTTCATAATGCTGTATGAAACATTACATTGTTATTGTACTCTATTTTTGTACTCTGGTAACTTCAGAAATAATAGTATTTTTAACATCACAGGTAATTTTCCACAAAACAATAATTTCTTAGTATTTTTTTAAGAGGGTGGTAAAGGGTTATTTTCGTGCAACGTTTTCGGCCTTTTTATTTCACGTGTCTTTGTGTTTTGAGTTTTTATTTCTCGTATTCTCGTGTTTGGCTTGATGTGTGTGCTTCGTTTTTCCCCTTATTTATTTTCCGTGTTTCGTATTGGTACACCTAATTTATCGTGCATGCTTGTCCCCCATTTAATGAAAAGAAAAACGGGACTAACAGTGGCGGATTCAGAAATTTTCATAAGTGGGGGCCTACTGACTGACCTAAGAGGGGGCCCGCTCCAGTCACGCTTCAGTGATTCCCTATATAAGCAACCAAATTTTTTCCTAAAAAGGGGGGCCCCCTGCCCCTCCCCCTAAATCCGCCTCTGACTTATTCAAAGTCAGTGTGTTATGATTCCTTCTGAAACTTGTGTAATCTAATCATAGAACTTGATGTACATTGACTTTGATACCATTCTACTTTTGTATTTATATATGTATGGTATGCGATAAGGTCCATCAAATTACTATGAATAAAATTATTTTTTTCAAATCAGATGCAACTAGCAAACCCTTAGTAAAAGGTGACCGCAGGGTCTTCATGTCCATTGATAACGACTGCATGATCTCAAAGAACGGCTGACTTAAGAACTTCTAGTAATTTTTTCCTTAATATCAACCATTTTATTTCTCGTGCTACGTTTTTCCTGATTTTTATTTTTCGTGCAACGTTTTTTCAATTTTTATTACACGTGTTTCCGTGTTTTGTACCCCCTTTACCACCCCCTTTTAATAGTTTCTCATTGCAGTGCCATACAAAAAGTCTATGTTTGTAAAATCAATGCACACATCTTTTGAAAGTAAATCTAGCAAAACAGTTCACACATTTTGTTCCATTGTTGCAAAATATTTGATACTGTAAAACAGTTGTCTAAAGAAGTTCTTAATCTTCATTAAAATGTGTTTTTTTTTGGTGTGCATTTTAATATTTTCTTATCTTGTTTCTTCTTACTACATTGTATTAACATCATCTTGATTAGGTTCAATGTGCGCTGTACCCACTGCATCTCAATTAGGTGGTAGAAGGAAGTGGGGGATTCAGGGTGGGTGGGGTTCCAGGGGTTTGTTTGGGACATATGGTGGGACCCCCTTTTCCCCTTTTATCCTTGGTTTGGGAACCCCTCTTTTTTAAAGGACTGGATCCATCCCTGGGGGTTCAAAGTTATATTTCGTTTTAGTTAGCCTCTTTCCCTTTCTCCATTTAAATTTCTGATATAATCTGATATAAAAATAGTCCTTGTACACTAACTATTTCATTGTGTATATTTACACCAGATTTGACATTGTACACTAATTATTACATTGTGTAAGTTTGAACTAGATGTGACATTTTACACTATTATTACATTATTATAGACATTGTACACTAATTATTACATTGTGTATATTTGCAGCCAAAGAAGGAGACCTGATAGAGGACACAGAATACCCTAATGTGATGTATCTGATGCATGCGTGGTTCATCTCCTCAGAAGATTTAGCAGAAACATTTATTGATCTGTATCCTTCGTTAGACATATTGTTAACCTGACATCACACTTTTAGTTTCCACATCGCATCCATACTGTCAGTTTCCACATCTTATCCATACATATTCTCTGCTCATTTTTTGTAAGTTTTTCCTTTTCAATTTTATTTCTGTTTTTTTTTCCCAGTAAAAAACTAAAAATGCATGTTTTACAGAAAATTTCATTGGAATTATTTGTCTGATTACAAAAAAGGGGGATTTTTAAGTCATATGATTATTATCTTAGTCAAGGATAAGCTAGGTTTAGTTAACTGCAGCAAATCATTAATTCAGAAAAGCATCATTGGGAAAAAGGTTGAAATAATGCTTTATGAGTAAACTAAATATAGATTTATATTAAGACTTCAGACATTGGGGATCGGAATAAGAATCATTGAAAAGGAAAAAGGGCCTCAGTTGGTTTATTTTTCTATTAGCTTGACATGAACTATTATTTTGTGCTATATAAAAAGGTAAGGTTCCCCTTGATTTCAGAAAATTGTTAAAAAGGTTTTATTTTACTAGGAAAACAATTACAGGTTACTAATGTAAAGTTCTGCTAATCCACCTTCTAATTACAACCTAACAGTTTGATTATGATGGTTCTGAACTGGAGGTTACTGTTGTCAAGTTCTCCTAGTCCACCTCCTAGCTACAACCTTATAGTTTGATTATGATGGTGCCATACTGGAGCTTACCATTGTCAAGTTTGCCTAATCCACCTTCTTATTACAACCTAATAGTTTCATATGGATGGTTCAGTACTGCAGGTTACTAATGTCAAGTTTTTCTAGTCCACCTTCTAATAACTACCTAATAGAGTTTAATCAGGGTGGTTTCTATTGTGAAGTTCAATATACCTAATAATCATTTAACATATTTTGTTAGGGGCCAGCTGAAGTATGCCTACAAATACAGGATTTTCTTGCTGTATTGAAGACCAATTGGTGGGCTTCTGCTCTTTAGTCGGGTTGTTGTCTCTTTGATACATTCATCATTTCCATTCTCAATTTTATCTACTAGTTTTATGTTTTTACTGATGTTATTCGCATCTGATTTTCAATATCAATTCTACAATGAGGCTATACATTTATAAACAAACTGATGAATTTTTCACATTAATAGTTAATGTATGTCATGAGGAAATGGAAGAATTTATTGATGAAACGTGATGACAGATTTATTAGCATTACAATGTTTTCAAAGCTGACATTTAAGAACATTTTGAAATTAACAGTTAATTGAGTAATTACAAGAATGCTGCTATTGGAAATAAGATGTTGAAAAAAAAGATAAAAAATTATGGTTTTGATTTGTCTAGTTTCTTTTTGTATGTAATATTTCCAAAGCTATCTGCTTTCTGCAGATTTCTGATATAGAATGTAGAGAACAAATTGTCATTAAATAAATGTGTTTATATAGGGTATAGGTTTCCATTATTTTCAAAGTGAATCTGTACTAGTGCCTCACAATATAATTGACCTATAGCTTTATAATTTTGTATATAGATATGTCACATTACTTGTGTTTCACAGTTTAATGTCTTTGATTAAGTTTGACAGAACTATATTGTTTTATGTCCTTGTTTTGTGATAAGTGACCTAAAACCATAGACTTGTGTAGAGATTTGTACACACTAAATTAATTAAGTATCCAGTGAAAATTAGGACATTGCCATTCTGACCTACATATTATGCTTCATTGGATATATAAAGCTAGAGGTTCAAGTTAATTTCCAAGATACCATGTATTGCATTATACAATTTGGTGTAAGAATGCAACTGGAGAATGCAATTGCCTTCCTAAAAATAGATGATTCTGATTTACGTGTTATGCTCTATTTACTTATTTTGAGTTTTATGTCTGAGATGATTTCTCAGCTGTTAAGTGAGCCTCAATATTGTAATATGGTTTAAGGGTGCATGTAGGTTGTGCAACTGTGTTAAATATAATTGGTTCAGGATTACATTTTATGCTTCAGTTCAGCTGTAAGATGCTAACTGACAGTTAAGTTTTGTTTCACTCTGAAATTAAATTTTACTGAAAAAACTGTTTGTATTATTATAGTTGGTTCATCAAGCCCTGACCATTTGGTGCTAATGGTAGATAATGTGTGTTTTTTAATTTGTGAACTTTTAAAAATGTTTTTTGAGACCACAGTCTATCTGGAGCCTACAATGTATGCCTTAAGTTAAAAGTTTCATATGTGAATTTTATTAATATTGAAAAAATTAATCATAAATGACATTTATATCAAAATACCATATTTAATGAATCTGATTGGTCGCTGAAGGGTGTGCATATTTTGGTTCATATCATTACAAGAGGTTTACTAAAGGGCATGTATATTCTAGTGCAATATGCTGTTATTTCTGATACATGAGTTGTATTGCCCTTAACTATAACCAGCTACCAAAATTGTCACGAAACCATAGAATGTACTAAAGATGTGTGTGACCACCTGCCTTCGGATGCGGAATGTGAAATACAGATTTACAAGGCGAAAATCTGTTATGCTGTAAGGTATGGAAGAAATAAGAATAATGTTTCAAAGCAAATGCAGATACTTATCCAAGAATAAGTACAGAAGCTTATTTAAGGAGCTTCAGACTGGTTTATATTGATTAAATTTGTCTGATGTTTTGAAAAAAATGCCAAACAATTGATTCCCCTCTTTGATTTTAACGATATAGGATTTGGCAGATAATGTCTATTGAAACAAATAGATGTAAATAATACTGGAGCATTATCTAAGATTATTTCAAAGATATGATATAGAATAGGTTGAGGCAAGGTGTATTTTCAAAGTTCTTAGAGTGCCTTAGGATATATATATACTGTGGTTTCATTATTGTACCTCTAGTTTCAATTTTAAAGGATTAGTCTTATGGAGACAAAAAGCAAAAAATTGACAGTATTGATAACACAGCTATTTTGTTTTTGTTTTGCAAATTGTTGTTATCATTTTAAAATAACAAAGATTACACAAAAAATAAGTTTTTCTCAAACATGTAATTCTTCAAAACAAGGAAGTCATCCCTTCTCATGCACTAAAAAGTAGTCTTCAGAAGATTTTCTATCTCTTAAGACAATTTTTTCTTTATCCTTTTAATAATAATTAATTCATACTTCCTATCTATACTTAGAACAACACATAAATAGATAATAAAAAAAGAAATACTCTTTACATTAATGAAACCTTAAGGTCAATTCCAGAAGAAATTATTTTCTTATTCCCTCTTACATCTTACTCAGCAGTTCAATCTACCAGTTAGTAGCAAGCTAGAAAATTTCATAATCTTGTTTAGAATTTGAGCTCAATAATTGATTTTTTGTGTGAAGTAAAAAGGCTGAGTCTTGTTGTTATATTGACAATTCTAGATGGCTGTGTATCAGCGACAGATTAGACTTGATTGACGTCAAAATGCTGTTGCGTTTTGTTAGATTTGCTCAAGTATTTCTTTACAAGGAAAATAATATCAATAAATTTTAAATATGCATTGACAAAATATCAATATTGCCCGTGTGAAAAACGACATTAATATATATTTTTATGTTGTAAAAAACAATAGTGCAAATTAATGCGACAGACATTAAATAAAGGGACTTAATACATCTGAACAAAAGAAAACATGAAATATTGACTTTTACGTAAAATGTGCTTGTCACTTGTTGTTTTTTCCAAGCTCATTGTAGCGATTTCAATAAATAATATATTTAAATGTGTTCTTTGCTAGGAAGATTCCACATATGGTGTATTAAGACATGGTTGAATAAAATATGAAAGATGCTCGGTAAAAAAAAAAAGCAATCATAAATAATTCAAAAGTTGGAACTGGCAGACTGGAAAGAAAAATAAATATAATAAGGATTTTTTTTTTTATAAATTAGTTATTATTTCCACTCATGCTTATCTAACATGTTATGCAAGTTTTCACATGAAAGTTACCTGTATTTATTAGAATCACATCTGAGATTTAAATGAGCAATTTTACAGGTCAAAGCTTGATGCTGCATGCATGCATAAAGAGGACAGTTGTACTTAGAATTATTCAAAGAAGTTATATTTTTTTAGTACATGTTATACATATGTTACATGCGAAAAATGAAAATTGTATAATAAGTAATGCTCTTACTGAAATCTTGATCCAAATCAAGGCTAAAAAGTTTCTGAACATTTACCACTTAATTTTGCTTTCCCCTATTTAATGGTGAACTTTTAAACCAAAGACCTACAAATTGCAAAATAATAACATTAGGACCTATGAGCTACGGGTCCACATCTATGAACTTTTTAATTTCTCACAAAAACAAAGTAAAAACACAAATATAAGCACATAAAAATGATGTCGTAAAATTTTGTTATAGAGGACATATTGTTTAGTCATTTTAATATAAAAGTTATGCAAAATAATAACATTAGGACCTATGAGCTACGGGTCCACATCTATGAACTTTTTAATTTCTCACAAAATCAAAGTAAAAACACAAATATAAGCACAAAAAAATGATGTCGTAAAATTTTGTTATAGAGGACATATTGTTTAGTCATTTTAATATAAAAATTAACCAATATTTCACTCATTGAACATTGATATAATCAATTCCTTTTATTTTTTTTAATATAGATACTGGATAACTCACTTTCCTGTACATTTTGACCTTGATAATAGGTTAAAAACTGTTGTGAAGAGATTAGGATCTCTTTTGCTGTCAGAAGGAAACACCAGCTTTAAAGAACTCATTGATCTTTCAAAAGTGTAAGTATTATACAAATGTTAAAAAAGATTGGATGTGTGATAGAGAAGCTTATGAAATAAACACCAGAAATATACTACAGCAAGTAACTTTAATACTCAGGTCATTATGATAGGGATGGGAATAGAACAAGAGCTCAGTTGTCCCAAAACTTGAATTCTGCTTCTAAAAACTTGTAAATTAGTACCCATCTAATGACTTATGTGCTAAATTTATGTAAAAGTTTTGAAATTACTGATTCCTTTCTTGTTTTGGAAACTTATATCAAAATATTTGGTTCATTTACATAGCTTAAATAGTTTCTAGTTTAAACATTATTTTATTCAAAGAAATTGTATTGGATTTGGCAACAGGCAGAGCCTATGTAAGCCTTTTCCATTTAGGGAAACATAAGTCCACATCACATGTTTATACGAAGCAAGAGGACATTGGTCATGCTACTATATCACATACATGTAGATATACACCTTGTCATAATGCAAATGTTTAGACAAAGATTTAATTAATCCTTCCTTGATTATGATAGACTAAAGTGATCTGCAAATAAGATTTAGACCTGGCCTTGAATGCACAAAACTTTGTTCAGTGCTCTGAGCACAAAAATCATGCTCGAAACATGAAATCCAGCAATTTCATTGGCTGATTTTCAAGTTTGAGTACAAAAATCATGCTCGAAAGTTTTATGACCATGAGGCCAGATACAGCTCCCCTTTAGACAAGATCACACCTAATAGCATATAATCAGACTAGATACAGCTCCCCTTTAGACAAGATCACACCTAATAGCATATAATCAGACTAGATACAGCTCCCCTTTAGACAAGATCACACCTAATAGCATATAATCAGACTAGATACAGCTCCCCTTTAGACAAGATCACACCTAATAGCATATAATCAGACTAGATACAGCTCCCCTTTAGACAAGATCACACCTAATAGCATATAATCAGACTAGATACAGCTCCCCTTTAGACAAGATCACACCTAATAGCATATAATCAGACTAGATACAGCTCCCCTTTAGACAAGATCACACCTAATAGCATATAATCAGACTAGATACAGCTCCCCTTTAGACAAGATCACACCTAATAGCATATAATCAGACTAGATACAGCTCCCCTTTAGACAAGATCACACCTAATAGCATATAATCAGACCAGGGTTAAGTTCAGGGTTGAGTTCAATATGGTAGCAGCTATGTAGTGCTACGTAGATTTTGACTATTGAACATGTAGCTATAGACTAGTTGTTACATAGATATTGATAACAGCTACGTAGCTGCTATGTAGCTGTTACAATATTGAACTCAACCCTGATATAAATGTAAGACACTCAAAGTCAAACAGTATGTTTCATTTTGTATTATCCAAAAATAGTAACCAAATCAATGTTTACATGCAGTTTGATGTTTTCATGACAATGTTGGTCTTTTTTTCAGTCCCTCCTATGATTGGATGAGAAACATGTCAGTGAGAAGTTCTGCAATGCGACATAACCGTAAAGTTTCCTTGGTGTTTAATCATTTAGAACCGTTGGAATTAGCAGAACATTTGACCTTTTTGGAATACAAGGCTTTCAGGAGGATATATGTAAGTTTATTTATTCACTGAAGATTTTTGAAGGGGGAGTCTAGGGACTTGTCATATTTGGTCATGGCTTTTCTAACATGAAGATGAAATTTTATTATTTTAGATCTCAATGACCAAATTGAGCAAGAAAATGACATTAAGTTTATATAACGTTTGTTATGAAATGATGATATATGTGCTCAATAGATACAACATTTTACAATCTTGTTGTATCTTTGGACTCACCAGTTTTGAAAATGATGAGTCCCGACAGATTTTCGTGAGTCAATTCACCTTAATGAGAACCCTATGTTGACAGTACTTTCAAAACCATCTATCATTTACTTAAACAAATCACACAATAATTAAATATTGTGTTATAAGTTTAAATAAAAGAGGTAACAAAACCAAACCAAATACAAGTGTATACTAATTTAAGATGGTTTCATTAAATCTTACTGTCCTTATTTACTTTTATATTATTTACTTCTACCTTTATAACATCAATTATTTATACTATACCCATACAAGACATTTAGTAATTGATGAAAATTATGAATAATGATGAATGCTTTATTACTATTTCTTTGATGTATATAATATTTAGGCTAGGGATTTGGTATCATTCGGGTGATGCATGTTGTACAAAACTTTCTAGTATTGGAAAATTCTGATGATCTGAACTAAAGGAATTACCAGTGCTTTTATAATGTCAAATAACAATACACATGTGACTTGACGTCATTTATCTTACATTTGACATTTAAATTTGATGTAAAAATGGCTATTGTTATATCTCTGTGATGAAGATTATACCGGGTGTTTGATCATTTAGGATGGCACACTTCACTGGTGTAAATAAATATTTGTTCGGTCAACAGCATAAAGTGATTGTTTGTCCTAATAAAAAGAGTCATTGATTAAATTATAGATTATAAAAGTGTATTAAGGTCACTGTCTCAAGTTTAATGTGTATATGGCTTCAAAATTTGCTGAAATTGACGTAAGTCAGCTATTATTCGTCAGATAATCAAACAATTGTCCAATCAAGCATATATATTTACAAGATGAATCCTTTATCTCACTAAGGAAGGAATGCATAGAAATTGTCATTCTTTTGATATTGTCTTTTGTTCTGAAGTGTAAAATTATTGACCTGTAACACAGATGGTAGGCTGTCACAGTCATATTTAATAGTTTAATGGTACAATTTCCATTTAGTTGGAAAACGATATCTTTGATATAGATATTTCCATGCTAACTGGAGTAGGAGTATAAATGCTAAGTGTTTGCTCAATTCTATTGAGTGCTTTTAGAACAACAAATTCTTCTTTATTGGAATTCTGCACCTTTTTTATATTTCATCTTGTCAAATGTCTGTGTGAACTGTTCTCACTTAGTGTCTATCCTCTGTTTTCTCATATTTGTCGACTTCTCTGAAATTAAGTGTTCTTTTTCAAAATTCTTGTTTTGTACTTATTGAACTAAAATATGGCTGACAGAGGCAGTTATTGATTCTGATTGGTTAATTTTCAAATGGAAGGTCTTTTCTATGAATATTTCATTGAACCTAATAGGAATTTTTTCCTTGAAATCACAAGGCTAATCTGAACCAAATCGACCAGTCATAGTGTGGAGATGGTCGTTTCTTAACACTATCTTTTGTCTTGATAGGATTAAATTTTTACTCTTGAAACATTTTTCATTTTGCTGGTCGATTTTCAAACTTCTTCTTTGATGAATTCCAATGCCAATCTGAGCCAAATATTAAAATTAAATGCACCACATAGAATTTCTGATACTTGTTTTCATGAAAATTTCTCATTTTATATAAGACACCTCAACAAATGCTTCTTCCAGCATGATCTTTAATAATTTTCAATATTTTCAAAATACTAAAAAGGATATATAGGGCAACTAATGTGCCTATTCTTTAGGAGATTTATTTTGGAGGTGTAATGGTTGACATTATCCATAGATTCAAGATGACTTACCAAAGTTTTTAGATATAAAAATAAATAATGTGTTATGATTGCCAAAGAGACATTTCTCCTTCAGAGGTGTAATACCACCATTGATTTTCCCCTATTAGTCTTTGTTAAATTTGCACTTTTCAAAAAATTGTGCAGAATTTATCTTTGTTTCAAATAAAGAAATACTTGGCATGAGTAAAGTTTTATCCTGTCCAGTTCTATAGAAAAAATTTCACATAACATTTCATTGCATATAAGAAAATAACCATCATTGGAAGTTAACCAATCAAATTTCTACCCTTATTCTATCTGTGTACAAGGTTTAGTCACCATGTAACCTCAAGATTACAAAATTTTCTATAGAAATCACAAATAAAAAATAATGGTGTTTTGAAATACCCAAGACATATGTTTATGACACAGAAATAGTTTTACTGCAATAAAATGTAGGATTAATTACCTACAACGGTCAAATTCAAGGGAATATTTTTTTAGACCTACTTTCGTATGCAACTGGATGTGACGTACCATGATTTGGTGGTATTACACCTAAAGACCGAATGGCATAGAAGTTTTAACTTTTAACAACTAAAGGTCACTGTCTTGCATTCAACAATGAGCAAAAATCACAGTGCATAGTAAGCTTTAAAAGGCCTTCAAATGACAAATGTAATACAATTCAAACAAGAAACCGGCTTTATGATCAAAACAATGAATGAAAAACAAATATGATAAACAGCAACAAACGACAACAACTGAATTACAAGCTTCTAACTAAAAGACTTAGGCTGAGGAAAACAGGGTTGTTGGCCCCACATACTTGCTCTCATTTTCAAAAGACAGTGGTGTATTAGTTAAACTTGAGAACAAAGTACAGAAATTAGTTTAAAAAGGCCTCCAATTGTATGTTGTAGTGAAAATGTTGTTATGATATTTTTGATTGAATGTGATACACACTTAAATTATCTACGTCATTTTTAGCTCACCTGGCCCGAAGGGCCAAGTGAGCTTTTCTCATCACTTGGCGTCCGGCGTCCGGCGTCCTCCGTCGTCGTCGTCCGTCGTCGTCCTGCGTTAACTTTTACAAAAATCTTCTCCTCTGAAACTACTGGGCCAAATTAAACCAAACTTGGCCACAATCATCATTGGGGTATCTAGTTTAAAAATTGTGTCCGGTGACCCCGCCAACTAACCAAGATGGCCGCTATGGCTATAAATAGAACATAGGGGTAAAATGCAGTTTTTGGCTTATAACTCAAAAACCAAAGCATTTAGGGCAAATCTGACAGGGGTGATATTGTTAATCAGGTTAAGATCTATCTGCCCTGAAATTTTCAGATGAATCTGACATTCGGTTGTTAGGTTGCTGCCCCTGAATTGGTAATTTTAAGGAAATTTTGTTGTTTTTGGTTATTATCTTGAATATTATTTCAGATAGAGATAAACTGTAAAAGCAATAATGTTCAGCAAAGTAAGATCTACAAATAAGTCAACATGACCAAAATGATCAGTTGACCACTTTAGGAGTTATTGCCCTTTATAGTCAATTTTTAACCATTTTTCGTAAATCTTAGTAATCTTTTAGAAAAATCTTCTCCTCTGAAACTGCTGGGCCAAATTATTTGAAACTTGGCCACAATCATCATTGGGGTATCTAGTTTAAAAATTGTGTCCGGTGACCCCGCCAACTAACCAAGATGACCGCCATGGCTATAAATAGAACATAGGGGTAAAATGCAGTTTTTGGCTTATAACTCAAAAACCAAAGCATTTAGAGCAAATCTGACATTGGGTAAAATTGTTAATCAGGTGAAGATCTATCTGCCCTGAAATTTTCAGATGAATTGGACAACTTGTTTTTGGGTTGCGGCCCCTGAATTGGTAATTTTAAGGAAATTTTGCTGTTTTTGGTTATTATATTGAATATTATTATAGATATAGGTAAACTGTAAACAGCAATAATGTTCAGCAAGGTCAGATTTACAAATAAGTCAACATGACCAAAATGGTCAGTTGACCTCTTTAGGAGTTATTGCCCTTTAAAGTCAATTTTTAACTATTTTTCGTAAATTTTATATATCTTTTACTAAAATCTTCTTCTCTGAAACTGCTGTGCCAAATTGATCCAAACTTGGCCACAATCATCTTTGGGGTTTCTTGTTTAAAAAATGTGTCCGGTGACCTGGCCATCAAACCAAGATGGCCGCCACGGCTAAAAATAGAACATAGGGGTAAAATGCAGTTTTTGGCTTATAACTCAAAAACCAAATAATTTAGAGAAAATCTGACATGAAGTAAAATTGTTAATCAGGTCAAGATCTATCTGCCCTGAAATTTTCAGATGAATTGGACAACCTGTTTTTGGGTTGCGGCCCCTGAATTGGTAATTTTAAGGAAATTTTGCTGTTTTATATTGAATATTATTATAGATATAGGTAAACTGTAAACAGCAATAATGTTCAGCAAAGTAAGATCTACAAATAAGTCAACATGAACGAAATGGTCAATTGACCCCTGTAGGAGTTATTGACCTTTGTAGTCAATTTTCAATCTGCTTCCTTTGTTTAATATTCACATAGACCAAGGTGAGCGACACAGGCTCTTTAGAGCCTCTAGTTTTGTTATCGCAACAACTAGAAAAGATCTTTATTTCCTGTTTGATGTTAAGATATAGGTTAGTTAGGGTATATGACACTTTTTCATTCGAGGTCAATACTATTTATGGCATACATGTAATACCTTCTCTGGGTTCAACATAACAAGTGACAGGATAAAAGCTCTATATATTTTGTCAGTGGAAATATTTTGTAGGGATTAAGATCATATGAAAATCATGACTAGGCAACCTACATTTCGAGATACAGAAATTAATTTGATTTTAAATTTCAGAACTTTCGTAAGAATGGCCAGTGTTTCATGCACTTGAAAATCTGAAGAAATTTTAGTTATACCATGATGCAGTTTCAGTTTTATCATTGGTCTATGATTTTCCAATTGCATATGAGTTATAAAATGGAGTTTCCTTTCTTCACAATTTTAGTCCAGCTTAGTGGACAGTTCTAGTTTTCCTAGCAAATATTAAATACAAAAAGGTACAACTAGGATAAACCCAGCCTACAGGAAAATAGATTTCTACAGAAATACAATGATAAGGCTTATCCACAAGAATGAATACATGTATATCAACGATTTTTCTTTAATTTCAGTTTACAGATTTCAAAAACTATGCAATCACAGCTTCGTTGAAAGACAATGCCAAATTAGAAAGGTCCATAGCTTTGTTTAACGGATTATCACAGTGGATACAATGTATGGTCCTGAGTAAAACCACACCACAGCAACGAGCTGATGTCATTGTCAAGTTTGTTAATGTAGCAAAGGTTTGTAATTTATACAAATGATAAGACATATTAGGGTACATTATCCTCAGAAAGAAAAAATAAAAAATCAGACCACCCCACATTGATAAGAATAGGAATGTGAATTGTGAGGCATTATTGAATTGAATAATGCAACTTGGTGAGTATCACAAAAATAATAAAAATTTGCATTCTGAATTCAAGGCATATGTCTCTGTGTATATTTTCCTGAAATCACAAATATTTATCTTGCATTATTATCCATTCTTCAAAAATCACAATAATAAATGTACGCAATAATTTTTGGATTTTCAGTAAGGTAAAATGTTATGTTTAATTCAGAGAAGTCAATTTTCTTTTAATGTTAAACAAGGTTAAAGAAAAGACTATTTAGAAGATGATGGTTAAACAAAATTTATTTCTATATTTAAAAAATTCTGGACTGAATGCCCCCTCTATGTTCCAACTTTTTCATCCTTAAAAGAAAGAATTACTTCCAAATATAATCTATAGGATGTACCCACAGTCAGTTGCAGGAAAGATTTCTATCCTAATCCATGTATGAATGTTTTATTATGTCACCATATCAGTTGGTCATTGTCTGTGGAGATGAAAATGTTGGTAATTAACTGTGTCTTATATTTAGGTCAGTGTCACCAACCAGTCAGCAGTCACTTCAAAATCCTATAACTTGACATGATGAATTTTCTATCAATCATACATCACATAGGTTGTTGTCTCCTTTATACTGTATGTGATTTTATGGGGATTTTTTACCTTCTCAGCATCTTCCCCCCCCCCCCCCCCCAGATACTTTTAATTAAAAGAACTAAAATTAAAATAATGATATGAATTCAAAATCAGCTTTTAAATTAAGATTAATCCTACCTAAGATTTGACAGTATGTTGTATGTCACTGGGTCAATCGATAAAAACAGGGACATCTCTTGTCGATCAAAAATCAATTCTCATACACAGCGAACTTCTTATAATTTAATTGCTTTCTATATCTCATCTCAGTTCGTATCATATGGCAGGTTTTTAGTGCATAAAGTGTTTTTTACATTTATTCATTTAAATAATTTCTCTTTTTCCTGTATTGTTTTCATTCAGTTTGTAAAGGAAATCAGTATTAAGATAAATAAAAGATAAAAAAAAATGAAAACAATAGAAGAAAACGGAAAAAAATAAATGATTTTATCTAGCACTTCATCTACTATTTTTAGAAAAATAATGATATATTGTTGTTACATTACCTGTACTTAATACAGACTAAAGAGGTGAATGGAACCTAGGTTTAATATGTATATTTATTAGTGTGGGAGGGTTATTACTTTTGTATTTTACATGAAAGAGGGTGATAATTTTTAATGTTTTCCTCTGGGAGGAGGCGATAATTCTTATTTTCACCTTATGCTGAAAACACAAGTTATATAAGACCAATGATATTGATTCTTGTGAATGTCAAATGTTAGATGCATGTCTGTTACTACTATTAAACTGACAACTTTACTGCTTACAGAAGCAAATATAATCACTTTGACCTTTACAAAAGTTGATGATTCAATGACCATAGTTAATGGGCTACTGTGAAAATCACAATGCTTAATATCGGACTTTAATAAAGTTCACATCAAACCAGCATATGAAATGACCTTTGGTATTTTATATGAAATAAATTCTTAATTGATACAGTAGTTTTTTTCTTATTGTAAGATCTAATCATGGTAATCAGCCAGTTGAGATTAATTGTTCTTGTATCTAATATTAGTACCCAACTTGGAAAGTCTGAAATAAAAATGAATTCTGACATTTTAAAGAGCTATTTAACATATGATTCACAGCACTTAGGGTCATAAGGAAGTTATAGGTACAGGCAACAATCTCTCAAAAAGGAATGAACCAAAGGACAGAGTTTAAGATGACCAAACAATCCATTTACTGCCTTTTAGTCACAAATTATCTTTTGTTTTGAGGAACTGTTTAATTTTCACAAAAAAAAGTTTTTGAGACCCCCATTCTCTTTATCCTAATTGTCTTTTCGAAACATGGAACAGCTCAGAAAAACATGGAAATTTCTACTGTTAGTACTTTAAAAACCTTGACACTTAAAAAAAATATATATCTTTCAGTTGAATGTCAAAATATTTTTTGTTAAAATAGTAATATTTATGAGGACATTTTGCAATATATAATTACTGACCCGCTGTCTTTGTCATATACTCTAATGTACCAGCTTATGTTCAATAATATAAGAACCTGTACCTATAATATTTTTTGTAGAAAATCTTAAATTTTGCAAAAAAAAACATCAGTCTGATATTGTGTTATCATTTATGACAAAAATAAAACTTTAAGCTTCTTCTTACATTTATCATGGCAATAAAAGCCAGTTTAATAACATCACTAGCTTACTGAGAGATCCATTTGTTATGATTGAAAATTAATGTGAGAATTTAGAATAGAGATTTTATCATACATATTTCAATAAAATATTTAAGAGCTGAAAATTCATCAAGAATTCACAGCAAAGGTATGAAATGTTATTACCGTCTGTTTGTTATTGAACTAATTCAAATTGGAAGTTTTTTTTACATATCTATACAATGTACCAAATAATGGATTCAGATTACAGATAATCGGATTAAGAATGATTTTATACATTTGTATTCTGATTGGCAGCTTTTATATGATGTATCTTTATTTTTTTTTGTTAAATTTGAAACATCTGTTTGTATTCACATGCAATAAATCTGTTTGTAAAAAAAAATATTTGAGGATTATCTGAAAACAATGTTAGGTCATTCTCTAAAGCAGACCTTTTTTGTTATTTTAAATCAATATAAGTAACAATTGATTTAATTTCTTGCTGCTATTGAAAATTTATTGACTTCATCACTTTTTTTTAGCACTGTTGTCCTGAAAACTTCTTTTGAAGAAATTGTATTGAAGATATATAAGAATCTTATATAAAAGGAACATACTTTTTTATAACACTATATTATTTTTCAGAAACTTCGAATTCTACAAAATTTTAACACACTAATGTCAGTGGTTGGTGGTCTCACGCATAGTGCTCTGGCAAGGTTATCAAAGACAAATGCCTGCATACCTAGCGAAACACAAAAGGTAAATCAGTAATATTTAGAAAAATATGAAGTTTCCAATGATGCTTTTTATTTTCTGAAATAAGGTGACATGAATATAATTTTTCTTAAAACCATGAAAATATGTGCATACAAATTTCACTGTACAATATTTAACTTATACTTATACTTTATCACATTGATTTTGAGCTTGATGTGGTTCTCATTACCTTTGTCCTTGCATTATATATATATATATAGTCTGTTTCAAATAAAAATGGTTCAGCAGTCTAATAAAGTTTGTCACTTCTTTTTGTACCTGAAATGAACATGACCTAGAGTTGACGTCACAAAAACACCTTTTCTCTAGCTTATGTTCTGTATTCATTTATTTTCAATGATGATTCTCAAAAGATCATATGAAAAAGGTGACTAATCCTGATTATACAGATTCACAGTAATTTGTCAATAATTACATTTAGTAATTCATATAATTAGATTTGGGAACAAAAAGTGCAAGTGCTACTTGTTCTGAACTCCATGTGGGTTAATTGGTGATTAATTTTGATTTGATACACAATGACTTATGACATTTTTGTACTAATGTAACTCTCATTTAAGATGTAGCTTGACCTATATTTTCAATAATATATGAATATTGAATCTGTTTAATAATGACCTCAAGAGAGTAATCATTTAATGATCATACCATTTGTGCATGGTTTATGAATGGAAAAGACCATCCAGCAAGATCTTCTCTAAATTTACCCAATAAAAACTGCTATACAATATATAGGCTAATGTGTCTGTCTCCAAATTCATTTCAATACTTTTTAGGAAATTTTCTTTTATTAGAAAGTATATCCATTCTATGTAGGTCACAGACATTAACAATGAACTTGGATTGAAAGTCTATTTTTTGCTATTATTTTCTTTAATCAAGTACATTTATGAACTGTGACTTTCAAAACATATGAATTGGATATATTTTGAAATTTAAAAAGCTATTTAGGTCATTCAAAGCTATAAAGAATGAAAAAATGTAGGTTAATCATATTATAAATATTATATTGTTATCTTAAAAAAGATTTATAACTTATTTTACTGGACTGCAATAATATATGGAAGTTGTATTAAAAAAAATAGAATTATGAAACATGTGGAAGCCAAGCATTTCTGGATATTGATTGGTCAAATTTCAGATTTATTTGTACACGTCAGTGGTTCATGAACATTAAAATATAGTTTTGAGAGAACCTATTTAAAGATTTCTTATTATGTTTAGATGACATACAACAAGAATGAAGCCACATTGGTTTAACTCTGTAGGAAATCTTTTATGAAAATCCCTTGTTGATATTGAGCAGACATATGAAAATTCTAATTGGTAAATTATATAAAATAGAAAAAAATAAAATCCTTCAGTCAAATGGTGACCTGATTCAGCATGGGTATTACATCTAAAAAATCACCCTGGTTTTGTTGGTTTTTTTTTGTGGGGGTGGGGAAGGACCTTCCAACTATTATGTTTAGCAACTGGAAAGGGTTGTTTCAGACGACTCACTTCCCAGATAACAGCACCTTGGTCTAGAATAGTATACAGCATAAATTAGTACCAAATGGACTATAGTTGACCTTTTTCTGTCATTTAGTTTTTGTTATTGTTTGGTTGCTGTCTTATAAATGAACACCTATTCATTTAAAAGAAAACAAGTGACCTATTGTTGCTTACATCTAGGTCATTTGGTCTTTGTTGGACAGTTGTCTTATGACATATATTCTTATTTGTATATAACTGTTGTCCTTGTTTTAAAAATTCCAATAGCTCTTGTCGCAAAACTAGGACAATTTAATTGATACTGACATTGTGTTTCATTTCAGACTTTGATGGAGTTCACAGAGTTATTGTCATCCAGTAATAACTTCAGTAACTACAGAAAAGTATTTAATCAGTGCACTCATTTTAAGATTCCTATATTGTAAGTATAACACCCAACAAAGAAAGATTAAGAAAAAGAAAGTGTTTCTTTGAGAATAAAGAATCAAAATGACGAACTTACATATCTTGAGATGTGGGATTATGAAATAAGAAGGATAAAAGCTTTGTGTTTTGGCAGTTTTTAAAATTGAAGTTTAACTCTTTATTTTTATTATTCAAACTTATCTACCTCCTTACACCAAATAAAGGAAGTTAACGTTCAAGTCATAAAAGACACCAAAGCACCTCTTTATAATCTAAAGGACTACTGTTTCTCTCATTGTTCACACACCAAAATGAAAAAAAAAAAAATGCATCATTGGTTAAATTTCCATTATTTAGTACAGTTTATTAAACCAAACACGACATTTTGGTGTAAGCTTTTGAAAATATTACCCATAATGCATTACATTTCGATATGGTGAATCAAAGAAGCAACTGGATATAAACCAAAGATTGTATATTATATTCTAATAAAACAGACTGACTTTCTTTTGCATTTGATGATGGAAACATGATAGGCAAGAACGAATATTTATCTAAGTAATAATACATGTATCTGAACTAAAAATTAATGTTTAAAAATGTTTTCTCTATAACCAATTTACAGAGGGGTTCACTTAAAAGATCTGATCCTGCTTCATACAGCTGTACCAGATAAAATCGAAGGAAAATTAATTAACTTCAGAAAAATGGCACAGTTGTCTCAAACGCTACGAGAATTGACTAAATTACAAAAAGAAAGTATACCTGTATGTGCCAACATGGATCTTGTAAACACATTACGAGTAAGTATATAAGAATATGGCAACCCTTTAATTTCCTGTACCCACAGAACCCACGAAAATTGGTATCCAATGAATAACTATGACCCACATAATAAAGGCGTCATTTTCCTTTCTCCTTTAGTTAAAACATGTTGATTTTGCCAATTATTTGGGGTGTTGATGTCAGCACTTTATCCGATAAAGTGACAAAAAGGTTCTATTTCACTTTCTTACATACCAAAACAAGATGTGGTATGAGCGCCAATGAAACAACTTTCAACAATAGACAGCAGTTAACAACTTAAGGTCACTACAGCCATCAACAATGAGCATAGTTTTTTTGTCAACTTGAGACAAAGAACTTAATATTCAGGGCCTAATATGGGAAATAATCCTTTAGTAATGATGAGGGTCACCTTTAAACTCGACAAAGAAATCTTGGAAAGGTTCCTTTGATCAAGGAGATGACTAACTGAACATTATGCACTTATAGAATCGATAAAAAAAATATCTTCACACATGTTCAGCTGTAATGATCCAAGATAAATCTAATTGTCGTTTATCAAGAACATTAAAATTGCATGGTTAGATTTAAAAGGTTTTATTAAACAGGAATTAACAGTTGTTGAAATTAGTTGATTTTTGAAAAAAAAAGAATGTCTTCCACTTATTGTACTTGAGAGTCATTAACTCAAAGTATATAAAAATTCGATAAAACATAACAAAAATTGTACATGGTTTATGTTTAACTCAAACATATTAAGACTTATATGATATCAGTAAACAGTGTTCATGCTTTTAAGTCCCGAATGATGGTATTTATATATGACATTCTTTTTCTTTTGTATACAGGATCTTCCAGTTAGTGCTTTTCACCTTGAAAAATTGATATCACAAAGCAAATTTCTTAATGTCACAATGTCCTATGACAAGTTTCCATGAAATTAATCTGGGGCAGTTCATTTGTATTGTATATATTTATTGTTTTTGTGATATTTGATTTCCTGATTGTTAATGAATTTACAGACAAAAAGTCATGTTTAACAGAACAGAAATTGCAAAATAAGTAAATTAGCCTTGAGAATATAGTACTTGATATAAACATATATATTTCCATTTGTTTTCTTCTGTTTATAGCTATCATTAGATTTACACTATACAGAGGATGAAATTTATGAATTGTCATTAGCTAGAGAACCACGAAACTCATTATCTTCAGTAAGTATTCAACTCATTATAAGAACACAAGTGGCCCTCATTATGTTAAACTCATAGGCATCAGTTCATATATGTTAGGTATGCCCATCTTTGAATTTGTGGACACTTGATCTGTTTTCATACATATTGGAGATGTGGAAATAGCTTGCACCCTCCTTTAAGTATGTCCTAATTGTTAACAATTACCAGGGTATTATTGTTTTAACTGATTCTGTACAATTTGAATGTTTGGTCAGTAAACCTTAATGTTTGGCTATATTAGTTGATATTCCATAAAGAAATCATGTATTTTCCAATTTCCGATTACAAATTTCTTAATTTTTTTTACAGCCTTCCACACCTACCAAGCCAGTAGTATTTGCTGACTGGTTGGCAGGAGTTAGTCCCCCTGATCCAAATACAATCAACAAACATGTGTACGATATGGTAGAGGTATGTTTATTTTACACATGACAAAATAGAAGAAGCTGATGGCTCTATATAGACTAAAAGATACCAAAGAGATGTTCAAACTCAAAAGTTGATGACAAACTAACAAAGCTATGGCAACAAATTAAAAATGCCTATAAAAGACAAACACCAGTATACAAACCAAAACATAGAAATCTTAAGATTGAGAATCACAAACCCAAACTATACGGTGAGGCAATATCATGTGCTCCTGAAGGGTAAATAGATCTAGCATGAAGATTATGAGGACATTATGAGTTATATTGTTTGCTCTGACCCCCTATAGACCCATTGAGGGTTAGAAAAGGCCTAATGTATGGAATTTTCTAACCCTCTATGGTCCATAGGGGGTCATTAGTGATCAAATTTATTGCACAAGGGACTTTTCCTGACATGTTTTGTAAAAGAAAAAAACCCAATTAAATGCAACAACATCACCATGAAATTTGACGTCTTAAACCTCTTATGAAATATACTGACCCATGCTGATACATATTAGGTCATCATATGACAGTGTAAAACCAATCATAACGTTATAATTTATTTGAGGTGGGATAATACTGTATAGCTGTTTATCATTACGCTTGATTCAAGTCTGGATTCATTCTTTTATAAAAATGTGCCTTGCTAAGGAATTATGGGTGTGTTTGGATATCTGCCTATGGGTAAATAAAGTATCTAATGAACATGAACTTCCAACATTTTTTCTACCCCCAGGAATCACTTTTCTATGTTTGGTTACCTATAGGTAGAAAATGTATCATAAAATGATATTTAACAATTTTAAGAAAAACTTACATTTGTAATAATAACAATCAAGAAATAACAGTTTTGAAACTTAGTTTAAATGAAAATTGAAATGGGGTATACTTCCTTGAGACAGAAACTGAACAAAACAAAAAACATCTAATGGCATCCAGTGTTTACATTCAAAAGTTAAATATTTACAGAATGAATAGTTATAAGCAAATATTCTAATGTTATTTGTTTTTCAGGCTGTGTTTAAAAATTATGATCATGACAGAGATGGATTTATATCACATGCAGAATTTGAGGCTATTGCAGGGAATTTTCCATTCATTGATTCATTTTCTGTCCTTGACGCTGATCAGTAAGTTTTATATGTTATAAGTTACAAAATTCAGACTACAATAAGAAATTGTTTCAGTTTTATAATATTGATATTTGTCTTGTCTCCAATAATAGTTGTATTAGGCAAAAAACTTTGTCACTGGACCAATAAACCCACAATTATAACTCGAATCAACTAGTTATGTAAAACTGTGAAATCATTTGAATAAAAGTATGTCCGACCTTGACAAAAGTCATTGACATGTGTATAATAAGGTTTTAATGTAACAGCTGTAATGTCTGCACATTTGTAATTAGATATATGTTGATACACGTATCTGATCGTCATATTTCAATATTGTTGTATAACTGTCCTAGATATAAAACATGTGATAACGCTCAGTGCAAATGTACTTTTGAAACAATAAGGTACCAGTAGATGATACAGAGGAAGTCAAAAACCAAACCTAAACTTTAAATTTGGAAACCTACTGGTGCTAACTTTTACTTCATTTGGTCTTCGGTGTAGAGTTGTCTCATTGGCAATCATACCACATCTTCTTATTTTCATAGTACAAAGATGCAGTTTAATGTCCTGTTATGTTTGGAATGTCAGCTGTTATGTATGGAATGTCAGCTGTTCATATTTTTTTCCTTATGACATTATCAACAAGGAAATGAATTTTACTAGTACATAGTAACTTAAAGTATAAGTACAACCTTAAAAAACGTTTTTTTTTTTTAATCATTTACAAATTACAGCTACATCTTTGTCTTCAAAACTATGTCAATGTGGGTTTTTTTAAACATATTTACCGTACCTAATATAATTCCTGTTGTTCTTTTTGACATTTCATAGGAAAAAGTACATGTAACTTCTGAATTTTCACATTTAGCAGATGTTAAATGTTTCTCTTTTGAATTAAATTTCTACTTGACAATGATCCAACAACTAAATCACTGAAATTATAAAAAGACATTGAGGTCATTTTTTTCTTAAACAAATTCAGCCTTTTGGTTAAGTCATCTGAACAGTAAAAAAAGCTAAAAACATGTAATGTAAATATTGTATAAACATTCCAATGACATAAAAATAGACAAAAACAAAAATAGTAACACACATTATAACATTAATTTCTGAGAACCACCATTTATAGAGTGCTGATTAATTTTTCTTCCCATTGTCGGCGCATACTAGTTGCAGTAGTCACAATCTTCAATCTATGCCCGGGATAACAAATCCTTAGTTTTTTCGAAAAATTTAAACAAATTAGATGTTTATAAATTTCCTGTCTAGAAAAACTTTAAATATTTCAAAAAACCTAAAGATTTTCTTATCCCAGGCATAGATTACCTTAGCCGTATTTGGCACAACTTTTGGGGAATTTAGGATCCTCAATGCTCTTCAACTTTGTACTTGTTAGGCTTTATAACTATTAATATGAGCGTCACTGGTGAGTCTTATGTGGACGAAACAAGCGTCTGGCGTACTAAATTATAATCCTGGTACCTTTGATAACTATTTAATCACCAATAATTTAATTGTATATCTTTTTCAGGGATGGTAAAATAAGTAAAGCAGAAATGAAGACATATTTTTTCAGAGCTAATTGTCATGCTCTAAGAAACAGCTTTAAACATGACTTCCATGAGACGACATATTTTAAGCCTACTTTCTGTATACACTGTACGGGTCTGGTAAGTATCCTGTTAGTCTTTAACAATTTAAAAAACAAAACTAGTTAGGGTTTATGATTAATAGGATTCCAACTTTCAATATATAGGAAATGAAACTAACATTTCACATCTTCTGAAAAAATATGGAGGCAAAACAAGTTAAAACAGCAAAAATAATATATTAAAGCTCAGAGTTTTAAACTTTCTTAGTTGGAATGCACAGTTTATAGATTTATATACCGAGACTTTAAGTTCTTTGCAATTGCTAGAATAAAACAATGTAAAATTTCAAGATAGAAAGTAAGAATTGATAAATTTAATTGTGAATAAAATAAAAGATAAGTAAAAAGTTGGTGAACTTATATCACATGGTACTATTTCTGAAATCAACATATTTATTCTGGTCTTTTATGTCCGTTTCAGTTATGGGGTCTAATTAAACAAGGTTGGAAATGTAAAGGTAAGTCTCTTTCTTACACTTTTATAACCTTGGAAATAATAAATAAATCTGTAAGAAAGAATTGGCTGTAATTCTTGTTTTGTGAAAAATACATTTGTTTGAAAGCAGTTGATTTCCCTGAATTAGTGTGGTCAGATTATTAGATAGTTTCAATTCAGAAATTATTGCAAGGTTTTGATGAAGACAAATAACACAACTAGGTGATTATCTCAAATATAAAGAAACTCACATTCTGATATCGTATACATTCATTTGTATGCAGATTTTTTCTGAAATTCCAATGATTAATCTCACATATTTGTTTATTCTTCAAAAATCGCAATACTGAACTGTACAACAAAAAAACACACCAACATTTACTTGGCTCTAATAAACGACACATAATATGTTATAGCTTCCTCAAGAAAACAAAAACATCTTGAACAACACTCTCAACTCGTTTCATGAAGTCTCATCATAAAGTTTAGTTGAAATGAGCAAAATCGAAGTGATGGGGCAATTGTGGACCCCTGTCCACCCCCTCAATTGTTTTTGAAAACCTTAAGCAAGTTTTCACATATTTTTATTTTCAAAATTTTGTTTTGTTTTGATAACACTAAAAAAAGAGATCTACAAAAAGGGTGCACAGTTTGTACCCATAGGAACATTACCAATTTGATGATTATATATAAGTACATTTACATTTCAGATTGTGGTATAAATGCACATAAACATTGTAAAGATTTGGTTGTGATGGAATGTCGGAGTAAACAACATGCAGGATGTAATCGGCGCGTGGATTCTGTATCAAATGGTTTGTATCTATATAAAGATAGGAAAGAGAATTTTGATTGAAAAAACCTATTTTAGTTTGTGATATAGATTTATAAAACATATTTTGAAAACTATACATGAAACACTTGTAATTCATTATATGATGAATGAAGACCTGGGAAAATTTCTGCAAAATCAAGTTGC
The DNA here is from genome assembly GCF_036588685.1 of Mytilus trossulus. NCBI lineage: Eukaryota > Metazoa > Mollusca > Bivalvia > Mytilida > Mytilidae > Mytilus > Mytilus trossulus. The sequence goes on from NC_086375.1 coordinate 46,645,008, forward strand.
TATTTAAGATGAATACGTAAAACTTGTTTTTCAGATTATCAAAAAATTGTCACCCATTTGTGGCAGTTGATTTAAAACTCTGATATCTAAGTTAAAGAATAGCATGTTATAATATGAAAATACGTTCTAATCAAACAGAAAGTTGAACATTATGTTTAAAAGAAAATGGTACATGAAAATATGTCAGTTTTGAAAGTTGGATCTGATAAATACTTATAAACCGTCCTGCTGCAATTTATATGACAACACACTTTTCCATGGTAATAGAATTCATTTAATTTATTATATAATAATAGATAATACCATTTATGTAGGTCCTGGACATCAAGATCTCACATACTCTACAAAACGTAAAATGTCTCAACGACAGAAAAAGACGCGAGTTCACCAGGGAACACAGACGGAGGAGATATATTTTAGTGATTATGGACAAATGAATGGTGAAGGAGAGTTCTATGATGAACACAATACATTATATACACGGTTGTTAAAGACAGAAGAGGTGATGATCATTTATTTACTTGTGTAAAATGTTGAATGGGCTCATGAGATTGCCTTCAAAATCTGGGATTAAATGAAGCTCTTAGTCTATTGATATTTTAAACTTATTGAATTAGTAAAATTTTGATTAGAAAGAAACTTACAGTAAAATAATGTAATGTTGTCTGTTCTATGGTTGGGTTGTTGTCTCTTTGACACATTCCCCATTTCCATTCTCAATTTTATTTTGTTTGTTGCCCTCAACTAAACACAACTTTTATTTGAAATAAGCTTGTAAAAAGATCAAACAATTAATTGGTTAATGTACTTCAGACCTGACTAGGAACGAGACAATTGCATACTGTGGATTCATTATTATTCCTTGGATACCAATTTTTGTGGATTTCAGGGTAGCAGATGAACACTGAAATTAAATATTCAACATATACCAAATTTCTACAGGCTTGTATGCATATTTCACCAAAACCATGAAATTAAATATCCATGAACATGTAAGTTTACCCCAATCAATAAAAATTGGTACCCACGAAAGTAAATGAATCCACAGTAGCTAGATAAGAATTCATTTATTGCTGTTTTTAATTCTGAAAGTTATGGTGAGGTTTTTAGATTGAGTTAGATAACTGTTTCCACAAGGTAACAGCCATTTAAATTCCAATGAAATTGAAAGCTAATAAAAGAAATAATTACAGGCAACTAGATGGTTACAAATAGTATTTGAAGTTAATAGTTGAAATGTGTATGGTAAACTTTTGCAAACACTGCATTTATTGTACATATTTAGCTTATAGATTTTGGGGTCTCATATTTCTTTGATATGTGTAGAATTGTTTATCATATATCTCAAAATAAGCATTATCCTTTTTATTTTGTATAAGTTATCATTTGAAAAAGTCTACATAGATAAAAGCGAATGAACATCCATAGCAAACATCCTTAATCCTTTCCTCCATATTGACGCCTCCCCCTTATATCCATAATGACAGCAAGTGCCTACCAGTATACTCCATAATGATATCTTTAAAAATGACAACTTTTGATGCCAATATAAAAAGTATATTCTTGTAAATATCTGATATGAAATTCTTTGATGAATTTTGATTTTGCCACTCATGGTTATTTTAATGCGATTTTTTTTAAATAAACATTGTGATCCTTTCGTAGCTTTTACTATTCATCATTTTGTTTTAAATATCCTATGCAAAATAAGGCAATGGAGGAAAGATTAATGCATTGAGCAGATGGTAAATTAATAAATATAATATCATCTGTAGTTTCAGAAAATAGCAGATATTCCAAATAAAGTTAGTATGAAAACAAAAATACTTTTATTCTATATTTATTTTTTTATTTAATTTTTGGGGTATTCATGTTTTATCTACAGTTTTTGATAACTCAGGAGGTTTATTTGTATTTGGTTACGTATTAATTAAAGTATACTTATTTTATCTGCAGTCTTATGTAACTGGAAGGTCATTTTGAATTTAGTTATGTATTTATTTAGGATCCATATTTTAGTCGCAGACAATAGGAATTTAGAGGTTATTTTGTTTTTGGTAATGTATTTATTGAAGTATACTTATTTTAGTCTCAGACAGGCGAGGAGGATCAGTAAGTGTTAAAATGTTGTCATCCCACTTGCTTAACTTTACTTCAGTTGCTCAGCTGTTTCAGAATTTCTATTTTCAACAAATTTAACCAAAGTATTTTTTGTACCAGTTAGAGGTAACAGCATGTTACATATTTCTAGTATATTTTTTAATCATATGCGCTATGTCGGATAGAAGTCGACCTTATGCAAGTGCACATATACAAGTAAATGTTTAAGAATTAAATAGATTTTGGACCATTCAAAAAAAAGAAAAGAAAGGTGAATTTTTGTCTGTTTTGTCTTGTTCTTTATAACAACTCAATTTTCAAACAGTTACAGACTTTACATATAGATTTGTTCAACCCAAAATAAGATATCAGATGTATTTATAAATATAAATTTGCCTATGGTCAACTTCTATCTGACACTGGTCATATAATGATGTACCACTTTGATCAACAGTTCTTTAAATTTGTTGAAATTGAAATCAAACTTTGTTAACCTTGCATTTGAAGTATAAGTTGGATGTTTTTATATGTATGTTGTTTACTCCCTAATGTTAGATGATCTTAGATAAAAACTCATTGTTTCATTCCTGACCCTTATTTAAACAAAACTGTCATTTGAATGCTACTTTTTCTGATGTAAGATGACTTAAACCAATAGAACCTCAACTGAATGCTACTTTTTCTGTTGTAACATGACTTAAATAATTAGAACCTCAACTGAATGCTTCTTTTTCTGATGTGTATGTAAGTGAAAATGACACTTTAAAACTCCATGAATTTTCCTTCGCATGTTCTATTTACCTCTGTAAAAAGATTTTACATATTAAACCCATGCATTCAATACCTGATAAAGGAACAAATTTATGTTCTAGTTTCTAATCATTGTACAATGTATTGTAATATAGCACAGCCAAATAGATTTTGAAATAGTTTTCTTTAAAAAAATCTATGTATTTTTTTCTAATTACGATTTAGGGCATAAAATTTAAAATTTATTTACAAAGTTAAGACACAGCTTTTATTGCTTGTTTCTTTTAAAAAAATAAAACTTGATAATAATTTTCTAAGACAAGATCAAATTTCCCCATACCTTCATTATTATTTCATTTTTGGAATTTTTGTAAGTGGCTTTAGATTTCTAGCTTAGTAACAATATTGGTTTTTGCTTTTTCATGGGGCGATGCTTGATTATTATAAAAATGATAAGATGTGGCGTATTTTTTTTATGATATGTGATTAGTCTATGTAGTGGTATTTAAAACAACTTGTTGTTATCTTTACAAATTTAAGATTGTATTTAATGTTTTTATTTGTAGATCTTTGTGTATTAGGAAATTGCTTAAACTGTTAAAAAAAATGAAGTGCACTTTTTGTATAAAAAAACAAACATTCTTATCATTATTATAAAAAAAAGATGTAGTCTGATTTCAAAGAGAGAAAACTTTCACCACAGACCATATGAGATAAAAGTAAGAAACTATAGGACACTGTATGGCCTTTCAACAGTTATCAAAACACATACTGCATAGAAAGCTATAAAAGACCAACCTGACAAATTTAAAACAGTTCAAAGAACAAAACTATCAGCCTGATTAATATACAAAACAATTAATCAGAAACAAATATGATATACAGCAACAAAGGAATGCCATTATAGAATTACAGACTCCTGACTTGGAGCAGACACATAAAGAATGTTGATGGGTTTAACACGTCTGGGGTACCCAACCTGCCCCCTTAGGCTTTTTTCATCATCTAGTTCATATTTTTGATCTGAATCTCTTTTCATATTGATGATTCTTAATGTTAATGATTGAGTAAAGCATATAATTTTCCTTGTTTTGTCAATAGCATTAAAAGTCACAAATTGGTCATTTTAAATGATGTAAATGAGAAATATGATAAGTACTTTTTTTAGTCCATTGAATCTTTTTCCTTTCTTTTACTAATAGAACCATACATTGGCATGTATACATATACAAATAACAAGATCTTATAATGCATGTTCTGTATAACATGGATGTTAACAGTGAAACGTAACAAACAAATCAATATTCATGCTTTATTTAATATTTTGATCCTATTAGTTATAGGCTATAACTAAGAACAGTTATTTAAAAGCATAGCTTCATATATAATGAACAAATATTTCCGAATAAAACAAGGTTCTAGGCATTTTAATGTACTGTGAACACTAAAATATAATGAAATTACCATTTTGTACATACATTGTAAATTAAAACATTGCAACAACAAAAACAATATATGGTAAATAATGCACAGTTACCTATGGTCATGCTTCAAATGAAAAGTTATTGCTACCAGGTATACAACTCACATAAAAGAAATATTATTTTTTAATACAAAATATAATGGCTCATTTCAAAATTAGATGATGAGACCATGAGTTTTGATTTAAAAACATGCGACAGATTTGTTATAATATGTTTTGAAAATAAATTAGAAAAGAATCAGGTTTGTTATACATTAGAATTCATTTTCCTTTATATTTTTTCAGGCCCGTGACAAGTTGAAAGAAGATAATGAAAAGCTCAGAAAGAAGTTGATAGCAAAAGATGAGAAAATCAAACTTTTAAAATCACAAATGGGGAGTATAAGGAACAATACACTGACTTATATCCTAGAACAGATGGACTCGTTAAAATCCCAGCGTCATACAGAAGTATGATACAGCAGGAATTGTTATAATATAAATGTCGTACAGAAGTACGAATTAGCAATAAATGATTTGTTACTGTTGAATCTTCTAAACAATCAAACAACTCTTTTATAGTTTTTTTAAGGACAAAACATTTTAAAGAAATGATTTTTATAGAGTAAGAAACCAGTCTGAAATCATAAATTTCATTTTAGTACACCATGGAGTATGTTGCCAAAAAACTTACAATACCCATAATGCACTATTCCCATGTGATAGAGGAATACCATTCATCCTATTATTGTGTTCAGATTATGTGTAAGGTCCAGATCTTCCAAATCTTATCAAAACATTGTGATGACTCTGTGAAGATAAACTTTGACCTTGAACACTTGTTCTCTGCAAAAGAGTAAACAAATGAATTGTGTTTTCTGTGCTACAAAACAGATGAAATGTGTATAGGAGAGAACAAAAGATTTCCAAGTCCAGATGGAAAAATGGACATTTCCAATTCCAGAAAATGATTCCTAAATGTGAATGGAAACTGATTCTAGTTAGTGATGACCTCTGTAAGGGAGGATAATGTTATATCTATTACCACATTACAAAATATATTTTGTATTTTTCTATTGATTTACAAAACATATACAGAAACCAGTCAGTCCAGTCATTTTGACAGGTGCTTCCTTTAGTTATTTTCACGTAACAAAACCATGTTTATACCGTAAACTGCTCTACCTTATGTATGTTGTCTGCGATTTATTATTCTATTCAGATTGTCACTGAATCTGCAAAAAATAAGAAATGTAAAAAATTGCACTGACAGAACTTTGTAAAATTTGCAAAGTCAATGCAGTTTAACTTATCATGTTTTAAACAAGCCTATGTAGCAATACGAAAGAAATGACAAGTTGCAAGAAAATTTATAAAGGTAGAGCAGTGTTCATTGCTAAATGATTGACAGCGATTTTCAGTTGGGTAAATAGTCTTTAAAGAAGGAAAGGTTCAATTATTGAATAAGTCTGATTAATCTTTATAAATTCTCAAATTTCTTTCTTCTTTAAAAACTCAGGTTTATCATTTGTCATTGAAAAAACAAATACTCAGTCTTTATAAAATGCAATCAAAATTGTTAAACTTGATGCAATGTAATTTAAAACATTTGAATCATTGTCAAGGATAAAGATGCAACCAAGAAAACATATTATTGTTTATTTAAAATAGATGATCTCAACCAATTAGAGATAAAAAGAAAACATCAAATTCGTACAAGACAATTTTACTTACTCATTAGAATTTTGTTAATTACAGTTCAAACTTAAGGGTTTCATTGTGTTAGATCTTTAGCCAAAATAGCAAAATATTTGTTGTTTGAAGTTTTTTCTGAAATCAAATCAAAAGTCCACATGCATTTAAAATAAACTTTGATACTCCTGAAAGAAATGGCATATATTGACTGAATAAATACTAATTTGATTGTTTTTATTCAAACTTTAGCGGTAATTAGTTTCATTGCTCTTGGCCAGTTCACAGTTCTTTATTTTAACCATAAATTGTTAAAAAAAAATAGTGAGGTATTATTAAAGAATTTTGCTTAGGTGGAACAGCTGGTTTCAGGTGATGAGACCATATATGCTCTTGTTCCACCAAAGCAATGATGGTTTACAGCAGAATGCATAGAGTGTGAAGGTACGGGTAGAATCTTTGGTTAGCTTGCTTGTTAGTCGAACCATCAAGTCATTGTTATGTTAGGTATACTACCCTCCTTTGGGAGTAGTCTTGTCCTACATATAGATATATATTGGTTATCTGTAGGACTAGTCTATTCTTAAATGAGGGTATTATACCGAACTTATAATGGTTTCACGATTCAACTAGCAAGCAAGCTAACCAAAGATTCTACCCTTTTCTACACACTCAATGCATTCTGCTGTAATACCATATATATTTATTTAAGTTAGTAAAAAAAATAATTAATGAACACTTGTAGTACCTGAGAACTAGATAATCAGTTTACATTGTCTGATATTTATATTTATAATGGATATTTTTATTAGGTTTTTTGAAGCCCTGTCATTTTGTTACATGAAGAAAAGGTCCAATTTTACTAGACACCTTAATGATAAAACGTAATTAAAACCTATGGCTGTGATTCTGTTAATGTATATATGAATATAGCATTCCATATTACGGAGTTGTGTCAATTTTGTGTATAATGAACAACTGTATCAGCACAAAGGAATTTCAGAATTACCTCCCCTTAAAGCAAATTTGATAATATATACCTCACATGTACTAAATTTTGATATGGTAAATCAGAACAGTTGTGATCTCTCCCTGGAAAAGATTATTATATTTTAGAATATTATTTACTCAATCAAAAAGTTAAACAGACATTGTCATCATAGCAGCAAAATTAAATGTATAGAGTGATGTAATATTGACTTCACAGACATTTTGCTCCACTGATATAACATCAAATTAAACAATATTGTTAATTTAAATTAAGAAGATTCTGAGTAACTATAGGATAATTTTTTTTATATATATGAGATGCCATCATTGGTTTGCTTTATTGAGGACTTTTAGGTTATATTTGCAAAGTCTATAGGTTTGGGTGAGTGACTACAGTAAGAAAGCAATATCAAAGCAGCAATTAAAGCATATTGTCTTGGTAATTTTAATGTCCTTTTAAGCTAACATTGTTATGTTCAAATATTATTTTTAAATCTGACAAATTTTAATGGACATTTTTTCTCTAAAACAAACTGTCAACCATTATATTGACTCACAATCAGTTGACCAAAATTCTGTGCAATATAGACCTACAATAATAACTTGAGGAAAACAGTTCTGATTTACCATAGACATACACTACATCCAATACAATTGGTCTCTGTATAAGGAATAACTCTGTGCTGTGTATATATTCATTGTAAATTACCATTCATTCAATCATTTAAAATCAGTGGCTGTTCACCATATGTTAATTTGCTCAGACCAAGGTGATTAACTACATTCCAACACTAAATTATATAGAAAATGTTTAAAGCAAACTTATTTTCCATAAACTATTTATATCAAACCAACATACTGTTAATTATGATAAAGATATTTTAAGGTTAGGAAATGCCAAAGGGGTCAATTTTTATAGTGTTATTAAATGGAAAAAAATAGAATTTTTCAGTTGCAAGAAATGAGTCAACTTGTTTTACAGTTTGGTATATACTTGTTGGGTAGATAAAGGTATTTATAAGCAAAGAAGCATTCAAGAACATGTACTTGGGTAGTGTTCAAAATGATATAGGATTAAGAATTATTCCTTAATTTTGTCGTTGCTTGCTGATTTGCCTCGTTTCAATGTCGGACAAGGTAATCAAGCAGTGTTTGTAGTATAAATTAATTATCATTGGTGACTGACAACAGTTCTATAAGACTGACGTAGGTCAAAGTCCAGTTGCCTGGAAAAAAAGTTAAAGACTAAGATTTTATTATGATTATAAAACCAAAATTTTGAAAGAAACCTAGATATATGATATATTATAAGAATTTACTCTGTTTATGTATTCTGAGATATTGTTTATCTATTTATGAACAAATTTATTTTTATTTCTTATATAGTGCGTCTTAAATATTTTTCTGTTGACCCTGTTTTCAAGTTTTTGTTCAATTATCTATTTCCTGTTGTTTTATTTATAGTTGTTTACTTTTTAATGTTAGAAACTTTATTACTGTTGAATGAAAATAAAACCTTTGTTAAACCAATATTTTAGATAACAATTCTAGTCAATTTATCTTACTACACAAATATTGCTTTATTTATTTTTTATGAGTAAAATATAATTTATTTATTTTTATGTTATGTTTTTTAAGAATTTTAAATTTAACAATGATTAACATATTTTCTTCATTCTGTGTAATATATTTAACCAGTTTTATTCACGATCTAAAACTTCATTCAACCAAAATTGCAATGTTTTTGTTTGAGGTCATTTGAACAATGAAAAAACCTAGTATTCCCCTTTGGTGTTTGGAAATATTTTATCCACTAGTTGAGTTTCTGGTCAGATTGTAAAGGCAGGTATTGATTTGTGACCATAAATCTGTAATTTGATGGTAACAAAAATGTACTAACCAGATTAACTGAGTCCCAATCAAGACTTGCATAAGTTTTACATATCAACTAAACTCAATTCACCTCAACTGCTCGATAAGACAAATTTGCAATTCAGTTTTGAACCTAATTCAAAAAGTAATTTACATTGGGTTATGGTTCAACATTCAATTAATTGATGCGCATATAAATAACTAACTAGTCCAGGTTATACCAAAGCCATTACAATGTGGTATCAGATTATTGTGATTCATGAGCATAAATAAAACCATAAAAATATATAACCAGTTTGTTTTTGTGTAAAATATACTAGACAGTACCACTGTTAATATATGTACAAATGAATTTAGTGCTGACAAAAAGGGCTGGATCCCTTGGTATATATATATATCATTACAGATGTTTTTATACACTTGTAAATCTCATGCTATATGTTTATTTTGTTATTATGATTGTAAATATTATTATCATTCGTAAAAAATCATAAAATGGCCATTTGAAACATTCCGTGAGATCAGTTTCTTTTTTTTTTGTATATAAGTGTGTAGAACCATTCCAGAAAAATTGCAGTGACCAGTTGACCTCTCTCAAAAAATTTGTGCAATTTTGATTATTTAATATGTGTTCATATTCAAGTTTGTTATTATATAAATCAGTCAAAAGCTAAGGTAATCCTACTTTTCAAAATAAAATATAAGAATAAAATTCTACTGTTATGAATGACAGTAGGGTGCTGAACTTAAATTATTTCAGAATAGTAACTGGGTATATATATATATCTTGATATATAGTGCAGACTCTTTTCAATCAGTGAAGATCAAATGTTTACCGAATTATGTCTGGTTTTGCTTTTATTGTTTTTGGGTTGCTGTTCAATTGATGTAAAACTACATTTCCGTTTAATCACAAACAAATTGTACATTCAGTATGGAAACAGATAAATATAACATGCCATTTCAAATTGGGAAATGTAAGAGTTTAACATTGTAGATTGTTCACATAAATGGGGGAAATGAAACAGCTGAACAGCGCTTTTATTACTGTTGTTCATCTCGAAAGTAAGCTCATGTATGTTGTTTAACCGAATAAGACCAACCTACTTTGACCAAGCTAAGACGTCCAAAATGTGCAAAACTGCAAAGTTGTCTTATAGTTTTTATGACAGAACAGATTTAAGTTACTTTAAAAATAAACAGGTGTTATATAATTTTCTTGGATTTGTTTAAGGTAATTTGAATTTTACATTGAAACATCTGATAGATACTGAGATTAATATTACTCAACTGAATTTGTTTGTTTCAGGTGACTTTATATTACTATAAACCAGAGTTTCACCTGAGCAAGTTTAGTTTCCAAATTTTATCTCAAAGATTCAACTGATAAATAGTTTTGGTGTAAAATGTTAAACAAACATGGCTATGCTAATATTCTCCAAAGAGAATCTAAAAATATACTTATTACAAAGTAATATTCACACAAGTACAAGCATTTTTAAAATTAAGGCATTCTAATATTAAATCAACTTTTTCTCTGTTTTGGTCATGATTAACACTAAGCACTACATTCAACATTGAGCAATTTATGTATTTATTTAAAGTAACATTATTAATTTAATGCCCTCTATTAGGCAATGTGTCAGTTGGTAAATTTAAAATAAAAAATATAAATTTAAACACTTTTTGAAAGAAAATTCAAGCTTCATATCTTAAGTTTTTCCAGTAAAACATTTAGCCCTTTTAAGCTGATTTTGCTGCAATTTACATTCACAGTTTTCTAAACTTGTTTGTGTGACTATTTAAAAACTGTCCAAGTTTGACATATTTGCCAATGCCAATATTTATATTCACATTATTTTTCTTGCAAAAATAAAATAATGAATCCCTTGCGAGTAATAGTTAGTTTACAATAATATGTGGACAATCAATCAAAATGTACAAAAAAGGAATTTATTTAGAAAATATGGTAGCCCCAAGTCTATTTATCCAAAATAGAAACAATATTTTAACCAAGAAATACATAATTTTGCTTTCAACAGGATAATCAACCTGTAATTTAGACCCTTTCCATGATACATTGAATGGCAAAATAATACATTCCGTTGAAGATTACAACTAAACAAAAGTATATAAATAAGAATGCCCCTTTTTTATCATATAAAATGTAGGACTGGAGAAGCAATGAAATGGTGTATACAAAATACATGTAGTATAAACATGTAAGCAGTAGTGAATGTTTGAAAAAGTGTGTGTTTGTGTGGTGAATGAGTTGAGTGTAAACGTGTGTAATCGAAGTATAAATGTAAACATCTTTTATGTATCTGAATGAGCTCAAAGCAGTGTTGTATTATCAAAGAGAAACATATGTAAAATTAAAAGCAATATTTGTTGTTATAGATCTATTTATTGTAATCTGTTTTTGAAAAAAAAGTCAAAATTTTCAAATGTTTATAAATTAAGTGAAATTGATGTGCAAAACTTGTTTCAGACAAGGATCAAATAAAAGAAATATAAATAGACACTTGTTATTTTTTACAGAAAAATATACAGGCAATTTGTAGAACATATACTGTGGATTCATTATTATTCAGGGTATCCAAGTTTCATGGATTTCTTTGGAATAAGCTAACCACAACTGATGTTTAACAAAGTATAAATTCTTTAAAGGCTTGGTTGCAGATTTTCATATTTGACAAAACCACATGATCAAATACCAATGAAAAATACAAGTACAAGGTCAATCCATGCAAACTGATACCTAGGAAAATAAATAAATGAACAAAAAGTGAGGCTACCATACTAAAAATTACCAGGGTTATCACAGTCCGTTGTGTGAATAATATATCTAAGGGAAGTTGGTAAAAGTAGAAAATATGTTTATAGCATTTTGAGTTCATGTCCTTTGTAGGATATTTAGCTACTTGAAATTACTTTTCCTAAACTGCAGAATAACTTTACACTCAATAGGGATTTTATTTAGCATACAACATATGAAAATAAGATGTGGTAAGATTGTCCCCAAAATACCAAATGATATAGATGAAACTAAAGGCCACTTTATGGCCTTCAACAATTATTTATGACAAGCAAGTAAACCAGTAACAGATATGATATACAGAAATCAATGACAATCATTGAATTGTGTTTTTCTTATATAATTCACTACCATGTTATATATAAATAAATGATAAAATGGTGCATTGCAATCAGATGACTTCCTTATTGGAGGTGTTTGCCTTGTTATGACACTACCTTATCATTAAACTCTCCCTTATATGACAAGAGTGCACTCACTGAAATGTCTGGCCTGCATTACTGAACATTGTTGTAATGAAATGATTGTTAAGTGTACATGTCAAACAGGCAGGTATCAATTGAGTCGATAGTCCTTAAGTATTGCATAAACTTAACATGATCCAATAAAATGAGGTAAAGGTCAGATAAACCAAAACAGAAATACGTGCAACACCTTAAAGGCTTACAATCATTCCATACACCAAATTTAGTTGACCTATTGCTTATTGCTTCTTAGAAACAAACTTAACCATGTAAACTTAACATAGACTTATGACCCATGAAAGTGAGGTCAAGGTCAGATGATACCTGCCAGACAGACATATACACCTTACAATAATTCTATACACCAAATATAGTTGACCTATTTCATATAACTGAAGAAAAATATACCAAAACATAACAATGTGAAAAAAATTAGGTCTGACAAGGTCAAATTAAGTAGAGCTCTTTATAAGAACCAGGCAGTGTGCCATATACATGTGATACATGGGGCCATGATGGGGGGTTTCAGATTTTATCTATAATTGGCCTAGTAGAAGCAATAAATGAAAAATGCTCAAAAAATAATTTTGAGTGGGAAAATATGAGTGGTTGCCATGGTATAAGACACTATTTTTTGGTTGTTAACCGTTGTAAAATCTTTCAAAAATCAGCTAAATCACCACATTTCAGAGCCTGATTATGAATAGAATAATCATTTTTTCATTAATTTTCATATGTTACATTGATAGAACTTGGTCAATGCTTCATTTTAGTGAAGATTGCATGTCAACCAAATTTGTAATTTGTTTGTAAAATTTTGTGAAAAAATGCATATTTTCAACTTTTCTGAAATTGGTATTTTTGCTGAATTACCACATTTTCTCTGGTGTTTTTCAGAAAAGTGCAAATGTGTACAGAATAGTTAGCACTGTAGTTATGAAGTTTGGATACTACTTTACCAAATTTAATAGAAACATGTGTGGGATTTTTTTTAGTTTTATCACCATAGCAACCGAATTTTTCCTTGGAAACAATGTTTTCATTTGCAGAATATTGCAGTTTAAGAGTTTAAATGTCCTGAATTTTTCATAACCGATAGGAAAAATACATAAAAGCTAACGCAAACTTTAAACTACAATCGTCATGTGTTGTTGACTTCAATTGTTACCATGGAAAGACATATTATCCATAGCAACATCCACTAAAAACTGCATAAATAGAAATTTATGTAAAAAAATATATATAAATAAAGGGTTCAAATTGGAATATGGCTTCATTCTTTGCTTCACTCACAGTCTTGTCTGGGATTTTTTCTTCAGATTGTTCAATAAATGTAATATGTCATGAAACATTAGGGTTGGGGGGGGGGGCTTGGAAAAGGGGGGAGGGGGGTAAGTTGAATTTTTTAAATGTTGGCATACAAGTAGATACTTGAAAAGATAACTGCGTTTAGTCGTCCAAAGAAACATTGGTTTTCGCACTTTAACTGTTTTAATAATTGTTTTTTTTTTTTTTGCAGATTTAGATATTACAAAGAATTGCATTCCATCATCTTTTGTTAGTTACTGCCAAGAAGCCGTGGACACAGCAGATCTGGACAACACCATTCCTGAAGATTTCAGTCCAGAAATAAACATTAACATAAATCTGAATGGAACCAATATAACAAGCAATACAATTGTAAATAATATCATCAATCATGTAAAGAAATATACACTTAAAAAATTATTGAGTAAAAAAAAAAATATTTTGGAATCTATTGTTGATAAAAATGATGTATGTGATAGTGATGATATTTGTGATAGTTATACTGATGATATTTGTGATAGTGATAATCATGATAATACTGCAGATGATTCTGGATTTCCAGATACCTCTGAAATGATTAATAGCTCGTTTGATTTAAATAGTACATGTACAGATAGTAATGCTGAAACCCAGCAACCTGAAAACTCTAGTATTGTATCTCAGGACTTATTTGTCGATTGACATTGGTTACCTTAATTTAAGGATGTACTTAGGTGAGGTATTGGAATCAGTGTTCAAACTCTTTGATGTTTTTCCATATGATATAAGGTGAAATGTTTTGCCCCATAACACCTACATGACCTATTTATCTTTTAACATAAGACTTTATAGCTCATAAAAGATTATTTGAAAAAATTTGAGCAGATTCTTGATTTTCTCTATTTTGATTGGAGACCAAAACAATACCAATGCAAACATGATGTTAAAGTCCAATTCAGCCTTTTCCAGCCAATTTAATAAATAAAATATTTTGAAAAAAGAGCTCCATGACCTATCAATATGTACCAATTATCAGGTTATCTGCATGTTGATATTGTAAAATATCAGTTGCGAGACGTAATATGGAGCTTTTTGGCGAGTGAGCTTTCATATAATGTCAAGCAGCTGATATTTCACAATATCAATATGCAGATAATCTGATAATCGATTTATCGGGCTATATTTGCGTGTTTCAGAAGTGTTTTCTTTGTTTCACCAGCACACAAAAGATGACTTGATAAGTTTGGGTCAAAGTTATAAAAGTTGGTTCAAACATTATGATGTCGCTAAAGTAATATGTAAGGGGCAAAGTTATTAAGTCCGGGTCAACATATTTGACGTCACAAAGACATGATACAGAATAATATTAAGAGCTGAACAGAGTGATAAAGAAAGTGGGACAATCTATAATTTTAGCTTATTTTGATCCTGAACTGATACTCTTCCAGCTGAAGGTATCAAATTTTAATTCTTGAATTATGTAACTTTACATCAGATTGCCTAAGTACATCCTAAACAAAACTATTAATCAATTAATTGAATCATTACTGTGCTTATCCAGTGACCTTTGGGGTATCACATTAGCAAAGACCAAAACAGTTTACCAAATTGCAGTCAGATTTCTACTCCAACTAACTGATCAACTGGTAAAATATTTTAGCAGATTGCTCAAGTGAAATGTTGTTAGTATGAAGTGAGTGCTGTAAAATAAAAAATTATACTTACCATCCAGATCCAATCAGTTGATACCTTTGTCAATCATTTCTAACACAAATAATATCTTACTATAGTATGAGTCACTGAATAAAATGGTATAATTTTAACATGGAAACTTCTATCATAAATAAATATTATAAATGAATAGTTCAAAACATTGTTTTGTAGGTGTATATTTTATAGCTTTGTCTTCTAAGATGAAGTTATTGTGCAATTGTGATTCGAATAACATTTTGTATACAAATTACTGATCTGCTGGCAATAAAGGGAAATAATTTACATTCAAATAATCAGCAAAATTTTGTTCTGTCTGACAAATATCAAATTTCCCCATTTAATTTGTTGAAACATTATTTCTGTTATTATTTAACTTTTATCCTCTGTTCTAAAACGAACAATGAAACTTATTTAATGATGAAAGACGATTAACAGCTGTTTTGCAAAATGTTGAATTGTTCAAAGTATAAAGGATTGTCTACCAAGGAGTACAAGATATCTTATAAGCAGTATTTTGCAAAACCTTTCTAATTTGTGTTTTACATGCCCTTCAATTTCATACTAATTTTGCATTTCATTTTTTTTTTATGAATCTTTTGTAGGCAAAATCATAAGCCTCGTATCATTGATTAAATTTTATGTGTACATTTGAACTCAATATAAATTATTTCCCTTTAATGACAGCAGATCAGTAATTTGCATAGAAAATGTTATTCGAATCACAATTGCACAATAACTTCATCTTAGAAGACAAAGCTATAAAATATACACCTACAAAACAATGTTTTGAACTATTCATTTATAATATTTATTTATGATAGAAGTTTCCATGTTAAAATTAAACCATTTTCTTCAGTGACTCATACTATAGTAAGATATTATTTGTGTTAGAAATGATTGACAAAGGTATCACTGACTGGATGTGGATGGTAAGTATAACTTTTTTATTTTACAGCACTCACTTCAAACTAACAACATTTCACTTGAGCAATCTGATAAAATATTTTACCAGTTGATCAGTTAGTTGGAGTAGAAATCTGACTGCAATTTGGTAAACTGTTTTGGTCTTTGCAAATGTGATACCCCAAAGGTCACTGGATAAGCACTGTAATAAGACTTATAAGTTACTTGAAGTACAATATGTGTAAAAGTCATATAAAATGTAACAAATTAATAAATTATTATCAAACTAACACATGTCATTTTATTGATAATACCAGAGGAGTATCTGCTGAACAGAATAAAAGAACATCTAAAATTAAAAATGTATATAATGTAGACATTAATAATCAAAGGAATAGGTATTGTGCTGTATAATAACTGGGATGTTTAACTCTTGTTTAGTAGCTGTACGAACATATTGGTATGTGATTCTTGTTATATAAGCTCTTCTGTGTTGTTCAAATTGCAGATCTGTAATGTAATCTCATCTCATTTGGGACCCAGTTAAATCTTGGCTTTTGAACTGAATGCATTCTTGGAAACATTTTTGCAAAGGCTACACTGTAATATGGGATTTGTTTGAAAATACCCTTCATTATGGAATTTCCAAGGAATGATGTGACATTTTTTTCTCGTTTAATGGTTTGATAAGAAAATGGTAAAAGACTTCATCATACACAGACAATTTTAATATGGTTTCAAATTACAAAGGTGTATCAATATTCACATATACATGTAGGTAGATATACTATATAAATCATCACACATGTACGAAAACAAACCAATACACATTATGATTATATTGATGTGTACAGTTAATTATACATATTTTCCTAGTTCTTGTTACAAAAAATTATTAGAAATTGCATACCATCTATAGAGAAGACAGTGATATTCAGCTTGTTTGAATTACCCTAAATACTGTTTATAAATACAGTCAATATATCATCAAAGAATTATGTATGTGGTAGCAGTCTTTGACCATTCCAGAAAAGTCAATGTGCTGTTACCATGGTTTATGTAGTGTTACAATTCCAGAATGGTCGACATGTAGTTGTCATTCCATAAAAGTAAGTGTAGTGTTACCATTCCAGAATGGTCGATGTAGAGTTTTTATGGTCGATGTAGAGTTACCATTCCAGAATGGTCGATGTAGTGTTACCATTCCAGAATGGTCGATGTAGTGTTACCATTCCAGAATGGTCGATGTAGTGTTACCATTCCAGAATGGTCGATGTAGTGTTACCATTCCAAAATGGTCTATGTAGTGTTACCATACATACATGATCACAGTGTTGTTACCATACATACATGATCACAGTGTTGCGACCATACATACATGATCACAAAATAGTTTGTGGCCAATGGAAAGCCTTTTTTTAAGAAAAAAACTAATAACAGTGCTACATTAACAGCCCATGATCCCATGATCTAAACATTTTCATTTCTAGAATTCTTAATAAACTCTTAATCTAAATAATTCTCTGTTTTTAGTGCAAGTTAATAAAAATCTATGAAATTTAAACACACGGTTATTTACCACAAAAAGAAGGTTGGAATTGATTTTGAGAGTTTTGGTCCCTATAGTTGTTTAGGAACTAGGGGCCAAAAAAGGGCCCTTTTAGACATTTTTCTTGGTTTTCACACAATAACTTCAGTATAAGTAAATAGAGATCTATAAAATTCAAACACAATGTATAAGAACACAAAAGAAGGTTAGGATTGATTTTGGGAGTTTTGGTCCAAAAAGTTTAGGAAATAGGGACTTAAAATGGGCCCAATTAAGCATTTTTCTTGGTTTTCGCACCATAACTTTAGTATAAGTAAATAGAAATCTATGAAATTTTAACACAAGGTTTATGACCATAAAGGAAGGTTATGATTGATTTTTTGAGTTTTGGTCCCAACAGTTTAGTAATTAGGGACCAAAAGGGTCAAAATTAAACTTTGTTTGATTTCATCAAAAAATGAATAATTGGGATTCTTTAATATGCCGAATCTTAACTGTGAATGTAGATTCTTATTTTTGGTCCCGTTTTCAAATTGGTCTACATTAAGGTCCAAAGGGTCTAAAATTAAACTTAGTTTGATTTTAACAAAAACTGAATTCTTGGGGGTTCTTTGATATGCTAAATCTAACCATGTATTTAGATTTTGGATATTGGACCATAATAGGTAAATGTCCAATTTTTAAGTTTTAAGTTCAAATTCTTAGACCACATTCATTCTGTGTCAGAAAACTATGTTGTGTCAACTATTTAATCGCAATCAAAATTCAGAGCTGTATCAAGCATGAATGTTGTGTCCATACTTGCCCCAACTGTTCAGGGTTCGAACTCTGCGGTCGTATAAAGCTGTGCCCTGTGGAGCATCTGGTTTAAGGTAGACAGATGATGAACTTCATGGGATTGCAATAGCCAGGACAACCTGGCTTATGGAAAGGCAAGATATATATGGCCCTAACAAATGTAAGAAAATT
The DNA here is from genome assembly GCF_036588685.1 of Mytilus trossulus. Lineage (NCBI taxonomy): Eukaryota > Metazoa > Mollusca > Bivalvia > Mytilida > Mytilidae > Mytilus > Mytilus trossulus. The sequence goes on from NC_086375.1 coordinate 46,663,577, forward strand.
CTGAGATGTTATTCCACCAGCATTGCTAAGTTGGAATTGTGCTAATCCTGGTAAAATAATTATGCTATTACCGGCAAAACTTACAATGTGTCCTTCTACATATATCTCACAAGTTTTAGATTATATAACATAATATCTTGTTGCGTGTGTGTGATTTGGGGAGGGGGATTCAGCTGAAGCACACTTCTTATTCTTCTGAAATCCCCCTCCTCTCCTTTTAGATAGTAAACCGGTAAATAGAGGTATCATTTTTTAAGGATGAATCTTCAAAAAAATTGTTTTGCTATTCTCAACGTTTTTTTTAACCTTTACATGAATAACGCCCTTATTTTCTGTATCTGTCTCTGTAACCTTTACAAAAGACTGCATTCATCCCGAGATTTGGAATGGAACCACTAAGCTGAAAATGTCTGCATAAATACAAGATAAATAGCAGTAATAATTTGAATACAAATTCCACACATTCAACTAACTGCAACGCTAGAAACAGCGCAGTTCATACCAATCTTATTTTTCTTTTTAATTATCAATGTTTTATAGTCCCAACAAGTTGTAAACATTCGTAGTTTGAATACTTTCTATATACTCAATTCGAAATCGGTATATAGAATAAAACAGAACAGAATATTTAATGTTTCCAAATTCAAGGGTCTATAAAGAGCATATAAACAACCAGTGATGGTGCAAACTACTGATGATACCTCGCCCAAATATTTCGTTGTTGAGTTTTGAATCTAAAAAAGCATCACACAGTATAGCTGATTAATATAAACCCTAAATCCAATTTTTAGAAATCATTGTATTTAATTGTAGTTCCTCAGAAAAATATGACGTTCTTTTTTTAACTTGGCTGTCATGTGAAAAGTGTTCCGTAAACAGGAAGTGGTTTAGTGATGAATCTGAAAACTTATCACACAATATAGCCGACTTCAATAAACCTTTAAGAAATCCTTATAATGCAGTTCATGAAAAAATTCAACGAGAATATTCATGGCACAGAGGGATGAACTGGACGGTTGGAAGGACGGACAGACAGACAGAGACAAACCAGTATACCCCACTTTTTTGAAGCGGCGGTTTAATGATTGGAACAACATAAAGACTTTATAACAATAATAATATGATATAATTATCTTTATAGCACCATAATCCTCAGTCACAATCCGAGGCAAAACAAAATAGAAAAAAAAAAAACTATATATTTATCAAATAACAGTCAGTATCAAGACATGTACTACATAATTTACAATAACTATTTTTTAACAATACAATCGTCAATATCCCCCATAATAGTCAAGTATTCTCGTGTTAACATCGAGATGTGCTAGAAATGTGCTGAATGAGTTCCTCCCTCAAATTGTTATGAAGTGAGCATTCGATTGAAAAATGACAACTCTATCAGCTGTACATTACGATTTTTCAATTCCTAATGTAATGGGTGAGCACTGATTCTTAACTAACACATGCACTACCTTTCTTAAAATCTAAGGAAGCGTATAAACGCCACAAATTTTTTTTTTAATTTTCTTCCAATGTTTGCGTTACAACGCAAACCTTTGCAAAATAATGCAAACCTTTGTTTTTATCTTATTTCTTATTCAAGATTCAAAGGAAACAGTTGTTATTAATAGAGTAGGCTGTATATATTAAAATGTATCACTATTGTAGTCATTGCAAAGTAAAATCCTTGAACAATTAGATCATATCATTGACTTCAATAATGAGCAGAATAATATAAGAAAATGTGGTATGAATGCCAATAAGAAAACTCTTTATATAAGTCACTATTCCTAAAAGTAAACCATGATAGGCCAAAGTAATCTTCAACACGAGCATTAGCTTACACTGCATGAACAACAAACTATAGAGGCCCCCAGAAACGATATCCTTGTTACTACTAGTATACATATATATTACAAAGAAAATTAAGTAAATTGCGGTTATACGAGGGAAAAAAATCAACCCTGCTAATATAGCTATAACCGAATATAAATATACTACCACAGTAAGCTCTCGTTTGTGTAAAGAAGGTTGGCAAGAAATCTAAATAGAATGAAGATGTTTTATTAATAAAATTATATTCTCTCTACCATACTATTACATTATATTACATTTGTTAAACATTTAATTTAATGAAGTACACAGAATAGACTGCAAGTGAAGTAAAGCAGTCATATTCCAATTTGAAAATAAACACCCTCTATTTCATGTATTTATGTATTTTTTTACATAAGTTTCTATTTATGCAATTTCAGAGTGGATGTTGCTAAGGATAATATATGTTTCCGTGGTAACAATTGAAGTCAACAACACTTGACGATTGTATTTTAAAGTATTTTGTGCATTTTTCCTTTGATCTTTTTTTGTGATAATAGTCATATCATGCTTCTCGCTTAAAATGGAAAAATTATCGCTAGAAACTAAGGAGGCCACATGGAGTTGCTAACGAAATTGACAACGTCGTCATAGGTAAAATAGCGATAAACAGATTATCATTGGTCATCTCAATTTCGCTGTACCAGCTCAAGCGAGAAAATCAATCTCGTTGAGATGATCAACGATAATCTATAATTATCACCACAGAGTTTGTATTTTACATGAGCAGGAGCAGGATCAGCTTACACTTCTAGAGCATTTGATATCACCCTGGTCTTGTTGGTTTTACTATTATTTTTTGTATACAGTTATTTGTATTTTGGTTGTTTTGGGCCATGGTGTTGTCTTTTTGAAATCAACTTATGAGTTTGAATGTCACTTTGGTATTGCCCACCCCAATGAACTCTCTTTTATCATCTAGAGGCAAAGTATAATTTTAGAATTATAGGACAGATATTGGTTAGATCATCAACTTCCTGAGGACCTAAAACATCTCAAATAGAAAGACTGAAGACGATCAGGGTGTAAATATTGCTCTGATATTTTTCTGTTTTAAGTTTCAATCTGTTTATTATGTTATAGACATAGAATTTCAGAAACACTGATCAAAATAAGTTTTTATAAATTAAAAAAATATATATAGGTAATATCTAACAACAATTTTACAATCTCTAAACCATTACAAAATTCTGTGACAAAACACAGCCATCCATAACACAGAATATTCAAGTTTTACATTACATAAGCACTAAAATATCCCTGTGTTCACATGGTCAATTAGAAATGAAGAAATTGCAGAAACAGATAATGACTATGAGATAAAAAATAAAGATAACATACTTTTTTGGTTTTTGATTTTTGGTTTTGATCATTTTAGCTTCATATTTGAGCTATTTTGTGGTGGCCAGTTTTAAATGGTGGAGAAATCGTGAGTACCAGGAGAAAACCATGACCTTCGATAGGAAAATTGACAAACCTGTTCATTTATGATTGGAGTCGAATGCACCCGCACAAGTGGGATTTGAACTCACAACCTCAGTGTTGACTGGCTAGCTAGTGATAACAGTCGTAACTACTTAGACCATCTGGCCACCGAGGCACCTAAGATAACATATGTATTCCAGAAATAATCATAGGTTAAGGTTAAGAAATAACCTACACTGGAGTTTGGTGTTCATTATTGTCAGATACTTCATTTTAGATGTGACAACTGGTAACTGTACATATATAAGACAAAAAGAACCAACTAATGTCAGTATCAAATTCAAAGTTTGGATGAAAATGTTATGACAGTTTAATAATTTATGGTTTTATATACTGTGGATTCATTAATATTCGTTGGATACCAATTTTCGTGGAATTCGTGGGTACTGGTGAACCACGAATTCAAATGCACAACGAATAGCATATTTTGAATAGGTTTTGTATACAGTGATTGATAAAACCACGAAATCAAATATCCACGAATATGCAAGTTTTCAGCAATCCACGAAAATTGATATCCACGAAAATAAATGATTCCACAGTACTGCACATTAAACAAAACTATTGCCATAACATCCTTCTTCGTAAATTAAATGTAAGAAACTGAAAACCTGTCACTGGGTATGGCACAACCAGATAAAGCTTGATGCCTTACATCAAGAAGCTATGACAAACAGTGGCTGAGAAAATACTACAGAAATGGTTACAGACAGATAAATACAAAAGTTCAGTGGTAAAAAATTATACCCACTCCAAAGAAGACCATATCTATTTTCAATGTACATCTTGCCTTTAATACATAACTGCTTCTATATGTAACAAATATTAAACATATCAAATAGAACATCTAAGAATTTAAAATAACAAATTTCTGTATCATATCATCTCCAGACAAAAATTGCACAATAAAAATGTTACATTCATATGTTTACATGTATATAATATCGGATAAAATATTAATTAAAAATTTTTGTTTCAAATTTACAATAAACCATACAATTCCTGAATTGTACTTCCATTTTTCTTCATTTTAGAAAACTTAATAAATAGTACTGAATATTCATCTATGAAACATATAAACTTACAATATAATATTATCAGAATTACAGAACACTCTTCACACATTCAAATTCACCTCGTAATAAATATATAATCTAATATGTAAATGTAATAGGTCAGACAATGAGCTGAATTTCAATAAAAACCAAGAACAATTGTTGATAAAACATTTTGTTAGTAGAGGTAGAATGATGACTAATGTAAAAATAAAGCTGGAGAAAGGAAGCAAAAAAAAAAACCCTCATTTCTTTGAAAAGAAATTTGTAAGAGTGTTAACATTTTCAGTTTTCTTCAATTTCTTTTTAGGCTTTACAGGAGAAGCGGCACTCTTTCTCTTTGTAGTCACTTTATTACTTTGTATATTTTCCTCTCGAAACTCTTTCTGTATTTCCTGAGCAAAATGAAAATCCATATGTTCTGGAAGTTTCCAAACTAATATCTCTTTCCCACATTTTTCACATGAAGTCAAATCTGCTTGATTTTCTGTATTGTCAGTTTTCTCTTGCGTACACTGCTGAAAAAAATTGTCAAGATTTGATCGTTTCTTTTCTTGTTTCAATTTTGCTTTAGGTTTGCTCTTCATATTTTGTCTGATCTCATGCTGAATATCTAAAGGCAATGACAGGAAAACTTCCTCATCCATATTATCTATTGACGGAGGAGCACCATTATCTGTAGGAGCATCATCATAAACAGAAATGTCATTAGAAATGCATGATGTTTCAATGGGTGTCACTTTAGAATGAACAATTTCTGAATTATCTCCCTTGCTGGTTGAGTCACTGCTGTTTGTTGATTTAATACTATCACATGAGCTTTCATTTACATCAATTACAGCAGAGCTCACTGAACCTTTTCTCAGTTTAGAAACAAAAAAGCCTGACTTCTTACTCAAATTAACACTTGTCACTGATTCAGTTTTTATAGTCTCTGATCCTTTGTTGATACTTAAATCAACTGAATTGTCATTACTTAAATCAATAGATATTGCTTCATGACCAAGATCCACACAAACTTCTGAAGAGTCAGTATTTAATGAAGTAGTTTCTGAACTTTTACCAATAGACTGTTTTTTTCTAAACAGAGCCTGTATGCTTGTTTCTTGCAATTTGTTTTTTTCAGATGATGTACCACTTGAACTGGTTGGTTCACTTTTGGGGATTTCTTCTTTGAGAGTTTTACTTTTAAAGAATGACTGAATTGAACCCTTTGGAGATGATTCTTTGTTCGTTTGAGACAAAATTGGAGATTTGGTAACAGATTCAGATTTCTTTCCAAGAAATGATGATATATTTGACTGGCTTTTATCCTGAAATTCTACAAATTTTCCTGCTGATATACCTAAGCAAGTAATGGGTGGAGACCTGGAAAATAACATTCACAAAGTTATCATTAGTATCTGATACATAAAAAATATTTCAATATGACATGACACAGACTTAGAAAATTCACCATTACACAATTGCAATTGCTTTCCTGTATATTTATACATGTATTAAAATACATGTTTATATCAAGTCATACCCCCATCAGAATTCTTTTGGAGTTAATCTCAATGGTTAATTAGATGAATTCTTATCTAAAATACACTTTTCTCTGGTTGATGAAGAGATTGATTGGTGTTCAACGCCACTTCAGCACTAATGGCTATTTGAGGGTGGTTGTTTTTTTTGGGGGGTAGACAATTTTGGAGTTCCTATAGGTAACATGACCTTTGATAGGAAAACTGCAGGTCCTAGAAAATCAACATTATAGTCGCCGTCAGCTGAAATTCGTACCGGTTATCGGTAAAAATAATCTAAACTATCAACCGCGTTCTCTCGAGATATAGTTTTTCTCATTCCATTCATAAATTGCAATAAGAAAAACCACTACTGACCTACCTTTTAAGTGATCGCACTGTAATAATCCTGACCTTCACATTTTCCAGAATGTTTTCCATTGTAATTCCGCCATCTTCGTTTCTATGAGGATCATTTGTTTACATGTGAAATTCGTCATTTACGCAGTTTCCTGAAATGTTCTTTTCATTGATGTGATACGGTTTCCTGCGCTTTATGCAAATGTTATGAAATTGAACTCCAGGGGAACACTTCCGGAAAAAACAATGGCGGATTCCACCATTCAAAATAGTCTTGGAAAATGTGAAGGTCAGGATTATCACAGTGCAATCACTTAAAAGGTAGGTCAGTAGTGGTTTTTCTTTTTGCAATTTATGAATGGAATGTGAAAAACTATATCTCGAGTGAACGTGGTTGATAGTTTAGATTATTTTAATTGATAACCGCTATGAATTTCAGCTGACGGCGACTATAGAGTTGAATACAAATGTCATGTTAAAGTTTAAAACTGAAAATTAGTGATGAAAGGCTAGTGATTCAGAAGTTATAAACTACTTAGGCCACCATGGCCCAAAAATGCTTTGAAATATTGATTAAATATAACAAATCCATGCATTGTTTCCTGTAGACTTTTTGTAATTTGGATGATGTTTTAACTTGTTATTAATTAAATTGGCTTTGTGTTGAATCTGTGAACATAAATTTTATAGATAATGCCCCCTTTTATGTTAAAATATAATGTTGTTTGGAAATGCATGTCTACCTACACCATTTCTGCAAAAAATGTCCAGAGAATCAAGGAATTAATTTAGTTGGCAATTTTACCACATCTTCTTTTTTATATATAACAATAATTTATATATTTTGTAAATATAACTTCATAATTAAAACTGATACTAAGGCAACATTTGTAATTGGTTTTATCTATTTTAAAAAGAAAGAAAACAATGTCCATATGGCGTCTTACCAAGCTGATTGATATAATGGTAGAGTGTTAAGTTTCTGTATCAACGTGAAGGCATCACTAGCAAACTTCTGAGCATCATATTTTATTACTGCACAAGCTCTAGAGACAGAGATGGATGATGGTTTAGCTAAATACCTCACACTAACTGTTAATGACTTAGCACTTCTGTTGTTCTGAAAAACATTGATCAGAATAATTCATCATTCCTGCATTACTGTTACTCATTAAACAGGTTGGGACCACTACCTTATAAGGAAATGCATAAATTAACATACTTAGGTTCTCGCACATGTAATTATTTATTTACATGTGACGCAATTTATTTTTACCTAGGTTTTTGACCAATCCACTAAATGAGTCACAATGCATGATGGACTACTACGTGTTTACAATCAACCAAGGACATGTGTTATTTACTGAAATACAACACTTTTTTTCGTGCAATGCGGGATTCACAATTTCGCTTAGTTTTTCATTTTGTGTATCCTCATTTATAGTTCGTGATATATAGTAGTACTTCCATGCTCAAATTAACGAAGAGTTATTTATATGCGAAGAAAAAAGGGTTTGAATTACCGGATATATAGCCATTAACATGTTTGATGATGGCACAGAGATTTCATGTATTTGTCAACCAGACAGCAACGAAACAACAGTAAAAAAAACACAATAACCCATGAGACAAACTTACTTGTGTAAAGTAAGCAGTCGATACCAGCCGGTGCTGATATTTACGAGTACAGCAATTTTCATATAGACAATTAAGGGCAAATGTGTGATCCTTGAATTTTGTGTTCGTAAAAAAGGCGAAGAAATATTTACATACATGGCAGTGTTATCAAAATCTATAATTATTTATTTTTGTCACATTTAAGTATATGAGACTTCCAAACTGTTCCCTTTGTTTTGAAGGAAGTGAAGTCAGCAACAGTAGTCTCAGTTTGTTTTTAACAGGCTCGGATATTTGCCAAAATGAAAAAACACTTATTTTTAGCATACTGACATTATGATGTTTATATTTTTAGTTCTGGTCCTGTTAAAAAAAAATGTTCAGTTCAGAAAGAAGTGTTTCAATGAAAGTTTTTGTATTTTCTAAGCAGAAATGATTTTGGAATGACATTATAGCGGTTTAAAAAAGCTCAAATGATTTTGGAATGACATTATACCGGTTTAAAAGAGCTCAAATAATTTTCTTACTGGACATTGGTCATTTCATTGGATAATTATTTCATGTCGTGAAATTAATGCAGGTTCAATTCATAACAAAGCACAAAACCGGTTCAACTACTTTTGCAAGGCGAAAAAGAAAGTCGAATCGTGAAGCCAGTAATCAATATTTTTTTAATCTGAGCATGCAAATTGAAGATTACGTTATATATTTTACATTAAATATATTTGCAGAATAAAAACTTTGGTAATGAGAGTCCCAGACAGGACATTAGTTGACTGTTTTCCCACTTTTTTCACGTGTTTCAAGTAGTAGTTTACTCGTAGTAGCCCACAATGCATTGGAGTTCATTGAGTCGATTGGTCAGTTTTTCAATGCCATATTGGCCTCGTGTTTTAAAAACTATTATGCAAATTTATTCTGACGTCAGAAAATCTAGAGTTCTCGACCTGTTAAACAACGTTGAATGGTCTATAATAAACTTTTACGTACATGTATATGGAATAAAATTTAAAATTTAGAAAAACTAGGGAGGGTGATTATTAAACAACTCCACAGTAGGGAAATTGGTTGTGCATAACTTTAAATGTAAGAAAACATTGTTAAATTTTAAGTCTCATGAAATTTTACTAAACAAATCTTAAAATTCAACAAATCTTAAAATTCAACAAAGTCTAAAAAATGATAATGAAACTCTTAATTGTATAAACAATTCTATAAAAGTAGTACATAACTTCAACATTCCGTCTCTTTACAGTTTCAGTATCTACGTTGAAATTGGCATACTTTTTTAAGCTTAGTACTTATTTCGTTGGATCAATGGTAAAACTAAATGCCCTTTTGGCAAAAGTTTGATAGCATATTTAATTATATAACAAATATCACTATATCATCTTTATGTTTATTATTTAACTTACATCTTCTCTGTCCTTCTCTAATCTTTCTGTAACTTCTTCAGACAACTCTTTCAACCAATGCTGAACCTGAAAAAAAATCAAATTACTAAGTCTTAATATGACAGTACATTTCAAGGCATATGTGTTAGTCTATCTGTAAATGTGTGACCTAAATAAGGAAACATTGGTGAGTTAACAAAAAGTTATATTGTTTTAAGCTTAGACAAAATATAGTTCATATCAAATCTTTTATAAAAATAGTTTCAACTATAAAGGTACAACTATGGACGAAGGAAGATAACTCCAACTGAATTTTTTATTTTGCCGAGCAAAATATAATTCCATGTTTTATATTATATTCATTAAAGTCATATGAAACGAGTGACCGCTGAAAATAATGTTCATCCAACTGTTGAACCAATGCATACATATATCAAAAACTTAGTCTTCTGTGCATGATTTTATCATTTTTCCCCATGAATTACTATTATCAGCAATGGTTTTAATCAACTGGTCAGTATTGTGAAAATATGGCAATTTTAAGTTCATGTTTTGAAGCGGAAGTTTAATCAGTGTCACCAAGTTGTAAACAATCAACAAAGAACATCGATATTGAGCATGTGTTTAAAAAGTACAATCAGATATAAAAGTTTATAGCAGATCCATGCATATTGCAATCACTGGATTTTTACGTGGAGAGTCACTTTGCATACGTAAATATGTTGGCTAATTGCTTGCTTCCGCAAGCAATTAAAACAAGAGGCTCCAAAGAGCCTGTGTCGCTCACCTTGGTCTATGTGAATATTAAACAAAGGAAGCAGATGGATTCATGACAAAATTGTGTTTTGGTGATGGTGATGTGTTTGTAAATCTTACTTTACTAAACAGTCTTGCTGCTAACATTTATCTCTATCTATAATGAAGTTGGCCCAGTAGTTTCAGTGGAAAATGTTAATAAAAATTTACAAATTTTATGAAAATTGTTAAAAATTGACTATAAAGGACAATAACTCCTTAGGGGGTCAATTGACCATTTCGGTCATGTTGACTTAATTGTAAATCTTACTTTGCTGAACATAATTGCTGTTTACAGTTTATCTCTTTCTATAATAATATTCAAGATAATAACCAAAAACAGCAAAATTTCCTTAAAATTACCTTAAAAGGGGCAGCAACCCAACAATGGGTTGTCAGATTTATCTGAAAATTGTAGGGCAGATAGATCTTCATCTGATAAACAATTTTACCCCATGTCGGATTTGCTCTAAATGCTTTGGTTTTTGAGTTATAAGCCAAAAACTGCATTTTACCCCTATGTTCTATTTTTAGCTGTGGCGGCCATCTTGATTTGATAGTCGGGTCACCGGACACATTTTTAAAACTAGATACCCCAAAGATGATTGTTGCCAAGTCTGGATTAATTTGGCCTAGTAGTTTCATAGGAGAAGATTTTTGTAAAAGATAACTAAGATTTACGAAAAATGGTTAAAAATTGACTATAAGGGCAATAACTCCTAAAGGGGTCAACTGACCATTTCGGTCATGTTGACTTATTTGTAAATCCTACTTTGCTAAACATTATTGCTGTTTACAGTTTATCTCTATCTATAATAATATTCAAGATAATAACCAAAAAACAGCAAGATTTCCTTTAAATTACCAATTCAGGGGCAGCAACCCAACAAAGGGTTGTCTAATTCGTATGGAAATTTCAGGGCAGATAGATCTTGATCTGATAAACAATTGTACCCCATGTCAAATTAGCTCTAAATGCTTTGATTTTTGAGTTATAAGCCAAAAACAGTATTTTACCCCTATGTTCTATTTTTGGCCGTGGCAGCCATTTTGTTTGGTGGACCGGATCACCGGACACATTTTTTGAACTAGATACCCCAATAACAATTGTGGCCAAGTTTGATTGAATTTGGCCCAGTAGTTTCAGAGGAGAAGATTTTTGTAAAAGATTACTTTAATTTAAGAAAATGGTTAAAAATTGACTATAAAGGACAATTACTCCTTAACGGGTCAACTGACCATTTCGGTCATGATGACTTATTTGTATATCTAACTTTGCTGAACATTATTGCTGTTTACAGTTTATCTCTATCTATAATAATATTCAAGATAATAACCAAAAACTGCAAAATTTCCACAAAATTACCAATTCAGGGGCAGCAACCCAACAACAGGTGGACCGATTCATCTGAAAATTTCAGAGCAGATAGATCTTGACCTGATAAACATTTTTACCCCGTCAGATTTCCTCTAAATCCTTTGGTTTTTGAGTTATAAGCCAAAAACTGCATTTTACCCCTATGTTCTATTTTTAGCTGTGGCGGCCATCTTGGTTGGTTGACCGGGTCACGCAACACATTTTTTAAACTAGATACCCCAATGATGATTGTAGCCAAGTTTGGTTCAATTTGGCCCAGTAGTTTCAGAGAAGAAGATTTTTGTAAAAGTTAACAACGACGACGGACGACGGCGGACGCCGGACGCAAAGTGATGGGAAAAGCTCACTTGGCCCTTCAGGCCAGGTGAGCTAAAAACTAGAGGCTCTAAAGAGCCTGTGTCGCTCACCTTGGTCTATGTGAATATTAAACAAAGGAAGCAGATTGAAAATTGACTACAAAGGTCAATAACTCCTACAGGGGTCAATTGACCATTTCGTTCATGTTGACTTATTTGTAGATCTTACTTTGCTGAACATTATTGCTGTTTACAGTTTACCTATATCTATAATAATATTCAATATAATAACCAAAAACAGCAAAATTTCCTTAAAATTACCAATTCAGGGGCCGCAACCCAAAAACAGGTTGTCCAATTCATCTGAAAATTTCAGGGCAGATAGATCTTGACCTGATTAACAATTTTACTTCATGTCAGATTTTCTCTAAATTATTTGGTTTTTGAGTTATAAGCCAAAAACTGCATTTTACCCCTATGTTCTATTTTTAGCCGTGGCGGCCATCTTGGTTTGATGGCCAGGTCACCGGACACAATTTTTAAACTAGATACCCCAATGATGATTGTGGCCAAGTTTCAAATAATTTGGCCCAGCAGTTTCAGGGGAGAAGATTTTTCTAAAAGATTACTAAGATTTACGAAAAATGGTTAAAAATTGACTATAAAGGGCAATAACTCCTAAAGTGGTCAACTGATCATTTTGGTCATGTTGACTTTTTTGTAGATCTTACTTTGCTGAACATTATTGCTTTTTACAGTTTATCTCTATCTAAAATAATATTCAAGATAATAACCAAAAACAACAAAATTTCCTTAAAATTACCAATTCAGGGGCAGCAACCTAACAACGGAATGTCAGATTCATCTGAAAATTTCAGGGCAGATAGATATTAACCTGATTAACAACAGTGTTCCCGCCTGCCCTAAATAGAAGGGCGCCCCGCCCTTGGTGCCTTTACCCCCGCCCTTCTGCCCTCCAAAGCCAAAGAATGTCCCCCTCTGCCTTTTCAAAAGATACATTTTACAAATTTCATGCCTTCTGGCGTTTCCGGTGAAATTGTTATCTGATTGTGTAACACTAATTAACTGACAATAGGATTAAGTTAAATACCTAATGCCTTTGGCAGTTTTATCACCTCTGCTAATGATTGTTCACTGCTAATTAGTGGATTTAAGATAATTGAACAAATACTAGATATTTAATACAGAATGAAAATGACCATGTCAGCCATTTGTAATGTTTACGTATTATAGTATATGTACACATAAAAAAATATATTTTAAAATAAAATTTAAAACAATTTAATAGGCATACTAAGTTTTTACTAAATTAGTAGATTGGTAAAAACGTTTTGTTTTAAAACCACGAGTATGAAATTAAAAGAAGAACCAAAGAAATTTGTATTTGAACATAACAAGATTGCACCACTTCCTGTTTTATTTCTTGTATTATAATCCTCCTTACATAGGAGCACTTAACAAATGCTTTTATTTTTTAACCATAATGGAGTTTATACCTACTGTAATATATGCAATGTATTATTGCATCATTATAATATAATCATCTCTTGTATCACCTGTTATATTTATAAAACTCCCTACTTAGGAGCACTTTGGTGTGCACTTCTTAATACTTTTTTGTAACAATTTAAAGGATTACAAGTTAGGTAACTTTCAATAACCATGATAACACAAATACTATACATGAATGTCTAAACAAGTAATTTTAATGTAGATAATTTGATTACATAACAACTTCAATTTTGTTTAGCTCCATCTTTCAGAACTACTTGTTTATTTTTATAGACTTGTATAATTAAGTTATATAAATTATAAAATTAAAAAAAAAAGATTTTTCTAAGGATTTTTTTCCTGATCAAAATGCACAGTTTGCATAAATTAACATCAATTAAAATGATATGCTTTGTGTCATGGTATGATAATTTGATAATAAAAAAATCTTACTGGAACCAACACTTGGAACACATTAATTTCTGTGTAAGGTTAAAATACAAGTAATGTTCTGCAGCTGAGCCTAGCAATATATATATACATGTATTCAAGGTTATTAATACACTGCCAAACAGTGCCCTTACAATTTGGGTTATTGCGCTAAAGTGCCCTTTCAGACAAGTAGCCCCCTTCTGCCCTGAGATTCAAGCTGGAACACTGAACAATATTACCCCATGTCAGATTTGCCCTAAATGCTTTGGTTTTTGAGTTATAAGCCAAAAACTGCATTTTACCCCTATGTTCTATTTATAGCCATGGCGGCCATCTTGGTTAGTTGGCGGGGTCACCGGACACAATTTTTAAACTAGATACCCCAATGATGATTGTGGCCAAGTTTGGTTAAATTTGGCCAAGTAGTTTCAGAGGAGAAGATTTTTGTAAAAGTTAACGCAGGACGACGACACAATTTTTAAACTAGATACCCCAATGATGATTGTGGCCAAGTTTGGTTAAATTTAGCCAAGTAGTTTCAGAGGAGAAGATTTTTGTAAAAGTTAACGCAGGACGACGACGGACGAGGTGAGCTAAAAAGTAAACTTCTTCTGAATTTTGACAAATTAAATAATTTTCTTCAGAAAAAAGTATATGTACAAAAGTTTATAATGAAAACTATCCATTTTGATATAAAAAACCTATGATCATTTTTTTTAATTTGAGGTTTCATATGACTTTAAATAGCATAATGAAAGGAATCGTTACAATTTAGTGCTCACAAGCATTTGATTAAAGCAGTCACTGAATCATGAAAATGAGGTAAGAAGAACTGACATATGCCAGATAGATACTTTATAACAGAAGGCATCTGTATACAAGATATATCTAGGACTTCTATGTTTTGAAAAAGCTTCAGACAAAAAGATGAAACTGAATAAGCATATCTGTGTGTTTATCCAGAAAAAAAACAAATTTCTATGCAGCATATAATGCATATATTATACATGTACAATTACCTTTTCTTTTGTATCAAGACAAGTTTTTCCTTGAAAGTTTTTACTACAGCCAATAGATTTAGGAAGCTGTCTGGCTGAAACTGCCTCTTGTTCTATTCCTCTACATAGTTCATAGATCCAATGACTGAAATTTATCAATTCTATATCAAATATGGAAATATTAAAAGGCTAAATATCCCATAAAACATTATTCTTGAAGTTCATTTTGCATTTACACATGTATTGTATTAGGATGTGTCTTGCCTTTTAATGAAAATTAGACACATTTTGAGTGGTATACTGGTTGGCACGATGCCTCTTGTTTTAAGTTCAAATTGAGGTATCTGAATCATCACCATGTAATCATTGAAAAAGAAGATGTAGATTCTAAATAAATAATACAAACTCTTTTTTTTTTTTATTAATAACATGATACTTTTTCTAGAAATAGCATGAAATTAGTATATTTGATTAAAAATTAATATATGTCTGACTTCTTATTCTCAAGTATGACCATACTATTCATTAAGGTGTGGAAACCTTTAAAAAGGTATTTTATTAGTACATATATTGGCTGCTATTCTTCTTACTATCATGACTATGACTATACAGCCATAAGGAGTCAATAGAACGCCTTTTCAAAAGTATATAGCCTAAATAATTGAGTTTTATAAGGGTCATGTAAACACATTTCATAGGGATATCACCCATAAAGCAGGAAAATTGGCAGGTTGATTGATTTGCCAAATAAAAAGCCAAAGAATTGTAGCATCAATGATTTTGAACTAAAATTAAATATGACTGCTGATTAAGAATAAAAAGATGACTTTTACGTATACTACTGATGATTCATTTATTTTCGTGGATGGAAGAAAACTTGCACACTTGTGTATTTTTGATTTTTTTGTTTTTCCCAAAATTCGATGTTCAGTGGTTGCTGTTTGTTGAAGTGATTCATAAGTCTTTCTAGTTTTTCATTTTTATATAGATTAGAACATTTGTTTTCCTGTTTAAATGGTTTTAAACTAGTCATTTTGGGGGCCCTTTTATTTGGTGTTGAAGGCTGTACTTTGACCTATAACTATTTCCTTTTACAAATTATGACTTTTATGAAGAGTTGTCTCATTGGAAATCATATCACATCTTCTTATATCTTTATACAACCCTATAGAAAATGAGTAATTCATTGAACAATAAATTTGTGATCCATCTATATCCAAAAATCTATAAAAATTGGTATCCAACTAATAATCAATCCCTAGTATATAAAATTCAATCAATACTCTATCAATTCTAGCTATTCTTAAATAAGCCTACCCAGTTTTATCACCCAAACTATTCTGCAGTTCAGTTAAAGGAAACTTAACCAAATCTCCTATAAATTCAACATTTAGTTCTTCCACCAAGGATTCACCCAACTTGCCTCCAAGATTTCGTCTAAAAATACAGATATTGTGATAAGTAAACTGTTAAAATCTAATTCTGTACTTATATATATAGAGATATTTGATTAACACAAGCAGTGTTAACGATAATTGCTAAGTTTTTATTTAAGCCCCAGTCCCACTAGACCACGATCGCACCACGCTCACCGCGATCTAAATTAAATTCAGATCGTGGTGAGGTCGCGGTATGAACGGCATGACTATGTAAATTTTCGTTGCTTTCACGATGCTACTACGTCCTCAATACGCTTCTGCAACGATCTTGCTACGATTATAACACGTTCTCACCGCGCTTATTCTGCGACCTTACTACGCTTATCAAGATCTTTCTACGCTCATCACGTTCTCACTACGACCATACCAAGAGCTATCCGATTGCAACACGATCTAACCACGCTTCTACTGCGATAATAGCACGTTCTTACCACGATTATACTACGTTCAAACCGCGATCTTACTACGCTCTCAGCAATAACGTCAATATCATGTTCAATATCAATATAGTATTATTCCTTCATTTCAATTTCCGATTAATACGTAGATTTCTCAAAAAAAAAATACAATCATGCCACCAAAATCTACTAAACATGTAGGCGTGGTGTTAGGGTTGATGTAGAGGCAGATGGAGATATGATAGTAACGAATCTTGATCAAGTAGAGATGTTGGACCGACCAATCCGACCTAAAATACAACCTACTGCTGGTCCATAGAGCTAGAATGTCGATATTTTAGTAAACAATAGCAGATGTGAAACAGAGGTGTCAAAAGATATAGGAAGATGTGGTAGAGTGCCAAAGTGACAACTCTCAATCCAAGTAACAATTTTTAAAAGTAACAATTATAGGCCAAGATACGGCCTTCAACACGGAGCCTTGGCTTACACCGAACAGCAAGATATAAAAGGCCCCAAACATTACTAGTGTAAAACTGGAAAACCAACGGTCTAATTTATGTGAAAACAAGATGCATGGTTGAGCCGTTAGAGAAAATGGACAAGAAGTACCAATTACACACAGACAAACAAAACCTGGAAAGAATTAAAATATTTATAAGAAAATGACAATGAGAATAATGGTCATAGTATGAACGTAGTCAGGTCGTAATAGGAGCGCGATGAGGACGGCAAGGGCGTGCTAGAATCGTACTATTGTCTTAAACAGCGTGGTATAGTCGTAATAGAAGCGTAGGTTGGTCGCGGTGAGAACGTGGTGATCGTAGTAAGGTCGAAATAACGTCACAATGAGATCGTAGCGCAGTTTCACCGAATAGAATCACGCTTTCGCTACGCTCTCACTACGATGGTACAGCGACCTTTGCGATCTTACTTCATTCTTAGCGCGCTCTCACTACGCTTCTACTACGACCTGATTTCGCCACGACAGCACGACGTTTGTTTTGAACATGTTCAAAGTTTGCCACGCTCATCACGATCTTGAAGACCTCACCACGACCGTGATAGGACCTTACTGCGATCTACACGATCGTACTAAAATCATCAAAATTTGCATTTTTTTCTCAGATCGTAGTGCGATCGTGGCCTAGTGGGACTGGGGTATTAAGGAGGTTAGTTAAAATAAGTTCAAATATTGATCTATTCATGTACAAAATTTGTAAGGATTGTGCGGAACCCAGTGTCTTGCCTACTTTATGAATCTAATATATGTTTAAGAAACTATACCTGCAGATTGTATGTAATGTTCACTGGAAGAAAACTATGTACATAGTTAAGTAACATTGTCATAAACAAGCTTATGTCCAAGCTTGGTAGGAATCAAGGATAGTTTAAAAAAGTTATTAAAGTTTCAACAACTTTAACCAAAGAGTTAATATTTGTGGACATTGCCTCCGCCTCTAATGGAATGTAGGATCTCTATGTCTCACTTTTTCGACAAAAGTTGAGGCTCAACAAAAATGACATTATTAAAGTAATATGACTTACATTTTCCTAACAGGTAATGTACTGAACAGACCTTGTACAGAGCCATGTGGTGTAACTGTTTGTTTGTTCGGCTTATTAATACCACAGGATAATTTGGCTAACATCTAAAATATCAAAAACAAATTTGGTCAATAAATTATTCATATAGCAGTGTTGTAAATAGAAATAAAACACATTCAAATATATATCTGAAACAGGCAAATTTTTTATATCTTTTATAAGAAAGTGCTAAAGGCATGATAAACTAATCAATTCAATTAAAACGACTCCAGGGATCTCCATGGATGAAAATTGAACGCTGGATGAACTTACACCATCACAAACCATATCTACACCATACAGTGTAGAGTGATCGAAAGTATTTCATTCCTCCATAAAAGGAATGACGAACATGATAATTCATTGCTTTTTTAAATTATATTTTTTGGAATTTTCATTTTCATTTTCATTATAGAAGTGTCAATACTTTCATTAACTGCCATTTGTAACTACAATGTAATCAAATGCAAAGCCTTCATGCTCCCTCTTAAGTTGAGAATGACCAAAAGCAGTCATGAAGGTCCCCATGTAGATTTCTTGTTATTTTGGTCATGAACCCATTGCCGGTATGGCTGATTTGCAGCAACAACAAAACGATTTGTACTGGTTATGTAAAAGGTTGAAGAAATTTTTATAGCAAACGTTGACAAATGAAAAGGTTTTTAATGTCTTTATCTAGCAAATTGATGATATGCAACATGCATCTTTAGAGTATGAATATAAACTGGAAACGTGGATGTATCAATTTCATTGTAAACTACGAAATAAATTCTGACAGAATAATGATATGATATTTCTTCACAGTAAATATTTAAGTTTTTACTTTTTAACTTTCAAAGTAATTCTATATTATCGATACAGCAGGACTCAAGTTATCTGTGATTAAATAATATTAATGTTTTACGTTTTATTTTGTACTTCTTGAAATGGGGGATGCTAATAGCAAAAGTCAAAATAAAAGCGGGCCGCCATCATTAAACAGACAATGGAGACCCCTGGACTCTTTCCATAATATCATCTTTTTTTTTTGGAGGGGATTTTCTTTGCAATGCTGAAAATTATTTCTGACAAATATTACAATTTTTCTATGATAACAATCACTCATAACAAGGTCAACTATATCAAAGCCATACTTGTGTTGGTTTACTGTATAACTGTTTTGGAGTTTGGTGGGATGTCCATTTTCATTGAACTTGTACACATTTTGTGTAGGGGCAAGCTCAACCCTGTGCTGTCTTTTTTTTTTGCTGTGTTGGAGACCTATTGATGGCCTTGGGTTGATTTCATCTCTTTAATAGGTCAGGTTGTTGTCACTTTCCATTCTCAAGTTTGTCTCATTGACGTATACCCACATTTCCTTTTATTCGTACAATTCTAAATAAATGTAAAACCTTATTGTGAGCAATACCAGCAGAACATCTAAAGCCAGTCTCTTCATAGACAGCTGCTCTCATTTCCTCACTAATCATTGCTCCCACAGCTAGCTTCTTGTCTTGTATATTGTTAAAATCATCTCCTTCATAGACAGAATCTAACCAGGATTCCAAGCCTTCCTTCCTGTCTGAATAAAGGTATCAAAACCAGGTCCGTTATCAATAACAAGCAAATCAATCTTTCCATGGTATTAAATGTATATACAGATTTTTAGGTTGAAAATAATGTAATTTTAACTATTTTTTTCAAGCTGTAGCTTATCAAACATATTTAAGTCAATGTTGAATACTGTAATTAAAGAAATTTCTGTATACATTTATTATTGTGATTGCCAACATGTAAGGTTAGTTACAATGATACCAGGAAAGGCTGTATTCTTTTTAATTTTTTTTACTTGTGTAATACTGTAAATTCAGAAATTATTGTGTGCATTTATTATTGAAATTTTGTCATTTTTGACTTATTAGCGATTTTTATTTCAACAATTTCACAAAAAAACGGTTTAATTTATATAAAATATTTCAAAATACGAGTTTAAATTATTGGGTTTACAACTCTGTCGCATTTTTCGCAATAATAAAAACCTTGCAATAATTTCTTAATTAACAGTATCCTTCAACCCCCCAAGTTCGTCCCACCCGCAAGTTTGTCCACCATCATTGTTTTCATTTATCGCGCATGCGGAAGACCCGTGACGTCACTTACAAGCTGATCAGCGTTCTATATATAGTAAAGAACAACGTGGAAAAGTGAAAACAAAACATGAGATTGAAACAGGCAAATAATCATAAAAATAAAAAAATCTTTGTCAAAACCGCCATTTATACTAATTCCCTTTTCTAGCTATCTTTAAATGGATTTTTTAATAGTAAAACACAGGGGAAATCCCTTCTAAACTGAGTTGCCGATTTGTTTACATTCCAGTGATCAAGACTGATGACCTATAAAAGTATGTCAGGCCAAGCATACGTAAAAATCGTATCTTACAAATATGGAAATTTTAATGATTTTTTTGCACAGATTATGAAAAATTCGGGAAAAATTATGAATTATCGCTATAAAATGGCTTCTACTGCCGAATGTGATTTTCCCACAGCATCATGGTTGCTAAAAAAGCTAAGGCTTTGTTAATTCCAGACCAATATTTACAATAGAGGGCTCAAAATATAGCTGAGAATTTACACTTTTCATACAAAGAAATAGATATACACACATACACAATGTTAAAACAAAAAATACAGCAATAAACAAAAGACATCTCATTACATTTCAGGCTAAACCTACCTTCCTCAGACATGATAAAAAGTACAGGTTGTACAGCCCCACAGCTTTGACAAATGCATATATATCCGTAAAGAATAATGAAATGTCACAAAGAAAAGCAGCTCTTCAATTTAATGTCCCAAGGCTATTTGTATTCAGATATCGCAGATAAAATTTATTCGTTCATTGTGTAATCATACGTTTTTTGATTGAGTTAAGTCTGCCAATTGATATTTTATCGTATGTTTTTCTATGTTGTGATGTTATGCTATTGTTTCAGAAAAAGGGAGAAGGTTTGGGCCCATTAAAACGTTTAATCCCGCTGCAAATGTTTGCACCTGTCCTAAGTCAGGAATCTGATGTACAGTAGTTGTCGTTTGTTTATGTAATATATACATGTTTCTCGTTTCTCGTTTTGTTTATATAGATTAGACCGTTGGTTTTCCCGTTTGAATGGTTTTACACTAGTAATTTTGGGGCCCTTTATAGCTTGTTGTTCGGTGTGAGCCAAGGCTCCGTGTTGAAGGCTGTACTTTAACCTATAATGGTTTAATTTTTAAATTGTTATTTGGATGGAGAGTTGTCTCATTGGCACTCACACTACATCTTCCTATATCTATCTATGTGATAGAATCACTGGCAAAATAAGTCCAGATTGTGTCACCACTGGAAGGGCACCTGTCTTTTCGCTTGAAGAGGAGGCACGCATTGTGGAACATGTAAAGTCCATGGCTTCATATGGATATGGGTACACTAGACAAGAAGTTACAGATCTAGCTACTGATTTTGCCCACACAATCAAAATAAAACCAAGGAGTGAAGAATTTACCTTGAGATGGTTTGAGGGTTTCATAAAAAGATGGCCAGAACTTAGAGTGGTGAAACCTAGAAGTTTGGAGATTCTTCGTGCAAAATGTGGTTCTGTTGCTTATGTTGAAAAATACTTTGCAAGCTTAAAGGAAGTCGTCCTAAAATACAATCCTCAAGATAAACCGCATCTCATATTTAATGTTGATGAGAAGGGTATAACACTGAATCATAAACCACCTAATGTTGTATCTGGAATCGATTGTAACACATCATCAGTAACATCTGGAAGGTCTAGTACTACCACCATACTTGGATGTGGCAGTGCCTCAGGATTTGCTGTTCCTCCATATTTTGTATTTGAAGGGAAAATAATGAATTGATGAAAGGTGTAACACCTGGTGCTGTTGGTGCAGTATCAGACTCAGGATGGTCCAATACCAACATATTCAGACAATATTTAACAGATCATTTTCTTAAATACATCCCTGGTAGAAACAATGACAACGTACTTCTTCTCCTCGACGGACATAAATCACATCTAGCAGTTGACATAATTGAATGGGCACAGGAACATCACATCATCATTCACGTCTTACCAGCTCATACCTCACATATTTTACAACCTTTGGATGTTGGATGTTATGGGCCGTTGCAGCGTATTTACGATAATGAATGTCACAAAACCTTACGTAAAAACTCCTCAGTAATAACCAAATATAATATATGTGAACTAGCCTGCAAAGCATACCAGAAAGCACTGTGCCCAGAAAACCTTCAGTCAGCATTTAGAAAGACTGGAATATACCCCTTGGATAAGACTGTCATCAACCAAGATCAACTGAAACCATCAGAGGTATTTACAAGAAATGAGGAATGTAAAGAAACTACAGAGACTACAGATGAACCAAAAACAGATGAGATCCAAATGCAAGAAGTCCAATTAGTCGAAGTTGATATGAATAGAGTAGTAACAGAAGCTGTTGAAATTGCTGTGACTGTGACTGATGTTGTTGAAGATATGCATTATGCAAGACCATGATACTGCTGTACCACACTTCTTTGCGGAACGAATAAACAAAGTAACAAACTAAAAAAAAATGAAGTCCGAAAATGACAAGAAAGAAAGAAAAACACTTGGAAAGATTGTCTCTGGTATGCCAATAACTGAAAGTGAGGTAGCAGAAAAGGTTAAACAGCAGGTTGAAAACCAAGCAACCAGAGTTGTAAGAAAGCTGGAAAACAAAATAAAAAGAATACCTCCACTTCTGCTTCATCACTTACATCAGGACCTAGCCACACTAAACTTGGACCTAGCAACATATCTAATAAACCAGGACCTAGTCACAAGTCTCCAAAACCAGGACCTAGTCACACATACATTGATGATTCCATGGACTTCATCGATACAGACGATGAAGACATTCCAGAAGTCGAAATTATGCTGTGTGTGTAAACAGTTTACCCCCAATCAAATTAGACTTGGGGTTGGTGTTGAACTTACCAAATGGGTGCAGTGTGACAATTATAGGTGCAAGCACTGGACACATCTGAAATATTGTACAGAATTGAGGGCTGTGAAGAGAAATACCAAGTTTTACTGCATGCATTGCAAGGACATGGAATAGACAATTTTGCCAAATTTTCTTGTTATTGTTACTTGTTGAAAATTTTATTGTTAATTATTTATTTTTGTTGATTTTTTTCAATACTTACCCTTTTAACTTAACTTTGAACAAAAAATGCGAAAATGCAATGTGTTTGGCCTAACCTGTGTGACGTCACAAGGTTGTACATCCCGTGGACGAACTTGAGGGGCGAAAGTAGAACAAGCATTGATTTCAAGTAAGTGTTCACTTTTGCATTTCCGTTATACTACGGTCTTCTGTTGATTCTTTTTCATGCCTAAGATTAGAATTTTATTGAATCTTTATTACTGCAAAATATCGGGAATATACTGGAAACGTAGCTGAAAATGCACCGGGATATTCGTTAGGTGGACGAACTTTGGGGAGTGGAGGATATGTAAAAGAAGCATGTTCTCCACAAAAAATATGACAGTTAGAAAAGCTGACAATTTAAAATACCTTCTTGTTCAAAGCCTACTATGTGTGTATTCTGTAACAGTTCTGGCTGTGCTCTTTTGTCCATCCTCCTTTTAACTTCTTCTGTAAGATCAATGTATGCCTCATCAACACTAGCTCTCTCTACACAGTCACTGAACTTACTCAGAACATTAATCACTTCTTTTCCTCCATCTCTAAACCTTTAATAGATTCAAGTGAATATTTTTTTAAATAAAGCTTGTCAATATTTTCAGAACTACAAATTAAGTTTTTATACATAGAATGACAGAGAAAAGATATGATGTGTAGATTTCAAAAACAAACAAAAGGCTAAAACAACACTTCAGTTTGAGAATTTTTCCTTAAATAAAAACTGTCTTCACTTATTTGAAGCAGAAACGCCTTCTATCATTTGTACCTGTATCTTTTTAGAGCACAGTAGTTCAATACCCATAAAGCCAACAGTTCCCTTGCTTTAAAATGATTCACCATATTAATATTCTTATTAACTGAAAAGCAGCACATAAAAAGAGACCATAAAATCCCCTACAAAACTCATATGAGCATTATTGAATTGGAAACTCTTACATACACATGTGTCAAGTATCTGAATACACAGTATCAAATAAATCAAGTTTATGAAGATAGCAAAGAAAAAGATATACTTAGTAAGGTCTGCTTTTCCTCTGTACTCTGGTACTCTAAAGAAGTGTATGTCTGGACACAATTTCTTAGCATCATCACCCCACATGTTCTTGGTTACACCACAAGCTCTTGCTTCATATCCAACAGCAATTATCCTTCAGTTAAAAAAATAGACAATACAGAACCTTTCAAATTATGTCAGTCACTTAACCTTTCAAATTATGTTGTCATTCACTTGAAAAGTTCATCAATTTCAGTAATTAATTCAACAATAGGTAAAAACTTACACATTTTAATCATGTTAATGTTAATGTTTATGTTCTGATTTCTATCCTATTACAAAGACTGTGTTAATGCTGTTTTTGTGAGCCTTAATCTAAATGATAAGAGCAACATGTTTATCAGTTGTTCTGTGGTTTACTCTCAGTAAAATTTGTACATGTGAAACATTAAATTAATCTGAAATCTATACACTTCCTTACCCTCCTCCTTTCCATTTTTTGTATTGAACCACAGCGCACGGTTTTCCCTTGTATTCTGGTTGTAATCTTTGTTCCACTTGTACATAGAAACAATCCATATCTACTAAGGCTACAACTCTGTCCATAGTCTGTAATATATCCTGTAAAATAATAATAACAAAATAAATATTTAGTTATTTACAGACAATGACAGAAAGATATTTCTGAAAACACACAACAACATTAATAAGGATATAAGTTGATCAAGATATTTTAATTATTTCTATTCAAATAAAAACATTTGGAAAAGTTATACTTCCTTGTGGCAGTTGTGTGTCAATGATTTCAAGCAGTTATTCTATAAGATGATGAAAAGCTGTTCCTATAATTGTTGTAACTTATATCTGAATTAATGCTTTAGGTAAAACTCATAATAAATTGACAGAACAAAACATACAATAAGGAACCCCTTCTTTCAACATCACACAAATGCATGCTTTCATCAGTACTGTTAAGCATCCCTTTGTGTGAAAAAAATATTAGCTGTGCATATAAACTGTTGATATTGACAGTGTGAAAATGAAACAGTGATGACCATGTCCATGCATGTTCTAATATTCAACTGACTGATATATAATTTTGCAACACATTTCCAACCTTGTTTCAGAAAATGTCAGTATTTGTTGTTAGTCTATTAACACAAAGTTGTCATGATATGTACCTAAGGGAACTACCATTTGATTTTTAAGGGGGGGGCTAGGATGAAAAATTTTGTCCTGCATTTTTTTTAGCTGTAATCTCTCTCCTGCCTTTTTTATTTTTCACTCTGTTCGGTCCTGCCTTTTTTTTTTACTCACAACTCCTGTCCTGCCTATTTTTTTCTAATTTCATCCTAGCCCCCCCCCCCCCATAAAAATCAAATGGTAGCTCCCTAAATTGGGTTATTTTGGTTGTGGATTTATTTTGGTTTATTTGGTGCCTCCAACATGTCCAATGAAAGTTCCAAAATTAAACACACAAAAATAATCAAAAACTAAATACTGAAACTCCAAAATTGTGTATTGGTAGAACAATAAAGATTTGTTAATTGTGAGGGAAAACATTTTAGTTATCATATATCTTTCATAAATTCAAAAGATTTAACAATTTAATGTTTTTCTTCAATGAGGGGGGTAGGAGGGGTCCTGATCCAGAAATCCCAGGCTTAAAAACACGAAATCCTGAGGTCCCTAATTTAAATAAAGTAAATCCCAATGTCCCGAAATCAGAGATAAAGAATTCCTGGATCCCGAAAGGGTCAATCCTGAAATCCCAAGCTTAAAAACACCTGATCCCGGAGTCCTGATAAAGGTCCTATCCCCCCTCTTCAATGGATTCCAAATGTTATGGTCATAAGAGTGAGACGTCATATACATGTATTGAATGACGTCATTGTTTGTCATGCAGCGTCACAGACATACATGTACATGTGTTGTCGTATTTTCAGTTTCTGGGACATGAAATGCAACATTAAGGTTCATCATAACCTTTTGGCTAAAATGGCCGTATTTACACCCCAAAATTTACCCTGAGTACAGACTAACCTATACACCTGCAACAGTTTTAAGGGATGGCAGGAACTAGATATATAAATTTTAAATGCATTTTATGTTTTAGAAAATTATAAACTTTTCTAGATTTTGCTATCCATTTTTTTTCGTTCCTGCAGAAGGTGAAAAAATTAACTAAGTAGTGAAAACGATTGAGAAGCTCCCCTCATATAATCTATGTTGTGAGTAGTATTGATTTAAATGGACAATAGATAGACAATAGACACCTGTAAACAATAGGTGATTTAACAGGTTTAAACTGTGTAACTGAGTGGACCGTATCAAATGAAACTCGGGTGTTTGTTTATTTTGCTATCTTCTGCAGACTGAAAAAAAATGGACATCAAAATCCAGGTAAGTTTGTAATTTTCTGAAACGTAGACTTCATATAACTTTTATATATCTAGTTCCTGCCATGCCTTAAAACTTTCCTGGATGTACCAGTTTGTCTGTACTCATAGTAATTTTTGACGTGTAAACACGGCCATATTTTTCAATTCCTTATGATGAACCTTAAAAAACTGAAGACAAAAGGGGATTAAGTTTTGTCGTGTGATGCAATTTAATTTCCAAGACCCAGGGGAGTGGCAGGCCCCTGGCAGTCTACCCCCTCCACTTTTAACGTGTCATGACTGGACCGGGAGCTTCTCATGTCAGTTAGTGGTCCCCCTGATGAACAGTTCTAAATCTGCCACTGATTTTTTTATGAAATGGCAGTCTACCCCCTCCACTTTTAACGTGTCATGACTGGACCGGGAGCCTCTCATGTCAGTTAGTGGTCCCCCTGATGAACAGTTTTAAATCTGCCACTGATTTTTTTATGAAAGGTGCTTTATGAAAACGTCGCTTTTTCGTTTCATTGACACTCATCGAAAAGAGGGGCGAAAGATACCAAAGGGATATTCAAACTCATAAATCAAAAATAAACTGACAACGTCAACATCAAATCTAGACGATCACGATGTGATGAACTTACATAAACATCTGCTTAGATGTAAATTTCTTTCTTCAATTTCTAAATTATGTAAACTCCCGCTAAATTCTCTGGTTCCTAATTTTAGAAACATGTGTGGAGTCATGGAACGGGGAAATGATGTGACGATACCAGTTTACGGAGAAATATCCCTTCACATTGAAGAGCTATTTGGAGAGGGCCATAAAATGTTTTCTGAATGCAGAAGCAGAATGCATCAGCCATGGTGCCATGACAAGCATGACAGAGTCTAAACTTTGTCCTCCAGGTTACAAAAATATCAATCAAAACAAAGTTATTTATTTAATTAATACCTGATGATGATTTGTACCTCATGTAACTCTCTTTTTTACTACTTTTGATACAAATTTATTAACCCTTAGTCCAAATAATTATAACTTTTTGAAAGGCTTTTATTTTTTTTGCTTTGACACCTTGCAGTGACATCGTGTCAAAGCAAAAAAGTATAATAGCCTTTCAAAATGTGTTTATACCAATAATTGGGATTAATTATAAACCTTTTGCTGTTGACTGTATGTTCCTAGAGGGGGGATAGGACCTTTATCAGGACTCCGGGATCGGGTGTTTTTAAGGTCGGGATTTCGGGATTGATCCTTTCGGGATCCTTTTTCGAATTTCGGGACCTCAGTATTTCATATTTTTAAGTCCGAGATTTCCAGATTTCGTGTTTTTAAGTCCGGGAATTTGGGATCAGGACCCCTCCTACCCTCCCTCTTCCTAGTTTGGGGATATATTAAGCACCTCATCCAACAATGACAAGGAAATAGAATAGACAATGGAACTAAAGAATGTGTCAAAGAAACTCCAACTGACCAAAGAACAGTAAAACAGGGAATATGTCAAAAAGGCCACAATTATTTGAATTAACCTGACCAAAGAGCAGATAACAGTTGTTTAAGGCCAGCAATCATATGGGTCTTCAATGCAGCAAGAAAATCCTGCACCTGTCTGACTTGATAGTGCATAAAATGATTTTTTTCTCAACTTGATCCTTTTACTTAAAAGTGCTGCACAAATTCATAGAAAATGGATATCTTCCAAATTTAGTTTTCATCTAGGGTTATAATCTATCAGTATAGTAATAGGTTAGGGCTATTCATCATTTGGAAAAATTGCTGCATTTTTTTCATATAAATTTTTATGTCATTTTAATTATATATATAAGAAATAATAACTCAGATAAAATATCTTTGATTTTAGCACTTTGACAATTGAAATGGGAGATAATGATAGGTCTATCAGCATCACTTGGTCTTCTTGCAATCTTGGTCAAGAATTAGGAGAAACAAGAATGTGTTTGAAGTACATGGATGCCCCACTCACACTATCCTTTTCCATGTTCCATGGACGGTGAAATTGGGTAATAATCTAATTTGGCATTAAAATAAGTAAGATTATACTATAGGGAACATATGTACTAAGTTTCAAGTTGATTGGACTTCAATTTTATCATAAATTACCTTGACCAAAAACTTAAACCTGAAATTCCCACTTTCATTTTCTATGTTCAGTGGACCGTGAAATTGGGGTCAAAAGTCTAATTTGGCTTTAAAATTAGAAAGATCATATCATAAGCAACTAGTGTACTAAGTTTCAAGTTGATTGGACTTCAGCTTCATCAAAAACTACCTTGACCAAAAACTTTAACCTGAACGGACGGATGGACGCACAGACGGACGGACGGACACAAAGACGGACGAACGGACGGAGCCACAGACCAGAAAACATAATGCCCCTCTACTATCGTAGGTGGGGCATAAAAATCATAAAAACTTACATGCTTTTTGAACCTGGTGACCAACTTTTGGGCAAAATTTCACCCACCCTGTGATCTTGTATATAAGCTTTGGTAGAATCAAAGAGCATTTGAGCAGCTTGGTACAGCTCATTTGCATGTAATTGACATATTTTTGCAAACAGGGGTGTAATAAGTCATATTGTATTAGAATCATTATCTATTGATCCCAATAAATAATGAATGAATATGTTTATACTGTATCAAATATATGATATAATCAAGCAGCTTGCTATGTATTCTGTTTTGCTTTAGAAAGCCTAAATTATATCTTTATGTAAAATGTGAATTGAATTGTGATACAGAATTTTAGGTTTCTAGATGTTTGTCCCATAGCCTCCTCACTTTTACAAATTTGATAATTATCAGTCAGGAGTTATGTCTCTTTGAGTGATGTCTCTTTATTTGATGGTCAATTATTTACAGCATGACCAAATCTCTCTTGGTCTCCTGATTTTTATACGACCCCAAAATTTGAAAAAAATTTCGTCGTATATTGCTATCACGATGGCGTCGTCCTCTGCATCGTCGTCGTCAGATTCTTAACTTTTCGTCCAATTTTCAAATTGGTCTACATTAAGGTCCAAAGGGTCCAAAATTAAACTTAGTTTGATTTTGACAAAAATTGAATCCTTGGGGTTCTTTGATATGCTGAATCTAAAAATGTACTTAGATTTTTGATTATTGGCCCAGTTTTCAAGTTGGTCCAAATTGGGGTCCAAAATCAAACTTTGTTTCATCAAACTTTGTTTCATCAAAATTGAATAAATGGGTTTCTTTGATATGCCTAATCTAACTGTGTATGTAGATTCTTAATGTTTCATCCTGTAAATTTCAAATTGGTCTACATTAATAGTCCAAAGGGTCCAAAATTAAATTTAGTTTGATTTTAACAAAAATTGAATTCTTGGGGTTTCATTGATATGCTGAATCCAAACATGTACTTAGATTTTTTATTATTGGCCCAGTTTTCTAGTTGGTCCAAATCAGGATCTGAAATTATTATATTAAGTATTGTGCAATAGCAAGAAATTTTCCATTGCACAGTATTGCGCAATAGCAAGAAATCTTCAATTGCACAGTATTGTGCAATTAAGCAAGTCTTTTCAAATGCACAGTATTACGCAATAGCAAGAAATATCTAATTACACAATATTGTGCAATAGCAAATTTTTTTTTAATTAGTTATTTTTCTTTGTTCAGAATAGTAAGCAAGAAATATCTAATTGCACAATATTGTGCAATAGCAAGAAATTTTTTAATTGGAGTTATCTTTCTTTGTCCAGAATCAACTTAAATCTTTGTTATATACAGTATACAATGTATATTCACTTTTTACTACCAACTGATAAATTAATCTTTACCATTCAGTGATAACAAGCACTTTTTTTACATCTTTATATTTTATGATGTATTTAGATGAGTAGTTATTGTTGCAAACTCCATTAGAAATTTGAATTAAGATCAGTTTTGGAATAAGGGAAAGGGGGATGGGGAAAAAAATTGGGTAGGGAGGGGGGTTCAATTTGTCTCATTTGAAATTTCATCAATAAAAAGAAAATTTCTTCAAACAATTTTTTTGAGAGGATTAATATTCAACATCATAGTGAATTGCTCAAAGAGAAAACAAAAATGTTAAGTTCATTAGAACACATTCATTCTGTGTCAGAAACCTATGCTGTGTCAACTATTTAATTACAATCCAAATTTAGAGCTGGATTCAGCTTGAATGTTGTGTCCATACTTGCCCCAACCATTCAGGGGTCAACCTCTGCGGTCGTATAAAGCTGTGCCCTGCGGAGCATCTGGTTTTTCTGTTAAATGAATAATTCCCCTTGTTATATGAAAATTTTGCTGTTAGAAGGTTTCAAATTGTTGGGAACAATTTTTTGGGAATTTTAAATGACATCATGGACAATGAAATACATATTACTAGATATAATTAAAATATTTGAATAAACTGTTAAAGATTATTTTTATACATTTGTTTCAATGATAATCTAAGTTCTAAATGTGCAAAATTCTTAAAATGCTGTATTTTTACACAATGTTAGGGACATACCTAAAATTTAATTACACCTAATTCAAATTAATTGATATTTATTTGTCAAGAGGTTTTTTCTATTTGTGGAAAAAAAATCCCTTTCTATAGATCAGTTTCTGTATGGTACAATTTGGTTTTTTTTTGGTAACTGCTTTGGATACACTTGTTAGAAGAAAGAAACAACCCCTATTAATTGTGATGTTCATAGGTCAAAAGTTACAAAATTGTGGATTTTAGTTTGTTTGAAACCTCAAAATTTTAGTGTCTGAAAGCTGGATGAAATCTCTTTACAGTTTATCAAAATATTTAGTTGCTTTATATGTTTTTTATGTTAATATGAAGATGTTTAAGTTTGCACAATTTGTTTTGATGGTTGATAATCTTAAAGGAAGATAATGTAACATTTTACAGGCTGTTTTTAAGTGTTTTAGCTTTTCCCCTCTTGGTATGTTGAAGTAAAAATACAAAACACCAGTAATTATATGAAAATCTCAAAAGTATGCAAACAGTGTTGGAATTTCTCGCTTCATTGAAGACCTGTTTGTGACCTTCTTTATTGTCTTTTCTATGGTCGGGTTGTTGTCTCTTTGACTCATTCCTCATTTCCAATCTCAATTTTTTTGTTTTTTTTTCAAATGTTTTCCTAGGATGCTAAAAGCTGGTTTTACATTTGTATTGCATTATACTTTATGGATTTGATCATTTTCCTTTCCTGCCAATAAAGATATCAATAGAATAATTTAACACTAGCAATGTGCATCATTCTTTTAAAAAAAAACCAGCCATCTACTTTTAAAAAAATTGGAAAACACTGATAGCATCACCCACATGTATCTTCCCTGATGAGTTAGAATAGTAATATTTATCTCTAATGAATCTTACTATATGATAAGCAAATGGAATAAATAAAAATTGTTAACTATCTGTTTGATAACTTAGTAAGTGAGTTATGATAATAGTACTTCTGATGTCTGTATGTTTTAAATTAATCAAGCACATAGTTTTGGAATTCTTTCAAAAAAAAGATTATTCCCTAATTACAGGTGCAGTAAACAGATGAAGTTTATATCCCTCAAGATGAACTGATCCAGGTGCCACAATTCAAAACAAGAAAGTCAGGATGTTATTGTATAAGGATGCTACAAGATGGGAACGGTGAAGAAAAGGTTGGTTATTTATTTTTTAATCAGATTCGGATCTTCATTAAAAATTTTAAAAATGTTTTGAAAATCAATTGAATATCGGTAATGAAAATTGAGGGGCGATCTTAAGATCATTCTGAAATTAACAATTTGTTAATAAAGCTTAATCATTAAGTTTAATAACTGAAAATAGCTTGAAGTTTTGTTAGAAAGATAATTGTTCTGTTGGAAGATTTTCAAAGTTTTATTTCTAGTAATTTAGTTAACAAAGGGTAATTTTTATATATGCAATTTGTATAAAAAATTATTCAGAGTTCCTAATGAATATTTCTTATGTAATATGTTATGGGTTGAATGATTTTCTTGCTGTGTTGAATACCCATTGGTGGCCTTCAGCTGTTGTTTTGCTTTTTAGTCCGGTTGTTGTCTCTTTGATACATTCCCCATTTCTATTCTCAATTTTATCCTGTACTTTGTCAAAATATTATGAATTATTTTATATATACATTCTCTAACTTTTTAGAAATTTCAGAACTATTTACAACAAAACTGACTTTTTGATTGTAAAATGAATAATGGTTTGATTTGACAATGATAAAAAGGAATGACAGTATGTTACCTGAAAAAAAACTATGAAGTATGATAGATCTAATGTAATGACAAATAAGAACATAAAACTGTAATTAGAATTGTATTTACGCCACTCTTAGTGTCAACTATGTAAGGTCAAAGACAGCTCTCAAACTATTTTTATATATTATGAAATTAAAAAGATTTAGGATAAATATTAGTGTTGAAGCAAACCTGAAGCAAAACAGTTAAAATGTTACTGCACGAGATACACATTAAGATTTTACAATTAATGGCACCTCATTTATGCTCCAAACCAAAATGCTTCCTTTTGTTCGTCGATCTGTTCCCCCTCAGTTTAAAGTTTTTATTCAAGTTAGTTTTTTATACAGTTGAAGTCCAATCAACTTGAAACTTAGTACACACGTTCCCTTGATATGATCGTTCTAGTTTTAATGTCAAAATAGAGTTCTGACCCCAATTTCATAGCTCTCTGAACATAGAAAATGATAGTGCAAGTTGGACATCCATGTACTATGGACACATTTTTGTATTTTCATCCAAATTTCTTTGAGGGTTTCCCGCAACAAATTATGGTTTTTACCTGTGGTTTGCCTGGGAGATTTGGGGTGCAATTCAATATATTATCTGTTTATTTTTTATTTTTTTGAAACTTTACAGAATCTGAGCAATATAATGCCATTGGCCATTGTGCAATTCCTATATTTTTTTTCTCCAAATTACTGCAATGGTTTCCTAATGCAAATCATAGACTTTGTCATTATTTTATGTTTAGGCAAAAGGAGGGGGTACCATTTTGTCAACTTTGCAGGCAATTCCCGTAGTTTATTTGTAAAATGATAAGTAACAGACAAGATTTCTCTTATCTTTTGCTTACTTTTGATTGACAGTTCAGCATTTTTCTTTAATTGATATCTATTGACTATTATTCAAACTCATACAAATGTGTTTACTAATTTTCTCTTAACCAGTTCTTGAAAAGAGAAACAGGTGAATTTTTTAGGTTTACCTAAGTAACTTAATTTCAATACATATATTTTTTTAAAAACAGAAAATTGGCACTTGCAAAAAATTTGAATAATTTTTATATGATTTCTGTTATAAAACTTGATGGCAAATGCAATATTTGATTTATACATAAAAGCTGTGCATGTGGTGCATTTTAATTTTAAAATGCAGATAGGGAATAATAATGGTTATAATGTTTACAATGGTATTCAAGATAAATGTATTTAATCATTGAGAATATTGATAAATGTGCATGATAGTTTATGCTCATCCTTTTAAAAGTTCACAACCTGAGAGAGATAATTTAGTGGTGAAAAATACCAAGTAATATTTTTCTCTAAAAATTAAAATCTTAACACTTCAATAAATGATTTTTAGCAGAATATATTCACGGCTCTTTAATTGCCTTGAAGTTTGATCTTTGATAAAATCTATAATATAAAAATCGTGGTAGTCTATTTTTGTCAAATCTGATTACATAACTGTATTTTAAAAATATTTAATTATCAATAAAAAACCTTTTTATGGTATGGTCTTTAACATTGATATGAATTATCTTTAGAAATTAATATTTGAATGGAGATAGTTATGAGAGTCTTATGAAGAAGTGTTATGAAATACTTTAAATGTGAAAAAAATCGTAATTTATGTGGGTTTTAGATTTAATTATATATCATTTATTATAAAGATATATGAATGAGAGACAATTATGAGATAAGTACCAAATAATCATTGATAATGTCATAACAGACCATGACTTTTAACAAATAGAAATGACAAAATGGAGCCAAATTTTCGCACAAGTTTGTGAAAAGAATATTACATTGTATAAGACAGTACAAGAAATATGGGAAATGTGTGTACATATTCATGTTGTACACTACTAACAATTTATACATAACGCAATTTTCTAAAATTCTTGTTTTTGGCATTTTACATTTTGCAAACACTTTGTGTTGTGAAAGAATCATGAAGTTGTCTCTCTAGTGGATAAATTTACCATATATAATACAAAAGTTAAGAAGCAGAATTTCTAAGATTAACATTTTGGATTTGTACTCATCATAAAACTGGTTAAAATTTTGACATTCTTTTTTTTCTTGAACCAAGTTCAATAGATTTTCTTAGATTATATGAACAAATGTTTTCGCTTTGTCTTTTTTTGGGTGTCTTGAACTTTGTTATCTTTTTCAAATATGGCCTAACACTTGTGTTTTAAGTTTCCGCATTCTACAACCTTACTTTCATTGGAACCCTGTACAAATGTATATAGTAACATACAATCTTTCATCTGACAATCATAACTATAGGGAAATTGAAGAGAAATCTCTATCAAAACACTACTTGAAAGAAATTTCAATGTTTACATTCCAAGTAATCCAAGGTTAAGATTGTGTTGTAATCAAGATAAGATATTTTTACTTGACTAAATTCTAGGTTAATCTTGAATGCTTAAAGAGATTGGGATTAAATAGTTTGTCTAAAGTGAGCTATTGTGGTTTTCATACAAGGTTTTAAGTCTGGTTGATACTCCTTTTCTGTTTTGATTCTTAAAATCTTGATCTTTGTAGTTGTTTTTGTTAGCCATTGCTGACAAAACGGACATGTAGACAGTTTCCATGTCTTTAGCATCACAGGACAAACATATAGAGATGAGTGATCAAGATGATAAGATTTAGAATGGAAATGGGTTTGCATGGAAACATGGAAACGTGTTTTGCTTTTCCGTAATCCAGGCTATTCCTGATATCAATCAAAATTGCACATACTTTCACAGGAAGTGTAAAAGTTCATCTCCTTATGTAATCTGTTCTGTAATGTTGATTTGCTATTAAACTGTACAAAAAGGTTTCCCTAAGGCTTGGATATATCAATAATGTTTTCTAAAATGATAGAACTGTGACTTAAAGACAAACAAAACAAAACTGACAAATAGGTTATGAGCCTAAAAAATGGGGCAACAGAAATCTTAGATGCAAAATCAGGATTTCCTTTTTTTTTTAAACTTTATTTTCAAATTTTCAAAACACCAGATTGAGTTTAAATCTTTTGTTTGCCTATTGCTCTAAATCAGTAAGTTTTCCTTTTAAACAATACTAAAGTGCAATGTTCATCATGTGCATAATTATGCAAAATGGAAACTACTTCAACAGAAGAAATGTCTTTGGTCACCATTTCAATCGTTGTTGGTTATGTTTGGTCACCATTTCAATCGTTGTTGGTTATGTTTGGTCACCATTTCAACATTTTTTTATTATGTTTGGTCACCATTTTAACCTTTTTTGGTTATATTTGGTCACCATTATAACGGTTGTTAGTTATGGCTGGTCACTATTTCAATCTTTTTTGGTAAGTTATTACTGGTCACCATAAGAACCTTTGTTGGTTATTTGCTGGTCACCACTGCAACCTTTTTTGGTTATGTTTGGTCATCATTACAACTGTTGTTAATTATGGCTGGTCATCATTACAACATGTGTAAATTATGGCTGGTCACCATTACAAGCATTGTTGGTTATGACTACTCACCATTTCAACCTTTGTTGGTTAAGGCTGGTCACCATAAGAACCTTTGTTGTTTATTTGCTAGTCACCACTGCAACCTTTTTTGGTTATGTTTGGTTATCATTACAACCTTTTGTTGGTTATGACAACTCACCATTTCAACCTTTGTTGTTTAAGGCTGGTCATCATTACAACATGTGTAAGTTATGGCTGGTCACCATTACATCCATTATTGGTTATGACTTGTCACTA
Organism: Mytilus trossulus; assembly: GCF_036588685.1. Taxonomy (NCBI): domain Eukaryota; kingdom Metazoa; phylum Mollusca; class Bivalvia; order Mytilida; family Mytilidae; genus Mytilus; species Mytilus trossulus. The sequence continues at coordinate 46,700,299 of NC_086375.1, forward strand.
TTACAACCATTGTTGGTTATGGTTGGTCACCATTTCTACCTTTGTTTGGTTTGGCAGGGCACCATCAGAGCCTTTTTTGGTTAAGGCTAGGCATCATTGCAACCTATGTTGGTTAATGCTGTTCACCTTTAAAGTCTTTGCTGGGTATGCCCATTAGAATTAAAGCCTGAACTTAGGAGAAATTATACATTTTTGCATTGTTATCTACTAGATAAAATAACAATAGAATTCCTCACACTTTAGAAGGAAACATATAGATTGAAAGTTCAGTAAATGTATAGGGAAGTTATATTGTCATGGTTTCATTTATCTTCAAGTTTCTTAGTTGTTTTTGGTATGATACTATATCTTATTTTCTTGAGAAATTTGTAAGTGGATATATAAAATTTTCTTATAGTTTCCATTCTTTATTCTGTAATATTGGTCACTGGATTTATAGCACCTAAAATAAAGTCAGCTTATCGATACAAATAAGTTCAAGATTTAGAATATCTTACAATAGAACTTTGAATGTAGGGGAAGCTGGGCAGTGAATAGGTGTTTGTTTTACTTTCTGTTAGACTGAGTTTAAACAAACATAACAGGTTATAGGATCAATGTCTCCCATTAAAGGTATTTATCTCAATTTCCATTCAATACATATTTACTCAGAGATATTATAAATAATATCCTAGGTTATTAGTTTATTTACTGATTTCTAAGTAATCATTATTATACACAATTATGACATATATAAATCAAATAATTGGCCGATCATGTTTTCTGTCCTGTTAGAACAGCAATAAACAAGCCTCTTTGAGAACTCATTTCCTGTTTTAAAAGAGAATCGTAACCTTGATCGATATTGTCAAAAAGTTTTAGACATAATAACATTTGTTGTGTAGAATTTGTACAAGGACTTGTTCCTTGATTAGTTTTTTACAGGTATATCTAAGACTTATGTTCTGAACAGGTGTAAGGAGATACATGAAAGTTATTTTACTTTGATCCGAGGCATATCATATCTGATCTGTGTATCAAAACTCGTTAAAGCTCAGATAAGTTTAGAGATGATGTCACACCTGTAATTGTTTTAAATAGTATCAGTTTTCATACCTGTTTCGTTTTTACCTGTCGTGGGATTAATATAGTACATGCACTTTAACTTAATTAATAAATACTGTCCACTTCACTGAGCATGAAATGGAGTGAAAAGGGACATTTTGCTATCATTTCTGGCAGTTGACCGGCTGACTGATTGAATTGTTGGAATAGATTTATATTATATGTACTATCAGTTTTTACCTGTCTAGAGACTTAGTATTTGTCTGTCTGAGGGATTTAACCAGTCGACACTTTTACTTCTCAGGAATGTTTATGTCATTAATGTGCTAATTAGGATTTAATTGGGATGTAATACTTTTTCGCTAAGCTGTCGGGATGTTTTTCGCTTTGATCTCAGCACCTGATTCTCAGGAGGTATAGTATTTTACTTATATTACATAATTTATATTTTGAAAATTTATTTAACTTCTAACTGAGATACATTTTTTTTAAAAGATAGTATAATATAATTTTGTATTTATATCTTGATTGTTCTTAAAAAAAAAAAAATTTGGAAGAATTTTATCAATGTTTATTCTTTTAATCTATTGACGTAGGCTGTTGAATGGGGAAGTGAGCTTTTACCATTTTAACAGATAGTTAGGAAGAAAAAGTGTTATTATTTTTATGCTATAAATTTTGCCTGTTAATACTTTAACTATTATTAGTTTTCTCTGCGTTTAAAAAATTCTAATGATGAAGAAATGCTTTCTACCAGCTATCCAACCACAATAAATAAGAAATGAACCTCATAGCATCATTAGTAAATTATTCTAGTCTTTACATAAGGCTTCTTTTTTCTTTCTTATGTCATTCACAAGTTAAGCAAGTTTGATTCCCCATTTTCTACACAAGGAAATGCCTCTGTCTCATTTCAGAAATATGACTGTTTTTTTCCATTTGTTTGATGAGTTTAAGCTTTTGATTTTGCCATTTGAAAAGGGACTTTTCGTTTTTAGTTAACTTGGAGTTCTTAATGTTTCTTATTAAATTTTATTTTCATAGAAATTGATCCAATATCCATCCATTTAGGTGCGAATCATATCTCTGGCCTTTTGTTGCAATATTATCATAATCACCACAACTCTTCACTTATAGCGTTCTTCCCAAATATTTCAGTAAAAATACTGGCATTATGATTTTTCTTGGTAGCTTCTTGTGCAAAATGATTAATGGTACATTGAAAACTGAATTTCCACTTGAAACCTCTGATATGAAGGTTTTGATTTTGAATTGTCTCGAGAGAAAGAAAAAATTGGTCTTTGTTGTTAGTACTGTATGAGAAAGTAAATTCATGTTTGTTACATCTCATATCTTAAATATATATACCATGTACAATAAGTGGACTTAAGATTTTGTGTTTAAATTTATGTCAAGCCTTGCATTTATACAAGCTGATCAAAGCGAGATAGCCCAAGAATGTATGCAGGAGATCGATTAACATAAGCTGTATAAAGGTTTTTCCATGTCAAATTAATTGTATTTGTATATTAATAAAAATATGTAAACCACAAAATATATGCATCACCATGGTTTAAGTTTATCTTTTGTTAGAGTGAAATATATTAATAACTGCATGGGAACAATCATGGACAATGTTAAAAATGTATGTGCTTTGCCAATTTCTAGTGTTTTGTGTTGGTTCTTTGGAATAATTTAATACATTGCCTTTTAAGTGAGATTTCATTAGAGTAAAAAAGCAAGATCAAATATTTTTGGAAAATTTTGTTTGGAACTCTTGTAGTCTTTCGAGTGATAAAACACTTTTATTGTGTGGAGTTTTTCCAAATTTGAGCAATTTAGATATTAACTTTCTGTACTAAAAAATTACGATGTTTTTCAAAGTGTTTATATTATTAGGTTTTGTCCCTGGACAATTCAGAATGTCCAAATCCATGACATTCCCATAATGCAGAACTATTTCTGGATTGCTCCATTTTGAAAGAGGATTTAGTAATATTTGAATGACAAACATAAATCATTTTATTGTAAATTCACAGATGTTGGCAATGTTTTTATTATTGCGCAAACTGTGACAAAATATATTTTGCAAAATAAAAACTTGCTTGTAAATTTTGAAAGCAATAATTGTATGGGGCATTTTCTGAAATTACAAAAAAATAATCTTGCATTTTATCACTTGTTCAATAATCACAAATTAAACTGACAACTAACTGGCAAAATAGTTTGTGTTTTTAGAATGTGCAGGAAAAGTTAAGTTACAATTTCAATGTGCAGATGGTTCAAATGAAATATGGGCATTGGATGTCACTGACTGAATTTGCAAATATCATTTCCTGGAAGATGTTTGAATGAGATATCAAGCTTTTAAAAGAATTTATTTACAACTGATCCAATCTATTTCAAAAATTGTCTAATTTACTGAAACATTTGTACATGTATTTGATTACAATCTTTTAACAGACAATTATGTCATCTTTACAACATGTATTAGTTACATACAGTCTGGATTCTGAAAACTTGCCTTTTTGTACACAATTTCTAATTGATTTAGAAATACCTGCCAAAATTCAGAATTATCAGCATTAATTCAGGAGAGATATCAGGATTCAGAAAATTTCAGACATCATTTCCCCTGTAAGACAATTTCAGAACAAAATCAATCAAATTTAGACTATTCATGTACGTTGTATTGGGATTTTTTATAAGTTAATGCAAGTCCTTGCATAATAGGGTTTGATAAACATATAAGAATCTAAAAATTTCATGGACTCTTGAATGTTTTTTTGTGCATTTACTGTTTAACTTTATTGCATCATTATTCTTGTCTCTTTTTAAGCAATCAAAAACCTGTCATACATGTACCATAAAAGCGATATAGAATATTATAAATACTTCCATACATGTACTAATGAAACCTTAAACCTGGCAGGTGCCCAATCTTCAGTTTATAAGATCAATGTGTTCTCTATTTCAGTAACTTGTTGTATGTCCTTAAATGACATGTGACATTCTCTTACAAGCAATGTACCAAGTGCACATATATTTTCATGTCAACTTTTTGTTTCTCCTAATAAAAAAAGCAAATGTGGCTCATTTATAAAACATAAAACTACCTATATAATGGTACATGTATATTTAACATTATAATATATATGAATAAATAGGATGTAAATCAATGTCTATCAGACTGCAGCCTTATTACAAAAATAACCAAAAGACATGTATAGAGGTCAGGATAAAGTCTTTGAGATAGACAGGTGTCTGTTTATTGTGTTAAGGTCTACATGTATGCATTTGTATGTAATTTATCTCCCTTGCATGTTATATAAAACTTAAGAATTATCATCAAAGAGTTTAGATTTCATCTGGTATATATATCTACATCTTTCTTTAGTATTTTGTTATCATTAAGGGTTTGTAGTATATGCTATACACCTACTACTAAATCAAGTGCAGGTAGTGATAAACTCTTTACCTTCTAATTAGTGTCTCAATTTTACTTTTCACAAACATTGTTTTAGACCACCTAAGTAGCTAGGTTGTTGATTGCAGTCCTAAAGTTCATGTACCTTATTTTTTTCATGTATTTGATTGAAGCATAACACATATAGCCCTTAACAAGTCCTGATTGAAAAATAGCTACTGGTACATGCATATAACTTTCAAAAACAATTGAAATATTCTCAGATTATTTGATCTTTACATTTAAGAATATGTGTATGCCTTGTTTTTATTCTCCTTTGTCATTTGAATTCTCAATTTACTTATTTGTTGAAGTGGGGATCTCCATAAGAATAGATATTAAGGATTTGAAATTATGAAATGATAGCAAGGAGATAAAAAGGAAAACAGGACCATTCATAAGTTATAGGAAGGGGAGAGGAAGTTTGTTTGTTGGCTTTAAACCATTTAGCAGCAGTCTAGATATAGGAAGATGTGGTGTGAGTGCCATGTTTGTTTCTTTTAGGTTTGGTTCATTTATGATTCTGAGTTTAGGTCCATTTTCTCTGAACTAGTACACACTTTTGTTTAAGAACTAGCTGCAGCACACCTCTGGGTGCAGGATTTTCTCACTGTTTGAATACCCATTGGTAGACATAGGTTGTTTTCTACTCTTTGGTTAAGTTGTTTCTATTCTATACCTTATGCTTGGTCAGACCCCCAATGTGCTGACTCATAATGTAAAAATCTACAGGTTAACACATTAACCTGGTCAGACATGCTATTTTCACTCTGAACAAACCAGTATATGCTCTTCCTAACTTGATTAGTCCTTAACAGACATGAAATATTTGCTACTGGATGTTAAGTTACTAACATTCAATCCTAAAGTTATTGCTAGTGAAACAGCAAATTCCAATATTAAAGTTGTACATACAACTTTTGAACTCCTGTTATGGACAGACCATTGAGACAGTAAGAAAGATATTGTGAGAGAAAAGGGCTTTGGAATGTAAAAAAGGTAGGCAATAAGGAAATTGTAAGATATTAAATAGAAATCAGAGAAAATTAAGATAATAATGGGAGAAAGGGATGTAGTAGGAAAGTGAAAAGAGCAAAATGATAGTACAAGGACAGAAGGGGAAAAAAAGAATAATTAAGGGATTGCAAAGGGATAAGAGGGTGATTACTGTCTAAAAATGAAAAAAGCATGAAAGCATGGACATTGAAAAAAAATATTTGTAATCTCTGGAAAAAAGAATGAGAAATTAAGAGGAAAAAAGAGAAGAGAAGACCAAAATAAATGTAAATATAAAGCATATACCACAGGTGCAAGCAAGCTATAACTGATCATCAGCGATGTTAAAATTTACCCTCTTTAAAATTAAATATTTTCTATTTATACTGTGCTATAAACAGTTAAATCGATGTTATAAAAGTCTAGATAAGGTATGTATGAATGGGAAATATGTTGATCCATAGGATCAATATTCCTTGTGTAGATTTCCTGTTCTTTCTATTGACAGTGTTCAGTCTATATTTATTGGCTTCAGGCATCCAGTATTACGAGATATATTTTATGAAAATATTTATTGATAATGGATTCTTATGCCCCATTTATATGCATTATGTTTTCTGGTCTGTGCATCCGTTCGTCAGTCGGACCAACCTTTCACCCCTCTGTCCCGCTTCAGGTTTAAGTTTTTTGGATGAGGTAGTTTTTGATGAAGTTGAACAGAAGTCCAATCAACTTGAATCATTTTCCCTATGATATTATCTTCCTAATTTTAATGCCAAATTAGAGATTTTCCCCAATTTTCACAACCCACTGAACATAGAAAATGATAGTGCGAAAGGGGCATCCCTGTACTGGGGACACATTCTTGATGTTTTCTGCATTTGTTAGTTTTATTTATTAAATAATTGGTGCTGCAAAGGCTTTCTGGTCCTGTAGTCTTGCTATTTAAATATAGGTCATTGTCTTCATTGAAACCTTGATACTAGATCTGATGCAACAAGATGCTGTAAATAAAATCCAAGTGAACTGATAGGGGTTGTATAACACATTGTCAGATCAAGATCAATTTTCTCATATTTATACAAAATGTATTAACATTCCTTTTGAACCTCTTGATTATACAGAAAATAAAATAAATTATAGTTAGGGTTAAATCAAATCTTATAAAATTTAAACTTAACATGGAACTACAAATGTTCTTAAAAAGAGTTTTATTTCAATAAAGAAAATTATTACATTATTAGATTTTCATTTTGCCCACTTATTTATAGATGTGATGAATTTAATAATCTGTTTATTTTCTTAGCATGTATTTCATGTATAGAAAGATAGAAAGTAAACAAAATAGAAATAGTTTCTTCCAATCCTAAAAAAAACCCATAATACTGGCTTCAGGTTTTATTCAAATTTCATAATCCAAACAGAGAAGGGCTCCTTTTTTATTTAAATGGTCAAAAGACAACGGTTAAGTGGTGGTCAAGGGTCCTAATTAAAAATATACACTCCACTGTTTATTTCAATTTTGCTTTATTTCAATTCATTTTGGTCCTACTCTTCATAATATAGACTTAAAAGCTTGATAGTTGTTTCTCAAACTCTGCATAAATTACAAAAATTAAAAGAGGAATGCTGGAATTAGAAGTTTGAAAAAGATATTTTCATATCAGAAAGCACAACTTGTGTAATTTTTTTTTAGGGGGAAATACACTTTGCAGTACAGTGTACACTTTTATGATATATGTTATTTTTCTTAGTTCATAGTTATGATACTGGGCTTAAAATGTTTGAGTTTTATTACAGGAAGAATTAAGATTTAAGATTTCAAGTATTTGAATTTCGGTTAATGTCCACATTTTCATATTTATTAGAAATTTATTATTTTATAATTCTAAAGTTAAAAGTCATCGTCTTGTAAGCCTTGTTTTATCTCTTTTCCTATAATATATGCAACTGGTTATAATTCTTTAAAAGTCATCGTCTTGTGAGCCTTGTTTTATCTCTTTTCTTGTAATATGTGCAGCTGGTTATAAATCTTTAGTAGTTTTATCACAGTTTTGTATTTTTATATGTTTCCTTGTAAAAATTATGCATATATAACACCTAATATATCAACGGTAGATGTAAAATTGTCAGCTGTTAAGTAGACAGGTAACCAAGCCAGGTAATACTTTATTCCTGATTGTCACATAAGTACTGAAATGAATGGAATTCTTTACCTAACTTTTTAAATCTTCTATCTAAATTTGGCAAAGGTTTGTGCACTTGAAACCCATTGCCTGTAGATTTAATCATTAGACAGAGGATTATTTCACTTTGATAGCGTCACACTTTCTGCATTGTAATGTTACATCAGTTTGTATTTTTTAATGTCATATCATCATATTTCTGGACTATTAAAAGACTAGGTATGGTTTTAATAGGAGAATATGAACATGATTAACATGTCTTTATTGATGTAGACAGGTGCAATGCAAGTGCAGTTTAACATTAACTGTTGTCTTTATTAGGAAAAATCATACATGTATTAAAACATGCAAAAGCTACAGTTCTCTAGCTATACTGTCAACTTTTTCCTTTATTTCATCCTAATGAGAAAATTATTGCTTGCTTCTAACTTTCTTTGTTATATTTAAATAAGAAGTTTTAAACTATGAAATGGGGTTTCTCAGCATTTTTTATGCCCCATCTACAATAGAAGGGGCATTATGTTTTCTGATCTGTGGGTTCATTCGTACCTTTCAATTCGTTTGTCTGTCCGCTTCAAGTTAAAGTTTTTGGTCAAGGTAGCTTTTGATGACGTTGAAGTCCAATTGACTTGAAACTTAGTATACATGTTCCTTTTGATATGATCTTTCTAATTTAAAAGGAAAATTATTTTTTTACCCCCAATTTCACAGTCCACTGAACATGAAAAATGATAGTGTGATTTTCAGGTTTAAGTTTTTGGTCAAGGTAGTTTTTTATGAAGATTAATTCAAATATATACATGTACTTGATACTTAGTACAAATGTTCTCTCTCATATGATCTTTCTAATGTAATTGCCAAATTAGGTTTTTGGCCCCAATTTCAGGGTCTACTGAAAATAGAAAAATGATAGTGTGATTTTCAGGTTTAAGTTTTTGGTCAAGGTAGTTTTTGATGAAGATTAATTCAAATATATACATGTACTTGATACTTAGTACAAATGTTCTCTCTCATATGATCTTTCTAATGTAATTGCCAAATTAGATTTTTGGCCCCAATTTCAGGGTCTACTGAAAATAGAAAATGATACTAAATGCAAGTGGGCATCCATGTACGATGGAAACATTCTTGTTTTTTAAATCTTGGAAAATAAATATTGCTTATTTCCATATTTTGGCTTCAATAATGTAATACATACTAGTAGTAGAAATTTATTTTGCTGATACTGCCTTCTAATTTTGGAAAAACCAATGTGGAAAATTCTTTGCTGCACAGCACTGGTACACACTTCCCTAGGGTCTGCAAATATATCATATTTTAGAAAGGATAGAAATAGCTCTCATGTCTTCAACCTACACCTAACACATTGGAGAATGTTCTTGATAAATAAGGAAATTGGTAAGAATGAATATCTCTTTGAGCTATGTCATCCTATCATTAACAAATTGACCTGCTTAGGACAATAACTTTAGTTATTATTATAGGTGTAGAGCAGAGTGTAGAAGTTAATTAATTCATTGCTAGTTTACTGCTAATTACTATAATTACCATTGGAATAGATCATTCTTTAAAACCATTAAAAATACATTAGATAGAGGCACATTCTACAGATAACACATTCCTTAACTGATGTAGAAAACAGTCATTACACAATTTGTTTAGATCTTCTATCTCTTGTACTGTAAACAAAGTTTGTTTTACACCAGGCTGACTTATCTTTTTGGAGGAGTGCAAGACAAGATCATTCTATACAGATACTATTTGTTTTTCTGTAAAAGTTCATTTCAGTTGAAAAGATTTCTTAAACTTGGAATTTTATATCTGATATAGTCTTAAGTAGATTTGGAAAATCATTTATAATACATGGTAATTACATTTATTACTTTACTTTACTTTACTTTTTATTTATTTTATATTTTCTATTGTAAAATTTTAATTACATGTATTGGGTTAAATTTTCTGTATTAACAGTTGTTTTGATTGTGAATTTTTCATACTATATTTGATCCGTGCTGTACTGCTATAACATACGGAAAATTGAATTATATTTAAATTTTTCTGTTCAGCTTTACCATCATTTCATCATCCTTTGGTGATCTTTTTTTCCAGTTTGAATTTGGTATGATAGTTACATGTATGACCAAGATTTGTACGTTTGTACAATAATACAATGTTATTCTTGTTTCACTCTATGAATAACCCACTTGTATTTGTAGGCAAAACCGAATTTAAATGTTGGGTGGTTTTGTTTACTTTTGTTTATGTATGATCGTTTTCTATATAACTTTTATCCGATTATTTTATTTTTTGGAATTGTGACTATTTAGGTAAATTCTTGGAAGTTTGGGACATTATAGCAAGTTTAACATGAAGCTATGGAATTTCCACTCATTAAACTCTTTTGACAGGTTCATTTCTTTAGATATTTGAATCATGTAATTCTGATAATTTTATTCTGTCATTCTTAATCTTATTCTCTTTAATTCTATATAATTTTTGAAGACTTCAACATTATGCACAAGTCTTACATGAAGCCATTTCCTCCAATTATATAATTTTTTGACAGGATCGTTTCTAAAAATTCTGAATCATACATGTTTAATAATTTTATTCTGTCATTTCCAGTTATGAATTTAGGTTGTATGCTATTAATATCCTCCTTACATAGATTCAATTGTAATACATGTATGTTAATGACTTTATACATGCTAATTGGTATGTCAATCTGTCACCTTAATTAGGTCTAATTTCACTTGACATAGTCAGAACATCTTGGTTTTTTGGTACAAATAAGACAAGACGTAAGGTACACATTGATAAAAAAAATGACCCAATGACACAAAAAACAAAAGAAATCTGAGGTCAGAATACAGTCTCTCCAACAATAGATAAGTGACAAGTCTAAAATAGTTGTAGATAAATATAACAGATACCACTATCACAAAATTGCCCTTAAATGACATAAAATATTTAGGTAAAGACAACCACTGATGATAAGGGATGAGATATAACAATGTGGCTGGGTTAAAGAACTTTTTTAAATCACAACATCAACTCTCTGGTCATTGAGAAAGCATAGAAGAGCATACAATTAAAAGAGAAGAATAGAAAACTGCTTAAATATAATAGATAACTAAACACAAGCATGTTCATTATAAAAAAAATAATCATAGTACCTTACTGTTTTTTGGCTATATAAACTGCATTTAGGAACAAGAGCAAACAGTGGACTTCAGTTTGAGTTAACATGTGTATTTGGGTTGCGGACTGATCTAGCCTGCTCAGAACTAAGATAATTAATCTTTTATATAGGCTAACCTATGTCTTGGTAGACTGTTAAATTAGTCCATTACCAAATTACTATGTTCTAAATTTTATAATAGTTGGAAAGCTGTCTGAAAACATAAATTTGTCCAGTTTTAATGTGTACTATATGTTTTGTAAACTTTACAGAGATATTTAGAATTCAAAAGAAAAGCTTATATCAGATCTAAAGTGGTTGTACAAACATGTAAAAACAGTATGTGAACAATACATTCATACATTTTGGTGTTTACTTTAAAACCAAACCAGTGCAAGTTTGTACAAATGTTTGACTGCCCTTGGAAAATTGTGGGTCATGATTTTATGAGTTGATGAGATGATTAAACAATTGAATTAAATCTTTTGAAAGTGCCAGATCAATGTTGGGTGAGGATAGATTTGTTTTCTCTATATATTAAATTACGTATTTAGTGCATTACTGTTGAATGGTATTGCATTATGTATAAACTTCATGCAAGTCTTAACAGTTCTTCATAGATTAAAAGTACTTTTTCAGTCAGTATTTTCAGCTTTTGCTATTGACAACTCTGACTGTTATTTCTTTAATGGGCCTTGCATCGTTGACGTAAAACAAAAGACTTGTCAAGTAATTAAAAGCCTTATTTACAACTGAGTGAAAAAGATCAAAAGATTACTATAATAAGACAAATATAGAATTTCACTATTTACTTCAATGGTTGTAAAATTATCAAATTTCATATTCATACTACTATAGAACAATAAATTGATTATGATATAAGTCAATACTCTGATCAATATAGACCAAAACAATGTAAACTTTCACATTTTGTCCAAGAACTGGAACTATCATGATTCTTGGATGTGTCAGTCATATGATTATCTTTTAATTAACGAGTAAACAGTCTTTGTTTTGTGTATTGCTATGATTTATGAATCATTTGATAGGGTAATTGATACATTGTAATTGACACCCAATTGATATAATAGAGGTTAGTTAGTTGTTAGTGTTTAACAGCCTACACAATAATCTAATGGCCTTACTTACTTTACTTAGGCCCCTGGCTCCTCCGGGGAGCATAGGCCATTGACGAACTCCCTCCATCTAACTCGATTTTGGGCAAGCTTTTCTAGTGTGTTCCAGTTGTGTCCTTGCTGTTTTATTTCCGATTCTGTGTCCCTACGCCAGGTGTTTCTTGGTCGTCCTCGGTTTCTTTTTCCTTGAGGGTTCCACTTAAGTGCCTGTCTTGTAATGCTGCTTGCTGGTTTTTGCAGTGTGTGGCCTATCCATATCCATTTTCTTTTCTTCATTTGGATGTCAATGGGTTCTTGTCCAGCTCTTTTCCATAGGTCTTCATTTCTTACTTTATCGAACCATCTGATGTTCATGATTCTTCTTAGGCAGTAGTTGAAGAACCTTTGGAGTCTAGACAACATTGTTTTGGTTGTTCTCCATGTCTCTGATCCATACAAGAGCACTGATTTAACGTTGAAATTGAAAATTTTCATTTTTGTGCTAATGGCCTTAGTCAGATAGTTAGTTTTTGCAGAGGAACCTTTTGCTATGGAAAATACTTTCTTACTCTATTTACTGAATGGTGTTTGTTAACAGCAAAATCTAATTTCCCTTGTAGTTCAAACACAAATTCAAAATAAAGTCATTTTTTTTTATGCGTGTTAATTGTGACAGCAAAAATGTGAAACAACATTTTACTTTGAGGCCGTAATACTTCAGGTACCTTTGATGGCAACATGTCTAATTTTTTGGACACCAAAAAATCTTATTATATTCAGTCTGCTGAGAACAACTTATGATATGTTTATCACAAGATAGCTTAATAAGTTAGATTTTTTACAAATTTTGACTGATTGTTGTATAAAAGCGCCCACCAACTGGATATTTATTTATTTAACAAAATAAATATGTATAAATGTACTTTAAGATATCAAAGAATTATTGATTTATTTATTTTTGATTGCTTTCAAATTTCAACAAGTTTTTGCTGTTCATGGTAATATTGATCTAAAAATTCTCAATATAAATTGACATTTATTTTGCTAATTTTGCTGCATTTTCTGTCTTTTTCTATTTCAATAAATTTTCAAATTTTGTCAAAAAATAGCTGATCAGAGTCAAAGTTTTATTATTGAATTATCTCCCTTTGTACATATACATTTAATTTCTTTCAAAAATGTGTACTGATGTTTGAGGTTAATAGGAAAAATAATTTTATCTGGTGTCACTTGAAATATATAAATTATACTGTTTACAGATAAAGATAAAACAAAGGCCCATTACATGATTATTAAATATTTGTATTTGTTTATGTTTGATTATGAGTTAAGATAAAAGCTCTTCATTTTGACCTTTGCTGAAATATTTTGTTTACATCCTTGAAAAGGAGAAATGTGATACTAGTGTATGATATATATAGATAAATAAAATCGTTTATTTCATTGAACCTATGGTTTATTTTGTATATGTGAAATAAGTTCACATAATTGAATATCAAATGTTTGAACAGGTGCCTAAGTTATGTTTGTTTTTAATATTTTATTTTATAAATTGAAAGCTTTGTTTATTTGAATCATATTCATATAAAAAGATTAAACCTGTATTCTCCAGATGCCTTATATAGCTAGAAATATTTTTGACAAACAATTACTTTACAAAGATCCATTTTGAACACATTTTAAGTAAAAAGGGATGTTTTCTTGTAATGTTTACAGTGTTGACTCACAAATATTGTATCGGTACATGTCTAAAAGGAGAAGCATGTAAAATGTAGTAATTTATTGAAACTATATATATTAAGTTAGATCAGGAAATCTATTGACTAACTTATCTTTCTAATTTAGCTCACATAACCTGAAGGGCCAATGTGAGTCTGTGTCATCACTTCGTGTCTGTAATCTGTCGTCATATGTTGTCAGCATCCATCAACCTTTTTACAAATATCTTTTCTGCAACTACTTGGCAAGTTTGAACCAATTTTGACCATAATCATCCTTGAGGTATCTAGCTGGTGTCTGGTGATTCTGCTGGCCAATTAACATGACCACCATGCTTAAGGGTTAGGGACCAGTTACTGAAAATATACATTGATAATGTTTAGAAATTTTATAAAAATGAAACAATGTTTGACATTAAAACATTGTATAATCTTTTATAAGAATGATACATGTAGTTTAAAACTGTAATTTATCTCTAAAATAACTGTTATCCATACAGTGACATACACAGGAAATTTAACCAAAAAGGCTTAATTAGTTATGGGTCAAAGAAATAATTGCTTTTAAATTTTGTAAAAAAAATAAACTTATAATTAGGAATTATGTTGACGCCTCAAACCATCTAAAGGTTTAAAGAAATAAAAGATGTGTGGGAGAGAGTTGAACAAGTAGAGGTTTTTTTATTAATATAACAATAAGATTTATCTGTAAAATCAAATTAAATTGATACATATCTAATCATGTTATCTCCCATGTGAAACAACTTGTCTGCAAATATATTTGAATTATCTCCCTTACATTGCAATGAGTAAAAATTCATGTGATAATTTTTCCTTGCAGATAATTCTTAAAGTACATCTAGATGACAGTGAAGGAAGGTGCTTAGAGTTTCCAGTCAATCCAGATTCTACATGTGAAGATGTACTAGCTTGTGTTCAGGAATCTGGGGAAGGACCAGCCATTTTAACACAGCTAGCAAATGGTCATGGTATGTCTAAAAAATCAAAGCAAGAAAAGTATTATAGTAGAGACAAAAGTATACAGAAATAACTCTTCAAAATAACCTGATGCTGCACAATATTGTAAAAATTTCATGCTGACATGAAAAATAACAGAAGAAAATTAGTATGAAGTTTATGTTTGTAAAGTGATAAATGGGGTTAACTTATTAGGAGTTATGCAGTGGCAAGTGGCAAGTTAAAATCAACTTCTTACATTAAACTTCATCATGAATGCTCAGAGGAAACTTTTGAAAATGTAAGTGTATAAGATGCAATATACACTTTTACCTAAATACCCCAAAAAATGAATGCAAAAGCACGATTCAAAGTCAAAAGAGTTGCAATAATTTAAACAACAGTCTAAATCAATAAACATGACGCTAAAAATTGAGCAACAGGAACTTAAAAAAAGTAACAGGCCCCTGCTCCACTAGTGGCATCTGTGGTTTCACTTGACTGGGAAAAATGTTGTGAGATTTTGATATTCAATCAAACTAATTAAGAATGCTGTTATTGTGAAAAGAGATTTTTTTCAGAGCATAGACTAGGAGAACATGAGAAACTATACGAGATCTTAAGTGAATGGGAACACGACAGACAGGAAGTCAAGTTTTTCTTACGACATGACAACAACAAGAACATTCCTGAGGAGTACAAAGACAAGATCCCTACTGAACCACCCAGTGTTGACCTGTCTTCTGAAGTCAGTGAAGACGATTATATGTTAGAAGTAGATGGTAGGTCATAAGGCGATTAGGTTATGTTTTTCTTTCTTCATTTTTTTTTAATAGTGTAAAGTGCATATATACAATTTTACAAAGGTTGAATGGAAGGGGTTTCTCTAGATTTAGGGGCATTGAGCAACTAAAAAAACCCCAAACAAACTGTTATACAAATACGTTTGAATCTGTTGAAAGGGATACCGTGTATATGTAAAGATTGAATTATTTTAGTTTTGTCATTTTAAAACTTTTCAAATGGTAAAAAACATTCATTTTATAGACGACCATTTTTTTCTCTCCTAGTAGTCAAATATTTTTAAACCAGCCAAGTTTTGATTTGTTTTTCTAGAGCACCTCAGTGGTTATAGTTTTTTTTATCTTAGTTTTTTTTTTACTTGAAGTAGTTTAATGCTAATTGCAGAACTCTTTAAGAGATATTCACACCTTCTATAGGTTCTGGGAGACATAGAACAACAGACACCTTTCTTTGTTGAAGACCATTATTAACCTTCATGTCTGATTTAGTTTAATTTACCAGCACCAATAAAAAACATGACAGTGAAATCAGAGATGTATGTGAAAACTTGATATCCATGACAACCTACTGATATAAAATTTCAACAACTTTGATAACTATGTGAATAAGGAGAAGTCCAGAAAACGTCAGGAACCCAACAACAAACTTATAACTTTATTCTATAATTAGATTTTAATGAAGTGATTACATGTTTTTTACGACTACATAAATGCTTCTTGAAGAAATTTACATTTATTGACATATATTAACTTCCACATGATAAATGTTAATTATACATGTTTTAAAAGCTAATTAAACTAAATATGAATGAAGTTTCTCTGATTTCACTCCTACATTAAAACTTATTATATAAATAGGCATAGGAAGTCTTCTGTATAACTTGACAGTATGCCTTAATTAACCCACAGCTATGATGGATGTCATAAATGTACCTATTTTTTCAACGATTGATTTTAAATTGTAGTCCGGTTAAAGGTCAATCATTTATTTTATCGGTGAATTCCTGAGACACCTTGGAGACATTAGAAAGACTTACATTTTGTGACTTAAGATTTTACCATGTTGTATTAAACTTTTTAATGATCAAATAGGTAGGGCATTTCACATGAAATCTGTTATAAAAAACAGTTATCAGAGAAAATGGCTCCTAAAAATTTGTATCACAAAGGGTTGATAATTTTAAATGTCCATTTTGCAGTGTTTGTTTTTATGGGAATAAACAATCTTTAGTCCATTTCTCCTGTGAAAACTAAATCTTGTCTGAAATCCTTAGCTAGTTTGAGCGATATTGAGTAAGATGTTATGAATTCACATAGGTTCATATTTCTGGTCACAGAGTAAAATATCTAGCAATGTTTTATAACTAATGTTTTGATCATAGATGATAATAGGGTTGACCTAGGTACATATACACAATGTCACCCACTTAAAACAGGATATGTACCAAAATCTTTGTACTAGTTTTGAGCTTCTATTTGAATTCTTAAAATACTAAGTGAACTTGATGCCTTGAGTAAGAATTGTTTGAGACGAATGAAGGAATTTAATTTTCTTTTAACGAAACAATGTGAAATTTATTAATTTAAATGTGAGAATTTGCTGAATCACAGTTCTCAGGTTTCTATCTTGACAAAGATAACTTATAAATAATTCTATATTTGTGAATGCTTTTAGTTACATAGTTGTTTTTGAAGGTGAATTCAGAGATGAATAAGGAACTGGTTTTCAATGATTTAAAAAATAGATCCTTCAAGATGTCTTCCAATGGCTGAACTTGTCTTTTCTGATATGGTATTTTTAAAGCTAAAATAATTTAAAAAAAACTAAAGCAACGCTGATATAGATTTTTTACATTTCTTTTCTGCTTGTTTTGTTTGTTATTTTCTAAGCTGGTATTTGTCTGTGTAAGAGGGATGTTTACCTTTGTTGTTTAGAGCAAGGACTAAGTTTAGTTTTCATAGTTTGTTTTGTACTTATTATCACTTGCAATGTGTTAGTTCTCAGTTTGGTATTAGTGGTATCTGAAAGGTGTCATCATCCATTTGATAAATTCTTAGTGCATATACAGTTCAAACAATTACATTCAGGTTTTTTCTTAAAATTTGATGATTCGATCTGAATTTCTATATATAAAAAACAGCACTGAAACATACTAGTGCCAAGAGTTGATAACCCTGAGCAAAATTATTTGTGGCTTCTTTTTAATTCAGTCCGTAGATATAGATGGGTACATTTTTTAAGTTTTTCAGTTTTTGCCAGAAAATGGCCTCTTTTGATAAACTGATTATCCTGCCAGAAACTTATACTGATATTCAAGTACTCTGAGAAAAAATTCATAGAAGTACCTGTATTTTAGATTATGTATTGTCAAATTTAAATTATAACAGATAATATCTGTTCCTGTTCATTGACCTTCTGATGTATCGTTATTTTTTGAATATTTTGTTTTAATTTCATATCTCGTCCCTAATTACGGAACATTGACATATTTAAATGTAACATGTCTACGATGTATTTAGATATTGTTCTACAAATACCCTGCCCCTCATTTATTTTACAATATAACATGTCTATACCATATTTACCCAGCCCTTTATAGTTGACTGGACTAAATCAACATAAAATTGACAGTGTCAATAGGTTTATGTAGTAAATTGGGTAATGATAGTCTCTTTATCTTCACCTGATTAAATAAGGTATTCTGATTAACTAGACCAAAGGTAGATTAGTATATAAACATTTAGGATTGGTGTCGTAATACCCGGGTACAGGGATTAACTAGGATTTACAACATTTATCGCTATCTAAATATTATTTTGTACTTCTGTAATGGGCCTAGTACTGAAATATCCAAAATGTTACTTAGGTACTTCTGTATGGAACCTAGTACTAAGATATCTAAATATTATTTTGATCTTTCTCTATGGGTCCTAGAACAGAGAGATCACATTATTATTTTGGTCCTTCTGTATAAGGTCTAGTACAGATATCACAATATTGTTTTGGTCTGTTTGTATGGGACCTAGAACAGACATCACAAAATTATTTTTGTCCTTCTGTATGGGACTTCAGACATCACAACATTATTTTTGTCCTTCTGTATGGTACCTAGAACAGACATCAACATATTATTTTGGTCCCTCTGTATGGAGCCTATTACATAGATATCACAATATTAGTTCAGTACTTCTATATTGTGCCTAGTACAGACATAAAAATATTTTTTTGGTCCTTCTGTTTGGGGTCTAGTACAGAGATTTACACACATTTTCCTGTCCTTCAAATTCAATGCTTTTAATATTTAATCATTCAGATAGTTTTACTGTATCTGTTCTGTTTGCAATGCTATGTATCTCGTGTCAGTGTGGTAAAACCTGTGTAAAATTTTTTGTTCCTAGCTGTTCAAGAAATAAACATTCTATGCACATTGAATAAAAACCTTGCATCATGGCATCATTTATCCTTGTACCCTGTATGTTTACTCCCAGTGTCCTGTCAGTTCTCCAGTCAGTCGCCCTTTGATTTCATTGATATGGAGAACCTTAGACTTTGAGGCTTAAAAAAATGTACTCTACATCAAGATTTACAATATACTCCCTGTAACAAAATATGTAACAGATCTTATGTAGAACTTGGAGTTTGGTTATTAAAAAGTGAATTGTCTTAAACAAATAATAAATGACCCCAAAAAAATAGCATACATTCCTTTCTATATAATATTATGGGATTACATAACTGAAAAAAAATCACTTGTAATTGCATTTTAGTAGAAAACAAAGAAATTAACATAGTTATTTACAAAGCAATGTTTAATATGATAAATGCATGACTGTGAATAATGTCTAATGAATATTTCACAGATACTGTACTGGTATGCATAATGTTACCTGGTAGAATATGGTGTAAAAATTTGACATATTTGCAAAATTGTCTTATTTTGAAATCCGTAATACAAGTGCATGTAGGCTTGCTATCAATGGCAAATAGAAATTGTGACGTAAGATTCTTAACTGTAATATGAAACAAGGTATCCTTTTAATTTTCAAATGTAAATGTCCAACTTGAAAAGTCTCTGTTGGTCTATGCAGGATTTTGATATGAAGACATATTATATATTAATTCATGGTATTTTGGATGCACAATTGGCAAATAAGTATTAAATAACACAATACCCAGTGAAATATTTTATGGAGAGACCTTGTATCTCTCTGGGGTCTCCATTGATCACTAGTCAAAAGATATTAGATCTGACTAGATTTCCTGTTAAATTGATCAATTTTCACCTGTCAAATAGTAATCTGTGTTTAATTTTCATTATATCTACCGGCTTGATGCACTAAGGTAAAGCTGAAATAATTGTTTTCTTTAAAAAGGCTATTAAATACTTTGAAATTAAGTGATTTTTGTTAAAAAAAAAAAAATCTTTTGCATGCTGCTTTAAAAATTGCCATCAACTTAATGAATAGATTTTTTTCTGAATCAGGGTGAGAATAAAAATTTAAGTTATACCCTATTATCTCTCGGTAATTGTAAGATTTTAACAGAGATTTTTATATAATACTCTCTGTAAATGTCACCTGCATGCAAAAATTTAAATCAAAATTTGTCCCAAATCTTTAAGATAAAACTTATGAATGTACATTGCTAAGTCAACATAATAAGTTTTTCTTAAATGCAATTATTTGTGTACACAAGCAAGAAATACAATTTGTAAAAACATTTGTATTTATTGTATAGGCCACATACGTAGAAATTGCAGGTCACGATAGGTAATAACATGATCGGCTATTATGAAGATTAGTCATCCAGAATATTTTTAATCAAGGTAAATTATGGATGTGTTTTTATTATCACGGTCAAGATAGAAAAATCCATTCAGAGCTTGGAATTTTTATCCTCTCATGTTTATTCATAAATATTGACTGATTAATAGGATTAACAAGAATTTGTCCACTTATTAAGATACAATTTAGAAGGATTTTAAATCAGTCATATGGTAGACATTCAAACATCACTTAAAAATTGAAAACACCAATTAGTGAAGTACATGTACTTGAATATTAAAGATAGCCAAGGTATGTGGGAGATACCTGAGAAATGACCAATTTACCTGTACAGGTCAGCTGACTCTGTTGATCAGAAATCTACGCTTAGGATTAATCAATTTCTCCGTTTTATTTTCATTGAGTGGATTGTTTTCATAGAGAACTTGACAAATGTTTCCTTAGTCGGATGGTTCAAATATTTTCCGTTGGATTTACATTCACTTGAGCTTGGATTATTTAAATTTTGTGGTTTTTATAAGATATTTGAAGAATGCGACCAGGTAAGGAAAAGGTCCAAATCACCATTGATCTATGCTACTGTTACAAATATTGATTTGTAAATTGTGAGAAAACGATGTCTTTTGTATATATTTTAAAAGTTCAAGCGAAAAATGATAGATTTTTAAGACCTATGTTTATTTACAAATGCTAAATAATAGTTGGGGATATTAGTTAAAAATACTTTGCTGGAGAATATATATTTGTTATAGTGAAAAGCAAGTTAAAATTCTTAACAGGAAAAATATATAGTTGTTACTATAAAAAGCAAGTTTATCTTTGAATAATTACTCTGAAAACCAACTGCTTTTATACTGTTTTTTAACAAAATCCAAATCTTGTAATTACAAAACTATGAAAGATAAAACCTCAAGGTATAAAAGCATACATAGACTTAAATCTCTGTATTAAAATTTAGTAAAATCAGTGATTCCTAAATTTTTTTATTAAAACCAGAGAGAAAACGATGATAATGGTTGAATTTTTATAAAGAACAGGCTAAATTAGCAGCCAAACCATCTTTCTGTCGTGAAAGAAAAAAAAATAGATATACTTCCCAAATTTTTTTAACTTTCTCTATTCATCTGTGGCTCTTTTCACAAAAAAATCTTAAGAAAAAAAATACTCCTAAGTCATATTCAGTATAACTTACTATTAATTTTAATGGTCAGATTTTTCGTGTGAAAATAGTTGCTGAATATTTTTTTAGCTACATGGTATTGATTTGATACTTGTTATGCTACATTGTTGCTAGTAATATCTAATAATTAAATTGTCCATATAAAGTTAAAAGCTTGAAATGGCCATGTTAAACATTATTAGTCCCAGGTGTTCTAACAATATGCTACTAAGTCATAAAAAATGACCCAAGGTCTTTATAAAATATCTTCTATTGGCTTTCTAACCTCCCAGGTAAAAAGTCCATCTGTCTATAAATCAGTATTACAGAGAATAAAATAGATTGCTTGATGGTAAACTTTAATACTTCATTCATCAATCTTATACAATTACTAATAGGCTTATTTCGGGGCGAAAACACAAACATTGCTTACAAAATCATAAATTTCTATGATAAAAGATTCACACTCTTATTATTTGGGGAAGAAAAAGGATTCGTTTTACTTTGGAAATAGAAATGGTTCATATTTTGTTCAGATCAGATTTTGGTTGGATGGATTTTCATGAAGTAAAGAGTTGCATGACATGTCAAAAGTTTTAGACATTGTTCATTTATCAAATATTGTTACCTGATTAAATCAGTTTAAGTCATTCCGCTTAACAAAATTTTCTTTTTTTTTCTTGTCAGTAAGAATGCCATAATTTTCCATTGTATCTTTCATTAGAATTACTATAGAATAACACTTTACTCTTTATTTGAGTATTGCATTAGTAGTTTGTTTTTTAAAAGGGGAACAAAATATTTAAAACTGTGCTGTATGTATAAAGTAAAGGCTCCATATACATCTGTCAGAAATGTAATATAAAACTAAAGAGAAAAAAGATCAATGGGAAAATACCAAAGCAAAAGGAAATAAATCTCCTCATGTAAAAAAAGGGAAGGTCATGTGATGAAAGAATTTTAGTTAAGTATAGCAGACAAAAACTTTTCAAGATGTTGAACAGCAGTAATAGCATTTATCCTTAAATTTACCAGTACATTCAAGTTTTGTAAGCCTCGAACTTACCATAGCTGTATATCACATTGACATGATAGCTTTGAGGATAAGGCAGTGTAGATTTGGTTTCAGTGTTTCATGAGATTTTATTTAATGTATGCTGTCATCCCAAATACATCTTAGATTTCAAAGAACAAATATATATTTGAACATCCTTGAAAATATGAAATAAATATACTGAAAATATAACCAGTGCTCAGTTTAGATAAATTTGATATGTGATCTTAACATAAAAATTAGAGAGAGAAAACGTTATCAAAAAGTCACAAATTGCTTTACAACAATTGCTTAAATTGTTATGACCTTTCTTTGGTTATGTTTTTGTCAGAATTAAAAGGTTTGTAAATTCCATTGACGAAAACAAATCTTTTTGTAACAAACTTTTGAGAAATTTGATACAAGAACAAAGAGTGTCTTGTTTCATACTTTTAACCTTTTAAAACAAATTTAAAGACGTTTACAAGAAAACTTCTTGACATTTGATTTTTTACCTTAATTGGGGATAATCCCTTCAAATCAAAAACTGTTCTGACTCATACACTAGTACAAGTAAACAAAGTTGTTTATAGTATTTGTAATCATGTGGAAGTGATAAGAGTCTTATAGATGATTTAGAACCATTTATTGTTTTATAATTTCTAATAACATGCAATGTACATGTAGTTTTAATGTTTAAAAATATTAAAATTTTAACAACCTGTCAGAGAACTACAAAAATCAAAGGGAACCTACCCTGGGGATAAATTTGAAAGTGTTAGTTTATTAGTCCAATATATCTCATGTTAACATACATGTTTGGCCAGATTAAAATTTAAAATAAGGAAGAGAATTAAAATATATCTTTTGTGATGTAAGTTGAAACCCTTTGAAGTTGACTTTTTGGTTACAGATGTACCCTGAAGGTTTGAACTTTTGATATATATACTAATTTTTTAGTTAGAATTGAATTATTGTGTAGCTCTATATTTGTGTATAACAATGGTGGATGATTCTCTAAATGACTCTATTTTCTATAATGATGAAACCTTACTTAGGATTTTAGACCTTAGAACTACTTATTGGTTAAGTCTAGGAGGTAAACTAATGGATGATGTATTCAATTATTATCAAATGTTTAACCATGGTAGCAGTTATGCTGCAAATGAGTAGAATGGATAGTTTATATTTTTTGGATATCTATTTTTAGGTCAAAGAAGCAGATCTAGAAATGGTATGAGAGGTCCTCCACCTTCAAGAAATGTGGTATGTAGCTAAACTATATCTGTATAAATAATGTGATTGGTCTTGTGGCTTTGAAACAAACAAGAATTACCAATTAAATCTGTCTCTCAATCATTGAAATTCACAACCTGAAATTAGCTATCATGCAATGGTAGTTTTGGACATATCTAACATAATATACTTGTATTTCCCTGGTAAATATATTAGCATAGAACTTAGTAACTGTATGACAATATCAATTAGAAATAAGGAGTTGTGGGTATGATTGCCTACGAGACACAAAAGCTACAGGTCAGCATACAGCCTTTAATAATGAGCAAAACTCACACCTTACAGTAATGTATGAAAGCCTCAAAGGCCCTGTATAACAAGATTTACAGCACATTTCAGTGAGTATGTAGCTAATGGTAATATCTTTGGTTAGCTTGCTTGTTAGCTGAACCGTGAAGTCATTGTTAGGTTAGGTAAACTACCCTCCTTTAATAGTAGACTAGCCCAACAGATAACCAATCTATCTCTCTGTAGGACTACGCTACTTTAAAAGGAGGGTAGTATACCTTACCTAACAATGACTTCACGGTTCAGCTAACAAGCAAGCTAACCAAAGATATAGCCATTATAGCCATTAGCTACATACTCAATGAAATCTGCTGTAAAAGGATACACTCTATAAAATTAATGTCCTGATTAAAGCTAATAACATTATATGAGTTACAATTACAACAAACATGTTTTGTCTTTTGTTATAATAATAATAATAATAACAATAATAATAATAATAATAATAATAATAATAAATTCTTTATTTAAAGAGGGTAAACACAGTTAGTTACAATCACTAATCTTCCCTGAGGCCCTCATATACATGTATGCAATACAAGTAAAAACAAAATGATAATAATAAAAGAAAAAAGCAATCATACAACAAATGTGTACATGTACCATGATTAAAAGATATAAAACAGTTACATATCACATGTAGTAAATAGACCTAGTATATACAAATCATTAAAATCATACATTCTAAGAGTAATAGTTGCAATCATTTCAGACTGAAAATTGGGACTGTCAGGTTGCAAAGAGTTTTTGTTTACAAAACATGATACTTTTTGTTGTGGTTTGTTGTAGCTGTCTCAATCTTACAAAATGGAATATGGCCAAAACAAAAGATTGACCTTTCAAATTATGATTTATTATATTATTTTTCTTTCCATTTAGCCCTAACAATAGTTTATAATCCCTAAAACAAACTGTTATTAATACTACTTTGATATGAAGGGATCAAAGATTTTAATCTTCATCGAGTACCAACTTTATATGGCAAACACCTGTATATGTGCGTGCTGCCAGCTGACATTTATCTGGAAATCAAAATCGAATCGTAATCAAATTTTATTGAATAAATTTTGATCACTCATTTATTCTGTTTGAAGAACAAGTCCTATTTGTAAATTTCCTATGAGTGGTAGATAATGTAATTTTATTGTAGCCAGTTGCCTGTTTATTGGCCCTTTACTTTATTGTTCATTCATTGATGGATGAAATTTCCTGAAATTTGAATGAGCTTACAATCCATGGTGCTGGTCATTAATGAAAAATATTGAAAAATCAATTTATTGCTGTTAATCAGAGTTGTTGATAATGGACTGTTCATGACCTGTTGTGTTCATTTGAATGCATGAAACAAACTTAGGTTATTAAAATGTCATGCGACTAGAGATATCGCTTTTATTTAAACATATGGAATAGGATGTTTTTCTTTTGGGTTGTCATACTCAGTTTTAATCAAATTGTATTTAGAAATTTATGGGGGACACACCTATATGTAACTGTCCGATATTTTCATGTCATTTTTAACCTTAGATTTTTAACAATCATACGTGTAAATAGAACATTTAATTTTGTGACATCAGACATTCCATTGTAAGTATGACAATAATCGTAGATACGGCACTAGGAGGTAGCTACCGTGAGGGGTGAAATTAGTATTAAAATTCATACATATATACATTACTAATCTGTCATAATATTATCATAACAAATTATCGATTGAATATTTTAGTAAACAGAGACTTTATAGTTTATTCTCAACATTTGCTCATAAAAGCAAACATACTGTTGTTTAATTAACATGAATTTTCATTGTTTAAGTAAATGTTAAAAAATATTTATTTTATTATCTTATAGTAAATAATGTAATATTAGACCCCCTGTTACAATTATAAATTCTTTGAAAGTGTGAGCTTGAGGTCTCAGTGTACTTTTAGGCAACCAAATTTTCATTCATATTACCAAACCATGGGCTGGGTAAAGTTAAGTCTGGCAAATATTCAGCAAATATAAGACCTACATGAAAAAGATTTTACTAAAGTTTTAAGGTCACCCATTATGTTGTCAAGTCAGTTAGAGGTCAATAGATGTCCTTATAATAAAAACATTGAATTGTAATCTTAAAAACATTTGATAGACTTTGACATGCAAGAAGAAAATTATCAGTTTTGTGACACAAGGCATTTAATCAGGCTATTGCCCTGTTAAGATTGGTCTTTAAGGGGAGATAATCTAAATAGCAGGTCATAAGGTGACCTAATCTTGTGTTGGAATAAATTTCTTTTTGACTGTTTATCTGACATGTATCAGAATAAAAGGGTGATAAAACTGTCACACTTTATATTAAATGTGATTTGTGACATTATTAATTACTTCTTTGTATAGTATTTTTGTAAAGGACTATTCTGATTGTCCATTACTAATTAAGTGGTCTACTTTGGTATGAGAGAGATATGTGGTGTACTTCAGAAGTTTACATAGGTAAAACAATTTTTGGATAGAGATTGTTTTAAGAGAAAATGTTGACATAGCCTTTTGTTTTGAGAAAAATTTAAAGTTACCATAGATACCAGAAGAATTTAGCATAGGTGTAGTGAGACCCCGTAAATTGGAAAAAGCAACATTAGATGTTTGGATTTTTTAATGAAAGAAAAATAAGGTTTCTGGATAGCTTTAAGGGTTATTACCTTTTATTATTAAAGTAATGTTTTCTAATTTTTGTCGAGCCTGCGACTTTTGTCGCAGAAAGCTCGACATAGGGATAGTGATCCGGCGGCGGCGGCTACGGTGGCGGCGGTGTTAGCTCACTTCTTAAAAGCTTTATATTTTAGAAGGTGGAAGACCTGGATGCTTCATACTTTGTATGTGGATGCCTCATGTTATGAAGTTTCCGTCAGTCACATGTTCAATGTCCTTGACCTCATTGTCATGGTTCAGTTACTACTTGAAAAAAAAGTTAAGATTTTTTGTAATGTTAAATTCTCTCTTATTATAAGTAATAGGTTAACTATATTTGATATGTGCGTACCTTGCAAGGTCCTCATACCTGTCTGACAGTTTTCACTTGACCTCGACCTCATTTCATGGATCAGTGAACAAGGTTAAGTTTTGGTGGTCAAGTCCATATCTCAGATACTATAAGCAGTAGTTCTAGTATATTCGGTGTATGGAACATTGTAAGGTGTACATGTCCAACTGGCAGGTGTCATCTGACCTTGACCTCATTTTCATGGTTCAGTGGTTATAGTTAAGTTTTTGTGTTTTGGTCTGTTTTTCTTATACTGTATGCAATAGGTCTACTATATTTGATGTATGGAATGGTTATAAGGTGTACATGTCTAGCTGGCAGGTGTCATCTGACCTTGACCTCATTTTCATGGTTCAATGGTCAAAGTTAAGTTTTTGAGTTTCAGTCTTTTTTTCTTATACTATATGCAATATGTCAACTTTATTTGGTGTATGGAAGTATTTTATGATCTCTATATGTCAGTCGCGCAGGTTTTTTTTTACCTTGACCTTATTTTCACAGTTCATTGGTCTGTGTTAAGTTTTTGTGTTTTAGTCTGTTTTTCTTAAACTATAAGCAATAGGTCAACTATATTGGATGTTTGGAAGAATTGTTAGCTGTGCATGTCTGCCTGGCATGGTTTATTTGACCTTGACCTCATTTTCATGGTTCAAAGGTCAATGTTTAGTTTTCATGGTTTATGTTAAGTTTATGTGACAGTTGTAATAAAGCTTTATATTTAGGACTATCAACATAATATCAATGGTTAGTAAAGAAGGCGAGACATTTCAGTGTGTGCACTCTTGTTCTAAAAAAAAATGGATAAACTTGTATCTTGTGTTCAATTTTATTATTACTGATAGTTTTCCATATTTCATAATTGAACTATTTTCTACCTCTGTTCAGTCTTGTCTCAAGGTTATTAGCGGAAGAATGTAAGTTGTATCTCCTTGACAAGATACTGAATTCTTTTACCAGATTACG
Source organism: Mytilus trossulus (assembly GCF_036588685.1). Taxonomy (NCBI): domain Eukaryota; kingdom Metazoa; phylum Mollusca; class Bivalvia; order Mytilida; family Mytilidae; genus Mytilus; species Mytilus trossulus. The sequence continues at coordinate 46,728,308 of NC_086375.1, forward strand.
TGTGTTTGTTACGGAAAATTGCTATGAAGAGGTTTTCCCACAGAATGTTATATATGAATCTTATTTACACTTAATTTGAATTTTAGATTTGAACAGGTCATGTAGAACACATTATTGTGGTGATATATAATCAACAACAATCATGTTTATTTCAATAGAAAGTCATCATTCAGCTCAAGGCTTTACAATATTTGAATAAAAAATCTTTACGGTCTTTATTGTACTGTACAAAAAAACCTTATTCTGTTATTATTATAAAGAGATAAAAACATTTAGATCTGATTAAATATTTATTTAAAAACAACTTTAGTAACTGGATCACCGAAAGGTTTGTCGAAAAAATGTAATCAAATTTTCTATTTGTATCACAGCTTAGTTACTGTGTAAATCTGGCAAGTCGTTTGGATAAACTTAACTCAGATTTTTTGGTTAGTTTAAACATATTTTATTTGTTAAAGTACAAATTGGATAAGACACAAGTCAAACAGACTTATGAACTGATTTTTTGGTTTTCTGAAACAGTAAAAGTTTTTTCACGATTTGCTTTTGTTCGTATTCAAACAGGACTATATAGAGTACATATACCTGCAATGAATTAATGCACTTCAAATTATTTGTGGGCTTCAGATAGTTTAAATTGGGAGATCATGTGACGACCCTGGCTGCATATTGATTGTATTGCACCAGGTAGTTTTATTGTACCAACCAAATACTGGCAAGAAATCGGACAGAAATTGACACATGCAGGTAAAAACCACAAATACCACAAATCGTTTTACTTTTCTTTGATTGAATGTTTTACAATTTTTTCGTTTTTTATGAATGATTAAAGTGTGCTTATTATTTACTGAGGATATAAAAACATCAACTTCAGTCAGGTGAGTGTTTTAAAGTAAACATGATGTTTTTTCATTAAACTTTTAATCAAAATTTGTGAAGCAAGAAAAAGTATATTATTGATTTTTTAAAGATCCTTGATAAAATATATTAAGGTAAATCTTTGAATTTACGTTTAATCAGTCAGAAAAATAATGGCCCATATCTAAATAAGAGAGCAGTTTGGTAATAACAGTATTTTGATTTTGGAAAAAAAAATGTACTTATTCTTGTGGTATTCTATTTTTGGTTTTCTTAAAATGACAAATCTAAATGTGTTTATCTCTCTACAGAAATAACATAATACATTATTTTTCATAAAGTACAATAAAGATTGTGAAGATTGTTTGTTTAAATTTTGTAAAATATAAAAAATATGACCATGACTTTAGCTAATTAAAAAACAACAGTTAAGTTAGTTGATATCATAGTAATCCCAACAGGAAAATGGAAAAAGGGAAGAGGGGATGAAGCCCTTGATGGACAGATCACATATGCTAGTTTTGTTTAACCAGTCAATTATGGACTGATTGCTATTACTGTAACAATACTGGTTAATGTCAGACTACTGAAAAAAACATTCAGTTCACAAATCTGACTCTATGTGATTACACCTGTTGACGATCCAAGGCTTTAGAGAACAGTATCCAACAGAGGCTTTATAGCAAAGTGGTAAAAATGGTCTGTAACCTTCCATTTGCAAGATGTCATTTGCTATTTATCTTTGGAACAAGTTATTTTTTAGGGGTAGACTTGCTGGGTTCCTGATTGCTTTACTTTAATCTCCAGTGGAAATCAATGTCTGTTCTGTATGTTTTAGTATGAAAGCGATGAAGATTGCGATGGATTATATCAATTCAAACCCATTGTTGATTTCTAATCTGAATAATTGAGTAATTAGTTTATCAACCTAAAAAGTTTTTTCATAATTCCCTTTCATGGTTGAGAATTTTTTAAGGGTAAAACATCTGCATTAATTTGAAAACACTCAACAATAAAAAAATAAATTCATTAAAATTTCACAATTCATACAATAACTTTATAATCCTCTTTTAGGCCACATTTTTTCCTTTTAACAAAAAGAAGGTTTACAATTAAATTTTTTCGAGTTTACAGAAAAGAAAAAAAGCATGAACAAGATCCAGTTAAAATATTTCAAAAAATGAATAAAATCCAGTCAAAAGTTATTGAAATTTCGATGTACTCAGTTCACACCAGGGTCAATCCCATTACATTGTCATTTTGGTTACAGGGACATAAAGATAGTTTGCTGATAATTGGGAACCTGATGGCATCTAATGGATAATTGAATTCTTATTTGTCATCACTATAAAGTAAATGGGAAAATGTTTTTATTACAAATCATATAAAAGACTTATTTTCTACCCTCTTACAAGGAAATGAAATATATTTTATTTTGTGGTTTATGGTCAAATTTTCTCTATTTAACATTGTTCGTTGGTGTTTCTACAAATTACTTATTTAAAGTGGTAGGTCAAGCATGAAATATGCTTTGCTCTTATTTAAGGTCAATAGGTTGCTTTAAGACTATTTCATTTGATTCATTCAAAAATTTACATGTCTGAAAAATCAGTCAGACTTTACTCAGTCATTTATAGTCGTCACAAGTAGATAAAAAACTTTTAAAATTGAAAAGAAAAAAAAGGGGAATGTTGTAAGTTTAAGATGATTCACAGGAATGATTCAGATACTAAGTTAGTTGTGTGATGGAAATAACTGTGTTACAGCACAAAGCTTAAAACACATACACAAAAATCTTAAGTAGCTTAAGGTTTTTAAAAAGGATGCAGAAAAAAATCCTACCATGACAATGCTGTAGAGTCAAGTTAAGATCCTTCATGTGAGATAAACTGAAGTAGTGCATTAAGAAAAGCTTTCAAGACATGATTTCTAAGATAAGCATATAAAAAGGTATGTGCTATTTCATGAAAAAGTCTGTAAAGGCAGAAAGAAATTTATATTCTATAATACATGTATGATTAATGGTCTTAAAATTCATCACTCTTTTGACTTTTTTATGTTGTTGGGTTTCTGTCTACTTGATGCATATTCCTTGTGTCTTTTTGTTCCTATTTATTGATAGGGTATATAAGTACAAAATCCTCTGATAACTACAGAACTTGTTATTTAAGTATGTGACCTTTATTAACCTTCCTCATAGAGCACCATACTTACTAATACATGTATAATCAGTTACAAATTGTTTTGTACTGATAATGCACCATATTTAGAAGTACTATATCAGGTCTCGTCTGTAAATCACTTTACATTCTTGTCGCAGCTAGGGGTGATGTTTTTTAATTCTCTGCTGAAGTATTCTGTGTACTCTTCTGAGATGTTACATTATCTTTATCTTTGAATGAAGTGGTTTTCATTAGATACTTGCACATCTATCTTATCAAGAGGTATGCACAAACAACTTGAGTTTTATAAAAACAATATCATGGATATTCACCTACTGCCCAACTTTTTTACATGTAAATAAGGTGTGGTCAATTTAGAATACAATTCTGAAAATATTGTTATGAATAGTTGTACAATTGTATGAATGTTGGTACCTAGTACTCACATTTTCAGTGCTGCTTGTTATTCTTTCGTTGTTTATTTTGGCAATGGGCTTGTTTTATTTCCTAGGTAAAGGGTGAATGCTGAAGTTGAATGTTTAGGCAGATAAATGCTTTTTTTTTTAATTCTGTTTCAAAGACTAAAGTTGAAATGCACTAATTCTAGGTACAAGTACTGTAGTGCACGGTTTACATACTAGTTCTGACTCACTTTTTTGTCATGACACCGTACCTTAGCAGGGGATGATGTTTTTGGAACAATTGACATTTAATGTGATTACATAATATTGTATCTTTTACCTTGGGATAATTTGTTATTGTCATTTTAGCTATTTTTGGCATGATTTAATTAATTTCCTTACCAGGGCTCTCCAGGAAAACTTATGTGTTACTGTATGTTGAGTTAACTTATAGCACAGTTTTGAGTTGAAAATAATTCACCCTGTTTTCAGTGGAGATACATGTACATGAGTTACAGTTCATGAGTTGCTTATTTAAATTACCAAAAGGAATACAAGGTTTAGTTATTAGTGTGCTATGAAAACTTCAGTAAAGGTGAGACAAAAAATTCGTAATATTCAAATTTTTGTTGTGGTAATGTTTTTAGATTGTTTTAGGGGGAGGAGGTTTTGTTTATTTTGAAAAAGTCTATCAATGAATTGCTATTTATAAACTAAATGATGGACATTTTGTTTGTATTTGAAATAACTTTGAAGAAACATGTCAAGTACCCGTCATAAATGTATATAAGTAATCACCTGGAAGGATTTGTAATAAAATACTGCCTCAAGTATATCCTTCACTTTTGATATAGACATCTTAAAATTGTGTCGTTTGATTGAAAATTTGTCATATAGAACCCCCACAAATTACTATTATTTTCCTGAAATGAATATCTCAATTAAGTTGAAAGATCATATTTAATGCACTAAACTTTATTGTTATTCTATCTTTTTTGTTTGAGTGTTTTTTTTTTCTTTCTTTTATGAAAGGATCATTTTCCCTATTTGTTTTCATTTCTGGTTATAGTGTACATTTTTTGTACCTTGAATGAATTTGCCTTGATTTGTTAACAAAAGGAGTTTGAAAAAGGATAGATGATTTGAGCATTGAGAAGTCAATCAGTCATTGTTGCTTGTAATATAAGTCCTAGTTAACTTCTGGATGTATTTTTCATGATGTGCATTTATGAATTGGCAACTGTTTTTCATTTTGAACTTTCAGGAGCTGTGAACCTGCTTTTTGCAAGGAATGTTTAATGTATTATAGCGCTGGGTGTTAATTCTGAAACAAGTCAAGATCAATCTTGATGTAGTGATAGAACTCAACGTTTTGCCGACACTTCCCCCTCATGTAGTCTGTGAATCCCAACATTATGTTGACTATACTTTCTTTAGTTTTATTTATAGTTGAGATGCTGTCTTTTTGAATTTCATACTATAAAAACCTGATGTAACTAAAAATACATGTTTTACTGTGGATCTCACAGGGTATATCTCATGCTGAATGCCTCATAGTGGAATGTTACATGTTTTACTGTGAATCTCACAGGGTATATCTCATGTTTCATGGTGAATGCCTCATAGTGGAATGTTTCATTTTTAAAAGAAAAAAGTTGAATTGAATATGATTTGAATACAAAGTACTTAATAATGTTATATGAATTCTATATTGCCTGGATATTGCTTTACCTTTAATTTAGATAGGTATAACTGATCAAACACTTCACATTTTATAATCCTTTTACTGATTCTTTTGCCAGATATAAAATTTAATAAACAGAGAGCTATAATTATGTCATACAATAGTGGTTTATATTAAAAGTGTGTTGACCTTGCGGTTTCTAATAGTTGCATTCAACAATTAAAACAAACCATGCAAGACATATTTGATTGTATAAAATTTTGGGAAATTAATTAAATAACATCTTCCTGGAGCGATTGAAGCAGAAAACATAAATCATGACTTGTGTAAGCAGTAGTAACATGCAGGTAAATTTTGTGGTAAAACTTTGGAAATATGTGTTTAGCTTTCAGCAAAGGTAAATCGTTTATAAAATTTGTTTTTGTTCAAGGGTTTAATATGAAAAGTATTCATATTTTTGATTCTATTTTCATAACAACTTTTGTATTATAAAGATATAAGAAGATGTGGTATGAGTGCCAATGCGACAACTCTCCATTCAACTCACAATTTTAAAAGGTAAACAGTCATAGGTCAAAGCATGGAAGTAATATTTACTTCCATGGTCAAAGTAATGTCTCCAACACAGACCCTTGTCTCATAACTAACAGCAACCTATACAGGGGCCCAAAAATGACTTAGTGTAAAAGTATTCAAATAGGAAAACCAACAGTCTAATCTATATAAAAAAACAAACATATTGTATCAAATAATGGTAAAAATTTGAATCTACTAAAAAGATGTTTCTTTACTTGACTTTAAAAGACATGAATTAAACTAATTGGTAGGCGTGCACAGGAAGACAGAGTGATGCAAGACATTTGAGTTACCTGCCGTTATGGGTGGACATTGTCACCGACCTCTAATTACTATCTATAGTCAGTCTATAATTAGCCTAGTTTGTCCAGAAGTACTTTGATTCATAAATAAATTACCTTTATGAACTAAATTTTATCACTTTAATTAGGTTTAAAGGTGAAATTGACCATACTTGAAAGAAATCACATTTTGTATGACATTGGTAATTGAAGGAGGGAACCTATCCTTATTTTTCCGCTGGAAAGAAAATTCATTGAATGTTGTTACATGGTATGCTGAAGGCCATTATAGTTGTTGCGTAATTCTTACTCCTGAAGTAAGGACCACCAGTTTAGTTGCTGAAGATCTGGTGTTAGGTGTTCAAAGTGGGTAGATCTTTTCAAGACATTTTGTAAGCATCCAATGAATTCTTACAACCTTTTGAAATATTTTGTAATGGGTAATTTTCACAAAAACATTTTTCAGTTTACCAGTACCTCAATGTTGAATGTAGCTTTGCATATTTTAGTCCTTTATTTGAGGTCAGTTTTAAGACATTTTAATTGAGTTAAGTGGTAATGAGTTATAATTTGGATATGATTCAAAGCAAGGTATTTGTGGTCAGATTTAACACCTAAAATCTTCACTTTGTGGTTTAAAAGGATTTTGTCAATGGTTTTATGATAGATTAAGTTTACTGCTCACATCTTGTACTCTTGTCACTTATATAGATATGTTATACCATATAGAAGAAAAGGCTTAGATATCTTTTTGAACACACTTCTCTCATTTTCACTTTAATGTTGTTGTCATAGTACAGATAAGAAGAGTTATATTCTTTCATTTGATTTTTGAGTTACTTACATTTTTTGGGGAGTTATTTTATTGTTTTTTTAAAGGGGTGCACTCATGTTTTGAGAAAAGCCCTTACTTATCTCTTTCTGATTTTTTCTTTAATTTTATTTAGTAAGTGGTAGTTTTATAGCTTTCCTAACAGTTCGGAACTTCATCCATTATTGGACATTTTACAGTGACTTGACAATATTTACCCTTTTATCCTTCGGTCGTTGGAACATGATTGTTTCATCTGTAATCTACCCAGATCTCATTATTTTGATATCAAATTTGGGTATTAAGAATAAAGATATATGGATATAGGTAAATGTGAAGAAAAACACTAAGAGGTCATCAATAGCCAAATATTTAACAAAATCACCCAATTTCTAGAATAGTTTGAAATATATTTACAGGGACATATAATAAAGATCTGCCTCCACAACAAATTCCCAAAATGACATAAAAAAGGAAATTAATATATAAGTACCAACAAACCATATTATTTCAATATTTTGAATATGTCAATGTATGAATGATGTGCATTGTATTCATGCTAGTCAATTTACGAAATCTTATTGTTTGATTAGAAGGTTGACAAGTATAGGCTGACTGTTTCCTAATCCGATGTTTTACTATATTGTTAGAAACCAGGATATAGTCGGAAATTTAATCCTGACATCGTGGGTGAACATTTATCATTTAAAAAAAAAAAAGATTTAAAAAGTAAATGATCTTCCAAGGTATTCCTTAACCTTTAAACATCATTTGTAAAACAACATGTTTAAATTTTTAACCCTGATATAGACGATATGTAAAACAAATAGTTTCGTAAAAGATTTGTTACAATTGATGTAATATACCCATTCGAATATAGACAGTGACGTCCAACTATTAGCATGTCAATTTCATGGACCAAAGTAGGAGGAATTTATTAAAGAAGGACAGGATGGGGACCATTCACTGAATCTTTAATATGTTGTATTGTTTGAAGAGGTTCTACTTGACCCTATTTTGATTTTTAAGTCAGCTAGGTACTTTGTCTAAAATAACGACAGGAGGTCTTCTGACACAGTTCGTATGATATTTGAATACATTTTTGTGTAGGAAAGTTTGAGGTACTCATTATAGCTCACTCAGTAATGGCTAAGGAATACAACTGTGATGACAACAATAAGAAATGTTTAGTAAGTACATTTTATGTTTGAAAGCAGTATGAATACAGAGTTCAAATCAAAGTAAACATGTCATCTACTCATTTTTCTTATCTAAAAAGTAGGTTTGAGGTTTAACATTTCCAAATATTTTTCTTTTGGGGAAAAAAGGAGCAAAGAGCGTGTTCTCATCTTAAAATCTTAAATCCTAATCTTTGAATTTATGATGAATACATTTAAATAAATTTATATCTTCAATTTTCATATTTACCAAAAGAATCCATAGTAGTAAGGAAAAGATCAAACTGAAGTCCTGAAAATGACACCATTAAATTTTAAAACAATCATTGCACCACAGCCGCAGACCATTAACAGTTTTTTTTTACAGAAGTTAATATTTGTATTCAGTGAATCATGTATTAATGTAAAATAACTAGGTAAAGTGTCAGAATTAGACATCTATGGTGACAGACTAGTTAATTGTTATGTCCAATATTAGGGAAAATAATCATATTGAACTTTCCATGTGGTACTCTCTGTTACCAAAGGACACGTTTAAATTTACCTTAATAATTTAATATATCACAATCTATAATGGTGTTTATTTTCATTTTGTGGTGTAAAAGATAAGGTATTTGTAACATGTCAAAAACTTATTGAATTTTCGATGAATTTAAAATTAAGTTTGATGTGTTTTATATAAAGATAAACAAATTCAGGTAAGATTGAGGTCTTGTTTGTTTGGCGGAATGCCATAATAAGTTATCACTTTCAATATGTTTAATTTTCTACCTGAATAAGATACCTTAAATGTTGGTTTTGGATCAAAGGTTGTCCAATTATGTATGCTTTATTTGTTGATTTTCTCACACTGTAAACATATCGGATATACAAATGTAAATTTCATGAAATGTTGGCATTTCAATTTCAGATTAAAAAATATCTTTTTACATGTAAACAACCTTTCAATTGCTAAAGTACAAAAACAAAATTATTTTCATCAATAATTTTAAACTTTTATTAATGTTGCTTGAATATACAAAGGGGAGTAACTCAATTTAAATAATGTTCAATTTAGTTTAAGGTATGATTTGAATTCTCAAAACTTTAGTTATAAAGCCAGGCAAGTATGAGTTTTTCAAATCAATTTTTGAAAGTTGTCCAATTCATTGGTAATTTGGATTTTAAGGAGTGAAAGAGATACTTTTAAAAGCAATCTTAGCTATTCTGTTGACCCACTAAAAGACTTATTTTTATTGACAATTGAATAATGTGTCGATATATGCAATAGAATGCACAATATAGCTGTTTGGTGATCTTGCTCACTTAAAGTTCAGTAACAAAGAAATTATTATTCAGGTTGATTTTTGGAAGGTGTAACCTTGAATTTCCTTTGAAGTTTTAAATCATTTATTCTTAAACAGATCAAGGACTGGTCAGTGGGTAAGAGGGTAGATAGATCAGATAGGTCAGATTATTCCTTAAACTTAGAAGATAAAATAGATTATCATTTATCTCCGTGTAAAGAAAACTGGAAATTGACAGATATAAGTGATATAATCAATTTAAAGTTAACACCTATTTTTAAGCCTCTAGCTCAAAATCTTCTTCTTTCTGATCATAGGCGCTGGTATCAATAATTTTTACCCCCTACTTAATTCAAAAGAAAAAAAAATCAACCAAGAATTGATACACAATAGCAAAAATAAATGAAAAATCTTTTATTGAAAAATTTATGCAATCTTTTATTGAAAAATTTATGACAATGAAAAACATAATACAGACAAGATCATGTTATGTTCTTCCGACTCTAAAATCATTTATGATTGACAAAGTTATGTTGAGCTTGTAGTATTCAAATTTGGTTCGTTACATTAACATAATTGTGGGTTTTGGGTGTCTTTATTTGTTATGATCATGGCTTGATACACCCTCTAGTAATCTGGGTAATTTACCGTAAAGGTAACTCGGTACAAATGAGTTGATATGTGGTGTCCTTCACATTTCCGCTTGTTACAAACAAACAAACACTATCGATACTTCCATAAGAGGAATGTTCTATGATTTTGAAATTTCTCATGCTTAGCTAAAAATGGGTGATGTTGAGTTCAAAGATATTCTTATGTCAGCAATTACTGTGTGCATTTTTTTATTATTGACCAAGAACAAAAAATGCAGGATTTAGTAATACAAATTCAGACCAGACTGCATTGAAATATGACGCAATAAGAATTTAAATCTATCTTTGCAAAGAATAGTATCTAAATTTTCTCTTGTACTTTACTTGTACATGTATATCTTTCTGACTTGTCTAGGATAATTTTAAATGCAAAACTGATTTTAAAGTTCAGTTTAAAAAAATAATTGATGTTTCCTGTATTACTTGCAATAGGCATAAATTGAAGAAAATAGTAAATTTGTTTAGGGGGAAATTATGATATATTTCTGGTTTTAAAAAATGAATTAAAGTATGTTAACAGACAATAATTTTATCAAAACAAGCAACCATTTAATGTGTATGCTTTGTATCATATTCGAGTTATTGAGTTTGGTCAAAAGATAGATTAAAATACTATATCTTATTCATGCTATCCATAGTTGTTCTATAAACTCTTTTATTTACTCGGGCTGCTTTCACTTTTCATTTTAAACTGTACTTCTTTGTTATGGTTCTATCATAAGTTTAGATGAATTCATGTGATTATCTGTCTGTGTTGTAGAAGTAAGGCAAGGAATGAAACAACTTGTATGAAAATTTCAGAATTTTCCATGTTAGATCTTTTGCATTGTTTTATGTTAAACTCGCTGCTGCATCCAGTGTAGCCAACCTTAATAAGTACATGTAGTTGTAACCTATCATGTTTAGTAAGGAGGAAGAGAGAATGGCGTGTTGTCCTGTAAAAAATGCTGCTTTTGTTTCTGCATGGCTTTATATTCAACATGGCCACTGTTAAATGGTCTGTGTTTAACATGTAAAGGCTGTATTAAATAAGGAAAAACAGTATTGAAAGAAGAGCTAAAGTGTAACTTCAAGGAAAGTTTTAGAAGCTAAGAACTATGAAATATTTCACTTTATTTAATTGGCATATCACCAATGACATATGAAGCCTCAAAAAAAAAGTATCAGTGAAAAAATAACTGAAGTTGGGTCTAGTTGTTGGCCTTTGGGGTCATATTTTAATGAAATAGTATCGATGCCTTAGATCTTTTAAATTTCTAAAGATCAGGTTTCATTGAAATGCTTGTCACTATAACCAAATACAGGCCTTCATTATTCAGTACTCAAACTGGATACCTTCAGCCTTGGCCCATCCTGGGCCAGCCATCCATAAAAGTCATCTTTGAAATTTTGCACCAGGTAAAAATACCTGGTATAATAAATTTATCTCTTAAAGATTCCCGCCACAGATAGGACGCTAACTTATTAAAAATATGACCCAAATATTTTTAAATTTTAATTACATATCTAGATTTTATTCATTTGTGGATACCTATAGTCATGTTTCAATGAATGAAGCTTATCTAGCAGTTTGTTGATAATTAGTCTTTGTTTAATTAATCTGGGGATTACAATACACCTTTACATACAGGTATTTTGTGATTTACCTTTAGGCTATTTATGGCGGCATGCTCCATTGATCAGACCATGAATACCTGTTGTCAGCCATATTGTGTGATAACTCATCTACCTGTAGTAGTCTGAGGAGAATTTTTCATTTCTAAGGACTTTATATCAAATCTTTCATTTCCTGTTATTTTTTGTGTTTAAACTTGGTATTATAATGTGACCTTACCTGGAAGCTACCTGTATTCATATCATAAAAACATGTTAGACAAACTGACATCATGGAACGACAAAATGGGAAATTTTCATATGACAGTAACGAAGAAGACTGGGATCTTACGACTTTACAGTTTCTAAATTCTCAGTTAGAAAGCTACGTCAACATGGTAGGTACAAAAATTATCATGAGAATCGGTGTCGTTGTGGCTGTAATGTTTGTTTATATGTACGACGGAAATAGAAAACATCCATTTTGCTATATAAAAACATGATCAACGTCAAAAATGTATGTAGCGATGCTTGTTAAACAATCTCTAGGGACAATCATTATTTTTATAGCTATTCATAAGAAATATTTAGTCTCTGCAAGGTCAGGTAATAAAAATTGTACTTCTTAAACATTTTTAGTCATTCATTTTCTTATGTAGTTTGGAATCAATAATCTTATATAATATAATGTAAGTTTTACTAATTACATAAAATAAGTAAGAGTAAAAAAAGGTGCTAATATAAAATCAGATATTTTTTAATCGGAGATGTTCAATACAAAATTTTGCTTTCTTTCTTTTTATTTTTCCAAATGATCGTGTATCCATTCATTTTGTCTTTTTTTATCATTATCATGACTCTCCTGAGTCAAGAAGATTATTTTCTAAATTTAAATATGATTTAATAAAAAGATTTTGCATTAGATATGATTTAACATTTGAAAAAGGAGCAGACAAGTCTTTACAACAGAAACCACATATTGGTAGCAAAACAAAAAGGCCTAAACCTCATTATAAGTTCATGTTATTGTGTACCATGTCCTTATAGAAAAGATTTAAGTAATGGGCTTAGTTGTTGGTTTATTGTAGTAATATGATTAATGACATGAAATCACCTTACTTTTTAATCAAAAAAGGTGTATACTTAAAAAGTCTACCAGATAACAATCTAGGAAGGCAGTAAGGCATCATATGAAAAAGGGAACCAAATGGGGAAATTATTTTAGGCTTGAGAGGTGAAATTTATTTTACTTATTTGCATTAAAACAATTTTAAAACATATTAACACAAAAACACATTGAATAAAGACTGGCAACAAAAATAATCTTATCCACCCTCATCTTGTTATGACCAGTCTTTAATTGTCTATGTTATTGTTTTGTGTACTTTTGTTTGTATGATGGTCTGTTTCTTTTATATCAATGGTGTTGTCAATGTGTCTGTTGGTCTGTTTTGTTTAGCCATGGCTTTGTTGGTTTTTTTCTCAACTTATGAGTTTGAATTTCCCTTTGATATCTTATGCGTCTCTCTTATAAACTTTTCTGCTCATTTGCATATATGTACTAAATGAACAAAGATAATATTGTTTACAGTCAAAAATAGTCTCATGAATATTGAAAAACAAACTTTCTACTGACTACTCATAGAAGTCAATTCTGGTAGACTAGATATCTTGTTAAAACAGTTTGACAGCTTACAAGATTTTTATCTCACAAGTTGTCATCCGAAAATTACAATATTCTTTAATTGCTCAAGGCAGTATCAAACAATTTCATAATCAAAATGCACTGATAAAAATCTACACGATTCTGCCATAACCGGTTTGTATGAGTGTGTATTGAAAAAATCATAGGTCAGTTTGTTTTCTAAACCTGTATTCTTTCTTGTCAGTGAACTAGTAAAAATGTTAGATTTTTTAAATCTCATGATCTGAACATTCCCGATTAAATGTTCAATTACTCCGCTTATCTAAGAGGTTTTGTTCTTTTGCAATGCAAATGATCTAAAAGAAGCTACATGTATTTCAAGTTGCATTTTTTCATATTAATCATTTTAATAAGTTCCAGTCCATTGCTGGAGAAGGTTTTCTGGTAATATATAGCAAGTCCAGCATATTTAAATATTCTGATCATCAAATGCCACTGATTGACCGTGTTGCTAGATATTTTTTCACGCAATCAATTTTGCTATACAGAAAAAGGGGTACCACATGTAATGTGTTAATCAGTCCATCAATTATCTATCTATAATTAAACTGGGACATTCTACATTTTGTACATTACATTTGTAGTTCAAAGAATCTCTTTGGTATATACATGTGCATAATGATTCCATTTATGAATAAATGGATCTCAAAAGTAGAGTTTCTTGTAATTTTTTGTACATGTAAATAAAGGAATTTCATGAAATCATCAGATTTTCAGTAGTCTTTCATTCATAGTGTGTGAATCTGGTACTAAATGTCTGGAAGTTAGAGTTTTAAAAACCTGTTTTGTTTGGTAATTGTCTGGTTTATCTTAATCCCAAATGGCCACATTTTATTTAATATCATATTCATATAAAGGAAGAAGACTGGGACTGGTCTTGTTTGATTAAGAAAATTTAAAGTGTCTGCTTTTTAACTGAAAGCCATAAGATATTCTGTGAAAACTAAACAAGATAACTATAACCTAACATTTATATGCAGAGATATTTTTTGGACAGGAAGAAAGATAGGTCAAGATTTCTTGTCAAGGCTTACAAGAGACAAGTCGGTTAAAATTGAAGATTAGGGTTTTATGGCAGTCAAATTGAGGAAATTTTTAAATTCAAGTTGAAACATTCGTTTATTACTAAGGCAATGACACCATAAAGGAAATCTAAATTCATCAAATTCTTTAGTTGGAGTGCATCAAATCCTTTATAAATAGATAAATAAATATCACATGTCTTTAATGTATTTGATGTAAAAGTAATTACCCCATTATAGATACCAGTAAATTTAAAACTGGTGTCAACACTCCAATTTATTGAGCTAATATTTGCTCAATGGGGTAAGAAGTTGAAGTTAGAATATTTAATTTTAGATTTCTAAAGATTTTGTGTAATTAAAAAGTTTTAGATTATATTTATATGTTTGAACAAAAAAGAAATTCATTCAATGGAGGCTAACCAAATATATCATTTGAAAAAGTTTCATTAAATGTTGACTAGAAAATTTGGGAAAAGGTTCATTTCTATTAAATTTGATTTTTTCTTGATATGAAATATCGTCTTTCAAACTTTTTTAAATGGTCAAACAAACAAGGTCAGACTTTTAAGGTGTATAAGAAATGTTAATCTGAAATAAAAATTTGGCAACGGTACCTTAATAGGGTGGGATGGTATTCCTAATGCTAGCATTTGTAAACAAATATGTTATGGGTTGCATTTTTGAAATTTTGTTATGTATTTGAATTTATCCTTTGGCTGAACTATGATTTCCACTCCTTTAAAATGTAATAAGTCTATTTACTAAGTACTAAATATTGTATTTATTTATTTAGTATCGAACTTTGCTTGTTATTCGAAAAACTTGTTAACCAATGAGATGTCAGTGGAAAATTTCAAATGGACACAATCATTTCTATTCCTTTTGCCAAAAGAGGGACGGAAGATACCAAAGGGACAGTCAAACTCATAAATCTAAAACAAACTGACAACGCCATGGCTAAAAATGAAAAAGAAAAACAGAAAAACAATAGTACACATAACACAACATAGAAAATTAAAGAATAAACAACACGAACCCCACCAAAAACTAGGGGTGATCTCAGGTGCTCCGGAAGGGTAAGCAGATCCTGCTCCACATGCGGCACCCGTCGTGTTGCTTATGTGACAAAGTGATCAGTGGAACATTAGATTTTCCATTAAAGCCGTTGAATAATTTGTGTATTGGTGGACTGTTTTGTATGTATATAAGGAAAGTTGGAAAACTGCAAATGCATGGAGACGATCATTTGCATTCCCTTTTGCCGAATAGAAGCAGTGGAACATTAGATTTTCCATTAGGCTTAAATAATTTGTGTATTGATGAACTGTTTTTGTATGTATATAGTATGACCTACTTGTGGCTAAATTGACTTTGACCATTACATATCTACAGGGAATATACTAATTGACATAATGTCACAATGTTTACGGACATAAATCAGCCTGAGGTTGTAGGTGTATGGAGGTAGTACATAATATACTGATTTATAGTTAGTAACTGTAGTTTTGATGGTCATTTATAGATTTTTGGACACACTCTGTGGAGATCTCCCCCTACATGTTGTTGTATAGCCTTTAATATTTTATTATCAGCTAACTGATTTGTACTTGGGTATGGTTAATCTACTTTGATGGTCATTTTATAGATTTTTGGACACACTCTGTGGAGATCTCCCCCTACATGTTGTTGTATAGCCTATAATATTTTATTATCAACTAACTGATTTGTACTTGGGTATGGTTAACCTACTTTGATGGTCATTTTATAGATTTTTGGACACACTCTGTGGAGATCTCCCCCTACATGTTGTTGTATAGCCTTTAATATTTTATTATCGCCTAACTGATTTATACAAAACAATAAATATGACCATCTCCTGTATACAATATTGTTGGGACTATTACACTAAGTTAGTTTTTAATAGTCCCAGAAGTTGAGAACATTGCAAATATTTAAAAGATATCATTTCATTAGTAATTAGGAAAGTTCAACCTACTTTTGACCAAGTTTAACCTACTTTTGACCAAGTTTAACCTACTGTTGACCATTAAAATGGTTCGATGTTCGATCATTAAAATGGTTCAATGTTTGATCATTGATGTAAAATGTATCAATCAAATGTTTTTTATATTGCCTACATGTATAAATACTATTGATATAAATAAAATGAATGAGCCAGGTGATGTGAAGTGTTTTAAAATACCTGTACTTTTACTTATGATTGGTAAATTGAAGTTTGCAGGTTTCTTTGTTAGGTTTCTGTTTGATCGTCCAACAGGAAATTGACACTGCATTGCACACTTTGTGAATGTAGCCTCTCAAAGAAATGAATGGTTAGATCTATCCTATTTGCACTTTTGATTTTGAAGATGATTACCTATTATATAATACTTACATATACTTAAATAATGTCAATATTTAACAATGATTTTACCTGATTATACCTGATGGTTGCAGGTGTAGATCAAAGATATTCTTAATGCTAATTACCAAAAGTAAATGTAGCATGACCCCCTACAAGATTGATTAACTATTGATTATGGACAGGTGTGTTCAGGTAACAAAGAAAGGTGTATGATTATAATTAGAATGTCAATATTCCTCACATTATCTTAAACCTGTGAAAACCACTTGAAGGGGGCTAATCTTCTTAGATATTTTGGAGTGTATAGACAATGACTTGGTTGTGATAAAGCTATTTGGAAAGATAACTTTGTTTATACTTGCTAATGACAATGAGGAGAAAGGTTGGTGTTTTATTTCTCTTTTGTTCATGGGATAAACATAAATATTATTTTGTTTAAATGTTGTTATAATTCAAATATTACAAGGAATGAGGCATTGTTTCTTATGCAGTTCTTGTGTTCTTATTCATTTATGATTGAAATTTGAGAAGTATTTCCATTTAAATTAGATGTCTAGGGTAAAAAGTCCAAGACTGATATTTTATATAAACGATTTTAAATGACGAAGGAGTCACCAACCTTAGACTGTCTATGTACTATCACCTAAAATATTCGTTTTATTTTTGTGCATTTTATGGGCGTATTTTTCAAAATTGATAACCGATTCAGATTTTTATTATTGTTGGTCTAGTCAACTTTTCTTCCATAAACAGGATAAGCGATGTTCCTATTGTGTTATGAAAAGACGAAGATATTTACATTTGTGATTTATTTCTTATGATTGTAGTTTTATGACACAAGAATTCTATAATCCGTGTTTATGTTTTTTGTTAAGATTTTGTATGCGGTGACAGCCTGAGTTGTCACCTTTATACATTCTGTATTTGGCACATAGATTGTTATGAATATTCTTGACGTAAGTGTTGCATGACTTTTATAATGTGTTATCTTTATGAATTTTTATAAGGCCAAATATTTTAACTGTTTGATTTCTATCTCATCTTGATTGTTGGCTTATATGAAATGTATTCTATTAAAATTTCTGAGCTTTTTTAAAACATTTAATAATTGAATATGTTTCTGTATTTGTGAAAGAATTCATTGTTCAACTTGTTTAGCCATTCAAAAAAAGGTAATAATTGAATAAGTTTCTGTACTTGTAAGGAAAGGACAATATACTAGTGTTTTCTATGTATATTGTACCATGCTTTGCAAAAAAAATCTGCTCTCCCCCATAGTCTAAGAAATGGCATGTTCTGATAAAAGAGGCATTGTAATATAATATTTGAAATATTTAAACTGGCTACTTTTATAATTTGTTGAATTTGAAATGCTGGATTCAAAAGTGAACCTAACTGTGGTATTGGGATATTTTTCAACTGAACTTCTCTCTTCAGGTAGTTAAACTAAATACAATGCCACCTGCAAGGAAAGTGTCACTCTCTTTACAGTAAAGAACCCTGTCTGTCAAGACTGGGTTTTAAAAGTCTGACCCAATCATTATATTCAGCTCACCATTCCTTCCAGGATACAGATACATGTATTACTGATAAAATGTCTTAGAATTTGGTACTGCTTGTACATCTTTAATAATATTTATTCTGTTTCTGTCCTTTCAGTTACCAGGTGGAGTGGATTTGACCTTGACAGAGCTCCAGGACATGGCTGCTCGACAACAACATCAGATTGAAAGTCAGCAGCAAGTCCTGGTTGCTAAGGAGCAAAGACTTAAATTTTTGAAACAACAAGAACAAAAACAACAGCAAATAACAGTAGAAAATGAACGATTGAAAAAGTTACGAGACAAGATTGAAACACAAGAAATGAAACTCAGAAAGTTGAGGGAGCTGAGAGGAGAGGTTGAAAAACAGCAAAGTAACAATGGAAATCTTAGTAAGTACAGACAAAGGGACAAATCCAAATTTTTGTTAAGGATGAACTATAATTTATCAAATTTTATTATTTTGATGCATCTATAGATATAAGAAGATGTGGTATGAGTGTAAATGAGACAACTCTCCATCCAACTCACAATTTATAAAAGTAAACCATTATAGGTCAATGTACATCATCAACACAGGGCCTTGGCTCACACCGAACAGCAAGCTGTAATGGACCCCAAAATTCTAGTTTACTTTGAAACAAAAGCTAAATGTCAAGAGCTTTCAGAAGTGTTGCCAATGAAAACAATGATGTTATATATGCAGGCTTTCCAAAAATAGAACTTTTCAATTTGAAATTTATTTAAGCACTGATCAACCAATATCATATCAGTCCTTTAGCAGGAAAAATTGGTGTGAAGTAGTTTTTTTTATTTAACCTGCATGTGCAGAAAATCATGATATATTATGATTTCAAATTTATAACATCCGTTGTGTGGTGTTATTTATTTACCCACTAACTTTCCTAAAAACAGACTGAATATTATAATCCAATAGGATGTTACGTTGTAAAGTAGGATTATCATTATTGTCATGTTTAGCGGAAACAATTTTTTACAGTGTAGAAAAATTTCGGATCATTTCTATATATAGAAGGTAAACTTTCGTTTATTTTAAATATAGAATTCACTTGACATGATTCAAAATCATTTGATATTATCATATATATTAGAAATTTCTATAAGTATTTTTAGAGGTATTAAATTAATTACTTCAGATTCAGAGCTGGATAGTGTTAAAGCGTTGTTTACTGAAAAAGAAAAAGAATTAGTGATGGCAGTAGCCAAAGTGGAACAATTAACACAACAATTAGAAGAAATAAAAAAAGAAAGAGCAAATCAGAAAAATGGAGAAAAAAGTGCTGCTGCAATTGAATTAGAAAAACTAAAGCAAGAATTGATGGTAAGTAAGACTTTACTTCAATAAATCTAATAACATGTTCTTGTCCTGATATGTATGTGATATTTGCCACTGGACATTAAATATCAATTTATATCTTTTAAGTTTCATTTTCCATGTATCTTTAATAAAACCACTTAGTCTTTTTCCATATAATTATGGCATAGTACAACTTTAGAATGTGTTAAAAAAAACTGTGACTATGACTAGAATACCTCACTCAAGCTGTTAAATTGTCACATTTAATACAATTATCTCTTATTTTCAATAGGAGAATATTGATATTTGAATACGTTTCTGCAAGAGTTGTAAACACACATACATATACAATATATTATGTATACACAATTTAAAAAATTGTTTTAATTTGTAAGTCATATAATTAAAACAGTAAACATATTGATTAAGAACGCAGATAGTATAACATCATTGTATTTATTCAAAGTTTAATTTTCATATTAACAATAATTTAAAACTTTCTGAAGGCATTACATAAAAAAACATAACTATTGTGACATGCATACAGAGTTCTAAGAAATATTCTATAAATAAAATTTATTTTTGTACTTTATTTTCAGCTGAGAAATAAAATGAATGAACAACAGAATTCTAAGTTGAATGCTCACAGGGAAATGTTGAGTAAAAGAAAGGACGAAGTATCTAAAATGGATAACAGAATTCAAGAACTTCAGCAAAGATTAAAGAAAAAGAAAGCACATCAAGCAGAACAGCATAAACAAATGGCCAATCAAAACAAAGGATCAAATCGACCAATTGGATCAAATATTGCGGCCATTGAGCCATACATACAATACTCAAACAAGCAAGAAAATGGGGATATTGATTTAAAATCAGAATTTGCAAAGCAAGATCCAAAATATCAAACTCTTCCAACAAATACAAAGTTTGCTTTACCTGAAAAGTCAAAAACTTCAAAAGACAACGATAGCAAAGAACAAAATAATAATACAACAAAACAAGAACAGATGAGAATTCCATTAAGTGTTAATGTTAATTCAGACTCCAAATCTGTGCAAAATGGATTTTCTCAAAATCAGTTATCAAGTTCAATAATAAAAGCTGCTAAGCGACATCAGAGCATGTCAACAACATCAACTACAAACAGTATTTCACAATCATATTCTGCTCCCCCACCGATACCTGCTAGAGCAGCTACAACAAATCTGACATACTTAGCACCCAGACCATTTGGTTCAACATACAGTACTAATGTGTTGACAAACAGGATACATGCCCCTGTGTCTTCCGTCAATGTAAATGAGGAAGTACGAACAAGTGGTAGTGGACAAAGTTCACCAGCTTCGAGTGAAGGTTCTCAGAAAGAATTACCACATGATATGCATGGAACGTTAATAAATGATCCTTTACAACCAACTGGTGCTCCCACTGTCTATGTTAAACATGGGCAGGAAAATAATTCTCAGCAAAAATCACATGATCAAGTGGATTCTTCTCGTGTTATCGGTACTAAAAATAAGGTAGAAAATGGACATTCATCATCGAAAGATTCACCACCGAATTCAAATTCTGGTGGCTCGGACAATTCATTGAATAATGGTGGCACATCAACGAATATCTCAAAACAACCTCTAAGGTATGCATCGAAGAATCTTATAGCAAACACTTATATGGGTCGATTAGGACCTGAAGCCATGAAAAAATATCAACAAAATTTTAATATGTTATATAGTGGGGATACAAGTGAGAAAACAGACAATAAAAAAGATTCAGAAACAAAGGATCTAAATAAAAATGACAATGTTACGTCACAGGGCAGTCCACTATCACCAACACGGCATGGTCATCAACATTCGCAAGGATTACATTCACCGGGATCTCCACATTACACAGACATTGCTTCAGATAAAGTCAGTCACAATCGAAATACACCAAGGACTATAAGACGGAGACATTCTGACAGTGAAAATGAAGATATGACAAAATTACTTCATAAATATAATGTTCATTCTCCACAACATCAACAAAATGCATTTAATTTTAACAATTTGCAGCATGAAACGCAGGCTACTTCATTTATGGATCAAATTCCAGAAAAAGTGCCTGTTGATGATTTAGGAAATTTAGTGGATGTTCAAATGACAGACGAAAAGAACAGTGATTCAAATACTTCTTCCTCCATTTCGCCAGTAGAAAGTCCAAAAATAGAACAAACCACAGTTGTTCGGAGGAAGAAAACAAATTTGAAACATGCAAATTCTATCAAAAATGCAAACCGTGTTAGTTTTGATCCATTAGCCTTGTTGTTAGATGCTTCTTTGGAAGGAGAATTAGAATTGGTGAAAAGATGTGCTAGTCAGGTTTGTACATTATTTTATTCTGTTCAGTATGAAAATTGATTTAGCATTGGAATCTACGTTAAGCTGCACGATATCACCATTTTGATTTCAATTGATATTGTATTACAATTCAGCTTCTTTCTTCGTCTTTATTTGTTGTAATAACTATTGTTTTCCGTTTTATCTGCCATGCCCATTCCACTAGTATAAATATGAATTGAAATTTTACGGACATGGTTTTTTTTCATATGATATATACATTGTACAATGTACTATATTTCACTATTTGCTGATGTCATAAATTTCACAGACAAATTTAAATGGTGTAGGGTGTAATTTTACTCCACTAATCATAGTGATTATTTGCTGTAAAATCACTAATTCTTCAAACATAAAACAGTCATTCTTCCATTTAATAAAAGGTCAAGTTCAGAAGTTTCTGAAAATTGAATTTTAGTGTAAAAGTTAGGTTATACAGTTACACCCATTAGAATTACCAGCAGCAATTATGTCATACTTGTATTATTAAAGTATTACATGTATAAACACTAAACATTTTCTGCATTGTCATAGTTTTCCTGACATAAGTAGGGCAGAGAGTTTTTTAATTAACTCGTGCAATGTTGCAGTAACTCGATGGAGTTCAAGGCACTTAATCTCATGATTTTATTTATTAAATCGACTCGACAAACATTACATTTGTATGATAATTTTAATTCTCACATTCAACATTTTATTCTCACACAGAAGGATATATTTCAATGAAGCCAGGCATTTCATTTTATAGTTTCCCCAGGTCCTTAAAGATATTTAAACATGTTAAAGCATTATTTAATTATTAAAATTGTGTAATATTTTCATCTTTGTAAAATGTTTCAACCAATTAAACTTCAAAAGGAATTAAAGTAAAGTATCTTTTTGTATGCTTAATGAAATAAATGTAGCTAATTTAAAACTAAGATTCTATTAAGTACATTTTAAAAGTTTTTATTGAACAAGTTGGCATAAGGAAACATTAGCAATTCAAAAAGACTGTCCTATCTTTGGGGAAAATGATTTTTTTCTTACTTCCACTTATAGAACGCTGATGTTTGTGTAGGTAAAATATTTATTTCCTGACCCAAGTTTAAGAAGGAAATATCACACTACTTTCAGACTAATATTTCTAACAGTGAAAGTAGATTCCTAAGTGAAATATGGTTGAAACTTAAGTATGTGTTTAAGATTCTATGTTATTTTTAGAAATTGAAAATAATCCTTATCCACTCAGCACAAGGTTGATGGTAAAAGTGTTAGTTGTATTGACAGTACTTTGTTAATTCTGAGAGAGTTTAAAGCCTAACTTTGCTTGACATCATAACATAACGAACCGTGCGTGGGCTGTATAGCTAGTCAAGACCATTAAAGACTCCAATCATGGTCATCTCACTTATTACACAATGAATATATCCCTTGTACCACCAATTTTGGCATTTTATAAATTTTGTCTTTGTATAGCATGTTCTTATCCTGAATATGCATGTAATATCTGCCACTGGACATCAAGTCTATAATTTTTTTTCTATTTACAGGTAGCTAATGTAAGTGAGTCAAATGATGAGGGAATAACAGCATTACATAATGCTATCTGTGCTGGTCATTATGATATTGTCACTTTCTTGGTGGAGTTTGGTTGTGATGTGAATTCTCCTGATAGTGACGGATGGTAAGTTTTCATTTTACAAATAATATATTTGTCCCAAAATAAAAAAAACATGATGACATCAAGTTATTATGATTTCTGAACACAATAACAAATAAACAGCTGTACTATGTATGCATGGTACTGTTCGAGGAAAAAAATGAAGTGATTGATCACTATTCTTGAAATAATTGTTTCATTCATAAAAAATGGTTTTGGGAGGTATACTAGTACAATATGATCAAATATGTATTCTTAAATATAAATTACAATTCATCTTAGCACTTTACATGTATTTTAAATGCTTGAATTGAAATCTTTTTGCATTGATATGTTACTATTGCAGAAATTTCTAAATGAAGAAAATATATCTTCTTTTTTTAGCTCACCTGGCCCGAAGGGCCAAGTGAGCTTTTCCCATCACTTTGCGTCCGGCGTCCGTCGTCGTCCGTCGTCGTTGTTAACTTTTACAAAAATCTTCTCCTCTGAAACTACTGGGCCAAATCAAACCAAACTTGGCCACAATCATCATTGGGGTATCTAGTTCAAAAAATGTGTGGCGTGACCCGGTCAACCAACCAAGATGGCCGCCAGGGCTAAAAATAGAACATAGGGGTAAAATGCAGTTTTTGGCTTATAACTCAAAAACCAAAGCATTTAGAGCAAATCTGACATGGGGTAAATATGTTTATCAGGTCAAGATCTATCTGCCCTGAAATTTTCAGATGAATCGGTCAATCGGTTGTTGGGTTGCTGCCCCTGAATTGGTAATTTTAAGGAAATTTTGCTGTTTTTGGTTTTTATCTTGAATATTATTATAGATAGAGATAAACTGTAAACAGCAATATTGTTCAGCAAAGTAAGATCTACAAATAAGTCAACATGACCAAAATGGTCAGTTGACCTGTTTAGGAGTTATTGCCCTTTATAGTAAATTTTTAACCATTTTTCGTAAATTAAAGTAATCTTTTACAAAAATCTTCTCCTCTGAAACTACTGGGCCAAGTTAATCCAAACTTGGCCACAATCATCTTTGGGGTATCTAGTTTTAAAAATGTGTGGCGTGACCTGGTCAACCAACCAAGATGGCCGCCACGGCTAAAAATAGAACATAGGGGTAAAATGCAGTTTATGGCTTATAACTCAAAAACCAAAACCTTTTGAGGAAATTTGACATGAGATAAAAAAAATTATCAGGTTAAGATCTATCTGCCCTGAAATTTTCAGATGAATCAGTCAATTGGTTGTTGGGTTGCTGCTCCTGAATTGGTAATTTTAAGGAAATTTTGCTGTTTTTGGTTTTTATCTTGAATATTATTATAGATAGAGATAAACTGTAAACAGCAATAATGTTCAACAAAGTATTATCTACAAATAAGTCAACATGACTGAAATGGTCAGTTGACCCGTTTAGGAGTTATTGCCCTTTATAGTAAATTTTTAACCATTTTTTCGTAAATCTTAGTTATCTTTACAAAAATCTTCTCCTCTGAAACTACTGGGCCAAATTAATCCAAACTTGGCAACAATCATCTTTGGGGTATCTAGTGTAAAAAATGTGTGGCGTGACCAGGTCAACCAACCAAGATGGCCACAAAGGCTAAAAATAGAACATAGGGGTAAAATGCAGTTTTTGGCTTATAACTCAAAACCAAAGCATTTAGAGCAATCTGACTTGGGGTGAATTTGTTTATCAGATCAATATCTATCTGCCCTGTAATTGGAAGATGAATCTGACAACCTGTTGTTGGGTTGCTGCCCGTGAATCGGTAATTTTAAGGAAATTTTGCTGTTTTTGGTTATTATCTTGAATATTATTATAGATAAAGATAAACTGTAAACAGCAATAATGTTCAGCGAAGTAGGATCTATAAATAAGTCAACATGACCGAAATGGTCAATTGACCCCCTAAGGAGTTATTGTCCTTTATAGTCAATTTTTAACAATTTTCATAAAATTTGTAAATTTTTAATTAACATTTCCACTGATACTACTGGGCCAATTTCATTATAGATAGAGATAATTGTAAGCAGCAAGACTGTTTAGTAAAGTAAGATTTAAAAACACATCACCATCAACAAAACACAATTTTGTCATGAATTCATCTGCTTCCTTTGTTTAATATTCACATATACCAAGGTGAGCGACACAGGCTCTTTAGAGCCTCTAGTTTTAAATTGGGTTGTTAAAATTTTTAAATATATTCTGTTATAGAGTTACCGAATGAGACAATGTTCTGAGATTATTTTGACATTTAATCAACTTAATTTTCTTTTTTCCAGGACTCCCTTACATTGTGCAGCTTCATGTAACAATTTACCGATGGTCAAATTCTTGGTAGAACATGGAGCCTGTATTTTCGCCACAACAATCAGTGACCAGGAGACGGCAGCTGAGAAATGTGAAGAAGAAGAGGAAGGATTTGATAACTGTTCTGATTATCTTTATAGTATGTATTCACTAAGTATAGGGGGCTTACATTTCATGAGTACAAAAATTTGTATGAGGAAAGGGAAGGATGGTGATAAAGTTCTTCTTACAATAGCTTCTTGGCAATTTGTTTTTCTCAAGGTTATGAAATGTTTACAATAAATAGATTTTGAATGAGATTTTTCAAGATCACAATATACTCAAAACAACTACTTCGAAATCAAATTATAATGTTAAACATGGAGACAGATGGAGAGACCTTGACAGAAGTATACATGTTTTCTGTTAATATTATCCTGTTTTATAGTGATTCATCTATAACAATACATTGAAACAGATACAGTGAACTATTGCATTGAATAAAGCATAGAAGAGTTTTTGGACACATAATATATTCCAAAAAATACATGAAGATATTTTGTCTAGGTCTGTTTTGTCATTTATTTAAAATATGCACACTTTTTTTTGAATAAAACAGTTAAGATATAAAGATATTTGCCTGATTAGTATACTAGAGTTATTTCCCCTTCCTAATTGAATATTTATTGTTATTGCAGGTATACAAGAAAAACTGGGTATCTTAAATAACGGTGCAGTGTATGCTGTGTTCGACTATGATGGCCTAAATTCAGATGAACTTAGCTTTACTATTGGAGATGAAATAACAGTCCTTAAAAAGGGAGATGAACATGAAAAGGAATGGTGGTGGTCCAAAATCTCAAAAACGGAAGGATATATACCCAGGAATTTAGTAGGGGTAGGTACCATTCAGTTTCATAACTA
The DNA here is from genome assembly GCF_036588685.1 of Mytilus trossulus. Taxonomy (NCBI): domain Eukaryota; kingdom Metazoa; phylum Mollusca; class Bivalvia; order Mytilida; family Mytilidae; genus Mytilus; species Mytilus trossulus. The sequence goes on from NC_086375.1 coordinate 46,754,979, forward strand.
TGCAAGGAAGAAAAAAATATTTATTATTACAATCTGGGGCCCTGAATGAGCTACATGACATGTTTATACACAAAATAATACATTGTTATTTGTGACAGAAACATATTTTTTTTACATTGAAATGAAATAGGATTTTCTCTTAAATAATTTTCTCAAGTATTGATGAAAAAGTCTGTTTGACAGTCATACAAAAAAGCCAAAAAAACAATTGGATAAAGCTGATAGAATGAAATAAGCATAATTATAAATAAATTCTCATTTCATTTTGCTTATTGAATGTTTTTTTTTTATTTTCAGTTATACCCAAGAGTATTACCAGACCAGTCCTCTTCAGATAGCTGATAAGATTTGTAGAATTTATCAGACAGACAAAAGTGCTATTCAATAGGGCCTTATCAGATTTATAACGGTGCTCCAGAGACTTAGTAGATCTGATTTCCATGTGAGAGAGTGTATTTATTGACGAGAGACAGTGAAGAATGGATGTTGAAAATATTGTGCAATAACGATCAAATTTGTATACACAGGCATTGTAAAATAGATTTTTATATATCATTGTTTTATATTCTTTACATTATGTTTGTATCATTTTGTATGTCAAATCATTTCTTGAGTGAAACATTAATCATTTATTCATTGTTCCTTAATAGATTGGTTTCTTCTGACAAAATTTGAACAAGAGTTATTTCCCTTTTGTCTAAGGTCTAAGGGCACAAATTCTTTTTTAAATCAGACAAATTCTACTTGTTATACTGACCGCAAGACTTTGAAAAAATTATTTTCTGAACCACTTTAATTTCTTTTATCCTTATAATTTCTTTTATCCTTATAATTTCTTTAGGCCTTGCTTGATTTATAATTATGATCTTTTATTAGACTTTGTTAAACCTCATGTTCTCATTGGTTAGTCAAATATGAAAATGAACTATTTACCCATAAAAATTGGTGAAAAGGGAAGTAACTCAAAATCAAATTAAGTCATATTGAAACCTTTCGATAGTTGTACTTAAATATAACAAAACATATAGGTTACAACTGTCACATCTTAAGATATCTTGGATCTTCTATACTGTAACACTGTGCATTTTAGTATACACAACTTTTAAGTGTGTTTAGAGTTTTTAAATACTGTAAATTATCATTATCATTGCATATCAAGGTTGAATTTTGTTGAGAAAAATTAAGAAAACTTTAAATGCAATAACTTAATGAAAAAATATGTTGACTCATTTAGTGTATCAATACAATAACAGAAACATGGTATCAATTCAAGTTAAGTAAATCCTCTGTGTTGACTTTTAAAGTTGCAGCAGTAGTAATAATGTTTTCTTTGAACTAATCTATTTGGTTTTTGAGGGGTTATTGTAATATGTTTGAAATTGTGAAATATCATAATCTTTAAAAAAAAAACTAATCTGATTGTTAAATTCATAGATTATAAAACTGTGAAAAAATATTCTTTTTTGACTGACAAAACTGCATAAATTGGATATTGAGTAAATTAATACTTTTATAGATTTTATTCCTAATATTTTATGCAGCGATATGTGTAATAAGAAAAGTTATCAAGAAATATCTACATTACTATTTATTTTATAGAAAATAGCAGTAAATATGTCATGTTAATTCACAGAGGTTGAACATACTTTTTATAAAATAGATTGTATTTTGGAACATATAGTATCCATTTTAACAGGATAGGTGTGATAGGTAACCAAGATATCTATATCATGTACATATATCATTATCATACTCAGGGTTATCAATGTAACCAAAGGATCATCATATTGTCTATGCAATAGAAGTTAGGTTGTTATTGATTGTCAGAAAAGTGCCAGATTTTTATTGGTCAGAATAGATTTATGAAAATATTTTTTATCTTGTGTTTTTCTTAGTTTAATATATAAAAAAGAAGATGTGGTAAAATTGCCAATGAGACAACTATCCACAAAAGACCAAAATGACACAAACATTAACAATTATAAACCTATTTATTTATAGTGGATTGGGAAACAAATTATTACAACTTATTTCAATCGCTTTTCTTTTTGCGGGTGCGAGTGCTGATTTGTAGTGGCATTAGCCTGCAATTTTTGTCAAGCCTGCAACTTTTGTTGCAGAAAGCTCGACATAGGGATAGTGATCCGGCGGCGGTGGCTATGGCGGGGGCGGCAGCTATGGTGGCGGCGGCGGCGGTGTTAGCTCACTTCTTAAAAGCTTTATATTTTAGAAGGTAGAAGACCTGGATGATTCATACTTTGTATATAGATGCCTCATGTTATGAACTTTCAGTCAGTCACATGTCAAATGTCCTTGACCTCATTTTCATGGTTCAGTGACTACTTGAAAAAAAAGTTAAGATTTTTTGTAATGTTAAATTCTCTCTTATTATAAGTAATTGGATAACTATATTTGGTATGTGCTTACCTTGCAAGGTCCTCATGCCTGTCAGACCGTTTTCACTTGACCTCAACCTCATTTCATGGATCAGTGAACAAGGTTAAGTTTTGGTGGTCAAGTTCATATCTCAGATACTATAAGCAATAGGTCTAGTATATTCGGTGTATGGAAGGACTGTAAGGTGTACATGTCCAACTGGCAGGTGTCATCTGACCTTGACCTCATTTTCATGGTTCAGTGGTTATAGTTAAATTTTTGTGTTTTGGTCTGTTTTTCTTATACTCTATGCAATAGGTCTACTATAATTGGTGTATGGAATGATTGCAAGGTGTACATGTCTAGCTGACAGGTGTCATCTGACCTTGACCTCATTTTCATGGTTCAGTGGTCAAAGTTAAGTTTTTTAGTTTTGGTCTATTTTTCTAATACTTTATGCAGTAGGTCAACTTTGTTGGGTGTATGGAAATATTTTATGATCTATATGTCGGTTACGCAGGTTTTATTTGACCTTGACCTCATTTTTACGGTCCATTGCTAAGTTTTAAGTGTTTGTGTTTTGGTCTGTTTTTCTTTATTTATAAGCAATAAGTCAACTATATTTGTTATATTGAAGAATTGTTAGCTGTACATGTCTGCCTGGCATGGTTCATCTGACCTTGACCTCATTTTCATGGTTCATTGATCAACTTTTCATTTTCTTGGTTAATGTTGAGTTTATGTGACAGTTGTAATAAATCTTTATATTTAGGTCTATCAAGGTAGTATCAAGGATCAGTAAAGAAGGCGAGACATTTCAGTGTGTGCACTCTTGTTTAAAATCTATATGGTTGTTTTGTATGTGCTTGTGTTTAAATTTCATTTGGAGGCAAATTTCCTATGTTCAAGAAGATTACCAAGTATTTTTTAATGAAAAACGATTCAACAAGGAGCATAAAAAAATGATCTAAAGTTTACAATATTGCAATAACTTCAAAGATATTTGAAAGAAAAACAGAAATGAGACGTCCTTCTCATATCAATCTGATTATTGTGATAGACCTCAATGAAGAGCAATGTAAGAGAGACAGGGAATTTGAGATTACTTGAATGGTGAAATAGTTTTGTCATTTGGTCAGGTTATTCATAAAAACCCAATATTACAAAGAATGAGCATGTAATGTTTACTTCATACTAGTTATATTTCCAGGAAAGGGGAATAACTCATACAAATTTTACTGCAAAATTCATGCTTTCAAATTGATGTTTACATATTTGACCCATATGAATATCTGATTAATAGCACACTCAAACACATTCGAATTACAAAATGGACATGCTTTGCTGACACTTTCACATTTACATGCTCAATGAACCATTAAATCTGGATCTTATAGATATAAGAAGATGGGGTATGAGTGCCAATGAGACAACTCGCCATCCAAGTCACAGTTTGTAAAAGTAAATCATTTTTGGTCAAAGTATAGTCTTAACATGGACCCTTAACTCACACCAAACAGCAAGCTATAAAGGGTCACAAAAAGGACAGAAAATCCAAGGATCTAATCTATATATAAAAAAAAATAACAGAAACACTTATGAACCACATCAACCATTATTTGGTATATATTGTTGAGCCTGCAACTTTTGTTGCAGAAAGCTCAACATAGGGATAGTGATCCAGCGGAGGTGTTAGCTAACTTCTTAAAAGCTTTATATTTTAGAAGGTAAAAGACCTAGATGCTTCATACTTTGTATATAGATGCCTCATGTTACGAACTTTCCGTTAGTCACATGTCCAATGTCCTTGACCTCATTTTCATGGTTCAGTGACTACTTGAAAAAAAAATTAAAAAATTGTAATGTTAAATTCTCTCTTATTATAAGTAATTGGATAACTATATTTGGTATGTGCGTACCTTGCAAGGTTCTCATGCCCGTCAGACAGTTTCACTTGACCTCGACCTCATTTCATGGATCAGTGAACAAGGTTAAGTTTTGGTGGTCAAGTCCATATCTCAGATACTATAAGCAATAGGTCTACTTTATTTGGTGTATGAAATGATTGTAAAGTGTACATGTCTAGCTGACAGGTGTCATCTCATTTTGACCTCATTTTCATGGTTCAGTGGTCAAAGTTAAGTTTTTGAGTTTTGGTCTATTTTTCTAATACTTTATGCATTAGGTCAACTATATTAAGTGTATGGAAATATTTTATGATCTATATGTTTGTTACACAGGTTTTATTTGACCTTGACCTCATTTTCACGGTCCATTGCTAAGTGTTAAGTGTTTGTGTTTTGGTCTGTTTTTCTTAATTTTATAAGCAATAAGTCAACTATATTTGTTGTATTGAAGAATTGTTAGCTGTACATGTCTGCCTGGCATGGTTCATCTGACCTTGACCTCCTTTTTCTGGTTCATTGATCAATGTTTGGTTTTCTTGGTTAATGTTGAGTTTATGTGACAGTTTTAATAAAGCTTTATATTTAGGTCTATCAACATAATATCAATGATTAGTCAAGAAGGCGAGAAATTTCAGTGTGTGCACTCTTGTTTTAAAATGTACATGTGTACCAGTATTTCTATTTGAATTGAACACAACTTCATCATAATGTTCCATAAAAGACATATTGGCATATGTGTACCCAAGTTTCTAGATGATCTGCCAACTTCATGGTGAATAACCTTGACCCAAAACTTTCACCTGCAAAGGGATTGGTTGATGAAAGAAGGCACAATAGGAAAGCTAAATGATCTTTTTTTAAAAGGACTTAACAGTTAGTTATGACTAATTAATCTTACCTGAAACCCAGGTTAGGGGAGGTTGGGCGCTTTCAAACATGTTTTACCCTGCCACATTCTGTATGAGCCTGTTCCAAAAAGGGAGCCTTCAATTCAGTGGTTGTCATTTGCTACTGTGTATCATATTTATTTTGGGTTCTTTATTTTGTACATGAATTAGGTTGTAAGTTTACTCGTTTGAATTGTTTTCATTCATGATTCCTGGGCCTTTTGTACCTGACTATGCAATATGGGTTTTGCTTATTGTTGAAGGCTGTTCAGTGACTAATAGTTGTTAATTTCTGTGTCAATTTATCTCTGGTGGAGAGTTGCCCCATTGGCAATCATAAACATCTTATATTCATATTGGTAGTATTCTTATCTTAACATTTAAAACGATATGTGTCAATGGTACTAATATATGTCCGAGGGATCCACAAAATCCACAATAATCACACCTTCTTACACTTATATCATGAACTTAGAAAAATGCATTGAACTATTAAAGATGACACAGGAATCAAAAATATAGCAACTGGAAAGACATGACTTGAAAACTACCGTATAAATCGTTAAATAAGCCGCAGGTTTTTTTCTCTGTCTTTGTCCCTGCGTGTTATACTCGGGTGCGTGTTATGTATGTATTATTTTCTGTTTTCAGGACGACGGTGAAAAAAAATTATCTGGATTTGTTTTCTGGAGACAGTCAGATTGTCAAGTGCTTGCAGTGACTTGATAAATTGTTAATGTGGCATATTTTGTTATGAATAAATAAATATATTTACTAAATCGTTTGTTTTTATTTTATTCAATCATTGTTGGTTTACAGGAAGTCGATAACCATGTGTTAGTGTTCATTTCGTAAACAAAGAAAGATAACTGTGTCCATACAGGATATTAATTGTGTATTTATCATAAATATGCAGTTGTTAGTTGAATGATTTAATGTGTTTTAATATAAAATTTTCTAATGAAATAATTAAGAAAGTGATTGTGTGTCTTGCCAATATTACAAGTTTCTTTAAATGACGATGGTGAAGCATGTGCTTAAATCGACACTTTAAAGTGCTTCATAAACAAAGAGAGATAATCGTGTTTGAAAAGAGGTACCAAACAGGATAAAATACTGAGGAGTAACTGTTTGTCGTTTCAAAACGAAATATCTTTACGAAATATTATTGGATGTTTAACTAAAAAAAAAAGAATACTAATTTTTATAATTTAATCTGTTAAAACATTTATTTATTGCCGTCTTATTTTAATTCCCCTTGTCATTGCTCATAACACTTTCATTTAAAAATAGACAATGACTTGCAAAACGTAAATTGTTTTGTTTGTGGTATTCATCCAAATTAAAATTGAAAAATGTTTGTTACTTTCAGAACTTCAACTTTTATTTTATAGACAACAATAAAATTCTTAAGATTGATTTAATTAAAAAAAAAATCTGACTTTTGGGTGAACAGTTTTCACACGTGGGTACAGGTAAGTAGGTCATAATCAAGGTAAACAATGGCAGTTTTATGGCTTGGGTGACCTTTCATGCATACATTTTTAAGATTAATTTAAATCCTTAATGCCAATTCAAACAATAAACAAGCAATCAATACCATACTAATTTTAATCAAAACAACAAGGTTCAATGGACACCCAAGCTGTCAACACATGGCCATTGTTGACAAAAAACATCAAACGAAACTGGCATAATTAAAACAATGAGAAAAGTATAATTATTTTATTAATATTTTTTATTTTAATATGACACAAATAAATACATTCAAAAATACTCTCAACTTTCTCACCAATCTGAAAATAGAAATGAAACAAATTACGGTGTGAGTTACAAAAGGAGAAAATATTCATGACACTATCAGGTCAGTAGAATAAATATACGTTTTCTTCAGTGTGCGCTTAATATTCAGGTGCGTTTTATGTAAGGACAAAAACAATCTTCCCCCCTAAAAACGGCCGTGCGGCTTATAAAACGATGCGCTTTAAATTCGAAAATATACGGTACATGTACTGAAGTATGCCAGCAATTACCAAAAAATAAGCTTCAATTACCCAATCTGAATATCTTATCTAAATTTGAAAGGAAATACCTGCCATAGTAAGCTATTTATACTTGACTAAGTAGTTCATGTTTGATGTTCAGATATGGCCCTCGTTAGAAATGATGATAATTATGATGCCTATCGAAGATCTTTACATCATAGTCCTCAAAACTTTTTTTCTGGGTCAAAATAATGTCTATTTATATAACTTACTATAACAAGTACTCAGGGGCGGATTTAGGCGGGGGCGTGGCGGGCGTGCGCCCCCCCTAAAATTTGCAAAGCATGGGTTGACTTCAACATATTTAAGTATCAGAAGAGACCATTCAATCTTTTTTAACAATCAAAGTATATATAAAACCGTCAGTTTCACAGAATCAACGTGATTACTAATCAATTGACCTACGCTTTATCAAAGTTATATCAATAATTTGAAAGGAGTGTGTCAAACGCGGAGCTGCGTTTGATGACAGATATAATAGGTTTTTAGCTGTTAAAGTAAAAACAGCTATAACATTGTGTTTGCGGTTTTTATAATCAATTTGTTTGATAATCGAAGTTCCAAAACATCCCTAGATCACTTTCACAATTTCATCATGACACGGTCCAGAAAACAGTCGGCAGGTGAGATTCTTTTATAATATCCGTAATGAAAGATAGAAATACTGTTTTAAGCGAAAGGTTAGTTTATTAATTTGTATCTCTGTGTCTATATTTATTTCTCCCTTGCAACCTAAATATTTAGCCGAATTCTGTACCGTATTACCGTATGCTTGGGATCCCAAGTAAATAAAGATATCTACGTAAATGCATCTCATTCTGATTTTAGTTGTTTGTGGCGAACACAGTGAAGTCTGGCACGACCTCCGAAAATCAAAAAAGTAAAAAACAGATAGTATGAAAGGACAATTAAAAATCGCTGGTAAAAGTAGAACTTTTCGTTTGAAAAATATATTGGTTAGGTGAGCAATTGTGATCTGTCTCGTCTCACTTTGCGTCCGTCTGTCCGCCCGTCTATCTGTAGGTTGTTGTCAGGTGTGGATTTAGGCTGTTTCAGCTTTAAACTTGAATTCCTCGCTTATTTTAACACACAATAGTTCGAGCTATCTACATTTCACCCCTGAAGAAGAATATTTCAATAATTTTACCTAAAAAAAACCTCCAAAAATTTTTCGCCTCGCTCCGCTCGGCGATAATTAAAATTTGCGCCCCCCCCTAACTGAAAATCCTGGATCCGCCCCTGGTACTCTGACCTTGTTTCTATGTAATGTTCACTTTGAGTTGTGTATCGAATGGGCAGAAGATTTTGAAAATGGACCAGTACAATTGACGGTGTCAACTTATTTCATACAAAGGTAAATGCATTTCAACTCATGCCTGTAAATATTTAAAATCAATTCATGGTCAAAAACTTTCTACATAGAAAACTATCTCTGAAATAAATGAAATTGATAATTTTCAGTAGGGATATGCAGGAACCTCTAAATTTTCAATGACCAAAAATTTAAATTGAGGTATCGGGTGCAATATATGTCTGTTTTATGCAGATTTTGTAACATTATAAACCTGTATTATTCAGGTAAATACCTCCATATATACACAACAAACACAATTTTCTATGTTTTTATTGTTAAAAGGCACAAGCATCATAAATAACAAACTCTTCATTATAGAATACATGTATAGCATAAATAAAGTTTTAAAAAAACAATTCATAAAGAGTATTAAATACTGTAAAAAAAAATGCAAGTAGATGTATATTAGATATGTGGTGTTAGATGCAAAATTTTGGAAACCTCAAATTTAAGATTTCCACGAAAATTTCACTAAAGTATTGGGTGAACTACATATTTTATGCAGATTTTGTAAAACATGAAGAAAAATTATAAATTTTCACTCTTTCTTTTGTAAAAGGTAAAGGCATCATAAAACAAACATTCATAAAAAATACATATATCAAAAGTAACAATTTAAAAAAATTCAACAAGAAAATAAAGAAATAGTACATTGTAAATATCACAGATATATTGAGTTTTATGTATAAAAATATATGTTTTTCATATGCATTTCCCCAGGAACATATATATTAGTTAGATATACTGTTCCCAGATTTCCCTGCTTTATATCATGACAAAGTAAGCAAAAACTAACGATCCAGCAGTGAAAAATTGAAGATATATAAAAAATAATAAAAGTTAAAAAATATATAAAGTAAAACAATGTATTCCCATTCCTTATTACTGATACATTGTAACAGAAAACTGATCTACTTTGAAACATCATAACCAATTTCTTTCAGAAAAGAAGTTATACATAAAAAGGATAACTGGAATTTTCAAAAATATTGAACAGTACAACCACAAGGGGAGGCTCTTTCTACATAAAGGTATACATGGGTCACTTTTTGAAATGTCCAATAAAATATATATCGACGTGATGTATTTCACAGAGGTAATAAAACAATGGCTGGAACTATATGTCAATGGGTAAATTGTTCTTCTTCAGTTAAGAAGTCTATAACAATTGTGCTCTGAACATTTTGTTGAATACTATAAATGATACCATGTGACTGACATCTAACTAAATGTCATGATAGACAAGAAAATATACAAATGGTTTGTGATTTTTTTAATGAAATATAAAAATGAATAGGGATTTTTGCATAATTCAATTTATGATTAGGATTAATTTTAACCCTAGCTGGATGTTTGTACCCTGATTTGTATATCAAGGCACCAAAAATAACTTACTCCCTCTAGAAAAAGAAAACATACAAACTGAGATGAACAACAACAAATATCATAAAGTTTAGATACCCTGACAAAGTGTACATTTGATTGTACATTTGTATGACAATAAAAAAGTCCAACTTTGAGCATTAACTTGTACATGATCTTTATTCATTGTCAACAATACTGTTAATTTGCCGTTTCATTATCAAAAGCATTCTTGGTAAAATTTTCAAAAGCATACACCAAAACATTTTAATTGGTTTAAAACATGATAAACAAAAGAGAAATTCAACCAATGCCGTAATGTTATTTTCATTTTGGTGTACGTACAATGAGATTACCCATAGTCCTCTAGATTCTGAAAAGGCAAATTGCTATGTGTAAAACATCTAACAAGATTATGTGTAGATAAATATGAACACTACCAGATTCACTGTTCTAATACCACATGAAACGTTGACCAGGATATGCATGGATCGATTCTTGTCATTACTCTATCTATGATATGGTATTATATTCTTATGATCTGTCCTTCACAATGCTAATTCGTCTTTTTAATTTTATGATCTCCACTGTTGATACATGAAAAATCTATAGATTCCTGAATTTTTTTCAACCATAACTTCATATTATCCTGTAAAAAATGTTCATTTTAAAACTCTTTTGTCAGATTTTGAATGACACTTTAATAACTGTTAAAAATTATTACATTAAATTATCATAAGTTATAGTAAGCATTGTCAATTCTTATTACGTCCAATGATGTTCAAACAGTATAGATTACAGAGGTGGACCCAGCTGTTGATAAAAGGGGAAGTTCCCAACCCTGGATAAAAGTTTTTTTAATTATATGTCCCCATTCAAATGCATTGATCATCATATTAAAAGGGGTGTCCAACCCTTGGAACCCCCAAGAAGTTGTCATTGTGGCTGTATATGATTTTTTTTTCTTTTATCATTGTTAGTTTTCTTACAGTTTGAATTGTTTTACATTTGTCAGTTCAAGATCTTTTATAGCTTTCTTTTCAGTATGGGTTTGAGGTCATACAGTGACCTCTTGTGGTTAACCTCTATGTCATTTGGTCTCTGGTGGAGATTTATTCCATTAGCAAATAATAACTTATCTTTTCATTTTTAAAGTCATATGAAATGAGTGATTAGTGTAAATTAATGTTTCTCTAATTTTTATGCTATTTACTCATTTCCTGACTGGTGTGAGAAAAATATTTCTTATCTCTAGTGAAAAATTTGTTCTCAGCAAATGATTGGTCAAAATTTTCTTTGTTTCTTCCGAATTTTCCTATTGTGACGTCATGAAAAAAGGCGACCATGCCTGATGACACTGCATAAAAAGTACACAACTTTCTACAAATCTTTGAAAAAGGAGGATAAAAATCTTTAGAGAAACAGATTTCACCACTATAACTCGTGTATTATGATATTTCTCCATTCTCCACAGTTAAATTTTAACTATTTAAAAAGCTTGGCAAAGCCTCACGCTTTAAATATCAAAATTTAACTGTCTTGAGTGGAGAAATATTGTAACACACTTGTTGCAGTTGTGGAATCTATATTTATCTACTTCTTAAACCAATGCATGTACATATCATAAACTTACTCTTCTGTGTACGATTTTATCATTTCATACAAACATATCATAAAATGGTCAATTTTTTTTCTCTCTGTCTGTTATGATGTGAAAATATGGCAGCTCATTAATTATCATGTTTTGAAGCCTTAGTTTACCAATTATCACCTTATAGTAAACAATCAACAAAGAAGCCTGGGTATTGAGAACATGCATAACATGTACAATCAGATAATAGTTTATTTCAGTGGCAGATCCATGCGTATTGTGAACACCAGATTTTTATGATATGGGTTACACTAAGGTTACTTGCATAAGTAAAATTTGTCAGCAAATTGCTTCCTGGAAATGAGCAATTAAAAAAAGGAAACTTCTTCTAAATGTGGACAAATTAAAGAATTTTCTTTAGAAAAAAAGGATATGTACATAATTTTTACAATGGAAACTATGCATTTTGTTATAAAAAATTTTGTAAGGGTTCATTGAAAAATGCAGAACCCAGTGTCTTGCCTACTTTTTCTGTAACTCACAGGCTCAACAAAAATGAGGAAAACAATCAATAAAAACATTCCTCTTGATACTATCTTTTGATTGTAAGATATTGTCAGGATAGTTTATGAATCGAATAAATGCTTTAAAAACTTTAACTGCAGACTGTATGTAATGTTATCTTGAAGATAAACTAAGTCCATTCATTAGTAAAATACAGATACACAGGTACCAAATATTAGCAAAATTTCCTTTCTAGATACTAGCTTTTGATCATAAATAAGCTTCTGTTTATTTAATTTGAGGTTTCATATGACTTTAAAAAAAAATAAGACCATAAAGTCTGTTCCAGGATTTTAAAAGAATGAATGGAGAGTGGGAAAAAAACACCAAGTCTATGAACTCATAAGAATTATAACTATTTGATGAATAAACAAACCAGACTATGCGTCCTAAACAAGAACACGCCACCATTTTCCAGTATAATTCTGAACACATATTTTTTCTTTTTATAATTATCTACATGATGTACATAAGCATTTTTCAATGATATAACTGGATGATGAGGTAACTGCAGTTTTTCATATATTCCCAAGTCCTACAAAACATAAATACATAACACAATTATAGAATATATGTATCCACTACAACGCATGAAGAAAATTCATTTGGCAAGAATTTTTACTGTTACTGTGGATTCATATTATTTTCGTTGGATACCAATTTTCGTGGATTTCGTTGATACAGTTGAACCACCAAATTAGTTATTCATTGAATAACAAGTTTTTAATAGGTTTGTATGCAGACTTTGGCAAAACCACAAAATCAAATATCCACATAAGTTTTCTTTAATCCTCTAATCCACAAAAATCAGTACCCACAACAATAAATGAATCAACAGTTATTTTTCATGAAGTACCACCATAACAACCTTCATGTAAGAGCACTGTTCTTGTTTTCTTATCCTATTTTTGAAAAATTTGTATAATTATTATAGATTATAGTTGATTATCTCTGGCGTTTTGCATTTATGCCGATCTGCATTTCATTTGCGCCGATTTTTTCTTTCATTTGCACTGATTTTTTACTGGTAAATTACTGGTAAATCGGAAGGTCAGTGTCATTTATATTCCTATTGGAATTTTGAAAACAAAGGTAAATTACAGGTAAATACAGTTTAATAGATATAAGAAGATGTGGTATGAGTACCAATGAGACAACTCTTCATCCCGGTCTTTGAAGCCCTACTAGATACATCTCCATAATTTTTTCTTAACCATACCCATAGTTTTTTAGCCTTGGTTTTTTGGTCAACTGGCACATGGTTATGTTCCTTCTGTGTTTTGACAATAGTCTTCCCATCAAAATCCTTTGGGACTCTGGCTTAACACAATTTGATGGTACATCGATAAGAATTAGATACATGTATGTTATTTTTCAGGACACTGACCTTCCGATATATGTATGGCTTCGATATAGAATTGACTCCTCGGCTTATTTAAGAGTACACTATGTCCATCGAACAATATGAATCAAAATAAACTTTAAAATTTTATTCTTTTATAAGTTGTCTCATTGACACTCATACCACATCTTCATATATCTATTAAACATAAATGAACAACGTTTATAACCAGTTTTAACAATATACCTTCAAGGTTTAACCAATATACCTTCAAAGTATAGTACATGTAAAAGTATTAACTTACTTGTCAGTCCAAATAGGAGAAATTATAAAATCGGCGCAAATGAAACTAGAGGCTCTAAAGAGCCTGTGTCGCTCACCTTGGTCTATGTGCATATTAAACAAAGGACACAAATGGATTCATGACAAAATTGTATTTTGGTGATGGTGATGTGTTTGAAGTTCTTACTTTACTGAACGATTTTGCTTCTTACAATTATATCTATCATGAACTTTGCCCATTAGTAACAGAGAACTATATTTGGTAAAAATTTACATAAATTTACCAAATTAATGAAAATTGTTAAAAATTGACTATAAAGGGCAATAACTCCTTAAGGGGTCAATTGACCATTTAGGTCATGTTGACTTATTTGTAGATCTTACTTTGCTGAACATTATTGCTGTTTACAGTTTATAATAGTATTCAAGATAACCAAAAACGACAAAATTTCTTTAAAAATTACCAATTGGAGGGCAGCAACCCAACAACCAGTTGTCCAATTCATCTGAAAAATTCAGGGCAGATAGATATTGACTTGATTAACAATTTAACTTCTTGTCAGATTTGCTCTAGATGCTTTGGTTTCATAGTTATAAGCAAAAAACTGCATTTTACCCCTATGTTCTATTTTTAGCCGTGGCGGCCATCTTGGTTGAATGGCCAGGTCATCGGACACATTTTTCAAACTAGATACCCCAAAGATGATTGTGGCCTAGTAGTTTCAGTGGAGATTTTGTAAAAGATTACTTAGATTTATGAAAAATGGTTAAAGATTGACTATAAAGGGCAATAACTCCTAAAGGGGTCAACTGACCATTTTGGTCATGTTGACTTATTTGTAGATCTTACTTTGCTGAACATTATTGCTGTTTACAATTTATCTCTATCTATAATAATATTCAAGATAATAACCAAAAACAGCAAAAAATCCTCAAAATTACCAATTCAGGGGCAGCAACCCAACAACCGATTGACCGATTCATCTGAAAATTTCAGGGCAGATAGATCTTGACCTGATAAACATTTTTATCCCTGTCAGATTTCCTCAAAATGCTTTGGTTTTCTAGTTATAAGCCAAAAACTGCATTTTACCCCTATGTTCTATTTTTAGCGGTGGCGGCCATCTTGGTTGGTTGACCAGGTCACGCCACACATTTTTAAAACTAGATACCCCAAAGATGATTGTGGCATAGTTTGGATTAATTTGGCCAAGTAGTTTCAGAGGAGAAGATTTTTGTAAAAGATTACTTTAACTTACGAAAAATGGTTAAAAATTGACTATAAAGGGCAATAACTCCTAAACGGGTCAACTGACCATTTTGGTCATGTTGACTTATTTGTAGATCTTACTTTGCTGAACATTATTGCTGTTTACAGTTTATCTCTATCTATAATAATATTCAAGATAATAACCAAAAACAGCAAAATTTCCTCAAAATTACCAATTCAGGGGCAGCAACCCAACAACCGATTGACCGATTCATCTGAAAATTTAAGGGCAGATAGAAATTGACCTGATAAACATTTTTATCCCATGTCAGATTTCCTCAAAATGCTTTGGTTTTTGAGTTATAAGCCAAAAACTGCATTTTACCCCTTTGTTCTATTTTTAGCCGTGGCGGCCATCTTGGTTGGTTGACCAGGTCACGCCACATATTTTTTAAACTAGATACCCCAAAGATGATTGTGGCCAAGTTTGGATTAATTTGGCCAAGTAGTTTCAGAGGAGAAGATTTTTGTAAAAGATTACTTTAATTAACGAAAAATGGTTAAAAATTGAATATAAAGGGCAATAACTCCTAAACGGGTCAACTGACCATTTTGGTCATGTTAACTTATTTGTAGATCTTACTTTGCTGAACATTATTGCTGTTTACAGTTTATCTTTAACTATAATAATATTCAAGATAATAACCAAAAACAGCAAAATTTCTTCAAAATTACCAATTCAGGGGCAGCAACCCAACAACCGATTGACCGATTCATCTGAAAATTTCAGGGCAGATAGATCTTGACCTGATAAACATTTTTACCCACGTCAGATTTGCTCTAAATGCTTTGGTTTTTGAGTTATAAGCCAAAAACTGCATTTTACCCCTATGTTCTATTTTTAGCCGTGGCGGCCATCTTGGTTGGTTGACCTGGTCACGCCACACATTTTTTAAACTAGATACCCCAATGATGATTGTGGCCAAGTTTGGTTTGATTTGGCCCAGTAGTTTCAGAGGAGAAGATTTTTGTAAAAGTTAACGACGACGGACGACGACGGACGACGACGGACGACGGACGCCAAGTGATGAGAAAAGCTCACTTGGCCCTTCGGGCCAGGTGAGCTAAAAATGAAATCAGCGCAAATGAAAGAATGAAATTTTTAAAATCGGCGCAAATGTCATATGCCCATTATCTCAACATGATTGATTTTCTTGCTTGAGCAGGTACGGCATGACCAATGATAATCTGTTTATTGCTTTTTTACCTATGTTAATTTCAGTGACAATGGGCATATGTGTCCTCCGTTTCTAGCGATAATTTTTCATATCATTTGATTCCGCAGAGAAAAAAATCAGTAATTAAGATCAAAGGAAAATTCCATAATTTTGTGATATTTGTATTTATTTATTCTTGTATACATTACAATTGTTTTGATAAATAAAATTGTGAATGGAAATGGGGAATGTGTCAAAGAGACAACAACCCGACCATAGATAAAAACAACAGCAGAAGGTCACCAACAGGTCTTCAATGTAGCAAGAAATTCCCACACCCGGAGGGGTCCTTCAGCTGGCTCCTAAAAAATTATATACTAGTTCAGTAATAATGAACGCCATACTAATTTCCAAATTGTACACAAGAAACTAAAATTAAAATGATACAAGACTAACAAAGGCCAGAGGCTCCTGACTTGGGACAGGCGCAAAAATGCGGCAGGGTTAAACATTTTTGTGAGATCTCAATCCTCCCCCTATACCTCTAGTCAATGAAGAAATGTAAACTCATTACAATACTTACATTAAAATTCAGTTCAAGAGAAGTCCGAGTCTGTTGTCAGAAGATGGAACCAAAGAAAATAAACAAAATGACAATAATACATAAATAACAACAGACTACTAGCAGTTAACTGACATGCCAGCTCCAGACTTCAATTAAACTGACTGAAAGATTATGATTTCATCATATGAACATTAGGCACAATTTTTCCCATTAGGGGTTTAGTATCATACCAACATAACATATATGAGAAGAACATAACCCATGTCATGCCAACAACTGGTTTTTGAATAAATGTGTTTAGTTCCGATGCAAAGACCCTATAAGTGAATCAATATTAAAGCCAAAATATGCAATCTTTAATGACATGACAACAGTATCGTAACTTTATCCCTTGATAATAAGTCTTTTCAAAGGTTTAGCTAGTTTATGAGTTAAATACTGACATCTTTGTTCTTTATAAAGAATATTTCCATAAAAAATTGGATGTGAAATACCTGAACGTATGATAAGTTTGCATGTTGAGCTATATTTACGAATGATGTCCTTATACCGATGTTAATTAAGTAAATGTTTTGACTAGTTTGTGATATCGAAAACCCTGGTGTTATAATTTTTCAGTAATACATAAATTTCTCTTGTTAAAATCTAAAACATTGTAACATACACGAGCAAATCTTACAAGTTGAGAAATATAAACACCGTAAGCTGGTGACAAGGGAAATATGCTTACACCTATCTCATAAGACCTGCAATACATCTCATGTCCTCTAAGTGTACCATACATTGGAACCCAGTTCCTACAAAAATATACACATTTTAAATTTTATTCTAAACAACCTTTATTTCAACTTAGTTTTCATTTATTTCCTCCTTAAAAGCAGTTTATGTATAAATATACTGTTGAACTCATTTATCTCAAAGTCAGTTGGATTAGAAAAATATTTTTGAGATACCCATAGTTTGGCTCAAACGAAAACTGGAAGTTTGTCAGGTATTATGGTTTCAGATTGATGATAATGTATGTATGGTCTTAAATTATTATAATAACATTTTTTTTTTATTGATTCTATAGTACAATTACAGTTTTTTCCAGTGGTATTTTTTTATCAGAGAGAGTAATTTCCAATCAATTTTACCATTATCAAAAGTTGACAAAATTGTATATATTCGTGTATCAAAATATTTTAGAAATTAAGATTTCTTTTATTTCTCTTTTATTTCAATATTACCTTGCAAGAGACTTCACAGTATTACTTTTCATATCATGTTTCCTTTGTAGTATTCCTTTATGAATCACTTCTTCTAAAAACATTCATACAAATTAGGGTTATACTTTTAAATGAAGTAAAACAAAATGGTTGTAATAATGACAAATTGTTCCGGGGTTCCAATTGTAAACTTAAGCATACTGGTAATCTAAAATTAAAATGCAAACAAAAGGGAAAGATCTTCATTTAAATTTGCTGCTAGGTTGTTGACAAAAAATATAAGACAAATGGACTAATTTCAAGATGTTGTGCTGCTGATCATTTTACCTTTTTTATAGTGTCTCTTTATCTATTATGGGTTTCTAGATAATAAGCAAAAACACAAAAAGTTGATAAAAAAAATTTCATCAAGGGCAATAACTCTAGAAGGTTTTCTGCTATAATCTTGGTCAGCAGTTCTCATGATTTCTATATCAACTGCATTCTGATGTCCAAAACCCCTAGTATATGCTTAAAAATACCACCAAACATCAGAGCATTAGGATCTAGGAATATTTAAAAGAAGTGATGAAAAATTAAGGCTGTTTTATTGTTACATAATAAGAATATATACCTGATTTCAGAGGACTGGAACTTAGAAGTGAAGATACAGGTTTTGTTTGCCCCACTGCACCTTTTGAACTTTGGTGGGTATTGCTATCATGGCTTACAGAGGTTCCTCTTGCACCGCCAGAATCAGCCTATGAAACATGATTATTTTTTTTTACACAAAAAACATAATGTAATGAATTACACTTAAAAAAATGGCTTAACCTAACTGTTACATTAAAACTAGCTGCTTTTTGCTGCATATAAGTAATCATTGTCTTACCTCCCTTACATCACGTTTGTTTTATATCAGCAATAAAAATATATTTGCAGCTATGCTAAATGGTCTTGAACCAACTACTTTTACTAGAAAATACTGCTAACATAAGCATTTGGATTTATTTGATTTCTGAAGCAAAAACTAGATGGTGAAATTCTACTATGAAAATATAGAAAATCATTATATTCAACAAATAGGGAAAAAAAGGATCTAATAAGCAACTTACAGAAATACAATGACACTTCACTTTTTGGTATTCAGCTATATCCCAACCAAAAAGGACATACAATTTAACAAGTTTGCCAGGTTTCTTAAATTAGTATTAGGATAGAGAGAAATGTACGGAACAATTTGAGGGAGAAATAAATTTTGGGTGAAATAAAAATGAGATCTTTTAAAAATATAAAAGTCCTTTAGTCAAACAAGCTTGAAGCACAATTTTAGAAATTACTCCTCTGAACTATGTAACCCATTCCAGATTTCCAGATTATACAACACATACATATAAGAAGATAATGTATGATTGCTGATGAGGCAACTCTCCATCCTAGAAAAGGTTACAAAGAAGAAAGAAACTAAAAGGTTACTTTACAGACTAACAATGATGAGCAAATTCCATACCACGTTGTAAGCTATTTGTTAAATCTAAATTTTTCTACTCACATCATCCTTATCTTCTAATTGATTAATACATAAACACTTAACAATATCCTCCTCATAAGGAAATTCACCATTCTGAAAAGAAAAATAATAAAGAACACATCTTTTCGCAGATCATTGAATAAGAAAATAAATTTGCCTATTTATCCTTTAAAAATAATAGAGAAACTAATTCCACAACTATAAAGTATATTCTGCAATACAATATTTATCCACACCAAAAAAATTAATCTTGAATACTCAAACCCTCTGACAGTAAGCCTAGCATGATTGGTTTCAAATTATAAAAGACTTCGGTGGAGACAATTTGTACCACACTAGATGCAGTGGTAGATTCTATATTTTTCTAATGATTATTATATAATATGTATGCATGTATGCAAAGATCATGTTCTTTTTATGCAGAATCAACAGAAATAGTCACTTTAGTTATATCAGAAATCAGAAGAACTCAAGAAAATTCTGTGTCATAATTAGAATGGTTATAAAAAAACATAATTATCTACCTAATTATTTTGAATGTATGCATTTTGCTAGCAGTTTGTCAAAACTATTTAAAATGCAAAATCTGTTTTACCGTTGAATACAGGAAGTCTAAATTTTGGTTCGTCAGCATTGATTACAGTAATATTCGACTTTTACTTTGAAAACTAGAAGGACATGTTTGTGTATTAAAGTTGGGTATCTGCATATTATCTCTGATTTGAGTATTTG
The DNA here is from genome assembly GCF_036588685.1 of Mytilus trossulus. Lineage (NCBI taxonomy): Eukaryota > Metazoa > Mollusca > Bivalvia > Mytilida > Mytilidae > Mytilus > Mytilus trossulus. The sequence goes on from NC_086375.1 coordinate 46,775,131, forward strand.
TTGTGTATTGCCCAAGCCCATGGTTGTATTCAAACTTGGTCACTTCCTCAGAATTTGCATGTTACCAACTACCTGTATTTCCTTGAAATGATCTGTTACATGTAACATGATCAAAATTGTTTATTTGCGGACTTTGTTGTCTGATTTCAGTATTTTTTTACGCTTTCAAGCTCACCCTTAACCAAATTTAATTCAGTTTGTGAATCAGCAACTTCTCTCTGATAATTTTGTATTGCTTGTTTAGACTGAATAAACTGATTTCAGGGGCGGATTTAGGCGGGGGCGTGGCGGGCGTGCGCCCCCCCTAAAATTTGCAAAGCATGGGTTGACTTCAACATATTTAAGTATCAGAAGAGACCATTCAATCTTTTTTAACAATCAAAGTATATATAAAACCGTCAGTTTCACAGAATCAACGTGATTACTAATCAATTGACCTACGCTTTATCAAAGTTATATCAATAATTTGAAAGGAGTGTGTCAAACGCGGAGCTGCGTTTGATGACAGATATAATAGGTTTTTAGCTGTTAAAGTAAAAACAGCTATAACATTGTGTTTGCGGTTTTTATAATCAATTTGTTTGATAATCGAAGTTCCAAAACATCCCTAGATCACTTTCACAATTTCATCATGACACGGTCCAGAAAACAGTCGGCAGGTGAGATTCTTTTATAATATCCGTAATGAAAGATAGAAATACTGTTTTAAGCGAAAGGTTAGTTTATTAATTTGTATCTCTGTGTCTATATTTATTTCTCCCTTGCAACCTAAATATTTAGCCGAATTCTGTACCGTATTACCGTATGCTTGGGATCCCAAGTAAATAAAGATATCTACGTAAATGCATCTCATTCTGATTTTAGTTGTTTGTGGCGAACACAGTGAAGTCTGGCACGACCTCCGAAAATCAAAAAAGTAAAAAACAGATAGTATGAAAGGACAATTAAAAATCGCTGGTAAAAGTAGAACTTTTCGTTTGAAAAATATATTGGTTAGGTGAGCAATTGTGATCTGTCTCGTCTCACTTTGCGTCCGTCTGTCCGCCCGTCTATCTGTAGGTTGTTGTCAGGTGTGGATTTAGGCTGTTTCAGCTTTAAACTTGAATTCCTCGCTTATTTTAACACACAATAGTTCGAGCTATCTACATTTCACCCCTGAAGAAGAATATTTCAATAATTTTACCTAAAAAAAACCTCCAAAAATTTTTCGCCTCGCTCCGCTCGGCGATAATTAAAATTTGCGCCCCCCCTAACTGAAAATCCTGGATCCGCCCCTGGATTTATAGTTTGTAAAAGTGTCCCTTTTGTGCTGTTAAATTGACCCAATACTTGATCTAATTGTTGATTATGAACTTGCAATTCTTCACTAGTTTTGTCTTATTGTTGCTTATGAACTTGCAATTCTTCACTAGTTTTGTCTTATAGTTGCTTATGAACTTGCAATTCTTCACTAGTTTTGTCTAATTGTTCTTCAGTATGGTCAAGCTCAAATCTAGCACTACTAAGAATGGATGTTAAATCTTTTATGTCTTGTTTAAGCTTGAGAATTTCAGAATCACTTGTATTTGGCATTTCTACTTGCATAGTTTTCACTACTAAAAATGGAATCTATAGTAATCACTACTTATAGATGTACCATACTTATTTTCAAAATTTAAAAAAAAATAATAAACTTTTTATATTATTCTTTCAATTTTATCTTCCTACAGTTTAAAAAATTTCCAAGAATATTTCAATTCTTTTTTGGAAAGAACCCTTATTCTTATTTCAAAAATAATTTTGAAAAATACCAATATAAAAGAGTACTAGGTAAGTATACCGCTGCCACCAGTATTTTGAATGTAAGTGTTTTGCGAGCGGTTTGTCAAAACTATTCAAAATGCAATTTAAAGTCAAGAAAGTTCTTCAATTTCTAAATCGTTATTATTTCTTCAGACTTTCATGAAAACATAGAATATAACAATCAATCTCAATACAACAGTTAAATAATCAAAAAGTCTGCGTCAAATATGCTTAGATAGTGATAAATATCAATAGAATATCAATAGATTGCCAAATATAAATGTGGAAACCCCCTAGATTTAAATAACATTGATTAAGACTCAAACAAATATCAGTCACGGATTTCACCGTATTATGACGAAATATTTACTGGAAATCTGTATATAAAATACAAATACGTACTTAAATAAGCTTACGATAATTATGGATCCCCAATTTAGAGAAAAGGTTTTGCTTTCGGAAAAACATCCGATCAGCTGGGCATTTTTGAGTTTTAGCTTCCCCAGTTTGTTTTCCAAAGTCCTGGCTGATGTCAAAACACACCCTTTTTCATGTTAAACCGAATGACTTACGGAATTTATCTCGAATGGAACTCAAAGTAACTAAAATTATACAAAGACTGACATAATCAATTCATATCAATTATCATACACTATTTACAATGTTCAATCAACAATGAACACACATTTAAAAGGTTTATTCATGAAATTTTTACCATACAAGAAACATCGTGGTTTATCTTAATACCTGACACGATCACGTACCAAAATATGATCACAAGACTGCCCCCCTCTCAGAATGTATTTTGTCCCCAAAATATAACTAAATGTTCATTGTATAAACATAACATTATTTTATTACTAAAATAAACTAAATTTGTATTACTGTACTGAAGATTTCTCCTCTTTAGGTACAAAAAATACACATACAGAAATTATGTATAAATTTCTTCTTGTACATGTATATATCACAACGCATCACACGGTATAGCTGACTTATATAAATCGTGAAACCAAATTTCAGAAATCCTTGTATTGTAGTTCCTGAGAAAAATGTGACGAAAATTTTCAACTTGGCTATCATGTGCAAAATCATACAAGTGTTCGGTAAACAGGAAGTTGTCGAGTGATGAATCTGAAAACGCATCACACGGTAAAGCTGACTTATATAAATCCTGAAACCAAATTTCAGAAATCCTTGTATTGTAGTTCCTGAGAAAAAATTGATGAAAATTTTCAACTTGGCTATCATGTGTAAAATCATACAAGTGTTCGGTGAACAGGAAGTTGTTGAGTGATGAATCTGAAAACGCATCACACGGTAAAGCTGACTTATATAAATCCTGAAACCAAATTTCAGAAATCCTTGTATTGTAGTTCCTGAGAAAAATGTGACGAAAATTTTCAATTTGGCTATCATGTGTAAAATCATACAAGTGTTCGGTGAACAGGAAGTTGTCGAGTGATGAATCTGAAAACGCATCACACGGTATGGCTGACATATATAAATGTTGATACCAAATTACAGAAAGGGTGGATGTGTAGTTCCTGAGAAAAATGTGACGAAAGTTTTGTGGGACGGACTGACTGACGGACGGACTGATGGACGGACGGACGGATGGACTGACGGACAGACGGACTGACAGACAGAGGTAAAACAGTATACCCCCCTTTTTTAAAGTGGGGGTATAAAAAAACAAAGTTCTATTTTTAGTAACATAACAGTCTCTTCTTTAACAGCTTTTTCTTAAGCAGTCGTGCCTCGTTGTTGTGTTTCAACATACAGTTCAATGTACTTTTTTTTTCTCTAAATATGTGTCATCATCAAAAATTTATATCATCAAAGTCTATTTTTTGCATCAAGTTACAGCACTTATATTCTCTTCTATCAGACAGTGGAATTATAAACATCAAGAAGCTCTAACTTTTTCTCAACACCAGGCTAACCATTAGGCAAATAGTCTGCGTCAAATACGCTTAAATAGTAATAAATAGAAATAGATCAATAGATTGCCAAATATAAATGTGGAAACCCCCTAGTTTTAAATAACATTGACTCAGACTCCAGAAAATATCAGTAATGGATTTCACCGTTTTATGACGAAATAATTACTGGAAATCTGTAAATAAAATACAAATACGTACTTAAATAAGCTTCCGATAATTATGGATCTTCAATTTAGAAAAAGGTTTTGCTTTCTGAAAAACATCCGATAAGCTGGGCATTTAAGTTTAAGCTTCCCCAGTTTGTTTTCCAAAGTCCCGGCTGAAGTCAAAACACGCCCCTTTTCCCATAAAACCAAATGACTTGCAGAATTTAGCTCAATAGGAACTTAAAGTAACTAAAATAAAACACAGACTAATGTAATGAATTGGTACCAATGAATTCATATCATTATCATACAATATTTACAATATTCAATCAACAATGAACACACATTTAAAAGGTTTATTCATGAAATATTTACCATTCAAGAATGGATAATTCAGGGTTTATCTAAATACCGAACAACGATCACGTACCATAAAACAATCACAACATTATCAAGGGAAGTATAAATGAGCTAAGAATCAGAGAAATTATATCTAACATTCACATATTACATTATTTATTCAGAATAACTATGACCATATATTAAGTTAAAAACATTTCCTTGTTTTTTTAAATTCCAATAGGGAACATACTTTATAAAATTGTATTAATAAACCAATTTCTCAAGACGTTTCAGCCATTGGCCTTCTTCAGTTCTTTATTTTTCCTCTCAACTACATAGCTGACATTACATTTGTATTTCCTTTTCCATCAATCTCTCAAGAGCCTGAATCGCTGACCTTAATTTTTTGGTTAAATCTCTCATCAATGATTATTTTGGCTTTTCAATTTATTTAAATGTTCTTTGAATCGTCCTATTTTCTTCAAAAGCAAAAAAAAAATATCATTTTCTCCTATGTTCTATTTTAGCCATAGGAGCTATGTTTCTTGACATACAAGGAAATAAAATATAAAATTTATACTAAAAACTCTGAAACTCATTTGACCTAAGTTTGGCTGAAATTGATACAGCAGTTTCAAAGGAGAAGATTTTTTTAAAGTAAGTCAAATGAACAAATTATGTCTTTAAAGGGCAATAACTCCTTAAGGGGTCAATTGACAATTTTGGTCAAATTGACTTATTTGTAGATCTTACTTTGCTTAACATTTTTGCTATTAACAGTTTATCTGTATCTATAATAATATTCAAGATAATAACCAAAAACTGCAAAATTTCTTTAAAATCATCAATTCAGGGGCATTATACATGAAAAACCAGTTACCCAATTCCGCTGAAAATTTCAGGACAGGTAGACCTTGACCTTATAAATACTTTTACTTCTTGTCTTATTTGCTCTAAATGCTTTCGTTTTTGAGATATAAGCCAAAAACTGCATTTTACCCCCATGCTCTATTTTTAGCCATGGCAGCCATGTTTTTTTCACAAAAATGGAAAATAAAACACAATCTTTATTCGAGATACCCTAAGGATCATTCAGCTAAAGTTTGGTTGTAATTGGTTCAGTAGTTTCAGAGGAGAAGATCTTTGAAATAGTTTACGACGACGACGGACGGACGACAATGACAACAACGACGATGACGGACTGACGGACGGACGGACAGACGACGGACGACGAAGGACGCCAAGTGATGGCAAAAGCTTAGGAAAGGTGAGCTAAAAAATGCAGAGGGCCAATGGCCGAACCGTCTTGAAAAATTTGTTTATTTATACAATTACAAAAATGTATATAAAATACATTTCTCTAATTTTTGTGCTATTTTCACATTTGCTGACCGCTGTGAGAAAAATATTTCTCCTCACTAGTGAAAAATCTGTTCTCGGCAAATGATTAGTCGAAATTTGATTATGACGTCAAAATGTTTTGTTTTCTTTTCAATTTTCCTATTGTGACGTCATGAAAAAAGACGACCTTGCCTGATGACGTCGCATATAAAGAGCACAATTTTCTGTAAATCTTTGAAAAAGAACGAAAAAAAGCATTAGAGAAACAGATTCCGACACTATAACTCGTGTATTACAATATTTCTTAACTGTCGAGAGTGGAGAAATATCGTAATACACTTGTTGCAGTGTAAGAATCTATATTTCTTATAACAGAATTTCCAGAACGTAATTTATCTGCATGATAAATATAAAACTTACAAAATTTTTAAGTAAATTTTCATCTGCACCATTATCTAGCAAATAGTTCATCATAGTTATATTTCCTTCTTCAGCTGCATAATGTAAAGGTGTATTTCCATTCTGTAAAGAAAATCAACGTAATTGCTTTTGTGTTAATAAACTTTGTGAATAAAACTTTGTGATTTTAATAGGACGTCCTTATTACGCTTTGTAAACAAAGCCATGTTCTAATGAGCACAAAAAATATGTTTGACACCTGCGCATTGACTTTTTATAATGACGTTATTTCCATCGTTTTCCTTTTAAATATCTACATTTAAGCAGCTTACATAAACTTTTATTATATATTTTTTATCAAACAACATATATTTATCCTGCTCGTAGTTTTAAAACTTATCAAACATGAAATGTAATATACAGCCTCCTCGGGGAGGAAACGGGAACAGACAAACATTCTTACGGTATTTTCGTACGCTTCGACCTATAAATATGTTGTATTTGTCATATTAGAATCGAAATAATTCCTTCAAATCATGCTCTATGCTCATTTTAACATGGGTAGGCATTATATTTGTCGATATTTTACACTGAGCGTTAGCGTAGAGCATGACATGAAGGAATTATTTCTTAAATCATTTCGAAAAGAGTTATCTGTTTAGCTGATTCATAAACTCATTCAGTAAAAATAGTGCATGATTTATCAACTATACATCATACGAAAGAAAGCTCCACAAGGTCAAACCAATGAATTGATACTGGTTAGTTGAATTATTTTTATTTGAGAATTCTATAATTTATTCAGTGAAAAAAGTACATGTTTTAAAACTACCAGATTAATATCGTCTGATCTTCAACAAGGTCAAACCCTTGAATTTATAGTTGGGTCTTTTTATTTACGAGTAAGAGCAAAGATTTGTCAGCGCAGAACCAGATTAATCATTTGGGTAAGGTGACATGTTTTCCTATGCTAGTTTGAGAGCTAACATGTTAAAAATCAGACAAGATTCTTGATAATATCATTAACAGGCTATTATTTGAACTTGGAATTATTTTTAATTACGGAATTTGCATAATTTCTTGTGCTTGAAATTTTAAATAAATTCCATGTTTATTTGGTATTATAATGTTTTGAGCTGTTCATAACACTTTCCATACAATGTATTTTGCATAGATAGTGTTGTGAGCGGCACAGTACATTCTATTGAAAATGTACTATCTTCTTTGTAATATAAAGTGTTGTGCACAGCACAGAACATTTAAGTATAGAATAAACATGGAATTTATTAAAAAAAAAATCAAACCAAGAAATTATGTAAATTCCATAATTGATAATAATTCCAAGTTCAAATAATAGCCTGTTCATTATAATTTAATTTTGATGTAACATGTCTTTGGGTTGGTTGAATCAGCTCATAGACATAATTTTGTCATGTGACTGTGCATGACATCATCATGCAACGTTTATTTTAATGATTTACTTCTTAAACTTAAAATGGAATTTATAATTGAATTACAAGGAAAAACTTTTATATTTTTTCTGTTCATTTTGAATAACTTGATTTAGAATTTGATGTTATTTCTTCAGACAAAAATATATTACAATAATTCCTAACATGTTACCACCCTGAATATGCATTTTATATTTAAATATCAAACCCAAACAAACTTACAATTGGTGCATCATTTATAACTGATTTATCTTTTTCCACCATTAATTTCACAATATCCCAATATCCGTTTAGGCAAGCTATATGTAAAGCTGATTTTCCAGTCATCTGTTGAAAAAAAAAATCATATAATTTCATAATAACATGGATTTTATACCAAATAAAACAAAAGAGTGGTTGGAAAACTATCTTGCTATATAGCACTAATTTTTTGGCAAATTTAATTCTCATAATTGACAATCAGCACTGCTGTCATTAGGAAATTGTGATTAAGTACCTACTGATCAAACATTATTTCTAGTTTATCCTTCACTATGACGATCACAAAGACGCTTGATGAACATTAATAGTGCACAATACAGGCGATCTCCTCATTCTGGTAAATGACGTCATAAAAGCGTGCATAATTGACAAGGTTTTTTTTTTCGGTGAAGGACAAAGTCGAAAGTGGTCTATTACTAGAATATTCATTAAATTATATACAAATGATACAGATTCAATAAAAAACTATAGTTTCTGTGATGTGGATAACTGAAATGACATCAGTTCTAATATGAGTTATGACACTTGAAATAACATACAGTATTTCTTGTGAAGGTTTTACAAGATGCTGATTTAGTTTTAAATTTCTAAAATTTGTGTAAAGTCATCATAGATACCAGGCTTATAACTCAGTACATCAGGCAAACCATTTGGGAATTTCCTTTTTTCAAAAATAATTTTATCAACATCTGCTTTTAATTTTCCATTGTGCAACATTTACATCAAGACCCTTTTTGTGTCATATAAACTTACTTTATATTTTGCTGATATTTCAGCTCCTCGATCCAGTAAAAGTTTGACCACATCTATCTGTTTTTGTTTTGCAGCCTCACACAACACTGAAGAACCATACTATAAAAAATAATACTAGAATAAAAATAAAGTTAATTTTTTTATAATGAGGTAAATCAATACTATGCTAAAGATGACAAATTGTTTTTGTGTTCCAATGGTAAACTTCAGGGCCTTTTATAGCTGATTATACAGTTTTGGCTTTGCTTATTGTTGGAGGCTGTACCTAAGTTGCAATCATACCACATTTTCTTTTTGATATTTAGTATTACCTGTATATATAAGTAGCTTTTTTCAATGAGAATACATGTTTTGTTGTGCTAAGTGTACCTAACACTGAATTCAAAGTGTTGAAAAATAAGATGCACGTGTATGACAAAACTGAAAAGGACATACATATTACAACTTATCAATGTTGAGATGCTGGACAAATATGATATCTTAATGTCAAGTACACTGAAGAAATGTGAGATGAAAAAACTTAAGATCCATACCTGCCAACTGTCACTATATGGGGGGATTTCCACCATGGAGGCTGCCAAATGGGAATTTTGAAAGAGCAATTTTGTCCGCGATTGAAACAAAACAATTAATTTTACAATGGCTGTAGGCTTTTACAAGTATGAAAAAGCCATAAAACAACATTAAAATGTATCTGAAGGCCCCCTTGAAGGTTTTGTAGGACTGTAAGAGCAATCTTGCATGTAAAACCCCATGGGGATTTTGAAAAGTTGGCAGATATGAAGATCATCGAACATATTGATTTTTTTGTGTTTAAATGACACTTTCAGCACTAATGGCTATTTCATGTGACCAGTTTTGTGAAAAACACCAGAGTACCTAGAGAAATATCAACAGTGGGTCTATAGTATTATTGTAAGTCTTTGAAACAGCTTATCAAAAGATAGGATTTTGAACTTCAAAGGCAGTCTTTAAATAAAAAATATTAAGATTTGTAAAAAAGACTAACTGTTGTTTCTGAGTTGATGTCAGCTCTGCGATCCAAAAGTTCTCTGACAAAATTAAGATGACCTTTTGATGCTGCTATATGTAATGGTGCCATCCCCTTCTACAAAGTGATACAAATGAAAATATGTAAGGTATATCATAATAACATACATGACAATTATGATGACATCTTTCTCTATATATATAAAAAGTTAAATAATAAAAATACAGATGAATAGCAAATGACATAATCCAAAGCTCAATCACATTAAACAAAAAGGACTTGGCACAGGCATTTTCTTAAGAAGAAAAGGGTGGATTAAACCTGGTTTTAAAGCTAGCTAAACCTCTAACTTGTATAACAGTGGCATAAAATTCCCTGTTAAAATATCTGTGACTTTTACTAAATATATATGGGGACCATATATTTTCTACGTTGTAATAAAGCTCAGTTTGCTTGTTTTCAGATTATTTCACACAAACCACTCATTAGGCCACACCAATTTTGATTCCTTGTTCAACGGACCCACCCGCACCTATTTTTTTCAAAACAGATTTTTTTTTTTTTTTTTATATTCCCGCTTTCCACATCCAGAAAGGTCGGGTTGTTGTCTCTTTGACACATTCCCCATTTCCATTCTCAATTTTAATCATGTCCATTTCCCGCACCGTTTTTTGTTGTTGTAAATATTCTAAAAATATATCAACATTTGTTTTTGAAATCATAGTCTAACCAGTATATAACGATTTTAAACATAAAAGCACCCCACCACACTGTGTAAATATCTGTGAGAATATTTGTTTTAGCATGAAACCTATTTATCCAACGCGGTAGTATTCCGATATAAATTAAGAACAGCGGAAATACCTTTTAAGAACAAAAAATGGTTTCTTTCCTCCTTACTTATATTCCCTATCAACAAATGTTCGTTGTTAGAATAAAGTACAAAGAACTTCTGAAGGATTTGCCTTCAACTGCAATTATATTGTATGCTGGCGAAACAAAACTATCCATAGCCGCTGCATGTTTAGGCACATGTCCTGATTGATTCAGGGGGCTGTCGTTCAGCATCGTTTGTTGATGTTGTTCATTGGTAGTAATTTTTCCCGTTTGGATATATAAATTAGATTGTTGGTTTTCCGGTTCAAATTGTGTACGCTAATAATTTTGGGGTCCTTTTTAGCTTGTTGTTTGGTCTGTATCAAAGCCCTGTGTAAAAGGCCGTACTTTGACCTGTGTTTGCTATTATCAAGTTGAGAACAACCCACCATCAGACAAGGGTTCATTTTACTGATGTAGAAAAGAAAATAGAAATACCAACATGACCAAGGACTTGTTTAGTTCTTATATACAAAACCTTTGAAAACTTAGAATTTTGTACTCAAAAAGAGGAGAGTTATATCATATTTTAAACAACTTTTTCTAGAACAGGGGTCAACTTATTTTGAATAATTATTAAACTGTTAAAGTAAATGTGTTAATATGGTTAAAGTCCAGGAATATTACAAAAAATCTTGGACATGTTTTGACCATTTAATACCAGATAGATATATAGTTCTTTGAGAAAATATGAGCCCTTTTGTACAAACAAATATATTATAACTTATATTGATCCCTCATAAAACATGTAAAAGGGATAAATTGATAACATTAAGGGTTGCCCCCAAACTGAATATGACTTAGATGGAGAATTGTCTCATTGTCATACATAGACCCGGTTTAATTATTTCTTGGTGAATAGGGAAACAATACTTCAGAAATTAAAGAAATGTCAAAGTACAAGTGATAAATCAAGTTTTAGTATTGTCAAAACCTACTATTTTATGTTTACAAAAAAAAATTATAATCGCTCGCCTCTACTTTCAAGCTTCGCCTCAAAAATTTTCAAATTAAATATCTTTTTATTAAAATTTTCAAATCGCTCGCTCGCCTCAAATTTTGGAGTCCAAAAATATGTAGAACAAGAAATTAAATTGGTGTGGCCTTAATAGAAATTATTCATCTGGTCAGGGAAGGTATCAGATAAGAATTTAGAAAAAATGAAACAAACCTGATTTGGTAAATTTATGTCAACACCACTATCTATGCACATCTGAATTTGATCACAAAAACCTGTTTCAGCAGTGGTGCAGAAATATCCATGAACCCATGTCTGAAAATAAAGAAAGAGTTTAAAATATAAAAATTTACTAACTTTAAGTAAAGCTCAGTTCATGTGCCAAATAGAATGTATAAAAGGTAAAAATCATATGAAAATCCATCAAAACAGATTATGTTTTGAATTGAGCTCTGGCTGGGATCGCAGCCTTAGCTCATTTTGGATAAGACCAACTGCCGTTGCGTTGTAAATTGGTGGTGGGTACGCCAGGCTGTGTTGATATCCTTTATACCAGTATCTAGGACAATATATTTTAGGCGAAATAATACTGGTTTGTGCACCGATCATATATTCACTGTACAATATTCCTGCACATGCACACAGTTGCTTATCCGTGCTACACTACAAAAGTAGTGGTACTCCAGACAGTGGAGGAAAGAATTATAAAGAAGAAGAAGAAGAAGATGGTAGATATGGGTATGAGCATGAAAGAACATTCAGAATCATGTGTTATATGTGTTAAATTAAATACTTGTTCATCCATTTTTTTCTTTCGTTATGATTTCAGTCATATTGTATTTTTTGTTAATCTTGTATTGCTGATTATTTTTTTCTGAATTGGTATCTTCCTATCTTATCTAGTTTTTGAGATAAAAGGCAAAAGAATAAAAATTGGCCAAAAACTTTTCTTTTAATGCAATGCTATCCATCCACCTTTCTTAAAAAGAAAGTTTAAAGATAATTCAATAATACTACAGGTATCCTGTATATGGGTTTCTGTAATTGTTGAAATCCATACAGTTACAGTAGTTGTTTACGTCCTAGCCCCTTTTACATTTTGGTGAATAGTTGTCACATAGCCAATCATTTGACCTAATACATGTACCCTTATTTTCATGTGTATGTACAAAAAAGTCATACTGTACCTTATTTTGAGTGAATGCTTTTATTTTAGCTTCAAACAGCAATTGCTTTTCTTTGAATTTCTTCTGTATATCTTCAAAATAGTCTGCCGCCTTAAATTACAAATATATCTGATATGAATTATTTTATTTAAGAAATAATTCTTTCACTTCATTGTCTTTGCTGGTTGTAACATGGGTAGGCATTCTATTTGCCAATATCTTTACACAGAGCTTTAGCGAAGTGTTAAATGTTTATAGTTGTAATGCTATCCTAGGTAAGAATTATTTGAAAATTCATGGCATTTTTTTATTAAAGCAAACATATAAGACATGTACTATGTGCAGCCTTTTTGATTTGATGAAGCAAATTATTAAATTGCTTTTATATGAGGGTTTGGATGGGGTTAAATGATTAAAGAATAATGCCCTTAAAAAATGAAGATTAGAGTATAACAGGCAAAAAAATGAAGATTAGAGAAATGCGTGGCCAATTTTTTTGAAGATAACAGAAAAAAGGGGTTAATTTTTGGAAGATTAGAGAAAAAAAGGGGTGAAAATTAAATGTTTACACAATAACAGACCCCTCCCCCATCCAGACTTTCTTATATTAATGTGTCAACATCTGCTTGTAAATATTCTTATGGATACACACAAAAAAGTGTGATGGACAGGCTGAAAATGTCATAGATCTACCACAAGCAATGGTAAGGTATATGACTTATTGTAAAAGCAAAGGATGATTCTTTATAATTGTTTTACATGTTTTGCTTCTCAAACTCTTCTTTCTGGAGCAACAAAGATAGGCTTATAAATTTGGCTTTTTACATCTCGATTTATAAGCAATTATCTCATTCTATAATCTGTATCCTAACCAAATATAATTAAAGGTTACAAACATTATGCAGATAAAGTCACTCTTTCTGCTAGCTCTCCATTGCTGATAAAAAAAAAAACAATTTCCATCCTAAGGGAGACAATTATGAGAATGGGCAAACAGACTTTTGAGACTGCTATTTTAAAATATTTACCTCATGAAGCTGACTACTTATTTGTGATAACACAACATCAAAGTCTATTTTCCTAGTTTTATAATCCAAGATTCGGTTAATTTGTTGAAAATCTTCATTTAATAACTATAACAGAAATAGGTATTGTAAACAAAAAATACTACTTCATCTGAAAATATTTTGCTATTGCAATCAAAAAGTAACATTAGTTCTTCACAGAATAACAGAATAAGAGGACTCCTCTGCTTTCTCTTCTCCTACAAACATAGTAACTCTTAAAATGCAAATATCTTGTGAAAAGTCATTCAAATTTTTTTGCGATTTTAATGTAAACTATAGAAAATTTTATTTAATGAATGGCTATTATTTATTTTGATTTTATTGAACCATAAAACTAATTTTTGACTCTTCACATTGAATAATCCGCGAAGCGGATTATGTAAAATGTGAAGAGTCAAAAATTAGTTTTATGGTTCAATAAAATCAAAATAAATTATTGCCATTCATTATAAATAAATTTCTATCAAAAATAAGGCCCAAAGAGCTTTTTATTAACAATAACAACCGTACACACATGTTGGTTATGTAAAATGTGAAGAGTCAAAAATTAGTTTTATGGTTCAATAAAATCAAAATAAATTATTGCCATTCATTATAAATAAATTTCTATCAAAAATAAGGCCCAAAGAGCTTTTTATTAACAATAACAACCGTACACACATGTTGGCGAATGAATACACAACGTCAGAGTGGGCGTGTCGCTATCAAAATTGACAACATTGAAAATAAAACTAATAATTTTAACCAATCAGAAGACAGTAAAAACACCAAATTTATTTATTTTGACATACAAGAGAAAAGCAATTTGGACTGTGCATTTAAAAAATCATAAGTCTTCATCTATAAACATGTATCTTAGTTTTCTATGTTGTGTTTTGTATCTTTTGGTCGTTGGTGGGTTTTTTTTTTGCCATGGCATTGTCAATTTGTTTTTCAACTTATGGCTTTAAATGTCCCATTTTGTATCTTTTGCCCCTCTTTTGATACTGATGTCTGTTTTTCATTGTTATCTGTTATCTTATTTTCATCTTGAATAAACACTAGAGGATTTTGAGTGTGACATGTTTTAAGGTATTGATACTTGTTATAAAGGTTGCATACTGTTGCCAACGTATATTTGTTCCACCTAACAGAAGTTCCAATGGAAAACTTTGTTATAAACATTGTCATAATATCTATTCCTGTTGGAACAAATATTCTATACCATTTATTCCGTTAGGAAAATTTACTATAATATTTATTCCAGTGGAAATAATATTCCATGATATTGTTTCCATTTGACATTAATTATATTACATTGTATCTATTTTTCTCCTACAACTATTTACCTAAATAAAATTGAGAAAGGAAATGGTGAATATGTCAAAGCGACAACCACCCGACCATAGAGCAAACAACAGCCGAAGGCAACCAATGGGTCTTCAATGTAGCGAGAAGACCCATTGGTTACAACTAGGCTACAACTAGAAAATCTACATTTGACTAGATAAATCATAAAAAGTTGAAATCAAACCTTTTCTTCATTTTTCAATGAACTAAGATGGTCATCCAGTTCAGCTATATGTTGTCTCTGTCCCATTAGTGCATTACCTGTTTTACCCAGGACTATACGGGTGAAATAGTCCTGCAAACATTACAACATTAATTAAATGAAATATATGAACGATACATTATAGTAACTGCATATAAACATGATCCCAAGATATTCAATTTTACTTACTTTTTGTAATTGGGTGTTTTTTTATTAAAGTTTACCCTTACCCTAAACATCTGTTTGATATATTTTTTTTTTCTTTTACTATGATTGGTTACAAATGCTTCCACTGGAAAATAGGTCTAGCTTACACATCAATAATCTTTATCATCCAAACTATTTTTACCAGCTCAGTTTACAATTAGTAAATGTTTTTAATTTCATACTTTTAATCCTTTATTGTCTAAAATGAACTGTAAATTCAGAAATATTCAAAACATTCCTTATTGTAACAAGAGTGCACATGCTGAAATGTCTCGCCTTCTTTACTTATCATTGATATTATGTTGATAGTCCTAAGTATAAAGCTTTATTTAAAACTGTCACATAAACTTAATATTAACCAAGATAACTAAACAAAGACCATTGAACCATGAAAATGAGGTCAAGGTCAGATGAACCATGCCAGGCAGACATGTACAGCTAACAACGCTTCCATACAACAAATATAGTTGACCTATTAATACTTATAGTTTAAAAAAATAGACCAAAACACAAAAACTTAACACTGAGCAATGAACCGTGAAAATGAGGTTGAGGTCAAATAAAACCGGCGCGACTGACATATAGATCATTAAATATTTCCATACACCAAATATAGTTGACCAATGGCATATAGTATTAGATAAAAAGACCAAATCTCAAAAACTTAACTTTGACCACTCAACCACGAAAATGAGGTCAAGGTCAGATGACATCTGCCCGCTAGACATGTACACCTTACAATCATTCCATACAACAAATATAGTAGATCTATTGCATAAAGTATGAGAAAAACAGACAAAAACACAACAACTTAACTATAACCACTGAACCATGAAAATGAGGTCAAGGTCAGATGACACTTGCCAGTTGGACATGTACACCTTACAGTTCTTCCATACACCGAATATACTAGCACTATTGCTTATAGTATCTGAGATATGGACTTGACCACCAAAACTTAACCTTGTTCACTGATTCATGAAATGAGGTTGAGGTCAAGTGAAAACTCTCTGACAGGCATGAGGACCTTGCAAGGTACACACATACCAAATATAATTATTCTATTACTTATAATAAGAGAGAATTCAACATTACAAAAAATATGATCGTTTTTTTCAAGTGGTCACTGAACCATACATATGAGGTCAAGGACATTTGACATGTGACTGACGGAAACTTCGTAACATGAGGCATCTATATACAAAGTATGAAGCATCCAGGTCTTCCACCTTCTAAAATATAAAGCTTTTAAAAAGTTAGCTAACGCCGCCGCCGCGGGATCACTATGCCTATGTCGAGCTTTCTACAGGCTCGACAAAAATTGTGATACAGTAGGTTGAGACAAAAACAAACCTCAAATTTTACTACTTTTTCTAGTAAGGTATCTATTGTTATCCACATTCTGTGACATTTCACACATATATCATATTCATACATGTAAACAGTAAACATTTTCATCATGTTAATCTCTTCTTCTGCAACAGCATCCAACTACAAAAAAATCTTTTAATAAATGTACTGTGTGACAGAATAAAAGTTCCCGTATTTTTTCCAACTAACATTGAAAAAGTATTGTTTGCTTAAATTTTGTCTACACAGGTATTCAGGATAATACAAAATCTCACAAACAAGAGCATATAATTCATTTGTCATTATTTGTTGGTGTATATCATACTTGTTTTTGTCTATTTTCTTATTTACATAAAACAGTCGTTGGTTTTCTTGTTTGAATTGTTTAAAGTTTCGTTATGTAGGTGGCTTTTATAGCTTGCTTTGCAGTGGGGGTTCGGCTCATTGCTGAGGGCCATATGGTGACATAAAGTTACAAACATCAATGCCTTTGGTCTCTGTTGAATAGTTGTCTCATTTGGCAATCATACCCCATCTTCTCATTCTCAATTTGTCAATAGGAGCATCAAGATGTTAACACCTAAACAATAAGCTGCTTTACAGTATGTTAATATGTCCATTCTTGAAATAAACTTTTACTACCCGATTCATCTTTAAAATAATTGGAAGAATATAAAGTGTATGCAACATAAATGCAAACAGTTTAGATTGAAGATTCTGTCAAAATGAATGTAAGGACAAAGACCCAAAGTAAATACAACCTACTTTTTCCTTTATATCATCTATATTATATCTGCCACTGGTGATATATTCATTATGATGTTCTCTGAATCTGTGAAAATTTTTCTCTATCTTCACCTGAAAGATAAAATATAAAGTTAAAATCAGATATTGCCTTTAAAATAATGATTGATGTGTCAGTTTGGGGTTATAATTCATGTTGTGTTTTCAATAAATATTAAGTTTTGTCAAAATCAAAATGCTTTTATTTTGGTTGACATTTTTGAAAGAAATGTACTACTTTTTATGAGAAATCTTACACCCAAGAAATTATTTCAAATATCTATTTCATTTAACTTTGCAAAACAATTTTGAATAGCATTTCATAACTTATGTCTAGCTAATTAGCCAGTCAACTTAAACTTGATCTGTAACTTATCATGGTTAACTCACATACCAAAAATCAGCCCAATATCTGAAGGCATTTAGAAAAAATTAATGGTTTGGAGCGGAATGACAGGATGACAGAATTTCAGAATTGCAGATTTTGGAATTTCATACTAGGGTAAAACTATATGGCACCGACAACTTAGTTGTGGGGCCATAAAATTAAAAACCAAACAAATTATCAAATAAATGCGTTTTTTTTTAAAGTTTCACTTTTCACTCTTTGAACTTCTATTTGGGAACACATAAAAGGATCAATATATGAATCTGTTATTTTTCTCCATTGTTGAAGCGTATGATAAAAAGATCATAACATGGCATTTTTCATATCGCATGTATTATCAGCCCTCGAGCCATGCTACCCTAGGGCTGATATTGAACCTAGGGCTGATAATACATGCGATATGAAAAATGACTGTAATATTCTAATATCACATGTCATGCTCTGAAACCCTTAGTTTATTTGATTCTTGATAAAAATGAACATAAGAATTCAAGCCATTTACTCAGAAAATTAAAACAAGCCTTTCTTTCAAAATGTGTTTTAACTAAGGTTACAGCTACATTTAACTCTGGAGGGGTACAGTCATCTTCTATTTCTCTTGACATGCTGGCTACAAAGTTCATCAACTCATCAAATCTTCTCATAAACCTATCAAATCTCTCCTGTTTCTGGGCATTATGTGACTAAAAAATATATAGTATACAAACTGTAATGTACATGTTGTTAAAAACAAGATATTTTATATGAATAAAAAGAGATACTGGGTATATGTCAAAGAGACATTGGCCAAAAGACAAAAATATTGAAACCATACCTAGCATAGGTGGATCAGGGAGGCACTTGGAGACACCCCCCCTCTCCACCCCAGTTTTTGTAGGAAATATTTGATTGCTTTACTGCTTATCTATGAAATCACTGAAGCATGACATGAACAGGCCCACCTTAAGGTCAGTCAGTACCCCTCTCCCCTTATGAAAAGTTCTGGATCTACCACTGCTTGAAGGCAATATATAGTTGGCAAAATACCATATGTCTAGCTTTTAATAATAACAGGTTTATAGAAGCAGTGAACAAGTTCAACAGAAACAACAGAAGATCTGTAATTAATACCCAATTCTCCAAATAATGAAAAACACTAAAATATGGCAGAGGCCAACTAATGACAAGCTTCATGATTTTAGATAGGTACATGAATATGCAGTCGGACTAAACAAGTTTTTTGAGATCCCAGCCTTTATAAATCTTGTTCAACTGATACACAAACATTTTAAAACAGCATAAATCAAGGGTAAAGTAATTTAATAACCAGCTGATAAGAAATCATGTCATCATGCACTCTAACATCGGTGACTGTATTTATTTCTATTCTTCTGCTTTAATTTAATCTCCAAGAAAATTTGTAATAAAGTGATGAACAAATACAAAGGTAGTGATGTTTTGTATTTCAAATTTATATGTGAAATATTATTACTTACTGAATTAGATTCTTCTTCGCCAATCCAGGGAGTTCTGGCAAAATAAGAATATACAAAATAGCTAAACATCGATAAACAATGTATGGTACATGGTACTTCTATAATAATCAAGTGGCTTACTTAGGGAAGTAATCAAATGACAGCACAGGTAACTGGATAACTGTTTATTTTTCAAATTGAAAATAAAGAAATTTCAGACAAGAAAACACTATGTTTCGTGCTGAGCATATCTAAGACGATTAATTGATTAATTGTTGGTGTTATAACACCACTCTTCAGCACCACATTTGGGCTACACACTGGCGGCTAGTTTTTATTGGTGTAGAAAGCTTGAGTGCCAGGAGAAAACCACTGCCCTTGGTATTAAATAAAACTGACAATCCTAGTCAATTAAGATTGGAGTCGAGTGCACCTACAGGAGCGGAGTTCGAACTCACAACCTCAGTGTTGACTGGCTAGTGATTACGGTATTAGAAGTACTTTGACCACTTGGCAACCAAGTCCCTTATCTTAGAAGAAGGTGTCTGACAGATCTAAAAGCCAACAACATTACAACTCATCCCTGTTGAGCTGCTTATCAAACCTTTCAATAGTATTGGAAAAATTGGTGACCAAAATTTAACAGTTTCAAATAAAAGAAAGCGGCAAACAGGAAGTATCTGACTGCACAAAAAATAATTAAAAATGAGATTAAAAATCATCATTTTTAAGATGCTGCCCAATAAAAATCAGTCAAGTAAGAGACCACAAGATCCTGTATGTGAATATATCACTCCATTAAAAACAGTAACCATAACTTGATCATATAGGTTATATTGAGGATGTACCTAGGTAAAGTTTAGGAATCTGTGTCATATGTTCAGACTCCTTGGGTTTTTCCTGCAATACAGGGAAAAATATTTTGCCTCAAAAACACACATTTTTCTTTTCATATTAGTCTTCAAAAGCTCTTCAAAGGTCATCTACCAAATTTTAAGCAGATTCTCGATTTCTATTATTTCAATTTGTGACCAAAATAATACCATGGAAATATAAGATTAAAGTCAGAGCCTTTTCATTTTTTGAAAATCAAATATCTCTAAAAGGAGTTTTATAACCTATCAATATTTTTAGCTTATTTCTGTTCCTTAACTAATGCTCCTCCAACTTATAGAATCAATTTCAAATTCTTGAATTCTTGAATACATTCTTAAAAAAACTGTTACATTCTTTTTCACAAGTTATGAACATTTGGTAAAATAAATAAAACTTACATTCCATAAGTTACTTTGTTGGTTATTGCTTCGTGGTATGTAGGGGGTGGTGGCAAATAACCTATAATATTAATAATTAATATATATTAGGCATGGCATAAATCAGATCAATAAGTTAATAAAGACACACAAATATGTCTAAATAAATCTGAGTTCTTTAATTGTGACTTTACACATCTAGTCAGATATCATTTTGTAATAAATTATGATCCAAATTTTCAAATAAAAAATATAGGCAAATAGGAAATAGGTATCTGAATGCCCAATAAACAATCACACATTACAACTCATCAGGGTTCAGCTGCTGATCAAATATCAAACCATTCAAGTAATATACCACAAGATCATGTCAACCCTGAATGGTTCTGCTGTAATAAATATTTTCTCTGACATACATTTTTTTTTTAAATTATGCAAGATAAAAAAAAATGTAAATGAAAATCTTCCAGTCTAAAGATACATGTATCTGTTTTTTTATCAAAATGGATATGTCTCATAATTATAAACTTTTCTAAGTTACCAGGGACAAGTAAACTGGCAGTTGGCACATTCTGACCACCCCATGCTCCCTGTGGCATTCTAGGAGAAACAACTTGATCATATGTTGGCAACTCTGATGGCGTAATTCCATCATGAACTGGTGCAGTCAGTGCTGTCTGTGATATTTCTAAGTATGTTGGTGCAGTTGGTCTCGTCATACCTACAGAAAGAAAATATTAATTGCTCATATATCTATTCAATGTTAAATTTCACATAAATAAACCTCATTGTGGCAAAAAAGAAGAGTCTCTCTTATTAAACCTTTTCTACTTAAGTTTAGACTTGTGAATCCTTACCTTGCTGCATTACTTATCGTCAAAAGTAATTTTTCTACTAATTTATAAATGTAAAACCCTGAAAAGCTTTAATCTAATCTACTGGTACATACTTATTACTTATTCTTATTTCACATACTTTAGGTCATCCTACTATCTCTCCCAATTATGTTTTTTCATGTCTAAAGGACAAAGAATATTTAAAAAAGAACTATGCTTTTATTTACTCAGGTAAATTAAAAATTATTCCCTTTCAAAACATAAAAAATTCTGCAATTATTTTCAAACAAAATTTTCAATTCTCAGAATATGTTACTTGTTGTTCTTATCAACAGTTTATTGTTAATACCAATGATGTCAGAAAAGTATTACGCATTGCTTTCTCTCAATATCCAATAAGGATTAGACAAAACCCTTGAACATTCTACCATCAAAACTTATAAAAAATATTCCAAGAAACGCTCTATTTTACAGTTCTTGTTAAAACAGTTAGTCATCACCTCCAATAGGAACCTATACACTCTCTAGTTAAGAAACAAAGGTAAACTTCCTTCTTTTAAAGCAAACTGGGGTTTTCCTAACTGATTAGCAATGTGCTAGAAGATAAATAATTAGCATTCAATTTCCTTTAAACCTTGTAGTAATATTTTCTATTCTAATAATAATGAATAATTTCAAACCTCAATTCAAGTCTCCTAAAGATCATGTTTTTCAATTACAATAATAACAAGTGAGTCTGAGTTACTGCTCACTTATGATAACCTGCCCTGCTAAAAGTATAAGGTAACATGAAGTTGTTGAGTGATGAATCTTTTAATTATTATTTAAATAGAAAATATTACTATGAGGTTTTAAAAAAATCACATGGTAAAGCTGACTCATTGGAGGGTTGGGATACCGCTAACATGTTTAACCCCGCCACATTATTTATGTATGTGCCTGTCCCAAGTCAGGAGCCTGTAATTCAGAGGTTGTCGTTTGTTTATGTGTTACATATTTGTTTTTCGTTAATTTTTTTACATAAATAAGGCCGTTAGTTTTCTCTTTTGAATTGTTTTACATTGTCTTATCAGGGCCTTTTATAGCTGACTATGTGGTATGGGCTTTGCTCATTGTTGAAGGCCGTACAGTGACCTATAGTTGTTAATGTTTGTGTCATTTTGGTCTTTTGTGGATAGTCTCATTGGCAATCATACCACATCTTCTTTTTTATATTCATATAAACCCTGGAACAAAATTTAAGAAACATGCGACGAAAAATATTCATGGTATTAACAGACAGACTGAAGGATAGATGGATGGACTGATGTTTTGACAGACAGACAGATAGATAGAGGTAAAACAGTATACCCCCACATTTTTAAAGCGGGATATAACACAAGTTATATTCCACAAGGTTAGTTTCCTTTGGTCATATTTTTCCTTTCAATAATTTACTCACTTGGTACATTTCCTTCATCATGACCATTTGACATTCCCGTGTCATTAGGAGGGGCACTAGGTAGAGCTGCAAATAAAGTAAAACATATCATATTCATTGTTATACTGTGGATTCATTACTCCTAGAGGTAATATGTTTCAATTAAAAAATAATTTACTCACCTGGTACATTTTCTTCTATATGACCATGAGACATTCCATCGTCATTGGGAGGGGCACTAGGTAGAGCTGCAAAAAAAGGAAAACATATCATATTATTCAGTATACTGTGGATTCATTATTCCTAGAGGTAATATTTTTTAATTTCAATAATGATGAATAATGTATAACACCAGTTAAATTTCCTTTGAACCTTGCGGTCATATTTTCCATTCAATAATTTACTCACCTGGTACATTTCCTTCCACATGACCATGTGACGTTTCAGAGTCAATTGGAGGAGCACTAGGTAGAGCTGCAAATAAAGGAAAACACACAGTAAAAAGTATATATATTTATGTATACTGTGGATTCAGCATCATTCCTGTGATAACATTTTTTGTGGATTTCATGGGCAAAGGTAAACATCAAATTTAAAGGATAAATGAAGTAAAATATTCTATAACTTTGAATGCAGATTTTTTTCAAAGTTTGTCCTTCCTACGCTCGCCAGTATTCCTTTCATTTTATGAAATACACCCCCTTTCAAAAATAATAGATCAACCCCTGAATTTGGGGGCGCTGCAAAATTTTCTACATGGAAATGAGATGAGCCAAAAGTAATGAGTCAGCCTACAACATATCATTGACTTACCATTGGGGGTTCATTAGAAATAGTATAATAGAGTTGATAGGGGCATTAAACACCAATCAATCACTCACTCTATTAAATTAATATTAATATTCAACAAGTAACCTGAAATTTCTGCAAATATGAAATTACAAAACTCACCAGATCTATATATACAAGGAATTTTTATGACCTTCTGAATAATTTTATAACTGACCTTGAATGTGTCCTTGATAAAGAGTTGACTTTTCTCCCACCTGAAGACAATCTCCTAGCATTTAGGAATCATTTAGAATTAAACTAATCTTACCGTTATTTGTTGTAGGATTTCTGTCGAATGCATCATCTTTCATAAGAAAATCTACTATATCTTGGTGACCTCTTGTTCTTGCAATCATAAGTGGACTACCCTATAAAATATAGTTACAGTGAAATCTGCGTTAAGAGACCACTTTATGGAGAGCAAAAATATGGTCTCTACAGGCAGGTGGTCTTTTAATACAGGTTGGATCTAAATGAAATGTACTTCAGAGGGAGATAAAATTATTGGTCTTATAAAACATGTTTTTGTTTAATACAGGTGTTCTATTAAGCAGGCTTGACAAAATACTGTTATCTTTTACACATCATATCCAAACTTATTAAGGAAAAAAACAAAATAAAGAGTACAGCTCATATTTACATAAATTCAGGTACCAGTTTGCATCATATGGGTACCAAAATATTGTTTAAGGTTCTTTAGGAAAGCAAACAAATTTATTTTCTGTAAAATTCTTAGTATTTTGAATATTATCCATAAGGCTTTGTCCTATCGTATCACCAATTTTTCTGAAATTCTTTACCAAATTACAGTTTGAATCAATCGCTTCAAACAAATGTTTGTCTGTGGATGTCACATTACAGGAAAAATTAGTTATCAGCTTTTAAAATAACATGGAAAGCAGATGCCTTATAAATCTAAAATATTGGTTAGAATGCCTTGAAGAGTAAAATACATTAAGGAAATGTGTCATTTCAACATGTATTTAAATTGCTTTTCCTCGTCCATTTCACCAGTCAAGGTCAAAACTTAAGAAATTCAAAGACCTTGTTATTGTATAATAATTTGCTCTTTAATAATGGTAAAACAGTTTAGGTTTATATTAAAAACATCTTTACCATATTGATCTGACTAGGAATGTATCTGCTAGCACCTCCTTCCTGAAATAGCAACTTTAAAATCTGAAGATGCCCACATATTGCAGCATAATGTATTGAGTTACATCCAGAACTGTCCACTTTGTTAACATCTGATCCGTGTAGTATAAGATAATAAACAACAGGCAAACTACAGCTGAATACACTATACATCAAAGCTGGTCTCTTAAAATTGTCTGCAAATAGATGTCATGTTATTTGGAATTCATTTATGTAATGAATTATCATCAAAAGAACTTACCATAAGCAATTTTTCATTATAATCTTACTTAAAATAATTTTGCTATGGTAGAACCCTTTTTAGAAACAAGATTGTATTGGAAAAAATTGTCTATATAGAGTTAAGGAGATTTAGTATGATTGCCAATGAGATAACTATCCTCAAAAGTTCAGATGAAGTGGACATATAAGCAATTATAGGCAACCGTATCGCCTTCAACAATGAGAAAACACATCCAATATGGTCGGCTATAAAGGCCCTGACATGAAAAATATGAATCAATTCAATTGAGAAAACTAATGACCTAATTTATAACATTTTCGTATTCAGCAATAATTCTTATATATTGCAGTCTTCAATTTAGAGACAGCTGTCTCCATCATAAATAAACAAAATTCTAGATAAATTTAAAAAACAGACAAAAACCTCTATCTTAATAAGAATAAAAAGAGACAAATCACATACCTAACTGGTCTATTTTAGCTCCTTTCTGTATCAGTAACCTCACAACCTCTAAAAGGCCTCTACTAGCTGCTATCATTAATGGGGTTACTTTATATTTGTGCTGACTTGCTTGAAAGTTGATATGAACTCCTGTATTTATTAATGCTTCCAAACGTTCCTGAAAGGTGTTTTGTAAATGTAATTCATATTGATGTATAATTTTACAAAATAAGGCAACATCAAAAACCAACCCAACTATAGAAGTACACCCTGAAACGGTATGTTACGGTATATTTATATCAAACTATTTCCTGAAATTGCAATACCAGTAATTTATCTTGATTTTTGTTAGATATGCCAAAATGGCCATTATAAATGCTTCCAATAATTTCTAAATTTACAATAGCATCAAAATTTCTGCATGTTATGGGTCTCTCCCATGTTTATATGTATCTCATCAGTGATAAAATTATGTGAAAAAAAGTTCAGAATTATTCATAATTTACCCCAAACTAATTATGTGAAAAACTATTCAGAATTATTCAAAATTTACCCATTAATGGGTTGCTGTTGTATATCACTCATCTAATCTTATTCATAGGATATGTAATATGACAAATTTTTACACAGAACTGAAAACTTACCACATTCCCATCATATGCAGCTGCATGTATAGGTATATGCATTGACTGTAATCTAGCCTCTTCAATTGTATCACCTAAAATCAGATAACATTTGTGATGACATTTTTTTTCATTAAATCCATCCTATTGCAGGCTCTAAAATCAGTAGATACTGTTTCAAGGGTTTAAATTGTAAAAAATTGAGGTCCAGAATATATTTATGCATCATTCCTAAGTCAGGAGCCTGTTGCTCAGAGGTTATAGTTTGTTGGTGTGGTTTATAGATGTTTCTCATTTTAACATAGATAAGGCTGTGGGGTTCACACTAGTAATTTTGGGGACCTTTATAGCTTGCTATTCGATGTGAGCCAAGGCTCTGTGTTGAAGGCTGTATTTCGACCTTATTGATAACTTTTTATATATTGTGACTTTGATGAAGATGTTTTTCATTGGCACTCATACCACATCTATCTTATAATAGTAATAACAATTCTTGACATTTCACATTTTAAAACAACAAAGTTCTATGAACTGCAAAATCAGGATCAAAACCCTAAGTTGGCTATTACATATATTTTTTTGAACATCATTATGACATATCAAAATAGACATGAAGAACAGACAAGCAGTATCTGACATCATCTTACCTCCTATACATTTCTAGGAATATGATTGGTTAAAGGTGTCTATGTGGAGACCGTGTATATTTCATATTAGGTTAGAAGGGAGGCGGGACTTATTTCATACACGATTGGTAGTGGTGTTATGTCCCTTTATATTCCATATTAGGTAAGAAAGGAGACTGGGCTTATTTCATACACAATTAGTAGTGGTGTAACGTCCCTTTATAAAAACAAAACAGTACTGAGGAAAAAATCTTAAAGGTTTCAACAGACGAAGAAATTAATGATTAAGATGGAAATAAATTCATAAAACACATTTAACCTAACAAGTTGTTTATAATGTTGGCATCTGCTTTTGTAGGATCAATGGAAGTAGTTTCTTAACAGTATTGAAGACTTGCTTATTTTGATAGGTCAATAGTCTAAATTTCACACGTTAAGATAGTCGGTAAGATAAAGTCGTTACATTAGTGTGCTCACCCCATATGGAATGTACTGACCCCATATATACCATATTAGGTCACTAGCACACTATGAAACTAATAATATGATTTACTGGATTACTTTTCCAATGGCAGATATAAACATCTGCTTTACTTTATTTGAAACATTTGTCAGCTCTTATTTAAAAAATTCAGAATTCATGTGTATGTTATATTTATATGTTTGTACGGAAAAGTTAAAAGTAGGATCACAAAAACCATTAGTCTGATAAAATGTAAAGAAAAGGTCAATTTGGTTTGTTTTTTCAATGGATTTCACAACTGTTCAAGGTACTAAACATGCTAAACATGGAAACAATAAAACATTTGACACTCAAAGAAGTTACAGGCTAAAACAGCAGATTTAAAATTTACTGTAATTACAGTAAAATATACCTGAAAGCATATCATTCTGATTCTCTGGTTTGTGATTGCTCAGAGAGTTATGTGACCATGATTGTGATGGTCTGCCATTCACCCACTGACCACTTCGTCTGCTATTGTTGCCTCTACTTGGTACTACAAATAAATATGGTAGAAATGTTCTAAAATAAGGTACGTTCATATTCCTAAATTATCATAAAATTATTGCAGGAAATACCATATTGAATGAGATATTAAAAGTGAAGGATCCTAGCTGTCATTCTAATGATTTTTACACAAAACCTAGACAAATTTCAGTTTCTTATCATAGATCTGTGGTCTGAAAATATTTGTTCATTCCACAATAAGTCATCAGACACAACTACCTTTATTTTTTTAGGTCACAACAGAAAAACATGGAGAAACAAAAATAAAAAACAAACCAAGTGTAAAACATTTTAACAGGCAAAGTATTTCGAAAGATCTCAAAATATTCAGCTACATGTATTTCCACCTTAACTTTGAAGTTTGATGAATGGTACAAGTATGTTAGGTGCAAAAATAAAACAAATTTATACAAGCACAAATAAATTGCTTCGCTGAGCGCAGCTGAATAATATTCATAAATGCTTGATATCCTTTTCTTCTTGCACATACCTTTCGGTCTTGTTTCAATTTGTCCTTATGCATTACAAGTTTTAATGTTTTCTCTTGTGGTTTTTTTTGTCAACATGTATATATAAATTATAATACATTTCATTGTTTTTAATTTGCAACTGCTTTGCCTTCCTACTAAATGATTTATCATTATTTTCAAATTCTTGAGGGTATTAACCATCACACACATAATCATACAGCTGTTTATATTCATCACTTTCCATTTTTGTTGACATCTGTGTTGTCTTTATTTAAATTTCAATTATAATTTAACTAATTGATTAAAATATTTAAATGATTTCTAAATTATTTCCCTTCTTTAGGGACAGCAAAAAATAGCTTCACTATGAAATATTGTCCTTTGTGACATATTTTTATAAAACATCCATGAAATTATGTGCAAGTACTAGGGACAATTTTTCTATAAGGGAGACACTATTTTATAGTTTACAAATGTAATATTCTGTCCCTTTAACAAAATTTCACAGACGAACTGTGAAATAATGTTCTAGGGGACACAATTTCATGGGACACTTTTTTGGCTTACAAATACAACTGCAGAGGTGCAACCCTGAACAGTTGGGACAAAAATGGACACAATATTAGCACTTGAGACAGGTCTGAATTTGGATTGTAATCATATATTTGACACATAAAAGGGTTCTGACACAGAATAACTATAGTCAAAGAACTAATTAGAATTGGTTATATGATTTGAATTTATATTGATTTTTTTGCTTCTGTGCAATACACTATGCTGTTGTGAATTGAAAAAACTGTCTTCGGATGACGATGACGACAACACATGATACCAATATACTACCACAAAAAAAAAATGCAGTCATATAAAAAAATCAAAAGATTAAGATCTGCGAATCACTTACTCTTTGTTGCAAAAAAACAGTTCTATCTAGTAAGATAAATAGCTCTTAAGCTCTTATTATTAAAGCTGTAATTTGAAAGTCAATTTAGGATATGGGAAATCACTTTTAAATTAAGGCATGTGTATTGATATATGTAACTATTTAAAAAATACTGTAACATATACATAGAAGGATTGTGTATTTGTATGTTGCATGTACTTACAGTTAGAATGTGTATTACTTAGTCTCTCATACTGGTCTACTCTACTAGATATCCTAGAATGTGATGGGTTTGAAGTTGCCATGAATAATCAAATGCTGTAAAATATTTAATTAATCTTATATATATGAAACAAACTGCTTAAATATATAAAGTCCAATTACCATTTTTAGGATAATTGAACTACCAAAATTCCACCAAAATGGTAAATCAGTTTCCTTTTTATATTCTTATTCAAAACTTCCGATGTGCATGCAGTTCTCCATAAAACTCTGACATGTTCTGTTATTTCACAGGGGAAATGAGCATCTCTTCCTATAATCTTCACAGGGGAAGAGGGTCTTTTTTCAATATAAATATTTTCACTGACAAGTCACTGGTATGGCTCACTTTTTAAAAGTCAAATATATCAGAGGGGTTCATTTTCAAGAAAATAGCATAAAAATGAGTAAAAATATAATGTAAATGGGTAATAAATGTTCACATCTCGGTTCACATACTACAATAGTTAAGCTGAATGTTTGGTTAAGACATAATTTAAATTAGCCTATATATATATTTTATTCGAGATAAAAGGCATGAATTTTGACAGACACAAGAAATTAAAATAGCATAAATACATATAATATAGCACTACTGAGGCAAGTCCAAATAATTATAATGTCTGGCAAGGCATTTTTCTGGGACGCCTTCCTATGATTTAAACACAGTAGTTTGAAATCCTATCAATAACAGGGGTAAAAAATATACCAAACACGACTATCACAGTTTAGCTTCTCTGGAAGAGCTTCTTTCTAAATCCTATCAATAATGTGGTAAAAATATACCGGACACGACTTTCACAGTAAAGCTTCTCTGGAAGAGCTTCTTTCTAAATCCTATCAATAATGTGGTAAAAATATACCGAACACGACTATCACAGTAGAGCTTGTCTCGAAGAGCTTCTTTCTCTCTTTGAGAGAAACTCTACTGTGATAGTCGTCATTGGTATATTTTTACCACGTTATTGATAGGATTTTAAACTCCTGTGGATTTAAAACAAACTTTTACTAAAAATTGTAATTCAAAAAATAAAATTATGGAAATTGTCATGATATTTTGATATTAAACTAGATTTTAAAATCAGTTAAAATTATACATACTAGATTTTCACTACAGCCTAAATACCTTAGGATGACCTACAAAGTTATAGAAATTTGTATTTCCAGTGGGGTCCTTAGAGATGTACAAATTAGATTTTGCGTTGATCTACTACCTGCAATTCCTATCATATATTTGTCTTTGCTCGTTGTCGTTGTATGTGAAGTAAAGATTTCTCAATATTTCTTTAGAATAAGACATATTTTTAAACATAAGATAGTTTCGAAATAACAAAACAAAGACCAAATCGAAAGTAGATATAGTGGAAAATAAGATACGAATCAGGGGCAGAATAGTACCAATTCCGTAATTTGATATACACGATACAATCTAAAAAAAATGATTGTGAATCTGATATAGTCACTGTGCTTAAACGGCTGTGGGTAACTTAAGTTACCCACAGCCCAAGATGGATCCGCCTGGCTTCGGTTAGAAAGTTTGCTCCTATATAATTACAATACCATGAATACAAAAGAAATGTTCAGTAATAAAAAAGTTAGATAAATCTTTTAGGGAAACTATGCAATGTAAAACGAGGTTTGTTACTACAAAATAAACGATTACAGCACGATTTGCCAAAACACTTATGATGTCCGTAACTTCAAAACAACTTGTCCGTAACTTTTTTCCTTATACCAATAGGGATGTCCGTAACTTTAGCATGATGTCAGTAACTTTCAAAGAATCTTTTTTTTTTTTTTTACAACAAATAAATATTCTTTATTCATCAAATTCAAAACTTTCAAAGAATCTTAATTTATTCATGGATGTAATTATTTTAAAAAAGAAATGATAAATAACAAAACTATACTGAACTCCTAGCAATATTCAAACGGGAAGTCCTTTATGGAATGGCAAAGCCAAAAGCTCAATTTAACACACCAAACGAATGGGAAACAACAGTCACATTCCTGCCTTGGTACAGGCATTAAAAAGTAAAATTACAAAAATACTGAACTCTGAAGTAAATTCAAAAAGGAAAGTCCCTTATCAAATGAAAAAATCCCAAGCTCAACCGAATGGATAATAACTGCCATTTTTCTGACTTGGTACAGGCATTTTCTTATGTGGAAATTGTACGGCAAAATTAATGTATCTTACATTCTACTGACTTTAAAGATTGTTTACTGCTTAAGTTTTAGATGATAAATCATGACATGCAGGTTATAAATCTCACAATTTCCATTTGTAGAAATTACATTAATAGTGAATACTAGTATGTGAAAATCACCTTAGGAGAACAAGTTCGGAGGTCAATCCTTACCAAATACATAGATGAATCAGTAGAAACCTCTATAGAACATATGTATGATTTGATACCGTGCCGTGATAGTGAGAGTCTGTATAAACAGATAAATATAATCATAAAATGTACTCAATACTGTAGATGGTAATAGAATATGGTAACATCCAATTGGATAATAAAATCCCAGCTGAATCTTGAATCTTGGTAATTTCGTTTAGAGTCCGCTCAGTCTATGATAATGCAAGATTATTAAACATGTCAATGTGTGCAGTATATGTATATATTTGTAACAACACTATAGAAGAGAGCGTCAATAACGAGTATAGCAAACAAGGCAGCCCGTAAAAAGGATGGTTTCACATGGATTACAACAGACCTGAGAATACTTCATAATAAGAAGAAAATAAGGAGAAAATAAAAAGAAGAAAAAATCAGGTGATAAATGAGACACTGCTTCATAAAGAGAAAAACCACAAAAGAACTTAGAAAGGCATATTGGAAGACATCGTTACATCTAGTAGTGAGTTGGATAGAGGTACTGACTGCACAAAAGTATTCTGGCCCGTTCATTAACATAAACGGTCAGATGGGAGTAGCATACCACCTCTAAAATTAACAGGTCTACTACACGACGACCCAACTGACAAAACCAACATCTTAAATGCACAGTTCCGGGAAGCATTTTCAAGTCAATATGACCACAACGACACAGAATTTAAGCCGAAAGATACAACATGTATGGCCAACACCCAACCGCACCTGATATATATAACCATCATCACGATGGAATACAGAAACTACTAAATCAAAAGGGTATATATCCCTATAAAGCTGCGGGTCCAGATAACATCTCCACTATGATTCTTAAAGAACTAGCCATTGAAAATGCTTCTATAGTTCAACTTGTCCTTAAAAGAATATACGACACAGGAGTGGAACCACAATTATGGAAAACAGAAAACGTTTGTCCAGTATTCAAAAAAGGGGAACAGTTTGAACCAATCAACTACAGACCAATATCCTACATGACGTCAGCCCCATAATAATAAAGAAACAAGTCGGCAAGTAGAGGGGCACAGTTTGTTCCCTTTGGAACGTCGACAGTCTGTTGAAAAACACATCCTCCAAACGTAACAAAGATGTTGTCAATCAAGAAATCCAGCATCTTGATAATATCAGTTTCAGAGAATTTTTTGTTTGAATCAGAGGGATCCTTTACAAAGTAGGATTTATCCCTCCCTAAGACAAGATACTTGTATCTACGTTGGCCATTCTTTTTGATGAAGCAAAGCAATACCAACTCTTTCAATTTGTCTTTTAGTTTGAAATGTGGAATACTTGTGTAAAGAGTAGAAAAGTCAAATGTGTTAATACTGTTACAAATGAAAGAGAGTTAGATTGTATGTATTCTAAAAGATCTTTGAAATTTTTAAGTATCCATATCTGATTCACGCCACCTCTAGAATAGGCAGTTTCACAATAACTTTGAAGCCCGTCTTTGATTGCTGATAAAATAGATGTTAATAGTTTAGAAAGAGGTTTCGTGGAGCACTCGTGGAAGACCCAGCAATATACCGTTGTTTGTAAGGACACTTATGTAGTTTAGGTATCCAATACAGTGATGGAAGTTCCAGTTCTTCATCTTTGGTTAAAATTCCAAAGGAACATAGAAAACAGACCTATGATTAAACAGGATTTCCTCTTTGGTAAGTGTCGTGGGGGTATATGTTGAGTTTCCAAGTAAATTGTCAATACCTAATTCGTTTATTAATCAGTTAATGTAATGTCTTTTACACACAAAAACGATGTTATTTGGGGCTTTATCTGCGGGGACAACAACATATTTGTCATGTAAGTCGGATAGGTGTTTTGCAACTTTTGGGTCTTTAAAGATTGACGTAGCATGGGCATTGATGGACCCATTCAGTTTCTTAGTTCTGATTTTTATCAACGACCTCACTGCTTTAATCCATTCGGAAAGAGTGTCTACGTCTTCCCTAGACATAAGACATAAGACATAAGACATAAAGCTTTATTTAGAGTCGGTATAAGCAAGGAATTGCAAACATAAGCCGTCTGAAGAGCTTTCAAAACCGGTCGCGCTTAGCCCATTGCCTGGCATAATCCTCGACTGAATCCATCAAAATTTTAAAGTTGTATATTTTCAATTGATGGATTTAGGCTCACGATATTTTTGGGACCTTTCGATAACACATTTCGTAGAGAAGTGTTATTAACAATGTTGAGGTCACCGGTAATAACGTGGCCAGCAGGATTATATGTGAATTAAGGAACTAGCACAAGTGCAATCAGGATGTTTAGACTTGAAGTCGTCAATATCGAGATCCTGCAAAACGTGTTTGTAATTGAAAATTTTAGTTGCAATAGGTTTGGTATAGGTATAAGAAATTATTGGTACAGACTGCTCTTTGGTCTTCTAAAAAGTTGTCTTGGCAGAAATTTATTTGGGCTTTTTGGAAATATGAAAGGGCCAATGGCAACTGCTTTTCACGATAGGCGTGCCGAATTAGACGCCTATCAAGATGGCATCATTGATATCTGCAAATGTTTGAAGATAAATTGTATGACTATCGTAATATGTTCTCTACGAAAGCTGCAACTTTGTTGAGGGAAAATTTACAAAAAATAGATTGCAGTAAGAGGGATTGCGAAATTCTAAATTTGGTTACAACTGGGGCTAGTCTAAACATATGTAAAATGTCGTATGGCAGATCACACAACAGCTTTCTGTTCAATATAGACTGGCAAATACCAGCCACAATCTAACAAAAATACAAGGTGGTCTGAAGGGGTAAGAGATCTGTAACAATTTTAATGGTGCCAGGGAGTGTGCTGCCGTTTTAAGCATATGTGTTCTGAGTGCAACTCATCTGGCCATTCCCAACAAAATTGCAGAGTTGTATCACTTTTTTCGTCAACAAAAGTTGAGAGCAGAATTCATACACTGATAATGGAGTCACTCCATTATATTTACCCAGTGCATCCAACAGTAATGTGAAATCTGTTAAAAATTACTAGTTTTAGATGAATTTCAAAGTGAAGATATTTCCCCGGTTAATGTGAATAAGCTTAGATTTGAATTGTTTAGTTGTCCTGACAGAGCTTTTATCTGTTACTTATGTAATGCCTACTACATCGTTTTGATACAGAGATATCAAAAATAAAATTATATACCTGAAAGGAATGCAGAAATAGATTTTCAGAGTCACAACCCAATATAACAAAATATTTAATATCAATTGAGGAAGAAATTAGATACATTTATGGTTTGAGCACTCCCTTTCAGTATTACAGGGTTAGTCCAATATGCATAGCAGAGGGGACGTACACCATAAAAGAAGATTTATATTATATTTGCCTTCCCCTCACGATCATAAAAGCATAAATGATTTTACTGATAAACATTATTGTTCAATGTCCTATGTTAAGATTAATGAAGCCATTGATGTAATTATGAGTATAGGGAGAAAATTCATGGCTATGTAAATACGATACATCCGACGCGTTTAAAGTTTGTCATATCGGTCCTAGTCATATCGGTCCTAGTCCATGGCCACTTTTCTGTATAAAATGGTGCCAGATGTATTTTTGTTTGTTAGTTTAACTTTTGGTTGTCTTTCCAGCTAAAACATACTTTGCAACATTTCAAAGCATAACTACCACATTTCAAACATTTTATATTTAATACTTAATGATTTTTAACCATAGGTTCACCATCAGCAAAGAACCATGGCTATAATGATGATTATTTAAAGGAGACTTAACATACCGGTAGCTAGTCATAAAACACTAGGTCCTGTCAAAGGATTTGAATATCAAGATATTATACTGGACACTGAAATATGGAAGCTGGACTGCCTACTAATAGAGATGACCGCATATTTGAGTTTATATATAAAAAAAATGTATAGGAAAGGGAAATGCACAAAAAAGATGATTCTTCCTGGTCGCTCTTGTGGTTCATATCTGACGTATCTGTCCACTAGCGTCAATGATCTGCAACATTATTTTTACATAAGAATGGCAAATGAATGAAATGCCACACGGTTTTCAGCAATTGAATTTTTATAATTATTTTTCAAGTTTAGTCATGGAACCAGAGACATATAATACAATGTAATTGTATTATATGTCTCTGGTGGAACTATTTACAGATGCATTATCAACTCAAGGTTGTGGGGTTATCATAAGATAAACTCGTGTTAATATTCATGATCAGGACAATTTCAATTACCTTATGCACTATACTATTACAAGTTAGGACTTTCCTGAACCTGTACCCATTAATAGAGGTAGCTGTTCTATGGGGTTCCAGGTGGTCCAATTACTGTTTACCCTTTCTGGTGCGATAATGAGGCTACAGTTACAATAGTGAAAAACAAAGTCGCTCTAAATGCTTGCAGATTATGAAAATAATGCTACAATTGACATGGTTTGTGTGTAAAAATTAAAATCACAAAAATACTGAACTCAGAGGATAATCATATCGGAAAGTCCCTAATCATGACAAAATTCAAGTGACAAAACACATCAAAAACGAATGGACAACATATTCCTGACTTGGTACAGGCATTTTCAAATGTAGAAAATGGCGGATTGAACCTGGTTTTATAGCGCTAAACCTCTCACTTGTACGACAGTCGCATAAAAATAACTTCCATTTTAGTGCAAAAAAGTACCAGGATAGGAATATGAAATGATTGACGCTTTATCTCGTTTACGGGTAGACCGTTTCCGCTGACTGGCTCCAAATGCAACACTATAGGACCTCATCAGTGCCCAACCAGTTTAGAAGTAATGTGGTCCTGAAAAAAATGTAAGTTAACTTTGGGACGGTGTTTACATTTACAAGCAAAATAAGGAGTGCATATGATAAAAATTTGAGAATAGAAATATGGGAAATGTGTCAAAGAGACAACAATTCAACCATAGAGTAGAAAACAGCCGAAGGCCACCAATGGGTCTTCAATGCAACGAGAACCTCCCGCACCCGGAGGCGTCCTTCAGCCCCCCCTAAACAAAAATGTATATTAGTTCAGTGATAATGGACTTAATACGTAACTCCGAATCATACAAAAGAAACAAAAATTATAAATCATACAAGACTAACAAAGGCCAGAGGCTCCTGACTTGGGACAGGCTCAAAATTGGTTTCAAATATTTTGAAAGATTTGTGTTCCTTTAATAATTTTGAATATGGTTTCTTACTTCCCATTTCAGAAGACATTTTAATTTTTTTTATAGAATATCGTTTTAATTTCTTATGAATACAGTATTTTACCGTAAAATTGTATTAATGTGGAAATAGAGACAGGTACTAGTATGTGCAGTATAGTTGTAGGTTAATCTACTATATGTAGGTTCTTATGGTTTTTCATTTACTGCATTAATCCTGGTAACTGCAATTATCATATCATTGTACTTTATTTGGCCTTTTAAACATCTTTTGATTCGAGCAACACTGATGAGTCTTTTGTAGACGAAACAAGTGTCTGGCGTAAATATAAAATTTTAATCCTGGTATCTATGATGAGTTTATTTGAAGGTGATGTTACGGTTTACATTCTTATATTATATGGATATTTTTACTTGTGAATCATTTTGCACTCTTTATCCTAGTTCATTGCCATGAAACAACAGCAATAAATATAGCCGTAGAAATATCTTTTAATTGGTTAAGGTGAACTTGATTAGGTAGTTTATCATAACTACTTTATACTAAAAACTAATTTGGACTGAAGACTAGTACCAAAAGCAGGAATAAAAGCAAGATTCACCTCCATAAAACAATTTCAGCAATCCACCCAAATTCAAAAGTTTTGAAGAAAGAAAACATGGTTATACTATATACAGGTTCGATTTAAAAATTCAAGTTGTTCAAGTTCATGTAACTGAAATAAAGTGCTAATTTCCAATAAATTAATTTCAGGCTAGGGCCATTTTCAGAGGGTCTTGTAATCTCAACTAAATGTTACAGTAACATAGTTTCTTGCATATACTTAAGTTTGTAACAAGATTATGTCATATGTTCATTAAATGTAACAGAAATGTTGTCTTGTAATAAAATAGGGGTTTTATTAGGGGTTGACTTCTAGGAAATTGGTAGTCTATTCAAGCCAAATGTCCTGTGTTGTCCCTCTTCATATGGACTTGCTATTTACCTTATAGTATGGGTTTGCTCATTATTGAAGGCATGACAGATAATATCTATGTATATGGGATCTGGTGGTCAGTTGTCTCATTGGCATTCTTATCACATCATATTTGCCTTATTCCATAATTTATACCTATAGAAGAGTACTTCTGCACCAAAATAAGTCACATTGAAACACAGAAATGATCCGAAATGACCACATTTAAAAGCTTACCTATAATATTGCTGTTCTGAAAAACAATGGTTCCTATTGTTTCAAGTTTTTTTTATAATCAGGCTAGTCAACAAAGACACAAGGGGAAATTAAAATGCCTGTGTAAAAAAACAAATACAAAGAACAAAATGTATATTGTAATTCTTTTATTTTTTCATGATTCAAGCAATACAAAACCCCATGAAGCTGGCATCCTTCTGTGATGTAGGATTAGTATTACAAATACAACCTTTTAACTATAAATAATGCAATGAATCCATCCCATCCCAGGAAAGCATCTTGTTTACATATTTCTTGTTTAGTTTGGGGGGAAAACATTTTCTATATTGTGCACCTAATATGAACACACTCACTTTGTAAAAAAGAACATTTTGTTATGTAAAAGTTACCAATTCATAATTCATAAATTTATAAATGCCTCAAAATTGTTAATTTCATCCTATTACAATATTTTTGCTCAAAACAACCTACCAAAAGTTAACAAGTTATATTTTAGCATGCCACTATAGGGGTCTAGCAATTACATTCATATTATAATAGAACTACAATTATAGTTTGCTAAATGCCCAGCTACATGTAAAAAGTTAAGTTTTTTGCTGAATTAATTATAAAGTAATTTATTTAAATAATTTATTTTAAAGTAAAACAAAATCACCAATGAAGAAAAAACAGCAGACTACAACGTGACATACTAGCTGCACAAGTGAGAGGACACAACACTTGGTTTCATATCTGATAAGCTGATTAACATATAAATGATAATGATTTAACAATTTGTTTAACAATTATATATATTATCTATTATGGCTTAAAGCAAAGAGCAGAAAAAAAATAATAGATTTAAAAAATTTAAATAGTAATAAAAACATAACAAATTGGTTTAATGATGGATCTAGGATCTTTAAAAAGGGGGATCACTACGGTCAATAAAAACAAGTTTAACTTAAAAGTGGACACTAATTTACATCGTCTACATACAAAACAAATAAAAAAAGCTTTATATACAAAAACTAAATAATGCACTTTGTCCCCATATTCACTTGAAGATTTGACAAGTCTATCAATATTTGTTCACATTTATTCCAAGTTTTTGATCTTTATGATGTGGGTGATATATTCACTCTTCCATACAACGTAAGCACAGAGCTACTCTGTAAAGACAACAATCAACATGAAAAATGTAGAAATTATGTTTTGATATTGTTCTATCCCACATCAGCGTTACATACAAGGCCACCACATAACTTTGGCAGGAATCTCATCTTAGGACTTCACTATAGAGATAAACATTTATAGGAACTTTAAATCTTGAGCAAAGAAATTTACTTTAAATTTATTTATTCTTAATTTCATTCTTGGATAACATATTAAAATTTACTGGCTCAATCTCTCTGGGTCCGATCCTATTATTTCTCCTATAACATAATTATGAATAAACAATTAAGATGTGAGATTCCTAACAAAGCGGTTTAACAAAATGTTCAATTTATTTGCGTTTCAATGTAAATATTCCTTTCTTCTTGTGTTCTTCTTTCTTATCTGTTTCCATTCTAGCTGGTAGTGTTTGAGACTTAGTTGGCATTCTGGAAGTTCCCTCGGCACCAGTTCCTTGGCTTATCATCTGTATCCATTGTTCCATTTCAACCTGAAAATAACAATTGTATGACATGTATAGCGTATACTGTAAACTTATTTTACTTTAATTCTTGTTAACTTCTCTCTCCACAACTTCATGACAATAAATTTTCAAGACCTTCTCATATGTCTTGATGTTCTTATACATGGGAAATCCAAGTGTCACATATTCCGTATATTTTTGAATTCAAATTTGTGTTGTTTTATTTATTCTCACAATAGTTGCAAATTGAGTGGTTTATAGAATGCCATGTTTATAACCAAATATTTAATTGCAGATCTGTTACATTAACTATGCAGAAAGTATTTATAATTAAAAACGATGCTAAGAAAATATCACTTTTTCGTGAATTTAAGCTGTAAAATATATATGCAGAGAAAATTCATAGGCATTATTTTATAAATTCAACATTATAGTAAATTAAATACCTCATCTTTAGCTTGGAAGAGATATTCTCCACCATTAGGAAGGTGGACACGTAAGACAAATGGTCTTTTGGTGTAATCCATAGCCCTATTACATGTAGCATCATTTAAAACTATTGCTGATTCATGATGAACTCTATTTTCAGGGTCCTGAAATAAATAAGTATATAATTATATACAATATAAAATACAGAAATAGTGGCGGTTTTAATTAATGCACTATTCAACAGATAGAGTATAACATAAATTAAACAGCTGTGCAAGATTTGCCTCATATAACCTATCAAAACTGTTACAAGAATAAAGTAAAATATAACAGCCATTCTATTTGATGGTGTTAAAATTTCCCTTCAGATAATACAATTTACAAGAGGATACATATTGCATGTAAAAATTCTCTTAAATTTGGCAGTCAAGCAAATGAGAAAAGTTTCAGCATCAAATAAATTACTTCATCATTCCTAACAAAATGTTTGAAGCATACTAGATTTAGTTTGCACATCTAAGTATTGCCTATTTATTGTCTTAGCATCTACTGACCTGTTTGGCAATCTTCTTGTCTTTGTAACAGGATATTGTATTACCATGTAGCACCACATGTACTTTGTCCCAGGATCTGTAAAACATTAAAAGATACATCATTTCTTTTTCATAGTTAATAAAATCAAGTCAATACAAATATACAAATACAAAGATTATTGTGATAATTGTTCTTCCAAATATAAAATATATAATCTGATGACAGATGCTTTTAATACTAATAGCAACATACTTTCAGTATTTTCTTCATTTCTAAAGATATTTAAGTCATCATCATCAATCATTAAATTTTAAGAGTACTTTCCCCTATCCCCCTTAAATACATCATATATGGTGTAGCCTTCAACAAATAGAAATGCTTCTAAAATTATCAATTTTTGTAAATTTTCAATCTTTAGCATAATGATTGGCTTAAGCAACATTTTGTTTGTTTGTTTAGCAATTCTAGGCACAATATCCAATCCAACAATATATACCCAAATACACCATTTTGAATGTAGCATTAAATTAATCGTACCTGCTCTGGGATCGTTTGCCTTCTGCAATCCAATCATGTTTACGTGTTAATGTACCCTCCTGGTGTACAGCCTCACTAGCACTAGCTGATGGTTCTGTAAATTTTCAGAAGAAAACAATATTAAAATACCATCAATTAAAGGGAACACAAGAATAGAAAAAGTTACCTGAATATTTCTTTAGCTATAAAAAATACTTCACATTTGACATTTAGAGAGACAAAATGCATGACTACACTGCTAACATGACAATACTTTACAAGATCATGCAGATCTATACTGCACACATATACATAAGTGTGTGTTTGAAGAATATAGAATATAGAAAGGAATTTTACAGTGCAAACAAAAGTAATGTATAGAAGGAATTCTTTACATACAACAAAGACACATTTACATTAGATATCTAGCTACTACAATATCTGCTTCAGAAGTATTCTTGGTTATATAACCTTAACTCATGCAAATTTATTTTTATCACTCTTAGCGTGGACGTTTTACCTTGTCCTAGGAAAGCTGGCAAAGGGTCGTCTTTTTTACGAGAAAACAGTTTCCCAAATGGTGATTTGGAACGTGATCGTTTCTTCTCTGGCTCTATCATAGAAACTTACATTTATCAGCATGAAATGCAAGATCATGCAGCCAGTGCCAGCAATAAAGCCACTAACCTAAGCTAACTGTCACCCTGTCATGCTTTGGTCATTGTATAATAATAAAAGCTTTGTGTGCTAATATCTACATAAGCCATTTAGTTTATGATTTTATTGCCAAAATATGTGTTTCTTGTCAAATAAAATCGGTTTTATTTGTTGTAAATTGAAACCAGGATATCGTTCAACAGTCAAAATTTGCTTCATTGCATATTTTCCTTTCAAGCTAAAAAACAAATGATTGATGAAATTACATAGAGAAATCTTCATTCAGCGGAAATAAGTCCATTTTCCCCTTGTTAAAATCAAACTGGTGGACTTAATTCAAATAATTGGTTATCAATTAAATGGGGAATGTGGTTATTTCAGGTTTTTCTGTTCCCCCCTTTTAGTGGGCTATTATTTTTTTTAACAACTATCTCGTCTCCTGTATACACTGTGTTTTAAAAAAAAATATCTAAATATTGATAAAAGGCAACATTAGTTTCCAGAAAACCCAGACAGCACACAAAAATGAATAGAAGACATCTTCAGGTCAATAGGACACTTCAACATATTTCGACTTAAAAGAAATTATTGTAAATCATATGTTCTACCCTATCTCAATTTTTATTTATAATCAAAACATAGGTTTGGTTTTTAGTATTCATGATATGATGGATGGAATTACCAAAAAAAATATTTATCAATCACCGAGCAATCATGTATTTTAATTCACTAGTGCAGAAGGGCTTTATTTAACTGATTAAGTCAGATACAAAAGAATAATTACTAACGCTTTATATAAAAGTATGAAAATTTCTATTTTCTATTTTATTGGTAAACAAGCTGGATTATAATAAAATGCTGCTTATTAATGGGAAAATTCATTCATAATACTGGTGTGCATGCAGTTCTAATATAAAACTTCCCTTCTCAAAATGAAAATATTAATATTTAGAAACAAGTTTGATATAGAAAACTGTTTCTTATTTGAATGTTAATTAAAATAAAAATAAGGAAAATATATATCAGCCTATAAACGCAGGAAGCTAATAAATAAAATTGTATAAGCATTTAAACACATATAAGTTTGACTGAAAGATATAAAGAAGAAAATAATATATCTAACAAACATAAATGGTTCAATACATTATAAAATTAACAAATTTAAACTTTTCTTATGCAGCTAAAAATAAATTTAAAATTCTCTCAAAAACTTTCTGGTTGCAGAAACTAAAATTTAATTCTATTGAAAAGAACTAAGTAAAAATTAAAACAAAATCATTACTTTAATTATGTAATTAGTTAATAAAAATAAAAGTATAAAATATTTGTAAAAAATAACTATAAAAAGGTTATGGTTATAAGTTGTGTTAATTCATATGTCAAAACTAAAACCATTAAAAAATGTGCTATGAAAATTAGCTCCCTGAAATTAAAATGTTATTGGCAACTCTATCAAACATGTTCATTTGGATATTTACACAAAGTTGTGACGTGTTTAGGGAAATTTAGAATGTGCTACCGATAGTATGGGCAATTTTCGGGTACTTTGTGCTACCAGTAGTATGGGCATCTTTCAGGAACTTTATAAAGTTTCTAGATGTAAAAACATCAGGTTATACCTAAAGAGTTTTTATCTTTTTTATCTGATATTCTTGACCAAAGACAGAAATATTTGCATTCAAAAAAGTTCCAACATATTTACTTAAAATTCTTTTAAAATTTACCCCAGTGCGCAGTTTCAACTCTTTAAAAATATTGTAAATTTCTGTTAAAAAAGTTTATTTCTTTAATTAAAACACTTCAAAATGATTAAAATTGTGTTTCTGACCAACAATACACCACTACAATACTAGCTCTGGTTATATATGTTATATGTTGTGTATTATGAGTCTTACTACTTGGACTTGGTTTTGGGCTTGCTTTTGAGCTCGCCCTTCCAGCTCGACGTGGTTCTCCTTGGAGATTTGAGGAGACAACAGTAACTGGTACTGAAACATCAAATCAAAGCATGCAAACTAAGGGACAACAAATTAAAATAAAGTAAACAGAAAAAGATGAAGAATGAAAGTAAACATATAGCTTATATTTTACAAAAGACAAACATTTAAAGCTAACTTTAATTAATAAGTTTCAAAAGAAAATATTTATTTAACAACACTGAGACCACATTTTAAACTGTTCTATCATTTTCCCCCTATCATAATATGTTAACCTTTTAAGTTCTTCAAATATTACCCTAGATATCATTACAACCAACATTTATATTTGAGTTGCTTTGATTTTTTTCTGTTCCTTTTATCTCTGCAAAATGCATTTTATTTCATGCAATTTTAATTTTATATTTAGCATATACTCCTGCATATCAATGCTACAAATATCCTCTATGATTTACAGTATTTCAGATCAACACATTCTGTATCAAAAGACATAGTTTAAGAAGAAAATAAAAGTATGAAAGGGGAAGGTTAAATAAATAGTAAGTTAATATGTAAGTAAGGGAAGAAATATATTATGTAAAACATACTCTGTTCTACTGGTGGTTGGTCTTCACCGTTGCGAGTCATTGGCATATCCGGTTCTGATATGACAACAGTAGGTTTCTTGGCCTCAGAATTTAAGGCTACTTCATCTATAGACACAAACAAACATTCATGCAACAACTAAAACTACTACATCAACCATAACCAAAAGTGCTTAACAATTAACAGACAGTGAAGTAAACATCTCAGAAGCTATGGAGATTAAAAGCAATTGCTAAAATTAAAAACAAAATTAAAACATTTTTTTTTCCTTCCATTGACTTATATTTTGCTAATCATTATTTCAATAGCTTCTGAAAGATGTTAAAATGATTTATTTTTTTAGAAGTATATATTAAACACATACATGTAAGTGGTTTAAACAACATGTTAATAAGGACAACAAACAAGTATTAATAATTAAATAGAACACATTTAAAACAAAGTTAAGAAA
This sequence comes from Mytilus trossulus, assembly GCF_036588685.1. NCBI lineage: Eukaryota > Metazoa > Mollusca > Bivalvia > Mytilida > Mytilidae > Mytilus > Mytilus trossulus. The sequence goes on from NC_086375.1 coordinate 46,819,815, forward strand.
ACACAAACACAGGTCTGCAAGATTGCTATTAACTATCTCAACACCAAATTTCATTTGAATTTTCTTTTCGTTTTTCAATGTGACAAAAAATTTGTTCTTTCAATTATCTGTTAGAAGATATTTTCATGTATCATAAAGGTTTATGGTAAGATCTTAAATTTAATTATATATTCTTGCAATACCTGTTTAAACGTACACAAATTAGAACATTAACATATATATTTGTACTACAGGGAATCAATCAGATACAATGTCGTGATTCCTTCAAATGAAGGAAAAATTGTAGGAATATTTTTTTTTAGTTCCAAATGTGCTTCAACACATCTAAAGGCCAAACCACCAAATTAATTACAACATCAAGCATAAATAAAACAAGGTCATTTTCAATACTGTTAATTCAGGAATTATTGTTTGCATTTATTATTGCGTCATGTCATTTCAGACTAAAATGCAATTCTAATTGTTGCGATATTGAGAAAAATCCTGTTTAATTCATATAAAGATATTCAAAGTACAAGTTTTAATTTTTGTGATTATAACTCTGTAGCATTGTTCGCCATAATAAATAAAAAATTGCAAAAATTTCTGAATTTACTGTAGTAAGTTATTAGTGCTTTCAAAACTGAGTTACTATGTAATTTTTCTGTAATGACATTGTTTTATTTTACTATGAAAAGAAAATATTACAAAAGAAAAGAAAAGAAAACATTCAACAAACAAGCAGCCTTAAATATTCAACATGCTCCAACCAGCCAGTCAATTTTTATTAAAGAATTAGTTTTTAATGCATAGATAACTGCATTCTCAATGTAAAATTCACACAAAGATAAAAGTACCAAATCTCAGATAGAAGTGTTTGTCAAGAAGTAAGTTCATGCAAGTCCCAAAGGGTCTGAAAATAGAGGGGAAACTCATAACTATGCTATTTCACCTCTTGGAATAGTAGACCCTCTAGGTAGAGTAGAGGTCTGTTTAGGTGGCTCCCTTGAAGACCCTGTACAAGGCAAATTGTTATAGAGTTAATAAGCAATTTCCCAAGTCCCTTTGTTATCACAATATCCATAAGACCATCATAGAAGGCTATATGAATGAAGCCTATATAAAATGAACTGCTTCATTTATTGTATAGAGTATAAAGACCAATGTTAGTAAAAGCAAGAGAACAATAGACAGAGTTTAAGATTGTAATTAAAGTGTAAAATATCAGAATGGGCAATTATAAATGAATCAAATCTGTCACTGAAATCTCTGGTATATTTGTTTTTTTGGCTATTCATCTAGAATATCTAAATTCCAACCATTTACCAGCAATTACTATATTGCTTGGACAAAATATTGATAATCTAACTGGTCTTCCGTTGACAGATCATGTTTCTTTAATATAAATTCCAGTCCTCTTGTTGAATGGTTTCCTGTTGATGGCACTTTTCCTGTCATAATGCCACCTGTAATATTTTACTAAATGTTTTTCCTTCTTTCTTATAACATTTTTTTCCTTAAATCTCAATGCAATACAAGAAGCCACATCAAATATTTGACATGCTTAAATATTTTACCTGGTTCAGCTTTAGCTCCATCTAGTTCATCAGCTTTAGCAATATGTTCATCTGATACAGCTTGTATTTCACTTTCTACTGGAGCAGTGACGACAGGTTCTACTATAGGTTCTGGTGTAGGTCTGCAAAATGTCAAATGAAATTAAAACTGTCAGTGGCTGTCTTATGGGATATAGTCTTATTGGTGTATTTACTGCACATTACTTTTTATTTAGTTATATTTGATTAATAAACACTCATCAATTATAATATATTTCCATATTTACAAGAAATTTGAATTACACCCAGGAATATCAACTGGAAATACCATCTACTTCATTGGGTACAAAACTATTGTTCAAATGCTCAAACGTTGCAACTTTTCCTCTAGATTAGTAATTCATTTTCAGATTGCCATTCTTGGGAAATCATGTGTAATTGAACTGATTTTATTAAAAACATTTGATTTAAAAACTTACGGTTTTGGTGGTGGTAAAAATTCTGCAATCAACTTCCTTCTTCTTTCTTCCTTTTCTAATCTGTATTTCTCTGGGTCATCTTTTTCTTTAGCCCTCTCTTTCATTTCAAACTACAATGAAACACAAAATTTTTAAAACTGATCTAACAAATTATTCTTAAAGTTTAAGTTTCATGGCATTAATTTACCACCCAAAAAAATCAGAGTATTCCAAAAATTTGATTGGGAATCTGTTAATGTTTTAAGAGTAAAATCTCGAAAATAACCAGTATTCCTTAAATCAAGTTCTGATTCATACTCTGTATCCAGTAGTTAGCACATTCTTAAAAGAAATAAACAAAAAGCACTATTTTTTTCAATATATTTTACAATTGTTTATTCAAGAAATTGTTAATTCATGAAGAAAGAAATAGCAGGTAAAATATTAAAGATGCAAACACAATGATGGGGTTGAGAAAACCCATATCATTTTAAGGACACTTTTGCTTGAAAATCTGGCATCACACATTTATTTGTTTTTAAAGAATATTTAGACCAGTGAGTTTCAAATATTTATCTACACAGTATAACTAGTCAGAAGGTCCAGCACATATTAGGAAGCCTGAAATATTAACCCAACTTGTTATTGAACACTTACTGTGGTGAATCTTTCTAAGGCTATACTTGTTATTTTGTTATTGAATACTTACTGTGGTTAATCTTTCTAAGGCTATAAACCTCTCTTCTTGTGTGGCTGCTGCTTTTTCAAATGCCTCATGTTTCTTTATCAAGATCTCTACTTCATCTAGATTTTGCTGTATAAATATAAAAAAAATAATCAAATACTTCTGCAAATCTCGATTTTGGACTAAAATAAAAGACATGTTTAATAAAACCTGTAAATACACTGTGAATTCACTTTTATTTGTGAGTACTTATCTACTTGTGGGTTTAACCATGGATTTAATATTTAATTCAAAATATAAATTTCCAATAGGTCTGTTTCTCAAAATTAGTAAAATGTCTTCTTCAATCCACACCAGCAATAAAACTTCTTCAATAGCAAACGATTTCAAATACTCGGACAACTCATATTAAAGTATAAACAATACATATCATCTCCCATCAATTTGAGTAATGGTAAACTTACACCTAGATCTTGGTTATTTAAGTATGTATCCTGTGCCATCAACCATGATTCAGCCACTGATGCATCTCGGGCAAACTGGTATACTTCCAAAACTGAAAGAAACACACATATCCTATATTTATACCTTATCAACAAGGAAAAGCTAAAGAACTTGAATAATGACATTTTATATTTGATAACTTTCAATAAATCTATTTTACTTTGATTGATGTTTCCTCCAATTTGATTAAAATTACTCAGATATACTAAGATTAAACACAAGGTTTTTGAAAATATTCTGTGTTGTTGAAATCAAAATCTTTTTTTTTTTAATTGAGAATCAGCTACTTACAATACTGTACAAAGATATAATGCCTGCTAAAGGTAAACTAATCTTAAAAGTGATATTGATATGGAGAGGTTATTCAACAGTTTGTTATATGGAAGAGTATTTGCAAATATGCTCTTAAAGTGATATATACATATTTTTTTATAATATACTTACTAAGTTGTAAATATTCCCATCTTTCTGACCAGTTATCAGACATATCCTCTCTTCTTGTGGTCAATGCAATTAACTTTTCTCTAACCTGAAAAGGAAACAATAGGTCTCATTTTGTGTATGTTAAAACAATTTCGTTTATTTTCCAAGAAGTACACCGATCTTGTACTACCTATCCTCTTAGAATGTGATCAATCCCAAACAAGCTGTTGTCTGTTCTATGGTCAGGTTGTTGTCTTTTTGACACATTCCCCATTTCCATTCTCAATTTTATTCAACACTGTTAACTTTAATTTTCAGATTTTTTGTTTTTTAAAGCTCTACAACTCAGTACTTGATTTAGCTATCTAAATGTTTACCTGAGCACAGAGGATTAGACTAATGGAGATGAAACCTGCATGATGCCTACACAATCATGAGCCTTGTATCTTCGATGAGGCTTTTAGTCAATTCTGATATGACCATTGGGTTAAGAAATTATGCATTGTGTCTTACCTCATCAGATCTGTAATGTTTTCTGTCCAGTAAATCTCTGCCCAAGTTCAAACAGATGGCAAAGTTTTCTTCTCTAGCATCGATCTCTGCCTTTAAACTTTGATGGTTGTTCATTAATAATTCTACACCAGACACATCTCTAAATAAATGAGATAAAATATTTGAATAACCAGTGCATATACATGTTTATTGAAAATCTGACCATCAATTTCTACTCTCTTTCATTTTAAACGGTAGTGTTTTAATGTTTTATATACATTTCAAAAACATATGAACATATTGGCTATTTTGTACTTCTTAACTGAAATTCAATAATGGAGATTGAGATACAACAAAATGGGTTCTTAAGATAACCAATGTGTTTGTAAGATATAAGCTATTGTATTTATATTATTGCTGTTTTCAAAACAGTTTCAACAGCAAATTTTGATTTAAACAGCAAACATTATTTCAAAGAATGTGTTATCATAATAGAATAGACATATTGATTTCATGTATTTTCTAATTAAAAGTAATGTTTTACCTTGGTTTTTCTTGTGTAGTAATTTGTCTGATGATATCTTCCATCCATAATAACAAGTCTCTAACAAGATTAAAGAATCTATACAAGTCACTAGCATCAGCAAGTTTATTTTTACGTGATGTAACATTAAGTTGAAGATTTTTCCATGCGTTCACTACTTCCTCTTCACGATAGTTGATTTCCTTACATCTATCACCGGCATAACCTGTTTGTAATTTTACCGATTCTTCTTGTATTGACTGCACCTAAAATAAGAGAATAAAACACACAAATGAGAATTTCATTATTCTAAATCAACAACTATCTTATATTTTTTTAACTGAAAGGGTTCCTTTGGAACATTCAGTAACAAAATATGTAACAAGAGGCTGTCACAACGACAGCAAACCGGATTTATTAGCATTTATTTGTGTCCTGGCAATATAAAAAGAACCATTACTGATGATTGGTGAAAGTTAAAATTGTCAATATCAAATTTGACCTCTATTTTGTCATCAGTATCAACATATTAAAATTTGAAAAGCTTAGATTGAATGGTTTGTGAGTAAATGCAACAACGTGAATGGAAACACCATTTTACGATCTTTCAAGAACCATAACTCCTGAACGGTAAAAGTCAAAATCGTCATTATTGAACTTGACCTCTATTTTGTCATCAGTAACAACATATTAAAATTTGAAAAGCTTTGGTTGAATGGTTCCTGAGAAAATGCACGGACACAACTGGAAACACCATTTTTCAATCTTTCAAGAACCATAACTCCTGAACGGTAAAAGTCAAAATCGTCATTATTGAACTTGACCTCCATTTTGTCACCAGTAACAACATATTAAAATTTGGGAAGCTTTGGTAGAACAGTTCATGCATAAAGCACGGACACGACTGGAAACGCCATTTTTCAATCTTTCAAGAACCACAACTCCTGAACGGTAAAAGTCAAAATCGTCATTATTGAACTTGACCTCCATTTTGTCACCAGTAACAACATATTAAAATTTGGGAAGCTTTGGTAGAACTGCTCATGCGTAAATGCACGGACACGACTGGAAACGCCATTTTTTCAATCTTTCAAGAACCATAACTCCTGAACGGTAAAAGTCAAAATCGCCATTATTGAACTTGACCTTCATTTAGTTGTCAGTAACAACATATTAAAATTTTAAAAGCTTTGGTTGAACGTTTCTTGAGTTAATGCACGGACAACATTTGATTGCCACCCACCCACCCGACCGCCCAACCGCCCTGCCGCCCGCCGGACGAGCATCCCCAATTTAATAACCGACATTTTTGTCACAAAAATCCGGTTAAAAATTAAAAGCAAGTTTAAACAAAAAAGATTGAAAAATCCCAGACTCGCTTCTGCAAGTGATGGAAAATATGTTGTACTGTAAAATATGATGCACTATATAAATGATACTCAAATGCAAGTTTAATTTAAAATATTTAAAACACTCCCTTTTTTAAATTCAGTATCATGAAGGAGTTAACAAAATAATATCACTTAAAAATTGAATTTACAAACATTTGTTCTGTAACTAAGAATCAGTATCATGGTAACTTACTTGTGTTCCTAATGTTACTAAATCATTTTCAAAATTAGCATGTTTCCTCTGTAGTGCTGCAACACTCTGAGCATCTCTGCCCAACTCATCAGGGATGTAATTTTGTTTTTCCTAAAAAAAAATAGATAAAATTATTGATTTATTTCCATGTTACAACAGAAAATAATACAAATCTACAATACATCAAATCCCTTATTGGTCAATTGTCAATAAATGAACCTTAAATGTATCTTCTCTGAGATTCATTCCAAAAAACACTGAACTTCAGTTTTTCAATTTCAAATTTACACATAATTCTTTCAATTCTATTTTTATTCATCCAATATTTTGATCAACCTTCCAAAGTAAAATTTCATCAGAAAGATATACATCTATTGCTAGTTTACTAGTGCTAAAATATGCATTTGGTTTTGTGTGTGCTTTCCTTGAAGATTATTATAGTTTCTGAAGTCATGTGGTAAAACTGGCCTTGAGTGAATCCCAAGTTGTTGTTTTTTTAGGTTAGTCACATGTTTTCCAAGGAAAAGATATCTTGTGAATTAACATGTTTAAAATTCCAGATTAATGAGAATGTTTAGTACAAAGCCATCTCCATATTCATCTCACATTTACATGATCCCATTCTGATTGTGTGTGTCATATTTGCTCAACTGTTTAACATCTCTCCATCCATCACATAAACAACATTATAAATACTTACTAATATTCTTTCTAAAAGATCTTTACAATCGTGATAAAATTTATGTAATTCCCATGAAGCTTGTAATTGTTGTGTTCGTGTATCTATTAATTCCAGTAAATCATTCCATGCTTCATTTAAATTGTCTTTCCACTCAGCTATAGCAGCTGCATCAGAATGTTCCGCAGCTATTAACTGATCACAATTGTCATATGCAGCTTGTACACGTTCAGAACCAACACTTTCTGTTTCACGAGCAAATTCCTTGAATCTTTCCTTTAACATCTGAAATTAATATATAAGCTTGTTAATTAGAATATAAGCATATAACACAGTTTAAAATTTTGCAAGTTAAAGGAGTATGTTCGATAAGGTCCTAAAATGGCCCACTTTTTTAGCGTAAATTTTAATTTCGGATTTATCGACCAATATCACGATAAATTATAGCTAATACGTTGACTAGCTACGATATAAACCATTTTGTTGAAAACTTTACGTTTCTGCGTTTCATTATGACGTCACAAGTTGTACTAATGTTGATTTTTCACGAAAAAATCAACGAAAATGGGTAAATTTCCATAGATTATTGGACAGGAACCATAGAGCGCATACGTCGACAACAAAGATCTTTAAAAACAATGTTTGTGAAGACATTTCACATGTCTTATTTGAATCTTAAGCTTGTCGACGCCTGCGCTCTATGTTTCCTGGTCCTTTACTCAGTTGAAATCCAGCTGATTTTGTCAAATTTCACCAAAATCCCTTAATTTGACCTTTTTTGGATGTAAAAATCAACGTGTTAGAATTAAACTTTGACAAAAACTGTTCTGTTTAACTTTCTAACATGTCTTAAAGGCAACTTAAAACATGTATTGTCTTGTTACTATGAACTTTATAATTGGGGCCAAATATGGCCCTTACCGAACTTACTCCTTTCAATGCTGAAATTGATTCCTCTACCAGAACAAAACATTTTTTTTAATAAATATTTAAATACTTTATATCAATGCTTTATCAGTCCAAGTCAGGAGTTTGTAATTCAGTGGTTGTCGTTTGTTGCTGTGTTACATAATTGCTATTTGTTCCTTTTTTTTGTACATTAATTAGGCTGTCAGTTTTCACTTTTGAATTGTTTTACATTTGTGATTTTGTTGTCTTTTATATCTGACTATGTGGTATGGGCTTTGCTCGTTGTTGAAGGCTGTACAATGACATATAGCTGTTAAGTTCTGTCCTTTGGTCTCTTGCAGAGAATTTCTCTTATTGGTACGACATCTTCTATCTTATATTTATGTACAGAGCAGTATACATCTGACAAATAATGAAGGCCCCCACAGTCTCAATCAGATGGTGATGTTATTATTCTCCTTTCCTAACATTTTTGTTTGGTAAATCATATCATCAAATACATTTAGTGAACATTTGCTAATTTAGTTTAGAGAAAAAATTCTCGCTTCTTACTGAACACATGTTGATTCTGTTTTTTTTACTTATTTTATAATGTACTATGAAAAAAATATAACTTACCGTGACATGTTCGAAATCTTGGCCTAATTCATGTGATCCTGCAACAACTTCTCTTTCTGCTATCCATTGCATTAAGTCATCAATTTCTCTATTCAGTACATATAATTTCAACACTTCTTCTAATTTACTCTTCCTTTCTCTGGATAAGTCCTTCAAACCAGCATATAGTTTATCTACTTGGGACTGTCTTACTGCTATTTGGTCACTATAGAAGAAAAACAAAAAAAATAACTTTAACAAAGGCAACATATTTTAAAGGAAGAAGAGTTCTTTTGATCAGCAGCTGTATACAACCCTTGAATCAACCATGTCAAACTCATGAGCAAAGTGATTGAAATATAGCCCCCACTCCTTTGAGTGTAGGTTTAATATAACTAAATGCTATGGTGACATGAAACTGTTCTATAAGCATAAACAATAAATTATAGCCTATCAGCTACAGCCAATATTACTTGACAACTGTCTTTTAATTTTTTTTTCTGTATATTTCATAAAATACCATGGCTAACATAGAAACAAATTGAGGAGATAATAAAAAAAACTGTACCAATATTAAATGGTTTTTGAAGTCAAATAATCCCAGGAACAAATGCAGAAATGAATTGGTACCAACAATTTCAATTAATGATATAATGATTTTAATACCTTTCAGGATGGTCTGTATCAATAAGTGCTCGGCTCTTTTCACCAAGTTGTCGGACAACATCAGCATAATCTTCTACAGCATTCTCTAATACTTGATGTTTCTTCATAAAGTTCTGAGCACCAATTTCATCCTTAGCCCTTTCATCACCCATCATGTAAAGTTCTTGTTCACTCATCCAAGCTTCTGCTTCAGATGCATCATAATAATACTGAAAAGAAAAAAAAACTCATATCTAAATTTTAAATTCAGGTCATACAAAACATGATCAGGCCGTTGATTATTTAAGTTGATTGATATTTTTCATTTACTGACAATGCAGCATGGGTTTTGCTCATTGTTGAAAGCTGTACAGCAACCTTTAGTTGTTAACTTTGACGTCATTTGGTTTCTGGTGGAAAGTTGTCTCATTGGCAACTATGATTCTTCTTATTTTTGAACTAAATTAATTTTAAATATGTAAAATACACACCTGTTGTGCAATATCTGATAAGTGGATTCTATCATTACGTTTAACAACAGCATCCTTCAGATCTTGCCAGTGATTCAATAGGTCCTCAATGAGAGCCTTGAATTCCTCTGACTGTGGGTGTCCTTCATCAATGAGTTCTTGACCAACATCCACCACAGTCTTAATTCTAGGTTCATGGTTTTCAATCTCTGTTTGTAATGACTGTAAATAAACAATCAAATCAATCTCACATCATACATTTTTAAGTTAGCATTTTTTTTAAATACAATATTTAAACAAAACTCAAATTCAAATTACAACAAATATTAATGTACACACAGGACAAATGGATTTAATCTGACTATTATTCTTTTGTCTTTAAAATAAAATGAATAAAATATGAATTATTTTTTTTCAGAAAATAAAGTTGTTTTCTTTGTGGGCAAAAAATGCCAAAAAGAAAGATATACATAAATAAACACCCAAAATGAGTATAGAATATTAGAGTAAATAGTTGTATATAATGGTTATAAGATGTTTGTGCCTATAGCAACTTTCAGTATATACCTTATCTGAGTTTTCATGAATGATATTCTTTGTTACATGATAAGATGATTTTGTGCATTACAGCTAAGCAAAATAGGAATATCTTTAAAGCTACTGATTTAACTTGTAAAACTTTATATAAATCACAGAAAAAAAAGATATTGTTGCAGCCTAAAATCAGTTAGGATTAATTGGTCATATTTTATTATATGAACTGAATATATGTACAATGATTGTGTATATCTAGTGTAAAATAAAAATGTATGCAATAAATATGAAGCAAGTGTTTTCTATCAATTGCGGACAAGGACAGTCTACCAGATCTAAAACTTTTGCTTCTTTAAAATCCTGTTTAATGCCAAGAGTAGGACAAGACAAACGTTTTTTTCTTCTTTGATGATTGGCAATAAAAAAATTGGGTCAGCAAGGTTACTATTTACTTTTGTCATATAAATCATTTTAAAAATCATGCTGAAAAAGCAAGGAAGCTTCGCTTATCTATTTGAATAAGCAATTATGTATTATCATTTTCCCAACATTTATCAGTTTAGCAGCAGTATCATTTATTTTCTTTCAAAGATTACCATATATAAATATATTTATAAATCTGTGCCCTGTGTAACCACATTCTGCATAGTTATATGTAATACACAAGTGTCTGATATGTTTCATTCAGGTATTAGAAGACTTGAAATGTTTAATAATTTATAATTCAAGATTCAATTAAAAAGTCCCATATATATCTACATATTTCTATAGCAGCTTGAATGAAGTACCTTTCTGTCGCCTGGTTTTTGGTTCTACACACAATATAATAATAAATAGTCAAGAACAATATAATGTTTATTTGTAAAATGTTTACAAAGTGTAAACATCCTTCTATAACAAAATTTGTGTCACATTTTAGAATTTATCTTGCATTCCAGAATAATTTGTCAATTTCTTTTAACTTCAAATACTATCAATTATTTATAAATTATTAATATCTGAGATTACAAAATTAATTTCATAAATTTAAATTTTATGTATAAACCACATACAAACAAATGAGATACAAATATTTGAATTACACATTCATTTTCAATCCACTACTCTTACCTGATTTTTAGTCACATGCATTTGAACTGTAAGTAAACTATTGCCAAACTGGCTGGATGTGGCTTGTGGCATTTTTTCATTGATCCACAATTTTTCATCTTCTACATCTCTTATAAACTGATGAATACGTTTAACTTTCTGTAATTGCTCTCTACGTTGAACTAATGGCTGCTGAATCTTAGCAAATCTGAATTTAAAGACACATATTCATATTTTTTTCAATTGTAAAATAACTAACATCTTGCATCTGTAAACATTTATGTCTGGGTAAAATCCTTTATTACTTCAGAAAGTGGGCAATATTAACAGAAGATTCTTCAAGTGGTCATGAAGTCCATACAGTGTTTTAACATAGTCATTCTTTGAGTAACCAGTGGACAGTTGTCTCATTAGCAATCCTACCTGATCTAACCAAATTCTATTTCAGAAAATATTTTTTTATGTATGAAGTAAGAAAGAGTCAACAATTTTGACACAATTATGAACACAAGGAAGTAAAATTAATACAGTTATGTTACACCTTTCACAAGAATAAGAAATGATGAGAAATATCAAAACTCTTTCCTACATACCTTTCAGCAACCAAAGCTTTTCTCTTTTCAATGATGGCTTCCTGTTTAGGGTCAATCTTTCTCAGGATTACAGCCTGTTCATCTAACTCAGTCACCTGTTGTTCTTTCATTTTCATCTGGGACTCCAAAAGCTGTACACAATAGATATACATTTTAATAATTTCAAATTTAATCAAGTCATTGAAATGTTACTCCATATGATAAAAAAAAGACAAGATTAAACTTACAGGTCCGAAGAAACTTTGTTTTTTCTTATTATTATTAAATGGCTACATTTCTATCATGTTCAAATATTTAATTTGTATCATATTTAAATATTATTTTTTTAACAACATTTATAAAAGAGCATTTTCCACTGAAATATAAATAGTTTGTTTGGGCACTATGTTTAAAATTTCTTAATGAATTAAGATAGAAGCTGAACCAGGGAGCATATTAACTGTGGAAAAAAATGTGAGAAGAAATGGTTTGTGTCAATATATCAAATTGGTTAGGAAGTTTTTGCTACTTGAACAATGGTATCTGTAAACATCATAATATCTCTTTATGAGGATTCAGTGTCATCTATCTACACTCCAGTAGACTTACATTTTGTTTCTGCATGAGAAGATTAACTGTTGTCAGATCTCTAGCTGCCTCCTCAGTGACAATCTGTGATTCTAATTGGTCCATCCATCCATCAATATCGTCACAACTCTGTTCATACAGTACAGATCTGTTAGAATCAAACAATTTCTCTCCCTTAGCCTTTGTTGTACGTTCCAGTTCCTCCCACTGCTCATTTAGACTGGCTAGAATTGGTTCTATCTGTTCTCTTGTTTCTGGTTTATCTTGTAACAGATCTTCTCCAGCCTACAAATTACAATTATATGTTGATAAAAATACCATTTTAAGATAGAAACTTTGAAGATGATCTTTTTTTTCTATTCAAAAATATTTATCTAAAAAAACCTATGTATTTTACATTATAGTGAAATAAAAACCAAGCTGCATTTAATATTAAAAAAATAATAATGCTTACAAACCAGGTTTATATGATACTGGATAATTAATCCATTTTAGAATGTATTGCTAAAATAATTAACCCTCCCAAAAAATTCCCTGATTAATAATGATTTTCTGAATTTACCTTCATCAGCCTCATAAGTCTGTCTTTATTAGCAGCGATTTCCTTTTCAAAGGCTTGATGTCTGACATATTTACTGTGTAGATTCTTAGCATCTCTGTAGGTCTCATCCTGAGCTGCAGCCATCTTATCATGTAACCAGTCTCTCAACTGTAAAAATAACATTTTAAGTTTTACTATGAAATTCATCTTTAAAATAATTTTCTAAGCAGCAACATTTTCCTAAGACTATTTATATAAAATAGATGAGAAGATTTTTACCAAGCATCAAGACACATATATCTTTTATTCAGAGGAAGTTAATGACTTATAGAGCAAATAATGGGATAACCTTGTAATTGCATCATATTAATAGCTAAGATAATTCATCTGCTAAATAATTCTATATTTTTCAAAAATTGAAAAGTTTTTGCTCTGCAGAGTACAAGATAATTAGATATCATAAAGCCTTTTCTCCTCTACATACCTCGTCACATTCTTGTAAGAACTGTTGCAGCAACAACTGGTCACGTAATTTGTCCAGCTGATCACCAGCTCTATTTCTATTAACATCTCGTCTGAAATATCAAATTATTATTTCATTTAATAGAATCTTTCATCCTTGTATTTAAGCATCTAGTCTACTCACATAATGACCATAATATAATAATTTTAACTAGTGTTACATTTTAAAAATATTCATCTCTAAAGAAGAAAGTGCAAAAATGGCCCTTTTTATCTACAAAAATGAAGTATGTGGTGATTTCATTTTAAGAAAAAGTGTTAAGCTAGTGCAAAATTTAAATTGTTATATCTTTAATATATCATAAATATTGCCTAAGCTTTTACTGTCGAAAAATGGCAAACATCCCATTGTTTCTCACCTCTCATTGATGTTTTCAGCTTTTTTGTGTATTTTGTCAGCAGCATAGTGATTGTCTTCAATGAGACGATTAGCAAACTGTAGTACAGCATTAATCTTCTCATCATTAGCATCAGTAGTTGTGATGAAAGCTTCATGTTGTTTGATCAGGTTTTCTGCTGCTTCAAGTGTATTCTGTTAAAACATTGACAATACATAAATTATTTACCTGCCTTTGTACATACCAATTGTAAATTACCTAATACATTTTAAAAAATTTCTTAAATAGCCATAAAATTTAATTATTCTGTCAATCATTGAAATTAAATTTATTTTTTTGCTTCCTAAAATTAGCTGTTGCATGTACTATTCACTCTGAAAAGTATTTTTCAATATAATTTCAAGCTGATTTCATTTGTGGATCAATACTCTAATACCCCGAGTATTTCTTTTCTCTAACTTGCAATTCTAAAAATGTGCTTACACATGTACTCAATTCTTTAATTGATTGCTATATTAAAAAGTTTTAAAATTTTGAATCATGAAACCAAATTCCAGTCCTCTGAACTTAGCAACAGGGAGTTGGTAAAAATGAAGGCACTTATTAACAGGATGATGGAAAGTTTAAAACCTTCACCAATAAATAATTAAATTGGGATTTCCCAAACTACATAATTTCTGATACAATTACATTTTCTAATGTATTCTGAAGTCCCTCAATTCACTTTAGATGTTACAGTACATGTAACTATTCATACTAAAATTCTTACAGGGGAATATGGCAAAAATAACAACAGAAATGTAGACACATTTATATGATGACAACACCTTCATTACCTGATGATCAAACAATCCAAGTGTTGTCTATGAGAAATGAACATGAGAGACATTTACTTCACATGTAATGATCATGGAACATATAATGAATGAATTTATCACAGAATGTAAAAAATATTAAATCTTTAATTTAAGTCTGAAACTTTTAACTGATAAAAACAAAATTGATCAAATAAAACTTTTCTAATATTTCAATACATATATTTTCTCTAATACTTCAGCTGAAACCTAGTCCATTTCTCCTATGAAATACAAAATTGTGTAGGATAATACTGGTTATAATCTAAGATTAAATTAGATCAGTTTTCATTTAAATTAATATTTGTAGACAACAAATTTCTCTTTAATGATATATGATGAGACATTCACAAGGGGTATCAAATCCATGCATTACTGATAGAGGTCAACTTACAGGAACTTCTTCTTTTGATAAGAAATTTTCTTGTTGGTTCAGTAAGACTTCTGCTTGTTTGGCATCACGTAAGTACATCTACAAAATAAAATCACAAACATATGAGTAGATGCATATACATCAGTAAATGATAACTTGTGCAACAATTTTTTGAAGATTTATAGAGAATAAATAAACAACTTACATGAAATTGGTTAATAATCAGGTATTAGGATCAGATTAGATTGGTTTTATTTTTTTATTTTTGAGATAGTCTTTACCTGTCACTAGTAAGTGAAGGTTACTTATATAAAGAATCTTGCAATGATAAGAGTTTTGTAACAGTATCATTTCTCATTGTGTTAGAAAAACATGACATTACTTAGGAACTGTCTCAAGCCTAAATAAACAATAAAACATTCACTTCTTGTATATTTGATAGATGTAATACTCATAATTACCTGTAAGTTAAGACTTTGTGACAGAAGATTTTGTCTATTTTCCCACATCTGTAGAAGTTCTTCCCAGCCATTATCAAGGGCTTGTATTCTCTACAAAGAAGATAAACATTCAAACTTCAATCATTTAAGTATTGTTATGTTTTAGCTATTTCAGTTGTCATTTCTTAATCGATGGAAAATATTATGGATATTTAAGTCCACTTATATTAAACATTTTCTCTATCAGACCCTGTTTCAAAGAAAATGAACTTGGTCATCTTATATCATACTTAAAATTTAGCTAAATAATAATAAAGTATGAACCTGTCTAAGGAACATGTATTGTGGATCTTCCTGTCCCTCAGTGATTTTGTCACCAAATTCTTTCATTTTGGCGTGTTCTGGAGAATAAGCATCAATTTCATCTTTCAACTGTTGATGTTGGTTCAGTAGTTTTTCAGCATCAGATAAACTGTTAGGAATGTCTTCAGAGGCTACAGTTGTCTGTGTACGTGACAACCATTGTTGGAAGTGGTCCAAATTACCCAAGAAACGCTGTAATTCACCAGCCTCTCCAAGTTTCTCATCACGTTCTTTCAACTGGAAAATGCAATGAAATAATAATTAGTGATTATCTATTTGTTGTGTCAAAAAGAAATGGTTAGTAAACTTAAAATCATAAATAACATTTAAAATTTATTGTTTAAAATAGTTAAATATAGGTACCAGTATTTGATGTATCTACCTACAAATGTAAATATGTTAATAAAGTTTAGTTTCATGAAAAAAAAAATGGTTTCTTTTGAAGAAAACTTGAGGTTTTCAAAAATACTTTTTAATAAAGACAGAAACAAAGAATGAAAGAAGATATTACTGACCATTTCCTTGAGGTCCATCCAGACATTGTTGATTTCAGAAATCTTTTCTCTGATGGCTTGAGCTTCCTCTGGTTTCTCATCCTGTAACTTATCAGCCTCATTCTGAAGGGACTCAAGCTGTAAATAGAAAAATAAAGGTTTCAAAATGTAATATCAAAGAATATGTGTTTTCAAATATGTTCTTCTTTATTGACTGTCCAGAAGACACACAGGAAGGCACTTTGAATCTCATCTATTGGTGGGTGTTTTTGAACATAAAAGTGAAAGAGAAATTCCTCTATGGTTACCATCTCTTCAAAGCAACATTCTTTGGTTACATATATATTTACAAGAAACTGCCGAAATGTTGTAAAGCATTTAGTTTAATTTTAATAACAACACAGAATCCTACGCAGATATGAAATTTCAATTTCAATTGTTTGAATACTGTAAACCTCATCTTTTATATCAGAAGCAAGTATTTACCTACTTTCTAATCATGCTATTTTAATGCCAAGAAAGTAAGAAACTATACCTTAGCCTGAATGGCTGCTAAATCTCTCTCCATGCCACTGAGACGACGCTGTAATGTCATGACACCAGACAAATCATTTCCAAGTTCATCTGTGGATTCAATAACTTTAGATTTCTCATGGATCCAGCTCTACAAAGGACAACCACATAAATAAAGTAACATTTGTAAATTTGTACCAAAACCCAGTACATCTATTGACCTAGGTTCCACTGTTATTTCAAACATCATAGGTACAAGATAATTTGTATATATGTATCGTGTTTGAAAAATAAAGATCACACTTTGTGAGCATCATTTAATTAAAACATCAGACAAATCTCAAGTACAGATACATAGAATTGTTTACACATATGCCAATCAATTATAATACAACAACAAATCAAAAAGGTAAACAAACCCTGAAGTTTTTCTAGTTATATATTTGTTTATTCTGTTATTACAGAAACAGTTTTTATGTAGATGAGTTTATTTTTTTAAAGAATACTACATCAGACAAACAAAGCAAAGATAAGTGTATAAATAGAAAATTCAAATTCATTGAGAATTTAATATCTTTTCTTGAAGAACAAACAGCATTTAATGATTAAAATTAATTTCACAGTACAGAATTAATTTTTGCAATAAAAATAAAACGGATAAAATTAAATGAAATAGATGCTTTTAAAATCAGTACTGATGAAAATGAGAATTTTACCAAAATTAATGATTGAAAAATATTATACTTACGATAGTTTCATTACATTCAATATGGAAATTCTGTAGACCATGGGCTAAGTTGATGTCTTCACGTTTCTGGTCAACAAGATCTCTCAACTCATTCCAACTGTTAACATATAAATAATTTAGTCATTGTTGATTGGTATTACTATTGAGATTCACAAAATATTTCATGATGAAAAATAACAATATAAAATAACCACTAGAAAAAGATAGTCTATACTTTATCATTTAGAAGTAACAATTTTGCATTAATATGCTATAAAATTTAAGACATTTTGCATTTAAGAAATCTGAACCATTCCAACAATTTCACAATAAATGTTTTGTCTCAGAGCATATCTTTTAAAATTACAAAAGTTACGTAAAGACTAATTACTTTTTATGATATACAGTGTAATTATCTATTTTCAAATTATCTGCCCTATAAAATTCAACTAAGAATTTCTAATTTGCATAACTCTGAAAATATTTCTCATTTTTCAAACCAACCTGTCATTAAGCTCATTCTGTTTCTCAATAACCTCAGCAGCATTTGGATGTTCCACTTGGAGAAGTTGACGAGCGAGCTGGTTAACTACAGCAACCTTTGATGCATTAGCATTCATCTCATGTTCGAAACTATCAAAGCGATGCTTCATTATTGCCAGCTCCTCAATGTCATCTGTAACTATTATTGTGGTCAAGAATTTCTCCTGGAAAAAAGAAAAAGAAAATTTATAAATCATACATCTAATAATATATTAACTAAAAACAATGCTAACAGCTTTTTCAAATAATTTGACACCTAAACCATGTTTCAATCTTTCACTAAAAGGAATAAGCTTTGCATGAAACATTGGAAAATTAATGACGTTGTTAACATCCTTTATATAATTTTTTTGTATGGAATTCTTTGGCAATGAGAAAGTTCTACTCCCAACTGTCAAAAACTTAATTACTTACTAGACATTTTCTAATCTACATATATAATACTATAGATCAAATCATAACAAACCTTTTCATCTATCCATGTTTCCACACCATCAGATTCATTGAAGAGTTTGTACAAGGACAAAGCATCTAGTAGTCTCTGTTTACGTAGTTTGGCCAGTTCTAATAATTCTTGGTATCGTTTGTCAACCTGGCTTAATCTAGCTGGTACTTCAGGATTCTCCAAGTCCTATAAAAAGTAAGTATTTAAGCTTATAGTCACAAGGCAACTATATATTTAGATACAATAAACAATGGAAGTTACATGAAAAAAATCCCAAATGGATTATCTGCAAACAATTTATTTTGGTCAGTTTTTAAAACTCCTTTAAATTCTCATATCAATAAGAAGCAAGTGGCTTTCAATTTCAAAAACTCTTTATTTTGTAAGAAATCTGTCCAATAAAATCATTAAACATTTTGAGAGAAAATGATGACAACACATAACTCAGTTAAAAAACATACCTCTTCACCAAGACTTGCTGCCTGTTCATGTAAGGCTTGTATTGTTGATTCATAATTCTTTAGTTCATCTGTCACTTCCTAAAAGTAAACATATTATCTTAGAATTCATATGATATGAATGCTATACATAACCATGAATACAATTTTCCATTTCTAAAGATGACTCCTATTTTTCAGACTAAAAAGAATCTTTAAATGAATTTTAGGACACAAAGGTATTAATCATTTTAATACTTTATTTTAAATAAGTAACTGGAAAGTTCTGTTCTATTTAACATGGTCAGAATGTACTGTTCTGAATCTTATAGAAATGTGTATGTTACTTTTATTAAATTCTTTGGTAATAACAAACCTTATGTTTCTTTAGTAATGACTGAACACTGGCTTCATCTTTGCCTACGTCTTCACTGGATACTAATCTTAGTGTATCCATCATCCAGGCATCAACATCATCTGCATCAGCAAAGAACTAGAAAACAAGAATCCAGGAATTGATTGATGAAACAAGTATCAAATGATTTGGTGGGATGTATGTTATTGAGATAATGTAATACAACCCCTGGACCTAATTTTTTTGGTGAAAATGAAAGGATTACTACCATGGGATCTCAATAATGTATTGCAGTTCAAAGCTTAATTATGTCTTTTTTTTAATAACACCTCTCCTGACCTTATCAACCTTATCAGTGAACAAGACTTATTTATTCCACAAAATATTTCAATCAATAAATGGGCAAGAAATAAGTTCTACATTTGTGTATTTATTTTCTATGTGTATGAGGGAGTACTTCCAACATGCAAATTCCTTAAAATCTATCATCTTGATTCCTACCTGATAGAAGTCAACAGCCTCATGGAGCCTCTTCTTACGGAATGCAGCTAGATCCATCAGACTATCCCACTGTTGGTTGATCTCATCAATACGCTGCTGTACCTTATCAGCTCCGAAATTACCTGCGTTGATGAGATCATTGCCGATTTGTAAGACAGATTCCAAGTGGGTATGTCTGGCAGTCATCTCATCTTCCAGGGCCTGAAATCAAACAATGGAAATTTATAAAAATTCTTGAAATACTAACATTAAAACAAATTTCTAGCTAACCATTCAAAATTAATATACAGTATATATTTTGCATGCATCAATCTAAAATGAAAACAATAGAAAACATGAATTACATATCTATTGAATAAACTGACTACAATTTTTTCTTCTTAAACAGTTTTTCCATTTTGATTCAAAATCTTGTCAATACCTTATGTTTATTGAGAAGAAGATGAACACTGGTGAGGTCATGACCCAGATCAGGTGATGACATAAGATGTTCTTTTTCTCTGATCCATCCCTCTTCATCTTCCATATCCCAATAAAATTGCCATAATCTTCTCGATTCCTCCAGGCGAGCTCTACGTTCAGCAGCTAAGGCTATCAGTTCATCATATGCAGTGTCTAAGGTGTTCATACGTTCCTTAATTACTTCCTGTTCACAGGGACGATAGCCTGTAAAAAGATATTTTTAAATTTCATATGCAAGTCTGAACAATTTTTCATGGAATAATAGAATAAGGCAAATAGTGATAAATATGACTTAATTCAAGAGAACATTTATGGTCTTTCTGTATGAACCTAGCTTTGAAATCACCTCTCTAAATCTTTTTAGCTATATTCAGTTGTAACAATCATCAAATGTGTAGAATACTGAAACAGTTCTTTTATTTTCAGATCATGGTGGTATGATATGGAGCTAAATCCTAAATTATTTCCTCTTACTCCTTAAATTGTGAAATGAGTTCAGTTTAAGCTTCTAAATCTAATGTTAATTTTTTATCCAATTTGGATCAAACAAATAGATTTCCATATTTAAGCTACATCTAATAAAGTTTTACCTCCAACATCTGAGAAGTCCCCATCAACAAATCTGTCGGCTTGTGTGTTGACTGTTTTCACTCTCTCTCCTAGAACATGAATGTCTGCTTCAATCAGACTGTGTTTTTGTAAGAGATCATCCACACCCATCAAATGTTTACCATAGTCCTCAGATAACAACCTTGCCTTAATTTCTTCCATCCAGTCCAAAATATATAACATTTCTTGGAAGATTCTCTGTATGCCAAGCGAAAGTTCCAGACGAAGACGTCTGGCTTTGAGAAGTTCTATCAAGTAGTTCCATAATTTCAGTACATTGTCCTTTCTGAAAAAGAAATTCAAAATACTGGTAATAAAACAGTAATATGCACAAAAAATATAAACTCTTTATTGTAGCTCAAATCAAATCATACTTTCTTCTCTTCTTATGTCCCTTTTACAACAGACATTGTAATGGTTCAGTAAAAAGTATTAAAGTCATATAATTTGAATTTTCATATACTTGATATTTCAGGACAAGTACAATGTAATTGTATCATTTGGAATACTGTGATGTTCAGTGGACATTGATTGTTGGTGTGGTTCATAAGTGTTTCTCATTTTATTATATAGATTAGACCGTTGGTTTTCCCGTTTGAATTGATTAACACTAGTCATTTTTTGGGGCCCTTTATAGCTTGATGCTTGGTGTGAGCCAATACTTTGTGTTGAAGACTGTACTTTAAGTTAGGGTTTACTTTTATAAAGTATGACTTGGATGGCGAAATGTCTTATTGGCACTCATATCACATCTTCCTATATCTATGTATCCTCATGTTAAATACCTTGAATTGATTCTGTCAATATCATGGTAGGTTTCTTGTTGTAAGTCACTAGCCACAGACACAACAGCTTGAACACGTTCTTCATAAGCATAAATGTCAGTCTCTATTGCCTCATGTTTCTTTGTCGCAGCCTCTACAGCAGCCAAATCAAAGCCAAAGTTATCTTGTGACACCAGACGTTGATTCTCACTAAGCCATGTTTCACGCATGCCAGCTTTTCTGTCAAATCTAGCAGCTAACTGTTCCAATTTCTCTTGTCTAAGAAATTAAAAGATATCATTTCCATCAAGCATTCTAGATACAAAAAAAACCCATTTCACTCTTCTGCAAAAGACTTCATGTATTTCTTAGAAGCTTCATTAATAATCATCTTCATAAATTCATAAAAAAAGTAATGCTAAGATATACTTTCACCAAGGAAAATTCTTATTTGCACATCTTAATCAAACTTCCGAGTTTTCTTCATATCACTTGTCAATCAGATGAAATGTTGTCTCTACACAGACAAACATTTATTTAAAAAGGCTATCAGTAAATTTTGTTTTAAATCTATAAATTATCTAATGTAATAATTACCTTATCAATTCTTCTCTCAAGGCCAGTTCTCTTTCGTGTTCTGATTTTTCTAGTCGGTCCCAGGCTTTGTTGATATCAGAGATCAGTTTACCTTCTTTGGGAAGGTAAGGCTTCTGATTGTTTGCTCTCATTTTACTTTGGATAGTAAACAACATTATTTCCAAGTTCCCCTTTTCATCAAACCTACAGAACAAAGTGAAAACATGCATTAAAATGTGTTTACAAGATACAAAACAGCACAAGTCTCAGCAAAATTTGATGAGTGCACCAGTTGTCACTTGTGACTACTACAAGTATAAACATTATTTCAATGTTATTGTGGTTTCCCAAAGAAGAAGAAAACACAGGTAGAGAAAGTTATATACCAGATGCACTGATAAAAAACCCAGTATATTTGAAGACAATAAAGAATCATAGGTGATGCTTTTCCTTTAATATATTACTATAACCTATTCAAAAGTATAGTTAGCATTTGTTTATATTGTAACGGCCGCGGCCTGTCCCGTGGGGAGATTCAAGTTTAGGAGGGATATTTTTATTTTAAAATATTTTCATTATCAAGTACAAAAATACTGAATGTGATCACCCGTGAAATGGCACAGGACCCACTACTTCTTTTTCACGTTATTACAGTTATAAACATATTGAATTATTAATAAATGTGCTTCTTACCTTTACTCAATACTAGTTGGCATTTTCGTGGTAGTTTAACATATATTTTTAGGGGTTTATAAGGTATTGTGCAGCGTTAATGTTGCATGACAGTCTGTTATGTTATATTGTCGTCAGCCATTATTGTTGACGTTATTGTATTGCATCTTGGGATAGCGCAGGTGGCATGACGTCACAGACGTTACCATGCTATTGGCGTTATGTCTTTAATGAACTTTGTGTCGCACCGTGTCGTACTCATTATAAATACGGAAGTTCGCATCTCTCGGGTTCAGTCTTGTCTTTTCTGGGCACCATATCCAAATAATATAAAGTCGCCATTTGCACAATAATATTGTCGTATTGTCGTTAAGGTGGGCACAATTAACATTAGTGTCGAAAGTAATTTCGATTCATTCTATCTATAACAATTCACTTATCCTCCTAAAGAAAACAGTTAGCTTTTATTAAAGATAATATATTGTTTTAACTGTGTCTCGACACGACACGGTCCCGACACTGCTAGAGTATAATTTCTAGGAAATAGGTTAAATCCCTTTAAGAAGAATATTAAAGATACCCGAAATTTATTATAGAGTTGCACGATTGAAATTAAGTCAACCACTACAAGATAATATTTATTATTATTTGTTGAAGGCCAACGGGGTTTTTCATTTACACATAGAATCTATAGAATCAATTCAAAGTACGATACGCTAGTGACACAATTTAGAGCTATCATTTTGAATATTTATTACTGAATCAGTATAAAGTAGATTGACACTCACAGAGACAATAAACTGTTAATTATACGAACAATCATAATATCAAACATTGTTTCTTGAAGAATATAATTTTATTGTTAGAATTATTGTGTACTATTTGTGCTATTACCCTTGTGTCTATCATATTTTGATACCAGAGCTAACTACCACGAATGCCAGTAATACCCATATATTAATTCCCCTTTTTCTCACTTGAGATTTAGGTGCACCACATATTACTAGAGCAGCCAATAGTGTTTTAATTTTATATAATATATCATTATTTATAAAGATATTGTTCAGCCTGTATAAACCATAACTATTTTGGTTAATAAATCATTAACTTTATTTAGTATCATTCTATAAAAGCCATACAAGACTCAAACTCGGTACTGATTACAGATTCGTAGGTTGCTACGCTAACACATACAAATATAGAAGCAATCCTCTGAGTACGCAACCTACGACCTGTTTTCAGGTATATAAAATTACCAGACACACAACGCTTATAAGAAAGTCGTCCGTCTCTGGAAGTTGGAACCCTCAGCCCGCTACAATATAACTAACTTCTGCTGTTAGTATAAACATGTGTAAAACAAAGTTATGCATTAATGAATTAATTCTACATTAAGTTTCATTTCTTCAATTGATTCTTACTTCTTTGGTTTTTCTCTGGTTCTGTAGGTATTAAATGCTGCCAACTGTTGTTGAACACCATACATAGAATTGGCAAACTGTCTGTCATTGAGAATAACAATGGTCTGTTCTATCCAGTCCAGGAGATCAGAGGTGAAGGTTTGATACTCTTGGACAGATCTGTCAGAATCCAGTGCATTGTCAATTACCTAAAAAATATGTTTAGAAAATTAATTTACGGCTTATAAAATTTAGTAATGTAAATACCAAAGTGAATTTATTCTATGATTTTTTGTTTTGTTTTGTTTTTTTAATTCTATACTTAATAAACAATGAGGGTAATTACCTGTTTACTTAAAACTTGTTCGACAACAAATTTTGAGCCTGCACGAAGGCAGGCTACCTTCGTCATGTGCTGTTCATTGTTTTTCCTGAGTAGTTGGGTTTTGGTGGTTGACCAGTTCTCTAATGCTGTGAAGAATTTTTGCTGATACCTGTTAATCTTGTTTATGTTATATTGAAAACTATGTTTTGGTGTGATATTTGTAACTACTATAATGATTTTGGTATAGTCCCTTACTTCTGTTATATCAATAACTGTATCATGCTTTTAGTATAGTCCCCCTTTAAATCTTATATTAATAACTGTATAATATATAAAATTGAGAATGGAAATGTGGAATGTGTCAATGTGTATCATGTTTTTGGTTTAGTTCCTTTTTAAATAATATTGATAACCATATTACACATTTGGTTAGTTAATTAAGTATTAAGTTGAGAAGTGATTTTTGTTTGACAATAGAACTATCTTGGATTTTGCTGCAACAGAGGTATTTGGTATTATAGTTTTTATCTTGACTGTGGTGTTACAGTGACAAAGTATGTTATTAAGTGATTTCCATCAACATTTTTTTATAAATATGATGCAATGTATGTGTATTACTGCAATAACAGTTTTTAATTTTGGTTTATTTTGGGGAGGGTGGGGCTCTCTTTATTTCCACTGTAATGTATTTGAATTTAACATTCTGCAAATCTCAACTAGACCTCAAGTGGTTATTAAATATAATGAGTATTGCACTTCCTGTAGACACACACCTTTCCTATTCTCTTTCCTTGAACAGATTCAGCCTTCATCTTGGAGAAGTAATGGTAATATGTGACAACATAAGTAATAATAGACTTTTCATCAGGAAATTCAACATTGATATCTGAAATGAAACAAAAAAAAATAAATATTTTCATTTATTCAATTAGTTAATTTAGGGTTTTTTTTTGTATTCAAATATCACTATTAGCATGGTATTGTGTTAGATCTGAGTTATCCTGTCTTGAATATGCATGAAATATTTGCCACTGGACAATAAGCAAACAACAATCAATCAATATTCTAATAAAACTTCTTAAACTGCAAACATGGCCACATGGAGTAGCCATGTGTGCTGAGAGTATCATTAAACACCAATTACCAATAAACCTTAACATTTGTTATCTTGTGTCTTCACAAATATTTGATTTTTTTTTATTTGCCCACTGTTAACATGGCAACATTATATATTGTGTAGTACACAAACAAGACTCATACACTTATACACCAACTTGATTTCAAGGACATTTTTTCGAACACCTGTTGCACTGCAAAAACTTGTAAATGCTTTTTACAGCATACACAGATTTCTGCACCAGGTTGTATGATGTATATAAACTTGTTACAAGTTATTGTAATAGAAAATGTATATAATCTCCTCATGCGGAAATATTGAGCATTGAATTCATATATAAATCTTTTGATTTGAAGATAAATGATTTCAAGGTGAAAATTTAACCATTATAATCCTTTCCGACAGATACAGCTTATCTGAAATTCTCAACATTGACTATCTGCAGTCAAATCAAACAGTGCTATCTGCTCATACTATAAACTGTCATAATTTTATAAACTCTGGATTTAGGCCAGATATATTTATTGACGTGAAGGTATTATCTAGTGTGTATTCTGAATTACCTTCTGGGTCAAGAAGTCTTGTAAGACCAAGTTTGTCCTCAGCCACTTCAAAAGAATTGTTAAGGTTGTACAAGGCATTAGATTTCTGTAGTTTTTCATACTGGATTAAGTCAGGTCTGAAAATGAAAGACATTTTACATTAATCA
This sequence comes from Mytilus trossulus, assembly GCF_036588685.1. NCBI lineage: Eukaryota > Metazoa > Mollusca > Bivalvia > Mytilida > Mytilidae > Mytilus > Mytilus trossulus. The sequence goes on from NC_086375.1 coordinate 46,846,182, forward strand.
CTCATTTATTAACATTTTGTAGGTTTTTTTTTCTCCTCTCACCTTTTGTTTACATTTAACCATTTTAATTGCTTATCAAGATTCATTCATCAGTATAGTTTGTTGCCTGACACATTGATTGATTTTACAACCTCATAAAGAAAGAAACCTATTTTTTCTTCTTTGAAGCATCACACACTGTTTTTTTATATTCTTAAATCTAAATAACATATTGTAATAACTCAAACAGTGTAACTAACTCATAAAACTGATTTTTTTTTACATTTAATTGTGAGCATTCCATAAATATCATAGAGTTAATTTTCATTATCAATACAATTTTTATCTACAATCCAAAATAAATTATCAAAGAAACAGTGTGTTAAGGCAATATTTTTTATCTATTTCAAAGGAAATCATCAAAGCCTTGCTTGTAAACCCTTCTTCAGTTTTCTAAAATTAAGTTAATGGAACAACATGATTTCTGTATTAACCTAGCAGTGAATCACAACTGTTATTTATCAATATTTCTCCTCTAAGTCAGTGACAGGTTCTGCTGCCAATATGTGAAATCATACAAGTGGTAAATCAGTACACAACATTTATTAGTAATCGGTATATCAAAAATATGTCAGAAAGCAATCTTTTTGTAAGTGTAATTTTTAGATCTGAACAGTGGGTGTATTTTTAACTGGTACAAATGTTTTAGCATTGATATGTGACCATGATGTATGTGTAAAGGGCATTTCCATATGTATACTCCTCAACATTTTTTTAAGCATTGTAGAGTTTAGAAGGCAAATCAACTTAATATGACAACTGAAGGCATTTGCCATTTTTTTAATTTTCATTTCAATTATACAATTCTTATTTTAATCTTCCATCTAAGAAATACATAACTCCTGACATGTCATTCTTAAAATTTACAAAATAACAAATCAGATATTTCACGTCAACTTGTCAAATTTCTGCACTAGTAGGCAGTCTCAGTCCATTAAACACAACTAAATTCAGTATATTTATACAGTGTGAATTATCCACCCACTAGATACATGCAATATGTTTGGTTTAGAGATTATAACTTTCAAGGGTTTATTTCTATAATATCATTAATACTTGAATAAATGATGTCTAATCCTTTAATAAGTTTATTACCACAACTATGGTATTACATATGATCAGTAAAGTTATGTGTTATTATTGGGTGTTATGTGGAAGATAAATAATTAGATCAAATAAAAGCTTCACATCTGGCGCAGAGTCTGATGGCATGTATCAAGACAAGATACACTCATCTATTTCTGGTAATTGACACATCCCTCTGGATGATTCTGTTACCATGGAAACAAAATTACAAAACAGTAAGAAGCATTCCTCAGATATTTATCAGTAGCATCCCCCACCAGGTGGCTTGAGTTTGAGAAAATATGGGCTACATGCCAAGGTTAATTAAAGGGGCATGGCATAAGTTGTCAAACTCCAACTATGAGCTCAGCAGGTCACATGGGATCATCGATAGTTATAGAATGTAATGTTCTAGCTATCAATACTGAATAATGAATCATTCTTTTAGTCAATCATCAAGATAAAGATCAAGACTTAAGCTGACCTTTGGTTAAATCTCTTAGGAAATCACTGTTTTATTAGCTAGATTTGCATATGTTTACTTTATAGATTCCAGATTTACCCCTTTATCAGAGAAGAATGGTCTCACAAGTGGACTTCAAGAAAAGAAGATAAAAATTCATATAAACTTATTTCTCATACAACAATAAGAAGATGTAAACCCTATTTTTGGTGAATGGATTGGTTATAAAAATCTGATGCACATTTTTACAGTTTAACCTTTCTAGTGTCATTGTATATATACTGTAACAAAATAAAGGGAGTTATTGTATTTTCCTATCTTAACTTAAACAGTATGATATATAATGACTTCTGAACAAGTTTTAAGGGTGGAGTTATGTTACATACTTTTAATAAGAGTATCAGGTGCTTCACTTCTACAGTAACAGGTTTATCTAGGCTATGGATATCTTAATAAATGTTTTTCTCTTAATACTTTTTAATCCTTGAAAGAATGGGAAATAGACAATGTCTTATTCAGCTGCAAGATTATCCTTTATAAACCATTACTAAAAGGCAGGATATGAAATGTTTTGATGGAAATACAACAAATGAACCCTTTAGTTATATTTTTATCTCGCTTATCAAAAGGCCTGCAACATTTAAAATCAAAGCCTGAAAGGCTGTAAAAGCAATTGCTGCCATGTTTATGTTTTGGGGACTTTTTTTTCATCCACATATATTTAAGAATTAAACATGACAGGAGTGTTTTCTAGTGAGAATTAAGAAGGTTTTAACTTTATATCAATTAAAGACTTTAGCAGAAAGTCATTTTTAATATGTTTTATATTTCACAAGGAGACGTTTACCAGGCTAAAGTTTGGGTCAAATATACATGTGCTGAAACATATAACTCCAAGAGAAATTATTATGGATTATCCCCTAGTAGTGTTTGTAACTGGACAATAATTTCCTTTATTGATTTAATTTTCATAATTAATTTAAATTTAACACTTCAGTTAAAACATTTCAACTTTCCAGACGCAAATGTTGAAAAACGGGAAAGAAACAAAATATTTTACAAGGCATAAACATGTAAAAAATAAATATATATTTCAGCTGACTAAAAATATTTTCATAATGTTACTTTGTCATCATTTCTTAAAAACTAAGTCCCAAACATTATTGCTCAGTTGATATGTGTCATCCTCATGGGGTACGAGATAACTATAATTATCGTGCAATCCCGAAAAGAGGGGCCATATCACAGACAAACATGACATTAAATCGTCATTATACGAACAAGAACAAACAGCTCTAAGTTGCTTTTATCCAATTTTCAGGAAACATTGTGAAAATGATCTTCAATATTTCGAATTCATGTGAAATAAAATTGCAAACACGGTGGACCGTAGAGGGTCAACAAACGTAGTAGACTCGTTCATTGGAAAGACTAGGATAATGGTTTCATCATATGTCATGCATACCCAGTTTTGAATATGATATCCAAAAAGGATGTACTTTTTTTTATCTATGAAACTAGAAAATTCCAAATTGTAAATATCTCTTCATCTGGACTTGGCATCTATCACGTTTGGACGGGTCCATTTCATTAGTAAGGTGATCGATAAATCTTACGGAGTTATGGCAAAAAAGGAAAACAAACTTATTGTTGTGTGTTTTTAACAAGGGTTTCGTTCCTCTAAATTATTTGCGCAAACAAATCAACAAAATAGGTCAGTTAACTTTGTCTATTTTTAGATTACAGGTAATCATTTGACACTACGTATAACCTGATTACCTGTGTAGTGATTTTGATTTTACGATAAATTTATGAATGAACGACAATTTTATGAATGAACAAGAGCACCTGACCTCTTTCTTAAAAGAACACCAATTAAACATATAATACCGTATATTATAAAAGATAATTCAGTCAAATTTTCAATACTAAATCAACAACTGAAATGATTCCATATTTTGTTGAAACATCGTACGAACGGAAAACGGAATCGCAAGTATAAAAATGCATTTTTTTCACTCGGACGTCTATGTTTTTTGATAGTCAAACGGTTGTCCCCCTAAATACAAAAATACATCTACAAGAACGTATGCTGAAACTTCTTAAATCCACTAACGTTTTTCAAAAGTTTCAAGCTATGTATTGCATTAGAAAACATACACAGGTGTTTAAGAATGACAGACCAGGAGCCTGTTTAACAAAATACTATGGCTTGATCTGGGCGGAGTCTCTGATCTGGGTCACAAAGATGGCCATACGCGACGGCATGAAAGCAATTGCTTTAAAAATCAAAGTTAAGTATATCAACCAGTTTTTATTTGGACTCTTACAAAAAAACTTTCTATCAATACAAGTTCACACCTACATAAATTGTTTATAGGTAAAATAAGGTCATAGAACAAGGTAAATGAATGTCTAAGATGTTATGCTGACAATTATCCTGTCACTTCAAATACTCCCAGGCCATTCATCCATTCACTTTTTATAAAACAACATTCAGTGGTTTTTGATCAGGTGACTGACTTGACTAACAGTAGGAAATGACCTTTCACTATTATGGATTCATCATTATTTATGGGATACTAATATTCATGGATTTCATGCGTATAGGTAAACAACCATTTTTAATGTTTAACATAGTACATTTTGTACGCTTGTATACATGTACAAAACATTAAAATCTTGAAATCAAGTATCCACAAATCTAAATGATTCCACAGCATCTTAAACCCAACCTATCTGGCATACACACACAAACACTTGTCTGATAGAAATATAAATGCAGTGATCTTTGTAGATAAAAAGCAATAAATGAACAGTTTATTCTGTATAGGAAATAGATTCAAATTTACATTTCTATATATTGAAGTGATTGACAACTTGCATACTAACAACCATTGAAATTTTCACGCTTCAACAAACCACACCCTTACATGAACAGAATTATTTACAAATGCTAAAATAATTGTTTAGCTATCATCATTTCATTATATTCCTGTACTTTATTCTTCAAGGTCAATATTGCACATTGATTTCATGCCTCCATAAGCCACGCCTATGTACAGTCTAGTGCATAGTCATACAGGATTATACAGTAAACAACCTCTACTTCATTTGTAATTCAGTTAGTCAGCAATAATTTTCTCTCTGACTAAAATAGCGAGGGGAATGCGCCCAGATGATCAATATTGTATGTTAGTCTATTATCTGACTGTTGTTCTACGAGAACATTGATTTTTCTCTTATAATTTGAAAGCGTCTTTTTGGCATTCTATAATTCACCTCTCAAATCTGTAGCCAACTCCTCTTGTTTATATTCATCTATAAATATTGAACATGTTTACCGACTGTCTGGTAGAAATGGGAAGGAATGTAAAAAGAGAGCTTACAATTAATCCTGGTGCACAAAGTGTCTTACAGTAATAAAACTATTTTTTTAGTCTAACATGTATAATAAAAGAGTCTACCTTGCAATACAGATATATAAAAATGCAAGATTTTTTTTAGTCATCCTACATTCATTTACAGGATCATGATAATTAATTTCGTTTCAACAAAACTCAAATCAATAAAAAGCTAACTGCCACTCAAAACACCCACATATATCTTTTCTCCCAGGTTCATATACCAAAGTAACATCGAATAAGTGATCAAAGACCAAAATGGATGAATTGCAATATTTATGGTTTGTATTCTGTAAGGCAATACTAGTAGACAAGAAGGTAACGAACTAGAGGCTCTCAAGAGCCTGTGTCGCTCACCTGTTACTGTATTTACTGATGTCGGTCTCCTTGGTTGGTAGGTTGGGTCATTAGACACTTTTTTTTAAAAGATACCCTAGTTATGATTGTGGCCAAGTTTGGTTAAAAATGGCCCATAGTTTTAGAAAAGAAATTTTTGTACAAGTTACAAAAATGACGAAAAGTTGTTCAATATTGACTATAAAGGGCAATAACTCCTTAAGGGGTCCTCTAACAATTTTGATCATGTTGACTTATTTGTAGATCTTATTTTGATGAACATTATTGCTGTTTACAGTTTATCTCTATCTATAATAGTATTCAAGATAATAACCAAAAACTGCAAAATTTCCGCAACCCAACAATGAGTTGTCAGAATCATCTGAAAATTTGTGAGGGAATAGATCTTATTCTAATGAACATGTACATCTTGAAAGATTTACCCTTAATGTCTTAGTTTCAAAGAAATAATTCAAAAACTGCATTTTAACACTGTTCTAATTTTAGCCATGTCGGCCATTTTCTTTGGTAGGCGGAGTCATCGGACACATTTTTAAAACTATATACCACAATGATAATTGTGGCCAAGTTTAGTTAAATTTGGTCATGTAGTTTCAGAGAAGAAGATTTTTGTACAAGTTACAAAAAATGACGAAAAGTGGTTAAAAATTGACTATAAAGGGCAATAACTCCTTAAGGGGTCATCCGACAATTTTGGTCATGTTGACATATTTGTAGGTCTTTCTTTGCTGAACATTATTGCTGTTTACAGTTTATCTCTATCTATAAAAGTATTCAAGATAATAACCAAAAACTACAAAATTTCCTTAAAATAACCAATTCAGGGGCAGCAACCCAACAACGAGTTATCAGATTCATCTGAAAATTTCAGGGCAGATAGATCTTGACCTGAACAATAATTTTACTCCTGTCAAATTTGCTCTAAATGCTTTGGTTTTCGAGTTAAAAATAATAAGCTAACCAGATGCTCCGCAGGGCGTAGCTTTATACGACCGCAGATGTTGAACCCTGAACGGTTGGGGCAAGTATGGACACAACATTCAAGCTGGATTCCGCTCTAAATTTGGATTGTGATTAAATAGTTGACACAGCATAGGTTTCTGACACAGAATGAATGTATTCAAATGAACTTAAAATTTTTGTTTTCTCTTAGAGCAATTCACTATGCTCTTGAATATTAATCCTCTCAAAAAAATGTTTGAAGAAATTTTCTTTTTATTTATGAAATTTCAAATGAGAAAAATTTAACCCAATTTTTTATTCACATCCCCCTTTCCCTTATTCCAAAACTAATTTCAATTAAAATATTCTAATGGAGTTTGCAACAATTACTAATCATTTAAATACATGATGTAAAAAAACTGCTTGTTATCACTGAATGGTAAAGATTATTTAAATTTATCAGTTGGTACATGTAGTAAAAAGTGAATATACATTGTATATTGTATATATAACAAAGATTTAAGTTGATTCTGGACAAAGAAAGATAACTCCAATTAAAAAAAATTCTTGCAGATATTTCTTGCTTACTATACTGGACAAAGAAAGATAACTCTTAATTAAAAAAAAATTTGCTATTTCACAATATTGTGAAATTAGATATTTCTTGCCATTGCACAATACTGTGCAATTGAAAAGACTTGCTATTGCACAATACTTAATATAATAATTTTAGATCCTGATTTGGACCAACTTGAAAACTGGGCCCATAATCAAAAATCTAAGTACATGTTTAGATTCAGCATATCAAAGAGGCCCAAGAATTTAATTTTTGTTAAAATCAAACTTAGTTTAATTTTGGACCCTTTGCACTTTAATTTAGACCAATTTTAAAACTGGACCAAAAATTAAGAATCTACATACACAGTTAGATTTGGCATATCAAAGAACCCCAATTATTCAATTTTTGATGAAATCAAACAATGTTTAATTTTGGACCCCGATTTGGGCCAACTTGAAAACTGGGCCAATAATCAAAAATCTAAGTACATTTTTAGATTCAGCATATCAAAGAACCCCAAGGTTTCAATTTTTGTTAAAATCAAACTAAGTTTAATTTTGGACCCTTTGGACCTTAATGTAGACCAATTTGAAAACGGGACCAAAAGTTAAGAATCTACATACACAGTTAGATTCGGCATATTAAAGAACCCCAATTATTCAATTTTGATGAAATCAAACAAAGTTTAATTTTGGACCCTTTGGGCCCCTTTGTCCTTAACTGTTGGGACCAAAACTTCCAAAATCAATACCAACCTTCCTTTTATAGTCATAAACCTTGTGTTTAAATTTCATAGATTTCTATTTACTTATACTAACGCTATGGTGCGAAAACCAAGAAAAATGCTTATTTGGGTCCCTTTTTGGCCCCTAATTCCTAAACTGTTGGGACCGAAACTCCCAAAATCAATACCAACCTTCCTTTTGTGGTCATAAACATTGTGTTTAAATTTCATTGATTTCTATTTACTTTAACTAAAGTTATTGTGCGAAAACCAAGAATAATGCTTATTTGGGCCCTTTTTTGGCCCCTAATTCCTAAACTGTTGAAACTAAAACTCCCAAAATCAATACCAACCTTTATTTTGTGGTTATAAACCTTGTGTCAAAATTTCATAGATTTCTATTAACTTAAACTAAAGTTATAGTGCGAAAACCAAGAAAATGCTTATTTGTGCCCTTTTTGGCCCCTAATTCCTAAAATGTTGGGACCAACACTCCCAAAATCAATACCAGCCTTCCTTTTATGGTCATAAACCTTGTGTTAAAATTTCATAGATTTCTATTCACTTTTACTAAAGTTAGAGTGCGAAAACTAAAAGTATTCGGACGACGACGACGACGACGACGACGACGACGACGACGACGACGCCAACGTGATAGCAATATACGACGAAAATTTTTTCAAAATTTGCGGTCGTATAAAAACTGTATTTTACCCCTATGTTCTATTTTTAGCCATGGCGGCCATCTTGGTTGGATGACCAGGTCACCGGACACATTTTTGAAACTAGATACCCCAAGGATGATTGTGACCAAGTTTGATTAAATTTGGCCCAGTAGTTTCAGAGGAGAAGATTTTTGTAAAAGTTTACGGACGACGGACGACAGACGACGGACGACGGACGCCAAGTGATGGGAAAAGCTTACTTGACCTTTCAGGTCAGGTGAGCTAAAAAAGACATTTGCTTAGCGTTCAGAAATATTCTCTTTAAATTCTAGTAACTATCCTTCATTAAGAATATTATCAAAATTCTGGGTTGAAAATTGTAGGATAAAAAGGGTACCCTCAGTTCAAAGGGTTGCTGAAAACTATTCATTTAATTTATTTACATTGTTCTTCCCCATCTGGATAATCTGAAGATTTTCTTCAAATGTGTACACAAAAATGTTGGCACATCTCCAACATTCTTAGAAGTGTGAAAGAGTTAGAAAAAAATGTTAGAAAAGATAACACAACACAGGTACCTTAACCTAGCTCATCAGGATTGCTTGATAAAATATTTTTTATCAATTTTTTGTAGAAAAGGCTGAAGGAGTTACAATATTTCAACATGTTCAGAAATGCATTTCAAAATACACAAATGTCAGAGAAAAGGCAAATGAAACTTTAAGTCATCAGATTAGTACTTTCCTATTTCCAATTCAATTAATGGCTCCTGTCCATGTTCACAAAGATCACTAATTACCCATGTCAGAATTAGATCACAGTTATATAAGATCTAGAGTCAGTACAATGATGATAAAACAAAGATTTCCCTCTTCAACAACAACTTCTATGTTGATATTTCCTTTATGTGTAATAAACCCACTGATCAAGCCTATCATCTATCAAATGTATCACAAAACCCATCAACTGTACTAACAGTAAGGAGAAAAATCCAATACATGGAAAACATATTGATCTATGTTACAATAGTCTAGGGAAATACAGTAATAGAAGGCTTTTTACATAACTGGGACCTGACATACCTCATTTACTGACAAGTTCAGACCTAATAATTTACTTTCAGCTGAACTGAAGAATTATATTGTCCTTGCTTTTTTTTAATCAACTACATATGAACATTTTAATGAACTAAAACTTAATCTGATTTCAAAAGATAACACTGAACCTTGAACCAGAAATTGGTTTGAAGTAATTATCTAAAACTTTCAGAGAATTTTAGGAATCTAATGTCATTCTGCACATCATGTCCAAATAAATGTTTTGGTTTAATGTATGGCAGTGTTTTTCAACAAGTTATATATGTATATATATATATAGCACCTGAGTAAACTGAGAATTAAAATATTGTCTAGATATTATAGTACAATCTTTACAAAATTTGTTTTCGATTGCATCACATTTACATGATACTAGACAGCCCAAGGGAATATTAATACAATTATATGTATAGTTCCATTATTTCAAAATGGGAAGTTCTCCCTTATTTGCTACTCCTAATGAACCCACTTTTTTTAATTTTTGATCCATACTGACATGAGGCACTTCACAAGCAAAATATGGAGACTGTCACATTTACATAAATTGGTAATAAAGAACAAATATTAATTGTGAGCTCATCTCAGTTTTTCAGGTTTAAGTGGCAATTCAGTTCTTAATGATTCTTTCAAGTGCCAGTCACTTTGAACTTGAAGGTCCCATTAATCATGTAGCATCATTTATGTCTTGACAAAAACACAAGCTCCTTTTCTAATATAAAATGAAAGAAACTTTAGTGAGCGGATATCCCATAGACAACATAAATTGGATACTAGTATCTAAAAGGTTCCTCTCCCTGACAAATAGTCCCCAATTTAAGTTTTATGACTATCAAATATATCCAAGGGATTGATAAAAGGAAATCTAATCTGAATTTGAGTAGGATCTGATGAAAAATATTGACCCTATTCTAGAAACAAGAAAGTATTCTCCTACCCTATAAGAATGCTTCCCATTTCAGATTTTTCTTATCATTGGACTTGTCATTGGTTTTTATGAATGTACACATTTGATGATCTGAATAAAATAAAGGTCTTCAATTCTTACAGAATAGACTAGAAACAATATTGATTATTTTTGTAAAATCTCCTTTCGAAATCATCCAAAAGTAGGAATGGCAGACATTGGGTTAAATCCAGACCAAATAATCAATCAGGTAATGGTTTAAAATAAAAATATATGAAATGATAAACAAGAAGCACCTGAGAAATTTACTCCTTGTTTTGAAGAAAAGAATACTTGTGACAATAACATTCTGGAGAGATGGGTAGACATGTTCACATGATTGCCAATGGATGTTAAGGGCATCTGTTGAATCAGATCTGTTTATCTGTTCCCATATGGACTGCACATGGGAACTGTTATTAACTTTTGTCCTTATCCTATGAAATCTTAGAAAGTATTTGTAATATAATAGAAATTACCTGTGTTTGTGGATGATAGCATTAAATGCCAAACCATCCCTCCAGCTTGTTGTGAAGTTTCTGACATTAACATTGGGATATCCTGCAGTTTTCATTTGACACCACAGTAATAGGGCATCTTTAGCTGACCTTGTCTCACTCGTATCTCCAGCATCTTCTACTGTGATATCTTGGATCTAAACACACAATATTCAAAAATTAGAATTGAAAACTCATAAAGGAATAAATGGATGGATATCATTAAGTAAGTTGACTGATTGTAGCCTGAAAAGGCCCCAGGACTAAAAATTTATGTTCTTTGTAAAATGCACATATACATTAAATTCTGCATCAGTTTTAACCGTAATCATATAAAATATTTTACAGAATTCAAAAGCTTAAATTTGAATAATGACTTTGGTCCCTGTGTTCAATGAAAATATTTTACAGGTGAAATGTTAATTCATCAAGAAATAACATGCAATGTTCCACTAGGTACTAGGTAGTTATCATGCATCTGCCTCCACAGATTATACTGGAGTTCACATCATTATTTTCAGTATTGTCTATTAAAGCACATACCTGGAATCTAAGAATTATGGTCCATATTAAACCTAGAGTTAATCTAGAACTTCCATCTACAATGTCATGAGCACCTAAATTTTCCAAGTGAACTTTCTGTTCATACAGAAACTGTAGGGCTTTGTCCACATTTTCTAAACAATGAATTCTCATCTTTCCCTTGGTTTGTTTTGGCTACAAAAAAGGTTATAATTAAAAGCAATAGCAAAAGAGATTCAATTCAATACAAATTTTATCAAGAAAATGTGAATAATTAAATGAAAATTACGTGTCAAAAACAAACAATAGTTATCTTTTTTTAACGGTTGTATGGACATTTTAACAAGGAAAGGCTCATAGTTCATTAAAAGAAAATAATAATCCAATGAAAGTTCTGTGTGTCTTGAAAATAAACACCATCTTCTTTCTTTTGTATCGACATTTCAGCCAGGAAAAGCTTTAATAGTAAATATTGTCACATACTTTTTATACTTTCTCACTTGCACATGAAATCAGTAGACTTTAAAAACTTACCAGTCTTTCTCCAGACAGCACTTCCAGCAATTTCATCAGCATCTTTCCATCTCTCAAGTCTATATACAGATCTGCGATCCTGCAGCCTGTCCTGATCAGGTGGGAATTTACCCATTTTGTAAAAGTTTTCTTCTGTACGGACTCTCTCTCATCTAAATACAAATTGTTTATTTTTAATTTCAAGTGAAAACTGTGAAACTGTTCTTAAGTTAAGTTAAAATTCATTGGAGGTAGATATAATGGAGTGGACACAAAATCTCACAGTAAGATGTATCATTGACTGTCTAGTTATTGCTGATTCAGCGTAAATGGCAGAGCTGTCAAGATATGTCAACCATTACACATATTTTTTGCAGAATTGCAGAAAGATTAAGAGCATTTCTGACACATCATTGACCAATCATGTTTAAAAAGTAAGTCCCATAGATTTTTCATGAGTAGAGTAAACCTTAATGAGACATAATCTAACACAAACTACTCAAACCTTCTTCTCCAACGACCTAGACCTTAGGCATCAGACATAATAAGAAAGTTTATAACCTGTGATAACTATACAGTTAATGAATATCTGAATTTCTCAAAATCTGAAATACTTGGAAAATCTTTGAACACAAGTGTGAAGATGTACATTTACCTGATAATTGACGGATCTTGCTGATATATTCCTTTTCCTGGAACCCAGATATAATTTGACCTGACATTTGTATGTCTCCATACAATCCTCTACTATCAGTGTACTATTTACAAATTTTGAAGTGTAGTTACTTAATATAAATCAGGGACAACACCTAGACAGTGGGAAAAGGAAATTATAATACAAGTACTTTCCTCAAGTCATTTCCTATTACTGTAGATACACAAAATAATTTTGTACAAATATAATGTACACGATCATGGATGTACATGTACATGTATGCATGTAAGAGTTTTGGATTAGCATGTGAATAAAGACTAAATGTAACTGATCTGTTTATAATGGTTCTGTCATTTGAAGAAGCAGTCTAGTCTACAATACACTACATCCTGTGACATTTAGGATTTCTAGTCTGTGTACACAAAGAGTTTCATCATCTTATATGTCTTTTATGTTGGCTGGTTATAAATATTCTTATATCTGTAGATGGTACTTTCTGTTTTAAAAAAATTATTTGATTTTGGTTGAACTTATAAGTTTAGAAAGGGGTACCACCTTTTACTTAAAGGTCAGATATTGCAGCTATATTATGATAATTTTATTCAGTGCACATGAACCTTTCAACAAAAACGAAAGCAAAATGGACTTATCTATAGATAAGGGAAAGAAACTTAACCATTTTTTTTTTTACAGATTTCTAATCCTATATATTGAACATAAATTTAACCTTATAATATTACAAGAAGCAAGTTTTTGCTACAAATTAAAAATTACAATGTCAAATGAACATTTTGAGAGCTTTTTTGTTTATTATAATATGTAAATGATTATTGAAGTTAGTGAGAAATATGCACCTTGAAAAAGAGGCAATGGTCCATAAACTACTTCAATTATAACATCAGGTAAATGACGAAGTTAAAACGAAATCCTTCAGTATCAAATTTTAAATGTTTTTTAAATGATCCATACAAAATCAAAACAAAATAAAACTGTTTTTTGTTCCTTTCTTGAGTCAATTTGTTCAAAGGAAAGCTATACAACTTTAAAATTGTAGAATTACAGTAAAATTTCATTTAAAAAAACACTTATTTTTGAAGGTCAAATTTTCCTTTTACAGACACAATGACATTTGACTTGTTGAAAATACATTTTGTAAGTTGACAACACAAGCCTTTCTGCATGGAGGAACACCTGAAAAGTCACCTTTGTCGATAACAGTGTAATCAGTACTACCTGTTTGTAAATGTTATCGTAAATGGTCTTTTAAATTTATGAATGAGATTTTTTATGAAGACCATAATAACAGTCAATGAAGTGTACACAATATTCATAAATACAAATGTTATTCAACTTATTGTTTTAAGTTCACCTATAAATTCAAATCAGAATGTATAGAGCTATAATTTTTTTCCAAAAGTTTATTCAACACAAGTCTCATGACTTTTAATAGAATAATTCCTTGCACTTTACATGTAAGCTTAAAACAGTAACACAACTCGTATATAATATGTATTGCTACAAATTGCTTGAATTTTAAAATTTATCAGTTTATCATAAATAATAGGTTACCTGCTAGAGCTTTAATTCTGGACCTCTCAAACAACTTTGCTGAATTAGCTGCAGCATCAAAGTCATCTTCTATCTGGCCTGGGTCCCACCGTACACCAGTGTTATTCTGGTAGGACTCAATTTCAGTCATGGTGGCTTAAGGTGCCACAACTCCCTGAAAATAAAATCATAAGATCTAGACAAAATCAAATATAATTAAGTCTAACTAACTAAATTGAGGTGTCCCATAGATCTGCTTCACTCAAATCCTTCACAAATTTATTAACATTAAATAACACTTTATGTGTCCTAAACACATCAATTTTTAAACAATTTAAAATGTCAAATATGCCAAAATATTGAATGATCAGTATATCTAGATCATAATCAGAACCATTTATTCCCAGTTCAAATTAGTATGTAACTGAGACTTTGTTGTTAAATGAACTGTTAAATATCAAAATAAATCTTTGTTGATAGAAATCACAAAATTGAAATTGAAACATACATGTACATGTGTACACAACCATTTACACATACAGCCGACCGTGCAAGGGCTGTATAGCCAGTCAAGGTCGTTAAAAACTTCCATTTGTTTGTACACATACATTTGTACATGCATTTTGTTTTTGTGTAGAACAACTTATTATTGAAACTCATTATCATTAGTCCCTAAGTACTGTACATATATACATAATCATGTATCAAATATACTCAGCTGTAATATTGATATACCCAAACAGCAGTCTGTTTGTTCAGTGTTAAAGTACCTGTATTTATTTGAATGACTAAATTTTTCACCAGAGTACATGTAGCAGACTACATTTGTTCTATTGTGGCAAGAATTAAACACAATGTGAAAGGAGTCAAATTTTATGGACTCAACTTATTGAACAGTGTACATGTGTTTATTACTATGTAACATTAATTCCAGGCAGGTAAAATTACCTGGTTATAACCATCCCATCTACATCTTGAACAAAATGTAAAATTATCTAGGATATGATGATATATACAGGATGGAAAATGGCAGAAATATATGTATAGTTTACATGTATAACCATTTTTTTTCTCACTTTAAAGAAAACAGCATTTTTCTTTTTTAACAAAATTTGTTTCTTTATACTTTGTAGTGACACATTAATTCATTATGAAATGGTTTGGCCTTTAATCTTCAGATCAAAGTTATAGGGAGCTAATTATGAACACTACATCACAGGAAATGTCTAGTACTTCAGGAAATCTACTGATAAAGTACATTAAGTAACCTATTACATGTTTGATTGTAATTCAATTTCCTCTCAAAGAAATGTCCTTATAAATATAAAATATTAATATGAAATTCAAAACCAACTTTTTCATAGAACTTCCATGAATATTCTTCACTATACTCAAACCAACAGAACAAACAGCTAAAGAAAATACATGTCAAATCATGGAATTTTATCCATATCTCATTAGTTGTAGCTTAGCTACATGCAAGTACAAAAAATGATAGTAAAGCACTTGATTCTAAAAGGAATTAATTTAAGATACATCTGACATCACCACTATGAACCTCTATTGGATATCATATACATTTGTGTACATGTACATTTTGAATATACAAATGATAACAATAGTAGCAGCATTATGACTGGTTAGCATCCTTCCTAAATAGCCAAACACAATAGCTGACTTGTATATAACAGCAAACTTATTGTAGTCAGTAACAAGTTTTTTTGTAAACACAAGTAATTATAACAAGCCTTAATACATAAATTTACAGACCCCCTTAGAAGTAAAAATAGTGCAATAGTTAATATGTGTGTCTACAATTACATTATCTTGCCTGAAATTTTATCTGAAACCTGAGCTGATGAAGTATTTTGGTTTGCATAAATTTAAGATAGTTATATGATAAACTAATCAAAGCTGCACTAAAAGCTTTGTTTAGCTACTGGTCCAATAAAAATTGGTTCAATTTTTTTATATGTATATGTACATGTACAATGTACTGCTTCTAATTTTAACACAAATGCAAAGAAAGAAGTTCTGGAGTTAAATGTAGGTCAAGGTGACCCCAAATATGTTAAATATATTTCTTACAAAGTATACATGTTGATAAAGGCAACATTATACAATTATTAAATCTAAACATACATGTAGCAACCTAACAACATGAGAGATACATGTACACAACATGTCTAGAGCTCAACAATCATTTACATGTAGGGTCTTCAAAAATAGGCAAGTAATTAAGCAAATGATATCTTTA
Source organism: Mytilus trossulus (assembly GCF_036588685.1). Taxonomy (NCBI): domain Eukaryota; kingdom Metazoa; phylum Mollusca; class Bivalvia; order Mytilida; family Mytilidae; genus Mytilus; species Mytilus trossulus. The sequence continues at coordinate 46,862,432 of NC_086375.1, forward strand.
AAATCACGGTATAAAAAGTTGTAAAAGTTTATAAGATTTCTAATTTTTTAGGGAGAGGATCAGTTGATTAACTTAAAAATATCAATCAAACAGAAAACAACAGTCACTTATAATAATAAATGCTTGTATGTAGATGTAGATTTGGTTAAAATAAGTACATGTACATAATGTAATAATTGTTCTGTCAGTACTCATTAACTCTTATACTTCACTGTCAGATGCTGAAGAAAACAAACAACGATTTACTGATATTACAGTACATTTTGTAATTATTGCGATGTAAAGTACATGTACCATGCACATGTACTATTTAATATACATTTGTACATTATTGTACCAAAGTTCTCAATAGTCCAATCACATTGAAAAACTTATCCTGGGTCCATAATTCACAAACAAAATCAGACAAAACTCAGTGCTACTTTCTGTCAGGAAATTTAGGAATCACCAGTTTGTTCAAAACCGATACAGATCTTGCATCTTGAATACACAATTCGTTTTACTCTTAAAATGGAAGGCTCTGTTCTCACAGCTTAAAATAATTACATTTTAACTATTTTATTAGAGATTACAATCTACTATAACTGATTTGTATCTTCTTTGGATTCAGATTATTTTGCTCTTAGATAAATTACAAGGTTTCTTATTTTCAATTTTTGTTGCCCTTCTAAAACATTATAGGTAAACAAAATGCTTAGTTCAACCCACAAACTGACAATAATTAAAATGGTATTTCAGATTTCTCTATATATTATGCATATTACTATAATATATGGTAAAGACCAAGACTACTGTTAATCTTATGGTACGATTACAATAAATTAATTGAGATCTAAACTGAACTGATTTGGTCAAGATGCATACAAGATATATGCAAATGCAAAAGTGTAGTTTCACTCACACGTTTGGTGATTGTATGTAGAAGATAAAATATATCCGGAGTTAATGCAATCCAAAAGATAAATTGCTGGTATCCTGAAGTTCTTCCAGCTATAGACTAAAACACAGATGCAGATGATGAAATAAAGAAACCCATCACAACACGAAAATATTATTAGTCCTTTTTCATATGATCACTCAACATTACTAGTAACAATGACTCTTTCAATTATGATTAACACTTTATCTATTCAGAAGCTTACATCCACTAGATCATTGATTGTGAAGCTGATTCAACATCTTGCATACTGTGATGGGATGGAAGTATCGGAATGCAACTTGTTGATTACGTTAATTAAACGCAATATGCACATTTAATTACTATCCAGTATAGCTATTAAATATGGGCGAATTTTACCTGCTTCCTGAAAAACTGATCAAAGATCTACTATTCGGGTCAACATGTTTATCATTTTTCATCGATACATCACCGCCATGTTGAAAATATTGGCACCGGTTTTCCCACTGCTGCAAGTTTCATATTCAAGCCACGATGCAAAATTCAATTGACAGAAGACATTATACATTACCTGAATAATCTGTCTAAGTCCCCTTCTAGCAAAATTTAAATCCCTTTTAATATACGCAAGAGCAAGGTAAACACAACCGGCTTTTGGCTGCTGAAGATTTGCGGGAACCGACTCTGTAATTTCCGATTGAATGAAATATAGTGCGTGATCGGCGGTAGTTGTAATTTGATATTTCACTACATTTTCTTAATCTACTAGTACAAATCTCTAGTTTCACCATAATCTGTGCAGATATGCATATTAAAACTTTTTTAAGATAGATATTTTGTGTCGAAATATTTTATGCACTTTACAGGTAAGTTTGTTTATGCGCGCAATAATATATCAAATAGTTCGTCTGGATGATCTCATAACATTATGGGTTGTTACCGTATTTGTAGTAAAAAGAGAAAAAATATTTGAAAACGGCATTTTTATATTTATAAAACTACGAAATACGTGACAAACAAGAATTTATAAACAGAGACATAACAATACTTCGCTGTTTAAGTCAAAATCATTTTTTATTAAAAGGAGCATTACTGAGTTGGCAAGAATTAGTAACGTTAGACCCATGGGAAATCCACAAATGATATCATATTATGACATATATATGTTTACCAGGCAGCCGATTTTACTACAATTCTCATATTTTATTTATAACATAATAAAACTTATAACGTCTAAAGTAATAGTGTATAACATAACAAATTAGAATCGCATGGAATCGATAATATGTTACGTATTTTACAATTCGTGTGTATTTTTGTCTGGACGTCAAACCATAAAGATGACTTCCGAAGACTGCCGACGGACATGTAGGCCGATATAAACAAAATATGCAATTGAATTTTTCTACGTTTATTTGATTTCATATAGGTTAGCAATATATTTAACATTGCCATATAAAAAGCGCAGAGGTTTGGCTATCCACAAAACCAGTTCAACCCATCATGTTTTCCTAAAATGTCCTGTACCAGGTTAGGAATATGGCAGTTCTTATTAATAGTTCGTTTCTATGTATAATGCATTGTTGTTTGTTTTTTTGTTGTACTTCAATGTTCCGTTGTTTCTTTGTTTTCCTTTTATAGTTGATCAATGTGTTTCCATCGGTTTTAGTTTGTATCCCGGTTTTAAAGACTTCCTGATAAAGGTTTATCGTTGCTAGTTTCGTGAGTTTGCTTTAGCGTTGCTAGTTTCGTGCGTTTGCTTAAGCGTTCAATGAAAAATAGTGAAAATGAGGGTATATTGGAATGAGGGTAAATTGGATAGGAATGTTTTCTTGGAACAGGCAACCTTCACCGACCATGGCACTGACTCAATTTTTTTTAAGACGTTTGTGCACACTCTCCAGTGGCGGATCCAAGGGGGGGGGGTCCGGGGGTTGGAACCCCCCTTTTTTGGGGCCGATCAATGCATTTGAATGGGAGCATATAGTTGGAACCCCCCTTTTTAAAATGACTGGATCCGCCACTGCTCTCTCTCACACTACACGAGCCATCACGGATGTGACATTCACATTCTGACCGGACACAGCCGGCAAACGGACACCACACGTGTTGGAAAAAGACCAAGGGATGACTTCTATACCCCCATTCATTGGGAGGTACTGAAAAAGATTATATAATATATAATCATAATGTTGTTGTTGTTTAATGATTTCTTTTTATTCAATAAAAGAACAATTTTCTTGCAACAAGTAAGACTTATTGCTTTATCGTTTGAATTGGTTTGCATTTGTCATCTCGGGTCTTTTTAAGCCAAAATATCACCAAGGATTTGTATAGTGACAACATACAAATTCTTGATATCGTCAAGTGTTATTTTTTTTTTTTATTTTTCTCTGCAAAGAAAAAGAATCAAATGCATTCATTAACCGTGTCCAAACCCTTACTGTGTCTACATTTTTTCTCTCAACACAGTGTGACTTGCCCAACTGTGATCAACTGTACGGCGATTTCGCGGGCATCTTCTAGTTTGTTCTATTCAAATAGATTTAGACGGACCTTCATCGAGTTTGGTCATATGCTGTGATTCGTAACAAAACAGAATAAAGTCGACTATTAAAGGGGCACATTTAGTACCAATGGGAAGACCTATATATAGTTTGTATACAATTGTCAATTAACTTTATTGCCGAAATTTATTAATTGTTGGTTGTTTAACGTCCAGGGGCAAACATTTCTTTCATGCATGTTAAAGACGAGAATACATTAACAATACCTACAATAGGTAGTCAAAACGAAGGCCGTCCGGGATAGAGGGCAGTGCAAAGTTGGACTTACACTGGAAAATGAGGGTATATGTTATAAAGGCAGAAATATATCTGCCTTGCAACAGGCCACATAAGAACCCATCAACGATTGTTGCAATGTTTCTTAACGTGCAGAGCACGGTACTCTCTTTGAGAAGCAGCGGATTTAACAAACGTACAAAATGTTATCGAAGAGAAAATTGGCAGTTTTGGTCTTCTCATCACAGTTCCTATAAGTGTATCGAACATAGTTATCTTTCTCAGTTCAGAGGAAGACTTCATATGAATTACAAATCATGGGACTTTTTGGGCATAGATAACCGGAGACCAAGTTAAGCGATAACGGTGCTAGAACAACATAAATGATCACAAATGTTTTGTAAATACTGCAATCGACGCGAATTTTGTTGGATTTTGAGGAAAATGTATGCACTAATTCAACGGATATACTGTTGGTATTATAACGATAAAGTGTGTATTGTATACAATAAAATGTTATCTAATGTTTTATGTTTAAAGGGAAACTTCGCAAAAAAATTAAAAATTGATATTATGTCCATTCTGTATAAAAATGCTCAAATTTATAAATATTTAAGTTTTATTCCGCTAGATAAGAGATCACCATCGATTTTAAATTTTGAGTATCAGTTCTCGGCCTTCCGCCATTTTGTTATCTTGTCCAAATAAAAATCACGATATGTCTATAAACCACAAAGAAACAAAACTACAATAACCGATGTAGTCTTAATTACGTGTCGATATCTTGTCAATCGTACGGTTGTTTTATCTGACTAACTTACTTGATACGGACAATGTTCTTATTTTTTTAATAACCATATAGTCTGTTATTTTTAAACTGTTAATATTGGAATCGGTTAAAAAGTCATAGTTCAAATCATAAATAAGTGTTCCGTGAAAATTGTTTGCGAAAATCTAATTCGTTCATAATTCTTTAAAGTAATATACTTTATTCAAATAAATTAGGATCTTCGCTCCACTGATCACCCGCATGGCTTAAGGTATTACTCCCAAAGGTATTGTGAGGGGTGTAAGGTGACACGTCCAGGTATTCAAGCGATTTCCTGTCGGGCTTGCAAGTTCATGCATCGTTTCACTTCTGTAGGTATTGATCAGTGTACACGGCCGATAACTTATAACTGAACTATCAGGTACATGTATAATATACATCTCTGTCTTGCGTGTCCGAAAGTGATATAATATACTAGTCATTACTTAACTCATACGCTTGTTTATAAATAAAATTTCTGGTGTAAAGAATATTATTTATAAAAAAAAAATGATACAAAAAAAAAACAAAAAAAAATTGAAGATATATACAAATATACGTATTTTTTCCAAGGGTAAATTTGGAAAAATCAGAGACATATAATTGTATTATATGTCTCTGGGAAAATGTAATATTTACTCGTTGTCAATAGTAAAGGACATAGTTGGATCGGTAAACGGACAGAAAGTCACAGGACATAAAGTTACAAATTTGATAGGACGAAAAGTCACAGGACAAAAAGTCACAATTATTTTTTTGACAATTGTTTGAATATATAAGAGAAAGATCTTGAAATATTTTCTTTTTATTACATCTATTTATTTTTCAGTGTAGTACATTGTTCATAAGCTTTGTTAAATGAAAAGTTTTCAAATTTTAATCATGCAAAGGGGACATTTCTTGGCACCATGAAGCCATTTAAGTACAAAGTCACTTTGACATTTTGTTTTCAGAACAATTATTTGTTCATCATTGATATTTATTGAATAAATTTTAATTACAAAGTTGCTTTATATATAAGAGTTCAAGAAAAAAACAAAAACTTTGTTTTTAAAACTATTTTTTCTTGTTTAAAGAAAAATACTCTAAAAACTGAATTGTGACTTTTTGTCCGTGACTTTTTGTCTGTCACTTTTTGTCCTGTGACTTTCTGTCCTACATTCGTTGGATCATTCCAGAAATGTTGATTAAAAAAATGTGCGCACTTGTCGACGTATCATTTATACGCCCGGATAGAAAGTTACGGAACTACAGCGCAATTTAAAATATGTACATGTATACATTGAACATAAGAAAGAAACATACATTTTGTGCAAATTGGGGTAAAAGTTTTGTAAATAGACGTCACTAGTCCACGTATACTAACTATACAAATCCTTGCGTATACTAACAGTATGTAATCATCCAATTCGATAGACTATTGTATACCAAAAGAAGAAGAAGAAGAGGACTTATTTGATTTAAATACAGTTCGATCTATAACTTGCTTTGGTTCATCGAAGTTATGAACATAGTAAAATCACAGATTTATATATCAATTAGATTGTTCTCGAATAAAGAAAGAAATTCGTCATCACCACAATTGTTCCGACATATGCGAGACTGGACGTACACTAATAATCCCCGAGGGATGTGAATATTTTCTAGGAAAGCTATTGAGTATTAAAGTTTCAAATAATTTTCGGGATTTAATAAGTATTTTCTTTCTTGATATTCAATGACAGCAAATTTAAAGAATAAACTGCTTTTCAGATATTTGTCCGCTTTAGGGGTATTCTTGCCAGTTGAACAGACTTTATAATTACATTCAAAAATAGGGAAAGATGACATTAAATTCGTTGTCTTTTGTTTTTAAACATCTTTGGTCAAATAGTTATTAAGTATTATACGTTGTGAGACGAAGACTATTTTAAAAAGGACGTCCCCGATTATGATTAAATTTGGTTGACGTTTTTCACACTTGATAAAGAATATCTATTCGTAATTTTTCGATTCCATTCCAAGAAGACCTTAAATTTGCTGTCAATTTTTAAAAACTTCTCAAGTAGAAAAATATTTTTTCTTTATTCGTTCATATTATATTCCGCTTCGGTAGAGTTATCTTCAGTGAGTTCCAGTTATTAATTTATACGTGGCTTTTAAAAAGTATAAATCTAAGTGTTCTTATTCATTTATTTGCCTAATAAAAAAAAAAAAAAAACTTTGGTAAAGCTATTTATAATTTCTAAGTTCTCCTTTTTATTAGATATCACTCAAGGACAAAAGGTGTACATCATTTCAATCGGACATATGGTTTAAGTTTCCCGTCTTTAACCGAAAATTGTGTATTTCTTAGTAAATTAACTTATTTGAATTAAAATAAATAATAGCACCAAACATAATTAAATAATTCCACGGCGATCAATTTTTATTTGTCACCAACTTGAATATATATTTTAAATATGTATATTGAATGCTCCCTTGTCTTATAATTCACTGATCCGAATAGACAGTCACACCCGGCAAGATGTGCCCGAGAGGCGTGGTTAAATACCGAAGTGCAAATAACAATTTACCTTTCAACAAGCCATCTACGAGTATTGCCACAGAACCGTGAATACACACATCGTATCAACGAAGTCATAGCAGAGATAGTAAAAGGTCAATAAGAGTACACCAACATATTGTCTTTACAGATTATTGTACTTTTACTTTGTTCACCTTATCAGTCCGAAAATATATTAATTAAAAATAAATTTATAACTTTTTGTGTTGTCTACAAAAATAATTCGAATATATACGTTTAACATAGAAAATTTATCTCATGAATATGTACAATTGAACGTCTGTGCGTTTTATCTTCTTATTATCGGATGGTTATTTAGATAAAGCGTAAGTCATCGGCGCGCTTACGATTACGTTAAAATATGATTAAAAACCAAGACTTTTAATGAGTGTATTTTAAATCCCGGCATGCAAAAACCAGGAGAAAACGTCACGACCTACAGGAAGTAGTTAATATTTTTTCATTAAATATTGAATTTCTCCTTTATTACTGCACATATAGCAATAAAACTTTGTGAATATATATATTATGTCATAATGAACATATTTAAACCATAAGTGAAAAATCGTGAATTTTCCCTTTAATTATAGTTGATTGCAACCAATGCATAACGACAGGATAGATTGTCTAGCATTTCTTAGAACTTGGATCTCTTAAAATGTGTAATTGTTTGGATGCTTCTTACATTTTGTTTAGTAAATGTCAGGGTTATTTTCTTATGCTTACTTGGTTATAACTATATATTTAGATTTAAAACCTTCAGAAAACATCCAATCAAATTAAGAATTATGTATACAATTTTAACTCTGCATAGATCTGCATATGTTTATTTTTTGCAGAGGTCAGTCTTATTTGCAGTGCTTGAGCAAACAAAAAAGAGCAAAAAAAAAGCACGCGAACCAACCAAAGTCCTACTCCTAGTCAAACGTTCGTGAAAGTTGTATTGGGTAAGCATACTGGATAGATGTTTAAAAATGTTTAGGGCGGTACAACACATATACATATGAAGTTTTCTAGTAAAATGTTCGTCACTATCGCAAGTGTTTTGCCATCATATGTTTTTTTTTTTAAAGTTTATTCACTATACATGTGAAGGCATGTAAAGGCATTCAAATACGTAATTATATAGTTGATATGACTGAATTGATGAGCCACGGATTTAGTCAAAAGTTTTGGTTAGAATGATAATAAACTATGGAGGTCCCCCATAATTCGATTTCATTTGTGATCTCCTTAAATGATTTAAAGCCATGTTCAAGGTCATTAAGTTGAATTGTTGAGGTCCTCCATGATTTATTATCATTATAACTTATACAACGGACCTCCATACACATTTAAGGACATCATGACAATGATTTGTTTACTAATTATATTGACTAATTACTTGCGGAGATTCTGAAATATTTTGAACTGAAATATTTCAAAATATTCCAGGAACCGACGTTGTTTAACGACCTTAAATATAGTGATTAGGAAATATCGAAATCAAATAATGGAGGGCCTGAAGTATCTCAGGACATACAAAAAGTTCATTTAATGGAGGTGCTGGTATATTTCAAGAAGTCCTCAGTGACCAATGGATTATCATGACTTACTTTCCTCCTTAACTGAAGTCAATTGAAACTAAACTATCTCTTCTTATATTTATATATTAAAATTTTAACCACATCCAAGCTTCCTACATGTTTGGCTGCTCAGTTTAGTTCCTTTGCCCCTTGGTTTTATTCAATTTATTGGACTCAAGCTTATCTTATGTGTGCAATTACAGAAAAAATGTGCATATTGAAATAAGTATTATACAATCTCCTTGTGTCAACTGTGTTTTGGTGCTGCTGTGAACCCAATGGAACCATCCAACCAATAGCTTGTTTCAAATGTGTTGTGGTGCTGCTGGTGATCTATCAGTCCTCAATGGAACCATCCAACAAACAGCTTGTTTCCACTGGGTTTTGATGCTGCTTGTGAACTATCAGTCCTCAATGGTACCACCCAACCAACAGCGTGTTTCTGCTGCTGACGAACTTTCAATCCTCAATGATACCATCCATTCAATAGCTTGTTTCAAATGTGTTTTGATGCTGCTGATGAACTATCAGTCCTCAATGGTACCATCCAACCAACAGCTTGTTTCCACTAGGTTTTGATGCTGCTTGTGAACTATCAGTCCTCAATGGTACCATTTAACCAACAGCGTGTTTCTGCTGCTGACGAACTTTCAATCCTCTATGGTACCATCCAACCAACAGCTTGTTTCCACTGGGTTATGATACTGCTTGTGAACTATCAGTTCTCAATGGTCCAATCGAACCAATAGCTGTTTTTAAATGTGTTATCTTTCTGCTTGTGAACTATCAGTCCTCAATGGTACCATCCAACCAACACTTTGTTTCCACATGGTTTTGATGCTGCTTTTGAACTATCAGTTCTCAATGGTTCTATCGAACCAATAGCTTGTTTTAAATGTGTTATCGTGCTGCTTGTGAACTATCCGTCCTCAATGGTACCATCCAACCAACAGTTTTTTTTCCACTGGGTTTTGATGCTGCTTGTGAACTATCAGTCCTCAATGGTACCATTCACTCAATAGATTGTTTACACTTGGCTCTGCTGCTGCTGGTGAACTATCAGTCGTCAATGGTACCATTCAACCCAATAGCTTGTTTCAAATGTGTTATCGTGCTGCTGGTGAACTATCAGTCCTAAATGGTACCATCCAACCAACACTTTGTTTCCACAGGGTTTTGATGCTGCTTTTGAACTATCAGTTCTCAATGGTTCTATCGAACCAATAGCTTGTTTTAAATGTGTTATCGTGCTGCTTGTGAACTATCAGTCATCAATGGTACCATCCAACCAACACTTTGTTTCCACAGGGTTTTGATGCTGCTTTTGAACTATCAGTTCTCAATGGTTCTATCGAACCAATAGCTTGTTTAAAGTGTGTTATCGTGCTGCTTGTGAACAATCAGTCCTCAATGGTACCATCCAACCAACAGTTTTTTTCCACTGGGTTTTGATGCTGCTTGTGAACTATCAGTCCTCAACGGTACCATTCACTCAATAGATTGTTTACACTTGGCTCTGCTGCTGCTGGTGAACTATCAGTCCTAAATGGTACCATCCAACCAACACTTTGTTTCCACAGGGTTTTGATGCTGCTTTTGAACTATCAGTTCTCAATGGTTCTATCGAACCAATAGCTTGTTTTAAATGTGTTATCGTGCTGCTTGTGAACTATCAGTCCTCAATGGTACCATCAAACCAACACTTTGTTTCCACAGGGTTTTGATGCTGCTTTTGAATTATCAGTTCTCAATAGTTCTATCGAACCAATAGCTTGTTTTAAATGTGTTATCGTGTTGCTTGTGAACTATCAGTCCTCAATGGTACCATCCAACCAACAGTTTGTTTCCACTGGGTTTTGATGCTGCTTGTGAACTATCAGTCCTCAATGGTACCATTCACTCAATAGATTGTTTACACTTGGCTCTGCTGCTGCTGGTGAACTATCAGTCGTCAATGGTACCATTCAACCCAATAGCTTGTTTCAAATGTGTTATCGTGCTGCTGGTGAACTATCAGTCCTAAATGGTACCATCCAACCAACACTTTGTTTCCACAGGGTTTTGATGCTGCTTTTGAACTATCAGTTCTCAATGGTTCTATCGAACCAATAGCTTGTTTTAAATGTGTTATCGTGCTGCTTGTGAACTATCAGTCATCAATGGTACCATCCAACCAACACTTTGTTTCCACAGGGTTTTGATGCTGCTTTTGAACTATCAGTTCTCAATGGTTCTATCGAACCAATAGCTTGTTTAAAGTGTGTTATCGTGCTGCTTGTGAACAATCAGTCCTCAATGGTACCATCCAACCAACAGTTTTTTTCCACTGGGTTTTGATGCTGCTTGTGAACTATCAGTCCTCAACGGTACCATTCACTCAATAGATTGTTTCCACTGGGTTATGATACTGCTTGTGAACTATCAGTTCTCAATGGTCCAATCGAACCAATAGCTGTTTTTAAATGTGTTATCTTTCTGCTTGTGAACTATCAGTCCTCAATGGTACCATCCAACCAACACTTTGTTTCCACATGGTTTTGATGCTGCTTTTGAACTATCAGTTCTCAATGGTTCTATCGAACCAATAGCTTGTTTTAAATGTGTTATCGTGCTGCTTGTGAACTATCCGTCCTCAATGGTACCATCCAACCCACAGTTTTTTTTCCACTGGGTTTTGATGCTGCTTGTGAACTATCAGTCCTCAATGGTACCATTCACTCAATAGATTGTTTACACTTGGCTCTGCTGCTGCTGGTGAACTATCAGTCGTCAATGGTACCATTCAACCCAATAGCTTGTTTCAAATGTGTTATCGTGCTGCTGGTGAACTATCAGTCCTAAATGGTACCATCCAACCAACACTTTGTTTCCACAGGGTTTTGATGCTGCTTTTGAACTATCAGTTCTCAATGGTTCTATCGAACCAATAGCTTGTTTTAAATGTGTTATCGTGCTGCTTGTGAACTATCAGTCATCAATGGTACCATCCAACCAACACTTTGTTTCCACAGGGTTTTGATGCTGCTTTTGAACTATCAGTTCTCAATGGTTCTATCGAACCAATAGCTTGTTTAAAGTGTGTTATCGTGCTGCTTGTGAACAATCAGTCCTCAATGGTACCATCCAACCAACAGTTTTTTTCCACTGGGTTTTGATGCTGCTTGTGAACTATCAGTCCTCAATGGTACCATTCACTCAATAGATTGTTTACACTTGGCTCTGCTGCTGCTTGTGAACTATCAGTCGTCAATGGTAACATTCAACCCAATAGCTTGTTTCAAATGTGTTATCGTGCTGCTGGTGAACTATCAGTCCTAAATGGTACCATCCAACCAACACTTTGTTTCCACAGGGTTTTGATGCTGCTTTTGAACTATCAGTTCTCAATGGTTCTATCGAACCAATAGCTTGTTTTAAATGTGTTATCGTGCTGCTTGTGAACTATCAGTCATCAATGGTACCATCCAACCAACACTTTGTTTCCACAGGGTTTTGATGCTGCTTTTGAACTATCAGTTCTCAATGGTTCTATCGAACCAATAGCTTGTTTAAAGTGTGTTATCGTGCTGCTTGTGAACAATCAGTCCTCAATGGTACCATCCAACCAACAGTTTTTTTCCACTGGGTTTTGATGCTGCTTGTGAACTATCAGTCCTCAACGGTACCATTCACTCAATAGATTGTTTCCACTGGGTTATGATACTGCTTGTGAACTATCAGTTCTCAATGGTCCAATCGAACCAATAGCTGTTTTTAAATGTGTTATCTTTCTGCTTGTGAACTATCAGTCCTCAATGGTACCATCCAACCAACACTTTGTTTCCACATGGTTTTGATGCTGCTTTTGAACTATCAGTTCTCAATGGTTCTATCGAACCAATAGCTTGTTTTAAATGTGTTATCGTGCTGCTTGTGAACTATCCGTCCTCAATGGTACCATCCAACCCACAGTTTTTTTTCCACTGGGTTTTGATGCTGCTTGTGAACTATCAGTCCTCAATGGTACCATTCACTCAATAGATTGTTTACACTTGGCTCTGCTGCTGCTGGTGAACTATCAGTCGTCAATGGTACCATTCAACCCAATAGCTTGTTTCAAATGTGTTATCGTGCTGCTGGTGAACTATCAGTCCTAAATGGTACCATCCAACCAACACTTTGTTTCCACAGGGTTTTGATGCTGCTTTTGAACTATCAGTTCTCAATGGTTCTATCGAACCAATAGCTTGTTTTAAATGTGTTATCGTGCTGCTTGTGAACTATCAGTCATCAATGGTACCATCCAACCAACACTTTGTTTCCACAGGGTTTTGATGCTGCTTTTGAACTATCAGTTCTCAATGGTTCTATCGAACCAATAGCTTGTTTAAAGTGTGTTATCGTGCTGCTTGTGAACAATCAGTCCTCAATGGTACCATCCAACCAACAGTTTTTTTCCACTGGGTTTTGATGCTGCTTGTGAACTATCAGTCCTCAACGGTACCATTCACTCAATAGATTGTTTACACTTGGCTCTGCTGCTGCTGGTGAACTATCAGTCCTAAATGGTACCATCCAACCAACACTTTGTTTCCACAGGGTTTTGATGCTGCTTTTGAACTATCAGTTCTCAATGGTTCTATCGAACCAATAGCTTGTTTTAAATGTGTTATCGTGCTGCTTGTGAACTATCAGTCCTCAATGGTACCATCAAACCAACACTTTGTTTCCACAGGGTTTTGATGCTGCTTTTGAATTATCAGTTCTCAATAGTTCTATCGAACCAATAGCTTGTTTTAAATGTGTTATCGTGTTGCTTGTGAACTATCAGTCCTCAATGGTACCATCCAACCAACAGTTTGTTTCCACTGGGTTTTGATGCTGCTTGTGAACTATCAGTCCTCAATGGTACCATTCACTCAATAGATTGTTTACACTTGGCTCTGCTGCTGCTGGTGAACTATCAGTCGTCAATGGTACCATTCAACCCAATAGCTTGTTTCAAATGTGTTATCGTGCTGCTGGTGAACTATCAGTCCTAAATGGTACCATCCAACCAACACTTTGTTTCCACAGGGTTTTGATACTGCTTTTGAACTATCAGTTCTCAATGGTTCTATCGAACCAATAGCTTGTTTTAAATGTGTTATCGTGCTGCTTGTGAACTATCAGTCATCAATGGTACCATCCAACCAACACTTTGTTTCCACAGGGTTTTGATGCTGCTTTTGAACTATCAGTTCTCAATGGTTCTATCGAACCAATAGCTTGTTTAAAGTGTGTTATCGTGCTGCTTGTGAACAATCAGTCCTCAATGGTACCATCCAACCAACAGTTTTTTTTCCACTGGGTTTTGATGCTGCTTGTGAACTATCAGTCCTCAACGGTACCATTCACTCAATAGATTGTTTCCACTGGGTTATGATACTGCTTGTGAACTATCAGTTCTCAATGGTCCAATCGAACCAATAGCTGTTTTTAAATGTGTTATCTTTCTGCTTGTGAACTATCAGTCCTCAATGGTACCATCCAACCAACACTTTGTTTCCACATGGTTTTGATGCTGCTTTTGAACTATCAGTTCTCAATGGTTCTATCGAACCAATAGCTTGTTTTAAATGTGTTATCGTGCTGCTTGTGAACTATCCGTCCTCAATGGTACCATCCAACCAACAGTTTTTTTTTCCACTGGGTTTTGATGCTGCTTGTGAACTATCAGTCCTCAATGGTACCATTCACTCAATAGATTGTTTACACTTGGCTCTGCTGCTGCTGGTGAACTATCAGTCGTCAATGGTACCATTCAACCCAATAGCTTGTTTCAAATGTGTTATCGTGCTGCTGGTGAACTATCAGTCCTAAATGGTACCATCCAACCAACACTTTGTTTCCACAGGGTTTTGATGCTGCTTTTGAACTATCAGTTCTCAATGGTTCTATCGAACCAATAGTTTGTTTTAAATGTGTTATCGTGCTGCTTGTGAACTATCAGTCATCAATGGTACCATCCAACCAACACTTTGTTTCCACAGGGTTTTGATGCTGCTTTTGAACTATCAGTTCTCAATGGTTCTATCGAACCAATAGCTTGTTTAAAGTGTGTTATCGTGCTGCTTGTGAACAATCAGTCCTCAATGGTACCATCCAACCAACAGTTTTTTTCCACTGGGTTTTGATGCTGCTTGTGAACTATCAGTCCTCAACGGTACCATTCACTCAATAGATTGTTTACACTTGGCTCTGCTGCTGCTGGTGAACTATCAGTCCTAAATGGTACCATCCAACCAACACTTTGTTTCCACAGGGTTTTGATGCTGCTTTTGAACTATCAGTTCTCAATGGTTCTATCGAACCAATAGCTTGTTTTAAATGTGTTATCGTGCTGCTTGTGAACTATCAGTCCTCAATGGTACCATCAAACCAACACTTTGTTTCCACAGGGTTTTGATGCTGCTTTTGAATTATCAGTTCTCAATAGTTCTATCGAACCAATAGCTTGTTTTAAATGTGTTATCGTGTTGCTTGTGAACTATCAGTCCTCAATGGTACCATCCAACCAACAGTTTGTTTCCACTGGGTTTTGATGCTGCTTGTGAACTATCAGTCCTCAATGGTACCATTCACTCAATAGATTGTTTACACTTGGCTCTGCTGCTGCTGGTGAACTATCAGTCGTCAATGGTACCATTCAACCAATGGCTTGTTTCAAATGTGTTATCGTGCTGCTGGTGAACCTTCAGTTGTCAATGGTACCATCCAACCAACAGTTTGTTTCCACTTGGTTTAACTTTTGGCGCTTCTGGTCAACTATCAGTCCTCACTGATACTATCCAATTAGCAGCTTACTGCCACTAGGTTTTGGTGCTGCTGGTGAACTATCAGTCCTCAATGGTCCTATCGAACCAACAGCTTGTTTCCATTTGGTTGTTGTGCTGCTGGTGAAATATCAGTCCACAATGGTACATTTGTACCATTTAACTAACAGTTTGTTTTCTCTGGGTTTTGGCGCTGTTGATGAACTATCAGTCCTCAATGGTACCATTTAACTAACAGTTTGTTTCCACTAGGTTGTGGTACTATTGATGAATTATCCGACCTCAATTATACCATTTAACTAACAGTTTGTTTCTACTGGGTTGTTGTACTGCTGGTCAACTATCAGTCCTCAATGGTACATTTGGACTATTTAACTAAAAGCTTGTTTCCTCTTGGTTTTGGTGCTGTTGATGAACTATCCGACCTAAATGGTACCATTTAACTAACAGTTTGTTTCCACTAGGTTGTGGTACTATTGATGAACTATCGGTCCTCCCTGGTACCATTTTACAAACAGCTTGATTCCACTAGGTTGTGGTGCTGTTGATGAACTATCGGTCCTCCCTGGTACCATTTTACTAACATCTTGTTTCCACTGGTTTGTTGGGCTGATTGTAACGAAATTGTCCAATCAACATATTACTATGCTGTTTTGCTATGATATGTTTACCGTATATTATGTTTATAAAAATGGGTTTGTATCAAAACTTAGTAAGTTACTTCTGCAGGCAAAACTGTTATGTTCATTTTTGTGGATGAATGTTTTTAACCTGTAGTATATACAAGTGGTGCATTTCAAAGTAAGGATCTGTAATTTATACCATTATGAACACTGTTTTTATAAGAATGAAACACTGAGACAGAATCTCAACATGTTAGTTTACAAGCTAATAGTCAAAATGAAGCCATGCTCATTATTCAAACTCTTGAGATGATCTGTTTTTGACATTACTCCTATATACTGTGTACTTCTAAAGAGATGATGATGATGGATGTATGTTCAATGTTCAGTGGCAAATTAAATGCATATTCAGGATAAGCTCATTTAAATTTTGAATTTAACTTTGCTTTGTACTAGACTGACACACTGAGCTGTTTTTTTAATGTGCTTGTTAACAAGGCAAGAATCTGCAGGAAAACATTACCTTCCCTTGTGATTCACTATTCACTATCTGAAGCCAACAACTCTTCGCTTTTACTCCTAATTCAGAGGGCTTAAGCAAAGAAGCAGCAAATACCAATTTTCAAGTATGTGGATAGAAACCATAATCTAGCATGATTCTTTAGGTTAGAACACTTCTAATACACCATGGAGGCACCCATGTCCTTTTTAAATTTGATATTCTTCTCTATTGTATTTATATGGGTTGAAATGTTATTCATAATTATTCCAAACGTGTATCACTCATTATGAAATTGGTATCCTTTATTTATATTAGGTTACGGTCTTTTTACATAATTACAGTTTAGGTACAGTATTGGGTACCTGTTAATTTAAAAGTGTTCAAAAAGTCTTTTTTGAGTTGTTTCAGCATTCAAGTGGTTACACAAAATGTATAATTTCGCTACATATTTGTTTTTCTGAATTATCATTGAACTTCATGTTTAGCATCCAGCTGAAAATCCATATTCAGGATTAGAATATGCTACCTATTATCTACTTATATGTTATCCCTTCTGCATAAAATATTCTGAAGTCCTTCAAATTTTCATTATCAAATGCCAAGTGCTTAGCTGAGAAGCAGCAGATGCTTGATTTTATGTCTTGTTTTAAAAATAACATAAATTTCATATTTGAGAGCAGTAATTTTAGGCAACATTGAATATATAGTCGAATTAAGTAAACATGCAAAGGCGTAGCTTCCAGTCAGGTGACTGAGGCAGCCAAACAGCAGCTAACTTGGTCAAGACATATCTTCATATCTATGATGAAATAAACTGAAACACCTATTACATATTTTAATAGGTCCCTATGACTGAAATAAGAAAATTGATAGGATTTTGTTTGCATCAATAGACATCTGACTCAGCAGATTCAGAAATCAAGCTATAATATGGAATTAGGGAAGCCATAATCTTTTTTCTTCATTGATTGTAGTTGTAAATAACATATTATGATATAAATTTAACTATATGACCAGAAGGATAGGATTGGATTGGAATCTTTTTTGGTTAATGAGGTAGCATATTACATTCTTTGGCTCACTATAGAGCAAATAACATTTTGAGAAATCAGGAGGGATCAAATGCTTTGAATATTAAAGCAACAAAGTAAGATGAGAGATATAGGTTCTGAAGAGCATCTTGTTTCAATAAATGATGTGAGGCATGCATCATCTTCGATGCATTTATTGCAGACTATGCAGTATTGTTTTTTTCTCATTGTTGAAGGCCATATGGTGGCCTATAATTGCTGAACACAACCTCATTTTAATTCTGGTGGAAAGTTGTCTCATTGGTAATAATACCACATATCTTCATTATAATATTATAGACATATTTTCCAAACAATACCTTAAAAGGAAACCTCTACTGTTTTAATAAATAAAGTTTTTTAAGGTTTTAGTATTGTATTCATTTTCATTAGTATAAAGTTCTTTGAAGTGATTATTTCTGAATTCAATCATTTGTTATTATTTGCTTTATAATTCTGTATGAGAAATAAGAAGCTTTAATAAAAGCAGATTCACCACCCAGGACATTGACACCAATAAATAACACTTGTACTTGTAAGGAAATCTTATATTGAATTTAGTTCCAATGCTTTTGGTACATTTGTAGATATGAACAAATAATAAATGTAATATGCATATTATGGGAACCTTATTTAAACTAGCTTATATTGCAAATGTATATAAAAAAAATACAAGTTGAATGATTGTGATGTTTATCTAGATTTAACACCTGTTCAGTAAAATGTATAGATATATATTGACTGATAGCTTGGGGTTTTATGTCTTGGCAAATCTTTGATGCATATTCAAGACAAAATATATATATGGTGTACAGTGGTAGATTGATTGGGCTGGGGTGCAGGTCCCTTCATCAAGATACATATATTGTTTGATGTCTTTTTTCAAATCTTGCATTCCCAGCTTTAACTAGTATGGGAAACCCCACCCCCCTTTTTCCCAAAATGCTAAATTTGCATCCGGTGTATAATTCATAATGAAGGTTGTTTGATTTTTAGCAATTGAAATCATAAGATAAAAAGAGATTTTTTTATTATAAATAGAATCATACGTCAGTGTAAATATTACATAATACATTAAAAGCCATACATGTAATTTATATATATATATCACATGGTTTCACATGGTTAATCAACCCTACATAATTACTTTGCATTTGTAATCCATAAAATGTCATCTATAATTGGAACTTTCATATCCTGTTATATCTATAATGATTAGTCTCACACAATGTTGAAACATTTCAATCTAAGTCCTTAATATGATTAGCCATCTGTCGTCAATCTTCAGGACATTTATTAGGATCTTTACAGCAATAATAGTGAACAATCACACCATTGGGATATCTCACAAATGCACTGAAAAACAAAGAATAGATAATTAGTAGAAAAGTAAAATAATCAATTGTTATTATAAAATGATATATTTATGATTGCATTGTGATTTTTTTATGAGTAGTTTGGCACATACTACTCCTGTAACTATACATATAGAAATATGATGGTGATGGTAGCTATATGTTGTTGAACAGTTCAATTACATTAATCATTTTTACTCTAGCAAATTATTATGCGTTTAGGAAATAATTCATTAATAATTAAACTGCATGAATATTTTAAAATAAAACTTTTTATTAAACAATATTTCATATCCAATAAAAACTTTCTCTGAAAACAGAATTCTGATGATCTCTGAGAATATAAAAACACCATATGTACACCAGACAAAAATTTCAATAAGTGTCATCTTTTCAAAACTTTTATAGAGATATGATGTATAGTCTATCTCATGTTTTTTTTCCTCGTAATAATTGATTTTTACTCTATTAATGTTTTACAATAATTTACAAGCAAGATTCAAATGAATCCAATCATTGAAATGCATCTAATCATTAGAATAAATTTCATGTAATTAGACAAACATAACATGTCAGGAATATGGAGCACCTAATATTGAATAAACAAACAAATTGTTTTAACAATAATCGGTAAATTTTGACATTCAAATAACAAGGCATCATAAAATAATGTCGAAAGAAGGTAAAACAGGGATATTTTTACTCCAAAGTCAGAGATTTGACCTCCATTTCAGAAGTCTGAAAGAGAGATATTAAACCAAATTTTTGAAAAATATGTTTGGAGGCTCTCATTGATATGGAGAATTAATGCTTGTTAATTTGTGACTAGCACAATTTGAAAACCAAAATAAGCCTACATATATGCTTGATTTTGGGCTACATTCTACACACTCTTAAACAATACCCAAATAGAGGACAAAATGGTGATAATATAATGTAGCTATGATAAAGCTATAAACTATGTTAATAAATCTATAAACTTCTGAACATGTTGTATAATTCAACCTTGATATTTACATGTTATACACATTTATTTAAAGTCCGTTCACATGATGTGTATTTCCCTATTTCCCGGGATATAAAATAACAATAACTAAGCAATTTTCTATCCCAGTTAATCCAATAATTCTTATTCAGAAGCTGACAGTCTACTACTGTTTTGTATACCTTAACTACACAGACAGGTTAATGTCCTGAGAATGGCTTGGGGCTACTGATGACCATGTATGGTCATTATCTGGACATAAAAATCAATGATAACTGTATAAGTATCTACACAGTGTTGTATATGTAAGACTTGTCAGTGTTATACAGTAGCTGTCAACTTCAGGCATGTTCTTGACAGTACTTCAGTTCTTACAACTTCCTCATCTTACAGTTGACTACAGCTGAATACAAAAGACTGAGATTGAAAAAATATAAAGTGGTGTATATGAATGCCTATTTAAAAATTCAAAATATGACTTCCCCAAAATCACTTGCCCTCTAAAAGTAAAAGTCACATACTAAAATTTAAAGGTTAACAAAATTTTTCATATCAGATAATGACACAATGCTTATCTTTGCTAGCGAAGATGCACAAAAACCACAATGCTATAACAATAGTCAGTTTGTAATTTGCAAGAGTTTACATTTGTAATAAAGAAGCAGTTATGACTACATAATCAGCTTTGTTGGTCAAATTTACCTGACCAACCATTTGAAATTCAGGGGCGGATGCAGGAATTTTCGAAAGGGGGGGTGCTAACCCAGGGCAAAAGGGGGGGTGCAAAACATATGTCCCGATACAAATGCATTGATCGGCAAAAATAAAGGGGGGTGCACACCCCCGGAACCCCCCCTCTGGATCCGCCACTGAAATTAGAAACAGGGTCAACTAAAATAGCATTACCCTTCTTCTATGGTTACATTTACAATCTACTCAGCAAATTTACTATACATGGGCCCCTCCTGCTACTTATTACATGTGTGTTTAAAACTATTTGTATTTATTTCTTTTTGATTACTGCACATTTCTTATGTACTGAGACTTATTGGTAACCAAGGATTTATACTTATTATTTTGTAAATCCAGGTAAAATCCAATGATAAAATCCAAATGACAATATACAGATGTCATCTATGTTATTTTAGGTATGCAACAAATATAGATTTAATCATTAGTCATTCACAAGGACATTTATTGTAAAATTTTCTGTTCAAACTTTTACTTATAATATATATGCAGCATCTGCATCATTTTTTTTAACATAGACTTGTTTTTCAAAATCTGGATAATTGTTTATGGTATATAATTATCAAGTTTATTCTGTTGATCTAAAGTTACAATTTAAATTTTGCTTAATTTTTTAGGCTTTCTGTATACCTACAAAAATGAAAATTCTTCATTAGTGCAACTTTTCAGAGGTCGTCTGTCCTATAGTCCTTACATTGGGTAATGATATTAAGTTGTAATGCATTGATGCAAAGATTTTTGCATGTATTATATCTTATATCCCTTTAAAAACTTTAAATGCATATTACATAACATCTTGTGAATAAAACTCCAACAGTCTCTGTCTAAGAAGAGTGTCTAACAGCTCTATTTATATATACGGTAAAATATCTTGGTCATGTTGTGTGTAGAATTATAAATATGGCTGGCCCCTTTACTCTTACCAAATATAGACTAACTCTATATGGTGCAGTAAGTTACCGGTAATCTCTTTCTTAACCTCTTGTTCAAGGTGCATAAACATTAACAGACTCTAAACTTGAATTAAACCCAATTATAATGCTAGAACATGCTGTGCTCCTCACAGATATAAATATATCTACCTGTTTATTTCACCTGTTTGTTTACATTTCCTCCTTCTCAATAATGCATATATAAATACAAGATAATAAACCTGAATAGAAATATAACCTTCAAGCCAAATATCTGAGTCACAACCCAGCTATATAATGTAATTGCCTTATTGATTTTACCCAGCTATAATGGGATGGTTAGTCAAACATAATTTTCAGAAGTCAGTTGCTTTAAAAGCCATAAAAACAGGTTGTAACACTCAATAGCAGTTATTTGAGGTAGTTATTATAGAATCTTGATTAAACCACAATAATGAACTATTTATCACTTGGTGGAGCTTAATTCAGAACATAATTGATTCTGTGAAATTGGTTAAACATTTCCTGTAATTTACATAGAAATTAAACAAAGATGATGTTTAATTAAATATTGCTGTTTTCAAAGTTATCTTAACCCAAATCTCAGAAAAATTCTAAGAATAAGCAATTTTAATAGGATTATTAAAACCATATATGCTATTATAGGAAAAAAAAACATCTTTTGAATTAAATGAATGAAATCAACAAATCTTAGTCATCCTGTAATTTCTATTATTAAACAAGAGCATTTCGTAAGAACTAACGCAGTAAATGATGATTTTTTGTTAAAAATTAGAATGCTAAACTAATGTTCTATGAACATTAATAAGATTCAAACTGTTTCAATGCATCATCAGAAACACATAAAGTGTATTTTAATGTTACAATTTATCATATATAAACACCAATTTATTAGTTTCTCTGTCATATTTCACTTTCTATATTAACCAATCGAAAGCTGATCCAAAAATAAAATCAATATAAATACAAGTATATTGCATTTTGCTATCAATATGTTAGCAATATATTACACATTATTATCTAAATTGCTTTTGCATACCACTTCTTAATTCATAGTGTCTATCAATGGAAAGTCTTTTTAAGCAACCAGCGGAGTTTTCTGGTCAGGGCTAAGAACTTTTCCTATGTATTTATCTCTCAATTAAAGAAAAGACAAGTATATTTAACTCCATTAAACCTGCACTATTACAAATAAACCCCATTCATGCACATCTTTAATGGATACACAATCTTTATTTCTGTAATAATCATTGAAGTTCATTAACTCATCTTAGTTGAATCCAGGGGTTTTCTCCTTACATAGATCAATAATTTGACATTACTGTCTGACAGAACTATTGTTATTTTGTGTACATCTTCATAGGCATTGCATTTCATCTGATTTATTATATGTCTGTGTGTAGACATACATTCTATAGTTAGCTGGAAGAAGAGACATACAAACTTTGGTTGCAGAATAAGGGAAGTAACCCAATCTAAATTTGATCTTCTCTATTGAAAGTTGCTATACTTTGTTCAAATTTCAAGGTTTTTCTAAATTTTCATAAATATCAAAAGATAACCAATCTAAAAACACAGGCTTTTCCCAGTTTTAGTGAAGAAATGCAATCCTTTATATTTTAACTAGTTTCAAAGTATTGCCAAACAAGACAAGAGGCTCTCAAGAGCCTGAATCGCTCACCTTAATTCTTTTGGTTAAATCTCTCATCAATGATTATTTTGGCTTTTCAATTTATTTAAATGTTTTTTGGATCGTCCTATTTTCTTCAAAAGCCAAAAAAAATAATCATTTTCTCCTATGTTCTATTTTAGCCATAGTAGCTATGTTTCTTGACATACAAGGAAATAAAATATAAAATTTATACTAAATACTCTGAAACTCATTTCGCCTAAGTTTGGCTGAAATTGATACAGCAGTTTCAAAGGAGAAGATTTTTTAAAGTAAGTCAACATGATGAACAAATTGCGAAAAAAAGTCCTTAAAGGGCAATAACTCCTTAAGGGGTCAATTGACAATTTTGGTCAAATTAACTTAATTGAAGATCTTACTTTGCTGAACATCATTGCTGTTTACAGTTTATTTCTATCTATAATTATATTCAAGATAATAAACAAAAACAGCAAAATTTCCTTAAAATTATCAATTCAGGGGCAGCAACCCAACAACAGGTTGTCTGATTCATCTGAAAATTTCAGGGCAGATACATTGTAGATCTTGACCTGATAAACAATATAACCCCAGGTCAGATTTGCTCTAAATGCTTTGGTTTTTGAGTTATAAGCCAAAAACTGCATTTGACCCCTATGTTCTATTTTTAGCAATGGCAACCATGTTTGTTGATAGATCATAACTTCGGATACAATTTACAAACTAGATACCCTAAGGAACATTCAGTTAAAGTTTGGAAGTATTTGGCCGATTAGTTTCAGAGGAGAAGAATTTTGTAAAAGATTTTTAAGATTTACGAAAAATGGTTAAAAATTGACTATAAAGGGCAATAACTCCTAAAGGGGTCAACTGACCATTTCCGTCATTTGACTTATTTGTAAATCTTACTTTGCTGAACATTATTGCTGTTTACAGTTTATCTCTATCTATAATAATATTCAAGATAATAACCAAAAACAGCAAAATTTCCTTAAAATTATCAATTCAGGGGCAGCAACCCAACAACAGGTTGTCTGATTCATCTGAAAATTTCAAGGCAGATAGATCTTGACCTGATAAACAATATAGCCCCGGGTCAGATTTGCTCTAAATGCTTTGATTTTTGAGTTATAAGCCAAAAACTGCATTTGACCCCTATGTTCTATTTTGAGCAATGGCGACCATGTTTGTCGATAGATCATAACTTCGGATACAATTTACAAACTAGATACCCTAAAGAACATTCAGTTAAAGTTTGAAAGTATTTTGCCCAGTAGTTTCAGAGGAGAAGATTTTTGTAAAAGATTACTAAGATTTACGAAAAATGGTTAAAAATTGACTATAAAGGGCAATAACTCCTAAAGGGGTCAACTGACCATTTCCGTCATGTTGACTTATTTGTAAATCTTACTTTGCTGAACATTATTCCTGTTTACAGTTTATCTCTATCTATAATAATATTCAAGATAATAACCAAAAACAGCAAAATTTCCTTAAAATTACCAATTCAGGGGCAGCAACCCAACAACGGGTTGTCTGATTCATCTGAAAATTTCAGGGCAGATAGATCTTGACCTGATAAACAATATAACCCCATGTCAGATTTGCTCTAAATGCTTTGGTTTTTAAGTTATAAGCCAAAAACTGCATTTGACCCCTATGTTCTATTTTTAGCAATGGCGACCATGTTTGTTGATAGATCAATACTTCGGATACAATTTATAAATTAGATACCCTAAGGAACATTCAGTTAAATTTTGAAAGTATTTGGCCTAGTAGTTTCAGAGGAGAAGATTCTTGAAATAGTTTACGACGACAGACGACGGACGACGGACAACGGACGACAGACGACGGACGCCAAGTGATGGCATAAGCTCACTTGTCCCTTCGGGACAGGTGAGCTAAAAAGGTATGCCAAAACAGGGGAACAAAAATCATTTTTAAAGGCAATTACAACTTGAGTCTTCTGAAAATTTCAGCTATTTGACCTAATTGTAGGTCTTGTTATGCTGATAAATTTTTCTGTTTACAGGTTTTCTTTATCTTCTAGAGTTTTTTGTCAAAATAAAAAAAAAACCTAGAGGCTCTCAAGAGCCTGTGTCGCTCACCTGTCACTGTATTTACTGATGTCAGTCATCTTGGTTGGTAGGTGGGGTCATTAGACTCTTTTTTTAAATAGATACCCTAGTAATGATTGTGGCCAAGTTTGGTTAAATTTGGCCCATAGTTTTAGAAAAGAAGATTTTTGTACAAGTTACAAAAATGACGAAAAGTGACTTATTTGTAGATCTTGCTTTGCTGAACATTATTGCTGTTTACAGTTTATCTCTATCTATAATAGTATTCAAGATAATAACCAAAAATGCAAAATTTCCTTAAAATTACCAATTTTAGGGCAGCAACCCAACAACTAGTTGTCGGATGGACATCTAAATCTTGAAAGATTTGCCCTAAATGTCTTAGTTTCAAAGATATAAATCAAAAACTGCATTTTACCACTATGTTCTAATTTAAGCCATGTCGGCCATTTTGTTTGGTAGGCGGGGTCATCTGACACATTTTTTAATATATATACCACAATGATAATTGTGGCCCAGTTTGGTTCGATTAGGCCATGTAGTTTCAGAGGAGAAGATTTTTGTAAAGTTACAAAAAATGACGAAAAGTTGTTAAAAATTGACTAAAAAGGGCAATAACTCCTTAAGGGGTTGACTGACAATTTTGGTCATGTTGACTTATTTGAAGGTCTTACTTTGCTGAACATTATTGCTGTTTACAGTTTATCTCTATCTATAAAGGTATTCAAGATAATAACCAAAAACTGCAAAATTTCCTTAAAATAATCAATTCAGGGGCAGCAACCCAACAACAGGTTGTCCGATTCGTCTGAAAATTTCAGGGCAGATAGATCTTGACCTGATCAACAATTTTACCCCCATGTCAGATTTGCTGTAAATGTTTTGGTTTCAAAGATATAAGCCAAAATATACATTTTACCCCTGTGTTCTATTTTTAGCCATGGCCGCCATCTTGGTTGGATGGCCAGATCACCGGACACATTTTTATAACTAGGATGATTGTGGCCAAGTTTGGTTAAATTTGGCCTAGTAGTTTCAGAGGAGAAGATTTTTGTAAAAGTTTACGGAAGACGGACGCCAAGTGATGAGAAAAGCTCACTTGACCTTTCAGGTCAGGTGAGCTAAAAAACGTATACATGAATGGATGTTCCCTTAGGGACAATAACTCTTTAGGAGTTAGTGACAATTTCAGATAAGTTGAATGTTTTGTATATCTGGTAATACTGATCCTATTCTATGTCTAAAGATATACTCTATTTATTCATTTAAAAGATCATTGTAAAAAATGATAAAAAATAAACATTTTAAAATGAAGCAAAAACTTCAATAAGCAAAATAGCGTGTTAGTAGATCTTGACATTTAGAATATTTTGTCCTATTAAATTTCTCTTTAAATTTGATAGCACATTCCTGCATTTAACCTCTATGGTCCATTTTAACTTTACAATCATATTGGATACACCAAAGATGTTTGTTGCCAAGTTTGGTTCAGTTTGGCCCAATAATTTCACTGTTATCAATAGCAGATGACTAACAAGTTGAAGGTAAATGATTCAGTATTAAAACCAACATAAGTATTGTAGTTGTCTTTGCTGTTATAAACATGATGCTTGTTTTGCTGTTATGAAAATGATGCTTGTTTTGCTGTTATGAAAATGATGCTTGTTTTGCTGTTATGAAAATGATGCTTGTTTAGCTGTTATGAAAATGAAAAATTATGCTAATAAGTTTTCTTCTATGAGATCGTGTATTTTATGACTAACAATTTATGTGTCTGTTCTGAACCAAATATAAGAATTCAGCTAAGAGGTCATGTATTATTCAGGAAAACAATTCATGTTGCAAACATATTGACTGCTTAATCAATACATTTTTTGTATTTTCTTTGACTTTTTACCACCCTCCTTTCTACAAACTGTAACATGATTTGTTGAAGTAGTGAAACACAGTCAGAAAATTACATGTGAATTGATTTGGTTGTCAATTACGTAATTTGTTACAAAAATTTTGATATCAGGTGACAAAATTAGCATATGAGAAACAATTACCTGTTTCCTAGTCTCTTCTTGCAAACTTTACATATTTTTTCATCATTTACAACTACTTTAGCTTTTTGGTAAAACATTCTTTGTTCATGAACCTGAAACAAAGACAAATATTATTGTTTTTAAATATATATATATATAATATATAATTTTTATTCAAAGTAACATTTAATGCATATGTAGTACTGAACAGTACACAAAAGATTAATTCATTATCTTCTCTGTTTTTATTCTCATTAAAACATCAGGAAGAAAATTTTTATGATATATTTAGTTTTCTCTGACCAGTTTAAAAGATTCATTTGATAAAACAAATTGCAAGGTGATCAGAATTTTTAATTGGACTGCAATAGGTTACTTTGAAGTTACAGGAATAACATACAATTGTCATCACATTATTTTGCAATACTTGATGCAGACATCATAGCAGATTCAACATTTCAATGTACCATTTATAAAATCAATATCTTCCAGTATGATGAAAAAACTAGAGGCTCCAAAGAGCCTGTGTCGCTCACCTTGGTCTATGTGAATATCAAACAAAGGAAGCAGATGATTTCGGTCATGTTGACTTATTTGTAAATCTTACTTTGCTGAACATAATTGCTGTTTACAGTTTATCTGTATCTATAATAATATTCAAGATAATAACCAAAAACAGCAAAATTTCCCTAAAATTACCAATTCAGGGGCAGCAACCCAACAATGGGTTGTCAGATTTATCTGAAAATTAAAGGGCAGATAGATCTTGATCTGATAAACAGTTTTACCACCTGTCAGATTTGCTCTAAATGCTTTGGTTTTTGAGGTATAAGCCAAAAACTGCCTTTTACCCCTATGTTCTATTTTAGCTGTGGCGGCCATCTTGATTTGATGGTCGGGTCACTGGACACATTTTTTAAACAAGATACCCCAAAGATGATTGTTGTCAAGTTTGGATTAATTTGGCCTAGTAGTTTCAGAGGAGAAGATTTTTGTAAAAGATAACTAAGATTTACGAAAAATAGTTAAAAATTGACTATAAAGGGCAATAACTCCTAAAGGGGTCAACTGACCATTTCGGTCATGTTGACTTATTTGTAAATCCTACTTTGCTTAACATTATTGCTGTTTACAGTTTATCTCTATGTATAATAATATTCAAGATAATAACCAAAAACAGCAAAATTTCCACAAAATTATCAATTCAGGGGCAGCAACCCAACAACGGGTTGATTGATTCATCTGAAAATTTCAGGGCAGATAGATCTTGAACTGATAAACATTTTTACCCCTTGTCAGATTTCCTCTAAATGCTTTGGTTTTTGAGTTATAAGCCAAAAACTGCATTTTACCCCTATGTTCTATTTTTAGCCGTGGCGGCCATCTTTGTTGGTTGACCGGGTCACGCCACACATTTTTTAAACTAGATACCCCAATGATGATTGTGGCCAAGTTTGGTTCAATTTGGCTTAGTAGTTTCAGAGGAGAAGATTTTTTTAAAAGATAACTAAGATTTACGAAAAATGGTTAAAAATTGACTATAAAGGGCAATAACTCCTAAAGGGGTCAACTGACCATTTCGGTCATGTTGACTTATTTGTAAATCCTACTTTGCTGAACATTATTGCTGTTTACAGTTTATCTCTATCTATAATAATATTCAAAATAATAACCAAAAACAGCAAAATTTCCACAAAATTACCAATTCAGGGGCAGCAACCCAACAACGGGTTGACTGATTTATCTGAAAATTTCAGGGCAGATAGATCTTGACCTGATCAACAATTTTACCCCATGTCAGATTTCCTCTTAATGCTTTGGTTTTTGAGTTATAAGCCAAAAACTGCATTTTACCCCTATGTTCTATTTTTAGCCGTGGCGGCCATCTTGGTTGGTTGACCGGGTCACGCCACACATTTTTTATACTAGATACCAAAATGATGATTGTGGCCAAGTTTGATTCAATTTGGCCCAGTAGTTTCAGAGGAGAAGATTTTTGTAAAAGTTAACAACGACGACGGACGACGGACGACGGACGACGGACGACAGACGACGGACGACGACGGACGCCGGACGCAAAGTGATGGGAAAAGCTCACTTGGCCCTTCGGGCCAGGTGAGCTAAAAATGTGGAAAACTGAATATCTGAGTGAATTTTTCAAGTCCAAGGACCATAACTCTGCCCCAAAAATCTTCAGACTAAAACAAAATTTAAACTTGATCTATTACTTGTCATGTTAAAACAATATAATTAGTATAAAATCAATATCTACAAGCTAAAAAAAAAAGTGAGGAAAACTGATTTGCCGAACTGACAGACAGACGGACATAATGGAAACCTAAAGTCCACTTCGAACTTGTTGGTTGGGGACTTATAGAGATCATATAGTATATAGGTCATTTTAAGAACCTATTTTACCCTCAAAGCAATTATTTAGATCTTTTAATAACACAAAATGAAAAAAAATATATATTACATGTATTGATTATTTCAGAAAATTACATTTCCAGGAATTAAATACTTAAAATTTTACTGTTGAGAGTGGAAAAATATTGTATTGCACTAGAAATTTGTGGTAGACTAAATGATCTAATGATTTTATACAATATGCAGACAAATTTAACCCTTCTTTTCAGATAATCTGCAAAA
This sequence comes from Mytilus trossulus, assembly GCF_036588685.1. Lineage (NCBI taxonomy): Eukaryota > Metazoa > Mollusca > Bivalvia > Mytilida > Mytilidae > Mytilus > Mytilus trossulus. The sequence goes on from NC_086375.1 coordinate 46,892,444, forward strand.
AGGTTGCCTTTTTGTGACTTCACAATAGAAATTTGAGAGAAAAGCATTCATAATTGAATTTTGACCTATAAAAAACTGAGATTAAATGAAACAAACGATAAATAAATAAAAATAATCAACAGGTCAGGAAAAAACAAATTAGCTAATAATCAGAGAATCTATGTTTTTTGGTTACAGACAACAGATTTTTCTTAATCTTAATCTAAACCATACTTTATAAACTGATCTAATTACTAAAACTTGATATGAAACCCCAGAAAAGAAGTCAAGGTTATATGGCTGATGTCAATTAAGCACCTACAATTATATTGATTCTTTAGAGCATAAATAGGTAACCCTAAGCTATTACTTGTTATAATTACTGAGAAATTGATATAATCCGGTTATTTTTGTAAACCAGGGCTATAAAATTGAGGTCAAGGTCAAAGGAACTCCTGACATGCATTTTCACTATAAATTGAGCATAAACAATTGATATAATTGATCCATTACTCGAAGATTTTAAGATGTAACTACTTATGAGTATTTTAAAATGTGAATTACATAACTATGAAAATAATTGATTGTTATTGGATAAATGTCAAGTGGAAAATATTGCATGCATAATTTTAAAAGGAAGGTGTAAACATAAATCATTAAGGTTAATTTTAAAAAAGTAGGTCAGGAAATTTTCAATGGGAAAAAGGGCATTCAATTTATTCTGTCAGAAACTTTGGCTTGCAACAATCATATAAAGACCCCTCAAAGATTTTTCAGAGTTCTTTAATTGTAAGGAGCTAAATAGCACTCTTAAAAATAGGCATCTGCTTTAATATGACTCTTTTCAGCTAGGCTATACATGGTTGTGTATTCCAAATCCTCCACAGCATAAAGATAAACCCCTTCTTACCAATCTTTACTTTCAGATAGAAAGAAACTTAGGTAACCAATTACTACACTCACTCTCTTTAAATTCCATGAATGAAGATCCAGAAATTTCAATAAAAGGGGGAGGCACTGACTGTCTAAGAGGGGCCGCTCCAGTCATGCTTCAGTGATTCCCTATATAATCAACCAACTTTTGTCAACAACATTTTTTTTTAAAATACCCTTCATGTAATTCATGTACCATTCATGTCTTAAGGGTGCTCGCAGGTCTAAATCAAATTTTTTATTTAATATAGGATTTCGCCTTATTTTTCTATAAATGAACTTTATCTTATACTCAATAGAAAAATGAAATAAAACAAGAGGCTCTCAAGAGCCTGAATCGCTCACCTTAATTCTTTTGGTTAAATCTCTCATCAATGATTATTTTGGCTTTTCAATTTATTTAAATGTTTTTTGAATCGTCCTATTTTCTTCAAAAGCCAAGAAAAATAATCATTTTCTCCTATGTTCTATTTTAGCCATAGGAGCTATGTTTCTTGACATACAAGGAAATAAAATATAAAATTTATACTAGATACTCTGAAACTCATTTAGCCTAAGTTTGGCTGAAATTGATACAGCAGTTTCAAAGGAGAAGATTTTTTAAAGTAAGTCAACATGAATAACAAATTGTGAAAAAAGTCTTTAAAGGGCAATACCTCCTTAAGGGGTCAATTGACAATTTTGGTCAAATTGACTTAATTGAAGATCTTACTTTGCTGAACATTATTGCTGTTTACAGTTTATTTCTATCTATAATTATATTCAAGATAATAAACAAAAACAGCAAAATTTCCTTAAAATTATCAATTCAGGGGCAGCAACCCAACAACAGGTTGTCTGATTCATCTGAAAATTTCAGGGCAGATAGATCTTGACATGATAAACAATAATATCCCATGTCAGATTTGCTCTAAATGCTTTGGTTTTTGAGTTATAAGCTAAAAACTGCATTTGACCCCTATGTTCTATTTTTAGCAATGGCGACCATGTTTGTTGATAGATCACAACTTCGGATACAATTTACAAATTAGATACCCTAAGGAACATTTAGTTAAAGTTTGGAAGTATTTGGCCCAGTAGTTTCAGAGGAGAAGATTTTTGTAAAAGATTACTAAGATTTACGAAAAATGGTTAAACATTGACTATAAAGGGCAATAACTCCTAAAGGGGTCAACTGACCATTTCCGTCATGTTGACTTATTTGTAAATCTTACTTTGCTGAACATTATTGCTGTTTACAGTTTATCTCTATCTATAATAATATTCAAGATAATAACCAAAAACAGCAAAATTTCCTTAAAATTACCAATTCAGGAGCAGCAACCCAACAACAGGTTGTCTGATTCATCTGAAAATTTCAGGGCAGATAGATTTTGACCTGATAAACAATATAACCCCCATGTAAGATTTGCTCTAAATGCTTTGGTTTTTGAGTTATAAGCCAAAAACTGCATTTGACCCCTATGTTCTATTTTTAGCAATGGCGACCATGTTTGTTGATAGATCACAACTTCGGATACAATTTACAAATTAGATACCCTAAGGAACATTCAGTTAAAGTTTGGAAGTATTTGGCCCTGTAGTTTCAGAGGAGAAGATTTTTGTAAAAGATTACTAAGATTTACGAAAAATGGTTAAAAATTGACTATAAAGGGCAATAACTCCTAAAGGGGTCAACTGACCATTTCCGTCATGTTGACTTATTTGTAAATCTTATTTTGCTGAACATTATTGCTGTTTACAGTTTATCTCTATCTATAATAATATTCAAGATAATAACCAAAAACAGCAAAATTTCCTTAAAATTACCAATTCAGGGGCAGCAACCCAACAACAGGTTGTCTGATTCATCTGAAAATTTCAGGGCAGATAGATCTTGACCTGATTAACATTATAACCCCATGTCAGATTTGCTCTAAATGCTTTGGTTTTTGAGTTATAAGCCAAAAACTGCATTTGACCCCTATGTTCTATTTTTAGCAATGGCGACCATGTTTGTTGATAGATCATAACTTCGGATACAATTTACAAACTAGATACCCTAAGGAACATTCAATTAAAGTTTGGAAGTATTTGGCCCAGTAGTTTCAGAGGAGAAGATTTTTGTAAAAGATTACTAAGATTTACGAAAAATGGTTAAAAATTGACTATAAAGGGCAATAACTCCTAAAGGGGTCAACTGACCATTTCCGTCATGTTGACTTATTTGTAAATCTTACTTTGCTTAACATTATTCCTGTTTACAGTTTATCTCTATCTATAATAATATTCAAGATAATAACCAAAAACAGCAAAATTTCCTTAAAATTACCAATTCAGGGGCAGCAACCCAACAACGGGTTGTCTGATTCATCTGAAAATTTCAGGGCAGATAGATCTTGACCTGATAAACAATATTACCCCAGGTCAGATTTGCTCTAAATGCTTTGGTTTTTGAGTTATAAGCCAAAAACTGCATTTGACCCCTATGTTCTATTTTTAGCAATGGCAACCATGTTTGTTGATAGATCATAACTTCGGATACAATTTACAAACTAGATACCCTAAGGAACATTCAGTTAAAGTTTGAAAGTATTTGGCCCAGTAGTTTCAGAGGAGAAGATTCTTGAAATAGTTTACGACGACAGACGACGACGACAGACGACGGACGACGACGGACGCCAAGGGATGGCATAAGCTCACTTGTCCCTTTGGGACAGGTGAGCTAAAAATGGGGTCACTGTTCATTTACGCTCACAATCTGCCTTCGAAAGAAGCATACATTTTTGTTAATGTTCTTTTTTTCTGTTGAACTAATAGGAGAAAAATCGGTAATATCGAAATAAAAAAAGAACCTAATTACAGTAATTGCTTAAATTTTGCAATTATTTAGTTTATGTACAGCTTATTCGAATACAACCATAAACAATATAGGTCACCGATGAGTTAAAAAAAATATTTCAATTTTAATGCCAAAAAAATGGCATTTTTGCACCAAAGGGAGATAATTTGGAGCTTTTCAGATGATATCTACATTTTAAAAGTCACCTGTGGCCAACGCAAAAAGATTTTTTGGAATAATTTTTGTATCCTAAGATAAAATAACAACAACTAAATGTTATTTATAAAATTTGAAATAAAAAAATAAAAGTTTAATTTTTTTCTGAAAATCTTATACCAGCGAGCCTTCTTAAATGTGTTTTCCAGAGATGGTACATATTATATGGATTTCATTCACTGTCAACTCTGCAAATAACAGGTATTTTGTATAAAGACATCAATTCTGTAAAGGAAATGATAGTTAATGTGCAATAAGATGTCTAGATAAATAATTATGATATTCACATATAACAGACAGCAATAAACTCAATAAACTGAAACTATGTATAGTTAAATTCTTACCTGGAGATTTTCAGCATACAACATACTTTTTAACACTTGGCAATCTCTCTTTATTGTTGCTTGGTGTTCCATTACTTTTTCTAAATATCTCAATATTTCAGCAACAGGAGTACTTGTGGGTAAAAGTTCTAAAGTCTGAAAAAAACCTTGAAACTTTAGGAAAGGAATTGAAGAGAATTGGATATTCTAAAAACCATTTTTGGAAAATTGTTAGTGACAAAAAATACAAGAAAAAGAATTAATCTATCACCAGCAGTTCTTATCAAGCTGTCTTAAGTGAAAAAAAAATGTTGATGTGTTTGATGATGTTTCTGGTAAAAGGCAACATCTATGTCTCACCTTCCTCCACTTTCATTTAGGGGAGACAAAAAACTAGGCAAAAGTTTCAAAGTCAATACACTATGTTAACGGGGGCTAGCACAAATGATTTCCAAGGATATGAGATGTGCTAATAATGATACTACTACACAGAAAATATCATTGACTTACCTTTAGTGATATACCTCTAACTTACTTCTGCAAAACCTGTAGTGTTTCAAGGTCATACACAATAACTTAAAAATTCTGCAAAACCTGTAATGTTTCAAGGTCATATACAATGACTTAATGGGAGGGGCCAATTGTCTGCATGAAAATAAGATGTGGAAATACTACTTCAACTTCATACCAGTTATCATTGACCTACCAATAGTGTTGTCCCTTAAACTAGTCTAACCCAAGTCATAAGTCTCACCTTCACCTAACAAGACAAAAACCTCTAGCTCAGTGATACCTTCTTTAGAGACATCAATTTTTGCAGCATGTTCCTGTAAGAGTCTGAAGGCTGCTGTCATATTTTGTTGAGGCTTAATGCCCTGACTAGGATACTTACTTTAGAGACATCAATTTTGGCAGCATGTTCCTGTAAGAGTCTGAAGGCTGCTGTCATATTTTGTTGAGGCTTAATGCCCTGACTAGGATACTTACTTTAGAGACATCAATTTTTGCAGCATGTTCCTGTAAGAGTCTGAAGGCTGCTGTCATATTTTGTTGAGGCTTAATGCCCTGACTAGCTGACATTCCTAATGATGATGAGGGAGGAGGTTGAAGATACATTTTTAATAAATAATAATACACCTGTAAATAGAACAAAGTATAATAGGTAAGAACAGATGATTTCCCACGTCAAAATGTTAATCAATGATCACTGCAGAACTTTTTTTTCAAGGTTGGAGCTTTTAAAAGAAATCATTTCATCTGTAAAATAAAATTTATATATTCAATACCTTTTACCAAAACTTTTAAATACATATATGTGTGTTTACAAAATGAATGTTGCTTAATCTAAGACCCCCAAAAAGTTTTTTATAATTATAATTATAATTAAAAATAATTTAAATATTCTTTTTTTATGAAATGAAATGCATTAATCACCAACAGAATTGATAATACTTGATGTGAAAAAATACAACTTCCAGTTTATGTTTCTAAAAATAGACAAATCAATTATAACTGACCTTGAAATGTCGTTTGCGCAAATAATTTTGTGGAACGAAACTTGTGTTTAAAACTAATAACATAAAAAGTTCGTTTCTCTTATTTGTCATCAGTTCGTAAGATGCATCATTTCATAGAAATAGACTTGTCCATAGGTGGACAGGTGGAAGTTCAAGACATCAAGTTAAAAGTACTGAATATTAACAAATCATTTGAAATTTTCTTGTTTCATAGATAATAAAAAATAATATCGTCCAATTGGATAACAAAAACGGGAATGCATGACAACAGATTAATCCGATATTCTCGTTTTTCCAGTGGATGCATCAGTCTACTACACTTTTGACACGTGTTTTGAAACTTATTTTCGTACGACGTTTTTACATTTTTTTCTTTAAGCTTGAAGATCATTATTTAACAAGTTTTCTGGAATTGATTAAGAGCTACACAAATCTGTTATGCTTGGTTGTGAAATGATGATTTAATTTCATCTTTGTCTGTGCACCCCCCTTTTTTACGGAAAATTATTAGACAATGTTGTGCGATGTTTATGACAGCTGAGCAATAATATTTCAACTAAAATGTAAGAGATGATGACAAAATAGCATAACAAACATATTATAAGAAAGGTGAAATATATATATTTATTTTGCATAATCTCTCAAGATTTTTCTGGTTTTTTTTTTCTTTTTTTCCCGGCCAACCGACCCGACTTTTTCATGAAGAAAATCCGTAAACCAACAAATTAAAAAAAATTAGCCTCATAATCAAAATACTTAACAGGTGTATTCTGAGAGAATCAAGCGGTTGTGCTATAAAAATCAGGGATAGAAGAGCACCAGCTCTGAATGTCCTGTGGTGATCTCTGATGGATAATAGTCAAAATTACAACTTGATCTGTAACTTGTTATGATAAAACAATACACCATATATCAAATCAATATCTTCAAGAAAGAAAAAAAAATGTGGAAAACTGCTTTGCAAGGCAGATGGATGGACAGAGAGACAGACAGAAGAAAGCAGTGCAAACCTAAAATTTCCTTAGACTTTGTCGACAAATAAAAAATAAATAAAAACCAAACTTACATCTTTATTTCCTTCACGTCCTCGGTCAAAATAATTCATACAGTACCTAAAAAATAAGGATAAGTGCAAAGATTTATGTGTATTCAAAATAATATGGAACTTAAGAAATAGATGTTGGGACTTAAAACGCTTCATAACTTTTTCAAAATAACTGATTTGAACTTGCCACATGATGATAAACAGACCTTTATTCGTTACCCTAATAAATATTTTTTTTGTGTATTAGAATCATTATTTTAGACTATACTTTATATCTGGAGTATCAAAATATATCTATTAAAAATTGCAATTGTTACCTTTTGGCTAGAGTATCATCTCTTAAAATATGAACATAAATTCCTAATGCTTGTTCATGTCTGTCTAATCTACCCAGTAATATAGCTCTTTCTTCATAGAAACCTGAAACAAAGCAAAAGAAAAATACAAATCTTAAAAAAGTTATCAAAAGTCCTCAACATCAACATAATGAACTTTTCTATAAGTTATAAAGGAGAAGGTCCAGTAAGTCCTTTTTGGTCTCAAAATATAGCAGTTTTACAAAATTGTTAAAATGTAAACTTTTAGCTATTTGTTGAAAAGTATAATGCTTCTGCTACATAAATATGGGCTGTTTTTGACAATACAATGCACATATATGGGGAAATAGCATCATAAAGTCATGCTAAATTACTGAAATCTTCACAATTTTAGCATTTTAATTAAATTTTAGACCGTTTCCGTCTTAAATGAAAGTGGCCGCATTTGTGTTCATTCTTAATATTGAAATGTAAGTTGTATTTCATGATAATACATGCTTGATGATGAACACAGATGCGGCCACTTTCATTTTTGACAAAAATCATGTGGAAAGTGTCATTTTAAGGGACATTTGATCGATTTTTCTTATTTAAGCTTGAATCGTAGCGTTTTTTATGACTAAATCAGTATAAATCTTTCACATACTCTAATTCAATCAACTGAAATAGACACGTAAGTGTTTAAAAAGTGTCCAAAATCTTTCGTCAGATGAACCTGAAATTTGAGGCCAAAATCTGCCCTTACCGGACCTACTCCTTTACAAATTGTATGTTAAGGTCTAAATTAAAATATTGTTTGTTTGTCCTTTTCCGACCCTATGTTTTGAAACAGGGTAGGTAGGTAGGTAAAATATTTTATTTTTCTTTCCCAAAAAATAACTTAGCTTGGTACATTTTTTGTCATGGGTAGGCAGGTAGGTATAATATTTTATTTTATAGATACAAAATCTGTATGACTTCATTTTTGTCTGTATTGCTTTTGTTTAAGTATGCTTTTGCTAATAAGTTTCTGGGACTATTATTATAAAGTCCCAGAAAGTTTTGAAAAAAAATTATCATGTAGAATGTGAATTCAATTTATATGCACTATTATTTTGTTTTCAAATACAAAATATAGGGATGTGTGGCATATTTTCAACATGTATATGCCTGGAACTTTTAAGAGTTTTAACTTTAAAACACTAATGTTCTGTACTACGTACTGTGTAGGCTTACCTGGACCTAAAGGTTTTCTGTAAGAGATAACTTTGTCATTGTAAAGTATGTCCGGGCAGAAAAAGTCCCTATAGTGTTAAAATTTTTGTGTGTGCCTGGGTTTCCAATAAAAATGATACATGACTTGAAACTCAATTGTCAAATTTTACACTGCATTTATAAATGATCTGTAAGGAAAAACTTGGCGATTTTACTGCCAAATATTCTCGACTTTACAGACCTTTGGTTCATGTCAGACAAAAATATAATATCAATGCTGGTCGAAGGCATCGTTAACATAATCATCCTGATCTACGGATCACCAAAGAACATTCCTACATATATAGGATACAACGTCCATTTTCAAAATATTTTGTACACACGTTGATAATTTTGTATTGGACAAATTTTTTTTTAATGACCCTACTCTTCAAGTATAAAGACACAGAGTAACGTTTGTCATATCATGATTTCAAAGCTTCAACATTGATTTCTAACAAATGCTTTGAAACTCTAAATGCAAGTGTTCATGTTAAATGTTAACATGATACCAAACGGACGAGACCTTATACGGAAAGGATTAAACCAGAGGATTCCGATAAAAAAGTTTGAGCAGGAAATACAAATATAAGACTTTTTGTAGGAGTGGAAAAAAAATTTAAAAAATCTTGCTGGTAAATACAAATAAAAGATTTTCAAGCGGAACAAATTTATAGGGTCGGTCGGTAAAGGGCAAATAAACAATATTTTAATTTCAGCCTAATATATACTGAATTTACAACAAAATAAATTATTTGTGAAAAAAGGGAGTTAAAGATTCTATCACTGCACTATCAAGAGTGATACAATGTACCATATTCCCCAAATAGATACTTTCAGTTTTTCAAATTTTAAACATGAGGTCTAATAAGATTTTATATTGTTTTTACTGAGAGGAGTACCATATAAAATGATATTCTGCCAGGAAAGCACTCTCTGTAAGGCTTTACTTGTATATCTGCTATCATGTTTTATCTTTTAAGGTTTATTTCTTAAGAAAAGACAATTTAAAACACGCTATGCCTACAGTTTTATCAAATAATTATAATAAACAAACCATCTATTGGGAACCTAGTAAGAAGTCTTTCTGGCATATAATATTTAGAACTCTCCAAGAATTCTATTAATTTTCTTCTATATTCCCCAAGCTTGTCAGGTTCTTGGCCTGCTTTGGATGGTAGATGTCCTGAATAAAAATATACAAGACTACTTTTAAAATTTACAAGGTTATTTTCACATAATACAAGATACACATATTTAAACTCTAAACATCCTGAATCAAAAACACAGTATCCCAACAACATACATGTGATTCTTCCGGCGGGAGTCAAAATCTCCTGCTTTTAAGACCCTCTTCCGTCCCTCCCATAAAAATTTGAAATCTTCTGCTTTTTGAAATTGTCAACCTCGAAAAATTTTCAGTAGAAATTTTGGTTTACAAAATGGATACTGACAGAGAAAGTCAGAGAAACTTGAAATTGATATTGGAAAATTTCGAGAAAAACGCAAGTTTAAGACACATGCCTGGATGATTAAAAGTGAAATACTGACAATGGATTTATTAAAGTTGTATAAACAGCAACTTTTTTGTGATGCTGTTCAAAACATTGATCAGTTATATTACTTAACCTCAAGACAAATGTCTTAATGATCTCAAATATGATGTATGCCTACTACACTTGTTGCAAAGCTGACTATGGTAACCCTAATGACTTGACCAAACATATGGAGACAGCAAACCCACCAGAAAGCTCACAACTCTGTCAATTCAACACCACTGTTCAGTTAGTGGTACCAAAATTGACAATGTAGCTTAAGCAGAGATACTTTTTACCAACTATATATGATGGCTGAATACTCTATATTGACTTTTATATATAATAAATAAATATTATAAAAACCCTTATCTTCTATTTCTATCAAGTAAAAATGGCTATGGAATTATAGAATCATTTATAACAAAAAAGGAAAATATGCAGTTTAAACACCAAAAAAACATTGCGTATGTCGATAAAAATGCTGATAAAAAATCTCCAGTTATGAGGCACAAACTCCAGCTGAAAATTTCCAAATCTCCAGTTGTGACTTGACAACTCTGTCACATGTCTGCTGAACAACTCATAATATTTGTACAATTTATCAAAATCTTTAAAAAATCAGATGGATTCAACAGAATGTCAGAATGACTAATAAACATCAAGCTTCCTAAAGTCTCACATGAATTACCATCATAAAGTCTTGCATGAATTGCCATTATAAAGTTTCATATGAGTTACCGTACTAAAATCAAACATGGCATACCGTTGTAGAGTTTCAAAAGGGTAACCCTCTGAAAGTCTTATACGAAATTACTACCCTCAAGGCTCATGGATTACCTTCATAAATTTTATATGAGTTACAATAGAAAATCTCACATGGAATAGGATAACCCTCCTAAAATCTCTCATGAAGTACCATCATAAAGTTTCACATGATTTACCATCTAAAAAGTTCCACAAAATAACCACCCCCTAAAGTCCCACATGATTTACCTTCTGGCAGTGACTGTAAATATTCTGTCATCAATACTTGTACTTTCTCTCTGAGTGACTGAGCTAACATATTATGAAATTCAGGTGTCACATCTCTGCATTCCATTATTATATGGTCCTGTTGATTAAAAATATTTTAAAAAAAATGTACCAAAACGAATGGACATTAAAAAATAAGTTTTAATAAAATTTTCACTCTTTCTCGCAACTTGTTTTTCTAAATGTATGTCAATAGAAAACATGTAGGATTTTAAGAAAAACAAACAAGAAAACTGCTTAAAAATTTTGGTCATGGCTGTATTCCAAAGCAATAATAAAATAGATATTGAGTTTCTAAGATATAGATGGCTTCAGTAAAATAACAGTGATACGTAACTGATAGTTGCGATGACTTTTAAGAATGTTGTTGAACATTCAGTTAAGAGGGCTCGCGGTTCTAAATCATATTTTTTTAAATATAGGATTTCTCTTTTTTTCCTATAAACTTTATCCTATACTTAATGGAAAAATTAAATAAAAATATAGGGTCACCATTCATTTAAGCTCACAATCTGCCTTTGTATTTTTTCTGTTGAACTAATAGGAGAAAAAAAGGTAAAATTGAAATAAACAAGAATGTGTCCTCAGGACACGAATGCCCCACTCGCACTATCATTTTCCATGTTCAGTGGACCGTGAAATTGGGGTAAAAACTCTAATTTGGCATTAAAATAAGAAAGATCATATCATAGGGAACATGTGTACTGAGTTTGAAGTTGATTGGACTTCAACTTCATCAAAAACTACCTTGACCAAAAATTTTAACCTGAAGCGGGACAGACAGACAGACGGACGAATGGACGAACGGACGCACAGACCAGAATACATAATGCCCATCTACTATCGTAGGTGGGGAATAAAAAAAATTAAAAAATTACAGAAATTGCTTAAATTATACAATATTTTTAGTTTAAGTACAGTTCATTTGAAAAAAAGAAAAAAAAAGTTAAAAAAGTTTTTTCACCAAAGGGAGATAATTCCGAGCTTTTACGATTTTAACAATTAAAGTCACTTGGGGCCAAAATGAATTGATTTTTTTTTTGTTGATTTTTGTACCATATCATAAAAGTAACAACTTATAGTTTAATAAATAAAATTTGTAATAAAACAAATGTTCCAATTTTTGCTGATTGTTTTGTACCATCAAGCCTCCATAAGTAGACTGGGCATTAAATTTTTTTTTCACAAAATTCTATTTCAAATAAATTAATGCTTTATAATATATATATTATATCACAAACCAAATAAGCTATGGCCAGGTCTTTAGAAATCTTTTCTAAATACTCCAAAACTTTAAATCTTGGCAAGGTTTCCACTTCTGGTAAATCTTCAGTAAATATCTATATTAAACAAAATACACCATCAAATCATATAGTTATCCTCATAACAATAAAACTTGCCTAGATAAATGTATAGGTAGCAGAAACACTATTTCTCTAATTCTATGGAAAATTATCCCTTTCCAAACCCATTGTATAAAAAAATTTAATCAACATGTGGTTGCTGGTGATCTCAAAAGATCATTGGATGATTTTAAGGGTCATGACCTTTTTAGCTGACTGGATGGATCAAAATATGATAACAGGTGTTAATGAAATTGACAACTTCATGCAATGTGAAAGGCACTCGAAGGGGGATTTTCGGTTAACAAAAAAAGAAAATGTCTTTTAATCATTAGAGAAACAGATTCTTACATAGTTACTCGTGGATTATCAGATTTATCCAATCTCAAAAGTTAAATTATAAATCTTAAAGTCCTCGCCGAGGCGGCTCGGACTTTAAAATTGATAATTTAACTATCTCGATTGGATAAATCCGATAATCCACTGGTATCAATGTAAGAATCTATATTTACATGTACATCATATAACATTATTCTAATATAAGTTATATTTACAAAGCTTTGGTTCAGATTAATTATTTCTTCCATGTGAAAAGCATCAGTAGCCAACTTGTATTAGCACTTGACTCCAATATAAAATGACTAGGATTGTCAGTTTTCCTAGCTAATGTTGGTGGTTCACTCCAGCACTCCAGCTTCTTCCATTAATAAAAAAATTACCGCCACAAAATAACACAATGGTACTGAAAGTGGCATTTAACAATGTTCCATGTGATGTTTTGAAAATATTGTTTACGAGGAACATGGATACTATACTTATATCTACTTAAATTTGTTATCATTTTTGAAATATATATCATTTTACATTATGAAAGTCAAGAGTGCCTGCCCATGATGAAATGTCTTGCCGGTCTAAATAATTATGATACTCCGGAAGATAAAAGTTTTATACTTTAACCATTACATACACTTACATTATCAATGATCCATGAAAAATGAACACAGATAAACAAAATCAGATTTGTACATCTTACAATCCTTCAACAAGCCAAATACATATTTGACCTATTGCTTATAGTTTACAAGAAATTTGAACCATTTCATGAAAAAAATTAACATTAACAAATGAAACATAAAAATAAGGTCAAGGTCAGATAAACCCTGCTAGACAGACATGTATGTTCACCTTACTATCATTTCATTTACCAAATATATTTGACCTATTGCTTATACATGTTGTATCTTAGAAGAGGTCCTAACTACTGAAACTTATCATTGAAAATGAGGCCAAGGACAGATAATATGTGCCAGACAAACATGTACAACTTCAAGGATTCCATACACCAAATAAAGTTGACCTATTGCCTTTAGTATCTTAGAAGAAGACCTATCTAAAAGAAATTTGCCAAACTGATATTTATACCTTACACCAAATTTAATGACCTACTGCTTACAGAATCCGATAAATGGATTTCATGTAGCTTTTACCTTGATCACTGATCCATGAAATTAGGTTGAGGTCAGATTAACCCTTAATGATGGACATGTGGACTTTGCAAGGAACCAATATACCAAATATACTTATTCTTTTACTTATAATAAGTGAGAAATTTACTAAACAAAATAACTTAACTTGCTTTTCAAGCAATTGCTGAACAATGAAATTGAGGTGAAGGACAATGGACATATGACAGACGTAAACTTCTTCAAATAAAACATCTGTATACAAGGTATGAAGACTCAAGGTCTTCTACCCTCTAAAATATTAAGCCTCTTACAAGTAGTTTACACATTCTTAGCTAAGTAAGTCTTGCTTTCTACGAACTTTCTTGCAGATGAGACAATAAAACTGTTCTTTTGACGTGTTCCACAACTAATAATTAACCAAATTTACCTTTAAGCCATCTTCAGGATGTTCTTTCAACACCCATTCAGCATACTCAAATATTAATTTTAAATGATCAGCACCTATAAGTACAAATAAATACAATGTAAGAAGTTCCTGGATAAAAAAAATTAAGAATTTGATATAATGATGTTTATATGTTAAAAACGCTAATTAGCAGTAGAGTTAAATAAAACAAATTTGACAAGGAGATGCGAACAAAATTCAGGACAAGATATTTCTGTGTTTAAAATTTTGATTGTTAAATGCAAAGTCTGATAGATTCTTCTTCAGGAGGAAGGAATGACAAACAGAGAGATCAGGTCATTCTCACAAAACTTTTTCGTAGAGCATGATAATTAAACTACAACAGAAAAAACAGCAGGACACTTTTTTGTGTATATATATTAGCTTGAAATTCATTAGAAAAAGAATTTTGCAAGACTTAAGAATTTAGTCAGGTGAAATTAAAAATTGTAGAGTTTTAAATTGAGTCTATAAATCAGAATAACATACAATGATTAAAATATTGATATGTAATGAAACACCTTTTCGAGATACTTGATTTTTTTTTTAAATTGGTGGGAAACAGCTGACTCTGACTTTTACCTTATATTTAGCATGACATTATTTGGTTCTCAGATCATAAGAAATCTTTAATCAACTAATATTTTGCTAATGACCCTTTATGAGGTATTGAAGTCTTCTATGGAAATAAAATTGGGTGATATAGGGTAAAATTGAAAATGGAAATGGGGAATGTATCAAAGAGACAACAACCCGACCATAGAAAAAACAACAGCAGAAGGTCACCAACAGGTCTTCAATGTAACAAGAAATTCCCGCACCCGGAGGCGTCCTTCAGCTGGCCCCTAAACAAATATATACTAGTTCAGTGATAATGAACACCATACGTATTTCCAAATTGTACACAAGAAACTAAAATTAAAATAATACAAGACTAACAAAGACCAGAGGCTCCTGACTTGGGACAGGTAAAATACTTTAACCTGTATCGTAGGAAAAAATCCAAGGAGTCTGAAAACCTGACAAAAAAATCCAAAACCTGAATTGACTACACCCTTAAAGCTCAGAAACACAAATTTATCATATGAATTTAAAAAAAAATAACATTTCATATAAACTTCATATTGCAAAGTAAAAAAAAGCTCCATCATGTTTGCTTATACATTTGTACTCCCATTCTATCTTTAAACTATCTAAAACTCTTTCCATTTTGTATTACCTAAATGCTGTAGATATTGCACTGTCCTGTCATGGCCTTTTAGGGGTGAGTTTGGTCTGGCAGCTTGTTTCATCAACAAGTGTAAAGCTTAAAATAGAAATAAAAAAATAAATTTACCATTTCACTTCATATATGATTCATCTTTGTCCATATCTCAAACACTGTGTTTATGCTTTATCTCACTGATGATTGGAATAGACATAACAACACAGCTTTTTTGGTAAATAAATCTAGTTCCAATAGTTCAATCTCTGGTATTGCTAATAACTACTGTTACTTGAACATTGACCAACTCAAATAACATTAGACTTTCTTTTGAAAACTTGTGTATAATGACAAATGGTTGATCTATATTTTTCAAAGTTCAAACCTTTTTCCTTTAAAGGATGCCTATCTAAAATTTCTGATAATTTACCATATGCAAATAGCCAATTTGAAATAAGGATACAAGTAGGATTGGTGATAAGGCAACATATATATACGAGTAGATAGTTCAATTCACCTTAATGGCAAATAATGTAATGCTAGTTCTTAATGCCATACATTAAAATACAGAATATCATTTAAAGTGTTAGCTAAAAAAAAAAAAAAATTAACAGAAACTATTGCAAATAGCATAGCCTTCAACTGATATTCACTTACAATTTTTTATTCACAATAAGCTTAAAGTTAATTTCAATTACCCTTTTCATGAAGTCCTTTCTTTTCATAAAGAATGATAAGTTCACTAAATTTTTCTTTTTTCTTGAGTATTTTTTCACTCTCTTCCACATGGCAGCTATTGTCTTTCAATCTTAACAAAGGTGCCACCAAAGCATCATTAGTCTAAAAACAAAAAGTAACACTTGATAATTTGGATCTTAATATACAATGTAATAGTATGTCATAAAATAAGGAAATGCAGGTACTTTATATCAGCAAAAAATATTATGCACATAAAAACAGTTCGTCATTCGATAAAACAGAACAAACTACACTGAGATTCAATCAGCTATAGACTATTGACATATTAATCAATTGGGGGATCTAAAAGGGTACCCTTTTATGTCAAAATGGCACACATTTAAAATCATCTCAGGTCACCAGTCGCTTGTTGCTATACAGTTATTAACTGATCTGATTCTTGATTTTTAAAGGTAACATACTTTTTAAATGAGCTTAACCTTTCAATCACATACTATTAATTAGGAGATATCAAACATCTCAATGATTAATATTAATGTTTGTCACAAACTACCCTAAAAATCCAATGAAATCATTCCTATACCGATAAGTTGTGTAGGTCAAATATCTTGAAATTTTTATATTTTTGTCAACAGGTCAAAGTATATATTTTGTCTAAATTTATGCAAATTAAACGAGCCAAATCTATTTTAGTCAAAGTATCCCTTTAAATTGTACATTTTACTAACCTGAATATAGCATTTAAGTAGGGTTGTATCAATGATTTGATTCAGCTGTTTCTTACCTAAATATAACATTTAAGTAGGGTTGTATCAATGATTTGATTCAGCTGTTTCTTACCTGAATATAACATTTAAGTAGGGTTGTATCAATGATTTGACTCAGCTGTTTCTTACCTGAATATAGCATTTAAGTTGGGTTGTATCAATGATTTGACTCAGCTGTTTCTTACCTGAATATAGCATTTAAGTAGGGTTGTATCAATGATTTGACTCAGCTGTTTCTTACCTGAATATAGCATTTAAGTTGGGTTGTATCAATGATTTGACTCAGCTGTTTCTTACCTGAATATAGGATTTAAGTTGGGTTGTATCAATGATTTGACTCAGCTGTTTCTTACCTGAATATAGCATTTAAGTAGGGTTGTATCAATGATTTGACTCAGCTGTTTCTTACCTGAATATAACATTTAAGTAGCGTTGTATCAATGATTTGACTCAGCTGTTTCTTACCTGAATGTAACATTTAAGTAGGGTTGTATCAATGATTTGACTCAGCTGTTTCTTACCTGAATGTAACATTTAAGTAGCGTTGTATCAATGATTTGACTCAGCTGTTTCTTACCTGAATATAACATTTAAGTAGCGTTGTATCAATGATTTGACTCAGCTGTTTCTTACCTGAATATAACATTTAAGTAGCGTTGTATCAATGATTTGACTCAGCTGTTTCTTAGATTTGATTGTAGTGTTGCCTTCTTGAATAGCAATAGTACTCAGTTCCTTGTTTGATTCTTTGGAAATGTCACTAAGTAGTTCATTCCTTTTCTGTAATCATGTAATTTTAGTTAGAATGTGTGAATATATGTATCATAAAATTAAATGCATTGCCTCGAACAGCAGAAATATTATGAAAAATATGTAAGACTTAAATGAAATCTTTTAGAATGGAAACAAGACAAGAATATAAAAAATACTTTTTTAAACATAAACCAAGTATAAGTGTTAAGAACTTTTCATACAGATCATTGATTTCATTTTTTTTTTATCATTTTGAAAATCAAAGGCAGTTTTATGATGTTGTTAATCTGAATGTTTTTTTGGAGAAAAAAAGTAAATTTTCTCAAAATTGAACGTATGGGGGATAATTTTTTATAAAGTTCATTTCACATATCGAAAAATTCTAAATATTTGCAAACAGAAAGTAGATCTCAAAAGTGATAAACACATTACAAATCATCACTGTCAAGTTGCTGACAAAATATAAAGTTATTCTGTTTTACAAAAGAAAAGTGTGACGGAATATATGTCAGACAAAAGAACTAATAATGGACAAACAAAATGAATAGAATTTTCTCCATTTCTATTAAAGTGGGGTTATAATACATATTTTAATTTACTTGAGTGAGATAATCCTGTAGTGCTGATAAAGCTTTTTCTAACTCCCCTCCTTCTAAATCTGGAGGCTTTTTAGGATATTCTAGCTGTTTCCTGAATTCATGAGGTAACAAGTTGGGATACAGTCCAATAACATGTGACGGATCTGAAGTAAATCAACATTTTTTGATAAACAGGGAGACATTTTTTTGTCTAAGCGTTTCATTTTTTGCAAATTAAAGTTTTACGTAAATATATATTCTATTGTGGTAAAATAATGATTTATATATGCTTTTAAGCCTAATTCAATGGTTACTACTATTAAATAAGGTGGCCCATTAATACACCTTATCGCTATTTGTCCGCCATTACTGGATATCACACAGGTTCCTGTAAAATGTTGACGTCATAATATTAGTTATCTTGGTGTAATCAGGGGTGTACAGAATTTTACACCATTGTTGAAAATTCATACACCCTGAGGCGCAGCCGAATGGGTGTATGAATTTTCAACAACGGTGTAAAATTCAGTACACCCCTGATTATACCAAGATAACGAATTTATTTCTTATGAACAGTTCCTTTACTCATTTTGAAACTAGGATGTAAAATTATAAAAATGGTAATGAAAAATTTCCAGCGTAATATTTTTTTAATGTTCATGTTGCTGCACATTGTCAATTTACTCTATTTGTGGCATAAGTCAGAAAATTTTTGTGTGTTTTGAGTTAACAAAAAAAAACAAAAAACAAAATATTTTTTTTAATTTTTTTTTTTTTTTTTTTAGCATTTTCTTCTAATTATATTTTTTTCTCTAAATTTTGTTTCTTTCTTTCTTTTGGAAAAAGTTTATTTTTTTCTTTTATTTTCTTGGCAAAATTTTCTTTTTTTTAGTTAATTTGGCAAACTTTTATCTATCCCCGGGTGAACAAGGGTGGGGTGTTATTTACACCAGGTAGTCAACCAATCAGATTGCAGTATTTTTGTTGCATAAGAAATAAAACAAAATATCTGACGCCACAAGGGAAAAGTGATTGTTGTATGCATCAAAAGGTCAAGCGGCGGGGTCGGCTGGTCGAGTAGGCTAATAGCGATAAGGTGTATTACACATATCTTAAACATACACATCCATTTTAGAGTTATACAAAATTCTTAGAACTCTATATTTTTACAGATTAGTGATTCAGTTTTAGATTCAGATTTTCAGTTGAAGCTATTTTTTTAATCAATATTGTTTATTGTGACCTTTGGGCAGAAAAAAACTAATTCTAATATCATAGTTCCTACAAAGCATGATGCCAGAGACCACAGTTACATTCATGTATGTGAATGAAGAAAAAATGATTTGTTCACTTATAATTTGTCCAATAGTTGACTGATTGCAGAATAAATAAAAGTATCCAATAGTTTTACATTCCATATTACCTGTGCCAAGTTTAACAAATATCTGCATTGATTCTTCAAATCTATGTTGACAGAACAAATCAAAGGCATACAAATTCTTTATATTATGTACTCTTTTCTGTTTTTCGTCATCTTGTTCATCTGTCATTTCCTAAATACAAAATCTTATCATCATATCAACAATTATTTATTTATAAAACTAGAAACAGTAAAATAAACACCAGGTAACACCGTAACCTATTTTGTTTGAAATAATTTTTAAATTTGAGCTAGCCTTGTAGTGATAAGCATGCTACAAGAGACACAAGGAAACACTTTTAAAAAGGGTTGACCAACTGAGTATGGAGGCAAATTCAGAATTTCACTTAGAATTCACTGCAAATAATTTAGTTTTGGATGTAACACGTCTTGTGATTGGCTGATGTTATTCTGTTATCAGCCCATAGACATAATTAAGTCATGTGACTGTGACGTCATCAACGTTTTTTTCATGGTTTTCTATGGTTTAAAATGAAATTTAGAACTAAATTATTAGAAATGACTAATATTTTTCTGTCTATTCGAAATAACATAGAGAATGTGGTGCACACTGTTTAAATTTGAGCTAGCCTTGTAGTGATAAGCATGCTACAAGAGACACAAGGAAACACTTTTAAAAAGGGTTGACCAACTGAGTATGGAGGCAAATTCAGAATTTCACTTAGAATTCACTGCAAATAATTTAGTTTTGGATGTAACACGTCTTGTGATTGGCTGATGTTATTCTGTTATCAGCCCATAGACATAATTAAGTCATGTGACCGTGACGTCATCAACGTTTTTTTCATGGTTTTCTATGGTTTAAAATGAAATTTAGAACTAAATTATTAGAAATGACTAATATTTTTCTGTCTATTCGAAATAACATAGAGAATGTGGTGCACACTGTTTAAATTTGAGCTAGCCTTGTAGTGATAAGCATGCTACAAGAGACACAAGGAAACACTTTTAAAAAGGGTTGACCAACTGAGTATGGAGGCAAATTCAGAATTTCACTTAGAATTCACTGCAAATAATTTAGTTTTGGATGTAACACGTCTTGTGATTGGCTGATGTTATTCTGTTATCAGCCCATAGACATAATTAAGTCATGTGACCGTGACGTCATCAACGTTTTTTTCATGGTTTTCTATGGTTTAAAATGAAATTTAGAACTAAATTATTAGAAATGACTAATATTTTTCTGTCTATTCGAAATAACATAGAGAATGTGGTGCACACTGTTAAATAACCCACTACACACGTTATTCAGTGTGCACCAAATTTTTTATGTTATTTCTTCATAGACAGAAAAAATATTACAGTCATTCCTTAAATAACATCCACCAATAGTAGAAAATTAATTCCTTTTGTACCATGTATGTGTTTATGGATTAGCCCTAAGGTTAAAAGATTCAGATCTGACATAAAAAATATAAATTCCTATTCTACAGGAGTTCTGTTAAATACTTACAGCTAAACGTAATGCCAGTTCAAATTCATGGTTTTCTAACAACTGTCTTATCTGATATGCTATAGGCATAGGACATATCCTCCATATAAAATTTATAGACGCTACATAAATGTTGCCACTGAAAAATAGTTTTTGGCATCAAAAAGATATGCTATATCATTTTCTGTGAAGTAAATTTGTGTCTTACCATTCAGTAAAAAGTTGGCTATCTTTAAACAAATTAACATAGATGTTTTGCTGTCATAAGTTTTTTTCATCTCAATAAAATGATTCTGAACAGTGAATATGAATTTGATTTGAAATAAATTCTATGGTTTCCATAGATCATTGTCTTTTTTATGAATATGTTGTTAATAAAAGTTTCTTTTTATAAAATTGATCATTATTTCAGTATTTAAGCATTTTTTTCAAACATAAAGTACTCATAATAAGTACCTATATTTTTTTACAATAGATAAGTACCTCCCTTGACAAATAAATTTTGCATGTTGCAGTTCCTTCTGTTGTATCAACAATTTAGTTTCTATAGTTCTAACTTCAATAAACTTTGGAAGAATGCCAATTATATATGGAGGATTGTTTTCTGTAAAAAAAATCAACATTTTATTACTCTACAGTATAGAGATGACAGATGTTCATAAAAGTTTTGAAAAATTAACTGTTTTCAGTGCATTAATATCATACCACACATTCAGCAGTGGAAGAATCTAAAGTTCTACAAAAGAATAACAATGTTTGTCGCTTTTTTCTTCTTTTGGCCTCGGCATAGTCTTTTCATTTTCAACTTGCTTTTCTTTTTTTCCCCAAGGCTATAGTTTGGTTTTGTCAACTTTTATGGAATTCCCCTTTTGAAATTGACCTTGATATTTTTGTGAATACTTTTTTTACTCTCCTTTTATAACAAAGATTCATCCACTTCCTACTATTTTTTTGTTACATTGAAAGCATTTTCCTCTTTGATTTTAAAAGTTGTCTTCATGGTACCATTTTCTTCCATACATCCATCTGATTATATTTAAATCATTTATATATTACAGTTCAAAAACTAAGAGTGTAAAGTTACTATGAAGGTATGTATAAGAACATGAAACAATCTATGCTAATATTAACCTATTTGTGTTGGAATTCCAGTCCAGTTAATAGGATTTTTCTGTGTCGGCTGACCCTCAGAGTCTATGAGTATTGACATGTTATCCCGTCCAAGCATTAATCTATCATTTGCTACTTTAGTTATCACAGGTTCATGTTGAGTGTTGCCCAGGGGAAATAACTCCTTGATATCGCCTGAGTTTATCTACAATAGCATTAAAACTCAGTTTGCAACTTTGTTATCAATTTAAACAATTAACAGATTAGATGATTTTTTCACATAAAATAATATATGTTTAAACCACATCTATAATTTACTCATGAGATATGTGTATTTATCAATGTGTACAGTTATTTATATATGTTTTTATTTTCTAAACTGCATGCTTTTCTACTCGCCATTACTTAAAGGTTTTGTTCTGACCAAGTCAAACTTAACAGGTTTATTTCTACTACATGGATTTATTGAAGAAAACATTCCAAATTCAAAAATGTGAATTTAAGTGTCAGGTTTACTTTTTACAAATTGTGACTTTGATGAAGAGTTGTCTCATTAGCACTCATACCACATCTTCTTATTTAAATTGATTTTTATCATCAAAGAATATAAAAGACAATTGGTAATATTTCATTGACAGTGTCTCAAATTGGCCTTCTATTCTATATATGGAAAGTACTCAAATGCATTAACTAAAAGACAGTACAATTTTAGAAAAAAAACATTAGCCACTTACTTTGACTAGAAAATAATCTCTTCGAAATCCAACACATATAGATTCTTTACACCAGCACATACATCGGGGAACATCATATAAGTTCATCTCAGTCTGAAAAATGACAATAATATTATTGTCTTAATTTTGTTTCAAATGACAAATTTTTAATAGGTGTTTTCTTAATGAAACATGCAGATAGACCCTTATATTGTACCACTGATTTATGATCTGAGAAAATGTATTTTGTGCAATGTAATTTATTATGCATGGCATCAATTCTGAACATCATGGCATAAAGGTTAATCAGTTGGTTTACTGCAATCACCTTTCCATGCATTGAACATTTTTATTTTTTTACTCCAAATCATTTGTTGTCTGCTGATTTTGTTATAGTTAAGTGATCTGATATTTTAATGGAAGTCAAACATAAGATTTTAAAAGATGCAAGTGTTTTGATGCCTATACAATGAACTAACTCACATAACAATAGCTTGTCTGTTAAAGTCAGATGATCTGTTCCTGCACATTTTGAACTCTTTATTTACTCTTCTACTTAACATTTTAGGGTAGTTGATGTTGGTTTAAATGTGTCATCATGTGCAGTATTTGTTTTTTCTTTCTCTCTATCTACTACGGTAATATTATTTAAAAAAATTATATTGCTTGAAACATTTTACAGTGACTTACCAGATCTTGAAAATTCCTGTTTTTCCAGAAGCTCACCTATCAAGATATTTCAGAATTATTCATAACAACATAAAGCTACCTTCAATCACAATTTCATGTTGGTGTATTACAGGTATTACTATATAATTAAAGAAGAAGGTATAATAAGGCATTTTTTAGGCACCTTTAATTCAAATATCAAAAAAGTATCATACATCTACTGATTTCATTCTTCATATGTTCAAAAGATATCAGTCTATTAGATATCAGTTTTAAAATATTTTTGAATTGTGTCTTTCATGTTTGAATTAAGGCTTCAAATCTTGCATTTCAGGATAAACTGCAAAAACTGTAGAATTTTGAGATCTTGCCAAGGGATTAATCAAAAAGATATTTTGCGACAAGCTGTCATATAGAAAGATGTTTTAAAAATGACTGCCATCATGGCGATACAAATCAACATTATTTTAGTATAATTATATAACATTGACTACAGATTTAACCAAATATACCATACAAATTCACCAGTGGAACATTGTTTCCAAGAAGTTGTGGTGTTTTCATCATGTAAACATGTTCTTACTATTTTGAAAGTTTTGTCATACAATAAAATAATTTAAAATTATGAAATAACCATACACTTCATACATTTGCTATTCATTTTGTTGTATATATATATTCTTCTTAATCTAAAATACTATTGAAATACATACTTGCAGTTTTCTTTTGACAGAGACACACATTCTCAACACATGATTTTCTTCTCCACTCAAACTCTTTTGAGTCTGTGAAAGGAAATAGTAAATATTATATACAGTCTGACAGACCAAGTAGTAAAATTGTTATTCATAATAATTGATAAAATGGCTTAACTACAAAACTACTTAACATTCAATAATGAGACTGGCAAAGCAGGTCAAAGTCAAATATACCATTTCAGACAGAAATGTATCATGTAAATCATTGTAAAAAACAACTAGAGGTAGAGCAGGCAAAGCTTAAAAATGTAACCAAGTATTATTGATAATTCTATTTTTATTCTATTTTTTATTTCAATATTAAAGTTTACCAGAGCTTTCTTGTGATGTTATAATCAGAAGCAATCTTGCTGACAATATGAATAATATTACTTTTCAATGTGTGCCACTAATTTTACCACTGTGCATTGAAACTTACCTGCATATTTTGTTTATACATGTATTAACTAAAGAGAAAAGTTGAATTCTATCAGTAGTCTTTGAAAAGAGCAGGAAGATAAGTTTTGTTTTTATATTTAATAAAATTATACCTGTACATCCAAAGCAAACAAGTTTGCTCCTCTGGTTTTGTTGATACATGTGATGAGGTTAAAGGTCTGCAGATCATGGACACTGACTACATTATCTAAAATAAATGGAAAGTCAAGATGCAACTTGTAAAATAAACTGAAATTCAAAATATGTTAAATTAAACTGTACAAGACAAATTGTGCCTTATTTACATGTTATGAAAAAAATCTTCACATTCATTTAAAAAAGATATTCAGTTCATCTGTGTTCTGCATTTTGTAAAAATAATATGACTTTTATCTTAAGTTATGGTTTGAGTTTCACTTTGTCATTATTTGTTAAATAAATCTATTTCCCCTTTAGATATAATGTTCATGAATACCCCTTGATATTTCCAACTGGATTAAATTGTAAAAAGTGTTAACCATACCTGAAAGACTAATCAGAATATGGAGCTGTGGAACAGCAGACAGCTGTAAAAGTAAAGAAGTAAGACTAAATATAATTACACTCTAATTTACAAAGAACTAGTTTTGAGGTCTAAACTATAACTTTGACAGCAGTTCCAATTATAATTCGATATGTTTTTTGTGTACTTGTATATACATGTATACTCTTCTCTAGTTCTATGGAAATATATCCCTTTCCGAACCCATTGTATAAAAAAATTTAATCAACATGTGGTTGCAGGTGATCTCAGAAGATGATTGGCTTAGTCAAAGGGTCATAACCTTTCTCAGCTCCCTGAAATTATCAAAATGTTCTAACAGGTGTTAATGAAATTGACAACTTTGTGGAAAGTGGAAGGCACTCGAAGGGGATTTTCGTTTAGAAAAGAAGGCTCGGACTTAAAGATTTATAATTTAACTTTCTTGATTGGATAAATCCGATAATCCACTTGTATCAATGTGATAATCTATATTAGTCTATTAGAAATTGATTACCTTTAGTTCAGTATCTTATATTATGTGATATAACAGACCAAACATTTGGACCCTTAAACAAAACAAAATCAACTTATTACTTTAATTTCAATACCAAACATTTCTTGTCTTCCAAGGAAAAGATATGTTGCCTACCATTTAAAAATAATATAAGGCATTAGTCCATTAATGCACAGTTTTTATAAAAATTAAACATGAGTAAAAACCTTTCCTAAAGAGATATTCCATTTCGAATAATGAAACTTCCTACATATGAAAAACCTGAGGTTGAACATAAACCTTTAAGCACTCTGAAATTAGATCATTTCTGTAGTTCTCAGTAGCTCGTCTTGCATGTGTAAAGGTCATAGAATGTCATTTTGTCACATTCATTTGTTTCATTGTTAATTTGTCCTTCATATAAAGAAATCTAATTCAGCATGGAACTGACACTTTTTTTAGCCTGTCTAAATTTAGAATGAGATTAGTTTTTTTTACCTGTGTAATTGGCTTTTTGGCAAAATTTTTGTTTGATCTTTCCAATTGTACATCAAACTTTGATTCACCTGAAATATAAACAAATAATTGTGAACAACGGATATAATCAAAATAATCAGAAACAAGAATGTGTCCCCAATACACTGATGCCCCACTCGCACTATCATTTTCTATGTTCAGTGGACCGTGACATTGGGGTCAAAACTCTTATTTTGGCATAAAAATTAGAAAGATCATATCATACAGAATATGTGTACTATTTTTCAAGTTGATTGGACTTGTCTTCAACTTCATCAAAAACTATCTTGACCAAAAACTTTAACCTGAAGCAGGACATAAGGACGTATGGATGAAAAGACAGACGGACAAACGGACGTACAGATGTACAGACCAGAAAATATAATGCCCTTTTACTATCATAGGTGGGGCATAAAAAAGGATTGAAATGATGTGATGCATCCAGCCTACAATATTGTTCAAATTTAGATACAAGAGTCATGGTAATGGTAGGTTATTATAGAGTGATACATTTCTTTGAGATTCGATCAATGTATGACACCTAGATTGAATATAACATTAGAAAGGTACCAAAAAATTTAGATCAGCAGTTCAAATTTAAAAAGAGGCAACTCTGAGTCTCTCACACATTTTGTCTATGGATACAATATAACACAAAAGTGTCATTGGTTTACTGCTAAAACAGTAAAATAAATGTAAAATTATAATATTTTGTAAATATTTTAGCAAGCAAATTTAAATGATATTTACCAGCCGCTCCAGATTTTCTTTTGATTCTATACTGTAACAAGTGGCTCTCTTTAGTACCAACAAGTAAAATGTCATCTAAAATAGTGAGAAAAAAAAACATTATATCACTAACTGCTTGTGAAACAGGTCATAAAGATGCTCTTTCATTCACTTGTAAAAATGTGTGTAAACAGGAGAAACCTGACAAAGTCACATAGTTCCTATTTGAACAAATGTCTCAATATCATAGTTTGATAATAAATTAGAAATCATTATGGTAGGTACAATCATAACAATGTTACAATTAAAACCAGCTTAAAGTACTCACAATGTATTTTGCATTCATGCCGGGCTACAAAGCAGCCAATATAAAGGGAATGGTATAACATAAATTTTAGTAGAGGTTCGTCTGAAATTATAAATTCTTATACATTTTAGACCATGGGCTCCAGAGTCAAAAACTAAACAGTCATGTCACCAACTTATCTTGGCTTAAAGTCTACACTGAACATTTTAAGATCCATGCTGTGAATTTATTTATATTAACTACCTAAATGACGTATATCAGATGTTAGTTATACGTCCTTGGCTACATATTTAACTCCAGAAGAAAAAAACGCAAATTTCATTATTCATTATTATGGTACTGATTGCATTGAAACTTTAATCATTAAAAAAGATAATTTATTCATAAGTTGATATTGGCTTAAAAAATAATCGGTATTGGAGCTTGTCTGCACACCCTTTTTTCCAAAAAAAGGATTTAATAAAAACAAATAGACAACTTTTGAGTTCCATGCATTTCCGTCAAAATCTTTGTTTTTAGTGAACATCATTTGTGCATTTAGCACTACAGTTTCAATGTTGAGCGAGTGGTTGGAAAAATTTTAAGATAAATTGCACGAATTATTCGGCAAATTGAATTCTCACAAGTGTCTTTCATCACAGCTGTCATTAGGGAATTGTGATAAAGTACCTACAGAACAAATGTTATTTCTGGTTTGTCCTGCACAATGACGATCACTAAGACGCTTGATTAACTTTGATAGTGCAAAGATGTACAGGTGATCCCCTCTATCTGGTAAATGATGTCATGAAGATACACATAATAGACGAGTTTTTTACAGTGACAGACAAACTTGAATTGGAAGGTGGTCTATTGGTTTGTATCATTCCATTTTGGGATTCTGTTTCCACTGTTCAGAAATTACTTTCTTAATTTGCTACCCACTTAGACTCACAGACACAAATTAGTTTGAAGGTGCTGTCAATAATTTAGGAAAGGGAGGGGGCTCTGCCAAATAAGCCAACCTTTGAAATTGTAGTAATACTTCATAAAACCCTATAATTTTTTTTACAAATGAAACTGCATAAGGAGGTGGGCCCCTAAATACACCTTATTGCTATTTGTCCACCTTTACTGGATATCACTCAGGTTCCCGTAAAATTTTGGCGTCATAAAACACCACAATGGAAAACTGGTTGTTGTTGACGTCAATAGTTCAAGCGACTGGGTCAGCCGGGATTAGCGATAAGGTGTATTAGCTCCAGGTTTGAACCATATATTACAGCAAATATCCTGAAATGCAAGTTCATTTTTATCTCTGTAAATTGACAACTGATTTTGGATGTAGAGCCAATAAACAGAAATAACACAGATTACTCATTCATTATGATCCTCCCAAACCATCTCTTTTACTTAGGCAATATGCTTTAAAAATGGCATTGTATTACTCTTATCAAATTCATATAAATACATTTAGGGTGAATATGAAGTGGACGTCTTTATTGAAATCTAAAAGTTATTTTTGTAAGTATCGTGAAGATTCATCATAAAATTAACTGAACATGTCACACTGTCAATATTGAACAGGAAATCCCAGGAAATAAATCATGTCATACCATGGCACGTTATAGATTCGATTTTTAACGGTAGTTTTTCAAGAAGTGATATGGCCTCATATGCGTCGTGCATCACGACGATTTATGGCACAAATATACAGTGAATCTATGGCATTTTGTTGCAAAATTCAGCTAAAAAAACATCTACTGCTACTTTTCATGTGATAATCATTTCAAGTCTCCAACAGAGAAGAGTTCTCAATTCACTAAAAACCAAAAGTAACCATCTTTAACATCGACAACAACGGTCTAAATTAATTACCGACCGTGCAAGGGCTGTATAGCCAGTCAAGGTCGTTAAAAACTTCCATTTGTTGTCGGTCTAAATTGGCTAAACAAATACATTTAGACAAATGAGGGTCTTGAGTCAGTTTCACACATAAACTTGTTCATGATAGAGATCCTTCAATTCTTTATTAATTTTTTAAGCCATTTTTCTATAATTAATTTGGCCAATATTTGGGCATCACTGAGAGGATAAAGGATCCCTACAGTCTGTGAGTCTACAAGTGCAATAACTCCAAAACTAAAGGTATATAGGAGGCCAGGGAAATTTTGTACAGTTTTTTTGCATAATATGTAAAAGTGCATAGGTTTAATTTTTTCATAATTATATTTTGCTCTTATAAGTCATTAATCTTGGAAAATAACTTAATTTTTGTAAAAAAAAAATCTTAAATTTAGAGAATATCCTTATAACCCAAAAAACTTTAAAAGTATAGGTAAGAGGCAATCGCCATTTTGCACACTTGTTGTGCATAAAAAAATTTGCTGAAATATTTTGGGAAAAAAATCACAAATTTTGAGAAATGCCTTCTGTATTAACAAAAGCTTCAAAAATATTGGTAGGAGGCCAATGTTACAAAAGGTGTTAAAATATTTACCCCAAACAAAACTGTTTCTCCTTTGATCATGTGCTAGTGAGAATATTCTTACATATTTTCTATACATGTACTGAAGAGAAAATTGTGAGGTACTTATGCTTTTGATTGATTGATTGATTTTTGTTTAAACACTATTGTGCTATTTCATGCAGTCAGTTTTTATTGATGGAGGATGTTAGAGTGACTAAAAAGAACCTGTGTCATATGGTAGGAAAACTGACAATCCTAAGTTCATAGGTCAATTACAATTGGAGACAAATGCACCAATTAGCCAATTACAATTGGAGATGAATGCACCTACCATGTGCGTGATTTGAACTAATCACTTCAGTGTTTTTAGGTTATTGATACAGTAGTTTGACTACTGATCCTATGGTAGGTTGGACATGATATTCTATACATGTACTAATTAGAAAATTGTGAGGTACTGCAGATGCTTAGTACAATGTGAACATATAGTCATATAACTTGTAACATGTATAATGTATGTGGAACTTTCAAGTGTTTGATAAAAATGTTGTATAGATTGATTAAAAAAGTTAAAATTTGAGTTTTGTAAATCAGAAAAATTTAGGGGTTACAAAATTAGAGGTTTGTCAATGTAAGATTATAAAATCTAGAGTCAATACTAGAATCTTGGTTAATTCAACTTTTTCATATAACCTATATTTGTAGGTAGCTTTATTGTGATACCAACTTGATTCAGTCATGTATAGCTTGTTTACATCCTTTTTTTTTTTTTTTGAAATAATCACATTGCTTCATATTACCCATGCAACATTGACTTGCACCGAAATTTCTTAGTTTTGGGATCAGTCACTTATCTAGACTCACCTTTGTTTGATATCTTGTCTTAGTAACTAATAAATTATTTTACTAAAAGTTAAGTACTGTCATTTTTGTTAAAATCTCTATAAGCTTGTAATTGTATTATAATTTAGCATGCTGAGCATCATTTGTCAATGTAAAAGAAACTGAGTTCCATAATTTTTTCTCTTGTATGTCTTTTATTTTTGTTGTCATTTACTTTAATACTTACATTTCACTTTGTGCTTTGAATTGATGATGAAAAGTTGACATGTAGTGGCCATTATCTTTTTGGCTCATACTCATAAGAAAATAAGCTTTTTTATTAAGCACCTCTCAGACTACTCTATAACACAGTTTTAGTTAAACATCTGTCATTGACTATGAACTAGGTCCTTCAATCTGTCTCAGGTTGAAGAAGGGGTGAAACTTCACATTTTTTCTTGATGATAATATAACATGCACTGTACTACATTCCCACAATAAACTCTACTGTGGTTTATTTCAGCTGTTGATAATGCATAATAACAAAGCAGCTTCATACTAAAATATTGTACATTTAAAAACAAAACCGTCTGCCTTAAACCTTGAACTGTGAGAATTAAGTTATGGCATCCATTAATTTGAAATCAAATTTTGCTTGTACTGTAATCCTTTTTTTCTTTCTGATATTGCAATACATTTTTCTTCAAATATAAAACTTCTTGGACTTCTATCTTTAAATCTACATAATATCCATGATATCAAGTCACAGTTTCTCCTTCAAACTGTTTATTGGTGTACTAAAACTTTGTAAGAACCAGCTAAAAAGTTATGAAGCAGCATTAAAATATTTTTTGACAAGTTTTTGCTAACAGTTACAGGATTTTGAGCACAAGAAATAGAAAGAAAAAAAAATTAATGGTAAACTTTTTTCTACTTATGCCTTTTATGGCAGATATAAGTCTTCTCCTAGATGCTTACCCAAAAACCTATGGATACATTAACTCAAAAAGATTCTGCTTTGAAGTTACAGAAAAGATACCAAGAATTGCTTTTTGTGACTTTGGTTTTAATCAATTCTAAAGCAGATAATTATACCAAATTTGTAACTTATCCAATAGTAAGCAATACCATTTTGCCAAAAAATGTCCAGGTTAGTAAAGAATATCAATGTAATTCTTTGTATACCATCAATTCATTGCAACATGTATAATTCCTGTTCAAGATGGACAAACCAGACATTATGACCTTTACTCAACACATAACCATGATTCTTTGGACTAATTGAGCTAAAAGATGATACTCTGAGGTATAAATAAAACTGACTCTTTAATTCATTTCATGATTTTAATATTTTCTAGTATCTTTTATGAAGCATACTGTACTAAAATTTTACACAAATATAAAAAATTCTACTTGAATTTGTACTTGAATTATAAAGTATTAACAAAATCATATTGTACAAAATACTGTTTACTAGTATATGTTATAAATGCTGTGATCCCAACAGAACTACATAACAATTTTTTTTTGTTTCAACATTAATGATCCACATTACATATTTAATGTAAAGAAATAGCTTGTTGTTCAGTGTGAACCAAGGCGCCGTGTTGAAGGCTGTACATTGACCTATAATGGGTTTTTTTTTTTTTTAATTGTTATTTGGATGAAGAGTTGTCTTATTGGCACTCACACCGCATCTTCCTTTATCTATTTGCATTGACAACTTTACTATAGTAACTTTAAAGTTACTATCTACTATGGATTCATTATTTTAAGGATACTTATTTTTGTGAATTTTCTAGGGATAGGTATATCGAGACTTTAAATGTTCAATAAAATACAATTTTTTACAAGGCTTGTCTACCTACATGCATGACATGTAATCAAGAAAATTGCACTTATTGATAGCCTCGAAAATAAATAAAATCCACATTAAGGGCATAGGATACAGTTACAGGGAAGGTAATGACGTTGCTAACGTAATTTGTTATTTTCGCGACGTCAAACTGTGACATATCTGGAAAAGATGCATTTTTCGACTGATTTTTATCATTCAAACTGACAATGACTGATTTAATTTGAAAACGAGTTCATGGACTCCTATTTTTCAAAATGGCATTTGGTTTCATTTTGCAGGGAGATTATGTGACCCAAATTTTATAAAACTGTAAATAGAGGATTTTTTTTAATTGTGATAAACATGCAGTAAAAAATAACGTTTTTTCCTCAATTCATGAACATTTGATAAATATGAGTTATTTCTGAATAAAAAATTGCATTATTTTTAAAGATATTTATAAATAACAGAAATTACTGATTATTTAACAAAAAACAATTTGTTTTTATCTTTTATAACAAAAAAATTATGTCTTTCTTTCGAAAAAGAAATTACGGCCACAAATCTGAATTTCGAGCAAATATACAAAATTTCGACCTCATTTTACTAAAAAAGTAGCACATGAAGGTATATTTTTTATTACATATTTGATTTAATCAGGTAAAAAATAGCCTAAATGCAAATTTTCATGAACTTGTAAATACAGGATCAAAACTGTATCGTATGCCCTTAAGGTGGTACCTAACACTACAGGGAGATTACTATTTAAAGTCAGTGAAATATTTTAATTACATTGTAACAGGCTATTATTTGAACTTGGAATTATTTTTAATTATGGAATTTGCTTGATTTCTTGTTATTGAATTTTGTAATAAATTTCATGTTTATTCTGTACTGAAATGTTCTGTGCTGCGCACAACACTTTCTATTACATGTACAAAGAAAATAGTATATTTTCAATAGAATGTACTGTGCTGCGCACAACCCTATATCTATCTAACCAAAATACATTGTATGGAAAGTGTTATTAACCACTCAAAAAATTATAATACCAAATAAACATAGATTTATCAAAAAAAATTAAACACAAGAAATTAAGCAAATTCCATAATTAAAAATTATTCCAAGTTCAAATAATAGACTGTTTTGTGTTGTTCAGGGAATCTTAAGCTTCTTTATGATCAAAATAAGTGTTTGTCAAACTGCTATATAACCAGTGTAATTTTTCTGATCAATTGGTTGGTTTAAATATTTTGAATTTTTTATATTTTAGTCAAAGGGTCAAAGTAAATTCTTTGTCAAAATTTTATGAAAATTAAACAAGCCAAATTTATTTTAGTGAAAGTGTTGGGTACCACCTTAAATGGATCCCAATAATGCCTTACAGTATTTCTGATAACATTTATTCAACATGCACATCTTAATTTCACAAGACACAAAAGAACATCTATAAATGCCAATGCAAATGCATACCAAATTTTATTTTAAAAATTTGATCAGTTTAACTGTAAGTTTCCTAAAACAAGTGTTGATAAAATCATTAAAATCTGCATTTTATGACTTAAAAAACTAAATTTGAACTATTTATCTGTTAGCATTTCTATAACAGACAAATATATATAACACTTATATAAGTTAGTGTATTTTTAATGAAAAAACTACATATTGAATTCAATAATTATGCCTGAACATATTAACTTAAATGGTTGACAATTGCTTACATATAGATTTCATTAAACAAAACAAAAACAAAAAATATAACTTAACAAACAGGTTTATAATTCTGATGAAAAATAAAACAATAACATAAGTTTGGATTTATAAAAGATCATTAAAGCCACATCACAAAGTACAGACAGAAGAATTTTCTTTCAACTGGTGATAATTTTATCGATTAAAGAACTATCAGCTATTGGAGGGGGGAAATATAATAATATGTACATTCCAATTTCAAGTCTTGCAGACCAGTCTGAATTTAAACAATTATTTCATTAACGATTTCAATCTGCACTCATTACAAATCATAGTGTCTTATTTCTCAGATCCATTCCTACTCTATTCTTATTTCGAAATGAAATATATCATTTATATTACTAAAAGTGTAATTCAAATTTTGGACAAAAAATGAGGCCTCACCTTTTCCTTTAGATTAAAGAATACTGAACACTTATTTCATTACTATTTTTTATAATGTATTAGTACAAATTGATCATGCTGATAGAATATGAATGACAGCTGAGATTATAAGTAGAAAATCTACTAACTTTATATTCTCCTAATAATAATACAACGTACATATGATAATGAAAGACAAATGGCATAAAATAATGATTTCATTTTAATTATCTTCAGTTTTACTGTGACTTCTATACTTTCTTGAAGCAGTTTTATTTTTTAATCTTTTGAATCCATTTTGCTGGCCATTAACTTCAGGTTCATTATTTTTGGGACCTTCACCAGTTTCTACATTTTCAAAACAGTCTGAAGAAGCGCTAGCCAAGGATTTTGAACAAGATGGCTGATTTTCTGCTTCATGCAAGTATGGTCCCATATCCTCTTCACTGTTTTTACGTTTATTATTTTCTTCACATTTTGAATTTTCAGTTAAATTTTCACATGCTGCATTTTTATGAATATTGTTTTTCTCGCTCTCTTCTAAACTTTCAGTATCATTTATATCTGAATCACTATTTAAAGCACTATCTCTCAACAGTTTTAATCTTTTTAACTGTAAGCGATTTCTCTGTCTATGAGCAGACAGCATATTTAGTGAGTGACCTTGAACTTGTTCCCTATTAGTAGAACTCTCACTTGCTGTGTTTTTGTCTTTTTCACTGTCACTAGAATCTGAACTGTATGTGACCAAAGGTCTCTTTCTTTTAGTCTTTCCATTAAGTTTTCGTTGCTTGCATCTTTCTTTTATCAGCTTTTCTATAGTCTTTCCACCTTGTAGAGAATTATTTTCAGGGTCTGTATCATTGTCCGAACTATTGGAAATCTCACTGTATTGGTCAGCAGCACTAGCAAAGGTCACAGAGAAAGAATTAACTGATGAATCCTCCTGACCATTTTCTTGGTTAAGAGTACTTGAAGTTTGGTTTTGTGTAACATGCCCTGAATCATTACTTTCGGAATCTGAGAAATCAGAATCGTGTATATTTTCAATTCTATCCAATAATTCTCCATCACTACTAGCAAAGTCTTCACTAGAACTGAACCCCTCAAGTTCTCTTTGTACTAATGAATCAAAGAAAGCAAGCATTCGAGGATCTTCCTCCACTGATTGGCTGGAATAATCATGTGTCATCACATGACCAGTTTGTAGCACAAGGTTGATATATTCCTCATGTGAGTAGGCAGGTCTAGCTGAATTCTTCTTGACAGAAAGGGAATCTATTCCACCTTCTGATGTCGGCACTGGAAATGGACTCCATACCTGTTTAATAAAAATTATGAAACAAATACATTATTAGGGCAATCAGCTCAGTCAAACTTTCAGCTAATAACAACTGTGAAATTTCAATTATCCAGTGACTCCTTATACCTCTTGTTCTGTGAACAAAACAATATGAACATTAAATGTGAAGTTCTACTATGCTACACATGAAAAAAAAAATCATTTTATTAGGTGTGACAAAAAACCAGTAGTACGCTACTCAAAGTTTTCAACCCCTAAATGCATCAAATAAATACAAATGGTTCCACAGTATTCTGTAAGCAATATTCACATAACTTTCATACTTTGCTTTTTTCTTCTGACTCTAAACCTATTTTTCTTTTTAATATTTGCATATGAAGGAGCATTTTGTGAATTAAATGTAAACACTTTCAAACTATTGATATGAAAAATCTTGGTTTTTTGTTGGACATAACACATACATGACATAAAATTGAGAATGGAAATGGGGAATGTGTCAAAGAGACAACAACCCGACCAAATAAAAAAACAACAGCAGAAGGTCACCAACAGGTCTTCAATGTAGCAGAAAATCCCCGCACCCGGAGGCGTCCTTCAGCTGGCCCCTAAACAAATATATACTAGTTCAGTGATAATGAACGCCATACTAATTTCCCAATTGTACACAAGAAACTAAAATTAAAATAATACAAGACTAACAATGGCCAGAGGCTCCTGACTTGGGACAGGCGCAAATTTTATCAGTCATCAGATCCAGACAAAATTATACATGTAAAATCTGTTATCAATAAACCAATATTTTAAGCAATTTACCTTGATTGATTTTTCAACACCAGATGATAAGATAAGATGATTGGCTGCATTAAACCTCACTTGATTTACAATAGATCTATGTCCTTGTAATACCATGTGTGCATCATTTACAAACTGTCCTGTAAAAAGATTATCTTTTGAAAAAGGTTGCTTTATATTAAAATCATACAGTATTCAATTCGAAATGTGACTGTATCGATCCTTGATAAAAACTAATAGTTGTTGAGATTATTTTAAATGTAAATTTTAACTAAAATATGGAAATATAGATCCTGGCTTCTCCTTTTATTATAATATTTATTGATTGATTGGTGTTTGATGCCACTTTCAAAACTAAAGTGCTATTTCATGGCATTTATAATTATTAATGTTGGAGGATGCTGGAGTGCCCAGATTGATAAAATGGTAAATAAATCATCAAACCTATATTAAAAACTTGACGAGGCCTCAGTACCACTTCAAGAAGTGTTTCGCCATTTTCATGACCATGAACATTCTATAAATACTATTTCTCTTTTTTTTTCAATTAGTATAAGTTTGTCTTATGCATGTTTGTCCATTATAAATTCTTTTCAAAGGCAATGTGTACCAAAATATCACTGTATCAAAGTATAAGGTTAATGTTACATCCCTTAAAATTCATAAAGAAAAAAATCAAACTTGTAATGAAACAATTTAAAGTTCTTTTAGAGCATCGTTCCTGACTTACTTTTTGATAAATCATCAGGTATCTTCCACATGTATAGATTACAGTCATCAGATCCAGACAAAACATACTGTAAAATAAATATGACTTAATGTAAGATACAATAAATCATAAATTGAGGTTGATGAAGATGAAAAAAATATATAATAAATATTGGTATCCAAATTCAGCTCTTCAACTTGAAATAAAAAGCATAAAATACAACTAAGGTTGTGGTCATGGGCCCATGGCCTATGTTGGATTAGCATCTTTATCCCTCACATTTACCTAGGACAAATAGGTTTCTTACCAATTTCAATTGAAGCAACTTGATAGATTACATGAGATTTTTATAATACTCCTTTTTAAGACTAAAACTTGGTAATTTAATAAGTTTGCTCTATGTTGCCATTTAAATGATAACCCTATCCAAATATATTTAATGAACATCGGTACTGAATGTTATGGACAGACAATTAATCAAAGTACTACATGTTTTCCAACCATTGGCAGACAATAAACCAACTTGATATTTACCTGATCTCTATCTCCAGCAAATGAGCAGCTTTTCATTGTACAAGAGTTGTAATATCCAGCATGGTCAAATTCACATAAAGGAAAGGGACTTTTTATATCATATAAAACTGGAGGTAGACGTCTTCGTAATGCTAGCAGTCGGTCTCCCATCTTACTAATGCAGACACTCATACAACTCTGCTGTACTAAACCACTACCATATCTCAATAAACAACTGAAAATAAATTATCATACTAGTACTATATAATTTCATAATAGTTATTGAAAAACTGGTCATTATCGTGATATATGGACAGCCGATAGGACGGTGGTATTCACTGTCTCAGTCAATACCACTGTCTTAAGGCTGTCCATATATCACGATAATGACCAGTTTTTTCAATAACTATTATTTTTATTTCATTGAGAAACTATGTTTTAACCAGATGCTCCGCAGGGCGTAGCTTTATACGACCGCAGAGGTTGAACCCTGAACGGTTGGGGCAAGTATGGACACAACATTCAAGCTGGATTCCGCTCTAAATTTGGATTGTGATTAAATAGTTGACACAGAATAGGTTTCTGACACAGAATGAGTGTATTCAAATGAACTTAAAATTTTTGTTTTCTCTTAGAGCAATTCACTATGCTGTTGAATATTAATCCTCTCAAAAAAATGTTTGAAGAAATTTTCTTTTTATTTATGAAATTTCAAATGAGAAAAATTGAACCCAATTTTTTAATCACATCCCCCTTTCCCTTATTCCAAAACTAATTTCAATTAAAATATTCTAATGGAGTTTGCAACAATTACTACTCATTTAAATACATCATAAAATATTAAGATGTAAAAAAACTGCTTGTTATCACTGAATGGTAAAGATTATTTAAATTTATCAGTTGGTAGTAAAAAGTGAATATACATTGTATATTGTATATAACAAAGATTTAAGTTGATTCTGGACAAAGAAAGATAACTCCAATTAAAAAAAATTCTTGCAGATATTTCTTGCTTACTATACTGGACAAAGAAAGATAACTCTTAATTAAAAAAAAATTTGCTATTTCACAATATTGTGAAATTAGATATTTCTTGCCATTGCACAATACTGTGCAATTGAAAAGACTTGCTATTGCACAATACTTAATATAATAATTTTAGATCCTGATTTGGACCAACTTGAAAACTGTGCCCATAATCAAAAATCTAAGTACATGATTAGATTCAGCATATCAAAGAGGCCCAAGAATTTAATTTTTGTTAAAATCAAACTTAGTTTAATTTTGGACCCTTTGAACTTTAATTTAGACCAATTTTAAAACTGGACCAAAAATTAAGAATCTACATACACAGTTAGATTTGGCATATCAAAGAACCCCAATTATTCAATTTTTGATGAAATCAAACAATGTTTAATTTTGGACCTCGATTTGGGCCAACTTGAAAACTGGGCCAATAATCAAAAATCTAAGTACATTTTAAGATTCAGCATATCAAAGAACTCCAAGGTTTCAATTTTTGTTAAAATCAAACTAAGTTTAATTTTGGACCCTTTGGACCTTAATGTAGACCAATTTGAAAACGGGACCAAAAATTAAGAATCTACATACACAGTTAGATTCGGCATATTAAAGAACCCCAATTATTCAATTTTGATGAAATCAAACAAAGTTGAATTTTGGACCCTTTGGGCCCCTTTTTCCTTAACTGTTGGGACCAAAACTCCCAAAATCAATACCAACCTTCCTTTTATAGTCATAAACCTTGTGTTTAAATTTCATAGATTTCTATTTACTTATACTAACGCTATGGTGCGAAAACCAAGAAAAATGCTTATTTGGGTCCCTTTTTGGCCCCTAATTCCTAAACTGTTGGGACCAAAAACTCCTAAAATCAATACCAACCTTCCTTTTGTGGTCATAAACATTGTGTTTAAATTTCATTGATTTCTATTTACTTTAACTAAAGTTATTGTGCGAAAACCAAGAATAATGCTTATTTGGGCCCTTTTTTGGCCCCTAATTCCTAAACTGTTGAAACCAAAACTCCCAAAATCAATCCCAACCTTTCTTTTGTGGTCATAAACCTTGTGTCAAAATTTCATAGATTTCTATTAACTTAAACTAAAGTTATAGTGCGAAAACCAAGAAAATGCTTATTTGGGCCCTTTTTGGCCCCTAATTCCTAAAATGTTGGGACCAAAACTCCCAAAATCAATACCAGTCTTCCTTTTATGGTCATAAACCTTGTGTTAAAATTTCATAGATTTCTATTCACTTTTACTAAAGTTAGAGTGCGAAAACTAAAAGTATTCGGACGACGACGACGACGACGACGACGACGACAACGACGACGACGACGACGCCAACGTGATAGCAATATACGACCAAAATTTTTTTAAAATTTGCGGTCGTATAAAAAGCATTCATAAATTCAAATTGTTTAAAGTCACCTCCAGATAATGTATGATTTCTGTAGGAAAGAGTGAAGACCGGTCATAGTTTTAGAAATCTATATAAGTCACTTCAATATTTGAAATACAAAATAAAGTTTCCTTAAATTTCATCAGTAGCACAACAGTCATTAGAGTTGTCTGCAGTAGCAGATGTGTCTTCCATTTTCCTAACTGTAAACCGCAAACACATCTGAATCGCATTGCTTTTTATTACGGAACGTTACTCAAACAGACAAATCACACCTAACCGGTCATTATCATGTAAAAGTCTGTTAACGTCCGGTTTTCCGGTCCGTTTTGTTCTGTTAATGACCGGTGGGACTTATTACTGAAGAATAAAGAATGTCATGTGGCCTCTTTTTATCCAATAAGATAAGCTTATTCTTAACCAATATGAAATACAGTTAACTCTCATTGTCTCAAACTTGGTTGACTCGAAATTTCGGATGAGTAGAAGTTTTCACGAGGTCCCGAACTTTGTTACAAATAAATGTATGTAATTCGACTCCTGATGAGTCGAAATTGGATGAGTCGAAATTTCGGTTGAGCCGAACTAAATTAAATTTCCCAAGGTCAACAAAATTTATAATTTATCTCGAACTAATACACATATGTCAAAACATGACCTCCGGCATTTAAATGGATTGAAGAGGTAATCTGACAATAAACGTGTAATTAAATTTCCAGTCACTGACCACTGTATTGATTTATGACATGATATTTCCACGAGTGTTTACCTGAGATTATCTTTTATATAATTTTTATAAATAATTAGTGATACATTGTTAATGTTCAGGAAAAGGTATTTAAAATGTTTACAAAACAATTAATTGTGATTTAAACTAATGAGCTTGGGTGTGAATAAAGTAAGGAATATGACTTCCGTTGATGATCACCTAAAACTACTCAATCGGCGTCTTTTATCTTGTTGTGTTTTCTTTTGAAAAGAAAGAGTTAGATAAAACAAAATGAAGAGAAATCTAAATTATCTAAAATCTCTTGTATCCGAGAATAAACAATTTTGTCAACTATAAACTACCTGAATAATGAAACTATCGATGGGAAATTACTCTCTCAGATAAAAGCCATAGGAAAAAAATGTAACTGAAACAATTGAATAAGTAAAAATAATGTTATTAAAATAATGAAAGACCATGACATACAAATACATCGATCTGATACCAGAATATCGATCCCCTTCCCATATTCACCAGGATTTATTTTAGCTTTACCAAGCTAAGCAAGAGTTGTGTCCCTTGTTCTGTCAAACTTCGGGTTTTCGTTTGAGTCGAACTACGTGTATCTCAAATTATTTCTCTGGTCCGGCTGACTTCGAGATAACGAGAGTCGACTGTACAATAAAATATTCTTCTGTTATACATTGTATTTACAGGTTACTATTTTCAAGTTTAGTCAATAAGAAGATGTTACTCATTCCAAAATAAATGGGTAATGTGTCAATGAGACACGGATGATGCCTCTGCTTGCTTATCATGTAAAGTTATAAAGGGACATAACTGAAGAACGGTAAAAGTTACACTACCTAAATTTTTACTAGATCTGAGTTTTGTGGTTGATATTAAGTAGTGCATAAGTTTCATAACATTCAGTTGAGGCAAACTTAAGTAAGAGAATAGAAATGAAGTTTAGCTATTTTTTTATTTGTAAAGGAGCATCACTCCAGAACAGTAATAATGGCACCACCAAAATTCATACTTGATCTGTGTTTTATGGTGATAAGCAATGTGTGTAAGTTTCATAACATAACACATCACTGTGATACCAATATATGATTGCATTTTTTTTGTGGTTGTATAAAAATTACAGAAATTGAACTAAATTTATTACACAAAATCTCTAAAGATCACCTTCCAGGTTTCCTGATATCCCATAATCCAATGCCCTCTTTAGCATTAGCTGTAGCAAGCAGACGTGGTTCTACTGGGTTATATGCCACTGCATGCATCGATGAAGTGTAATTTGCCAAACAGAATGGTTCTGTGAGAAAAACATGACAACTTTATTTAAAGTTTATTATATGCATTCAATAGTTCATCAAAGAAACTAAAAAACAAGTATTATCTAAATAAAGACATCACTCACATCAGTGTTTACGACATTGGCTTGTATTGTGCACATTTAAGTGCATTCCAAAGCAAACACAAGAAATTCATACAAAGTGGCACAGAATGTTTCAAAGCAAATTTGAATCTTATGATAATCAGACAAAAATATAAGACACGTTTAGATTTTTTAAGTCAGAAAATCATATCGGAGGCCAAACACATGACCTTGTTATTCCTTCTCCTTTTTATACGAAGATCATCTCTTACTAAGTTGAGAATCTGAACACTTTGTCAAAAGGGAATTATAAAAAATATAGAATAGAAATAAGGAATGTGTCAACGAGACAGCAACCTGACAAGATTGTTAAACAATATAATTACCTGTAGTAGCTGGTTCTCTTATGTCAAATACTAAAATTCTTCCATCATCACAGGCACTGGCAAACACATTGCCATTGTTAGGGTCAGATGTCAGTCCATACACTGCATCATCATGCATGAACACATCTAATGTGGCACCACTAGAATAGATGGGAGATTTAATTATTATGTTTCTTTAACATCTTTGTACAATAAATCTGAGGATCTAGCATTTAGATGCTATAACTTATTTATTTTTTTTAAATTGTGAGACAATTAAATAGATATTTTGTTGATATTTCTGTCATTATGGTACATGTAGTATGAATTTGGTTAGCTAGCTTGTTAGCTTGTTTAAAAGTAGACTATCCAACAGATAACCAACCTATCTGTCTGTAGGACTAGGCTACTTTGAAAGAAGGATTACTTACAATGAATTCATGATTCAGCTAACAAGCAAGCTAAGCAAACATATTACCTTCATCCACACATTCAATGCAATCGGCTGTTAATGTCAGATCAAAATTCAATTGTTAATCTTTATATTTTCTTCCAATTTTGAGAAAGTAATCAAAATTTCAAATGAAAGTTTGAGCTTTAATAGTTATCAAAGGTACCAGGATTATAATTATTAATAAATATTTTCTGATTATTTTTTTAAAAATATTTTATTGTTGTCATGTTGTTTTTGTTGTACTGTTAGATTCAGCATCTAAGACAAATCAATGTATGATAATCAGTATTTGAAAGAGTTTAAAATCTAGCTATGAAATTATATACATTTTTAATTACCTTTCAATGTCATGTACAAGGACTTGTTCATCATTACCTTAAATATAAATAGAATGATTTGTTGCTTTACTTGTTTTAAAATTGACCTATTCAGAATCAAATGCATTCTGGATAAAATTTTCAAAAGTGTACACCAAAATGATGTGATTGGTTTAAAATGTTCTAAACAATGGAATTTCAACAAATGACGTACATGTAACGCTATTTTAATTTTTGATGTACGAACAATGAGATTACCCATAGTCCTTTAGATTCTGAAAAGGCGAATTAGTTAGGAACAATGCTATAAGGTCAAGCATGCAGTCCTGAATGTTTACTTTTAAAGAATTTAAAAGGCAACAGATGGGTTTTCAATGCAGAGAGAAAATCCTGCACCAAAAGGTGGTCCTCAGCTTGCCCTTAGATAAACATGTGTACTATTTCAGTGTTAATGGACATCATACAAAACTCCAAAACAAATAAATGAACTTAAATAATAAAATATAAAAAAACTTACAAAGGCCAGAGGCTTCTAACTTGGGACAGTAGCACAAGTGCAGGGGTGTTTAACATGTTTTGTGAAATCTCAGCCCTCCCCTATACCTCTTGCCAATGTAGAATAAAGAAACACACATCAATATGTAGAGTTAAACACAGTTTAAAAGAAGTCTTGAGTCTCATGTGAGAATAGATACATGTAACAAGAGAAACTAAGCAAAATAACAATGATACATAATAATAATAATACATAAATATGTTTGATACTTACCACCAGAAAATATCTTCTTGTTGTCATGATCAAAAGCAATACAGAAGATGTTACTGTTATGTTCTCCTTTCATTATCTTAGGAGAACCTATATCTGACAGGGCTTTCTCTATGTTCCACAATAACACTCTTCTGTCATCACCACCTTGAAATAAAAAAATAAATAAAGTGAAATTTTAATTGTAAGTTTGAATATAATCATAACCTTTAATTGTATCAAGATACATTTTTGTATTTTGATGTACAATGTACATGTACATGTATCTAGCAGTTTTCACATCAGCCAAAAACTAGAAAATGAAGGTTAAGCAAAATGGTTGATACAATATTAATGATGTGTTGAGTTGATTAAAGCCGTTAAATTTCTCCTTGACAACATCAATGCTTGTTTTTGTAATTAAGTTTATCAAAAGGTTGTAGGTATTCCAATTACAAACTTGTATGGAGGAATAAATATATAAATAGAGAA
This sequence comes from Mytilus trossulus, assembly GCF_036588685.1. Taxonomy (NCBI): domain Eukaryota; kingdom Metazoa; phylum Mollusca; class Bivalvia; order Mytilida; family Mytilidae; genus Mytilus; species Mytilus trossulus. The sequence continues at coordinate 46,937,191 of NC_086375.1, forward strand.
CTCCTGTTAAACACTTCAACAAACAAAACTGCCCACATTGACAGTTCCATAAAATTCAACATGACATGAATTGGAAGACTTTTTAGCTATTCGGGACATACAGATTATTTGCTTTAAACTAATCTATAGATAAGGCACCAGATACATGCTTCAAGGTAAATCACCCTGAGCAAAATTTACATGCAGGTGTTTTCTTTTAATATACATTTTACTGTATGTAGCTGGTTCTTAGCAAATAACAATTGAAATTTTATACCAACTCTAAACAGAACAGATGTAAATCCAGTAATTTTCATAAAGGGGGTGGGGCACTGATTGCCTAAAAGTAGGTTTGAGGCTTTCGTACAAACCTACTTGAAAACAAATCAAAGAACCTTATTGAGCAGGCTCTCATAGCACAAGTCCCACACATTGTCACTTGACAAATAAAATTACTCTAAGTAAATATAATTGAATCATAATTTCCAGTCGATATGCACATCTACATACATATAGTATGTCCTTATTATCTAAAAAGGTGTCATGAAATTCTGGTGTGTGGTTTTAGAGGAGTAGCAATGACAAGAACTGGACTGATGTACAGACGGACTGATAGATGGGTCAAAAACATTATACCCCTTCATAACTTCATTGCTTGATAATTTCAATGTGTTGGGTATAATAAGCACTATTAAAGACGACATCCTGTTTGAATTGTAACTGTTAAAGTTAAGTTCGGCAGTCCATGTGACCCCCCTCAGAAATGTTTGGCTATAGGCCTGCCGCTCAAGTCATACACCAGTGTTTCCCTAATTAATTGACCAAAAGGGGGGCGGGGCACCCTGACCCCTTAAATTAACCACTGTAGATGCAGTCTCAGGTGAGACATAGGGTGTTCTGTAAGAACATTTAACAGTTGTAATTTATCTGGATTCGGTTAACCCTTCTTTCTCTGGCAACAGATAAAAGCTTTAAAAAGGGGCATAACCACTGAACCAGTGTAAACCAGTATTGTAGACATGTATGAAAAAACAACAAATACCTGAAGACATAAATTGTCCTCCTTTGTGTGAGAACTCTATTGCATTAACACATCCATAATGTGCTTTAAGTTCTCTCTTGAACAAGTTTTTTGCTAAGCTGGTTCTGTGCCTCATAAATTTGTCTGATGATGTATTTGGTTGAGTGTTACCAATTTCTCTTCTTCCAATGAAGCCAACCGGGTCACATACTGAAGATGAACAGTTTTGCCTAAAACTTCTGAATGCCATTTTTGACAATTTTCAGGCACATACGTCAAAGTATCGATTCTACTCAGAAATAAATATGCATTCCTTTCCGGAGAGCCGACTTGTCATCGGTTATTTACTAAATTATTTCCCCTGAAAAAAAATACGCAAATTAATACAATATTAAGGTAAAACCCGAGAATCACGAAATCTCCCGCCAAATTTCGGGAGTTTTCAAATACGTCTATGTATAAATATGTTGAAATAACTATTTTTTTATATTTTCGCCATCGGTCATCAAACTTACTAAAATATACCGTGGAAAACCTCTTCTGGTGTCACTGGTATTAAATAAATCAAATTATCTTTGAAAAAAAAACCACACTTTTAACACCGTTATCAACCAAACTAGCCTTAACCAGAGCTCTGCCTTAACTTAACACAAATAATCATGCAAAGTAGAGTATTTTAAAACGAGACACAAAATACAACATATGTGCTATCAGAAGAAATCTAAATTAGTCCTGTGCCACCTGAAAGAAAAGTCGTCTTCAATCCTTGTGAACTCGGTGAAGATGTGTGTTGCGATGAATGTAAAAAGAACGTACCAAGGGGAATTAAAAAAAACTTTAAAGGTTGAGAGAAACTTACCGTGCAGTTGAATAAACCAATAAAAAGGGTGATAATCTCCGGCACTGCAGAATTGTGATTAATAGTGGCATTAAGGAATTGAATATGTCAACTAAATCGTTTTATAATTCGTAATTTTTATTAGATGATGACTGGCTAAAGTTCGACCGTTTGTTCAATAGCTTAATTCCCTGTAAGCAGCAATTAATTCTCTGCTGACTAGAAAATCCTGATTGGAAACGCAAGCTCTTAAATAAACTCATCATAGATACCAGGACTAAATTTTGTATATACGCCAGACGCGCTTTTTGTCTACAAAAAGCTCATCCGTGACACTCTAATCCATAAAAGTTAAAAACAACAATAAAAATAAGAAAGAAAAAAAGGGCCAAAAAAAGTAATAAGTTGAAGAGCATTGAGGACCAAAAGTCCTAAAAGTTTTACCAAACCTAGCTAAGGTAATTTATGCCTGAGGTAGAATAGCCTTAGTATTTCAAAAATTCAAAATTTTGTAAACAGTTAATTTATAAATATAACCATATCAAAATACTGTATTAGCTGAGAGATGTATACTCGATGCATGTGCAGGCGCTGGTTGCGGAAAGTCAGCAAACTTTGATTTATCAAGTTTGTGAGAGGATATATCATCTATATAGCGTAATGTGAAGGTAAGTGAAAATCATTGCCGTTTTGTTATTCTTCATGAGAAGCTTCTGCATTTATGAATTCCGCATCTTAATTGTGTATAAATTATCAAGTCGACGAGAAAAGGAGCACAATAAGGTCCCATAAGAATACCGATTGTTTCTAGAAAAACACGTCCTTTAAAAGAAAAGTAATATGTTGTCAATAGACAAACTTATTCGTACATTGGCGTTTCTTTGTATTGAGTACGCCTTCCAATTGATCATATTTTATGGTGTGTTTTTCTATGTTGTGGTGTTATACTATTGTTTCAAAAAATGGAGAAAGTTTGATACCATTATAACGTGTAAGCCCGTTGCAAATGTTTACACCTGTCCTAAGTCAGAAATCTGATGTACAGTAGTTGACGTTTGTTTATGTAGTTCGCATACGTGTTTTCCTTTCTCGTATTTATATAGATTAGACCGTTGGTTTTCCCGTTTGAATGGTTTTACATTACTAATTTTTGGGGCCCTTTATAGCTTGCTGCATGTTCGATATGAGCCAAGGCTCCATGCTGAATGCCCTACCTTGACCTATAATGGTTTTCTTTTATAAATTGTTATTTGGATGGAGATTTGTCTCATTGGCACTCATACCACATCTTTCTTTATCTAAATCAGTTGTCTTGGTGATTTCAACCTCAGAGAAATAAAAATGAATGGCAAATTTTATTTGTACATCGAGCCAGAAATTTAACCTATAACAAATACATTGCAGTACACGGAAAACTTTGCACATATTATGTTCATATGATACCAAAAGCCAACAATACTAGCCATGGACAATCTTAGTAATAAACAAAATCGTGTACATGTATATGTACTCCACTAAATAATGAATCTTTTGGTATATCGCCGTGTTCTAAGCGACACATTGATGTGTAGGTCATGAATTTCCTGAATGAAATTCATTTTTTATTTAATAATTGGTGCCGTAGGAAAGGTCCACCAAAATTTTGAGCAAGGAATTCGGATATCTTAAAGAACACTAAAATAAACTTCACAAAATTTATATATAAGACAAAAGAAATTGAAGTTTGAACGAACCAAATGAAACAAGACAGTACAAAAGATAATCCATGAAAAATACAAAATTATTAGAAACTTCGGATGTATCAGGATGTGTTTTTCATGCGAGATTAAAATTGAGAATGTAAATGGGGACTGTGTCAAAGAGTCAACAACCCGACCATAGAAACAGCAGAAGGTCACTGTAGCGAGAAATTCCAGCACCCGGAGGCGTCCTTCAACTGGCCGCTAAACACATATATTGAATGGATACAAATGAAAAACAACAAACACATGTATATATATAATGTTTTCCATTTCTACATGGCTCATAGGAAAATGAAATATAAAAACGGTCTGAAACATCAATGGACAAGTCACGGTCTCGGTTAGAAGATTAAAATTTGATCAATCAATGTTTTTAAATGTTTTTTAGACGTATTTCCCGTCTATTTGTATTACTTTATCAACGTATATATGACGATGACATCAATATTTCTTTGTTTTCTAGCAATGTGCAGTGTAATATCCATATCCGTATAATGAAAAAAAAAAATCTGGTTATACCATCTTCTGATCATATTAAAACAAGCGTTTGTCCAAGATTGGTAGAAACCCACTATATTTTAATACTGTAATTTAAATTCTAAAAAAATAACCACAGATGGAATGTAATGTAAACTGTTAGAAAAACTAAGTCCATTTGGGAGTAAAATAAGATAAACAGGATTTTATTTTCAAGATACTGTCTTATGATCACAAACAAGCTTCTGTCTTCGTTTGGTAGAAATCCAGAGGAGTTTAAGAAAGCTATTTAAATTTCAAAAACTTTAACCACATCTAGAGAATATTTGTGGACGCCACCAACGACGACGAAAGTAGGATATCTATGTCTTACTTTTTCGACCAAAGTTGAAGGTTCGACAAAAGTTTTAAAAAAAACATTGATTAACACAATTTTCATCTGCTAACCGAGTCCCTCCCTAACTGTGGACCAATCTAAGAATAATGTAAAATCATGAACTATGTCATAAAAGAACAATAAAAAGAACAATAAATCAACGTTTTGCAGAAAGCTTAGAAAACTCTACAACACTGCTCTTTGATACGTTCAAATGGTAGACTTGCAAAAAAGAAAACGGAGAAGTCGAAAATTGCGAATAGCCCACTTAAAATCGGTTTTAATGGAATATGATCTAATAAGATAACCCTGGTCAGTTAAAATAAATTTACCCCACCTGGGAGCCGTATATCTAACTATGTTACTGATTGAAGATACAGTGATACTACCATAGAACATACATTGATTGTGTCATACTTTATACATCATCAGGCTAGTAATCAAAGGAAACGAGACAAGGTAAGGTATTCATATATAATGAAATTGGAATTGGATATGTAAACTGTACCAAAGTAAGTAATTGTCCGTTTGGTCTAATTTTTACAGTGTTATTTTCTCATCAAACCATTTGACTTTAAAAAACGGTCTTTAAAAAGGCAAAAACGCGAGAACTTTTTTTTAGAATGTTTGTTATTCAAGGATTTGTATAGTTAACTATACAAATCCTTGGTTATATTAAAAATCTTATTTTTACCCGAAAATTTAAAAAATCGATGTAAAAATTTAAACTTAAACATGGGCATTTTGAATGTCTTTATAGACATTTGAATACTTTAATAATTCTCATCTTCGAAATGAATTGCCGAATTTTGTCATCATTTTCATGACAGACAGTTTTCACTTGACCTCGACCTCATTTCATGGATCAGTGAACAAGGTTAAGTTTTGATGGTCAAGTCCATATTGCAGAAACTATAAGCAATAGGGCTAGTATATTCGGTGTATGGAAGGACTGTAAGGTGTACATGTCCAACTGGCAGGTGTCATCTGACCTTGACCTCATTTTCATGGTTCAGTGGTTATAGTTAAGTTTTTGTGTTTTGGTCTGTTTTTCTCATACTTTATACAATAGGCCTATTATATTTGTTGTATGGAATGATTGTAAGGTGTACATGTCTAGGGGCAGATGTTATCTGACTTTTACCTCATTTTCATGGTTCAGTGGTCAAAGTTAAGTTTTTGAGATTTGGCCTTTTATCTTATATTATATGCCAAAGGTCAACTATATTTGGTGTATGGAAATATTTTATAATCTATATGTCAGGTTTAATTTGACCATGACCTCAATTTCACGGTTCACTGCACAGTGTTAATTAGTTTTTGTGTTTTGGTCTGTTTTTCTTAAACTGTAAGTAATAGGTCACTCTATATGTGTTGTATGGAAGCATTGTTAGCTGTACATGTCTGCCTGGCATGGTTCATCTGACCTTGACCTCATTTTCATGGATCATTGGTCTTTGTTTAGCTATCTTGGTTAATGTTTAGTTTATGTGACAGTTGTAATAAAGCTTTATTCTTAGGACTATCAACATAATATCAATGATTAGTAAAGAAGGAGAGACATTTCAGTGTTTGTACTCTTGTTAACATTGATCTTATCTTCTGCTGTCCATAATTGTAATTGATTCAATTACAGTTTATATGGAAATTTAGGAAGATAACTAAAATTTTAAAAATCAATTTTAACAATTCCATCATTGATATTTTTAGAACAGATTGATATTTTTAGAACAGATATTAGATTCCTATAGGTCAGGAGCCTTTAATTCTATGGTTGTCGTTTGTTTGTGTGTTACATATTTGTTTTTCTATGATTGTTTGTACATAAATAAAATAAGGCTGTTAGTTTTCTTGTTTGAATTGATTTACATTGTCATTTAGGGGCCTTTAATATAGCTGACTATGCAGTATGGGCTTTGCTCATTGTCAAAGGCTGTACGGTGACCTGTAGTTATTTTAAGTATTTGTGTAATTTTGGTCTCTTGTGGAGAGTTGTCTCAATGGCAATCATACCACATCATCTTTTTTTTTATATTTTCCATCTGTAAGAGAACATAACTCTAGATCATTTGAAGTGATCAAAATTCAAACTTGATCTGTGTTTTATATTCATAACCATTGTGTATAAGTTTAATAACATTTAGTTGAGGCCAACTAAAGTTAGAGAACGGAAACTACAACTTCAGGTTTTTTTTTTCATTTGTAAAGGGCCATAACTCAACAACAGTAAATGTGACGCCACCACAATTCAAATAAGATCTGTGTTAGTGATAATAAGCAGTTTGTATATACAGACAGACAAGGGTAAAACTTAATTGCACCCTCAGCTAGAGTGGGGCATAAAAATCCCAAAACTGAAAAAATTAACTTGGACCACTGAACCATGAAAATAAGGTCAAGGTCAGATGACACCTGCTACACCTTACAATCCTTCCATACACCAAATATAATAGACCTATTGCCTATAGTATCTGAGATTTGGATTTGACCACCAAAACTTAACCTTGTTCACTGATCCATGAAGTGAGGTCGAGGTCAAGTTAAAACTGTCTCACTGGTATGAGGATCCTGCAAGGTATGCACACACCAAATATAGATATCATATTACTCATAATAAGAGAAATTAACATTACAAAACATCTTAACTTTTTTTTCAAGTTGTCTCTGAACCATGAAAATGGGGTCAAGGACAATGGGCATGTGACAGATAAAAACTTCAAAATATATATACTAACTATAAAGCATCCAGGTCTTCCACCTTCTAAAATATAAAGCTTTTGAGAAGTTAGCTAATGTCGGCACCGCTGGATCACTATTCCTATGTTCAGCTTTCTGCTATAAAGCTGCAGGCTTGACAATAACCATTACAAAAAGTCATAACATTTTTTTAAGTAGTCACTGAACCATGCAAATGAGTTCAAGGACAATGGCCATGTGACAGATGAAAACTTCCTTACATAAAGCATCTATATACAAAGTATGAAGCATCCATGTCTTCCACCTTCTAAAATAAGTTAGCTAATGTTACCGCTGCCGGATCACTATCCCTAATGTTCAGCTTTCTTCTACAAAAGTTGCAGGCTTGAGTAAAAAATCTATTGAACAGTTCGTACAAGTTTGGACATTATTCTAGCTTGATAATGGTTGAATTTGGATTGTGAATTTTTTTTTGACAAAATATAGGTTTCTGAAACAGGATAAACATGGTAAAACAACATAAAATTTTATTTACCTAGAATGGTCTGATATAAAAAATCTTACAATGATGGTTACATTCAGCATGTAAAAACTAGTTTCAATTGATTAATTTTCTACCCTTCAAACCTTGATATGGACTAATTTAAAAACAGGTACAAAAATAAAAAATCTAAATGCACAATAAGATTCAGTATATCATACAGTTGCAAAATAATTCAATTTTTGGTGATATTGAACAATGTTTAATTCTGAACCCATTTGACCAAAATGTAGACCAACTTAAATACTGTGAAATTGAAGATTTCTTATTTTTGCACAATACTCTGCACTTGAAACTTTTCCAATATTTGAAAATTCAAAAAAGAAAAAAAAGTATGACTCCTTAAAAAAATCCCCCAAACTTTTTGAACCCCCTATTTTCTTGAAGTGTTTACCCCAAAACTCAATCCCAGCCTTCCTTTGAGCAATATTGAACAATTTCAGAGAGATTCATACACTTACACCCAAGTTAATGTCGGGAAACAACAAACTACTTGTTTTTGGAGTATTCTTACAACTTGCTAGTAATTAACTTTTTGTCATTTCTACATATAAGGAAGTTCATGAATGCAAAATTTCCTTTTTGGGGTTACTTAAGAAGTGTCTTTTTTTATATTTAAATTTTGGCCATGGCCTATCTGCCCATTTTAGACTTATGATTTTTTGTTTTCCCTTTGATATCCTTACTTAGTACAGATAGAAAGGACAAGGTTAACTTATGGCACAAAATGGCCTAAAACATCAACTTTATCATAAAACACCAAAAATGTTTCAATTTGGTTCATAAATGGGTATATTTCAAAAGTCTATATGCTAAATATATCAGTTCTTTTCATAAAAGTACATAATATTCTCCAAAGTAACCCCGTGTTGGACATATTGTCAAAATATGATGATTTTATGCATTTTTTCAGATCTAAAAGCTTAAGAAACACCTTGGCCGCCACCTACGATCCAAAATGTGTTGTAACCAAAATATTCCAATTTTGATATAGATTTTATCAATATAAAAACTTTTTGGATCGTAGATGGTGGCCAAGGTTAATTATACCAAAAAAAATCCAAATTATGGAAAAAGTACCAAAATTGACCTTTAATAACAAGAGTTCACACACTGAAATGTCTCACCTTCTTTACTAATCATTGATATTATGTTGATAAGCCTAAGCATAAAAAATTATTACAACTGTCACATAAACTTAACATTAACCAAGATAGCTAAATAATGAACCATGAAAATGAGGTCAAGGTCAGATGAACCATCCAAGGCAGATATGTTCAGCTAACAATGCTTCCATACAACAAATATAGTTGACCTATTACATATAGTTTAAGAAAAATAGACCAAAACACAAAAACTTAAAACTGTGCAATGAACCGTGAAATTGAGGTCATGGTCAAATAATTTGTTTGTCACATATACAAATTATATACTCGGAGAAATATTAATAGGAATACTATTGTTCATTTCTAATGATACACTCCCAATGGCATTATGGTATGTACTTGAAATTATGGCTCCGGTTGAAGTATCTGAAAGACAAGATTATGTAAAATTATTATTTTTTAGCATAAAAATGTTTTGAGGAAGGGAAGACAAATTGTTGTTATTGTTTAACACCATTATATTCAAAATAGATTAATTAGAGTTCATACCCCGACAAATAAAAAAAGACTGCAATACATTTAGGTATAAAGTGCAAGTGATGAAGTGAACATATTTATCTGTAGTAAAGATAGTTTTCCCTCGATTTAATTTTAGTTGAAACTGTTCCCTTGGCTGCTATGGGAAGGCAATCTGGTTTATTTTCTCATTAGACTACAGTGGATTCACTTATTTTTGTGGGTACCAATTATTGTAATTTGAGAAAAAAAAACATTTTTTATGGATATTTGATTTCACAGTTTTCAAAAAGTCTGAAGGCCGTACGGTGACCTATAGTTGTCTCATTGGCAATCATACCACATCTTATTTTTTATATACAGCCCTACAGAAAATTTGAAATTGTTTAAATTAATGGCTCACCTGTTATAAAATTACCATCCCACAAATAATAATGATGCCTTTGTAATGAAATACATGAATTTACATGGCAAGGACAATTATTTTTTCTAAAGAAAAGCAGTAAACTGTATAACAAATCGGATTTTTTAAAAAGAATTTGTATACTCTACCATCCAACAAGGTGCTAAGGGATAAAAATTCTTTTTCAAATTATGTCAATGAAAAGCTCTCTTATTGAGAGAAAATAAGGTTTCAATATTGTGCTATAATATTGTTTTTCCCCTGGCAATTAAACTGATTATCTTACCAGATATTTTTCCAACTGCCTTGGTAACTGTCCCAATTATTATATCTCTATCCTCAACACTTACACGAAGTTCAAAATACATTTCTTTGTATATCACATGAATTCTAATTGGCTGATATAAAATATTTCTTTCTACATGTAGTGTGTTACTGACTACATAGCTTAAGTTTCTGTCTTTGAATACCAGGAATTCTTTGTGCTCCAGTTACGTTAGATGGTTGTTTTCTTTGTAAGACTGTACAATAACTGAAGCCATAGTTATCACATGTTAAGAGTCCATTGTATTTGTACCATCTGCACAAGATACTTTAAATTCATTTGTTCACCTAGAAAATAAAAATAATTTACTGTCATTTTAATACAAACAAGTAGAATCGATTGCTTACTAAACTATTATTCACTAGTACCCACCATTTTTAATATTCTTTAAACAGGAAGCTAAAGAGCAATGGGTATGAAATTGCATCACAAGTTATAGCATGCTACATGAATGTTCATAATAGGTCTGATTACAAATTATTCCCAACTAAGAGTCTGGAAACGGTCATATTTGCCAGTCTTGTTCAGACCTACTGTAAGCCTAGATTAAAACAGTACACATCCCTCTTTTAGAGATGATGGGGGTGGGGTGGGGTGTATAATAAATCCCCTGAAGAATTCAAAGCTGAAGCTATATTCTGATTAAGAAAAGGATAAAAAAGGATTAAGATATTATAAGGATCAGACTGCACAGAAGTCCATAATACTAATACTATGTCAGAACATTTCTAAAGAGATTTTCAGAGATTTTATATTATATAAGTAAATTATTGCATAATTAAAAAAAAACTATTCAGTCAGTATTGTAACCTCTGTTTAACAAAATAAAACCACCACATCATGGTTTTATAACTTACATTGAAACATCCTTTGAGTTTTTGAGATCTTTTTGCAAACTGGAGATAATATTTCTTTGCTGTGAAATTTTACCAATGAGCTCCTCTCTTGACATGAAGCAATGCTTATAGTTGAGCGATAAGTAATTTGGAGTTTCACCATCACTTAGCTTTTTTTTTCTTTTCAAGTCTTCCTTTTCGTGCCCAAAGAATGCGTCAAAGTCGAGAACATGACGAGCATCGGATATATCTGTTTCCTTGCACTAGCAACAAACAACTGACACTGCGAACTGTTGAAGAGTACATGTAAGTAAGAGTTCCTTTTATAGCACCAAAATCATGTTCTTTAAAACCTTGACAACTCTCAACATCTGCTTCTTCCTCTATGGTGCTCCCCATGGGAGTAATACTTGTATCTAGTTACTCTTGCTCATAGTTCCCACAACAAACAGTATAAGTCTTTAACTTTGACAATAGTCTCTCTATGCTAGTTATATCGTCATAAACACTCGGTAATCCTAACCATAGATCATGTTCACTGCTTAATTCAATGTTGTGAACATATACCTTAGCTGTAAAATCTCTGCTGATCATTATAGTAGACTTTACCCATACATTTTAAGTTGATGGATAAAGTTCGATAATTTGTAAATTATCCCCTGCAGAATTACATATATATGGTGAAGTTACAATAGTACAAACTGTCTTTTTTAATGTGTCATAAGGGTCTTCTGGTATGTATTCAATTGAAGTTGTTACATACTCTTCTTGGTATCCAAGTTCAATATATTCATGAATAAATTCTTCTGTTTCTTCATCCAAATAAAGATCGGCAACTATCTGGTTGTCTGCCAAATATGAATGATCCAAGGCGACTGAATGCACATGATCAAATGCGACTGAATTGACATTGTTGCATATATTTATAAGTTCTCCTATTTCAGACTGCAAAAGATCTTTATCATGTGTATGGTCTGTCTGAATTATTTCAGTTTCAACTTTGTCTTTTCGTAATTTTCCAGTTCCACGTCTTTTCCTGTGATACGGCACATTCTGCCTTTTCTTCCTCTTAGGCATTCTACAAAACACTGAAGAAAAAAAAAAAATCCATGACATATTAAAAATAATTACTGATCATTAAATTGCATTACAATGTATTATATAATATTAAAAATTATGATGTATTCACTGAAAACATTTGATTAGAACAAACAATTAGTAAGCACTCATATTCATAAACCTAAAATAGTATTCACTGTACAACAAATTATATTTCAACTACATATAGTTCAGTGTGTCTTAACCTTCCACTTGCCGAGGCTACTTTAAAATGTAATTAGCAAGTACTTATACTTGGGAATTCAAGCTCAACTTATATTGTAGTCATCTGCTTTTGAAGTGTCAATACCACATGAATATTAAGTCTGCAGATGTTGTTTCTATGTGCAGTTTTCATAAACAATGAAATCCTAGTGCCTAATCTGTATATCATATTGACCATTGACACTTCATAGGGAGCTGTATGCTAAAACCTTTTATGAAACCCTGACTGCAGAGATATTTGTTTCTTGGCATGTCAGAAATTAATGTGGGTATAAATCATTTTTTTTCTAATATAGGATCGGATTTCTCTATATTTTTCTATAAATGAACTTTATCATATACCTAAATGAACAAGAGTGCACACGCTGAATTGTCTAGCCTTCTTTACTAATCATTGATATTATGGTGATAGTCCTAAATATAAAGCATTATAAAAACTGTCACATAAACTAAACATTTACCAAGAAAACAAAACATTGATCAATAGAACCATGAAAATGAGGTCAAGGTCAGATGAACCATGCCAGGCAGACATTAACAGCTAACAATTCCTCCATACAACAAATATAGCTGACCAATTGCTTATGAATTAAGAAAAAAACAGACCAACACACAAATACTTCACACTTAATTAGCAAAAAACCATGGTCAAGGTCAAATAAAACCTGCATAACAGACAAATACAATGTAGATCATAAAATATTTCCATACACCAAATATAGTTGACCTCATGCATAAAGAATTAGATAACATAGACCAAAACTCAAAAACTTAAAACCACTGAACAATGAAAATGATGTCAAGGTCAGATGACACCTGTCAGCTAGACATGTACACCTTACAATCATTTCAAACACCAAATATAGTAGACCTATTGAATATAGTATGAGAAAAACAGACCAAAACACAAAAACTTAACTATAACCACTATATGTTTATCAGTCTTCAAAATTAATGAATTGAACTCTCAACATTCCTATCCATTTGTGAGATATTCCTTACGAACACAATGTTCAACACTTATGATCAGCTATGTCCTCAAACAAAACTCCAATTTAAACCATGGTATTGAAATGTTACCTAAATCACCGTCTTCTGCGTGGACAAACTTTACACTTATATGTATCCTACTTGCGGGAGATGTCCAATTGAACCCAGGCCCATCCATATATCCATGTGGATACTGTGAAGTGCCAGTTACTTGGGAACACAAACATGCAATATGTTGTGATGAGTGTAGCATTTGGTACCACTCAGACTGTCTGGAACTTAGTGCCTCTAAACTACGTAACATACAAAATATTAATGTGTCTTGGATATGCTGTAAATGTAGTACCCAAAATGTGGGGAGCTTCACATACCATTCTTATGAACTAGAAACATCAAATCAATTTAGCATACTCAGCTCAGTATCATCATTACTGTCCACAGACTCTATGACAACAATACCATCAATTGACTCTTCATTCAGTCCATCAGTATTTAGTAGTCCAAAACCAAGAATACTTAGTAGCACAACTGAAGAATCACCATCAAGAGCCTCAAAATCAAAATCAATCAGTGGCCTAGAACATAAACAACAAAACCTCAGAATCCTTATGATAAACTGTCAAAGCATCAGAAATAAACGAACAGAACTAAATGAAAGCGTCGAATACATAAAACCTGATGTCATCATAGGGTGCGAATCTTGGTTAGCAAACGAACACCGAACTGCAGAAATCTTTCCAAACTACTACACAAATTAAAGAACTATGGAATTGATGGTAATACAAATGCATGGATTGAATCATTCCTAATGCAACGCCAACAGCGAGTTATCGTCGAAGGAGAATTTTCTTCATCTTGTTCCGTCGACTCAGGGGTGCCCCAAGGAACTGTCCTCGGTCCCCTTCTTTTTCTATGTCATATTAATGACTTGCCGCTATGTGTAAAATCACAAGTACGTCTGTTTGCCGACGACTGCCTCCTGTATAATACTATCGAGACACCACAGGACCAACTCCAAATACAGAAAGATCTAGATTCACTTGACAACTGGGCAAAGGAATGGGGTATGCGTTTTAATGCCAGTAAATGCTATGTCATGTCAATTCACCGTAGCAGGTCCCCGCTCACATACAGTTATACACTAAGTAACCACATATTAGAGCAGGTCAATGAAAATCCATACTTAGGTGTAATTATTAGCGATAATTTGAAATGGTCATCACAGATAAACAAATTCTGCAACAAAGCCAATTCTACACTTGGATTCATCAGACGGAACCTTAAACACTGCAACAAACATTTTGAGGAAACTGCCTACATCTCGCTAGTTCGATCAGTCTTAGATTACTCAGGCACTGTATGGGACCCATACCTACAAAAAGACATAAATCGCATAGAGAACATACAAAGAAGAGCAGCTAGATTTGTTTTCAAAGACTATAGACGTACCAGTAGTGTCACTTCCATGATGAAAGACCTTGGTTGGAAACCTCTTGTGGAACGAAGACGAGAACAACGACTGGTACTACTGTATAAAATAGTGAACGACCTGGTAGCCATCCCCACTGAACATCACATAGAATTTAATACTAGACCATCCAGAACTTCTAACGTCAAACAAATAAAACTTTTATCAGCAAATACTGACATTTACAAACATTCTTTTTTTCCACAAACTATCATTGATTGGAACTTACTACCAAATGCTGCCGTGAACTGTAAAACTGTGGAAAGTTTTAAGGCAGTTATATCGCGCGACTAGACATCAGTGGCGCACACACATTCCCTGGATAAGTTTTACTCAGTATTTTGAGTTCATTTCCAGTACTATACAGATACAGATACAGACCATGAAAATGAGGTCAAGGTCAGATGACACCTGACAGTTGGACATGTACACCTTACAGTCCTTCCATACACCGAATATACTAGACCTATTGCTTATAGTATCTGAGATATGGACTTGACCACCAAATCTTAACCTTGTTCACTGATCCATGAAATGAGGTCAAGGTCAAGTGAAAACTGTCTGACGGGCATGAGGACCTTGCAAGGTACCCAAATACCAAATATAGTTATCCAATCACTCATAATAAGAGAGAATTTAACATTACAAAAATTCACCCCTTTTTTTCAAGTAGTCATTAAACCATTAAAATGAGGTCAAGGTCATTGGACATGTGACAGACGGAAAGCTCGTAACATGAGGCATCTATATACAAAGTATGAAGCATCCAGGTCTTACTTTCTTAAATATAAAGCTTTGAAGGAGTTAGCTAACGCCTCCCCTGTAGCTTTTGCTCCCACCGCCAGATCACTATCGATATGTCAAGCTTTCTGCAACAAAAGTTGCAAGCTCAACAAAAATGACAGCTATGTGATGGTTGGGTGACTTTATTTGTGATTTTATTTGCGAGTCATACTGTTTTGATTCAAAAAAAAATAAATTCTTGTTAATAATTGCTGAATTTATATATATTTTTTTTTGGTTATAGTAAATGTTTTGTTCAGATAAAACATAAGTATATATATAACTAAATGTTAGTTGTTTAGCAGGGTAAAATTGTTTGTGCGAACCTTAATATTTACATGTACAAGGGAGACAATCCAGTGTTAACAGCAACACCTACAGAATACAGAACAGAACCAAAATCAGAAACATTACGCTAAATGCAAGCAGGTGCAGATCCAGCCATTTAAAAAAGGGGGGGGGTTTCCCATCCCAGAGTAAAAGGGGGGGGTTCCAACTATATGCTCCCATTCAAATGCATTGATCGGCCAAAAAAAAGGGGGGTTCCAACCCCTGGAACCCCCCTAGATCCGCCACTGGCAAGGTTGTCTTCATGGACAGCCGAGTTGACATATTTTTCAGTAGGATTTGGGTCCAATTGGGGTAGTCCTATTTGTTTCGAAGTTGAGTTGTGTTAAATTTCTATCCAAAGGCAAAGACACAAAGCCCATGAGCCTTTAGCTGTTTAGCACTGTCCATATAATTATGACGTCTTGGAAGGCTATTTTAAATTTTTGCTTTCATGTGAAAAAAAAATATAAAAGCCTTTCAAGATGTCATAATTATTTTGACTATTAGGGTATGTTGGGTCTATGTTAGCACTATGATTCATGAATCAAACTCAGTTTACTTTAAAAAGCTTGATAGGTTTTATGTTACACATAAATCATACAGTATTTGTTCTTAAAGAGAATACTAGTATGCCATACCATTCATTATCTCTCGTTTTTCTAAATATTCTCAATTCATCAATCAGATGAAATCATTCTGTATTCTGTGAAGTCGAATTTTTAACTGGGCGCAGCCATTTTTAAGAAAGATTGTATCGAGCTGTTTGATTGGTCATCTGTCAGCTTATCCAATGGTAAATGGTTTTACAGACTGCAACATAAATAATAAACAAATGCACATGGTCACAGTTTCGGAATGACAACAATAACAGCTACACTTCATTTAAAGACAGGGGGAAAGAAGGATTTTTCTTACAGCTGCCTCAATAACGAAGGATATGTCTCTCTCACTGAAATACATAAATCATCTGTTATCTTACAACAAAAACTAAACACTGAGTTGACAACTCTTGTAGAAGAAGAAAAATCAAAGCTTTCCAAATTAGGTATTCTTTTTTTGAAAACTGTAGAAAGCCATTTTTAATGAAGATCTCTGTTATATTAAATTTTTAATCTGATATCTGGACTCACAAATGAATTGGATTCATTAAGTATCAAACTCACATCTGAACTACATGTATGAAAATGGAGTTATATGTAGTACCTTCATACCTGTATCTTCAGGTCCTTAAATAAGCTAATGGCTTCTACCAGAGACATATACCCTATAGTGGGTAATTTTGCAGTGTGTAAATTTTTAATCGCGAAATTTTACAGCCGCAAAATAACCTGCTACAAGGTAATACAATTTTAGTATATGTCTCTGCTTCTACTGAACCCTCATCTTAGAATTTCGTAATGCATACGTATTTAGGTGTATGCCGCTTAACAATTAAAATGAACTGATAAATTTATGCAGGTTTCAATTTTCGCAATTTAATTAAGACGTGATTTTACTAAAATTTATCAAAAATTGCTAACCAAAAAAGAGTTGGCTGTAACTGATAATACAGCATTTACATAAGTATGCTTAACTATATCTACAATTATTCTTTTGAGTATATAGTTTATATTATTATATTTCAGAATTTGCCATATAGTTTCTTTAACATACAATTTTTTGATAGGTGGAAAGTCTGCAGATACTATTAAAGATGATGAGGAAAATGATGATGACGATGATGAAGATGAAGAAGAAGATGAATTATCTCCTCCTGATCAAAAGAGACAAAAAACATAACATGACTTATTTATATTGTATTTTATAAGATGTTCTCATAGTCTAGATGAAGTTTGATACTGTACATGTATAACAATCAAATGCAATGAAAAATTTCATATAATTTGAATTTTTTAATTACTGTACCTTCACATCATATTTTATGCAGCCTATTAAAATTACCTATTATATTATGATTTAGAAATTTTAATTTTTAAATTTTAAATGTTATATCAGAAAAGTAGACAGGCATGGCATTGATGCCCCTTTTCAGCTCACCAGTCTTATACCATGTATACCATCACTTGGGATCTGTCGTAGTCTTAAGCTATTTAAAGAATCTTCTCCTCTAAAACTACTGGTCCAAATACCTTCAAACTTAAACTGAATGTTCCTTTTGGTATCTAGTATGTTAAATATCTCTGAATTTTTTATCCATCAATAAACATGGCCATCATGGCTTCGAACAAATAGGTCAAATGCAGTTTTTGTCATATATCTCAAAAAGTAAAGCATTTAGAGCAAATCTAATCTGACAGGTGTTCAATTTTTGTCAGATCAAGATTCATCAGCACTGGCAGTCTGATATTTTCAGATGAACCGAACAACACATTACTTGGTTAGGATTTCTTTTATTATCTTGAATATACAAATAAGCTTACATGACCGTAATTGTCAATTGACCCCTTAATGAGTTATTGACCTTTAAAGACCTTTTTTATGTTTTGTTCATCTAGTTTGCCTACTTTAAATAATCCTCTCCTTTGAAACTGCTGAATCAATAAGATATTTTGTACCATAACTTAGACCTGGACAACCAACTTAATGCTTATACAAGTTAAAAAAAACACCAACTGTGAACATGGTCTTTATACCAGTCACTAGCAAAAGGCTTTAAGTAAGAGTTATATGACACAACAAAAATGCACTAGTGTTGGTACCTAACACCTTGGCAAAAATAAATTTGGCTCCTTTGATTTTCATAAATTTTGACAAAACATTTACTAATTGACCCTTTGACAAAAATATAAAAATATTACCTTGAACCACAAACTTTCTAGGAATATTTTCATTAGATATATTGCAATTTGACAAACACTTATTTTTATCATGAGAAGCTAAATATTTCCTTAACAATATCTAGTTGATTTTTACAGAGTTATCTCCCTGTAGTGTTAGGTACCACTTTTAACATCTTTTAAAATAATAAAAAATTGTAAAATCACCACCAAATTTCTGAGGGTGATATTGCCCTAACTTTCTTTTGGCTTTTACTCAGACTTTGGCAAATCCCCCAAATTATATATTCCATGAATAGAGACTATAGAAAGTCAGGTTTAAAAAAGAAGAAGTTTCCAGATGGTAGCTTGTGATTCCATTGATTGGTTGGAATTAAACTTACTTTTTATTGTCAAGATGCACAATATTGAAAATATTCAACTCAAATGCAAAATGTGTACTCGTGTATGGAGCAGAAAGATAGAAAACAACTTAAACAATGTTTTCAAGACTCCAAAGGTATATTAACTACTGCCTAAAGAGAATCATGAACATCAGATTGTTTGACAAAATAAGAAATGAAGACCTATTATGGAAAAGAGCTGACATTTAATCAAGAAAAGATAATGGGTATGGATAGGCCACATACTGTGACATTCAGAAAACCAACAAATAGCATTACATAGTAGGCACTTAAATGTAACCCTATGGAAAAAGAAACAGAGGAACCCCAAGAAGCACCTCATCCAACCTACTCAAAGATCAAACTCTTGTATTTATTAGGACCTCACAATCATGCAAAGGTAGACTTATACATGTACTTAATTTTGAAACTTTTAAAGTGTTTGTATTTATGTTTTCAACTAAGCTAACCCAAATATCAGTTGTAATGCACTTGATAATTGAAATGTTTTGGCCAAGATCATGCAAGGTTTACTTACATCCTAATGCTGGTTCTTAGCGTATCATGTTTTAGGTTTTACTGTTCATAGATTAAAACTTTCCCTTCAGGGCAATTCTGAAAGATATGAGCAAAATTCTGTTGCACAATTTTTTGAAACACATTTGTCAGGTTAAAATACTTTTCTACACAGCCAGTTACTCTAGTGTGAAGTGAGTAGATTTTAGTGTATAGATTTTATTACCTGTTTGATCATGTGATCAACAGGTTAGATTTTGGCTCCAAATCAGTTTTTATTTGAACTTTACATGGACAAAGACCTATATTTTTTCCTTCAACTTTTTGGGGACATGAAATATTTTTGAAAGTTTAAAAGTGAGTATTTGAAGGTATTATTATTTATTGGTAGTTATTATTAATTGCTTCAATGTGATTTGTTTTGAATTTTAAACTTCCAGAAAATTACTTTTGAAGAATTGAATGATTTTACAAATTTTTCATACAGAATTAGGTTGGATGTGAAACAAAGTTATCAAGTTGATTGATTTACATGAGATTCAAAATGTCTGCAGGTCAAAAGTTACATGTATGTCATGAATTGTTTTATATTTCATGTTTCTTTTTCAGTTCTTGGACACTGAACTTGCAGATATCTAAAATCTAGATTGGTATTCAGATGCATTTAGGAAAGCCAGCCAGTATATCAACTTTTTTATACAAATGTGTTGATTTCTCCCTATGGTAGACCAAGTGTATATAGGTATAGTCAAATAGCTTATTTAAAATTTATTCAAACTTAGTTTATTTTAACCACCTGGATAACTTATTTAATTCATTAATATTTTAGACAGATATATAGCAACTGAATTACTTTGTTTGCTGTTGAATTTCTCCAATATTTCTTTTAAAGAAATTTTCTCAGATTTGATTACCGGTACCATTATATTAAAATTGGTATTCATCTCTGATAGAGCTAGTGCTACATTTTAAAAGAAAAACAAAGGATAACATAAATATTTGGTGGGATATTTTTATTATTGAAATAAATGTATAAGAAATTAGATGAAATATAGCATTGATTAAAAGAGATGTATGACTATCTTAGATTGAATAAGCGTTTTATAAAGAACTATAAATAATATGTTTCAGAGGAAACAAAAAACCGAGCAGAGAGTAGTGGTGGACTACCTTAGAGAGTAATGTGTATAGCAAGACAGCTATCTCTGTGGTTACTAGAGTATGGTAAGAACCTCATCTATACTTGGTGAGTATTGTTTTTGTAAGTTAAAAATCATGCATCAGGATAAAATAATTTTTGAATTTTATCATCATGATGAAAATGAAATACAGGGTATACATCGAGGCAGCAACCCATGAAAATAAATAACCAGTCATCTTCAGGTCTACAACTATGTACTGATGTTTATACAATAAGTGAAGTTGTAAATCATCCAGTCTTACAGAGTTGTGAAAAAATATGAACAGACTACAAAGAACTTACCGTATGTGAACATCAAATTCTGACAGGCACATGAGCATGTTGCAGGGCTATAAAACATGTCTTTTTTTTATATATATATATCAAAGATCAACCGTAGTAATGGGTACATCATTTCATTATGAACTTTTATTGAAGGGGTTTTGATTTCAAATTCCTTTATTTCAGTTCTTTAAAAAAAAAATACCAAATGCAATTAGCAAACAAAATTTTTAAAATTTGATTTTCCACTTGGAGAAAAATGTCGCTGTTATATTTCATTTAACACAACCTCATTGGCCTTTTACCATTATTTCAGTTGCCCTGGTAATTTTTCAAATTTTTATAAGTGAATGAAAGTTGTTTTGATGAAGTTTACCTTTAAACAATGGGAGATAACTTTGAACAATTTGAAAACTCAGTGGTTACTTATATTAGGGAGAAAAAATTGGAATATAAATTAATATACTTTTCCTACATTTAAGCAACAATGCCTTCTTCATAAATGCTTAGTCCTTTAAATTTTACTCAGTTGTGTCAAGTATATGTCAATTCTAAAATATTCTCCACAATTTTTACTCGTGTCAGTCCAGCTCAATTAATTTTGATTTTAAATTTTACTTAGTTTATCAATTATTTTTCAAGACATGATAAATTTATTCAAAAAGGTGTATGCTTTTTCCGTTATGTGGTTTTCATTTGAAACAAATGAAACAAAATTTTATTATAATGGTTAAAATTAAACCAAGACATTATATTTCTGTTTTCAAATGTTCCTTTTTTAGTGTCTGTGGTATTCATATTTGATAACGAAGATATAGAAATACAGAATTGCTTTAAATAACATAACCCTTAGCCATGCTTTCATCAACAATACTTTTTTGATTTTCCATGAAAATAAGGCAATGATGTAGGATGCCATTCTAACAAAACACCACAGCATGGAGACCCTCAACCACACACTAACATGTCAAATGTGTATCCTACATCTTAAAACAGATAGCATTTTATTATTGTTCAAAAACAAGAACTTTCATTATTTTTTTTACTCATTTCAACTCTGTAGAGACTATGTCACTAACATTGCACTTTGACTGAAACACGAAGACAAACAACGTTTTTATTGAAGTTAAATGGCACGAGTGACTAGTGTCGAATTGGTTGAGGATATGGAAAGCAAATTGTCATTGTTGGTAGTTTTATGGGCCTTGAGTCACAAAGAACCTTATGTACGTTAGTTCAATGCATTATCAATGCTAAACATCTGATTGACTTTGACTGAAGACTTTATTTTTAGTTTCTGCAGAGTATAAATGAGTTTGATCAAAACACAGTAAAGCATATTCTAATTGTTAAGGAGATTTGATTTCAATATTTGATAAATTGTTCACCATTTTCTTCTATTGGTAGCAAGGCTTAGGGTTATGTACTAGAATACACTTTTTTCCCTAATAGATTATCGCGGTTACTCAATAAACATTAAAGAATCCACCAAATTTGTTAAGCTAAGCTTGAGGTTGATATCATGATAGACACACTAAGTAGAGATAAAAAAAAGTTTAAAGCTTGAAATTGTTACTAAAATTACATAATTATTTTGTATATTTTAGCCAGCTTCCATTCACCTTTTAAAATTATGAAAAAAAACCATTTAGAATATTTATGTCATGATTAAGACAAAAAAGCATTCCTTTTCTTTTAAATTTTTTAAAAAAGTTATAAAATGAAGTCATATAAATTTGCTGTTAGCAGCCAGTTTTGTTAAATTTTGTAAAAATGAGCTAAAAAAAATCCTGATGTTTGATTGTCTTCCAATTCAATCTTATTTTGTCCTGCAACATTCAGTTCACCCATAGTAGCTTAGGGTTGCTCAGCTTAGTCAGATATTAAAAAAAAGAAGGATATGTTAAAGTACAAAAACAAAGAAAATTGGAGCCACCACAAAGAACACTTGCTGACAGATTTTGCACACAAAAATCTTTCTTTCACAGGTAAAACTCAAATGTGTATGCTTCCTCTTTTGACTAGCTTGAGTGCAGTTATTTGAAAGTATAAATCTTATGTTGAAATTTGACAGCAGTAACATTCATTTGCCAAAATTTATTTCATTTTTTATTTCAAAAATAAGGAATAAAAAGATGTGGTATGAGTTACAATAAGACAACTCTCAATCTAAGTCACAATGTATAAAATGTTAAACAATTATAGGCCAAAGAACAGCCTTCAACACGTAGCCTTGGCACACAACAAACAACAAGCTATAAAAGATCCCAAAATGACTAGTGTAAAACAATTATAACAGGAAAACCAACAGTCTAATCTATTTAAAAAAAAAAACACCAACAAACAGCAACCACTCAACAACAGGTTTCTGAATTAGAACAGGTTCATGAAATGCAAATACAAATATTGAGATATTATCAAAAAAGGTTTAAAAGTAACTTCAAAGAATAAAAAATAAGGATGGTTGATCCATTTTACGTTTTTGTTTGTGTAATGTTGTATAAATGTTAATATTTTATTTCAGTGTTCTTCCACAGATGATAATGTATAATTTTGATTTTTGCAGATTGCAGCAGGGGGATGTTACAGTCATAGACGTTGGATAGACTCCGTTGTACTAGGCCAGGGAGGGTAGCGCAAAGTTTCCGCAGCACTATACAATAGTAACAAGATCACTCTACCATGAGCTTGTTAAAGGGCCCGTTTGATGAAAGTGACACCAACATTCTCCAACACTACAGATTTATTTTTTCAGATGCAGCCAGGAGGATGTTTCAGTCATGGACCCGTTTGATAGAAGTGACGCCAACGTTCTCCAACACTACTAATTTTTAAATTTGTATTTATTGCAGATGCAGCTGAGGGTATTTCAATCATAGACTTTAAATATGACTCAATTGTAGCAGACCAGGAGGAGTGGCAAATAGATTTCTGGGAGTCTATATTTTTTAAGGAAGAGACAAAATTTTCTCCAACAAACCACTAATCTTTATTATTTATATCCATTTCAGAGTTCTCACAAAGATGTATAGGTATACAGTATTTATTAATTCTGACTCTTTTTGCATTTTTGTTTGTCTTTAAAAAATGTCATGTGGTATTAATGTCAATGGGATAAAACACACTGAAGAAATCAACTACATTGGAACAGAAATCTTTTGATTGAGAAATCATTGGTACTTGGTGTAATTTGAAACTAAACTCCTTGGAACTTTCTCACAAAATTTTACACATGAAACATCTTTTTTTCCATCTTTTTTTTCCATGAAGCAGCACACAAAATTTTATCAAGTAGATGGTATCCATATCCTAGAACATCTGTGAATGGCTTATTTCTAATAGTACTTCCACAAGTATCCTCAAAATTCAAACAGTCAAGTATAATGATCAACAGAGACATAAAAATGAAGGAAACTAAGTATTTAACTAATTAAACAACGGGTTAAAAAGGACAACACATAACCAAAAGAAATAGTGTACAAAAAACTACACTGAAAACAAAATTGTACATCACCAACCAAAGACCAAGAACGGTCTTAAGACACTAAGCACCAACTCAACCAAAGACTAGGGATGATCTCAGCCAACGAGACCAACCCAACCAAAAACCATGGATGATCTCAGCCAATGAGCACCAACCCAACCAAAAAAACAGGGATGATCTCAGCCAATGAGCATGAAACCAATGACAGGGTGTTCACCAGCCCCTCAGAATAGTAAGTATTGTATATGATATGTGAAGTAATTTACAAATTGGCAAAATTAAATGTTTTTTTTTACATTTATTTTTCCATTTTTTCTATTAAAAATTGTCAAAATGCTACATTAATCTTTGTATGTTTTTTTCCAATTCTATATGGAAAATGTTTAACTTATTGGAAATTTTTACTTCCATTGAACTATTAAAAATAATGAATTAATAGTTTTTTGATAAAACCAAAATTTGGAAATGTTGATTAATTTACTTTTATTGCATGAAATATTTTAATTATTAAATGTGCTAAATGATAAATCAAAAATAACAAATTTCTATTTAAAGCAGATGATACTATGAATTTTTACATTTAAACTGTTCCAAAATTTAATAATGTACCTTTTTGTACAGAAAATATTAAATAAAACAATGACAAAGAATGACTCAGTCTGACAACATGAAAACATCGATATCTTAAATGACCGTTGAGAACAACAACAAAAAATGAGAAGGGGAGATAACTTGTATGAAATGGGGAAACCAATCTGAAGCAGTATTTCAACTAATTGATCCATTTATAATATGATGCCCCAAGATAAGTCATGTATATTTTACCCTAAAGAAAGTTGGGGGGGAGGGGGAGTGCAATGTTATACCAAGGTTATTTCAGCATGGTATGTGATGATGATGTTACCTGATGAAATGAAACCCGTTCACCCAGATGAAAAAGCCTACTCCCCTTCTTTATGGTAAAGAGTTTCTACTGGTAAATTAAGATATATATTTGAATTGCGGTACTTACAAAAAATATGATTGGGTCTAGATTAGTTGAATTACATATTTTTATGATGAGCAATTTGTAAATGTAAAAGTTTTTATCTTTTTAAATTAACATAGAAAAATTATCATTTTGTCCATGATAGCCAAGGACATAACATCTACTTTTTTATTCTGATAATGTTAAGATAGGTATTCAAATATTTAAATATAAAAACAAGTAGAAGTTCCTACATATTATATTCTTGTCCATGGAGAAATTTATGTTTCATTTATTTTAAAACAAATCAACAAAAAATTAGTTTAATAATAATACATGTTTAACCTTTAATTGTATACTTTTATAAATTGTTATTTGGATAGAGAGTTGTCTCATTGGCACTCACACCACATCTTCCTATATCTATTAGATTATAAATTTTATCAACGAAATTTTATGGTTT
This sequence comes from Mytilus trossulus, assembly GCF_036588685.1. NCBI lineage: Eukaryota > Metazoa > Mollusca > Bivalvia > Mytilida > Mytilidae > Mytilus > Mytilus trossulus. The sequence goes on from NC_086375.1 coordinate 46,962,994, forward strand.
TGGGAAAAAATAGTCCTTTTAAGTGTGCAATTCATTCATACATTGTAAAATGTAGTTAGTGATTTGAACCCCCCTCCCCCCCCCCCAAAAAAAAAGAAACAATTCATGCATTTAATAGTGATGCACAGTTTATTACTATATATAAATAACTGTAAAAAATATTTTAAAGAATTTAAAAATTAGGAAAAAGTTTGATTTAATTTGATTTCAACATGCAAAAAATGTACCCCATTTATTTACAATTGAACTTAATTTTCATCTGGAATTTAGTTAAATGATTTGTACATAATTGTACCCCGCTTTAAAATAAATGCAACACATTTCTAGCTTTTTACAACAGACTGTCATTAGATCCAATGTTCTATAGATTTTTTTAAGACGTTTTAAGACATTATCTTGTTAGCTTTGTCAGGGATTTTTGGATGGTTGAAAATAGGTTTGCAAAAAAATACATGCCATTTTGTTTGTGGTACTGTAGTAAAAAAAAAATGAAACTTCAGATTTATATAAAAAAAATCATGTATTTTTTGTTTTTTCGATGCATTGTGACTGTCAATTTGGAGAACATTTGTACTTGAAACTAATTAAACACATGGTAAAGTGCATTCAAAGTTTAGTAGCTGAACATAAAGTTTGTTTTGGTAGACTAAGCAAATATCAAATGATCATTTCAGAAATACATTGAGCTTTGAGCGCTGCGTCTCTAGTACTCTTTACTAATATTTAACATAGCTTGCAGTTGGGTCTGGTTGTGTCTCCTGTATTGTATGGTCTTTGGATTGTTTTGTGGTTTTCAAGTATTCAGGATATGGTGTTTTGCATTCTAAGGAATCTTTATATGTAATTCTGAAATGAAATGTATTTGATATTTAACAGTCATTAATATAAAAAAAAATGTTAGTGCATAACACTGCTTTGAACTTTGAATCTGCACAGTAGTTTCGATTTCTCAAAATTATGTTAAAAGAAGGGAATCATATTGTAAAAATTATATCTGGGTAACATTTTCTTAAAAGCATTTGATTGCTAACAAGGTAATCCTTAAGTAAAAGTAATATTTTAAAATTTTTAAAAAATTGGATGGGTCTCTTGTCTGAAATACAATCACTTAATAATGCTTTGACTAAAAGGGGAAAACCATTGTTTTGATAATTTCTTATATCCCCAAAAACCTTCATTCTGAGTTATCCGAAACTATGAACATTTACTAAAGTTATTAAAAGTAATCATTCCTAATATTGTGTGAACATCTCTTTTTTTGCTTCAAGTATCTAAACCTTGGGTTAATTTTCAACTCTCACTACTAAGTTTTCATTCAGACATTTTTACCAATTCTTCCTAAAAGTCCATAATTTTATTTTTGTGAAATCTGAAAATTGTGGTTCACATGAATCCACAAAAGATTTTTAACCCGACAACGATCAAAGAATAATGAATCCACAGTATTTATTTTTTTGCTTACAACATACTTATAATCAAATTTCATAACTTGCTTCAATTTTGATTTTATTATCAGATTCAAATTTCAAGATTCAAAAAATGATTTTTTGGAACAGGCTAATTTTTATGTCCACTTTGTGTCCATTTGCCATAAGCTTTTACTGAATTCACTGTTATTTGATTCTATTTAAAAATTCATTATAACTATTTTGTTAATAATTACCAGAACATAATTTACAACTTGTCTTAATGTGACTTTTAATCACATTTAACAATTGCTCATCATAAATTTTGGACTGATCCTTTGAAATTTTATTTTCAAAAAGATATCCTGGCTAATCCATTATCCAACAGGAATTTCTGAGGGCTTTACTTTTAATGGGGATCCTATTTCAGCCTTATTAGTACAAAGTCGTTTCCCATTAGTTCATAGTATTTCTTGAACTGCTTTATTTTAACAGGGAACCCCCCTTTTTTTTGGCCGATCAATGCATTTGAATGGGGATATATAGTTGGACCCCCCCTTTTATCCCAGGTTGGGACCCCCCCCCTTTTTAAAATGGCTGGATCTGCCCCTGGTCAGTCCATCTCTTTTATTGTCAAGATATCAGTGATTTTCATTCTTTTCCAAAAGAAGTCATTGGAAACAGTTTTACAAAAAACAAATTTTGATATCACCTTTTGGAACAAAAAACATAATTTTTGTAAATGTAAATTTAGGAACTATTTTTCTGCAACTTTTTATTTCAAAAACCAAAATCATCACGTGCAATTTGAATTTTGACAATTATTTTGAATTATAAAGAATCAGTATTTTTATCATTTCTTCGAGTTTAACACTTTTTTAACTACTTTTTGTCTTTCATTCTACATAGTACCTGCTGTACCATATTACATCATATTTGTATTCTTTTCATTTCAGTGTTTCTTGTACTACAAAACTTCACAGAAAGATTCCACACAAGTTAAAGCTGTGTACCTACTAGTATCCATATTGCTAGAGGAAATTACCCCCATTTTCCCAAAAAATTTTAAATAATATTTTTTATCAAAATTTTCAAAGACAGTACAATTTTACCAATTTTGTGTAAATAATCTAGATCTTTGAAAATTCACACAACATTACTTGTTACTGTGGAATGGTATGCTAATTTTTTCCCACTTTTCAGTACTTGGGAACTTGATAATTTTTTCATCTAAAAATTTCAATAGAACGTAACAATTTTTGTTTTTAACCCTTATCTTTGGAACTTCAGAGAGAGTTTGTCAATCTATTGAGGTTGATCATCATTTCCCATTTTTATATTTCCATATATTAAAATTCTAGAATTGACCATTCTACATTGTTTAGGAAAAATTTGCAAAACTCAGCTATTTGAGACTTTGATATTTTTTTTGGAATATACACGACTACTTTGTGCATGATAAGTAAACTATACAAGAAGAGATATTTTATTAAACTATGCTTCAAAATATAAAAAAAAACGTTGGTGATTTATGTGTTTTCGACAATTACTTTACTGTTCTTCTTCATTACATTTGTATAAGTATTTATATATCAGATGTCTGCTAACTCTATATTAGAGCTTTGTAAAAAAAAATATGTAAACAAAGTTCTAAATAATAATTTTAATGGGAAAGCGAAAATCGTGGGGTACCATAAATATTTGGTAAATTTTCAAAATGCAAGTTACTTGTTTAAAAGCACATCTGGTATTTTATATCCTTTTATGAATGAATTTAATAATTTATTTGTATTATACTAGTATATGAGAAAAGCTTTGAACGAAAAAAGAAAATGAGAGATGCTTTAGAACATTTTAGTGACAATTGTATATTTTATTAAATCGAACACAAAGGACATTTCAATTAGTGGATAAAATGGATTCAGTCAGCTGATCAGAACCAAAACCTATGTTGAAAAGCAGATAAAAGCAGCCAAGTTAGCAGCTCCCAGGAAGATGGTTAAATAAATCTTCAACCAAGTCTGAGGCTTTACCAAGAAAATAATAAGGTACATGAACAAGATTTTTTTTAAGTTTAAAAAAAGAATATTTAAATGATGAAATAGAAGTACAACTTTATGGGGAGACTAGAACAATGGACATGAAGATTTTATCATTAAATGGGAGATAATTCATTGTAAAATAGGCAAATGATTTGTGTATTTGAAGAATAAAATATGTTTAAACTTAATGATCTTTTGTGGAGTTGAAATTCAAATCATAAATTTTGTTTTTTCATCTTTTATATTAATTTTACAAACAGTTACTGTCCTTCAAGTTATACATGTACAAATGAAAACTTGTAGTAGGAAATCAAAAGCATGTTAAGTAAATGTTGGAAAAATGAAATTGAATAATAATTTGTTGATTTTAATATTTTAGGTTGTTTCTTTGAAATGTTTTCATGGTGTGGGAATAAGACTTGGTGGTCTGATACAGCTTATATGTAGGTAGGTACCAGTATACTGTTCTGAAAAAGTGAATGAGTTATTAAAAATATTTGGAAATATTGAATGCTTTACTTTAGTCTTGATAGTTTAGAGTTTGTAGTCTACTCTTTCTTTTATCAGTACAAATATATGACTTTGTGTAAATAGTCTACTCTTTCTTTTATCAGTACAAATATATGACTTTGTGTAAATAGTCTACTCTTTCTTTTATCAGTACAAATATATGACTTTGTGTAAATAGTCTACTCTTTCTTTTATCAGTACAAATATATGACTTTGTGTAAATAGTCTACTCTTTCTTTTATCAGTACAAATATATGACTTTGTGTAAATAGTCTACTCTTTCTTTTATCAGTACAATACTACAAATATATGACTTTGTGTAAATTGAAAGATCTAACTCAATTTAGATTGGTTGTTGGATTGCAGTCTGGTCAATTATGTTCTGAACATCTATAACACATATACTGTATAACATATTTCTATATAAATTGCATACAGTATACCAACAGAGATCCTCTAAATAATTGTTATGACTAATGATTTTATATTTCAGGTTAGCATCATGCTTATCCGTAAGGATTGAGGCTGAGAATGGCCATTGGAGCTGACTTTTATGGTAAGAACCAATACATAGATTTATGAACTATTTAGCTGTGAGTATGCAGATAGTCTATATTTTTTATGTTACAAAGTAGATCTTACATTTTAACTTTTCTTAATTTTAACTACAAACATAATCTCAAAGGAGATATCAAGATAAATAAGGGAAACCAAACAATTATATACTTAGAAAATCTTGCTATCTGTTTTAAGTTGTCTTAATTGTCCCCTTATATAAAAATAAAAGAGATGTGGTATGTCATTGCCAATGAAATAACTATCTCACAGAGACCAATGATGCGTATGTAAGCAACTAATGGTCACTGTATGGCTTTCAACAATGGGCAAAACCAACTGCCTGAGTTATAATGAAACAATGAAATAAAAACAAATATGTCAGACACCATCCAACTACTTGTTCGTCAATTCAATATTTTGCTTATAAACCCTTGTGGTTTTTGTCGAGCCTTCGACTTTTTTCGAAAAAGCGAGACTAAGCGAACCTACATTCTGTCGTCAGCGGCGGCGTCAACAAATATTCACTCTGTGGTTAAAGTTTTTGAAATTTTAATAACTTTCTTAAACTATACTAGATTTCTACCAAACTTTGACAGAAGCTTGTTTATGATCATAAGATAGTAGCCAGAAGTAAATTTTGTAAAAATAAAATTCCATTTTTTCCATATTTTACTATAAATGGACTTAGTTTTTTCTGCGTGGAAACAAAACATTCACTCTGTGGTTAAAGTTTTTAGAATTTTAATAACTTTCTCCAACTATCCTGGGTTTGTACCAAACTTGGACAGAAGCTTGTTTATGATCATAAGATAGTATCCAGAAGTAAATTATGTAAAAATAAAATTCATTTTTTCCGTATTTGACTATAAATGGACTTAGTTTTTTTTTCTGCGGGGAAACAAAACATTCACTCTGTAGTTAAAGTTTTTAGAATTTTAATAACTTTCTTAAACTATCCTGGGTTTGTACCAAACTTGGACAGAAGCTTGTTTATGATCATAAGATAGTATCCAGAAGTAAATTTTGTAAATAATTAAATGCATTTTTTCCATATTTTACTTTTAAATGGACTTAGTTTTTCTGCAGGGAACCATTACATTCACTCTGTGGTTAAAGTTTTTAAAATTTTAAAAACTCTCTTAAACTATCCTGGGTTTGTACCAAACTTGGACAGAAGCTTATTTATGATCATAAGATTGTATCCAGAAGTAAAGTTTGTAAAAAGATTACTCTGTTTTTTCTGTAATTTACTTTTAAATGGACTTAGATTTTCTTACAATCATAAAATAGTAACAAGAGGAATATTTTTATTGATTTTTTTCCTCATTGTTGTTGAGCCTGCGATTTACAGCAAAAAAAGGCGAGACACTGGGTTCCGCGGAACCCTTACAAATTTTTACCTCATTATTGTTGAGCCTGCAATTTACAGCAAAAATAAGCGAGACACTGGGTTCCGTGGTACCCTTACAAATTTTAATTTATGTCAACGCATCTCTTCAAAACAAAGTATAAGAACTATTATATGCATCATAAGTGTAATGCTTAGTCAATTATTGCTTTGCAATTAATATTAGTGACAGATTTGTTTAAGAATGTAAATTTCTTTTTCAGGTAACGTTAACTGTGGCTGCATAAGTTATTGTGCGATAAAACTGAAGCAGAAAAGAATGTACTGGTAGTTCAGACAATTTTGTATATGTTTGAAAAAATGTTTTAATTTTTACAAAAAAAAAAAAATTATGTAAAGATTCTCCATTTACAGCATGTTTTAAGTTTTAAGCTAACTTTATTGTTCAGATACCATTCATTATCTCCCCATAATTAAATTTAATTGATAATTAATACTTTGAAAAAGAATGGGAAAAGAACAATTTTACATTTTTACTTGTCGACCTACTTTAGATATCTGTATAATGGTCTATGTATAGTCAAAATATTTCCAGTAGGTTTAGAATGGAGAATCTAAAAAAAAAAATGAAAAAAAAATAAATGTTTTATTGAAATGTATTTTTGGGGTTTTCTGAATGGTTAGATATAAATTATTGTCCAACTTCAATTGTTTTTCGAAAAAAGATTATTACACAAGAAGCATAGTAAAAAAATATCTTGATGAAAAAGGTTGATTGATTTTTTTACGCTAAAAACCATATGTTGGTGGCAATTTTTTATAGGCTGAGAAGGTCTGAGTAATAGGAGAGAATCACCAAGGCACCTAAGAAAAATGCATAAAATTAGTGTTCAATAAAAACTGATATATTAAAGAATGTAAATCAGACAATTTATTGTGTATTTTTGAAGAAGAAAAAGTGTAAAGATTCTCTATTTTCAACCAGATTGGAAGTTGTAGGCTACCTTGATAGTTCCAATCCTGTTAATGATTAATCTGCCCTGTTAATTAGATTTAATTGATATTTTATTATGGAAAGGAAATAAACAAATTTTACAATTTTATTTGAAGACCTGCTTAAGAACTCTTTATAATGGTTCATGTGTAGTCAAAACATTTTCAGTAGGTTAAGAATGGAGAATCTAAAAAAAAAAAAAAAAAGAAAGAAAAGAAAAAAGAAAAAAGAAAAGAAAAAAAATGTAATTTTTGCTTTTTCAAGATTGTTATGTTAGATATATATATGTTTCCAACTTTTTGTTAATTTTAGCAGTGTTTAAGCTAAAAAAAAAATAAAAAAAAACAGAACACCAAAAAAAACCACCACTTTCAGCAGCTCCAAGGAAGATGGTCAATTGAATCTTCAACCAAGTCTGAGGCTATTCCATGAAAAATTAGAAGGCAAGTTTATTTAAGACAAGCTTTTTCTAGACATTTTCTACAAATATTTGTTACGAAGTGCAAATTAAGACAACAAACAACATTTTCTACTTTAAAACATCACAAGAGTTTATTTACCAGAAAAACACATTTTAATATTTTCAGGTACCATGTACATTAACAGGAATTTCTATTACAATTACAATAGTTCATTCTGAGATGGGAATTAAATTTAAAGGGGAGACCAGCACAATATTTGATCATTCAACTCATTGTAAAATATTTAAATCATAAATTTTAACCATGTCTGATTATTTTTCCAGTTTTATATGAATTTTACAAAGTATGTTGCTGTTATACCACTGGTTCATGAAATTAAAAAATCATTTTTATTTTTAAAGTAAGTTCTAGGTTGATTGAATTGTAAAATAAATATGTATAATAATTTCTTTTTAGGTACTTTCTGTTACATGTTTTAATGATGTGGGAATAAGACTTGGTAGTCTAATACAGCTAATATATAGGTAGGTATCAGTATGTTTATCCTTTTTTTTTTTTTAAATGTGTAATTATAAGTTTATTTCCAAATAAATAAAGACTCTAGGCGTCCCAAGTCAGGAGCTTGTAATTCAGTGGTTGTCGTTTGTTTATGTGCTACATATTTGTTTTTCGTTCATTTTTTTAAAAATAAGGCTGTTAGTTTAAATTGTTTTACATTGTCATATCAGGGCCTTTTATAGCAGACTATGCGGTATGGGCTTTCTTCATTGTTGAAGGCTGTACAGTGACCTATAGTTGTTAATGTTTGTGTCATTTTGGTCTTTTGTGGTCGTGGATAGTTGTTTCATTGGCAATCATACCACATCTTCTTTTTTATATTTGAGGTTTATAAGAGTTGTCAAAAGTATACTCTTTTGTTTATCAGGTCCATTATGAGTAAAGGACAAGGGTTACCTTGGCAAAATAAGTTAACTTTTTGAACCTATCCCAATAAAGATCTGAATTGATTACATGAAATGTGTTGTTTTTGGATGGATAATAATATAAGATGGAAAATGTGGTATGATTTCTAATGAGACAACTCTTCGCAGGAGACCAAATGTCACTTAAATGTTCTACAGGTCACTTTACTTGATCCATCTGTTCTCAAAATCTGTTACACATATATGACCATTTTTTTTATGATATAGATACAGTTTACCAAAAGTATTCCTTTATTATTTTTTTAATGACTCAGCATTTTATATTTCAGGTTAGCACCACAGCTTGTCTGTAAGGATTGAGGCTGGGAAGTGCCATTGGAGCTGATTGTAAAGGTAAGAAAGAAAAAAAAGATTAATGAACAATTCAGCTAAGAGCATGTAAATGGCCTAGAATTCTATAAGTACAGATTCAGATCTAATATTTAAATGTTTTTTCTAAGTTCAGTTTTATATATAATCTGTAATGGGGTAGCAATGTAAATAAGGGAAGTCAAACATTAAAATTTCAGGCAGCTTATTACTCTGTCTTTTATTAACTTAAATTGTCCTAGTATTTAAAAATAAGGAGATGTGGTATGATTTCCAACTATACAACTATCAATAAGAGGCCTCATTATGTAGATGTAAGCAACTTAGGGTCACTGTATGACCTTCAACAATGAGCAAAACCTATACAACTGTAAATTTTAGAAATTTTTGCCAGTTTTTATTAATGCAAATAATGCAACTGGTAGAATATTACAATAACAAGACCTCACACTCATATAGCTGATGCAGATTTTACGGAAATCCAAATAATTAATTTTCCATATTTGTCAATTCTTTAAAAATCAAAGGAATAAATGCATGCAACAATTTCTGAATTTATAAAACCAGTATATTAAACCATAATAGGCCTTGAAAATTGTGAAACAATTCAAACAAGAAAACCATCACCTTGATTTATAAACATGTCAGAGAACTAAACATTGATTAATTTCGTCTTTTTTTTGCTAATAAAGTGATGGAAATGCAAAATTATATAAAGGTAGTTTCATGGTATACCACCATCTTGGATTGTACTATTGCAGTACACTATCAGCCTAGTTATTTGCCCAAATCTTCAAAGGAGTAGGTCCGGTAAGAGCCCTTTTTGGCCTCAAAATATAGCAGTTTTACAAAATTGTTAAAATGTGAACTTTTAGTTATTTATTGAACAGTAGAGTGCTTCTGCTTCATAAATATGGGCTATTTTTGACTATACAATGAACATATATCGGGTACTGGCACCTTAAAGTCATGCTAAATTACTGAATTCTTCAAAATTCTGGCATTTTAGTTAAATTTTAGACGGTTTTCGTGTAAAACGAAAGTGGCCGCATTCGTGTTCATCCTTAATATTGAAATGGAAGTTGTATTTTATGATAATACATAACATATATAAAGGTTGAGGATGAACACGGATGCGGCCACTTTCATTTTTGACAAAAAAACATCCGAAAAGTGACATTTTTCGGCATATTTGATTGATTTTTCATATTTGAGCTTGAATCGGATCGTTTTTAATGACTGAATCAGTTCAAATCTTTCACATAAACTAATTGATTCAAATGAAATAGACACTTAAGTGTTTGAAAAGTGGTCAAAATCTTTTGTTAGATGTACCTGAAATTGGAGGCCAAAATCGGTCCTTACCGGACCTACTCCTTTGTAGACAGATATACAGTTTTATTGGTTAGACTGTTTATTTATATGAAGTAAACTTGCTGATTTATTGCATTTTCCAAAATATTTAAACAATTACCAAACATTGGTGCTTGAGAATTTTTTTTTTTAACTTAGCAATTTAAGTGGAGATAACCCTTTTAGTAAAAATATTTAATGGCCTGATAAGGAATTTTGTAATTTTTACTAGTAGCAAGAAAACAAGTTTGGTGGCACCATTTTTTATTTTTATTTTTTTAAAGCATATTATAAACCTATCTTTTCACAATTTATTTCACAAAATCTATCTCATAGATTTGTTTTTATGCACAAAAATGTGTTTTTTCATGATCATTTTAAGCAAATATAGGCAATTTTTAACGACTCTCATAGCTTGAAAAATAGCAAGGTGACCCATCCTTTGTATAATATTTTTGAAAAGAGCATAGGAAAATCAATCTCGGGAAACATATACCAGTGATCTACTTTAAAACTTTGGCAGCAACATAAAAGGATCATGTGATATAACTATGATCAGTAAAGAATGTAATTCAGAAAATGTATTTTTTTACCAAAAAAAATTGTGTACAGATTCTCCATTTTCAACAAAATTGGGAGATGTTGATTAACTTTTTATGTGGAGATTTGAAGTTTTCAATTTGAAATTGTGGCTACATTTTGGTATCTCTACTGGTGTACATTATTGCCTTCAAATGCTACTGCACACCAAACTGGATTTTGATATATTGTTTCATAGTTTCACAATTTTACATGTTAATCTACATAATATACTTTTATAAGGGTCTCTTTCTAGTCGAAACACTTCCAATATGTTGAGAATGGAGAATCTTAAAAAAAAAGAAGAAAAAAAATGTATTTTATTGAAATGTGTTTTTTTTCTTCATTTCCTGAATTGTATAGATGCATATTTTTCTATGTATATAACTTTTTGTTGATTTAGCTGAGGTTTTATCATAAAAGAATAAAGATAATTTCATCATAAGCATATTAAAGGAACATTTTGGGGGGATAGATTAATTGATAGAATTTGTTGTTAAACACCATCTTCAGTGTGATTTGTTATATCTTGTAGACCTAATTTTTTTTATTGAAGAAGTCAGAGTAACTTATATTCACTTTTGTATACATTTTCTTTAAATATCAGATGTATACTAGCTAAAACTTACTATTATTTAGAGTTTTGTAAATAAACAAAAATTAAAACATTTAAAAAATATAAGCTTAAAGAACCTGCAAAATAAGATTTTTCTTCGTTTAATTTGTAATGATATGTTAAGGATGTTTGCTTGTCATGTTTTCTAATTTTTGTCAGTTTTTCAAAATCCTTGGTTCTTATCCATTTGATTGACTTAAAATACTTAGCCCATGGACGCCCATTTTTCTTTTTATAAATCTTTCACACGTATAATTATAAGTCATTTGTAAAAGTCTTATAAAATCTTATTTATTGTTTTAATAACAGTTTTTGAGCACTTTAAATCGTCAATGATAAAGCTATGAAAAGTCAAGAGAGAACATTTTCCCGCCAAAATTCCAATGGCTAATATCTTGAAAACAAGCACATTGACCCCTATTTTTTTTTTCCTTTTTTGATTCCTCAATTAATCCCCTTCCAATATATACTAGCGTTATGGAAAGCTACTTATTTTGAAACTGAGCACTGGCAGCGACCTTCCTTAAAGAGAAAAATGTCTGTATTTGTTTATCTTCATCTTCCATCTAAAACTCCAATACGATTGAATCAGAAAAGGGGATCCTTGGATCATTTATGTAAGGTTGGGTTTTGATTATGAAAAGAATTAAATGTTTTATAAGAACAAGACTTTAGGGATTGCTAGTGTTTAAATAAGATTTATATATTTATAAGAATATTTTGGTTTCTATGTCACCTTCATTAGGATTAAAACTACAGTAGAGTACTAAACCTTGAGTGATAGATTGCATTTCACAATGTCACCATCAGGATAAATTATGAAAAAGGAGTGAAGGTAGATTTGAAAGATTACTGGATCAAGAATGTTTAATAAAATATGTTTTTTTCACTTTGGACGACATTTGACTTGCAATTATGTACCATTTACAACACTGGATGTAGTACACACTTGCAGTCCCGTACAATTTCAACACTGGAAGAAGTACGTTTGTCTGAGCGAAGCCAATTGGAAGTATGTACCTCTTAGTGAAGCTAATTGGGAGCACATACCCTCTGTCTTGTTGCGAAGCTGATTGGAAGCAGTACATATATACCTCTGTTTGCTAAAGCTAATTAGAAGCAGTACCCCTGGCAGAGCGGTCCCAATTAGAGGCATGTAACTCTGAGGGAAGCCAATTGGAAGCATGTACCTCTGCAAAATTTGATTAAACACTATTCAACACATTTTATTTAACATTCTTTTTAAAGTTTACTTTCATACCTTCTTTCATTTTTTTATTTATTATTATTCCTCCTATTGACATTGTGAAGTGCATATTATCACTATATTCTTATTCCGATAGATGTTCTTTAGAAATTAAACATGCCAATATAGTTTAAATACTCCAATAATCCCTGAAGTATTGTTATAAGGGCTTTTATAATAGAATGATCATAAATGAATCTTTTATAGGCCATTCAATTAGACAAAAATCAATATGCATTTTGCTAATTATTTATTTTCCTGGTAATTTCACTTAATGTAACCTTAAATGTAAAAGACAATAAGTTCTTTTTTTAGCTATCCGTTCCGAAGGAACTGAGAGCTTCAGCTATCACTTGGCATTTCATTTTTGTTATTGTCTGTCCAGTGTAAACTATTTCAAGCTTCTTCTCCTCTGAAATTACAGAACCAATTTCAGCCAAATTTAAGCTAAATGATCCTGAGGGTATCTAGAACAAAGTGTGTGTTTTATTTTGGTAAAAATTAAAATTAAACATAGGGGTTAAAAGCATTATGATTCAAACATTAAAACATTGGAACCCCCCTTTTTTTGGACGATCAATGCATTTGAATGGGGACATGTAATTGGAACCCCCCCTCCTTCAACATGAGTAATGAAATGGGGAAAATCCATTCTTCAATAAGAGAACCTTTTAAATGTGAAAAAACAGTACACAAATGATGAGCAAACATATGATACACTTTCACACTATAGCACATTCTAGACTATCTCCCATCCTAGGTTCCCTTAACCCTCTTGCTGCCGGAGGGACACATATGTCCTCACCGGCAGTGCCGGAGGGACACATATGTCCATGGTTAAATTTGTGCAAACTTCTTATCAATGCTGTATGTCTTTGAAATAAAAAAGATTGAATATTAAACAGTGTTATGTTTTCTCCAATGGGTCCGAAATGTGACGGTCATTATTTCGTGACGTCATATATCGAATGACGTCGTTGTTTGGCATGTTACGTCACAGACGTCGAGCTGTCGTATTTACCGGCGTATGAAATGCAACCTTAAAAAACGTTTAAATAAAATTAAAAAAACATGCTTCTTAATTTGAAAAAATAACTTTGCTAAGAATTGGGTGGGAGTAAAGAAACCTTATATTTTAAAAAAAGTGGGATGAAATGCAAACTATTTTTCTTGGTGAAATGATAATTTTTGCAAAGTTCAAGATATTTAGTTTAGTTTAATTACGCAATATAAGTTAAGTAATTTTTGTAATAGAAATTAATCATGTATTTTTTTAAATTTTATATTGTAGTTTTTTCATAGTTCACCTTTGTATAAGAATTGTTGTTTTAAATGTCTTTTGTATATAAAGCAGACACAAACTGAGGATTCTATTTTTTATAAAATTTATTATTATTCTTATAAGTTTGGTGGGCAATGAAAAGCCTTAAATTTATATATTAGGCCTGAACAAAAAGTCACTACTTCAGTCACCAAGATAAAAAAAAAATCAGACTTGTCTCAAAGCAGACATGATTTTCTAAAACAACCAGTTTCCAGGAAATTTGAAAGAATCCTCAGTAATGTCAGTTATTTAGTATTATTGTAATATTTTTCCATTGATACCAAACCCATGATGCAAATCCTTTTCCTCCTTTTAATTGTAAAGATAACTAATGTAAAAAAAAAAATGGCCAAAAGCATATCACTAGTAACAATTTGTTTGATATTTATTTACTGACACCTTATTAAGCAGATTGTGTTTGGTTTCATTTAGATATATTTTGTATCATGATGTGATATCATAATAAATAATTGGTAAATAAAATTTATTAGGAAGACAATCTTATTTTAATTGTATCGGGACTAGAAGTGAAGGGGGAAGAGGTTTCTGTTGTGGAGGGTATGAGATGAATGATTTATATTTTCATCACTTGCTGTCTATGAAACAAAATGGTGTAAAATTTAAGAAAATCTTTATGTAACTTCTTACCTGGTTTGAAAAGAACCAGGGATAAATGATGCTTTAAGCTTTACCTTACATAACTGTGTGTTGGACTTGTTGATTACCTGCTTTGGTATGGGCTTTGCTTATTGTTAAAAGCTGTAAGTTGACTTATAGTTATTAATTTCTGTGTCATTTTCAATTTGGTTGTCTCATTGGCAATCATACCACATCTTCTTTTTTTTTATATTAGCTGCCAATACTTTTTTTTTTAATATATTATGAATTCAAAAATGGTATATATACCGGTATATCAAAACTGTATCTAAAGAGATGTATAACTCCAAATCTGTTTGTATGTGTAATATTTGGTATACAGATTCATTGCAAGGTACTCATGTCCTTCACACAAGAATTACTTAAACACCTCAGTGGTCTTGTGTAAGCATGTTGGCCTCCAGGTGTAACGTGGCCTGTTCAAATCATTACTTAAAAATTAGTATTTTGCTGCTACTCTGCCTGGGGACTGTTACCTTGTGATACAGCACTTAAAAAACCTGACTCAGCAAGTTGGTCTAGCACAAAGCAGGGATATTACAGTACTCATGTACTTATCCTCAGTGAATATACATTTGATTTTCAACTGAACTTTTATCAGCCATCCATCATGAGGGATCACCTAGCAGTGACATCATGCCATTGTTTTGTTTTGGGATTAGATATTAATTTCTCTAAATCTATAAGTTATTCATCAACTTTATTCAATGGATAGCATGATTATAGATGTGTATGTCTGTCTAACAAGGTTCATCTGACCTTGACCTAATTTTCCTGGATATTTTGGTCCATATCTAGTTAGTGATTTATGAATGTTTCTAAGTAACTCCATTGTATACTAGTATCCAAAAATAGGTCAACTATATCTGGCATACAGAATGATTGTAAGGTACACAAGTTTGAAGTACATCTGACCTTGACCTTATTTTCTGGGTTTTTTTTGTCACCATTTACTTTTCATGATACCAGTTTCAACTTATGTGAGTTTAGGATGATTGTAAGGTGTACATTTCCATCTGACTAGGTTTATCTGAAACTATTTTTTTATATGAACGCCAAAAAAATTTTGGGATCGTATAATGGTATGATATCGTCGTCGGAAGACACATTAGTTTCTGAACAATAACTTTAGTTTAAGTGAATGGATCTCTATGAAATATATGAGAAGGTACAAAAGGAAGGTTGGGATTGATGTTCCCAATTGTTTAGAAATTAGGGGCCCAAAACAAGCATTTGTTTGCAAGGTTGGGATTTATTTTACGGGTTATGAAGTCAACAGGTTATGAATTAATGGCCAAAACAAGCATATTTCTATTTTCAAGACAATAACTTGTGTGTAAGTGTTTTGATCTCTCTGACATTGTACCACAATGTTCCATATCACAAAAGGAAGGCTTCACCAAAATTACCCAAAACATGTAGGAATTAGGGGGCAAAACTAGCATTTTCTAGTTTCCAGACAATAACTTGTGTTTAAGTTTATGGATCACCCTGAAATTGTACTACAAGGTTCCATGCTACAAAGGAAAAGCTGGGATTGATTTTAAGGTGTACATGTCTAATAGGCAGGTTTCTTCCAACCTTTTATTTTTTTGTGGTTCATTGGGCAATGTTTAGTTCATGGTCGTGTTGTCAATTTGTCAGTTACTATAAGCAACATGACTATAATATTTGGTGTAATCAATGATTGTTAAATGTGCTTGTTTATATGAACTTGACCACATTTTCATGGTTTAAGGTTTAGCTGATACTATATATGAACAATAGGTCAACTTTATTAGGTGTATGTTATTATTATTAAGTGTATACATTATCTAACTGACAAGGTTCCTATGACCTTGACCTCATTCAGTTCGTGAATCATGTTTTTGGTTGTTTGTTGTATTTCTCTGGTATAATAATCAGTAAGGCATCTATATTTGGTGTATGGAATGATTCTAAGATGTACATGTCTGTCTGACAAGGTTCAGTTGACCTTGTCCTCATTTTCATGGATTATGTTATATGCATGTAACACTTGTCGTAAAACCTTCATTTGACAGGTTTTCAACTGTAGATGTAAGAACACCAAATTCTCCCAATTCAATTTAGAACACAAAACATAAAACTAGCCCTCCTTACAAAAAAATAATTTCTCTGAAGTCATTATTTACTCAAACCGTCAAGAGCGTATCGGTTTCTTAAACTAACAAACGAATTTGCAAATATGAAACTATTGGCGAAACAGAAACACAATATTTGCATTAAATAATGAGGATTGTTGCACTCCATAGTACCGTGACTTATTTTTGTTTCTTCAGAAAACCAGGGGTTATTGTTTAGTAATAGCCTAAGTTGACTTCCCAATGGTATTGTTTCACTGCAAAACGTTAAACAGTGGTAAAAAATCGACAAACAGAAAGGGGATACATGTACAACTCTGTAAATATTTTATAGTGTGTTTTTCTATGTTGTGATGTTATACTATTGTTTCAGAAAAGGGAGAAGGTTTGGTACCATTAAAACGTTTAATCCCGCTGCAAATGTTTTACACCTGTCCTGAGTCAGGAATCTGATGTACAGTTGTTGTCGTTTGTTTATGTAGTTCATACGTGTTTCTCGTTTCTCGTTTTTATATATAGATTAGACCGTTGGGTTTCAAGTTTGAACGATTTTACATTACTAATTTTTGGGGTCCTTTATAGCTTGCTGTTCAATGTGAGCCAAGGCTCTGTGTTGAAGGCCGTAGCTTGACCTATAATGGTTTACTTTTATAAATTGTTATTTGGATGGAGAGTTGTCTCATTGGCACTCACACCACATCTTCCTGTATCTACTTACAACTCCGAACATAAAAAAAAATGTTAATTGCATATAGGGGTTTTGAATTGGTGGTCTGACACCTAAGTTCAAGTTATGATCAATAACACGCGGCAATTGATAAATTGCAGCAAGTGCACCCTTGTTTCCAATTTTTGAAGAAAACAATTTCAAACACTATAGTAAATAGAAACAAATTTTAAAGGGAAAAAAATCTACAAGAAAGGCAACATGATTAAGAAATACAAGAAAAAGTAATAACGGATTGCAACAATGGTGAAAATAAATAATAAAATGACTGTGGAATAGAAATATGGTCGCTCCAGTTTGATTATCATCCGACCGGCAATATAACCACGTCTAGAGTGGGGCGTCTGTTTGGCTGTATAGATGTGCAAGCGAAGTACAAATCCACTTTTTGTGGACGTTAAATATGATGTCTCTTGTGAAGCGGTTGCCACGCTCCTAAGCACGTTGTAGCAACTTTATAAAATCCATATGTGTTTTGTTGCATAGCAAACAAAAATCGTATCCAAAATAGCCTCATTTTCCAATGGCAGTCCAAATTTCCCCGAACCTTTTTTTATTCGAGTGTCACTGATCAGTCTAATGTATATAGACGAAACGCTTGTCTGTCTTATAACTTTTAGTCCTGATACCCATGATAATGAGTTTATTTACAACCCAGTGAAGCAACTGCTGAATGATGTTTAATTCCCGATGGTTTCACCAATCGAGTAGTCAGCAAGTCTGTGATATAAACATGAATTGTCATTGATACGGTCATAACCAGAAGTTAACTGTTAACAAAACCTTGAACTTTTCGAAACTCTTATGATTTTCTACTCCAGGAATAGATTAGGGAGCTACCATTTGATTTTTATGGGGGGGGGGGGGGGGGGGGGGCTAGGATGAAATTTGAAAAAAATAGGCAGGACAGGAGTTTTGAGTAAAAAAAAAAGGCAGGATGAGACACTTGCAAAAAAAATTAGGCAGGACGACGATTTAGGTAAAAAAAAAAGTCAGATTAAACTAAAAAAAAAGGCAGGACCGAACAGAGTGAAAAATAAAAAGGCAGGACAGAGATTACAGCTAAAAAAAAAAGCAGGACAAAATTTTTCATCCTAGCCCCCCCATAAAAATCAAATGGTAGCTCCCTTACTTAAGCTGGATTTGGCATGACATATCGGAATTTGGGGTCTTCTATGGTCTACAATTTCCTTCTTTATTTTGTCTCTTTTAACTATTTTGATTCGAGTGTCACTTATAATTCTTATGTAGACTAAACGCGCGCCTGACGTGCCAAATTTTAGTCCTGGTCATCATGATGTGTTTGTTTTCATCCTGAATGTCTCTATTACATGATTACCTATTGTATATATAATCATATATTGTTAATCTGTTCTCGTCTTGAACAATGAACTATTTGCCACTGGACGTTAATTAACCAACAATTAATACTCAACACGACACCCACTATAGTATTCATGTAATATTGGCCGCTGGACATTATCGATGACCAACCAATTTTTTCCTTTTGTATAGAAACCAATATTTTGGGATTAATATGTATCGCCATTACATTTAAATTTGAAATTTTCTTACACCTGAGGTTATATTATGTTATGGTATGATATAGGCGATATTTCAAGTCCGTTTATTTAGTCTCCTAGTCTCTGTATCAAAACATAATTTGTTTACACATTTGTTTTGAACTTTTGCAATGGTTTATTAACTTTTCGTATATTTGTGTCAACACTACTAGTACTAGTAGTTAAAGTGACCTGATATATGACACAGATGTAAAATTCATTGGTTTGGATTAACTTGTACCTGCTTATACATTTATTTCTGACAATAGATGATTGGTCACACACTGTCCCAGCTTTCGGACAAATTCTGTTGATAAAAACATTCAAACGGTAAGAATATTACTATTTGTATACATACTTCGTGAGAGACGTGGAAGCTGCCAATGATGCAGTTGCTTTGTAGCTTGTATAAGCTTTGCTGAATGATGATTTTTTTATAAGATTGCATCGCTCTTCATATTGATATATCACATCTTCATAGCATAGATGTAGCGTTTTCAGAATTTAACTGAATTTAGCTCTGCTTGAATTTACAGTAAGGTGTTAGCTTTTTCTACCATCTTGAAAGTTTATCCGTTACTTTTGTTGAAGTATCGTGCCAAAAGTAGATGATGTTAAACAAGACAATATATGCATTATTTGCAAAACAAAAAGTGCGAATCTATCATTTTAAAAAAAAGGCACGATGAAGAAGAAGATTATAGATAGCTGTATCATGTCTAGTGTCAAGTTCATGCACTGATTCATAATTTTTTAACTTACTAGTACATAGCGAAAGCCACGAGTGAAGTTGTTTTATTTGTAGTTTTCAACTAATACAGTTGTAAGTGAATGGGAGGTGTTCATCCATACATACTAGATACCCGTTATCATTATAAATCGTTGGAAGGATGATACTTTTATTTCGTGGTTTCTGTTTTGATTATATCAGTTTAGCGCTTATGCCATACAGTTCAGTTATTTTGGACTTCTTTTAAAGCTAGTATAAAACTAAATTAAAACTGTTTTCTACGTACTATTTGTATTCCTTAAATGGATTATTCAAACCCTATGCCAAAATGTTAACGCGCGAATATTGTAACCATACGAAGAAACGTTTGTTATGACACGAAACAAAATTCTTTCCTAAAAAAACAAAAAAGCAATAAAATCAGAATTGTTTGTCAGACGTATGTGTGTCTGCTTGTTCAATTACAGGGTCACTGGGTCGTCACTATGTCTCAAATTCCTGCAATCGCAATCCACGGTGGAGCATGGGCAATTCCTGACAACCTTGCTGAAGCCAGCGTAGAGGGTGTCAAAGTTGCAGCACAAATAGGATACAAAATATTACAGGAAGGAGGTTCAGCGCTTGATGCTGTAGAGGCTGCAGTAAGAAGTTTAGAGGATGACCCCGCTTTTGACGCAGGTTTGTATAGGCCATCACGCTTAGAGTGACTTAAAGGAACGCCTTGTACATATCTAAACAATGTTTTACTGGTCATTTGAGTGTAGATCATATTTTGCAGCGTGTTTTAATTTATTACTGTATTGAAAAAACAAATCACAATTGGATCATACCTTCTACAGTTTAACCCAATTGCAAAACACTATTTCCCCAATAGTAATAGTTATAAGTTGCTCCCTAATATGCAGAAAACACCTCCCAAGAGTTCAACAGAAAATGAACTCTTTTTTTTTATTGGATTATAAATATGTTACTAGTACACATATTTGTTTAGGGACCCGCTGGAGCCCATCTATTGGTGTGGGATTTTCTCGCTGTGTTGAATACCCATAGGTGGCCTTTGACTTTTTTTTTTATTATCTTTGGTTGGATTGTCGTCTCTTTGACACATCTACCTTTCCCTTCTCAATTTTATTCATGTGTATTGTCAGGCACAGGTTCAGTGTTAAATACAGATGGTGAGGTAGAGATGGATGCAGTACTCATGGATGGTAAAGATTTAAAATGTGGAGCAGTAGCCTGCATACAAAACATAAAAAATCCCATTTCCATAGCCAGGCTTGTATTGGACAAGGTAGTGACACTACTATACACTTTACAATTGTACAATACTTCAAATGATAAAAAAAATCATACCACGAAACACCAATGGGTACATAATAAACTACTCTGTGTTTCTAAAACTTTTCTGATAGCAGATAACAATGTCTAACAAGCATTTGCTATAATTGTCGAATAAACGTTTCACAATTGGAATAGAATGCAGGCAATCTTTTAAGAAATACAGTACATGTTAACTTTACAAATGTTACTGTGAATACATCATGATTGGATGTGATCAGAATAAAGATTTTCAGAAGTTTTAAGATAATTGTGCTACAAGACAGAATAGGTAGGGTTGATGAATGCAGTATTCATATATATAGCTTGTAAATCGAAACCAAAATGGTACATTTATGATTTAATCTGCTTTGTTACAGTGGCTACTGGTTATTTTTTTTTACTACTGAAATCCTTTGACTATTGTTATGCTTTAATAAAACACAATAGGGAAATCTGTTTTTCAGACGGATCATGTATTGTTGGTAGGCAAAGGAGCTAACAAGTTTGCAGAACAAATGGGTGTTGAAAGTGTCGA
Organism: Mytilus trossulus; assembly: GCF_036588685.1. Lineage (NCBI taxonomy): Eukaryota > Metazoa > Mollusca > Bivalvia > Mytilida > Mytilidae > Mytilus > Mytilus trossulus. Next base: position 46,984,317 of record NC_086375.1, read on the forward strand.
AACAAAACAACTTGTCACAGAGGAAGCTATCAGAGAATGGGAACAGTATGTCAAATACAAAGTCACAGTGAATACTTTGTTTAAACAAAGGTAACAAAAAGCTTTTTAGAAAGAGAAGAGCAAATTTTCATATCTTAATGTAAATGCATGCTGAAAGGCTTTCAGGATGTACCTCTTATACCTACCGATACATTTGACAAAATATAATAAAGGGATATTCAAATAAAGCAATATATCATTATGATTTTCCAGTAATTACTGTCTTTGTTCCAAGTTTTTAGCTAGAGAACATTTTTCTTATTACCTGAAAGATGCTTCTGTGCTTCATTTAAAGATCTAAACTTATTCTCCAGAGAGCCCATTGGACATGATACAGTAGGTGCAGTAGCTATAGATACGTCAGGCAATGTAGCATTTGGAACATCAACAGGTGGTATTACAGCTAAAATGCCAGGCAGAGTTGGGGATAGTCCTATCATAGGTAAATAAATTAAAAGAATCTAGGTTGAGTTGGGGATAGTCCTATTATAGGTAAATAAATTAAAATGATCCAGGTTGAGTTTGGGGTAGTCCTATTATAGGTAAATAAATTAAAATGATCCAGGTTAAGTTTGGGATAGTGCTATTATAGGTAAATAAATTAAAATGATCCAGGTTGAGTTTGGGATAGTCCTATTATAGGTAAATAAATTAAAAATGATCCAGGTTAAGTTTGGGATAGTCCTATTATAGGTAAATAAATTAAAATGATCCAGGTTGAGTTTGGGATAGTCCTATTGTAGGTAAATAAATTAAAATAATCCAGGTTTAGTTAAAAATAATAAAGGGGTTCTATAGATCCATGTCTTGTCTGTGATTGCTGCTGTCAGTGTAAAAACGTTGTTGACATTTTATCAGTTAAATACTAAAAAATATTTTTTTCTGCAATTTTATTGATGGGAAAACCTAAGTACTTGATGTGAATCCTTGACCTTCAACACAGACATTTTTGCATGTTTCGCTTTTAAAGAATAACAGATAATTCTGGAACATGAGAATAGACTTAATGTACCTTATGAATGCTGTGAATGATAAAAGCATGTCTTCACATCCTCCTATTGTGGTGATTGGCTTAATATTAGATTAAATAATTATTTCATGTTGATATTGACTATCAAACATACATGATAAGTTGGTTGAATTATTGTTCTTTGATCGTCCAGTGGCAAATATTTCATGCATACTCAGGATTTACCAGTTACCCTAAAACTTATCCAAATGTTAAGGGAACTCTTTGTGAATTTTACAAGATTTACCCATGTATGTTATGACTTGCATGTGCTAAATGAAATCCTCTTTGAAGTACAGTGACCAATATTTGAGATCATATTTGAGATCATGATTTCAATACCAAAAACTGTTACAGAATTTAGGACACAAAATCTTTTTTGTGAAGTGTCAAAATTTAATTTTGTTTGAATGAAATCAACAGGTTTGATGCCAATTTCACATTGAAAAATATGAACATTACCAAGCAGCGTGTAAACATGAACCATCAAACCATATTTGTTGATAAATTTCACACATTATAAGGTTATTCTTATACAGGCTCTGGTGGGTATGCTGACAACAATTCCGGAGCAGTATCTACTACAGGTCATGGAGAATCTATACTCAAAGTTTGTTTGGCTAAAAATATCACTACATTATTAGAACAAGGTAAACCTGTAGTCACTAAGTTTTATTAATGTGTTTATATATTATTTGATAACTTCATTTCTAGAGGAAATGCATTGATTATTTTAAATAGCCAAAATTTGCTGTAAAAAATCATAATGGGCTTTGTTGCAGGCCATACAGTGACCTATCGTTGTTAATTTCTGTGTCATTTGGTCTCTTGTGGAGACTTGTTTCATTGGCCTGCAATCATACCACATCTTTTCTTTTTTATATTTGACACATTACTGCCACCTTGCATTTAATACAATAACCAATATGTTGCATACATTCTGCATACTGCAATTATTCTCAGGAAAATAATTGTTTTATTCTCACAAACTTTGTTTACTGTGATCTAGTAAAGACATGGATATGCTGATACATCTCTGGAGTGGATAGCTTATGTAAAGAGCCTACTTAATATAGTTTTTCAAATATTCAAGAATTAATACATCCTGGCCTGTTTTGGACTTGAGCATTCAAAATGAAGGTAAATACAGAAAAGCATTTCAGATGAAACAAATTACCAAAGTATAAAAAGCTAAACATTATTCAATTCCATTCCTATTTTAGGTAAATCTGTGGATGAGGCAGCTGAGGAATCATTATCTACCATGTTTACAAGAGTTCAAGGGTCAGGAGGCGTGGTCGTAGTGGACAAGCATGGAAATGTGGGCAAACATTTTACCACAGAAAGAATGGCATGGTCATGGATAAAAGACAATCAATTAAGTTATGGATTGAATCCATCAGAACATTTCACTGAACTATTAAAATAATCAGAAAATACACAAAAGTGCTTGCCATTTATTATTGTTTATAATGTGTCCATCATTTTGTTCTTCAGCTCCACTTTAGAAATAGCTACTTTTCCTAACCACATAAAAAACTTTTGTCAAACTTATATCTCCTAAACTCACAATTTCTCGTTTCACCATATATTACCATTTTGTTTTTAATCTGAATTATTTTAGGGTTTTCCTAAATAAATGTTATTGACTCGGTAATTACTGTAAATAGAAGTAAGTGCAGGTCGTTTTGCAAAATTTGCTCACAGAATCTGTAGTTTTATGCTAATACTCATATCGTTTTGTTTAATATCTTTTTTTTTTATATAATAAATGGAATGTCTACATTCCAAAATTTTGATATGTATTACTAAATTATCAGAAATTAATTTGACGTTTTTATTAATGCAGAAAATGCAACAGGATGCGAAATCATAACTTGCAGTTTATTTTTTCAAAATATTTGTATACGAATCTCATTAATCCAGCATAGTTGCACACTAATAAAACCGAACATCTTAAAATGTAATTCTTTCTGACTTTCTCAAGACATTCTTGGTCATACATTACAACAACATATATTTAGTATGTATTTATTGTAAAAATTCAACTGCAACCATAGTCATTAAAAATGTTCTCATGTAAAAATCTATTTGTTCATACTAAATTAAAACATTATTTCTACCTGCACTGTTTTCTTGGATTATCCAAACCTGACTGTTATGTCAAGAAAAAAATTCAGAATGTTAAGTTCAAGTTACCATGCAGCTCAAATGGAGAATGCATACTTGAATCATATGACAGATACAAAGAATCAGTGTGATGACCTTTTACACTATTTAGTGATTTTTATAATGAATTTTAATGAAATTTAAACCAGTTTTTGTGACCATCAAAATAGAAATGACCTGATCAACTATTGGTCTTTAAATGTCAACTATGTAGCATTTAGTCAAATTCATAGAATTACTTAAACACAAGTTTTGATCTATTTTTTTAAAAACAAAATCATGAATCAACCATAATTGCAAAGTATGCATAGATTTGTAGTGTTAAATGTGGACCATAAAATATAAATTATATATTTTTAAAACCTATTTTAGGCAGAAAAAAAATCACAATTCAACATAAATGATCTGAATATAATGGGTCTAAGGTTGAGAATGTTTCTTTTAAAATTAATGAAGAATTGTCTTAAATGGAAAGTTAAATAACATATATGAAGGTACGAAAAAATGGGAAAGTAAATCTGTAAAAAAAAAACACCATCATAAATGTGCAAACTTTATGAGCTTGCTGAAATATGTTTGTTGAAAAAAAAAGACAAAGATGCAAAATAAATGGTAAATAAAAACATCAAAACAATATTTCATGATATAATTGATACAAAATTTCAATATGTGTTCAATTTGTTCATGTCTATCAAACATCTGGGTTGAAAAGTGTCAGAGTAGATTAGTCAAAATATGAACTTTTTTCCCCTGCCAAAAAGTTCCCTTACACACCCTTTTACCTGCCAACCCCATTACCCCCTTTTTTGTGCAACCCTGACAACTATCTGTTAACACGCACTGGAAAATCATTTGCTTCATCTTATACACAATGGACTATACAATGATGATGATAATGTAATGACATAACTGAGTATAATGATTCATTTATGTGAAAGTGTGTGATTGGATAAAATTATGAAAAAAAAAGAAGAATAAAAGACAGAGCAAATAATATAATGGAGAGACTCAAATAAAGAATAGTGTCATACAAAGAAATAACTAATGGCAAAAGCTTGTATTATCTCTCTTCTAGCTTAATGTTGCACAAATATTTATGATGAGTGTGAAGTTATTTACAATATGTTACAACATGATAATCTCTTTGTCAAAAATTGTTCAACTGACATAAAAATTGAAACAACAACAATGTTTGTAACGTTAGATGTAAAACAAAAATACAGTACATCTTATCAACATCTGTAATAATGCACATGAACTAAACCTTCCTCTACTTAATCTCTGCAATGATCAGCTTTATAACTATGAAGACAGGCCTAAGGTCAAATCTAGAAGTTAAGGAGACATAATTTTATATGTATAGTGTCTTTAAATATAAGCTGAATGAAACTAAGAAAAAATGTAAGCTTTAACAAGCATTTAACTGGTTTCAAGTCAAGTTCAAATACAGCTGATATTTAAAAACATTAAATAATTTATCCTGCAACTGCAATTGTGAGTAATATTTTAGAAGATCAATTTATTTTTATTGACCAAGTTTTTATCCATCATTTAATAGATGTTATATTGCCATATTTTTATCAATCTAACAATATCCAATTGAGAAATATTTTTCCATCTAGAACTGAGAATCTGATGATGCCATTTGCCAACTGTTATTGACGTTGTCTAGGAATATAGTTATAAACATATTAACTGAGGTCTTTCAAACTTGAGGACATTTCTATGCAAGATCTAATCCAAGAGCTCATCCCTACGATAAAACTCGTTACTGTATAGATAAGAAACTATTTATCCTTATCAGAATCATTGATAATCTATTCTATAATAAACATGCTACCATGAAATTATATTTCACAGAACATCTTTTTATGAATTACAAACAATAAACACTTGTACAACCTTACCCTTGGATAAAGAGGTCAACAGTTCAAACATACCATGGGAATTAGAGGTTACATGTACAATCTTACCATGGGAACAAGAGTTCAAAGATTCAATATTAACATGGTAACAAAAGTTCAAAGGTTCAATCTTATTGTGGGAACAAAAATTTAAAGTTGAAAGAACACATCCCATCAATTTTTTTCTACATATATCTTGTATTGTTTAAAACAAGTGTCATGTATAGCATAAACATGAATCATAATTCAAATTTGTGGAATAATAAATAGAACCAAAAGTGAAAAAATATAACAAGTTTTTCATAATTCACTTAAAAAAATCTTGATAATTAAATGTAAATTGAAATATTTGACATGGAATATGCAAAAAAAATCTACACTGCTTCCAGAATATAACATGTCTCAATTGATTAATTTTGTAAATCAGGCAACTGGTTATGGCTCGGAAAGTTGAAGAGTATATAGTTGCTGCTATGTTGACCTATTTTGATGTAAATAAATATTTGATAATAAATCTAGTTTTTATTGTATTATGGCACAATTTTCTTCTCTGTGTATTAGTTAACCTTAATTTAAACCTATAAATCTGTAGACAGAAATTATTTCCATGATACAAATTGCAGTTTCAATGCATAACCTAAATAATTAAACAAAAAAATGAAAGAAAAAACAATAAATAAAAAGTAAAAAAAATCCTTTCTGTTATAAAGGTACATATTGTAAAGTTTGAATAGTTTAGTTTTGGTAATTTTGTTACTGAGATACAAAGAACACAATTTTTACATTAATTTAATCTCAAAATAAGGAATAAGAACATTCTTCCTCAAAATAAACCACTTTACGGTACAGATATTTAGAAAAATATTTATCAGTCATGGCAACCATTTGAAAGCACTTATCACTTCTATCTACAGCACTGAGGAGGAAAAAAAGAGCATAAAAACAGATTTGTTCCTAATTAAAGCACCCATTTTAAACATTATCTAATTATTTTTTTTTAAATTAAAAACTTTAACATTTTCTATTTCAGTAAACAATGTGTGCAAATGTAAACAAATTAAACATTAAAACTGGAATCAATTAACTAATCAGCTATCCACTTCCTCTCTAGAGATGGACTGTGCACTGAACACATTTAACTTAGTACTTGGCAAGAGTTTTGTCAACTTCTCTTTGAAGTTAACCAGACTGATATATTCTGTCAAAGATTCACTTAAAGCATCATATCCATTGTCAGAAGCTGGTAAGAATGGAATCCATTCCTGGTTGTTTTGTGTTTTCTGTTTGTTCATATCCTCACCGTCTAAGATAATGGAAGAGTTATTATTGCTTAGTATTCCCCATTCTAACTGTTGTAATGATTTAAGCTTGGATACTGTGCTTAGAGTATAGGAATTGACCTGTGCTGCAGGCTGAAATATAAAGCAAAAATATGCATTACTATATGTATATGTATACTTCACACTTTTCTTAATTCATTAATTCATAAATGTTTGCATGTATTCATTTTTGCTACTGTTGAACAATGTTCAAAAACATACTTCAACTAATATAAATCATACATTTTTTTATGTATAGGTTTGCTCATAGTATTGAAACCATACAAGAGACTTTGTGTATAAGTGTCCATCAAAATGATTCCATGTTCCACATTTCAATATACAGCTATGTATAAGAATCTATGAATTATTTTTTAGCACTGAATTTTGAATATTTCGAAGATTACTCAAAATTTTCTACATCAATAATCTATCATGTACTTAGAAAGTTTTTTTTGGTCAACATGACTGATTTGATTATTCCTATAGCCAAGGACCATGCCATGAATGATAATAGCATTTTGCCTTTCAAGGATATATAGAAGGAATAACAGTTTTCCAGAAAATATGAACAACCCCAAAAAGCCATATGTTAAAAGTAACCTATCCTGAATATTAAGTTCTCTAGTTTCTTGTTATTCAACTAACCTGATTTGATGTGTCTGGCCACACAGTCAGGGATTTCAGTTTCTCCAGCTTCTCTAAAGTTTTGTGTAAGTTCTCAGGTATCAGGAACTCTATTAATTCAAGGTTTTCTAGTCTGAAAAATAAGTTGTTCTGTGAAGTACCTGTAGGCAAAATATATGTAACAAGGATGTTTGCATTGTTGGGCTTTGCATTGATAAAATTGATTGATAATTTGGTGATTAATGCCATTTTCCACCACAACTTGTTATTTTTTTTAGGCCAGATTTCATTGGTGGAGGAAGCATTACCTTCAGCTAGAAAACTGGTTATCCTAATCAAACACCATTGTCAAATGCACCTGCCACCTGCTATGTTCAAAGTTCAAACTCAAGATTACTTAGACCAATTCATATGCAATTGGCCATCATGTAATGATTCAATCATATGAAAGTTAAACAATAATATATATCATACTATAAGGATTAATATGGTTTTATTATTCAGTGACTTTCTGAAAACTCATTTCCTTGACACTGTATGAAGATATTGTTTCAAAAAAATATTTTTCGAGAATAAAACTCTTAAGTTGGGAAATATAAGAATAGGACAGAGAAACCTCAAAACATATCACGGTAACTTACTTTGTAAGATTACTCAGAGCGTCAGGTAAACCTGTCTCATAACTGTTTCCTCCACATTCTAATCTTAATGTCTGCAATTTTGTCAATTTACTGATCATTGAGTATGTCTGAAATGGAAAACATCATTATTTATTCAAAACTTTTCTTTCATTTTATAAGATATGTTGGCAATGCCACTTGATTAAAACCAAACAAAGTAACAGAATAAATTATAATAAACATTCCTCAGCAAAGCAAGTTTTCAAAATTTTAAAATTTATGGTATTTTTGGCAATGTTTTAATTTTAGATCATATTTTCTATGTTCAGAAGTATGGCACAAAATGTTGATAATGGTGTAGGTCCATAAAACATATTTCCATAAAGGGGATATTCACTGTATAGAATTCTTATAAATTGGTTTGTCATTCCTTTGAATACCTATGATTTAGTTTTGACATAGCAGTTATCGGGATGGATGGCAGGGAAATAAGATTTAAAGCTAACTTTTTAAGGAAATTTATGGTTAAGTTTGGTTCTGATTAATTCAGTTGTTTCAAAGAAGGATTTTTGAAAATGTTTAAGAATAAATAAACATCTTTATATGCTAAGCAACAGCAGTAGCTAAGTTTCAATGGCACCAACATAGCAAAATAGTTATCACAAAAAATAAACAGAATACATACCTCTTGTGTCCATGCTGTACAGTCTCCTAATTCCAGATGGATCAGATTTGGTAACAATGTTAGGAATTCTAATTCTTTATCAGATTCAAAGTCCTTTAAAGTTGTTAATGACTAAAAAAATAAAAGTATTCATTTTGAATATTATCTATTGTGTGAATATTTAATTTAAAAAGTTGAACATGTAAACACAAAAAGAAGAATATCTTTATACCTTGATATGTTGAAAAACTCAATAAATGGTCAACTAATGAATTATGAAATCTAGATTATAGGTATGAAAACACCTTAAGAGTTGTTTTTTATACTCTAAAGACGGCTTAAAAATCAAGAATCAATACATTCTGATGAATAATAGCGTTGAAGTTATAATTTTGTAGGAATTTTTATTGAAATTTTTGCATTTTTTTATCTCCCTTTTCAATGCAAATCTCCATAGGAATTTTAAATGGTGATTTTTTAGTCTTCCTCAAGTAAGACTGTATGGGACTTTTTTCTGTGTACATTTTGGGTATAATGCTAAAGATTAAAACTTTAAAATCTTCTGTTGCATTTACTTTAAGGTTAGGGTCAAAATTATGCTAGATTGACTGGACTATATGATCATATTTCAAAATATTTAAGTCTATACTGAAGGGTTTGATAACTATTTTAACTTAAAGAAAAAAATGAGCAACTAAATGAGCATTCAATATTATCAATAACTGGAATCTTTTTAGTCTACTGTCAGTGTAATTAATTTAACAGAGAGATAATTCATCAATTTTCTGTTTATAGATAATACACCTTTTCTCCAAGGAAACCAGATAAGAATGATCAGTTGTTTTAATGGCCTATATCTCAAACTTAAAATTTTCTTGTTTCAATTTTTTTTTATTTCAGATGATTCATAATAGCTAACTTTTATAAATTAATGGTTAACAAAATTATAGATACAGTCTTCCATTGTTGTTAACTCTTTTTTAATTTATTGAATAAACGAACTTAACTTACTAGTTTCTGCAAATGTTTTAATGATTTGAGCTCACTTATTCCACCACTAAATGAGAATGCTGGAAGAGCAAGACCAGAAATGCCTCTTAATTTCAGTAATTTTAAGTCAGATAAAGATGAAAATTTCCCTATATCTATCTTTGTTGGATTTGTCCTAAAATAAAGAGAAAACTTTGTCATATTTTGATTACAATAGCAAAAATTTAAATTTAAAATTGTACCAAAACAACCCTCCTTCTTATAAAATCTGAAACTAATATAAATATTTTGTTATTATTTCAAAAGATAGAAATGTCTCAAAACTTATTAATCATTCCATTGAATATTTGTTATGTTTGAACTGCAGACTGTTTTCAGGTATACAACAAATTCTTACTTTCAGTTTTTGTCTCCCTTGTTGAGAGACAATTGTACAAATTTTCATGCACAACATCAATTATAATTGTGATTTTTTTGTATATTCTCCTTTATCTAAGTTAGCTCTACAGTATGAAGTTTAAATTGAATACAGTAGACTACGTCCAATTGGATACCAAAAATGTCAGCTAAAAATATCCGATTGTTCGATATATTCAATTAGCCGATGAACGTATATTCCTCCAAGTTTTTTTGCAAAATTGACAGACACAACCCTAAGATACCAATAGCTATTATAGCTGCTTTATTAATGGAAATTTGCAACTAATCTCAATGTTTTTTCAGGTACTAGTTCGAATAATTCGGTTGATTGAGTAATAGATCGATCAGTTGATTATAATGTATTTTGTTTATCTGTCAGTCTATTGATTTTTTAATTATGTGTTGATTATCTGAATAAAATATGTACCTCTTGAATAATGAGACTTGTTGTCTACTGTACAACCATATATATTTTATATCCAACTACAGTAACTAATACTCTATGATATAAGTTCTAATTTACTTAACTGCCTTTGGTAGACAACATACACAATCATAAATATTTTAGTTGCTAAGCCAGTTATGTTTTATGCAAAATCATAATCAAAATTCAAATATTATACATTATATCTTAATAACTGTCAGCTCCAATTATATATCAACACTAAGAAACCATATTTACTGGTTATATCTGTGTAGCATTTATCTGCTTCCAAAAACCGTTAAACTTGATCAATACATATACAAGCAACTGTTAAAGTTTAAATATATTTCCTTCTTTTAAATCTGAAAGCATTAGACAACAGGGTTTACCCTTTTAAACAATGAATTGTGTGTAAATATGACAATTACTACTTTTCTGTTTTAAAGATCAATACATACTTCATTTGTTCATTTGTGGAGTCACTAATCCATTCTGCTGTCAGGGCTTCTAACTGTGTGGTCTTCTCACATAGAGCCTGTAACACTGAACCAGGCACTGCACCAAAGTGGATTGTATGAACACAGGTAAATAGGTGGATGTTAGAAATTAGCTGGTGCCATGTTTTATTTCTATCTTCGTAATGGCTTACTCCCCGCAAATCCTGAAAAATAATAATTGTCATTAGTAAAGCTTAGCATCTGACAGTATCCTAGATAAATTCTGGGAAATGATATTTGTCATTAGTAAGCAAGAAATGTAACCTATAAATTCTACACAATGACTTTGTCATTAATTAAGTTTACAGCCTACTGTTTCATAAGAAATCTAACAAAATGATAACTATTTCTGTGTAATTACAAAATCCAGCTGTGCCAGAGTAAGAGGGTGGAAACTTGGAAACTGTTAGTAAACTGTCATGGTAGTGGCTTTAACCTGTTATATATAAAGGAAAAGTGACTCACCAGAATTTCTACTGCTCTCCTGGAAAGATATTTAGCTGCCTTTTCCCAATCTGATATCTTCATATTTCTAAAGTTTACTTCTCTCCACTGTAAAATATGAAACATGTCAATTAAGTCTTTATGTGATTTAGCTTTTTGTTGGAACATAATGCATTGGGATATGGTGTATTAATACAAGTCACAAAATTCATGAAACCTGGAAACCCCTAATCAAGTTCAAGTGACAATGATTTTATTGCTGTAATTCATCTCAAAGACAAACTCTGGCTGTAATGGCAGAGAAAAAGTAATTTCAAGATGGAAGTTAGTTTCAGTTTTATACTTTTCCACATATTTTGACCATTACAATAAACAACTTACTATTTAAACCATAGAATTATTACTTAAACATTGAAAAATCTTATGTCGATTTCCTTATGTTTAGAATTCAATTTTCCTTAGAGTTTCCATGTGCGGATGCTATATGCTGCACAAGAAACGTAAGAAACATTAAGGCATGTCCCACATAGGATTAAGATTGTCTTTAAGGTGGTACCCAACACTTTAACTAAAATTAATTTGGCTCGTTTAATTTTCATAAAATTTTGCCAAAGTATTTACTTTGACCCTTTAACAAAAATATAAAAATTTCAAAAACTTTTAACCAACCGTTTTGTCAGAAAAATTACACTGGTTATATAGCAGTTTGACAAACACCAATTTTGATCATTGAGAAGCTTACTATTACCGTAACAACATAACGTCATTAAAACGTTCTGATGATTTTACAGAGTTATCTCCCTGTAGTGTTAGGTACCACCTTAAGAGGGAATGTTTTCTTTGTGTTGTGTTTCTTTTCAGTATATGAGAGCTGAAAGTTGACTGATATCTTGAATAGTAATGAACTAACATAGAAATGAAATTAAGAATTTGAGATTTAGTTATCTGAGTATTTCAGGGCTCACACTACTTCAGAATCATAGGGAGAAGTGACTTCTCTTTTTGAAACTGATAGGGAGAAGTGGTGAGATTTGAAAGAGAAGTACTCATTCGCAGGGTGCGCTACACTTTTTGGATTTTACTGTAGTATAAAAGGTCATTTGTAGATAATGTTCTTTTTATATTGTTCAATTCATATCTGAGTATTCATCAATTAAAGTAACATTTCAAATTAAAAGTTGTTTAAATTTTACTATGGTCCTTATTGTGAGAAACTACCAACTAAATGTCTAGCACTAAAAAATATTTTTTTTTTTTTAAAAAGGTAACGAATTTTTAATATATCAATTACAATTAAATTAAAAACTATCTTGTGTATAAAATCAGTGTTTCTCATCAAAAGATATATGAAGGTAAGCTGGGCCATAATATATTGATATTAGTGTAATAGTCTAAGAGTTAAGCAACTTTACAATAGTTTACAACAATCCATATAAATTATAGGGAATTATATACACCAATCAATGATGAGTTTATTTAGATGTAACCAAAAGTCTTTTAATAGTGTGGAATACGTAATTTTTCCTTTTGGGATCAATATTCTTCTGTCAGCTGTTCAATCTGTAGTAATTTTTGTAAAAATACGGATTTCGTTCATAGTTGGTCCGTTTCCAATCCGTAGTTTAGAAATCGGACGGACGATTACAAGAAAATTTACAAACATAAACGATGTTTGACAAGTTATTTGGAAAGGATCATGACGTTTTTAATGCAATAAATGGATTGAACATTTACTTGGGGCAACTTTTATCAAGTTTAAATGAAGTAACAAACTTATTTTGCAGCGGAAAGTTAGGTTGATGTACGTTTTCGAGTAACAAGCACCGGAACTTTCGGAAGTGCACCAAGTGATAAAAAGTTGTATTTTTATCAAATAACTTGCTACACACTGCAGAAAACGATGCTTCAAACTCATTTCATAAGATTAATAATCGTTTCTGTCTAAATTTCGTTAATTATCAATAAAAAGTTGATGTTTCATCAACTTGGTAAAAATGTCCGATGACGGAAGCGACTGAAAGCGAGTATTGTAAACAACAGGGCGACTTGTCTTCGCTTTTGGGGGTCGGGGAAAGCGAAGTGACGGTCGGGAAGGCGACTTCTTCGCCCAAGTCGCTGGTAGCGTGAGCCCTGTATTTGTATATCTTGCACTTACAAAAATGTATAAAGTTGTTGTAAATTAAAGCACTAAGAAGATATACATTACCATGCCCAGTACCAGTACAATTCATCAGAAATAAAACTTACCAAACATGGATGCATTACTAATTTTCTCCATGTCCTACAAACAGAAGCAACCCTGAAAACAAAAAATACAAAAAAAATTTAATGAAAATATAACAAAATATCAGAAATTGACCCAAAAATAACATACAAATACAAATTATCTTCAATATTTACACTAAAGGGCCTAAATTAGCATTATCAACAGATATATTCCTTTTTAATAATGTTTAAATAAAACTAAATAGATGTAGGAAGATGTGGTGTGAGTGCCAATGAGACAACTCTCCATCCAAACTGTATCATATATATGATACTGATTCATTAATGATTTATATAATCATAATTCACCAATTACTAATCTACATTTTTTGGGTTTATATATATCTTAAAAAAGAAAACTATATGCTGATTTAAAAATTCACCCATGTCAGAAGTGGAATTGTTTTTTTTCAACTTTTATGTAGTGCAGGTGGTAGTGTAGGTAAGTTAATGTCCTTTTTGTTGTTTCATTTTGCTTGACATCATTCTTATTGGTAATCTTGTATAAATGCAAACCTTTGAATATCGAGGAATAGAGAAGATTTTGCACTTAATCTTGAATTTTTAATCTGAAAAGATCCTTCGTTTATAAAGATTATGTGATTTTGGTTATTTACTTTCTTTGGTTCATACTATATATTTTATATTGCCATGCCATAAATGCAAGAAATCAGTCTTTTTTTCTTTTTTTTTATCTTATTCTTTGTAGCTTGCTATGTACAAAATAATATATTTTTTTTTTTATTTGGAGCATAAATACAAAATATTCCTTACCTGAAAAGATCTCTAACATTCAGATAATTGAATATTAATAACATGCAGTCAAAACCTCCATATAATGACTGGATAAAACAACTTGCTGGATTAATACCAGATTTAAATTGTCTAGTTTTAGGAGACTCAGTTGGTGTTTCTGCCAAAGTACGACTAGAATTTGGGACTATCGTTGGAAGCTGCCCACTACCACAATCTGTATCTAAACTCAATGTTTTATCATTTGTAACAGTCACACTCAATTTGGCTGTTTCTCCTGTATTGACGGGGAAAGTATTTTTAGGTAGAAACAGTTTAAGTCCTTGCGCAGTGTGTAAAAAAGAGGATGGCGGCACTGTCACTTGTGTGTTGTTAATTTTCAGAGACACAGGTTGAGTCAAATTCAAACGTTTGATAACTGCAGGTGGAAGTGTGAGTAACTGTCCTTGTTTGTTAGTTTCACTTTGTTTGACCCCATTCATATCAAGTCCTGATGGTGTATGAGATTTTGTTCCTGGAGCAGCAATAAGACGTGGAGGCTGTAATGATACTGGTGATGATATGGACAGTTGTGGAGTTGGAGCTGGTTTACTGAAATCTTGAACTATCGGTGCCACAGGTTTCAATGAAGGATATACCATTGGTCGTACGGCAGCTCCTGGTATAGAGTTGTAGACCATTGGGGCAGGAATACTACCCATCGGAAGACTTGTACGAAAGAGTGAACTTGATATCAATGGTCCAGATGTTGTAACAGGTATATACATCATCTGGGTGGTGGTAGAAGCAGTCAGAGGTGGCTTCTGTAATCCTTCTTTCAATACAGGATATTTTAAGCTTGATTGATTTTGATTAATATCTGATGCTTTCCTCTCTAGAAAATCTCTAACGTTTCCAAGGACACTACTACTAGCTCCACTACCTGGTAATTCATTCTCATAAGGATCAAATGGTTCTTTTTTAATCTTCACATTTCCGCCAGAACTTGTTGTTGAGGATGGAGATACTGTTGCAACTGATGTGGAAGAGTTCAAGTTTGTTGTGTTAGATAATGCTTTAGTTAAAATTTTATTTAACGGCAAATAACCAGAGGTTGGAGTCAATTTTGGGGCTACATTTACAGGTGTTAACCTGGGCCCTGGTGTTATATTGACACAGTTTAACAAAGCTGGAGACTGTACATTCATCAAACCATCAGGTCCAGGGGAACAAGCCTTGTTGATACATCTCTAAAAAAAAACAACAGGAAAATGTTTGAATCTTGTCAAGTTGTAAAGTTAAATCTTTTAATGTATGAAAATAAGGAATATCAATTGCATTATACACAAAGGTTTTCTATATTTGGCATCACTCTCATTTTTTAATGTCTTCCTTGAGGGAATTTTTCATATGGAAATTGATTTTGAGAATAATCTATTTGAATTTATCAGATATATAGTTAATAAAAATGTTCATAAATTTCAACTATCAACTTAAGCTTCATCTCAAAACTAATGGTGAACGGGATTATACATCAAAAGTTCACGTAAAATTTTGAACTCAGAATAGAAAATATCTGACGCCACAAATGTACGACTTCAAAGGTTTAAGCGGTAAATATTTCCAAAAAGTGATAAGGTGTATTGTATACAAGTTTGAACATTAAAATCATGTTTTAAAAAATTGCACATGTTTTCAATACTTTGAAAAATCAAAACTATTACATATGAGTTGGAACAGGAAACGTGAATCTGTGTTGTAGTAATTTATATTATCAAATGTCTCCTTACTTACCAAACATATAAATGAGTCAACAGTTTGGCCCAGATTTACACATTTAGGATGGAACATACAAAGACAGACATTACACTGCAATGTTGGAGGCTGACCGGTCAGTCCTGGACAGTTTAAGTTACATAGTGTTTCCAGTTTGTTCCTATAAAAAATATACATTTCATTAAGTAGATACATTTTAATGACATTATAAAATTCATTGTCCCAGGATGAAAGGTGATCAATTCTAGCCAGATAAAGTGTCAAGTCATTTTTGTTTTCTTTCCTGACATTGAAAACAATAATTACCTTACGTTAAATAACATACTTGTAAATATTTTTATATAAACTGTTTCAATAAAATCTTTTTTTCCCTTCTTTTTGAAAGTTTTTTACATTTTGAATGGGATGCTACTGAAAAGTACACAATCAAAAAGTGTTGAAAACACCACAATGTTTTAAAAACACCTTTTACAACTTAAATAACAATTACAACTTACCTTTCTGACCTCTCCGGACTAACTGCTGCCTTAAATGATTTCTGTGTTGTACTCTTCCTAGCTGTACCCTTTGATTTAAAAAACTTCTTTTTTGGTGGTGACATAGAAGGAGAAGTTCTAGTCTCTTCTAATGTCGGAGGGCATTCTGGGAAGGTTGCCTCTTTAGCAGCCTCTTTATCTTGTTCGTCAGGGTCAACAGGTTCTGTCTTTATCTGCAGCTGCATTTCTGACATAAATGGTACTTTTTCATCTTTCTTATCCTCCTTCTCTATTGTAGGTACCCCATCTTTTGTCTGTTTTATAATGATAGTAGATATTGCTGGTCTTCCAGGTCCAACAGAATGTTTTCTCTTTCTACCTCTTGGTGACTTAGTTATTACTGATGGACTTTCTGTATCACTGGAGGCCCCATTGAAAGGAATAGCAGGCTCATCAGAATCCTTCTCTATAACAATTTCTGGCTTTTTCTTTCCTATTTTTAGTGGTTTGCCAGCATTTCTTACACTTTCAAATGGTGCACTACTGATAGGAGTTTTTATAAAGGAAAAATTGTTTTCTGTAAGGTCTGAAATCTTGTGTTGTCTCACTAAAAAATATGTAAACATAATTATTGTGGATATTTATTTATTATGGGATACATGGTTTTGGTGGGTATAGAAAGATAAACCACACATTATAAAAAAATAATGAATACAAACTGTCTATAGGCTTTTACTGCACATTTCTGCAAAACCCAAGAAATAAAACATCCATGAAAATACAATTGTTCCTCAATCCAACAATTTGTATCCTCTAAATTAAATGAATCCACACTAAAGGGGATCATTATTGTTTTAAGTTTGGCACTCAGTAATTTTTGCTAAAATACATGGTGTCCAACAGACCATAAAGTTGTTTCATGGGCAAAGAATTCCTCTCAAGCCAGTGTAAGTGTCTGTCTTAAAAATAAATTGGTCTTCATGTTGAAGACTTCTATGTGTCTTTGAGATGAAGAACAGCAATAAAAACGCTGTGCCTGTTCTTTTTGTGTTTATTTTGCTGTGCATGAACTGATTTGTGTCCTTGTTGAATTCCTCATATCCTATGTGTTCCTATTACATATTACAAGTCACCACTGTCAAGCTGCAGACCTAATAGAAGTTATTTCGATTACTGATAAAAATATTAAGTTTATTCAACATATTGAAACATTCAAAGTATTAAAAATTAGGAAGTAGGTGTCTGGCATATATATAAAACTGCTCAATTCCTACAACTCTTCACTGTCAAGCAGCTGACCAAATATGAAGTCATTCTGATTAGAAGTGCGTGCTAAAAGTGTGACAAAAAACATATTTTTTATGTACAAGTTGATTGGTAAATACAAAATGTATAAATATATACATCACCAAAGCATTTTATTTTATCCTGCAGAGTTCAAAATGTTATCTCTGACCTTGATGACACAAAGAATGTACAAATATAAATTATATTTTTCAGTTCATCTTTCTATCATACTTACAGTGAGCTGAAACTTCTACCATGGATCTCTACAAATAAACAAAATTAGTATGGCGTTCATTATCACTGAACTAGTATATATTTGTTTAGGGGCCAACTGAAGGACGCCTCCGGGTGCGGGAATTTCTCGCTACATTGAAGACCTGTTGGTGACCTTCTGCTGTTGTGTTTTTTTTTTATTTTGGTCGGGTTGTTGTCTCTTTGACACATTCCCCATTTCCATTCTCAATTTTAAAGTTCAAAATGTATATTCTTCTATTTCTTTATATATTGGTATCAATCTTTAGTTTGAATGTTGTTAAAATGTCAGCATTTGAAAGTTTAAATGTCACTTCCAAAAAACACATTACTTTAAAATAAATTATTAAAATATTAACAGTAATAGCTGCCCTATACTGGATTTAGATATTTCAGTTTTACACTGGAAACTCCACACTAAATTTATGACATAAGGGAAGATTTTTTGTTTCCTGTTATTTGATTTTACTTTTTTGGATGGTGATGCTCCTTTGGCACCATCTTACGGTGTTTCGCATCTTGTTCCCTATGTTGTGTTATTAATGTAATCAAATATTTTATGTTCAGTAGCCATTTTATTCCAGAAAAGTACACTGGATTCATTGTAACATTTTCAAATTTTAGAGACATGTGAACACCCAGTTTATACACAGCTATAACTTAGTTGTGACATGATTCTCTTGAGTTTAAACATATTTTATCGTTCAAAATTACAAAATATTTACAACTTAGAACGTTCTTCTCCAAAAAAGAGTGAATTCTTTTTAAATTACATGTTATACAAAATGGAAACAGGAGGCCCAGTGGTGTTTTGATTATAAGCACTAAAATACTGTGTTTGTGATAGCCATGCTGTACAGATGTCATATTTTCTGAGTACAGGTAGATATTTGACTTACCAATTTCTTACCAACAGGAGGTTTATAATATACGTCGGCAGGCCTTCTCTTGTTATCATCAAATGTATTTCTTACTACAATCTCTCTTGTCCATCCTAAGAAAAAAATACAGCAAGTTTATAGGGTTTGGTTGATTTATTTATTTTTGTGGGTACCAATCTTTGTGGATAAAGGAAAACTTGTATGTTTGTGGATTATTAATTTTGTGGTTTTGCCAAGGTCTGTATATATACAAGCTTACAGAAAATGTGTCATTCATTGAACATTTAATTTCCTGGTTTACCGGTACCCATGAAATCCACGAATATTGGCATCTAACAAACAATAATGAATCTATGTATACCGAGTCTCAAATGCGAATTATGTATAAATTTTGGGAGGGGTAAAATTAATTAGACTGCTAGCAGCTAGAAAACTTCTTGTTTATAATAATAGTAATTTTAAAAGTGATTTTTTTGAACAATGCTAAATGCCTTTTTTTCATAACCAGGCCAGCAGCTCATTTGTGATGGAAAATAAGTTTTGTTTTCGTGTTCAAATTCTAATGACTTTTTTTTTGTTATCTGCAATTCAAAAAAATAAATTTGTTCAATGTTAGATATAAATGTAAATTTTTTCGCATTTGGTTCCCATTTTTTTAGGGCTCTTTAAACAAATGTTAAACATTACTCCTCTCAACTTTCTGAGCCTTACACAAACAATTTTTTTTGCATTGACCTTTTATAGTATATTGGTTAGATTTGGGCATTAGTGAAAATGTTTATCAGTGGAATAATTTATGTTTCCCAACAACAACTATACACTTATTTAAGTATACAAACCATATTCTCCTGGAAGTTCTAATGATTTAATATCAAGGTTGGGATATTTTGGCTTCTTCAGAGGTGTCCCTACAAAATAAAACCAATCATGTTTTTAATTGAATAATTAATTGAACATGATGAAGTACCGGTATATAGAACGATAGAAATTTATAGACAGGTACAACAAGTAACTTTGTATAACAATTGTGAATGGTGAACACATAATAGAAAAATATATGAAAATAATTGTCATGATTATCATGATTATGATGGTTTTTTTTTTTTGTAAAAGACATGATTATAGTGCAAACTTTTGTGTACCCATCAATTCAATAATGTGGTAATAAACTGCAATCAACTGATTTTGTAAGTTATGGTAAACATTAGACCTACCAGTAATGTTATTTAATTAAAGGTAAAGGTGAACAACTAACCAACCTTTAGGCTTATACTTTTAATATAGGGACTTCATTTAAATCATCAAACATACGGTCCGAGTACACAGTTATCGTCCTTTGATTTTCGTTGTCCACAAATATAGTCCTTAATGTGGACAGTGTGTTACTTGCCCATTTTTTTTATACCCCTTCCAAATTTAATTCTCCATGTTTTATGCCTCATATAGCAAGTAGGGGGGTGAAATGACACTGTAAAAAAATTTGGGTCATAAATATTTAGGTAAAGTAGTGATTAGGTCCAGCTGAAAAAGGTCAAAAATTAGCACTTCGGAAGCTGTCAAAAGATTTCAAGACCCCCTTAACACAAAATTGTCCATATTTTGAGTTAGAGCTGATGAAGTTTTCTATAATTTTGATATAATTTGTCCCAAAAGTAGTACAACATACTGTAAAAATGTTATTGAGAAAGCGCAGGTGGGTTTTTTTTTATTTACATTTATTGTCTAAAAGAAATGCACTACGAAATAACTGTGTACTCGGACCATACAATGTAGAAGTCCGATGATACTTTCAATTAATGTACAAGTGAAATCCTTGTTTCACACAGAATCATACTACACAAATTTAAAGCTACTATTTTAGTATGACAAAATAAACATTTACATACACATAGTTCTCGGTGATGAGTTATTTTGATCTTGATGTGCCAAACACAGCGAAATTGCATTTACCCGTAAACATACCTATAGCTATACTTGTATTCGGTGAGCCAGTTCTACTTCTGCTTGTTGTAGTAGTAATAATAGTCGCATCAGATAATTGTTTAGCTTGCTTTGTTCTTGATTCTCTCATAAATCTCTGTGCTCTCATGTCATCCTTTGGGTTATAATCAGGATCAGCCTCAAACTCACTAGTGTAAATATTGTCAGTTTTAGGTGTTCGACTTCTTTTTCCTCTTCCAAAAACATCCTCTGGCCTCAAGATATCTTTGTCATTGATAATGATTCCCATTTCAGCATCTTCTAATTCATGAGGAGTTTTTGACAGGAACTGACTAAATTCTGTTTCACCAGTCGATGAATCTAACTCTGCAGAAATATCTTTTTTCTCATTTTCATCTTTAGTCTCATTTTGGGAATCTTCCATGACATGACTTTCCTTCAATAATTTATCCTTATTTTTATCCCCCTGACCTTCATCTATTGTTAGATTATTTTCTTCTTCTTCCTCATCCTCACTTGGTTCAGTGCTTTTAATTTTTCCACTCGCTTTAACTGTTTCTACCTCAACATCTTCAATTTTATCCTTCTCATTGTATTGAATTTTATCCTCTTCCTCACCTTTACCGTTCAAATTTTCAGTATTCTTTACATTGTCATCATCATGATCATCATCAGTCTTTTTACTTTCTTTTACCTGCCCATTTTCCTTATCCAATTTGCTATCTTCAGGTAAACTTTCATCTACATCAGCATCTGTTTCCATACCTTCATCTTCACAATCTTTTTCAGCCACACTTTTTGTTGACAATGATTCAGATTGGTCTATACCAGACACACTCTCCATTTCAGAAGGTGTTGTTATGGATTCAGATTGATCTGCTGGAATGCTTTCTATTCCAGATTGTGTCGTAATGGATTCAGATTGATCAACAGAAATGCTTTCCATTTCAGATGGGGTTGAAATGGACTCAGATTTATCTGCAGAAATGCTTTCCATTTCAGATGGTGTTGTTATGGATTCAGACTTTTCTGCAGAAATGGTTTCCATTTCAGATGGGAATGTAATGGATTCAGATTTGTTTTCTGAAATGTTTTCTGCTCCATCTCCTTCACCATCTCCTATTGTGTTCTGCACATCATTACCTCCATCTACTGTATCTCCATTCATTATTGCATTAGATTCAGCATTCATGTTGGAATCATTTTGTGATTCTTTAATTGCCTTGAAGTCCTGATCTGACCCTGAAGTTTTGATATCCTCTTCCATTTTTTCAGATCATTTACTCATTTTCTGGTCCTAAAGATCTGAAAAGAAAATAGAACAAAACAAAACAATAATATATATATAAAATTTGTAAGGGTTCCACGGAACCCAGTGTCTTGCCTACTTTTGCTGTAAATTGCAGGCTCAACAAAAATGAGGCAAAAAATCAATAAAAATATTCCTCTTGATACTATCCTATGATTGTAAGAAGATTCTGTCAAAGTTTGGTAAAAATCTAGGATAGTTAATGAATCTAATAAATGTTTTGAAAACTTTAACTGCAGACTGTATGTAATGTAAAATGGAGTTATCTTTATACAAAATTTACTTCTGGATACTATCTTATGATCATAAATAAGCTTCTGTCCAAGTTTGGTACAAACCCAGGATAGTTTAAGAAAGTTATTTAAATTTTAAAAACTTTTACCACAGAGTGAATGTAATGTTTCCCTGCAGAAAAAACTAAGTCCATTTAAAAGTAAAATACGGAAAAATGAATTTATTTTTTCAAAAAATTTGCTTCTGGATACTATCTTATGATCATAAACAAGCTTCTGTCTAAGTTTGGTACAAACCAAGGATAGTTTAAGAAAGTTATTAAAATTCTAAAACTTTAATCACAGAGTGAATGTAATGAATCCCCGCAGAAAAAACTAAGTCCATTTAAAAGTAAAATACGGAAAAAACGGAATTTATTTTTACAAAATTTACTTCTGGATACTATCTTACGATCATAAACAAGCTTCTGTCCAAGTTTGGTAGAAATCCAGTATAGTTTAAGAAAGTTATTAAAATTTCAAAAACTTTAACCACAGAGTGAATATTTGTGGACACCGCTGACGACGGAATGTAGGATCACTTAGTCTCGCTTTTTCAACTAAAGTTGAAGGCTCGACAATAATGAGAGATTCATCTTGCTGTACAAAGCTTCAACACAGCATGCAGATAATCTCCAATTGAAGAATTATTGTAGTAGGTTACCGTTTCCTATCAACCATTCATCAAGCATAAAAATGCAAATTTTAATTTTTTGGTGTAACAGAAGGTTACAGTTCTTAATAAGGCAGCACTTGGTTAAACTCTGGGTTTATTTTTGCAAGTCTCTGTTGCTAAAAATCAAGTACCCTAGTGACAACAGACACGGCTTCCTCCGCCTCATTTTTAGACTTATATCTCGAATTTGACTTACACAGTCATCTCAGTACCAGAATCTATGACAAACGAGACGATTTTAATTTCGAAATTATAAATTTCCCGAGTTCCTCCAGACACTTGTCAAAAACAAGAGGATCAAAGAAGCCAGATTATTTAATTTCACTTTCAGATATATTGATGATGTTCTTTCCTTAAACAATCCGAACTTTTCTGATTGGGTTCCATTAATATATCCCCCAGAACTCGAGATTAAAGAAACAACAGACACGGCTTCCTCCGCCTCATTTTTAGACATATATCTCGAATTTGACTTACACAGTCATCTCAGTACCAGAATCTATGACAAACGAGACGATTTTAATTTCGAAATTATAAATTTCCCCCACCTTAGTAGCAATATACCAACTTCACCTGCATATGGGATATATATTTCCCAACTTATTAGATATTCAAGAGCTTGCAGCTCCTACTCAGACTTTGTAAAACGTCATCAGTGTCTGAGTAGAAAGTTGATGAACCAGGGGTATGTCAAAGAACGTCTCGTCCTTTTTCTAAAAAAGTTCATCGGAAGGTACCAAGACCTTGTTGATAAATATTTCGTATCAACTTCTCAAATAATACACGATGGTCTTGATGTATAGATTCTGCGTACTGATGTTGTGTATCATCTTAACAACATGTTTTATTGTTCTTTTATTTGTTTTTGTTCTATTGTTAAGATTACTTTTACTGTTGAATGGTTTTATGTGATATCCGTTTGACGTGGCTCGGTACTTATACATCTCGTCAATGTGTTTGTATTGGCTTTCATTTTTTGGTGATTTGTTTTGTATATGTGACTCTTTGTATGTCTTTTGTGCTTATAACGTGACTCTGTACTTTAAAAGATCCCGTCAGTATGATATTTGTCTATAATATGTCATTATGATATATTTCTTTTATGAATTACTTTATACGTTGAACCACAAACGTCAAAATCAATCAATGGCGTAGTGGAATTGACAATTTTTGGATTCTCATAAATTCTATGTATAACTTTTGAACTAGTTTGAATCTCGGTCTATTTCTGTAATTTATTCTTACATACTTTTGATTTTTTAACTCTGTATGCGAACATTGCCTATGAAAAAAATTTTAAAATTGTTTGTATGCACATTGAACATCAAATTTATGTGACGTATATAATTTTTCTAACGTCAGACACTCAAATCAATCCATGTGTTCTTAGACAGTAGATGTTATTGTGTCCTGTTAAATTGTTCCCTTTAAAAAGTTTTGGATTCTCATATATTCTATGTATAATTTTTGGACTAGTTTGAATCTCGGTCTATTTCTGTAATTTATTCTTACATACTTTTGATTTTTTAACCCTGTATGCGTACATTGCCTATGTAAATTTTATAATTGTTTGTATGCACATTGAACGACAAATTTATGTGACGTATATAATTTTTCTGACGTCGGACACTCAAGTAGATCCATGTGTTCGTGGATAGGTTTTTGTGTCCTGTTAAATTGTTCCTTTTAAAAGTTTTGGATTCTCATAAATTCTATGTATAACTTTTGGACTAGTTTGATTTCTGTAATTTATTCTTACATACTTTTGATTTTTTAACCCTGTCTGCGCTCATTGCCTATGTAAAATTTAAAATTGTTTATAATCCAGGTACTTTGGATAACTATTTTATGCACATTGAACGACAAATTTATGTGACGTATATAATTTTTCTGACGTCAGACACTCAAATCAATCCATGTGTTCGTAGATAGTAGATGTTGTTGTGTCCTGTTAAATTGTTATACGATGATGACTGATGTTCCCATATTTTGACTATTTTATTGATTGTGACTGTTTATTTAACGCATCATGTAAATGTAACGGAATTTGATGAGACTGTTATTAAAGTGAGAGGGTTAGCGCTATAGAACCAGGTTTAATCCACCATTTTCTACATTTGAAAATGCCTGTACCAAGTCAGGAATATGACAGTTCTTGTCCATTCGTTTTTGATGCGTTTTGTTTTTTGATTTTGCCATGTGATTATGGACTTTCCACATTGATTTTCCTCTGAGTTCAGTATTTTTGTGATTTTACTTTTTTTTTTTATACTCAGATACTGGAATAAATCTGTCGTTCATTTGTATATATTTTTTCTAAAGGTTACCTACTCAGTACTAGGACATTCAGATACATTGTACTTGCCAACTCACTCAAGTTCCTCAAGAAATAAAGCCTTCCTTAAAATCAGTGTAATTTGCAACAACTTTAATAACAATTAACACTTTTTTCATGAACTTATTACCTGCAAAGCAATAAAGCTGCATTTAACCAGAATTCAATAGATCCAACTTGTCTTCTCTGCAACGAAAATTCAGAAACTGTTGAACATTTTATTCTAGATTGTAAACCTCTGAATAATATTCGTATACCATACTTGTATGAACTAGATTGCTTTCTTCGTAGCATTAAAAACTGTGATAAATGCTTTAACCTAACCAGCTTAGTAATAAATAAACAGCTTATTTTAGACCCAAGTAGATTATTATGCGCATGTGGCTGTAGATGCAAATGCATGGACAACTGCTTCAAAGTGGAGTATATAAATAGAAAACTGTGCTATGCGTTACATACCAAAAGAAATGAACTTTTGAAAGCTCTACCGTCAAACAAACGAAAGGGCCATTGAATGTAGCCTGCATTCACCCCACGGGCGTAGATTTTTACTTTTTTGTTTACCAAAGACCCCTGTAAATATAGTCCTGTAAATATATAGATTGTGAACTTTTTAACCGATTCTGAAAAGAAGTGCTCCTTTGAAGGAGGGAATTCCTTACACAGATACAGATACAGAGATACAGATTAGTCTTGTGTAAAACAGAAAATTTTCCCTCCAAATTGAAACAATTGTAAGCTTGGTTTTACTCGATCAGTTGCTTTTACTTTACCTAGTACCAAAATGTCCTAGCACAGAATCAAACTAAAAAAAAATATATACGCCAGAGTCAAAAGTCGTGTACATGTATGAAAATAGTCTATTGGTATAGGCAAAGGAAATTTCATTGTTGTTATTAAGTGAAACTCTTTTGTTTTTTTAGAAGAAAACAAAAATGTGTCCATAGTACATTTACAAAGATGTCCCATCCACACTATCATTTTCTACAATGTATGTTCAGTGGACCATGAAATTGGGGTTAAAACTCTTATTTGGCATTCATATTGAATTCGAAAGATCATATCATAGGGAACATGTGTAACTTGACTGTACCCAAATTGCACCCATTTTGACAGTTTTTTAACTATGTGTTTGTATGATCATGACAAAAATTTCCAATTTGTTTTTATTTTGTAGCCGTATCCTTCATTTTGTCCTTCTTTATTAATTACACATGTAGGTACACCAATTGATTTTCAATCCATATGGAATCATTGAAAAATTGGTCTTAATTGACCTCCAAACCATCAATGATTCTGTAATGAGGAGTACCCAATTTGCATCTATGCTTATATTCACATCTTCAAAAGTCATATAACAGAGCTTTTGTTTATTTTTTTCAAATATTTTGAACAATTGGATATTTGTCCATGCTTACTCTTCATTTTTCAAGAAATGGATAATTGGAACATATTGTAGTTGCTTATTTTGAAAAGATGACATTTTGATGATGTCGCATGGCGACGTTTCTGCACATTATGCTTTTTCAGTAAACAATTCATCTGTTGATGAATAGAACGTTTTGTAAATATATATAAATATTTTTACCTATGTTGAAAGACGTGCATTATCAAATCATAGAAATACAAATTGTTGAGCCTCTAGGAAATCTTACCAAATCTTGTAAGATTTCCGCTACTATTTTTGCTTAATAGGTGCAATTTGAGTACCGTTACGTTTCTTAGTTTCAAGTTGATTGGACTTTAACTTCATCAAAAGCTACATCGACCAAAAACATTAACATGAAACAGTAGAGACATATACGGACAAACGAATGGACGAATGGATGCACAGACCAGAAAACAAAATGCCCATGAATGGGGCATAAAAATATGAATTTCCCCAATATTCCATCTATAACACAACTGATACCCATCCAGACCTAAATATCTGCACAATAGTAAGATTTTTGAGATTTTACTATCATATTCATTGAACCTGGTCCTACATATTTTTCCTGTTGAGAAATTTTAAAATTTGTCAAGCAAATAAAACCAATAAAGCTGAAACATTTTAAGAACTCTGCAAACGTCATACAAAGTCAGTGGGTTTAAATTGAAACATGAGGGGAATCATCAGTTTAAAAGCCCTTTAATTTGCAACAGATCAGGTTTCTGGATGTTTTTTATTTTTTAAGTTTTAAACACCACTTTAAAGCAACTAATTTTTAATGGTGGATCTGCAAGTTTTAAACGCCACTTTAAAGCAACCAGTTTTTAATGGCGGAGGAAGATTGAGTGCATGGAGAATACCACCTTTAATAGGAAAACTGACAATCCTAGTCAGTTAAGGTTGGAGTCAAGTGCAACCACACCAGCAGGGTTAAAACTCACAACCTGACTGAATAGTGAAAACTGAAGTAACTACTCAGACCACTTGTCCACCGAGGCCCCCATTTTTCTTTTGAAGAACAAACGTGTGTATTTCAAGTCTCAGGGTTCGTACAAATTAAAACCATTGCTTTGTAAGAATGTATAAGAGATGCATAAAAAAAGTGTTTTCATTGATAACTGTGAATATCTTTCTGATGTAAGCGACACCCACAGATTATCAACAGAATTTTTAGATAATGAATTTACGCGAAAGGATTGTTCACCGACAAAAATGCCTGCGCATTCTATTTTATATTACGTTACTTCATTATACTAAGAGGCAAAAACTTACAAATCTGTAATTCACATGAAGAAAATGGCTTCCATGTTCTAATCTAAAAATAGATGAAAACATAAGCTGCCACCTAGTGGTAAAAACTATCGTACTCTAGAGTTTATATTTAGTGTTTATTCTTATTTTCTACATAAGAACTAGAACAAAGGTAAAGGAGTATCCAATTTAAGGAGTCTACAACGAAATTGTAGAAAACCATAACATCCAACTGAGAACAAAAAACATTTTTACAAATGACATGAGAGAAGCGTGTACGATGGCGAAAATACTTTTCCTGGTACAGTTTCTGTAAATCTATAAACTTAAATATTACCTTTGAAATGTTGCTTTAATATCCAGTCGTTTTTCTAGTTCAAACTATTTAATATAATCTGCAACTTTAACTTTGGCGATGAGTCCGGTATTTTTCTGAAGGAGTTCCTTCCCCTATTCTATTTAGTATCGGGACCAAAAACGGTTCATTAATTCCGTACACGAAATCAACAAGACGCCATCAATGGTATATTATATATTATTTCCTTATCATGTGAACGTAATATTTAAAGGAATTAATGGATTGCATTGCATGAAATGATTCTTATCTACTAGAATAAGTTAGTGCTATGAATTGACAACACTTTACTCATTATACTGACCTTGTGAATAGCATATAAGATCATATAAAATAAATACAATAAAAAATATAAAATATAAACTTGAATGGGGTAAGGATAACTATGTCATATAATCTAATCTTTAGGAAAAAAAATCTGTAGTTCCAAAGAAATCCATGTTTGACACAAGCGCCACAGGAAATTTGCATGTAAAGCTACATGTTTCGTATTACATATTATCCTTAATTGGAACAGTATATCTTTTAAAAACATGACAGTGCCATGTTCCTGTATCTGAGGGTATGAATGCCGTTAACTGCCAGGGGTCAACTGGTAATTTACGGCTACAGTTAGCATTAAATTTGTTAAAATATCCTTCGCATGATTCTTCAGAGGGTTATATTGTTACTGTTATTTTGGGAAAAAAATAACAATATTTGTCAAAATCTGTCTATTTTTTATAATCTAAGGAAAACATAGATTTAATCGTCATGCAAAATGTCCATAATCATGATTAAAGGAGAAGGTCCAGTTAAGTGGCAAATTTTGGCCTAAAACTTGTGCCATTTGATGAGGATAGTATTGGGGGTACCTTCATGACAAATAATGATAAAAATTTTTGCCAAATGACGTAAACAGTAATTTTTGGTGCATGACAATAAAATGTATACTTTCTTTTAGACGAAAAAACGTATTAGGTACAAGCATCATTAATTCATGCAAAATAATTGAAATCTTCACAATTTTAGCATTTTAGCTTAGTTTTATTTATTTAGGGAAATTCTCACTAAGCTATGGTCAATTTTATTCGAAACACTATATTCCCTTTTAATAACATCAGAAACATTCGAAAAAAGTTTGGATCAAGACAACAATTTGCCTACCAGCTTAAGTATTAAAAAATAAATGAATGAAGGATCTTTGAGCATTTTTACTTTGAAAAAGTCCATGATCTAATGCTTTGATGATTTTATTTTGCTTTCTAGGTTCATCATTGACTATGAATTTGAATAGCTTGATTAGAGCACACACCTTGATGCTGAATAGTAGTATCTGTACACAATGTGGTAAACTTCTTACCATCAGAATCCAGAGGTTATTACCAGCTGTACATTTTAATGGTGGATTCCACACACAGGTTTCAGAAACCAGATATGCAAAAGAGAAGAAAGAGAAGAAAGATGAAACTAGAAAAAAGAGACCTAATACAAACAAAGTTTACAGTTTTATTGATGAAGCAATAGCAGGTATGTGATATAAGGACCAATAAAAAATATTAAATTGATGTACATGAAATATTTTATTGATTAGTTTAGAATACCTGATAACATTTTCCATTTGCTTGATATATATTTCAAGTGAGTTGTAATATCTACAAAAATGATTCTACTGCCAAACTTCTTTTAACAGAATAATAGATGTTTGTTGTCATTTTTTAGATGGCATTATGAATAAAATTATCTTATGTTTATACAAAATACTATAGATTCATTATTAGTCATTGGATACCAATTTTCCTGGATTTTGTAGGTATATTGGAACGATGAAATTAAATGTTCAATTACTAATTAAATGAAAAAAGTTCCTATAGGCTTCTTTGCAGACTTAAATATAAAATTTAATATCTGCAAACATGTAAGTTTCCCCTAATCCACGAAAAATAAACAAATCCACAGAACTTTAAATTCTTTTGAGTATTTAAAACTTGATTTAACAGCAGTCTGAAATGTCATATAGTATTTAATCATTTTAATACATATTTATTGTTTTAGGGCAAATTGCAAATGCAATTCTGAAGAATAGAAAGCATAAAGATGGTATCATTATTGAAACAGATGCAGGTAATTCGCCTATTAACTTTCTCTTAAGTTTTATTCAGGTGTAATTGCTTTAAAAATATTAAAGTTTGAGTGAAGTTTGTGACCATAGGCCCTGAACTCCCTGCTAACATCTGTCACATGACTTCTCTTTAAGTTTGAAATGAAACATATCCAGTAATCTAGCATCACAAAACTTTCAAATTTCTTGAATCTGAAAATTTTGTGTTTATTGGCTTCGGTCTCGTTGACATATACCCAAGATCTCCTATGACAGAAAAATATTCAAAAGATTGATATCAACATCAGATTCTTTTATTTCAAATTTCACTTTCTCTCTTTTTTCTATAATTTGTTTTTTGGGTAAAGGTTGCATGAGATGCAATCAAAACCCTATGTTACTTACTTGATACCCAAATCTTCCAAGGCTTATCACTTCTTCTGAGATACACAAAATATAGTCCATTGATCATAACATTCTATGCATCCTATTCATGAACTTTTCCAGCAATTTATTAATGAAATATATGCTAAGATTTTCAAGTTATAAAATGATATTAAACTTTTAAAGAAAATTACATAACTTTTGCAAGGTGCAAAAATCTTATATCTGTTCAAAATATATCATTGATGACATTTTCAAGGTCATCTTTAAACATTGGAGTTATCTCCCTTTGTCCAGCATTGTACAATGCAATATTTAATTTTGCTTCCTATTGTAATTAAAGCAATCTTTACCCTTCAGTGCTTACAAACACTTTGGTTTTGCTATGGTATTTATATTTTCCTAAGGTCAGGGAATACTCACCAGAGCTTTAATGGAGAATGGCAAGAAAATGCAGAAATATATTGCTGTTGAAAATAATATAGATTATTTGATAGCATTAGAGGTAAGAGAAATATATGGGTATGAATAAAGGAGGTGTGGGGTATACTTATGAGACAGCTTCACCTCACCACAAAAAACAAACTTACTTCAAAATTTTCAACATACAGTCTTCAACAGTAGTCAAGCTTTTTTAATCTGTGACTTGATTTGATAACTACATGTAGATCTAAATATAGTTGGAATAAAATTGAGAATGGAAATGAATGGAAGTTGTCCACATCTCTGACAATGCGGTAAATTGATTATCTTCCTTCCGTCAATGATCACATGGTAGAATCCATTTTCATTTGATTTTCAAAGGTGATGACATAAGAACATATGTTTCTCGATTGTCATACAAATATTACCTAAAAGAGCAACAACTAACAAACCCACAAACTAACAAATCAACATAAAATCCTTAGACTGTATATACAGTATAGCCTATCCTCATGTTCTTAGATTTTTTTGAAAGATGTGAGTAAAGATATATCTCTAAAATATATTTGTACAGTACAACATATCTGCAATTTAATATATCCTTAATATATTGAATGGTGGCAGTATTAGGAAACATATAAGATATTGAACATTGGTATAATACCAAAAGAAGAATGCAGAATTAGATATTTTGCTGAATGTGCTCTCATTATGTTCAAAATCTGAATTATGCAAACTAAGGCCTAGTATTGGCTACTTAGGATATTTTGAAATTATAATCTGCTCTTTTTCACAATGAATGATGAATCAAATGCCTTAACGGGGCACTAGCTACAAGATATTTAAAAAAATCTAAAGTAACATTATTTTTTTTGTTCAATCAATAATCAAAGTGAAACAGTGAAATATTAATTCGCTTTTAGCATCCAAAATGGTTCAATTTAGTCAAATTAAGCTAAGAAATATCGATAATTAACTATTCACTTGCAAGTGAATAATTCAACCTCATTAAATCTGTATGCATGTAAACTTCAATTAAACCCCCTAGCTAGAGATTGACAACGTATGCACTGTTTGTGTACTGGTTATTAATAGGAAAAGAATGTCAACAATGAAAGTGAAACAAAGGTAAATGATTTGATAACTAAATCGATCCACATAAAACCGTTCTTATACAGGTAAAAACAAACAGAAACATATAATTTAACCTTTAAAATAAAATCATACAGACCTATAAAATCCAATTGCACGTGTTGGCTTAATCTCTTCATATCTTTATTTATGTTTACTTCGCTAATATGGTCATCTGAGGTCAAATCGATAGTTAATTAGATGGCGTCTGGACTAAAATACACACGAAACGAACTTACATGTTACCAGGGGTAAAATTTAAGCTATTAAGTGTACTGGCCAGCCGGACCAGTGGACTTAAATCTACTGGTCCTGCTCAAAATTTACTGGTCCTGTAAAAATGACATTCATTTGATAACCACTAAAAGATATGACAGATGTTTAGTTTTATTTTCCTCAGCTGCTTTCCTCTTCTTTATTCCAGTAGATATTTGTGCTGTTCTGTTTGTTCATGAGCAAGAACAAAATCTTACTTAAAATTTGAAGATCCCGTTACAAAAATACATTTCTCATCTAGTTCTGTCACTGCAAATTGTTCGCATGTTTTACAATGCATTACATTATGATCGACTTTACAATTTAACCAACCGAGATCAATTTCCCAGGATATTTTATATTTACGTTTCCTTTTGTCAGTTTGAAAAATCTTCCTTTTGAATGTCGCTTGTTTTGCATGGCATTTTAACTCCATCCAAAAATTTCCACATTTTGTGTTGTTTATAGTGCGCTCACCTGAGATTTTGATTAAATACATTTAAAATAGTAACCTCAGTACCCTACAAATAATTTTTCAGGTTTATTTTTTTGTAAACAAACCGAGATAGAGATGCAATCAGTGATTTTAACGTAAAAATTTCCACTGGTCTGCCGGACCACCAGCTGACAAAATCTACTGGTCCAACACAAATTCTACTAGTCTCGGACCACCGAACCAGCGCCAATTTTGACCTCTGCATGTTACTGACCCAATGCTCTGTAAACTGTTTATTTAAGACTTATGATAGTTTGGATAAATGTTTTACATTGCATTAAATCAAATATGAGAATTTGAGTCAAATCAGTGACCATGTAATTACTTCCAAATACTTGTTAAAAAATCATGAAAACAAGAACGCTTGGAAAAACACCCAGCTTACTAATATTGATACCTTACCAATCTTCATGACAAACAGTTTGCAAAATCATTTTTCATGTAGTATAATTTCTTTAAATATTGTTGTTATTCTTTAAGAATGCTATTTATTGATTATTCATGAATAAAAGAACTGCTTTTTTGTAGGATTTACAAAAGAAGTTGGGAGAAAACACATTTTTGGTAAAGAAGGGAAATCTTTCACATTTTAAATATGCCCACAAATTTGGTGGATTACAAGGAAAAATAGATTTAGCAGATATTGTCCCCTTAGGTATGTTTTTTAAGAAACTTTGTAATGGTATTTTATTAAAAGAGAAAAGTTATATTGAACTTAAGTATGTAAATTTTAATTTCTAATGATTTTTTTATGCACCATTTATGGGCATTATATTTTCTGGTCTGTGTGTCCGTTTGTCCTACTTCTGGTTAAAGTTTTTGGTCAATGTAGTGTTTGATGAATTTGAAGTCCAAGCAACTTGAAACTAAGTAAACATGGTCCCTATGATATGATCTTTCTAATTTTAATGCCAAATTAGAGATTTTACCCCATTTTCACAGTCCACTGAACATAGAAAATTATAGTGCAGATGGGGCATCCGTGTTCTTGGGACACATTCTTGTTTTATATAATTCTATAATCAGAAGGTACATGAAAAATAGAAAGGCATACACTATGAAGCTGTTAATGGCATTTGAAAACAATTGAAATCAAAGAATTTGTTTATTTGGATCATCTAAAAATAGTCTTAGCGTTTAATTTGTTTTCATAAACTTAAAAACCAATGTATCCCAAAAATAATGTTCATATTTGATGGTAGATTAAATCATTGATTCATTTGAAAGTAAAATTATGAAAAAAAATAATAAATTGCTCTATCCTCCAAAAAAAAAAACCAAACCCAAAAGAATGTTTCATATATAGGCTGAACATTTTAATTATTTACAATTAATCTTGTAGAGAATAAGAAACAGAAAGTGACATTTGTTGGTAAGATGTCTGAAGGCATTGACTTTAGCATGGTATTTCAAATGTTAGAAGAGCTTGCAGAAAAGGAAGGAGTGTTCAGTAATATAATCCCTGAGTATTTCTTCTTTGTATCACCAGCTATGTGCAGGGTTATATATATTTTTTATTCAATATAATTATAATATTAAGATTTTTTTTTAAAAGTAACTTTTATTACTTTGGTCATCAGTTTTCAGCCATAAGAAACTATGCTATGCTAGCAGTGCTGTTATCATTGCAATAGCTTTGATCATAAATAAATATTATACAAATGCTGAGGTAAATATGTAGTTTTCAAAAGTCAAAACAAATGACAGTAATTGTTTTATTCTGTATTGGTGAGCGAGAAAATTCATGTAATAACCATTATTAACCAAAATCAATTTCATACAATTTTACTATGATTATGCATGTTTTGTGCGATGAATATTTTATTTGTTCCTCTAACAGATACATATGCTTTTAATTCTAAATCCAATTCATGTAGAAAAACGTACGAAAGTTTTATCAATATGGAACAAACTATCATTTTTGCAAGAAGAATTGCATTTTCTATCAAGCTTGTAATAAAAAAAATTGGGGTAAAGCATGGCATGTTAGATATAGGAAGATGTGGTGTGAGTGCCAATGAGACAACTCTCCATCCAAATAACAATTTAAAAATTAAACCATTATAGGTTAAAGTACGGCCTTCAACACGGAGCCTTGGCTCACACCGAACTTATAATTTAAAGAAAAAAGTATGGCATATAAAGAAAAAAAAGGTTTTAACATTGTTTTGTTTTTGTAGAGACTTCGAGGCATTGAATTTAGAGGATGTAGTTTAAAATATTTCCTACCCTTTCCTGTGATGATGCATCAGCTGTTCAAGATAAAATATATTGATAAGGTAAGTGTTGAATTATTCAAGATAAACTGAATTTACAATGAATGGGCAGAATTTACTGTGTAAATAAAATAAACGACATTAAAGACAACAACACCCATCAATTACCGCATGGTGATTAATTTATTGTGGTTGACATGTTTCGTCAACAAGCGTGGCGTCTTCAAGACAATATTATACATGAAATCAAACTGTGAAGTACAAATTTGGCGGTTGTGTGGTTCGCCGAACAATAGAGGTTGTTATGACGAGGTTATAGATATAAATAGAAAGTGAAATTAAAATAAGAATCTAGTATAGTTAAAAGTGAAAGTTAGTCAATAAAGTTATTAACGATGTGGTTATCTGCTATTCTTGCACGTGTGTAGTGGTCCTCATAGAGGTTTCTAGTGGTAATATTGTAGAAATGATGGAAGTAGCTCATAAAATGTCAGTTCATTTCCAAATTGGACAACACCCCATTGGCCATCCCGTACCAATTGAACTGGCTTCGCTCTGAGGGAGGTACTGCTTCCATTGAGTTAGTAAAAGGTGAAGTGTATGATCGCCGCAATTTTTGAAATTGTAAATCTTGGTAGATATGTTCATAAACATTAACTTTGCTAATAAAATGTCCGTGGATCAAGCTTTTCTTTATAAATATGGTTTGTGTTTTATGTGGTTCATCTTGGTTCTGGTTCCTTCCTTTTTTTCTCTAAGTAAAATGCCTGGTATTCCGAATTACTTTGACTTTGTGTAATTATGTATGGTATTTTAATCTTCAGTGATGAACTGCTTCTTCTTTGTATGTTTCTGTGGTTGCTTCTGTTTCCAAATCTCTCCTTTTTTCCTCGTATCTGTTAATTTTCGGGAACGGATCGATAACTTTTTAAACGGTCTGGTTTTACGTTCATGCTGTGTGGTTGTTAGGTACAACGCTAGTTTGGCAAAGGTGGATCCTCTCGGATGCAGGGGTTCACGGTAAAAAGTAAACTTCAATTTGGACAAGATGAACCAACACCTGAAGTGGTTTTCGTGCGGTTGGGTAATAGCGGGTGGATACCCCGCGATATTCACAGTTGACTATCACTATAAAGCAAATAAACAACATTAAAGACAACAACACCCATCAATTACCGCAGGGTGATTAATTTATTGTGGTCGACATGTTTTGCCATTAAGCGTGGCGTCTTCAGGACAATATTATACATGAAATCAAACTGTGAAGTACAAATTTGGCGGTTGTGTGGTTTGCAGAACAATAGAGGTTGTTATGACGAGGTTATAGATATAAATAGAAAGTGAAATTAAAATAAGAATCTAGTATAGTTAAAAGTGAAAGTTAGTCAATAAAGTTATTAACGATGTGGTTATATGCTATTCTTGCACGTCTGTGTATTGGTCCTCATGTTTAAATAAAAGTTAAGCTGAACTAATTTATGTGTGCTATTCGAATAAGAAAAGATATATTTACATGGACTTAAGAAATTTTCACTTGTGAATTTTTGTTTGCATATTTAATACATAAGTCCCAATTTAAAAGAAGATATTGGGGGTAATTTCTGGCCAGATATTGATCAACTTGGTACCACCAGAAAGAGCATTGTCACAGGTTTTTTTATAAATGGGTAAAATAAAGTTTTTTTATTTTGATAATTTTAGAACATTTAAAATACCGGTAGAAATGATTTTCTAACCTTAAGTTAAATACAGTTCGTCTTATGTTATGATAAGTAGCAGCTTATTAAAGCTGAGAGCCCAAATTTAGTCACATTTCTACATAAGTGGTTGTTGCAAATTAACTTTGAATTAACTTCCTTAACTTATTTCTACTACACAGGTTCCATTATCATCATTAAATTTACTACCTGTTAGAAAGTTTCACGAGGTAAGTGAAGATAGAGATAAGGAGATGTTGTATAATTGTAAGGTATCCACAGGAGAACAAAGGAAGAGGATGTATAGCACTAAAAATATAGAGCACTTTATGGCCTTCAACTATGAGCAACACCTGAATGGAAGAGACAGCTTTAAAGAGCTTCACTGTTTTTACACATATTAGACATTCATTTTGCACATGAACTCACTTGCATATCCTACTCATTACTTGTATGCTAGATCAAGACATTTTCCAAAATGATGGTTTGGGTGAACGAACACCTATCTATAGAACTAAAAGATTGGGATGATAATTCAAAGATATTTTTAACCATACATTTTTACTGTTCAAAATAACAAGCTTTTAAAAAGACTGAAAAGTTGATAATATAAAATTAAGTGAACTAAAATAGAAAAAAAAATGAAAGGTTTATTTTCCTTATTTTTGACATTGAAAATTTGGCAGGAAACGTTTCTTTCTAGATTTTTTAAGAATTTAATGTTTGTGCCTTTTTCTCTATAATAATAAACAAACTGGAAGCCTTCAGAAATCTCAGACTTAAAATTAAAGAGATACCGTATAGCAGTTTTTTTTTTGCAATGTTCATATTTCACGGATAGAACAAAATTGCCAAAATTAATTCCACCAATTTAAAAGTGTACATACAAAGGTATTGATTCCTCCAAAATAATAACCACCAAAATATTTCATATACTTTATTCAATGTAAATCCCAAAATTTTACACCAATGAAAATAACTCGCTATTCGGAAGGAGACCACTATCCACCCGCGGACATAGGACAATTATGTAGTCAACTTTTTTTTTAAATTTGCAGTAATTTTTGGGCCAAATAAGGGCATTATTGCCCCTACTCCTTTACAAAAAAATAAATCCCAACATCCAAAAGTTCGAAAAAAGAAATTCCATATCCCGAAAGGATCAATCCCAAAATCCTGAGCTTAAAAACGTCCCGAGTCAATTTAGACACACTACAGGTTACTTCTATCTTGTGAAATAACAAGATTAAGGCCAAAAAAAGTTATTCAGGTTAATTTACAGTTGACAACAATTCCATAGAATGATTGTAATACAGGAAAAGTATTTATAAATTTATACTGTTTTTTTGTCAGTTAAAGTTACCTGATGATGTTGTTACTGGAAGTAATGGTTATTTATTCCATATGGTTCCAAGACTTCATGTGATAAGAGAAGTGGACAACATTCATCATTTATATAAATTCTTATTTCAAGTTATCACAAAGAAAAAGAGGGAAAGATTCATTCCAACGATATGGTAAGTGACGTTAGAAGTTTCAAATAAATGTTTATAAAAGTAAAATACCTGTTGTTTTACAAACCTTAAATTTTAATTTATCTGTATAAAAAATTACTGCATGTAGTGAAAGCTATTGCTTTCTTTGTGACCTAATGAGTTATCCATCCATAATATTTATGAAGGTCATATGAAACTTGATGGATATTTTTTTTATGACTAAATGCCTAATTTTTATAAGCTCACCCTCCCAAAATGGCCAAGTGAGCTTACATATCATTTGTCTGTCATCTGTTGTCGTTTTCAAAAATCTTCTCCTCTGAAACTACTTGGCCAAATTCAACAAAACTTGACCAAATAATCACTAGGGTATTTAGTTAAAAAATGTGTCTGATGACCCTGCCAGCTAACCAACATGGCTGTAAAAAATAGTACACAGGGGTGAAAAGCAGTTTTTAGCTTATATCTCTGGAACCAAAACATTTTGAGCAAATCTGTCGGGTGTTAAATTGTTCAATAGGTCAAGATCTATCTGCCCTGTAATATCAGGCATTCCATTGTTGGGTTGCTGCTCCGAAATTGATAGTTTTAAGAAAGTTTTGCAGTTTTTGGTTATCTTCAATATTATTATAGATAGAGATAAACTGCAAACAGCAATAATGTACAGCATAGTAAAGATTTATAAATAAGTCAACATGACAAAAATGGTGAAATGACCCCTTAAGGAGTTCTTGCCCTTTATAGTCAATTTTTGATAATTTGTATTTTTTTACAAAATATTTTCCTCTGAAACTACTGGGCCAAGTTCATTATAGATAGAGATAAACACAAGAATGTTCAGAAAAGTAAGATCTACAACCACATCACCATCACCAAAACCCAAATTTTGTCATGAATTCTATTTCTGTCTGTAATGTGTCTTCCTTCTTTAATATGCACATAGACCAAGATGAGCGACACAGGCTCTTTAGAGCCTCTTGTTATAAAACATATGTACATTTACTGAAGAAAATTCTTTAATTTGTACAAATTTAAAAGAAATTTACTTTTTTTTAAATTGTTGGCTTCCAGACAACAATTCATCTACATGTTTTCCATATGCAATTACCTCAGTGTGACCACTCTTGTAAAAATTTGTTGATTGCCATACTAATTATAGTTAGTATAGACTGTCGCCTGATTACACATTTCAATATTTTCTGTATTTATTTGCAGATGTTAATTGATTGTTCATTTAAGGGTCTCAGCTAGCCAATTCTAGAATATCTTGATCTGGGATCAAAGTACCTATAATATTGACCTGATTTACTCTTTACAAAATCTTTTCCAGTATCCTTAGATTATCCTTTAAGTTCTTGTCATCTTA
Source organism: Mytilus trossulus (assembly GCF_036588685.1). Taxonomy (NCBI): domain Eukaryota; kingdom Metazoa; phylum Mollusca; class Bivalvia; order Mytilida; family Mytilidae; genus Mytilus; species Mytilus trossulus. Next base: position 47,024,227 of record NC_086375.1, read on the forward strand.
GATTATTCAGAGTTAACTCTATGAAGGTTACAAAATATTCAATATATTTAAAATGTTATGATGATCATAACTGATCATTTCTTCTTTTTATGGATAAAGGGATATTTATACCCCCGCTTTAAAAAAGGGGGGTATACTGTTTTACCTCTGTCTGTCCTTCAGTCAGTCCGTCAGTCTGTCAGTCCGTCAGTCAGTCCGTCCGTCCCATGAATATTTTTCGTCGCATTTTTCTAAGGAACTCCAATACAAGGATTTCTGAAATTTGGTTTCAGGGTTTATCTAAGTTAGCTATACCGTGTGATGCGTTTTCAGATTGATCACTTTACAACTTCCTGTTTACCAACACTTGTATGATTTTACACATGATAGCCAAGTTGAAAATTTTCGTCACATTTTTCTCAGGAACTACAATACAAGGATTTCTGAAATTTAGTTTCAGGATTTATATAAGTAAGCTATACCGTGTGATGCGTTTTCAGATTCATCACTCGACAACTTCCTGTTTACCGAACACTTGCATATTTTTACACTATTGCGGCGGGGGTTTCATCATTGAGCAGTAGCTCGCAGTTTCACTTGTTTATATATTTATGACAAACCTTAATACAAAAATTCTTTTGCATTTCCCTTTTGTAGATAATTGTATGCCTTACATATTTGATAAAGTTTTATAGTCACTGGATTGAATCAATGCCCTTAGACATTTTGACCTAGAAGGTATCACCAGGCAAGTTGTAGGCTTATCCGTTGCACTTTTGTAAATAAAGACATTGCTATTTCCCATAGGAACTCCATTTACGTTTTAAACTGTGCCACTTTAACCATGAAGTTTGGTAATAAATTATTTCCTAAAATGGGAAGTTGATATATGCACTTCTATTTTATTCAGAGGTCAAACATAGGGCTGTGTGGGATATTTTCAATATTTATATGCCCAGAATTTCTAAGATTTAAAACTTATACTTATATTCAGAACTAGCGCCTCCCTTCACTTGGAGTCTTCATCAGAATCCAAAATTCTCTCAACCATGTGTTTTTATACTGGTAACATTTCCAGCTATATCTTTACAAGATGTAACAGAGATCATATCACTAAGGAACCAGCATGTATACAAAACAAAATATCCATAGGTATTATATAGGTTAGTGAAACAGCTGCATTTACAAAGTGCCACCTATAGATTTAAACCCTTGAATTATATAATTTAGCAAAACAATGGACATTTTACACAATTTTTTATCTTTCAGTAACATGTTCCCTGACAGTGGAATACATCTTGTATGTATGGGTATTTTAATGATAGACAGACTTGTTGATATAAGCCCACAACAATACTTACAGATATATACAGTAAGTAAACAAATCAAAAAATGTTGTGATATGAAATTTCCAGTGTCAATGTTACTGCTGAAAACTGTTTTGCAAATGAGTTTCACTTTAAAAAATTACATTTTTTCCTATATTTTCTGTTAAAAAATAGTTATTAGACTGGTTTTAAATTGTTTCAGAATTGAGTTGTCTTCCTTGGGTTGATGAATTGTAAATGATTTATACAATAACAAGGAAAAACTATAAGTCGAGTTGAAATCCCTAGTTTTTATCATAATTACACCTTATATGAGGATGGAAATGCCCTTTACCGTCAGTCATCAAACGATCATTTTCAGCTACCCTTAGCGTCAAATTGTTTAAAATTTTACCATGATTCATCAAAATATCTTTATCGTGATTCGTCATATGTCTCAAATAATTATCGTTGGAAACAAAAATAGCGTGATTTGTCAAATTCAGCTGATTTTTTTATCGTCTAAAAGAAAGTGTACATTATATCATCATGCAGACATCAATTTAATTGTGTCAGAAATGCATGTATAAATCGAATGTTTTAGCTTTTTTTAAGTTCAAAATGTTTCAGTATTCATCTGTTTTTTTGGTGAAAATTGACAATTTTTTAAAGAAAAAAAAACCACAGGACTTTCTTTTTATTTTATTAATATATAGAATGGGGTCTTTCAAAATTTGTCAATGACATGTCATATTATTGTTGGTCTTGTGAGATAAACAGATTTAAAATTTAAGAGTTTTAAAAAATTTCATTTTTGAATTTTAACATATTTTTAAATGGTTGCTTTGGAAACAAACTATTTAGTAAATTCAAAATTTTAAGGTTTTTGTATAGTTTGGGGTTTTGTTTGTCAATACTGTAATATACATATTGTTTGTATTGATCAACTTAATTTCTATGGTTCCTTAAAATCCCTTATATTTCATTTTTCAAAGGCTACTTATGTACGTATTTAGGCAAAATTTTGTAAGGATGGTTTCCATGGCAACCAAGGTTAAAAAAAAAATTAAATACATAAAACTTATTTTCATACCTTGCTTTCTCCATAAACAAAATATAAAGACATTTGAAGAGGGGCCATGAATCACCTATCAACAGGAACCTGCATGATTATTACAAAGACCGGTACTTAAATGATAGATAACTGATGTTTACACATAGATACCATGATGTTACAAAAAGACAGCGCTTGCATGTATAACATGTATAAGTTCATGTATAAATCCCTCAGTACTACAATTCACCTTCACCTCTACAGACTGTTTAAATCAAAATCTATTCGGTGTAATTGTACAGATATGTCATGTTATGGAGGGGTATTTGCGAAAAATAGCAGTCGAGAGAATGTTAAATTTCACGAGCCGTAAGGCGAGGGAAATTCATTCTCAAGACTGGTATTTTTTTTTGCAAATACCCCTCCATAACATGATTTATCTGTTTAATTACACCGAATGTTAATGTACTAAAACGCATTGATGATCGTGACGTTACAAGCGTCACGTCAGATAGAGTATTTTTATGCAAATACCATGGCAGAGAGGGTAAAGAAGGCACATCCTTTTAGGAAATACCCCGGCGGCGTTAAAAATGAACGAAATTCATTTGATAACAGTTAATTGGTGAAAAATACACTGGCTATCAACCAATCAAAACCCCGGATTCTTACATAAGGTGTACTTAGTACAGATATTTCATGTTATGGAGGGGTATTTGCGAAAAATACCAGTCTTGGGACCACAATTTCACAGTCCCTTGACTGGCATTTTTTGCTAATACTCCTCAATAACATGATATATCTGTTCAATATCCAGCAAGGATAAACATTTTAAATGCCTGTAGAACAAACTTTTAATGTAGTTATCTCAATAAATAGAGAAATCAGCCTATATTAATTTTTATACGACCGCAAATTTTGAAAAAAATTTCGTCGTATATTGCTATCACGTTGGCGTCGTCGTCGTCGTCGTCGTCGTCGTCGTCGTCGTCGTCGTCCGAATACTTTTAGTTTTCGCACTCTAACTTTAGTAAAAGTGATTAGAAATCTATGAAATTTTAACACAAGGTTTATGACCATAAAAGGAAGGCTGGTATTGATTTTGGGAGTTTTGGTCCCAACATTTTAGGAATTAGGGGCCAAAAAGGGCCCAAATAAGCATTTTCTTGGTTTTCGCACTATAACTTTAGTTTAAGTTAATAGAAATCTATGAAATTTTGACACAAGGTTTATAACCACAAAATAAAGGTTGGGATTGATTTTGGGAGTTTTATTTTCAACAGTTTAGGAATTAGGGGCCAAAAAAGGGCCCAAATAAGCATTATTCTTGGTTTTCGCACAATAACTTTAGTTAAAGTAAATAGAAATCAATGAAATTTAAACACAATGTTTATGACCACAAAAAGAAGGTTGGTATTGATTTTGGGAGTTTCGGTCCCAACAGTTTAGGAATTAGGGGCCAAAAAGGGACCCAAATAAGCATTTTTCTTGGTTTTTGCACCATAGCGTTAGTATAAGTAAATAGAAATCTATGAAATTTAAACACAAGGTTTATGACTATAAAAGGAAGGTTGGTATTGATTTTGGAAGTTTTGGTCCCAACAGTTAAGGAGAAAGGGGCCCAAAGGGTCCAAAATTAAACTTTGTTTGATTTCATCAAAATTGAATAAGTGGGGTTCTTTAATATGCCGAATCTAACTGTGTATGTAGATTCTTAATTTTTGGTCCCGTTTTCAAATTGGTCTACATTAAGGTCCAAAGGGTCCAAAATTAAACTTAGTTTGATTTTAACAATAATTGAAACCTTGGGGTTCTTTGATATGCTGAATCTAAAAATGTTCTTAGATTTTTGATTATTGGCCCAGTTTTCAAGTTGGCCCAAATCGGGGTCCAAAATTGAACATTGTTTGATTTCATCAAAAATTGAATAATTGGGGTTCTTTGATATGCAAAATCTAACTGTGTATGTAGATTCTTAATTTTTGGTCCAGTTTTAAAATTGGTCTAAATTAAAGTGCAAAGGGTCCAAAATTAAACTAAGTTTGATTTTAACAAAAATTAAATTCTTGGGCCTCTTTGATATGCTGAATCTAAACATGTACTTAGATTTTTGATTATGGGCCCAGTTTTCAAGTTGGTCCAATTCAGGATCTAAAATTATTATATTAAGTATTGTGCAATAGCAAGTCTTTTCAATTGCACAGTATTGTGCAATGGCAAGAAATATCTAATTTCACAATATTGTGAAATAGCAAATTTTTTTTTAATTAAGAGTTATCTTTCTTTGTCCAGTATAGTAAGCAAGAAATATTTGCAAGATTTTTTTTTAAATGGAGTTATCTTTCTTTGTCCAGAATCAACTTAAATCTTTGTTATATACAATATGCAATGTATATTCACTTTTTACTACCAACTGATAAATTTAGATAATCTTTACCATTCAGTGATAACAAGCAGTTTTTTTACATCATGTATTTAAATGAGTAGTAATTGTTGCAAACTCCATAAGAATATTTTAATTGAAATTAGTTTTGGAATAAGGGAAAGGGGGATGTGAATAAAAAATTGGGTTAAATTTTTCTCATTTGAAATTTCATAAATAAAAAGAAAATTTCTTCAAACATTTTTTTGAGAGGATTAATATTCAACAGCATAGTGAATTGCTCTAAGAGAAAACAAAAATTTTAAGTTCATTTGAATACATTCATTCTGTGTCAGAAACCTATGCTGTGTCAACTATTTAATCACAATCCAAATTTAGAGCGGAATCCAGCTTGAATGTTGTGTCCATACTTGCCCCAACCGTTCCGGGTTCAACCTCTGCGGTCGTATAAAGCTACGCCCTGCGGAGCATCTGGTTATATTTAATATTTTATTGGAACTTAATTTTTGCAGGAAATGAAGACTTGGCCTGGATATGAGGAATCTATTATACATTCTATGTTATCTGATTCTGACACCAAGGATGAAAAATCTCATGTAGAGCACGGTCCCATGGAACATCATGAAGAGCATGACCTTATGGAATACCATGGAGAACATAAAGAACTAATCAAACATCAAGAACATCATTGTGAGATAACAGAACATGAGGAAAATTAACGCGATTTGAATGAGCATTGTAAATAGCATAATAAATTAATATGATGTGACAAAGATCCTGATGCCCTTTGGAAACTTATCAAAGAATATAATTCATTGACAACTACAATTCAAACTATAATAGAGCTAAAGAATACTGCAATAATCATATAAATGGTGATGGATGTAACTAGTCCTCAGGGCAGTGCATGTAATACTAGACAGAGCAACTAGTATACATGTAGAAGTAAGTTATTTTTAATTACCAATGAAATAATTCTGAATGTTAAACCTGTGTATGAATTGAATGATTTCCATCCTGAAAGTTGACATAATCCTTTTCTATATCTAGGTAATTGGTCAAGGTCATCTGATATCTCTACTGAAATGTTATGCTCCTTTTAGTGATACAAACCCTTGATATTCACAAATGCAGACATTCTAAAAGTGTCATTTTGAATGTATAGGTTGCATTTCTGTAAATATTGACAATGCAATTTCCCACAAGAATTCCTTTTACAGGTAAAACTGTACCACTTTTACTATGAAGTTTTGAACAAAATCTTATCCTAAAATTGAAAGTTCATATGCTCTACAATTTTTTTCAAGGTCAAAATATAGGGCTGTGCAGCATATTTTCAACTTTTATATGCCCTAAACTTTTCAGAGTTTAAACTAACACTAATTTTCTTAACTACCCCTACCTCGAATGAAGGGATACCACAGATTTCAATGTAAACAATATGCACATGTATACTTGCTGGTAACATTCCCATGTTATGTCTATGAGATGGAACACAGAGAGCATAACTGGGAACCAGTATGTAAACAAAATTAATTTTTCTATGAATATTCTAGATCTCCCCAAAACAGGCGTGGTTCAAGAATCAGCTGTATTTACAAAGTGCAACCTTTAACATTATAAGCTAAAAGGTTATGCTATTACTGAAACACTAAAAAAAATATGCTCAATATGTTAAAAAATTTTGAATACAGCAACATTGTTTAATTTTTAATGGCTTTCTCAAAAATTGGTGATCAATATAATTTTATGAAAAAAAATACAAGAGTTACAGTTCTTTGATTGATTACTGTTTCCTTGCTGTGTAAAGGCCATTGAACCATCATCTGGATTTTTTTTTAGCAATAAATAGATTTATACAGGTGTCAATTTTACTTTATATAACTGTTGAAATGGTGAGTTTTAAACTTTCCAGACACTAATTATAGTGATGATAGGGAATAATAGGTGTAACCAAATAATTATATCTTATTTTGACAAATAGTAAAACTTGTTTGAACAAATTATCTCTAAGATTGCATCAGATCAAAATGTACTTGAAAACAAAATACAATGTAGTTCAATCTTTAGAAATAAATATGGTTATTTTTACACCGATTTTCTGAATTGCGTCTTACCGTATAAAAGAGACTAAAGTACATTGAGAATGGTCAAAATTGGAAAGGGTCAGTGTTGTTTAAAGTGTAACAAAGTTTAAACTATAATTCATGATCTGAAAAAAGTTTTTAAAGATGATAAATCCAGAATTTCCCCAAATATTCTTATCCCCCTTACCAAATAACAGGACAAGTCACCCGGCCGCCCTCCCCTTAAAAAAAATAAATAATAATATAGAGTGTATAAAGGTTGTGAATGAAAAATGAGATAATTTTGTATTAAAATATTTTCCTGTATATTTGAACCCCCAAATTGAACATGTTTTATGCAGTATACTATACTGGAAAGTAGGGAGATATGGCATTTGGCTAAGGATTGTTATTGATTTGTGGCTAGAATTATTTCCATTCTACCGCAATTAAAATGAATTTTTAGTAAAAAAAAATGCTCACATTTATGTTGAAGAAGTTTTGATATTTTTGAAAGCAATGAATCAAACAGTTTTCAACCAGAGTTCCAAAGGAAAAATAATTTATTAATTTGGTTAGGTACAGTGGGTCATAGGGTGGCTGCCAAATAGTGTCTTTTTAAAAGCTTGAAAAGGCTTTGACAAAATCTTTTCAAATCTGGGTATGTTGTTTTCTGTGATTAAATGAGATCTAATTAGATTTTCATGATTTTCGCTAAAATTATCTTTGTTGAGTTGTAGACCTTCAAGTAGCAAAAAGTAATACTAAGCATGTATCCGTGCAATAACATTTTAACGTAGTCTTTTGATATGTTATTTCCTGCAATTTAAAGAAGAACATGTTCGACTTTCACGATTTGAGTTTTTATTATTGATGAGTTCTAGACCTTCAAGTAGCATAAAGTGATACTTCGACATGTTAGAATGTTGTCCATGTCCTAACTTGAAAAGACATAGATGATAACATTTTGGTACACTTAAGAAACAATACAACAATCGATTAAAAGTGGGTTTCTGGAAAGTTATTGGAGTGGCCATAAGATTCTATGGTTTTATATTGAATATTGGTTGTATCCCAGAAACCTATTTTTTTCATTATTTACTTTATGGTATCTGCCTACCCTCTCTCTGGCTGAACAAATGTGTGTGTATTTTTATACTCTCTAATTTTCCAATATTATGTCACTTATGATAAATGGTCAAGATTAATATTACATGGTCTTTCTATTTGTGAAGCCTGCAACACTTCATTTATTTTTTACTTGATGATCCTGTTCCCAGGTCAAAATTTGTGAACATCATTTCCATCCAGATAAATCTGGTTTGATGTCATTTTGAAAGCTTCTTGTGGTATTTTGAAATCATTTCTCTCAACTGATCAGCTGGTGAAAATTTTCAGCCTATCCTTAAAACTTTATTTTTAGCTCACCTGGCCCGAAGGGCCAAGTGAGCTTTTCCTATCACTTTGCGTCCGGCGTCCGGCGTCGTCCGGCGTCCGGCGTCGTCCGGCGTCCGTCGTCGTTGTTAACTTTTGCAAAAATCTTCTCCTCTGAAACTACTGGGCCATATTGAACCAAACTTAGCAACAATCATCATTGGGGTATCTAGTTTTAAAAATGTGTGGCGTGACCCGGTCAACCAACCAAGATGGCCGCCACGGCTAAAAATAGAACATAGGGGTAAAATGCAGTTTTTGGCTTATAACTCAAAAACCAAAGCATTTAGAGGAAATCTGACATGGGGGTAAAAATGTTTATCAGGTCAAGATCTATCTGCCCTGAAATTTTCAGATGAATCGGTCAACCCCTTGTTGGGTTGCTGCCCCTGAATTGGTAATTTTGTGGAAATTTTGCAGTTTTTGGTTATTATCTTGAATATTATTATAGATAGAGATAAACTGTAAACAGCAATAATGTTTAGCAAAGGAGAATTTACAAATAAGTCAACATGACCGAAATGGTCAGTTGACCCGTTTAGGAGTTATTGCCCTTTATAGTCAATTTTTAACCATTTTTCGTAAATCTTAGTTATCTTTTACAAAAATCTTCTCCTCTGAAACTACTGGGCCAAATTAATCCAGACTTGGCAATAATCATCTTTGGGGTATCTAGTTATAAAAATGTGTCCGGTGACCCGACTATCAAATCAAGATGGCCGCCACAGCTAAAAATAGAACATAGGGGTAAAATGCAGTTTTTGGCTTATAACTCAAAAACCAAAGCATTTAGAGCAAATCCAACACAGGGGTAAAATTATTAATCAGATCAAGATCTATCTGCCCTATAATTTTCAGATGAATCTGACAACCCATTGTTGGGTTGCTGCCCCTGAATCGGTAATTTTAAGGAAATTTTGCTGTTTTTGGTTATTATCTTAAATTTTATTATAGATAGAGATAAACTGTAAACAGCAATTATGTTCAGCAAAGTAAGATTTACAAATAAGTCAACATGACCGAAATGGTCAATTGACCCCCTAAGGAGTTATTGTCCTTTATAGTCAATTTTTAACAATTTTCATAAAATTGTAAATTTTTATTAACATTTTCCACTGAAACTACTGGGCCAAGTTCATTATAAATAGAGATAAATGTAAGCAGCAAGACTAGTAAAGTAAGATTTTCAAACACATCACCATCACCAAAACACAATTTTGTCATGAATCCATCTGCTTCCTTTGTTTAATATTCACATAGACCAAGGTGAGCGACACAGGCTCTTTGGAGCCTCTAGTTAGTATTTATAAAGGAGATTCCATTCTAAAAATAGTTTTTTTTAATATAATGGTGGTCCCCATCCTATAAATGTTATTTTTAGTATGAAGAATATTCAATGTGATAGAAATATTCTTAGCATCAAAAAATTCAAGTAATTAAATTTGGTTTATGCAAAAAATTAATCACTAGTGACTTACATACATGTATCAAGACTTGTTTCACACTATGGATTCATTTATCTTTAAGTTGACTCCATTTTATCTGTCATTGTCTGTCATTGTCCATATTCAGTCAAATTTTACAAAAGCCTTCTCTAAAACAACTGGGTAACTCAGAAGCAAGGTTAACCACAATCATCATTGGTGTATCTATCTTGTTTAAAGTATGTGTCTGATGATCCTGCTTGTAAACCAACATGGTTGCCATGGCTTGAAACAGAACATAGGATTAAACAAAACCATTGATTGTTATTTTGAATATCAAGAATTATCAACTGTCTATTTTGATCAATTTTATGAGATTACTACGTATAGGATTTTTTGCCCTTAAATGATGATTATTTTATTTCGAAAAGAATAGCAGATAGACAAAAACTTTCAATGCAGAAATGTTCAACAGAACAAGATCTACAAATAAATCAGAACAGAAAATTTTGTCAGTTGACTCCCTGTTGGAGCTATTGGCCCTAATTTATGATTTTAAGCATTTCCTTTTTGGTTTTTGTTTATTATCTTGAAAATAATATTAGATAGAGACAGAAGCATTAAATGCAAAATAGATCTATAAATAAGTAAACAGATGAAATAGTCAGTCTTCTGTATGTGTAGGAGTTATTGCCCTTTAAGATAATTTTAAGGCATTTTGCATTTGAGAAGAAACATTAGTAGATAAAGAAATAAGAGATTGGCCACTGTATTATGTTTTGCTGATGTATTTGGTTCTAAACTTTTGTACTCACTGACATGAAATTTAATAACAGTGATCCTTCCACTAAATAAAAGAATGTATCTTGTTTCAGAGCAAAAGGCCAACAGGATGTTTCCCAATATGTCTTGCTTTTTAGCATTGTCATGACTTACATAAACAAGATGGCTCAAATGGGAACAAAAGCTATTTTTTGTTCTGTTTTATTTCTTTAAATATAAGGTATTACAAGGCTAATCATATAATACTAACCAGATTTAACAATGTACAGATATTGCCGCACCAACTCTTTGGAACAGCTTACCTTCATCCTTACGAAATGAACAATCTCTTGACGTTTTTAAAAAGGATCTTAAGACATATTTTTTCCGAAGTGCTTTCATTGATTTTTAGTAAATTTTGAAATTTATGAACAATTTGTTTTACCAGTTGATTGTATTGTGAACTTTTACTTAATAATTTTTAATACTTGAGTCACTGTGGTTTAATGATAATCATTATTTTAAATTTATACAGAGGAAATTTTAAACTTTTCTTAACTCATTTTTTATTTTTCTGAAACTTTTTACTTTTCTTTCATTTTGATTAATTAAAAATTTTTTGATATTTTTTATGTGGGTTGTACATTCTTTTATATTATTCTATTTAACCGACAATCAATGTTTTCATTTTACACGCCACTGCTCAGAAATTGTATTTATGTGATTGTATATTTTGCTTTTACCTTATGTATCTTATTTTTATGTTTATTCATGTTAAGCGCTTAGGGTAATTTTTCAAATTATATAATGCGCTACTAGTATATAAATATTGTATAATAATAATAATAATAATAATAATAATACATAACCTTTTTGAAGTTCAAGGAAAAATGAAGACAGCAAAGGATTGATGCCTGATGTAGTTACTTTTGTTAAATGTCAGATGTGGCTGCATTTCAACATTTATTACTCCCCCTGAGAAAAGACAGTAAAAGGACTGAACAAACCTGAAAATTGAAGAGATTTTAATCTTTTTAGAATTGACGGAGCAATTTGCGTTGCATTCTTTAGAAAATATCAAACATTTATTTGAATTCTGTATTTGTACTTCTCTTATGGTTGGGGCCTGTTATCTATTTCTCACATGAATAGATAATTCTCGTATCACACTGTCCGGAGTGTGATACGAAAAAGTGATACGAAAAATGCGTTAATTTGATTGGCCAACGAAACCTCCTGAAACGATATTGCGGCATTTTCATTGGCTATTCTTTAGGTCATTGTTGACAGTTAAAGGTCACAATGATGTACATTTCCTCCATTGCAACGGAGATAAGCGATTTCTTCAATAATATAGAAAATACGCACACTTTTGACCTTATTATATATTCTTATTCAAATATTATTACATTCTGAAGCGTACAAAATGTTTAAAAAAGTCTTATGTTGAAGATTGACGACGAACAGGACATATGACGTCACAATGCAGTTATGTTCAAGCAACTGGGTCGACATTTCGCGGATTTTTTTTATTAAGCACAAAAAGCATGTTTACCATAAGAGAAATAGGTTTCACAACTCGGGAGAATTAGATATCGTTTGATATCAACTCTCTTTATTTAATTTAAATAGTAATAACAAACTCGCCACAGGCTCGTTTATTATTATATTGAAATTAAATAACTCGAGTTGATATCAAGCGATATCTAATTCTCACTCGTTATGAAACCTATAATTAATGCCATATACATGCATTTAATGAACATTTGGTATCATCATTATAGATACTGTTATGGGAAATTATGAAATTATTATTTAATATCTGAATACAATTTACAACTAAAGTAGTACTACTGAAGAATGCTTTAATTTGTTTCTGAAATAACTATATATGATAAATGTCTTTTAAATGTTAGAAAGATGTTTGTACCTAATGATACATCTACTGATAAAAGTGTATGCTTTGATTTTAAGGGTCACTTGGTAAAATATTTATTTGATGTCATATTAGGGTATTAAGTTGATTCTGAAGTCTAGTCTATTTTGTTTACCTACCCAGCTGGGTTACAACTATTTACTAGTACTTAATGGAATTTTAAAATGAGTCAGTTGATCTTGTGCTGAAAAAGGAGTAGGTCTGGTAAGGGCTGATTTTGGCCTCAAATTTCTAGTTCTTACAAAAGATTTTAGACACTTTTCAAACACTTAAGTTTCTATTTCAATTGATTCAACTAGTTATCGTGAAAGATTTTAACTGATTTAGTAATTAAAAGCGCTCCGATTCAAGCTTAGATATGAAATATCTATCAAATATGCCGAAAAACGTCACTTTTGAGATGATTTTTGTCAAAAATGAAAGTGGCCGCATCCGCGTTCATCCTCAACCTTTATATATACTATATATCATCATCATATACAATTTCAATATTATGAATGAACACGAATGTGGCTACTTTCATTTGAGACGGAAACGGTCTAAAATTTAAATAAAATGCTAAAGTTTTGAAGATTTCAGTAATTTAGCATGACTTAATAATGCTAGTACCCTATGTATGTGCATTGTATTGTCAAAAACACATATATTTATGTAGAAGAAGCATTCTACTTTTCAATAAAAAGCTTAATGATTACATTTTCAGAATTTTGTAAAAACTGCTTTAATTTTGGGCCAAAAAGGGGTCTTACTGAACCTACTCCTTTGCATAAACAAGTCTGTTTGCAATACATTTAATTGAAAAAAATGCAATATAAAGAGTGTCCCTTTGCTCAGTTGGTCATCTATCAGTTATGTTGGAAATTAGTTAGTCAGGTCATCTTGTGTTGAAAAATTTGCATAAGCAAGTCTGTTTGCAATACATTTAAAAAATAAAAATGCAATTTACTGAGTGTCCCTTTGCTCAGTCTGGTCATCTATCTATCAGTAATGTTTGAAATGAATGAGTCTGTTGTTATTTTTGATGAAAAATTTGCATAAGCAAGTCTGTTTTCTATACATTTTGTAACTTAAAAGAGATATGTAAAACAGTGAATGAGTGGCATAATGGGGTATTGTTACCATTAAAAAAATATTAAACGTTTTTTGTGTTGTCACACTATATTAGGATTTTATATGTGACAAAATTAGGGAGTGATTTTTCTATTCAAATTTAATTGTAAAATCTTAAAGGTCTGCAGAGAAAATATAGGTTTTCCATAAATTTATTTTGAAAGTGATCAAGTTTGTTTAGCTTGCATTTTATTTTCTGTTAATAGATATTTATAGGCTAATGCTTACGTTGAACTCATGATCACTGGTGTTCCAATGTACTTTTATAGAATATTAACCAATATAGAGAGAAAATATAGAAATATTCTTTAGCGGTTTGTCTAAAAACTATTTTGAATGCTAATTAATGTATGACACATATTGTCTTTTATTGCAACAAATATCTTTAAAACAAATTAATTCAGCTTCTGGAGTACTGTAGATTCATTTATATTCTCTGGGTACCAATTTTCATGGATTTTGTAGGTACAGGGGAACAATGAATTTAAGTATTCAATGAAATACAAATTTTCAAAGGAAAGAATGCTGGCTTTGCCAAAACCATGAAATTAAATAGTCCTTATTTCTTTTTTAAATATTATATACAGTGTTGATAACTTTTATGCTTAGCCTTATCAGTGTAGATGTCCATGTGATTTAAGAAAAAAACATGACCATTTTACACAAAACTACAATTAGTTTGCAGTGTGGATATAACTAAATGTGTAAAAGACCCTTTACATGTACATGTATATATGAATTAGTACAACAAAAATATGCTAACATCACTTAAATAAATCTTGAAAAAAAACCTATACATGTTCAAAAGTTCTTATAATTATCAAGCTTTGATTTGAATAATTATGTCCCAGCCATAGCGAAATGGACATTGATTTACCCTTGTCTGTCTTTACCTTTCTACATCTGGGAAATTGGTTTCCATTCTCTAACTTTAACTTGCATTATCACAATTTTATGAAACTTACACACAACGCTTATTACCACAAACTCAGATCAAGTTTGAACTTTAGTGGAATCACTTTTACCCTTCTGGAGTTATTACCCTTAAAAAATAAAAAATAAAACACTGAATTTTTCATTTCCATTCTCTAATTTTAGTTTGCCTCTTCAAAATGTTATGGAATTTATACACAATGATAAAAACCTCAAAACTCAGATCATGTTTGAATTTTGGTAGCCTTACTTTTACCATTCCTAAGTTATGTCCCTTAATTATGTATTTGCAAGTGGGTGCATTCCCTATTTATTTTGTCTTTAATTAGTTCATATACTATCAAAAGTGTTTGCTTTCTAAACTTTTACCTCCTCAGCTTATAACTGATAACCTATGTTTTAAGACAACAGACCCCAATGGGAAGCTGTATAACTAGAAACTGTTTTTTTCCCCAGATTGAACTTAATAGCAATACTCAGCAATAAGATGTTTGTTTTTCTCTTTTTTTAAAAGTCTTGTTCCATAAAATGCTGAATCTCATTTCAGTTATTGCTTTTAAAGGAGCACTAGCTACGATATATATAAAAAAATTAAGTATATATTTTTTTAGATTAATCATTAATTAAATTGGAATAATGAAATAATAATTTGCTTTTAGCAATCAATTTTCTTTAATTTTGTTGAAATAAGCGTTTATACATAATTTTTGACTGATTTACTTGCAAGTGAAAACGTCATCATCATTCTAACCGGTATTCATGTGAACTTAACTTAACCCCCTAGCTAGAGACTGACAACGCATGCATTGTACGTGAACTGGTTATTTAAAGAAAAAAAATGTCAACAATGAAAGTGAAACTACGGTAAATCATTTGATTACTAATTCGATCCACATAAATTATTTCTTATACGGTTAAAAACAATGAGTAACTTATATTTTTAATCTATAAATTCAAATCAAACAGACCTATAAAAATCCAATTGCACGTGCTGGTTTAACCTATTCATATCTTTATTTGTGTTTACATCGCTTATATGGTCATCTGAGGTCAAATCGATAGTTAATTAGATGGCGTCTGGATTTAAATACACACGAAACGAACCTACATTTCATCTACCCCATGCTCTGTAAACTGTTTATTTTAAACGTTTGATAGATTGGATAAATGTTTTACATTGTTATTAATCAAATATGAGAATTTGAGTCAAATTGGTGACCATGAATTTGACAGCTAGTGCCCCTTTAAGAATAGCGATGAGTAACATATTAATAAAATTAGCTCTAGACATTTTGCCAAAATTTCCAAAAGTACATAAACAGGAAATTCAAGGACAATTGATCCAATCCTTTAAATTATTTATTGTTTTCATCAAGGTTACAAGTGAAAAACATATTAGTTCATAGATTCCTAAATTCAAATCTAGTGATATAATAGTCATAAATATAATCTGTTCTTCTTTTAGGAGCTTTTAGGATATAAATGATTCATTTTTATTTTTTGATCAGTCCATTAACACTGAACATCCAGGTTATGATTGTTGTCTAGGATGTAAGAGATATACATTCAAAGTCCATCTCAGAGTTCAGTTTCAGTTTCTACTCTTAAGATCACTTGAGATCACTTGATCTTTTTGTCATATAAGGCGATATTTTTTAATTAGCACTTTAATTCTCACTTACCACTGAACGAATAAGACATAATAACTTAATGACTTGTGTAGGGTTCTTCTCACTTACCACTGAACGAATAAGACATAATTACGTAATGACTTGTGTAGGGTTCTTCTCACTTACCACTGAACGAATAAGACATAATTACGTAAGGACTTGTGTAGGGTTCTTCTTACTTACCACTGAACAAATAAGACATAATTACGTAAGGACTTGTGTAGGGTTCTTCTTACTTACCACTGAACAAATAAGACATAATAACTTAATGACTTGTGTAGGGTTCTTCTCACTTACCACTGAACAAATAAGACATAATTACGTAAGGACTTGTGTAGGGTTCTTCTCACTTACCACTGAACAAATAAGACGTAATGACGTAAGGACTTGTGTAGGGTTCTTCTCAATTACCACTGAACAAATAAGACATAATTACGTAAGGACTTGTGTAGGGTTCTTCTCACTTACCACTGAACAAATAAGACGTAATTACGTAAGGACTTGTGTAGGGTTCTTCTTACTTACCACTGAACGAATAAGACGTAATTATGTAAGGACTTGTGAAGGGTTCTTCTCACTTACCACTGAACAAATAAGACATAATTAAGTAAGGACTTGTGTAGGGTTCTTCTTACTTACCACTGAACAAATAAGACATAATTACGTAAGGACTTGTGTAGGGTTCTTCTTACTTACCACTGAACAAATAAGACATAATAACTTAATGACTTGTGTAGGGTTCTTCTCACTTACCACTGAACAAATAAGACATAATTACGTAAGGACTTGTGTAGGGTTCTTCTCACTTACCACTGAACAAATAAGACGTAATGACGTAAGGACTTGTGTAGGGTTCTTCTCAATTACCACTGAACAAATAAGACATAATTACGTAAGGACTTGTGTAGGGTTCTTCTCACTTACCACTGAACAAATAAGACGTAATTACGTAAGGACTTGTGTAGGGTTCTTCTTACTTACCACTGAACGAATAAGACGTAATTATGTAAGGACTTGTGAAGGGTTCTTCTCACTTACCACTGAACAAATAAGACATAATTAAGTAAGGACTTGTGTAGGGTTCTTCTTACTTACCACTGAACAAATAAGACATAATTACGTTGGACTTGTGTAGGGTTCTTCTCACTTACCACTGAACAAATAAGACATTATTACGTAAGGACTTGTGTAGGGTTCTTCTTACTTACCACTGAACAAATAAGACATAATAACTTAATGACTTGTGTAGGGTTCTTCTCACTTACCACTGAACGAATAAGACGTAATTACGTAAGGACTTGTGTAGGGTTCTTCTCACTTACCACTGAACAAATAAGACGTAATTACGTAAGGACTTGTGAAGGGTTCTTTTCACTTACCACTGAACAAATAAGACGTAATTACGTAAGGACCTGTGTAGGGTTCTTCTCACTTACCACTGAACAAATAAGACGTAATTAAGTAAGGACTTGTGTAGGGTTCTTCTCACTTACCACTGAACAAATAAGACATAATAACTTAATGACCTGTGTAGGGTTCTTCTCACTTACCACTGAACAAATAAGACGTAACTAAGTAAGGACTTGTGTAGGGTTCTTCTCACTTACCACTGAACAAATAAGACATAATTACGTAAGGACTTGTGTAGGGTTCTTCTCACTTACCACTGAACAAATAAGACGTAATTACGTAAGGACTTGTGTAGGGTTCTTCTCACTTACCACTGAACAAATAAGAAGTAATTACGTAAGGACTTGTGTAGGGTTCTTCTCACTTACCACTGAACAAATAAGACATAATAACTTAATGACCTGTGTAGGGTTCGTGACTATTGGGAAGTGCTCTCTAACAATAAGTATATGGTTAAATAGTTTGTTCTGATATTTCAAAAGTATATTGAAGATGTGTTATTCAGTATTTCATACATTAAATTTTTTTGATACATTTTTCATTCGAATATTCATTATATAAATAATTTTATTTAGTTTTTTTCTGAATTTTATAAATATTAGTTCTATGGATGCTCAATTAGAATCCATTGTCTTGATCTGTCATATAGACTGTTATTCTATTATGAATACAAGCTCCTATTGATACAGGATGCAATGTTTTTTAATGTGATTCAAACTTGAGTTCTTGAAGTGTGCTGATACCAACAGAATATTCACTTTTCTGTTTTTACACTCCTTTTCAATTATTTACCAGCTGCAAATCTTTAGATCAAAGTGCAGGTTTCTTAAACCTTTGCCCCATAATGACGCCTCTTGATGCCTCCCCCTTTACTCCATAATGACGCCTTGTGACGCCTGTGTAGTACTTCAGTTGAAACACTTTGACTACGAAATGTCTGCATCAATCTTAATAAAATTTGTATCCAATATGAAAAGGATATTCATAAGAATATCTGACTTACAATTTATTTGATGAAATATTTGTTTTTTGCAATGCATTGATACTTTAAAGCATATTTTCAGCATTTTATTGAAAAATCCTATGCGAAACCAAGTATACAAAATAAAATTTTCCAAAAAGATCTCAACAATATTTTTTGACAGGAGCTAAAAAAATTGTTATTTGACAAGTCCTAGAAGTCATATTAGTGGGAGGTTTAAAATATTTTAACAACACAGAATTTCCTATGGAAAATACCTGTAACAATTCTGGAGTATGATTTAATTGTACTATAAGGTATTACGTCTAATCTTATTATTATATACTTTCCTCCTCGTATGTGTTTGAAGGTCTGTAATTTCAAGGTTACAGGTTATTTCAAATAAAGTAAAAGGATAAGATTGACATCACACTAAACTGTGAATTATACAAATGAACACCATGCAAGCCTAACATAGGCCGGAGGCTTCTGACTTGGGACAGACACAAAAATGCATTTTGGCCTTCTTTATTCATGTTACTTAAGCCCTCACTATCACTCGGTCAAAAATAATCATGTAATTAATGCATACCCATGTTAAAACTACGATAAAGTATAGCTTGCATCACTAATTTCTAAAGTCTTTGGTTTGAGCCACACAGGAATTGAACCAAAACTCAAGGTGATGATTCTATTAGATGACTTGCATCTCCATTTAGGGGTAAACAAGTCTGTGTTGATGTATGTTTATGAAAATATGTTGATAAACAAATCTTTTGGACGGTGTTTAAGTGTGGATATCATTTATTAAACTTTAATTGAAGCAATAAAAATAAAATAAGTGTGGGATTTAAGAATTATGCTTTTAATGAAAATGAGAAGTTACAACTATCAAAATACAGTTATTATTAAGATATTAAGAATGTTTTAAGCTATGACCTGACTGATTTTAGAGTAGATCTTCCATTAAGTTGTTTGAAATTCCATAACAATAATTTAGATTTTTTTGGCAAATCTTGGCTGGGTTGCACAAATCATCAAAATATCATTTAAATTTTTTAAAGGAATTAGATTTGTTGCATTTTGCTAATTTGCTAAGCACTTATAATTTAAACAAGATTAAGTTCCTGTTTGTTTAACCTTGTCCTTATTTTTAACCTCCTTTTTAAAACGTCCTCAATATGTTATCAGCAGAGTACTTGTGCCAAATAGGGCATACAGACACGCAGTACTAAGCCTAAATATTTAATTAAAGGATGAATTAGTAAAATTTGAAGAAAAATCCATTTTTTTTGGTTTCCCTATAAATTTTTATTATATATTTTTTAGACATTTCAAATATTATAAGTAAATACCTGGTACAGTATGTAATAATATATGGTTCGTTTAGTCTATTTAAAAAATGTATTTGATATGCAAAATAGTTCGCCGACATAATTGAAAACCTTGATAAAATTAAGCTAGGAATGTGCAAACATGTTTGTGGATTCGGAATATGATTCATAATTCTGGAAAGAGGGAATACACCAGGATTTTACTTTGTGAGGTAATGCATTAATAAAAGAAAATTGTTGTTTATAAATTGTAGACTTTTGATTTTGTTATGATTTTACAGTGAAAACTGTTGAAATTGAGCTCTGTTCAAATTAAGAAACCTGTCTATATTGACTACTTGTACCAAGGCATACAAATACATTTTTCAGCGTTTTTGCAGTATAGAGGAAAAATGCTTTCTTAAAGCTGCAATCATATTTTGTATAGGCCTATGATGTACACTTTGTTAGGTCAGGTGTCGGCATGGTAAAATGCATATTTGAGTTTAGTCTAATTTATTTGGCCAAAATTTTAGTGTAGTTACAACTGAATATTCTTTATTAAGTTAACCTGTGTAAGTTGATCACCTTTCTTATTTAACCAACATTTTGAGTTTCTGGGAAGTTTCGTTAAGACATAATTTACTGTTTGTCACACTTGACAACTTTTATTTATCACAACTCTTTTTCCTTTTTCCGTTGACCTAACTTAGAAAAGAATATTTGTTTTATCTCAAAGGGCAGCTAGGATAAAGGAAACAATTTTGATACATAATTGTCATCGGTAATGAAATTATGTAATTGTTAATCTTCGACCTCACAGTTGCAAACAAATTCAGCAGGTTTAAACATTTTAATAGGTACCAACCTTCACCCTTTACTTAAGTGTAACATCACAACATAGAAAGACAATATTGCTATTGGTTTGCAGTTCTGGAAAAAAATAAAATAGAATATTTATGCAAAACCTTTTTATTTTGCTTCAAGCTTCTATTTAGTAAATTAAATGGTATCATTAAATCAGTCCTGGTACTTAGATTATAAATAATTTTCAAGAGCTATTTGTGGTTGGCAGATCATTATCAGATCAATATAGAAATATTTTGTGGTTAAATATGCCCAGATAAATGTGTGTGCCCTGTGGTTAACCAACATTTATATAACAGTGTTAAAAAATTAAAAATTGATACCAATTTTCACAAAGATAACAACAAACCATTATAACAACCACAAAATCACAACCTATCATCGTTTTGTAGTTTTATACTATTTAACCATACTACCAACAGTATATAATAGTAAAGTTGATAAATGAATGAAAGGAGAACGGACCCTGGGAGATGAACAGATAATGATAACTGATTAGTCAAAGAGTATATTTATATGTCCTTGGAATAAGCAAGCAATAGACTTTATTTTTTTTCGGTGAGAAAAATGTCTTTCAATCCAAGAGCTTTATGGGAGATTTATAATGTGTTCACTTAATGTATAAAAGCTTTATTAACTGTAGAATCATAATTATTTATTGACATTCAATTTGTTCTGGTCCACAGTATATTTGACAATTAAATAGGAATTGAAAACAAGTACCCTTAATACATCCTTGAACCTAGTACTTAAACAAACAGTGAGAAATGATTGTAAATGTTTTATTTTTGCATGTGCACTACTGTTATTGATGTCTAGACTAAGTAAGGCTCTCCTAGAATGGTAAAATTACCGACCAAATGAACAGTTTGGTTTGATGAAAAAAGTAGGTCAGAATTTGGAAAAAATTGTAATAGTTTGAGAAAAACATTTTATACAATCAAGTTACAGTTTATCATTGAAAAACAGGAATAAAAAAAGAACCTAGTGTAAAATTTACCAAGGTATTGTGTTATTTTGCCAAGTGTGAAACAAATTGAAATACATTAATTTTAACAAAGTCGTATTATAATGCCAAGTTTGAAAATAACCTGTTTGATTTAGAGTTGCCTTTTGTCTATCATTGTTTCTTGAGTTGTAGACCATAATTAGTTTCATTGTTCTATCTATGAGATAAACAATTTGCAAAGACATGATAAAAAATAACCTTAGAAATTTAAAATCAAGTACTATTTTAACTAGGTCGTGTAATCTCATGTTATTTTGTTAGTATGCAGAGACTTTAAATGTACTATAGTGTACCTGTTGACTTTGGAATAGTTCACAAATGTAGGGCAGGGATACTAGAAAAATACAAATGGGAAGGGAATAATGTGATTCATCAATTTGAAATTCAGGGAATATACCATATTTTTTCTGTATGAGGTAATGCATTTATAAATGAAAATTTCTACTTTTGAGCTGAACCTTTGACTCATGGAAATAACCAGAAACTGTGTTCAAATAGTGAAGGTCATGATGTCACTGTCCAAAATGTTCAAGCAATAGTCTATTCAAAATTTTCAAGCTTTCACTGACTCACAGTTTTTGTGTCAGTTGGCAAAACATGTAAATCTGAATTTTGCTAAGTCATTATGTATGTTGGCTTTGAGTTATAGAGTACATGTTCAGTTCTTTTAACTTTTTTTATACTTATTACATGCACTAAGCAATTTTTAATGATGAATAAAACATAATGCATATATTTCAATTATGGTAGCTGTTGACATTTTTCTTAACAGTTAGAACATAGCATTCTTTTCATCATTTTTGTTTATCATTATCAATACCAGATTCTACAGCAGCTGTAGGAAGTTGATGGTGTAAGCTTACTTTTTAAAAGCTTATATTTTAGAAGGTGGGAGACCTGGATGCTTCAGACTTTGTATATATGTGCCTCATGTTACGAAGGTTCCTTTAATCACATGTCCAATGTCCTCGTCCTCATTTTCCTGGTTCAGTGACTACTTGAAAAAAATTAACATTTTTTGGAATGTTAAATTCTCTCTTATCATAAGTAATAGGATAACTATATATGGTATTTGTGTACCTTGCAAGGTCCTTATGCCTGTCCTTCAGTTTTCACTTGACCTTGACCTCATTTCATAGATCAGTGAACAAGGCTAAGTTTTGGTAGTCAAGTCCATATCTCAGATACTATAAGCAATAGGTCTAGTATATTCCGTGAATGGAAGGACTGTAAGATATACATGTCCAACTGACAGGTGTCATCTGACCTTGATCTCATTTTTATGGTTCAGTGGTTATAGTAACGTTTTTGTGTTTTGGTCTGTTTTTATTATACTGCATGCAAGAGGTCTACTATATTTGGTTTATGGAATGATTGTAAGGTTTATTTGTCTAGCTGTCATTTGACCTTGACCTCATTTTCATGGTTCAGTGGTCAAAGTTAAGTTTTTGAGTTTTTGTCTTTTTTAAGCCCCATTTATGGGCATTATATGTTCTGGTCTGTTCGTCCATTCATCCTTTCTGTTCTTTTGTCCCGCTTCAGGTTAAAGTTTTTGGTCAAGGTAGTTTTTCGTGAAGTTGAAGACCAAACAACTTGAAACTTTGTACACATGTTCCCTATGATATGATCTTTCTAATTTTAATGCCAAATTAGAGATTTTCTCCCATTTTCAAGGTCCACTGAGCATAGAAATTGATAATGCGGATGGGGCATCCATGAACTGGGGACACATTCTTGTTTTCTAATAATTTATGCACTAGGTCAACTTTTTTTGGTGTATGGAAGTATTTTATGATCTATATGTCAGTCATGAGGTTTTATTTGACCTTGACCTCATTTTTACTGATCATAACTCAGTGTTGAGTTTTGGTGTTTTTGTCTGTTTTTTCTTAATCTATAAGCAATAGGTCAACTTTATTTGTTGTATGGAAAAATTGTTAGCTGTACATGTCTACCTGGCATGGATTACCTGACCTTGACCTCATTTTCATGGTTCATTGGTTAATATTTAGTTTTCTTGGTCAATGCTAAGTTTATGTGATAGTTTTAATAAAGCTTTATATTTAGGACTATTTTATAGTATTAATGATTAGTAAAGAAGGCTAAAAAGTTCAGCATGTGAACATTTATTAAGATCATAAAGACAGTCATAACTCAAAATAACCTGTACAATCAAATATGTGTTGAAAAGGAGTCATCATCAAGTCATTGCATTTTTACCATGATATCCTTATAATACTAACACCACTGTATGAATGATGTTTTATCTATTGTACTCAGAAAATGTTAAAAATGCTATTACTTAACATATAATCATTGGCTGAAGAATTTCTTGTGATAAGCCTGCTTAATAAGGTTTATTTTTTGTGGTAGGCATGCTGATGAAACCTTTAGTACTCTGTGGTTAACCAAATCAGAGGGTACTGTAAGATCAAAATTAAAATTAATTTACTTGTGAAACTGCCACTGTTTAAATCTTCTAAAAACGTGATGAAGGCAAAATAAATAAAACCACTACAATAACAATAAAACTTTATTCCTGCAGTTTTAAAAATATTTAATGGTTATATATTCTTTTTTTGCAAAGTGTTAGCATACTTTAAGATTATGTACTTTGCAAGTACTTTGCTAATATTGATCAGTAAATTCTCTTTGCTTTCTGTAGGATATGTCATTTAATAGTATGAATAGCTTATTATCATAAGATCAAATAAAGATTAAATGCTTAAGAAATTGAAATGCAATCTGAGATTTGTTGACTTTCATAGGTGTAACTTAAAATATTTAAAGGAAGAAAAATAATACGTAAATCTTAATATGAAATTTCATTAAAGGTTCTTGTTGCCTTAATATAAATAAAACTCATTTAATATCACACTGGGTTAAGCTGAACTGTTTTTGAAGCTACAATAGGCACTTATGTAAAGATTGAAAATCATTTAAAAAATGAAAAGTTCAATTTAATTCCAGGTTGTTGGAAGGTTTAGTTCAACCACATCTGTTTAAAAGAGGGACGAAAGCTACCAAAGGGACAGTCAAACTCATAAATCTAAAACAAACTGACAAAGCCATGGCTAAAAATGAAAAAGACAAACAGAAAAACAATAGTACAAATGACACAACATAGAAAACTAAAGAATAAACAACACAATTTATTTACTATTTAATATTGATTTACTAGGTTTATATTTGTCTGAAAACAAGGGTGATGTTTCTTAATTATTGCATGTCTTTAGCTTTTTATTCTATAAGTTTTTATATGTTTTTCATTGGCCTCTGAAAACTAACATCCAATTTTGAAATGGGAAAGGTATTCATTAAAATACAAGTTGAATGATATGTTCTTTCATTTAATGCTGGCTTTTTATTGTTTCATTTTATGGCCCCTGCCACTTAGTGGTAATACCTATCCTACTGCCATTTCTGAACTTTATACCCGGTAACTGAAACTAAATATTTACTAACTTGATCCTTAGTTCATGTGGTAAGCAGTTATGCTCCACTGGTAGCTCTTTTTATATCAGTCCTTTCAAGGAGTCACATTTAGTGATGTTTAAATCATTAAAAATAGGACTGGATTATGGTTATGACAAATTAAACATACCCTAGTTCTCCACTTCATAGATATCTCAAAATAAGCAACCAAATTAAGATTGCCTCTGTAAAACTTTCAAATGGATAACTTCAGCTTTACAGTTTGAAACCCTTGGTTATATAGCATCTTTGTAAGCAATATGAACCTTTGATAAGCAAATCATGATGAGGGGAAATGAAATCTATGGAATTTCAAATTTTAACTGAAGCATCTTGTTTTTCTGTTAAATCCTGTTGTAAGTGTCTATTCTGGTCTTTTGGAAAGGAGAATAATATGATGATGACAATTATGATGACAATTATGATATTTTATATATTTCACCTACTGGTATTCATAAGGTAACAATATAGAAATTTAGCCACAACAATTAATGATCTGAATTATATAAAAATATGATGTGGTATTATTGCCAATGAGACAGCTCTCCACAACTATAGGTCACCATATAGCCTTCAACATTGAGAAATGTATGTAGAAAATAAGGAAATAAATACAAACTCAACACTTTTTTAATAAAAATTTAATAATATATAAATAGACATGAATATTTACAAAAATGCATGGCAAAATGAGCAGTTAATAAATAGGCCATTTTATAGTCAAATAACTTAATAAGATGAACACACATATGAATGAGATGGTCATGTAATAAACTTCATGATATTGGTGATGGCAGTACATTAACATAATACTAAACAATAAGAATTATCAACATTTGTCATATCAATCAAAATGATGTTAGACTAGGAACTGATTGTTGTTCGTCTTTGAGATTTCACAGAGACATTTTTTGATACAGTCTTTTAACTATCTTACAAATTCTACAACCTGAGAATAACTAAGGGATTGACAAAGCATTCATTGAAGTATTAACATCTTGCTTGAGTCCTATGAAAAGTAAACTTGTTTGTTAACTAATACTTGGATTATTTTAAAACGAAGTGTAATGAAACATATACTCTCATAGTACTTAGTAAACAAGAATTTCAATACCTTGACCTAATTTGAGATGTCATTAAAACCTGTCTCTTCCTTTCAGTTTAGGTTTTGTATATTCAATAGATATTTTGAACCCAGCCACTGTTTCCAAGGCAAATTTATTTGTGTCCTTTGCACACTTAGCCCTTTTGCGAATGTAATTGCTTGCTGTTTTGCTCCATGGAATGATTAGGTTACTGTCACCTAATCTCAAAAGATTGCTATAGTCATCCAGGTCTGTTAGAAGGATAATTGGTCTTGTGTTCATTTGACATGTGCAAGGTACTTGGAATTGAATCTTTAGTTTTTTAAAGGTTTTCTGAGAGAGCAAATCTTGACGTATAAAACCATCCACTGTCGTTGTGTAACCAGCCATTGATGTGTTTAATTTAGCAATCTTCAGGACTGAAAGTAAAATTTAATTAAAATATTTTCTACTATCAAAATAATTTTAGTTGATATGTTTTGATTCTAAAGCAACTATGTCTTTCTTTTTTTTTTTAAATATATATTACTTTTTGTTAGCCAAGCTTTAAAAATGATAAGATAAAAATGATTAATATTTTTTGTAAAATATTTAGAAAAAGACATTCTTCTTCAGACATTCTGTTTGTGTTCCCTTTCAATATGTCAAATCTTTTCAAGTCGTTTGTGTACTTTTACAGAAACTTAGTTTTTTTTGCATTCAAAGGCAGTATTCAACATGTTCAAAATCACAATAATAGTTTAAAAAATAATCCTAAGCCTTTTTCTATCAAATCTAGACTTACCAAATTGTTTACATAGATTAGTAGCGGACTCCAGAAACTCTTTGACATTCTGGATGGTATGTAAGTTACAGTAGGAGCATATTCCATAGTCTCTATGCTTAGGCAGTGTTTGATGGATCACATCTATAAACTCTGTGCTATTTTGATGACAGCTGTTAATATAAATGAGCAACATTCAGTGTATGTGTCTAATTTTACATTTTGTTTGACAATAAAACACATGCCAACATCCAAATTAGAATTCAAAAGGATTATATGTATCAAAATATTTTCAGTGCATATACTGAATGATAGTTGTCTTATTGGCACTCATACTAAATCATCTTATTTCTATCAAATCTAAGTTTAAAGAAATTTTATTTGTAAGCATCTAATCCTACTTTTTTAAATTGTTTTGACTTGAAAGTAAGCTTACCCAAAATGTAAATCTTTTCTGGGATATAAATAAATTTTAGTTGACTTTTTAATACAGTGAAAATTTTTAAATTCATACTACATCAGATGGAGTTATTTCCAAGTATATGAATGTTCACCTTAGTTATGTGCTGTTGTGGAACAATAGCTTTAGTATTTATTCTTTATATACTGTTGATTCATTTATTTTAGTGGGTACCAATTTTCGTGGTTTGAGGAAAACTTGCATATTTGCAGTACTTTAATTTCATGGATTCCTTATAAAACTTATAGATCATTGAAGAATTAAATTTGTGTTCCCTTGTACCTATGAAATTCGCGAAAATTAATATTCAAAGAATATTAATATATCCACAGTATTGGTGCATTCTGTGATGGAACATTATGAGTGAAACTGCAAAGGCAGATCCAGTCATTATCAAAAGGGGGTGGGGGTCCTAATTCAGGATAAGAGGGGGGGGGGGGGTTCCAACCATATGTCCCTATTCAAATGCATTTATCATAAAAAAAACCTGGACTTCCAACCCCTGGAACCCTACCTCTGGTTCTGCCAACGAACTAGGAGCCCTATTAAGATGCATTATTAACTAACCTCTCTTTGTTTGTTTTAAGGTAAATTGTGTTGTCACAACAGATTTTTGTAGTCTTGTTATAACTTTTGATTCCACAGCAATCTCTTCCTTCATCTAATCCCATCTTATCCAAAACTCCTCCACAGCATAGGTCTGAGGTCTCATTATAAGGATGGTAACCACACATAACAGTTTTATTAATAATACCACCTAGCTGGCATCTATGTGTAATACTTGAATAGGACTGACTTTTCTCAATGTGATAAGGAACACAGCAAGCGTCATGATATTCAACAGATTTTGTAATTATTTTAAATGTTTCTCCACTGAATTTGTTTTTTGTGCAGCAAACATCTTCATGGCTGTCGTAACTGATTTTTCCACAGCATTTGTATTCAGTGGATTTATCAATTATGTCACCTCCTGTTAAAAAAAAATCATTATAAAAAAGCCCATCTGTATGCTTAATATTTATATTGTGCATTCCTTATTACAAACTGTACAGAAACCTGAGACATTTTATTCTATCCCCACTGCACTGCATAAGAATAAGGGAAGATCTCTATACAGTAATCTGCCTGCATGCAATACATACTATAAATTCAGAAATTATTGTGTGCATTTATTATTGTGATTTGTCATTTTAGACTCAAATGTGATTTTAATTTTTAAGATTTTGAGAAAAATCCTGTTGAATTCATAATAAAATGCAAAATTAAATTACTTTACAACTCTGTTGCATTTTTCGCAATAACAAAAACCTCACAATAACTTCTAAATTTACAGCAATCTGTTTAAAATAAATTATTTTTTGTGAGCTTCCATTTCTTAATACATTAATCACGAAAAGTCTGTCATATATAAATTTTGATTTGAGTGAAACTAATTTGCAATAGAAGGTGTAGGGACACAAACTTCTGGTCTTAATCATTAGAGATGATATATTCTTCCCATTACCATATAAATAATGAATTTTCAAATTCTGTATCAAACTGATTTTTACAGTGCTTATTCAGAACTTACCAGGTTGACAACACTGGTGAGAAGATGTGTTGTATATAACACTTCCACAACATGATTGATACTGACTATCATACAATCCATTCCCACAACACTTCTCTGTTGATGATGTAATGTTAACAGGGAGTCCATTACAACACGTCTGACTTCTCGGATAGTAATGGCCTACAATCAATTGGATTTGTACATGTAGAATAAATTGAATAAATTGTACAATCAGACCCTTAATTTTCAAACATTGAGAAAAAAAACTCAGAGGTCAACCCTACAAGTGGTCAGTTAGATGATTGAAAATATTTTTGCTTTCCAATCTACATACTCATGCTCCAACAAGTTCTGATTTAAATATTTATCAAAAAATGTTACGGTTAAAAAAAGAGATGATTTAATTTTATTATATTTATTGGTCAAGTCTGCAGTATGTGTAGCTTGTCCGCAATCAGAGGTTGTGAGTTTGAACCCTGCATATGGCAGGTGAGTTCATCTCTGATCTTTATTTATTTGGATTGCCAGTTTCCTGCCAAAGTTTGATGGGTCTCTCTTGTCATTTTACTGCCTCCAATTAAGTTTTGTTGCCACAAGAAAGCTTAGAGTGCTGAGCATCAAGTTACACAACAATCAATCATAGGTGTTGGTACATTTATCCCACGGTTTCCAACATACAGGAATCAGTATACTTCTTTAAAGCTATTCTGGAATACAGATCTTAAATACAATTTATAGAACATTATAAAAAGTACCTTTTTCACAGCACTCAGCATCATGCGGTATGGTCAAACTGCCACCACAACATCTTTCATCAACTGTATTATACAACTTTGATCCACAACATTTAAACTGCTCATCACTATCACTGACATTATACAAGGTACCAGTGCAACATTTCTGTTTCAATATGTCATACTCATGGTTGTTACATAAGGATGTTAAATAGGGTAAGACAATGCTTTTCTTTTTACAGTAATGTGTTGTTTTGTTGTAATATTCAACCCCACAACATTTCATATGATTTCCTATGATGTATGGCTTCTTATTACTATTTTTATCCTTGCAGCAAGTTGTTGTTTTTGGGTCAATAGGTGACAAACCACAGCAACTCTTGATTCCTAGATATAGAAATAAAATAAAAACTCTTTTAACATATATATATATATATATATATATATATATATATTCATTTGAATTACTTGTGCAATGAAAAAATGATCCTTTGATAAAGTGAAGAAATGAACAGCTTTTATTTTTAATAGAAATGAATAGATTGATCTTTTAACAAGGGCATCAATATCTGTGAAAAAAATGAAGACCCCATGAAAAACCATCCCGTGTGAATTTTTTGTAATACTAGTACTACTTAAATGTTTTTAATTTGATTACCTTATATTATTAACCTTTTGTATTATTCAATATTTTATAAAGTCATAAGATTAACATTAAGTTATCCTATTACCGTTTATTTTGTCATACAAGGTGCTGTTACAGCAGACTTTTTCTGACTTTAGGTAATGCATAGCTCCACAACAGCTTTGTTCTTTGCCATCTTCTGTCAACTTTTTGGACACATTTTTACAACATATCTCAGTATCAAGAATAAATGTCTTTTCTAAAGGTAAAAAATAAAGTATAGATTCTATATTATTTAATTTTGTAATCTTGTCTCAGCCTGTAGGTTCAATAGTTGTGTTTTATTGTTGTTATTCATCAATTAGTGTTGTTATACTGATTGTCATATATTGAGTGCCTTTACCAAGTTTGGCAATCTATACCCTGTGTTATTTTGAAGTATAGTTGTCTTTTTTCTTGGTGGAATCTTGAGTTGGTGGGGTCTGTCGAACGTTCTCAATTTTTTTGGTGTTTCATGTGATCTTTTTTAATGTATATATGTGACAATAAGAAAAGAAAAAACGAAACAAAACTGAACAATATTCTCCACAGATTTTTTTTTTAAGTTGTTTAAATTAGATATTATCTCTTAAAAAACTGACATAGCATTCAAGAGTATGAATAATTAGAACAGAAAAGTGTCTAATCCAAAAAGACCAGCATAGTGTTGGTACAAGTACCAAAACATATTATTCTGACGGATTAGGCCTTTTTTTTTCTATGTTCCCTTTATTGTATGAAAGTTTTGGTCAATTAGATTTTTACATGATACACAGTGTGTATAATTTTTTTCTAGACATATTGCTGAATCATAAATATTTTGTTTACATGCAAATTGTCACAATAATAATATAGGAGACCTTGAACTTTTCCAAAAATTGTGATGTGATCTTCCTGTTTACGTAACAGGAAAAACTTATACATGTGTAAAGACAATATCCAATCAGTTTCATAAGTAAAATCCTCACAAAACTTACCAGTGCAGCAATCTAACTTCTGTCCACGTCCATTAAATTTGAGTACTACCCCAAAATCACAGCACAGTTGTGATTCTGGATCATATTCTTTCATTGAAGACATGCATCTCTCCGCTAAAACTTCCCCAATCACTAATGTAAACACTGAAAATTATATAATAAAATAACAATGTTAGCACAGGAAGTTTGGTGTATTTTTATCTCTGATGTGGTATGATTGCCAATGAGACAACTCTCCAAAAGAGACCAAAATGACTCGGAAATTAATTGTATGTCTGCTTCCTATACTTTTAAGGGATTGAAAAGAAGTTGTGAATGTTTTATCTTAATTTGTCTTGTTTTTTGCTTCAACAAACAGATAATAAGATAAATTTCTATTGATCAGAAGTGCTTGATTCTTATTTTTGCTCTTGAGATCTCCCTCAGGTTAAAGTTTGGTTTCTTTAGTTATATATATAGTTTACTAATAAATATTGTTTTACTATATACTGTGACTTTCAACTCATTTGAATATGTATTAAAGGAGATGTGGTGAACATATCACTCAGATTGACGCTAACTCCGAGTAAAAAAGGAGAAAAAAAATTGGAATTAAAATTAAATTAAAAAAAATAAACATCCACTTACTGTGGACTTAATTGTTATGTGTAAGTTTTTTGTTAGATTTCTCTGTCTGTTTCAAGTTGAAGTTATAAAGTAAACCTCAGAAATAAAGAAATTAAGTGAATTCCAAGGAAAAACACATTTTAAATAAACCAATAAATATGAACATGAGTTAATAAACCATAAAGTGACAGCAACACAACAACAACATTCTAAATCACCCCAATTATAACAAGTTATGATTGATTAACTTTTGTGTGACAACCTCTAAGTTAACTTGAATCAGCATCAGTTGTGTGGAACTTTAAAAGTTTACCTGACAATTTGACACCCTGTAGTCCAGTGTTTTATCAATTTATAAGAATTTTGACCTTTAATTTTGATTTGTTGTATTGTTTACTTGCCGTCATATATAAGTATATCCAACATTTCATTTCTTTCATACTAATCAAATGTTAAATTCTGAAGACGCTATATGTTGACTCTCAGTCACTTATAAAACAACTTTTGACAAGTTAATACTGCGGAGAGGCCCTTTTTTTGTTTATGTTTAAAGGAAATATTCATTTCAATTGAGTTAAAAGTTTTTAAAAGTTTAATCTGATATACCAATTCATGTACTAGATAAAAAAATCACTTATATAGGAAACATGTCCTTCACATAAATAAGTTTCTGATCATTTGAAAGATATAAAAAACTGTTCATAATGTTGTAATTATCAAAAATTAAAAAGATAAAAAATGATATTTTTAACAAATATTGAGGACATCTTTACTTGGAGTACATTTTATGTAAATTGATCAGAACTAAAAATTTATGTCAAATTTATATAGCTCCTTACCCAACAATAGATGATAAATATACATTTTGGTGTTGATCGTGTTGATCTAATAGATTAACTGTTCTCCTAAGATCAAAGATGATAATGTTAATTTTTATTCAGGGTATCCCTATTATTTAAAACATCAATCTGTAAATCCACAATTCTAGAAAAAAAAGAAATTTTCACAGAAAACAGAATTGTAAAAATTTAAATGTTTAAATATTGAATTAAAAAAAATTGGGATATTGAGAAGTGGAGAACTAATTATAGGATCATTTTTTTTCACATCTTGAAAAAGTTATCCCTTGTTTTGATTTGACGACAATAGTTATATAATAAATTTGAATATTAATTGTAGCTATAAGAAAAACTGATATTAGATATTATATTGGTGATACCAAGGTATATTTTTACATACTGCACATATATTTCAAATAGGCTGTTAATGTTTATGAAAGTTTAAAAAAAAACTGGTGTATTTTGAACATAGTTTCAATAAAAATATATATTGATCATATTGAATTGCACCATATAAGGCAATTATAATTAGTCTCTTTTTTTGGTAATTTTCAGAAGGAATTATCTCTAAGGTGACAAGATCAGATGAAAGAGAATGAATGTCCTGTTATATCATGTAAAACTTATACTATGTATAAAAATATGGTATAAATTGTTTACTTTACAAGGGTGTCACTATCTTTTGAAAAAAGAATAAGCAATACCCTTTGATTGTACCACTAATTAAGTGTGTCTGAGGTGTATTCGTGTTGGCGAGGTGAAGAATTAAAATGTCAGGTGTGTTGTTAGAGAGATTAGTACCCAACTCCTTATTCTGTGTAATCAAGAGCTGGAACAGTTTTCAACCTATTGCCCTGAAATTTTATAGGAATATTCTATTCTATTTGAAGATGCGCTCCTCCTGTTATATCTATAAAAAAAAAAAAATTTGGGGGGGAGGCGGAATGTTTATTTTCCTTATTTCAGACTTTTTTGTTTAGAACCTTATTTTGTAAGCAGAAATAAGTATTGGTACTATTCATTGATCAGTTTCAACCTAGTTTTCAACCCAGGTCTTTGAAAAGTACTGGACAGATGGCACAAATATGAAGTTGTGAATGTGCTCCAACAACATTTATTAAACAACTTTTCCCATTTATTTCAGTAATTTTTCTAAGAAGTGCCAATTTTGAGTTTTCATGCAATGGTTTTCAACCCAATTGTTTTCTTATTGGTCTTTGTTGTGTCATACTAAATTGATCAAGATAAAGGAAAAGTGTTCTTCAAATTGACACACAATAAAAGTTTCCAATGTGTTATTTAGGCATTATATTTCATTAAAAATAAAAGATAAACAAAAATAATTTATTTGGAACATGTTTGATAAGTTTCTAGTAACTAAAAGTAAATCAATTTAAACTAATGTTTTTACAGGATTTACTGTTTCCTTACCCAGCAGTGATACAAAAGTCTTCATTTGTGTTTATGCGATTAATACTATTTTTTCGCAGACCATAGACGATTATATTCATTTATTTTTAGAATATTCTTATTTTTTCTGACGGAATTCCTTTGGATAATGTCCAGAAAAAATCACCCGTCTACTACTGTGTTAATGTTTAGTTCATTGTTGAATTATTAATTGGAGCAGAGAACTAATTGTATATTTTTTAAATAACAATGTCCTTCATAATTATCAATGATGATAAATCAGCAATAATTAGATTATAATTTAACAAGATGGGTTATTTATATGGTAAAGTTTTTCTACAAAAAACAAAAATGATTGTTTCCCTATCTTGTTTAAATGGGAATGTTTGTTTTAAAAGTGGATCCACCATAAACCACAAGTTAAGCTTAGTATATAGACTAAGGAACAGACAATGTAAGTGTAAGAAGCAATTTTAAAAAGACATGTTTACAACCAAATCTTGAAAAAGGTAAACAACTTTTGACACAGTACCTTACTTGGGAGAGGAACATACAAATTTGGCTGGGTTAAGAATTAAGTTTCTTGTGATTTCAACCCAGGTCCCTCCTCTTTTGCAACAACATATGACATAGTTCCTAATAGACACACTGATTTGGGTTAGTTAAAACTTACAAAACTATATGCTTGTGTGCTTTATAAATTTTTTATTTTAGTTCATACAATATTAATAATAACTAAAATGGTCCTTATAATAGATTTAAGTTTCAAGTTTCAAACTTGTGACATAGCGTTTGATGATCCCTTTCAACAAAAGAAAAAAAGAGTGACTTAAATATTTTCCGTAATTCATGTTAAGTGCAAAAAAATCAGAAATAAAATATAAATACAAAAACAACATATGGGACATGTCTCACAGTCTGCTTAGATTGTATATAATATATTTGATTAGTTATTAATTTTAATAATTTTGGTGAATTTTTATATTTTTTTCTTACCCAGCAATGCTAGACTGATCATCATATTGGCTTTTGATATGGCAAATACTATTTACCACTAACTATAGGAGATTTAATTTATCTTTTTTTATTAAAGCTGGGACTCCATTTCTTTAGTCCTACATGACCAAAAATTTTCAGTTGTTTACCTCAGTGTTTATAATAAGTTTATGAAGATTTTAACTAATAAAAAAACGAGGAATGGAAAATCACGATTGTTTAAAGAAAAGATTTTTCTTCCTTGTTTGGATGATCATTTATTGAAAATCAGCAATGATTGAAATTTAAAACCAAACGAAATGCATACAGTTATTATCACAATTTTCATCTTGTATCATTCTGATGAAAATTTTATGTCAGATCCTATCCGTTGTCAGAAACATCAATATTGAATGTCTTGATTATATCTTTATTTTCTTTGTACATGTAGAAATAATAAAAAATTGATTGTTCTTTTATCTATTGAAGGTGTTTACTTCTACATGTCTTTTGTGCTATTTTTCTATTATTCAGTGGAAATATTTTCCACATCTCCATTCATTTTTAATAAAGGAATAAACGAAGATGGTAGGTATGCATTAATAAGGCAATTTTTAGAAAAATTGTATTTATTTTTGCAACGCTTTCAATCAAATTATTCTGTTCAAAATTTGACACTTTAGATATATGGGTTAATCAGGATTCAGGATATAATTTTTATTTTGTCCTCTGTTTGAAAGGAATATTCCCCCCCCCCCCCCCCTTAAATCAATTTGGGAATCAGAATACAAAGGACAAAGTATGGAATCTATGGATGTATGTTTTTAAGATGTATTAGAGGATTCATTAATTTTACTCATTTTATGTCCTATTAGGTCTTGAAATTTATTGATTCATTTAACTAGTTTTATAATATTATATTATATGAAGTTTTCACTTGTTGGAAATACTGCTCTCTTCCTGTTTCGTATGATGACTTCCTAATTTCGTATTACACAATAATTTTTAATTGTGCAATTAAACTGCGGTTTAAATAAACCATCTAGGTACTCTCAAATTTTAATGAAACATGTATGGAAAGCGTGAATGAGGATTTAAAAAAATAATTATTGATTGCCGAATGCTGAAGCACACGCTATCACTGATTTATGTTCATAACCTTTCTTATATGACAATTGTTTAACGTTCCTGAAATTAAAGACTAAGTCATACACCAATATACCATTTTAACATTTATGACTTAATATGCAGTAATTAGAGTATTCTATTATGTATATAGGGTGCACTGCTGTTTCTCTTGCCCCAGTAGATGTAACCATTCACCTTTTGGTGTTCTAGTTGAATAGTCCTTTAGCATAGTTTTTAGAGAGGAGACTTTCTGCTTCATGAGACCCTGGTTAAGACCCTGGTTAAGACCCTGATTGGTTCACTTGTAAACATCTTTTTTATCCATTAAACATCCGCTAGAAGTCCGTTTGTTAATTTATCCTCCAGACCTCGAACGGCTGTGTAACAGTCGCGTTATTGAAACAAAACGGAAACGAAATGGACGAGTACCGTACAAAACGTACGCCCAACAGACGTTCAACGAACATTTTATCTGTTGGACGTCCCTTCAAAGTTTTGAACATGCTCAAAATTTCACCGGACAGAACGGACGTCCACGGATAAAACGCACATTTAAAGGACATGCAACGGATAAGGACAGATATTAACGGATAAGAACGGATGTCTAACAGACATGAACGGATTGAAAAAAGTTATCCGTTAGGCATCTGTTCGAGCTATCCAGTAAGGTGTGACCAAGGCTAAAGTGTTTAATTGTATTTAGTCTTCTCTTGAAAAGAAAGCCATTATAACTGATATAGGATGGTAGATATATTTTCTATTACACTTAACACTTACTTCATGCAAGTAATGGGCTCATAATATTCATCCAGTTGATCAGTTTGAAGAGCTGAATACAAACTGTTTCAAACTTGTTTGTACAAAAAACAAACTTTTTGGTATAAAGAAAGGACAAAGTCTTTTTCATGAGTAACTTTAAATTCCCTGGGTCAAATTTAAAATTAAAATAACATATTTAAACATTAATAAGATATTTTTGAAAAGATAATGTGAAATCATTATACATGTAAAATATAATTTTATGCTATATTTTTTTTCTTACCCAACAGTTTGACAACAGTCTTCATTTTGATTGTTAGCTGTGTGGTCAGTCTAATGTGGTCATAGAATATTTTTAAATTGGAATGTCCCATTTATATTTATATCTTTATTTGTATTTATATCTCCTAAATACTTTGTACACATGTTTACTAAATACGTCAATAGGCACCTATCCTTTATTTGAAACTTTTCATTGTTGTTTGTTATTATCACGAACAAGTACGAGACTTGTAAATCAGATTCATAGTTGTTATTGAACTTCTATGGATATCTTAATCCTAGATTTTGTACAGATTTTGTAAAGTAAGCACAACAAAAATAGTCATTAACTTTCTATTTTAAGTAAGAAGTTAATCTGGAAATAGTTTCTCTATCTAAAATATAATAAACAAAATGTTTCAAATATGGGTACCTGTGTACCAATGCAAATAAGGAAAAATACTATTACAATAGTAAGATAAATATAAAGGAGGATAAAATGAACACGATGAAGGTATATGGTTTGTCTTGTTTTATCAACAATTTGCAATGACCATCTTTTATAAAATTTAGTTCTGCAATTTATTATAAACGCTGCTTTTAATTATTTAATAACATATTTTTTACCTTTATGATATCCATCCATATAAAAAGGTTTCAGACAGGCATATTCTGTCCCAAATCCAGAGCCTGTTATTCAGTGATAATCAGTGGTGTATCTAGAAAGTCGGGGCCCACTGACTGACTAAAAGTGGGCCCACTCCCGTCATGCTCCAGTGATTCCCTATATAATCAACCATTTTTTTCTCCAAAAGGTGGAGGCAGGCCTGTACTGTGACCTATAGTTGTTGCAAATAATCGAAACCTTCCACCAGAATTCCAACTTAGTCCAGTCAATTTAGCATAAATTTGACCCTAACCCAAAAGTAATTGCAACAGAAGATTTTTAAGTTTGGATCTTTAGCATTATACTCCAATTATACATAGAAAAAAGTCCCATAAAATCTAACTTGAGGAAGTCTAAAAAAATCACCATTTAAAATTCCTATGGAGATTTGCATTGAGAAGGGAGATAACTCTTGCAAAAAAGGCAGAAATACCAATAAAAATTGATACAAAATTATAACTGTACCGCTTCTATTCATCAGAATGTAATGATTCTAGATCTTTTAGCAGTCTTTAGAGTATAACAAACAACTCTAAAGGTGTTTTCGTATATTTTATCAAGCTATAATCTAGATTTTGTAATTTATTAGTTGACCATTTATTGAATTTTTCAACATGTCAAGGTAAATAATCTCAAATTTAATAAAGATAATTAAGCATGTATTCTTTTTTGTGTGGTTTAAAGTTTCTTTAGATAAGTAAGTTGTTAAAAAAATATAATATACAAATATAAACAATACTAAATTTTCACATTATTTTTTCAAAATGGTTACAAAGCTTCAAATTTGCAATTCCTTTTATGAAAAATGCACGAAAAAACTAAAAAAACTAACCATTACACTTCGGTTTTGAACATTTCATGAGCAGGAGATTATATAATTTAGTCAAATACAAATTTATAACCCAATCAAAGTATCATACTTTACATAAACATTAAGAAAAACAACCAAAAACTGACCAAAAAAGATTCATTTTTGCAAGAGTTATCTCCCCTTCTAATGTTAATTTAAAATTAAAAATGCTGATTTTGAGTTATCCTCAAGTTAGATTTTATGGGACTTTTTTCTGTGTATATAAAGAGCATAATGCTATAGATTATAACTTAAACATTTTCTATTGCAATTAGTTTGAGGTTAAATCTTAGATTGACTGGACTAACTGTAGTGGATGTAATCAATTATAGGCAATATAGCTGCCTTCAACAATGAGAAAAATCTCAACACTATATAAATGTTTTGGTGCTTAAAAAAATATTTTTTTATAAGTATACACTCAAGTTTGCAAGGAGTTCATCTTGAACAGAAGAGTCTTTTTATTTTTCACAGGGTCAATAAAAAAAAAAATTTGTAAGATATCATAAGTTTTGTAAATATAATGTTGCATCATCATATAACATAATTAAAGTTATTGTTTTGATAGATTTGTGTATTTTCTTACCCAACAGTTTAAATACAGTCTTCATTAACAGTGTGACTATGGTCTTCATTTTGATTGTCATTTGTGTGGTCAGTCTGTAGAAATGTGGTTTTTATTATATCAAATTGGGATGTCCCATGAATATATTAAATACTCTTTATATATCCTGTATACATATACAAACTTATATAAATAACATTTTACATATACATATATAAACTAGATACAGTTCCCCAATCCTTTATTTGAGAATTTTCGCTTTTGTTTACTATCATATAAATCAAGTAAGTGCTCTTTAAAAAATCAAAGGTCATTGAACTGTGTTATACCTCATATGGTTTGTAAATTTGGCACAAAAAAATCTTTGATTGGTTAACTGAAGATATTTAAAAAAAAAATATGTTTATGCTTTGATTCATTGTTAAATAAAGGTAATCATATAATAAACAAATAACAAAGTTTTTTTTATATCAGTTCTTGTGTACCTAAAAAGCTATGAATGAAAAAAACCCGTTTGTATTTAATTTTTAGCACATAAAATTTAAAAATGATATAAATGAAGGTATCCTAATTTCATCCTGATTTCATCTTGTTTTATCAAAAAATAGCAATATACACTTTCTATAAGATTTATCCTATGATATACATTTTATCATAATGCTTTTATGGGTAAGGTGAACTGACACCCTGCATGAGGTACTAGTAGTCATGTTGGGGTGGCTACCTAAGCGTATTTGATTTTTGTCTTTCCATATTTAAATACAATTATACAAATCAAAGACAGCAAAACCCATGTTAATACTGCATAACGCTTTTCATACAGAGCAAGTATATATTTAAAGGCTTTACTTTTCCTATACTTGAAGTATAATAATCATGCAGTTAATTAATCATAATTATTTGATTTTTTGTCATTATATCATGATTGAGCTTTTTATAACTTATTTTACCCTATTGGCTTTGTTCATAGTTGAAGGACATACAGTGACCTAAAGATCTTTCACTGGCAATCATACTACAAATTTTGTAGGAAATGCTACATGTTATAGTTTTATCAATGGGAATTTAAAAGGGTCCTCTCTTAGTTTTTGGACAAATGTCAAAATTATTATCTTCATAGAGGGGATTTAATTAATTTTTTCCCCTGTCACGTATATGTTAGCCCTGCCAAGAAAATAGTATTTAAAAGATCATATTTAAAATTTGATGCTGTACGGTATAACATTTATATGATTCTAATTTGTAAGTTCATCGTGTTATACCTGAACAAAAGTTAAACAAATAACAATAAATAAATTCCCCAGAAAGTGAGCAAAAAATTATATTGAAATGCTTTGGTGCTTATAAACAGAACTTTGGTATACATGTATTTGAAATAACTGTTTACAAACCTTTTTCAAAATACTAAAAAAAAATGTTTCAAAGGAAAATAATATTTTATTTTGCAAAACCTTTGACAATTAAGGATCCTAAATGCTTTTTATCTTTGCTCAATTTTGGATCCTAAATGCTTTTTATCTTTGCTCTTAGTATGGCCTTTCTCTTTTTATGCCCCCTGTAGTGGAGGGGGCACTTATTTGACCCCTGTCTATAGGTACATGTACGTATGTAAGTACGTCCAAAAGTTGGTTTCCATTTTATATACTGAGTTTGACTCAACCAAGTGTTATGAAACTTATACGCAATGCTTATTACCATAAAATACAAATCAAGTGTGAATTTTGGTAGCGTCACTCTAACTGTTCTAGAGTTATGCTCCTTTATAAATGGAAAGATTACAAAAACTTTAGTTTCCTCAACAAAATGTTATGAAGCTTATAAACAATGCTTATTTTCACAAAACAGAGATACGGTTGTGTTTTAATGCACCACTTTAACTAATAATCAAGTAATGTCCCTCTATAAATCGAAAAATTGCTAAATTTTTAGTTTTCATTCATTAACTTATGTTTTCCCAAACCAAACATTATAAAATCTTTACATAATACTTATTACCACAAAACTCAGATCAAATACAAATTGGGTAACGTAATTTTTATCGTTCTTGAGTTATGTCCCTTTATAGTGTTGAATGAAAGCAGAGGCATCATCTGTCCATGGGTACACATTTTCCATTTATTTTTTTGTTATCTAAATATCACTAATAAGTCCGTAATGTAGTCAAAATGCTTGTTTGGGGTACACAATTTGAACCCAGGTATCCTTGATGGTTTTAATAGTCTAAACTGTTAAAAGAACTTCTCAGGGAAATTCATTTTGAAGCTGAAAGAACGAAGTTAGGAAACTGTAGTTCAGTGAAAATTTATTTTAAAGAACTGAAAGAAACCAATCTTTCGAATCAAGTATTCAACCAACTTGGTGGAAAGTGATTCTTTCAGAGCCCTGGCCTCACGGTCATAAAACTTTCAAGCATGATTTTTGTACTCAGACTCTTAAATCAACCAATCAAATTGCTGGATTTCATGTTTCGAGCATGATTTTTGTGCTCTGAGCACTGAGCAAAGTTTTATGCCTTCAAGGTCTCATTTCTTTTCTCATTCTTCAAATCATTAATAGGCATTCTTCTCTGAGGAAAACATCATACAAGTAAAATT
Organism: Mytilus trossulus; assembly: GCF_036588685.1. Taxonomy (NCBI): domain Eukaryota; kingdom Metazoa; phylum Mollusca; class Bivalvia; order Mytilida; family Mytilidae; genus Mytilus; species Mytilus trossulus. Next base: position 47,066,208 of record NC_086375.1, read on the forward strand.
TAGAAGAAAAAATATTTCACAACCAATAAGCGTTAACATAAGCTCAGCTGTTTGCCTTATTCAAATTTGATTTATTTTGAATAAATATTGTTGAAACTATTAGTGAATCTGTGTTAAATTCATTCTAAGATTTTATAGTGATTTTTAAATACATGTTCATATAACATGTCAACAACAAACAAACAAAAATGTACAGTGTAATACTACCAGTTTCTTACCGAGCACTGAACACATGGTCTTCATTCTTGCCATGTGATTAATATATGGTCAATACTCTCACTGCCCACAGTAATATACCAAATAATATAGTCAGATTGGGACATGACATGGACTGGGAATTTCTGTGTTCCTACTCAAATCACTACCGTGCATGGTATTTCCCAACAAAACAAGGTAACAAAACCTTATATTAAAAACAAAAATTTTGGATGAAGTAATCATTAGAATTGTAAGGAATCAATAATTATCATATGAATTTAACATTTTTAAATATCCCCCCTGAATATAACATGTGTAATTGATATCTTATTTCCTTACTTCTAGATCAGAGAAACAATAGATTATGATCTTAATAGAGAATACATGTATAAAGTGACATATTAAACTAATAGCTGTGATTCAAATTTAAGTACAGGTACATGTTTAGGTGAAACAACCAATAATCATGTTGTATTGTGACTTTGATTTAAGTCAATGAAATTTGAGATAAAAGTGCTAAATATATAAAGGCATGTCTCATACTTTATAGTTGTCCTGGAAGTTTTCATTTATCCATCCTTGAAAAAATGGAATTCATTTAAATTTTTGTAAGATTTAATGTCTTGTATTGGATAATTATTGCTTATCTGCTCAGATATGACATTGTATAGCTTACATCACTTTGATATTTGAAGTCCTGATTTGATTTGATAATAATCATATTGCATTCAATAAGAAGGGTCTAGATACATTTTTTTGTATAAAACACCTGGTAGATATACACATTCCAATTTATTAAATAACTGTTGTTTTTTCAAAGACTTTACAACAGTATTTGTATACCTAGGACCTGCTACCTTATGCTGTTACATAATAACACATACTATCTACAAATCTTTATATTCAAAGTATTTTGATATCAGATATATCAGATCTTTTAATAAGTCAACAACTTTTTAAGGGTCAAATACTAACAAGCAACATGCTGGCAACATGTCAAACAGGTACAAAATGTATATTGATAGCAGATCTCTGGTTGTCTCTGTTAAGTTGATTCTAAGCTCTTTACAACCCCATCAACTCCTAATTTGACATATTGTGTAGACAGTTGATATGTGTTGGTTGTCAAATGTTTTTTTTAGTTGTTGTGTTGCTGTCTTATCTCCTCTTTAAAACTAATATATATAGTTACATCTTCAGCCTATTGGAAATAGAGGGTTGTTGGGGGTCGTATTTATTTTTTTTGCTCCTCATCTGTCTATCATAATTAAGCACTTTTAAAATTATTATAAGAAGCTTCTTAATAGTATTTCATTGATAATAGTTTGTATTGCTGTCAACATCTATATGCCCTCAAAGATTGGCACCAGCCTCGATTCCCACAAAGATTGCCATCAACCCCCAATTCCCACAAAGATTGCCGTCAACACCAGATTCCCTTATGGATTATCATCAACCCTCAATTCCCACAAAGATTGCCGTCAACACCAGATTCCCTCAAGGGTTACCATCAACCCCCAATTCCCACAAAGTTTGCCGTCAACACCAGATTCCCTCAAGGATTACCATCAACCCCCAATTCCCACAAAGATTGCCGTCAACACCAGATTCCCTCAAGGATTACCATCAACCCCCAATTTCCACAAAGATTGCCGTCAACACTAGATTCCCTCAAGGATTCCAATCAACCCCCAATTCCCACAAAGATTGCCGTCAACACTAGATTCCCTCAAGGATTACCATCAACCCCCAATTCCCACAAAGATTGCCGTCAACACCAGATTCCCTCAAGGATTACCATCAAACCCCAATTCCCACAAAGATTGCCGTCAACACCAGATTCCCTCAAGGATTACCATCAACCCCCAATTGCCACAAAGATTGCCGTCAACACCAGATTCCCTCAAGGATTACCATCAACCCCCAATTCCCACAAAGATTGCCGTCAACACCAGATTCCCTCAAGGATTACCATCAACCCCCAATTCCCACAAAGATTGCCGTCAACACTAGATTCCCTCAAGGATTACCATCAACCCCCAATTCCCACAAAGATTGCCGTCAACACCAGATTCCCTCAAGGATTACCATCAACACCAGATTCCCTTATGGATTACCATCAAACCCTAATTCCCACAAAGATTGCCGTCAACACCAGATTCCCTCAAGGATTACCATCAACCCCCAATTCCCACAAAGATTGCCGTCAACACTAGATTCCCTCAAGGATTACCAGCAAATCCCAATTCCCACAAAGATTGCCGTCAACACCAGATTCCCTCAAGGGTTACCATCAACCCCCAATTCCCACAAAGATTGCCGTCAACACCAGATTCCCTCAAGGATTACCATCAAACCCCAATTCCCACAAAGATTGCCGTCAACACCAGATTCCCTGAAGGATAACCATCAAACCCCAATTCCCACAAAGATTGCCGTCAACACTAGATTCCCTCAAGGATTACCATCAACCCCCAATTCCCACAAAGATTGCCGTCAACACTAGATTCCCTCAAGGATTCCAATCAACCCCCAATTCCCACAAAGATTGCCGTCAACACTAGATTCCCTCAAGGATTACCATCAACCCCCAATTCCCACAAAGATTGTCATCACCAGCAGATTATTTCAAGGATTACCATCAACCCCCAATTCCCACAAAGATTGCCGTCAACACCAGATTCCTTCAAGGATTACCATCAAACCCCAATTGCCACAAAGATTGTCATCACCAGCAGATTATTTCAAGGATTACCATCAACCCCCTATTCCCTCTTAACTATAAATCAAATAACCATAAAAAGCTGTTATAATTGACTTTCTTTTTATCTCCAGGTAATGTGTTGCTTAGGAGCATGGAAATACCGGGCGTCTGTCAGTTGGTCTGTTTGTCTGTCCATTTATCCAGTCTTGTTAGAGTGAGAACCACTCACTGGTACATTTTTTGGCAGATTTTTATAAAACTTCTAATAATGAAGGATAACATCACCAATAATTTTTTTATACATTGGTGGACGATCGACTTTTTCTTTAAAGAGTTATGCACCTTGATAGACATCATTTTCACTCTGGTTGATATTTGTCTCAATGGCAATCAAACCACATCATCTGATTTTCATACTTGTGTGAAATCTCACTTTTAATTATTGTCTTGCATGTTGAACCAAATTATTGAAAGTATATACTTAGTTGTGGTAATATTTAATAAAAGATTTGGCCAATTGATAATATAATTAATATCTTTATCCCTACTTCAAAAGTATGAATTTGTGAGCTAAGCAAAAAAACACAACACTTTGGAACAAAAACAAAAAGTGATAAATCTCTTTCTAGCAATGTAATATTTTGTGTAGGTTGTTTAGGGAATGTGGATACTCTCTCAGTTTTGGAAAATTGCTTTCAGAATTTATTCATCAGTAAAATAAAATATGTCAATGTGACATAATGTCATTCATCCAGTGTTTAAGTGTCATACAAACATATTAAGTGTCATACAAACATATTTTAAAAGAATTAAGAGGTTCTTTCACCATTTAACATAAGAATATATTAAAGTCATTCAGGATGTATCTTAAGTTGATATAAGTTTCATATATTTACATTAATTTAAAGTTCTTTCCTTTTACAGTTAAATGTAATTGTATTTTTGAGTTTACAGGGTCACAATATAAAGCGAGGAATGCAGTTATCCGTTTTGTTTTTTAATTAAATCATTTCTCAAATTATAAAATAAAACTTTGATAAATGTGTGTTCTCTGTATTCTCATTATGTTTTAAATGTGCATAATTATGTTATTTTATAACAAGAATGTGTCCATAGTACGCGGATGCCCCACTCACTCGATCATTTTTTATGTTCATTGGCCTAAAATTGGTATAAAAACTCTTATTTGGTATTAAATTTAGAAATATCATATCACAGGGAACATGTGTTCTAAGTTTCAAGTTGTTGAGACTTCAAATTCATCAAAAACTACCTTGACAAAAAACATTAACCTGTAGCGGGACAGACAAACGAACAAACAGACAGACGAACAAATAGACAAATGGATGTGTGAACAGACGCACAGACTAGAAAACATAATGCCCATCTACTATCGAAGGTGAGGCATAAAAATAAGATGTTGTTTGATTACAAATCAGACAATTAACAACTAAGTACAACATCACTGTCTGCATTTGAAAGACCTGTGACCTTTAAAGATATTGAAAACTGAGAATCAGATTAGTTTAGAAGTGCATAGTTTGCTTGAAAGTAACCTGGTGACTTCAGAACTGCTATAAACATGCCCTTGTGACATAATAGGGTAACTCATTGGATCTATTAGTTAACAAATCTTTTCTCTATTGAATTTTTTTCAAGTACGCTACTGAAGATCTGTGAAGATTTCGAGTAAAAGATCAATTTGTAGTTTAAACCCAAGTATTATATTTCATATACTGCACTATCTTTAAATGTTTAAATAACAAAAACCAGTTAACAATATAATTAAGTTAATATAAATAAATTAAACACAAAATAATTCAGTCATAATACATTTAATTTTTAATTTAATATCACCTGTGAGATATTTACAAAATTTATTTTCATTCAAGCTCATACTTCCAGTTCTCGTTTTCTAAAAACTCACTATTGTCATTTCCTTATATTAACGTCATACATATATTCATTTGCACCTATATACATTTTGTACAATTACATAACTATAAATATCATGGAACAATTTACAATACATGTATTTACATTTATAGTGTTAAAAGTTCATTGCTCTCGATACGTCACTATGTTATTGCAGAAATTTTCTTATTTTCAAATTTAAAAATCAAATTATGAGAATTCTAACATTGTGTTGGATAAAAAGTAAAAACACAAAAATACCGAACTCCGAGGAAAATTCAAAAAGGAAAATCCAAAATCAAAAGGCAAAATCAAAAGTCCAAACACATCAAACGAATGGATAACAACTGTCATATTCCTGACTTGGTACAGGCATTTTCTAATGTAGAAAATGGTGGATTGAACCTGGTTTTATAGCTAGCTAAACCTCTCACTTGTATGACAGTCGCATCAAATTCCATTACATTGTCAACGATGTGTGAACAAAACAAACATACTCTTAGAGTAAAAATGTCAAAAATAGGGGTACAGCAGTCAATATTGTGTTATCATCTTAATATCACTATAAAAACAACAAATGTAACGAAGAATCACAAAAAGGCATACATCAAATTTATTATACTCATTATGCTTTTCTTATACGACTTAATTTATCTATATAAAGTTTACCCGTAAAGAATAGATGGTTTTCATTGCTGGTGTAAAATGGCGCTGATTATTGAGTCTACTCTAAACAAATAGCAAGTTTATAACCATATTCTATCTTAAAAAAGAATTTAGAAATTTAGGAGGTTAAAGAGATATTACTAGAATTAAAAAGTTTCGTTTTTTGTAATGGTCATTCTGTTTTCACGCAAAATTTGGTCATTTAAAAATCAAAATCAACATTAACATATTGGGGCTATGAGTACTGTATCATAATTCTTTTTACAAAACAGCTTATATTAGGTTGTATGGTGGAAAAATTGGTTAAGATATGTAAAAAATTGAATGTCATGCTCTATTTATTTCTTGGATAAATTCCAAATTGTTAATTATTATACTGAAATATGGATTATTTACATTTAGCAGAAGAATATGGAAGTCAAATTCACTTTTTTATCTAATTATTTTTCTGAATGGATTATTCCATATCTGATTAAATTGACTTTAATTTTTGGGGAATTTTTATATTATTGTGTTATCAAAAGGAGCCTAAACAATTATGAATTTATTTATACCTTTATATTGATTTGCATATAGAAAGGGAATAACATGCATAAAACACAGATATATTTAGTAGAGAAAAAGTCAATAGATATTCCCATCTTCAAAAATTCCTATTAGTATTTATAAAAATACATTAGAAAATCTTTTACACTAACAAACAGGTAGATTTGTTTTGAACACATTTTATAATACTTTTATAAATAAACAATGTAAATTTTACATGAGTTGGCAGTTAATTTATATCATGATGAATGCTGTATTTTAATGCACACGAAAAAACTATACGTTTTGATATGCAATTGATAAATATATCTGATGTTTTAAATGAAAATCATTGAGAATATTTCAAAATATCTTCTTCCTTTATGGTGTAAATTTCCTTATGCAGATATATAAACTTGGAACAAAAGTACTTGATTATAGATCCAGTGGCTGATTCAGGGGGAGGGTTCCAGAGGTTGGAACACACCTTTTTTGGACGATCAATGCATTTAAATGGGGAGATGTAGTTGGAACACACCTTTTAAAATGGCTGGATCCGCCCCTGAGATCACATTTATAACTTTAATAACTTGGTCAACTGCAAAGTGATTTTTACAATCCCATGAATTTATCAAAAAGTTGAAAAATAAATTTAAAGATATTTTAAATACACTAGATAATCAATTTTAAAAGTGAATGAAAATCACTACTACATTTCATCAACTCCATGTACTTAAAACAATATCAATAGAAGTTACACCATCTTCAATCAATCTAAAATGTTGATGTTGATATTGATACGGAAAAAGATAAATTTGTGTTGTGCCTCAAACCTTACAATTTGATGTCTGTCAAAAGGTAGAATGATGATATGTACGATATTGGACCATAATGGTGATATATGTATGATATTTGAACATAATGATGATATATGTATGATATTTGAACATAATGATGATACATATGATATTGGACCATAATAAATAATGATGATTGGATTCAGACTAGAGTCACTTGCTACCCAATTTGAGACAGATGACACAATTGTTCTTTTAATTAGATACACAAATAAGTAAAAGCAACCTTTTATGCTCTAAAAACTTTTTATAGAAAATCAAGTGGCAAATATCCCCTTTAGTAATTAAAAAAAACTCGGAAGAAATCTTCATTATTTTTATTGGCATATATTAAATCGACAAACTTCCCATATTGAAATGAGGGAGAGTTGGAGGGGTCCAGATTCCAAAATCCTGGGGTAAAAACAAATTACCCAGAGGTCCCCGAATTTAAAAAAAAATCCTGAATGCCCAAAATTTGAAAAAAAAAATCCCAGATCCCAAAAGGGTCAATCCTGAAATCGTGAGCTTAGAAACACCTGATCCCGACGTCCCAAAAAAGGTCACGCCCCTTCTAAAATGCATGTGAAAAGGGAGATTGAAAAAAATGGTTAAAAAAAAGTTTAAAAGCAAATTCGTATTCCTTATTCACTTTTTGTTTTCTCTTTCATAATTTTTTTCTTTGACTTGCTGGTACAACTTATGTTTTTTTTTGTTTTTTATTCTTATATCCTTTTTCAACTTTTTTATCAATCTTTTTGTTTTTTGTTTGTTGTTTTTTGAAATTGGTAGAAGGTAGAATTGACCTCTTATCTTCCCAGCTTTAGTTATTCTCTTAGATACTAATATTGCCTCTTTCTTTCCTTTAAATAGACACCTGCAGTCTTTTTCAAAGACCACGTTTTTGGATTTTTTCCTGTAGTTTATTTCCCATGTTTTTCCTGTCAAGTAACTAATGCTGTAAACTGAAAAGACATAAAATCATGTTAAATAGAAATCAGTTTTATTTCTAAATGATTGCAAGAAAACTTGACAGTATCATAAAATTCCTAAAAATTTGTAATTTTGATACATACTTTATTGATTGATAGATGACTTTGTCATTCCAAGTTTTAAGGTGCTTTATACATTACTTAAAATTGAGAATGGAAATGGGGAATGTGTCAAAGAGACAACAACCCGACCATAGAAAAAAAACAACAGCAGAAGATCACCAAGAGGTCTTCAAAGTAGCGAGAAATTCCTGCACCTGGAGGCGTCCTTCAGCTGGCCTCTAAACAAATATATACTAGTTCAGTGATAATGAACGCCATACTAATTTCCAAATTGTACACAAGAAACTAAAATTCAAATAATACAAGACAAACAAAGGCCAGAGGCTCCTGACTTGGGACAGGCGCAAAATTTCAGCGGGGTTAAACATGTTTGTGAGATCTCAACCCTCCCCCTATACCTCTAGCCAATGTAGAAAAGTAAAGTATAATTTTTTGGGTACAGAAAATCAACAAATGCACATGATCAACCAATTACACATTTTCTATAAGGTTGTATGCAAATATTGGCAAAACTTAAAATTCTCAATCCACAAAAAATTGGTACCCACAAAAATAAATGAATCCATTATTTTTGTGCTATTTTATATACATCCTATGCTTAACATCATCATTTTGTTTTACATGTTACATAATTATTTAGCTTAGTAAGTCGTAGAAAAAAGTTTGAGTTTTGATAGTGTAGGATGCATACCTTTATATTTACACATTTTTGTTTTATTTTTCTTCCAGGTCAGTGATGTTTGGTTGTTTTGAATCCAGCTTCTTTTACAGTAATTTGGACAAACACGCCTTTGAGGAAGAAATAAAAAAGACTTGTTGATATTTATTGAATATATTGAGGAAATATAACAAAACATGTTATCCATTGTTTGTGAACCAATATGTTCATTTGGTTCCAAATTTGTTTAAAATACCCATTCCTATTTTGGTGTGGGTAACCACTACATTTCATTCACATTTTTATAGGATAGGGATATCAATTATGATCAACGCATGAAGACATTCATCTCTCACCTAACTTACCACATTCATAAACTGGTTACTTCTTACTTCTTTAAGTACCCAGTATACTCATAGATTATCGTTGGTCATCTCAACAACATTGATTTTCTAGCTGGAGCTGGTACAGCAAAATTGAGAAAAGCAATCGAGTTGAAATGACCAATGATAATCTGTACATCGATATTTACATATGGTGACATTGTTAATTTCCTTGACAATAACATGTGTGCCCTAAGTTTCTAGCGATTATTTTTCATTTTACTCTACTGTGCAGAGAATGGCTATTATCAGTCAGTAAGATCAAGGGAAAATTTCTTAAAATAGCAATAACTATCATTTTATACTACTTCCAAATATTCAACTGATAAAACAATCTGCAAACAGATATTTGATTGAATAAGGAACAACATCAAAAGTTAAATGTAGGATAAAAAATCTTACCTGGTAATTCAGTTAATAAATTTCTTTATATTTTATAACTTTATTCCGTTTTTAGAATCTTTTGGTATGTTTCACATAAAAGCTTGCAACTTAGATTGATCTTAGGACAAAAATGTTTCATTTAAATGATACATACCCTTCCCTGGTTTCTCCATGAAGACATTTTTTATTCTTTTTCAAGTAAGATTTTATTCCACAACAGCCTTTTCTCTGTGTTGTTCCATTGACATAAAGCTTATCACGACAACATAGATCTCTATCCTTGTTATATTCTTTTTTCCCACAGTAATGTTGTGTTTCCTTAAATTTGACATGTTCGTTACTACAAAATAATATTCATTGTCAAGCTTCAGGTTTTTTTTTAACAACAAATATATTCTTTATTCTAAAGATATCTTGTTACAATTATACTTCACTGTCCAAGCGCCAGTGGAGTATTCGTGTGAAAAAACTTCTGAGTTGCCAGGAACATACTCAGAATATAATAAACAATATTACAAAAACTATTACAATATATTCAACTTATTCTATTAAATATTTTCTTCAAATTTATGAAAAATACATTTTGAGAAATTATTTTGCTTTTATTCAAAACCCTTCTTAATTCCTTTATAAACAATTCATACACATCTATATATTTCAATTTTTGCTCTGAAACAGTATGACTTGTTTTTCGTTAATTTTTTACATAAATACGGCCGCTAGTTTTCTCGTTGAATAGACCACTTTCGAGTTCATCCGTCACCGGCAAAAACTCGTCAATTATACACGCCTTTCTGATGTCATTTATCAGATAGAGGGGCTCGCCTGTATCCCTGCACTATTTACGTTCATCAAGCGTCTTAGTGATCGTCTTTGTGCAGGATAAACTAGAAATAATGGTTGCTCTGTAGGTACCTACTGACATTTCTCTAATGACAGCAGTGTTGATTGTCAATTTTGAGAATTCAATTTGCCGAATAATTCGTACAAGATAGAATTATAGTTTTCCAACCACTCGCTCAACATTGGAAGGAAGTGACGACGCCCCTAAACGCACAAATGACGATGATAAAGGCGCGTATAATTGACGAGTTTTTTCCGGTGACGGATGAACTCGAAAGTGGTCTATTGTTTTACATTGTCTTATCGGGGCATTTTATAGTTCACTATGTGGTATGGGCTTTGCTCATTGTTATAGGTCGAATGGTGACCTAAAGTTGTTAATGTTTGTGTCATTTTGGTCTTTATGGATAGTTGTCTCATTTGTAATCATACTACATCTTCTTTTTTATATGATAGCATATTTGCATTCCAAAAACTATGGACATGTTCTTTTTTAAAAGCGAAAAAGTGACACTGTCCATTAAAAAAGTGTAATCATCCTGAGCTGTTGTTTTTTTTTTATGTTGCTCTTGTTTTTTTATTATGATGACTGTTTAATGATTTGTTTGTTATTTTTAGATATATATTCAGCAATTTTGTTTTTAAACACTTTTTTTTTTTATTTAACTTGTTTAAAAATTACCATCAGATTAAACTCTTGTACCGAATGTATAAAGGATTAAGAGAATATTGGGCAAAACAAATAGAAGAATATAGAAAATAAAGGATCCCCAACCAATATCTTTGTGCATAGGTTTTCGGGCCAGGTGAGCTTTTCTCACCACTTGGCGTCCGTCGTCTGTCGTCGTCGTTAACTTTTTACATTTTGAACTTCTTCTAGAGAACCACTGAATGGAATGAAACCAAACATGGCATGAATGTTCCTTATGAGGTGCTGACCAAGTGTTGTTACTTTGTAGCCGATCCATCATCCAAGATGGCCGCCAGCGGGGGACTCAGTTTAACATAGGAACCTCTAGTTAGATAAAACTGAGAATGGAAATGGGGAATGTGTCAAAAAGACAACAACCCGACCATAGAACAAACAACAACAGAAGGTCACCAACAGGTCTTCAATGCAGCAAGAAATTCCTGCACCCAGAAGCATCCGTCAACTGGCCCCCAAACAAATATATATACTAGTTCAGTGATAATGAACGCCATACTAAACTCACAAAAATTGTACACAAGAAACTAAAGTATATTTACCATGTTTTCAAATCTTTGATGCCATCGTGTTGGCATTCCTGGCATTGAGTATCATAGGATTTAACACCACAGCATTTCCTCTTCTGGAGAGTACCATTTTTAAATAGTATTCCCTGACAACAAAGATCTCTACTTTTGTTATACAACAAAGTTCCACATCTGGATCCCTTTGGAGCAACTCCTAAGGCAAGACTACATTCAGAATATTTTCTGTTGAATGTTTGAAAAGAACCATTTTTCAGTAAACAGCATTCATCACTGTTAGGCTGTAACTTGACCTGTTGTTCTATTTTATCTCCCTTGCAACACACATATTTTGCTGTGTCCAATTCTCTCCCATCACAGCATTTCTTTGATTTATGCAAAATGGTTCCTGTAAGCCATAAATATTGTATCAGAGGTATAGTTACTTTTTAATTTTTTTTTAATTCATTGAGGTCTTTTGTGTGTTTTCATATAAATAATAAAATCTATTATGTTTGTGTATTTCAATTAAAAGCTTGTGAAAAGTCTTGAAAATATGAGAATTTTACATTTCTATGTATGTAATATGTAAAAGTAAAAGGAACCTGTAATGGTTAATCAAAGACTTCAAGCCCCCTCTTTACCCCTTTCAAAATTAAAACTAGAGGCTCTTAAAAGAGACGGTGTCGCTCACATTGGTCTATGTGCATATTAAACAAAGGACACAGATGGATGAATGACAAAACTGATTTTTGGTGATGGTGATGTGTTTGTAGATTTACCTTTCCTGGACATTCTTGCTACTTACTATTTTCTTTATCTGTAATAAAGTTGGCCCCTTAGTTACAGAGGAAAATATTTTGTAAAAATTTACCAAATTAACGAAAATTGTATAAAATTGACTATAAGGGGCAATAACTCCTAAAGGGGTCAACTGGCCATTTTGTGCATGTCGAATTATTTGTAGATCTTCAAGATGATGACCAAAAACGGCAAAATTTCCTTAAAATTATCAATTCAGGGGCAGCATCCCAACAACGGGTTGTCAGTTCATCTTGATTTGATTAACAATTTACCCATGTCAGATTTGCTCTAAATGCTTTAGTTTCAGAGTTATAAGCCAAAATCTACATGGCGGTCATCTTGGTTTGTTGGCTGGGTCACAGCACACATATTTTGAACAAGATACCTCAATGATGACTGTTGCAAAGTATGGTTAAATTTAATCCAGTAGTTTCAGAGAAGAAGATTTTTGTAAAAGTTAACGACCACGGACGCCAAGTGATGAGAAATGCACACTTGGCCATTTGGGTCAGGTGAGCTAAAAATACGACCTACCAAACACTAACACTTAAAATACATAGCAAGCATCTTTTTAATATCATTTAATGTTTTAACCTTTTTTTTTTCTCAAAAATGAAGAGAGAAAAAAAAAAGATTTTGAGTAGCCGTAAAAATTGTCTTTTTCTGCTTATGTTGATCTGTTCTTGATAAAAGGTAATAATGACATAAAAAAAAGATCATGCCATTTATTGAAAACCATAAAAATCTATCTAGCATTAGAAATTTAAAAAAGAAATGAAATGTTTTAAAGTGAAATATAAAACATGTTATTTTTTAAGTATTTGAATCAAAACCACAATGAAAGTTAATAACTGAGACGTTTTTGTAAGCATACTTTACCAACCTCCACAACAAATTTGATTAAGTAAATCAAATTGTGCCCCATTACAACAGCCCTGGATAGTTTCCTTTATGGCTTTGTTTCCACACCTAGTTGGCTCTGGCGTATTTCCTGAAAAAATGTCAATCTTTAAAATAAACAGCATACAAATTAATGTCTTTTTTTTTTATCATCATTCACTTGCACTCAGCATTTGCACTTTATTCCAGTAGTTCATGTTATTATTGCTGGAATATCCATACATTTATCGTTCTGAATGTACATGAAATATTTGCTACTGCGCGTTAATAAGCGAATAACAACCAATCAATCCATACATTTAAATTGAGAACAACCTAATCGTTGTTCTCATTAAAATAATTCTTTGTTTCAGTTTATAGTGTAGCCTCGTTACAGAAACAGGGATACATAATGCAATTGTAAATATGTTTGATTGAAACTATGCCGTAATTGATATTGCCACTAGACTGGATATTTTACATTATATTACCTTTAGGAACGAGCTGATTGTTGTCGCATTTCACGCTACTTTCTTTGGAGTTGTAAGAAGTTGTACCACAACAAGCGTCAGTGTTGTTCCGTACCACACTTCCACAACACGTCTGTTCATATCGCTTATAGACGTGGATATCTATTGAACAAAATAGCAATTAATGATTGAAATTAACGTTGGACATGCCTTACGAGCAAGGAAAATCACTGGTACACTTTTTATGCTGAGAAAGGGCGGTAGGGGGTTGCCAAATTATTCAAAGACAAATAAGTATTAAGACATAAAAAAAAAACCACCAGAAACTCTATAGTATTAATGCCCCTGAAATTCGTCAGTTACGCTACTCACTACATATATTTCAATAGCGTGAAAATAATTGGAAATTTTTATATTACGACTTGTAAATATATCTACTTTCAATTATTATCCAATGATGGATTGATTGTGTAGGTTGCTTTACGTTCAGTGGTAAATATTTCGTGCATTTTCATGACGAAATCGTTATCTAATTAAAAATGTAAAATTAAAAGATGAATTCTTCCTATTCAGAAAAAAAAGGATATATAAATTAATTTCACGCTCGGATAGCGTATCGTAATTAATGAAGAGGTAATATGATTATCATTATTAATTATTTGTCTTGTCATGGTATATTTAAGAAATACCAAAAATCAGAGTCATATCTATATTTATTCCATATTGGTATTATATTAGTAGGTTTCTCGATATGAATTGCATTTTGAATTAAAAAGCATATTCACCCGAGAAAGTGTTACTTATTAACCGCGCTTAACGTCATACGCTTTTACATGCCAAGTTATGGTCAAATGTTTCATGTAACATTTGTTTTGGTATATGTTTGGTATTAAATACATTTCTTCTCTCGGATTATGGAATTAAACAATTACTTTTGTTTCGGTAAATATGGGATTTAATTGACTTTTGAAAAACTGATATATACTTCGACCGACGGCCTCAGTGAATATCATATTTTTAAAAGTCAATGAAACCGCAATTTACCACATCAAAAGACAGTAATTGTATAATATTACTATTGTTTACTTTATTTCAAAATACATTTCGCTATCTTTCTACTTCTGAATTATGAAAAACGTACAATGTACATACTGGGCTTAAATCAAAATAAAAACTTACCGGCACAGCACTCATAATCTATATGATCTCTTGATTTGTCATATATCTTTGTTCCGCAGCACCCACTCGTTGTTGTGTTGTATACCACTCCATTGCAGCAACCAGACGTTTCTTTATCGTATGTAACAGTCAAACACCACAGTCTTGCGTCTACATATTAAATAAAAGCAATTTCAACCCAGTTGTAAAAAGTGACAAATATTGACTCGTGAAGTACATGTATGTGCAAATAATTCTGTGTAAATACGCACGATTTAAAAAAATGAGCTTTAAAGATGTTGGCTACTTATAATTATGCACAATGTCCCGGCTTACCACATATTGCCAAGAAAAGTAAGACAATTAGATCCCGGAACGATGGAGACTTCATGTTGGTATAACTTGTTTAACTATTCCAGAGACATATATCATTATTGTGTTTTATATCTCTGGCTTTACTTATAATAAAAATCTCGGGAATTCTCGATTTACTTTCTATATATATCGATGACCCGGCATTATCGGCTTCTATTTTCTAACATCAACTGCTCTAAATAAATAAATCAAGGATTCTCCAAAAAAAAATTAAAATCGACCTCAGCAATTAAAATTTTATACGAATTTGGAATTGATAAACGACATAAATATAAGTATCAATGAATTGTATTTAAAATAAAATCCGATGCAGACTCAAACACATGAAAGGGGAGATAACAAAATCCAGTTTTTTTCAAGCTGTAAATATATTTTTTTATTAAAGGTTCGCAAGCAATGATAGGTTCAAGTACAATATGGTAATACCGAACCATTCCCCCCAAATTCCCTACCTGTTTCAAATGCTTGAAAGCAAAATACTAATATTGTAATTAGACAGTTATGTTGAATCCAACCCATTTTCAGTAGAAGTGAATGCTGCATGTTGCAGATATATATAGAATCGGGTTTCCTTGAGCCTACACAAGGTATTTATAGTAATCTCGTACATTAATACGTCATGCAAGATAAATCTAAAATATTTAAACTAAATAAATTTCAATTAAACAATGTCTACACTCCTATATTTCTTTATGATATAGGTAGACTTATAAGACACCCTGAAAACGAAATTGTTTGTAAATCTACAAACACACCAGGTCGAGGATGAATACGGATGCGTCCACTTTCATTTTTGACAAAAAACATACGAAAAGTGACAGTTTTTGCATATTTGATAGATTTTTCATGTTTAAGCCAAAATCGGAGCCTTTTCAATGGGTGATTCAGTTAAAAAATCTTTCACAAAAAATAATTTAATCAATTGAAATAGACATTTAAGTGTTTAAAAAGTGTTCAAATTCTTTCATTTGATGAACTTGAAATTTTAGGCCAAAACCGGCCTTTACCGGACCTACTCCTTTCTACGCAACGTTTTGAATTTAATCCAGCCATTATTTACAATATCAGAACTCATAATTTTGCACAAGCAAATAAATTCTATACTCTTCGACCTTTCCCAATTGATTTCGGGCTTTCAGAGCTATTGATATGTTGTTACTTACATGGTAACATCACACATGTTGTATACATTGTCTGAGACCACTCGGCCAACCATGCTATATAATATACAGCATCGGATGCTTTCTCGTTTATGTTCAATGAAGGCCCTTACTGGTCACATTCAGAATAACGTCACTTTCAACTCATTTTGCATGTTTCTTTTTACACAAATATCTCCGATGGAATTTGATAACTAATAAATTATAACTTAATGATTTTGAATAAGCTTGAATAAAATACAGAAATGTGGACCCATAGAATATTCTACTCGGAATTTAGGTGAACATCTAAAGGCAAACGTACATATGATCATTATAGCAATAAACACTACCCACACCAAGTAAGAGGACAGAAGACTGGGTAGGCTTTTAGATGTTTGTGTTTTAGAAAAAGAAAAAAAAAAGAGTCAGAGAAGGGATTGATTTCGTATTTCTCTTGAAAACTAAGTTAAAAAGGAACATTTCGATGGGATCGTGTTTGTGTCCCTCGAATCTGCGACAGACTATATTTGTTTTGGAAAAAAATTACTTATGAATCAAAAAAAAAATCAACTTACGTAAATGTGTGGAAAATGTATGAGGAATTAAGACATAAATGCTGATTAATAATATAAAAAACCAACACAATTGATGATTTAATTTCAGGAAATGCGATATTGGAAAGCCTTGTTTTAACCTAATAATAACAGCACACAATGAGTATTGAAGTGCTGACTTTAACAACAAGTTACACATTCGGATTGGCAGTTTCCTTGTTCTCAAATTAAATTGGTAATCATACTACATCTTTATATATAATATTTATACAACAACAATATAAATAAAACAAGACAACCACGCTCGAATTTTACAGCAATAAGAAAACACATATATTGGTAAAACGTCAAATTCACTGATTCACATGAAATCCCGTTATATTCGAAGGTATAGCAGTTATCTCCGAGCACTCCGTTTTGCTCCGCTTATTAACAAACTGACTGCCACGTGACGATACAGCTTATAGTGAGGAAAGTTGCGTTAAACACCAACAATAAATCAATCTTAACGTCCAATGAAAATAATCCAGGATATTCAGGAGAGAAAAAATAATAGTAAAATAAAATTAACATTGTTTTTCAAATAATAAGGATATGAAAAATATGTTCACCGCGATTGGAAGATTTGAAAAGACTGCTGTCTGTAAAAGTGAGCATAATGGAGGACACACATTTTGAGTCGAATGGATCACCTACGAGTCCCTGAAGTCCATGATTGAAAAAAAACATATGTTATGATCCACAACAGATAACTTGCTTTCGTTCATTGCGGCACATACAGTACTTTCTTTAGAAAAAATGTAAAATATTCGTATTTTATATTTCCGGATGAGTTCATGTGGTATTTTTATTTTTTTGTAACGAATTACATTAACTACCGTATAAATGAATTAGGTATTGATAATTAACGTTGAAACCTAACACAAACCCCTACGACACTTACTAAAGAGGAAATCCTGAATAATTAATCATAGGTCTGTTCTACGTTCCTTTGGAATTTCAACCAACAATGAAGAACTGATCATCCATCACTGTATCGGATACATAAACTACATAAATGTCTTTACAAACAACGGTATATTGCTGGATCTTTCAAGTACTCCACGATAGCTCTTCCTTACTTATCAACATCACTTTCATTAGCAACCAAAACCGGGCTTCAAAGTTATTGTAAAACTACCTATTCTAAAAATGGTGTGAATTAAGATGTGGATATTAAAAATTTCCGAAAACCTTTCAGAATTATAACAATCTAAGACTCTTTAATCTTGCAATAGTATTAAAACATTTGATTTTTTTACACTCTCCACAAGTATTCCATTCTAAAAGAGTTGGTCCTGCTGTGTTTCATAATGTATATATATATATATATACATATAAGTATCTTGTCTTAGGGGGAATACGTTATAATTTGTAAAAAATAACCAATTCTTTTAAAACATTCTATGAAACTGACATCAAGATGCTTGATTTCTTGATTGACAGTTTATTTGTTACGTTTTGAATTTTTCTAAAAACTAAGGATTTTCTTATCCCAAGCATAGATCAGGCATCGATTAGCCGTATATGGCAAACTTTTGGATCCTCAATGCTCTTCAACTTGTTTGGCTTTATAAA
Organism: Mytilus trossulus; assembly: GCF_036588685.1. Lineage (NCBI taxonomy): Eukaryota > Metazoa > Mollusca > Bivalvia > Mytilida > Mytilidae > Mytilus > Mytilus trossulus. The sequence goes on from NC_086375.1 coordinate 47,084,585, forward strand.
TATTTTGATATGAGCGTCACTAATGAGTCGTATGTAGACGAAACGCGCGTCTTGCGTACTAAATTATAATCCTGGTACCTTTGAGAACTATTGAGGACGTGGTTTTTAACATACAATCGGCATCCACATGGAAACCAATTCTGTCCCCCTTCTTTCCGACTTGTTCTTATATTCATATGAGGTTGACCTCATTCAAAAATTTCCGAAGAAGAAGTATTTCAAACTTTACTTTCCGTAATATAGATGATGTTCTCTCGCTAAATGATTCAAAATTTGGTGACTATGTTGAACGTATCTATCCAATCCAACTGGAGATAAAGGATACATCAGATACAGTTAAGGCTTCCTCTTATCTTGACTTTAGAAATTGACATAAAGAAACGGTTGAAAATAAAACTTTATGACAGAATAGATGTTTTCGGCTGCCAAAATGGGAGCTTTACATTCATTTCACCAGAGTATAAATTTCCCAGTTGATACGATACTCCAGGGCTTACATTTCCTATCTTAATTTCTTTGAAAGAGGACATCTGCTTACAAGAAGCTATTAAACCAAGAGTTTCAAGTCGGTAAGGTGAAATCATTCCATCCTTAATTTCACGGATGGCGAGTTTGTCGACCGTTACGTTACCGTTAGAATGACCAACGTAGATACAATTATCTTGTCTTAGGGAGGGATAAATCCTACTTTGTAAAGAATCACTCTGATTCAAACAAAAAATTCTCTGAAACCGATATTCTCAAGATGGTTGATTTCTTGATTGACAACATATTTGTTACGTTCGGAGGACGTGTTTTTCAACAGACTGTCGGCATCCAAATGGGAACAAACTGTGCCCCTCTACTTGATGATTTGTTTCTTTATTATTATGAGGCTGACTTCATGCAGGAACTTCTTAGGAAGAAAGATAAGAAGTTAGCAATATCCTTTAACTCTACTTTCCGCTATATAGATGACGTTCTTTTACTAAACAATTCAAAATTTGGTGACTATGTGGATCGCATCTATCCCATCGAATTGGAGATAAATGATGATACATTTACAGTTAAGTCGGCTTCATTTCTTGACTTTCATCTAGAAATTGACAATGAGGGTCGGTTGAAGACAAAACTTTACGACAAAAGAGATGATTTCAGCTTTCCAATTGTGAACTTTCCATTTCTGAGAAGCAACATTCCAGCAGCACCTGCATACGGGGTACATATCTCCCAATTGATACGATATTCCCGTGCTTGCATTTCCTATCATGATTTTCTTGATAGAGGGTTACTGCTCACAAGGAAGCTATTAAACCAAGAGTTCCAAATGGTGAAGTTGAAATCATCCCTTCGTAAAATTTACGGACGCCATCACGAGTTGGTTGACCGTTATGGAATAACCGTTTCACAAATGATATCGGATATGTTCCTTACGTCGTAACTACAATCCCCTTCCCTTTCATGAATTTGACCTACCGAATTAGACTATTTACCGGATTTGTAATCACATAAGCAACACGACGGGTCCCGCATGTGGAGCAGGATCTTCTTACCCTTCCGGAGCACCTGAAATCACCCCTAGTTTTTGGTGGGGTTCGTGTTATTTATTCTTTAGTTTTCTATGTTGTGTCACGTGTACTATTGGTTTTCTGTTTGTCTTTTTCATTTTTAGCCATGGCGTTGTCAGTTTGTTTTAGATTTATGAGTTTGACTGTCCCTTTGGTATCTTTCGTCCCTCTTTTACGGAATATCTGTTTCACAGATGATAGCTGATATGTTCTTAATGTCTTAACCACAATCCTGTCCCTTTTCCTGAATGTGAGCTATCGAATTAGACTTATTTCTGGGTTTGTACTCACACGAGCAACACGACGAGTGCCACATGTGGAGCAGGATCTGCTTTCCCTTCCATAGCACCTGCGATCAGCATGAAATTTTGATGAGATTCGTGTTGCTCAGTCTTTATGTTGTGTGTTGTGTACTATAATTGGTTGTCTGTGGCTCTTTTTCTTCTTAAGTAATGGCGTTGCGATTTAGGTTTTCGACGAATGAGTTTGAATGTACCTCTAGTTTCCTTTTATTGAAATGTCTAAAAAAAGAAAGAATAAAATTCAGCTACAAATATAAAGATTATCACTTACTGCTTGACCACATTTTGTAATCTTGAATATATTTTTTGTTTAATTCACGGTCGTTTTCGGATATTAATTAATTAACACTCAATCTCTGCACGAAATACTTTCAATGGTGTTACTTCTTTGGTTATACCCTTATTAAAACAGAAAATCCTAAGTCTTATTTTTTTTTGCGTAAATTTTTGTTTAATGTAATTCATGAGATGTCCGTGCCGACCATTAGTTTAACTCATGTGTTGCTAGGATAGGTTTCAATGTACAGGTATATAAGAGCAAACCTCTGTTAGCCAATAATTAATAATTTAGTTTAAACATATTTATTTATAGTGGATTGGGAAACAAGTTTTGCAACTTATATTAATCCCTCTCCACTTTGCGGGTGCGAGTGCTGCCTTGTAGCGGCATATTAGCCTACTCTTTTTCGAAATCTACAAGGGTGTCTTTAACGTGCAAGAGATGTGGCTCTCTCTTAACACGGGTCAGCCATTTATCGTCCCCGTCCGACGGATTAATTAATTAATAATGATAACAAGCTGCTCTTTTACAACTTTTCAACAAAGATGCGCCATTGACTGTGGACTGTGGAATAAAGTATTTTACTACTGAAAGTGATTGGAAGCCAAAGTTTACAATAGGAACATAGCGTTTGCCCTATACCAATATATTCTAGCTTTGCAATGTGATTAGTTTAGTCTAAACATATGTATTTGCAAAAGTAGCAAAAGGGATTGAACACAAGTTATAAAAACATTAGTGACGTTCTCTCCTATGATTGATTGCAAAAAGTTCTTTAAGTACCAGTCTCTTCAACAATTATGCAACATGGGTGTAAAGCTTTTACACAAAATTTTATAAACACTTTAAGAATGTAAAATTATGTTGAAATTCATACATTATTTAGTTGGAATAGCATTTTCATTATTTAAAATTAAAATGCATAAAATTGTTTAAAATAAAAGGAATTTTCGACAGATGTGCTAAAATATTCATACTTCAGTAAGATATTACATATTTTTTTATTTCAACAAGTGCATGAAACAAACACCTGTAATTTCAACACGAATACTTCAAAATATCACTAACACACTGAAAGTAAATGATGATTAAAAATCAACATTTTCCGTAAAAATATAAAATACCTGTCAAATACTAATAGTAATAAGCGAATTCCTTCAGTTCACAATGAATGATACAAGATTAAGATGTAAATTTTGATTACGTTGATTAAGATGATGATGACTTTAGCCTTCCAAATATGAGAGTAACATACAGACACATTATGTTTCATTGCATTCTCGTATAAGACTTTAGCCTGCGAAACATGAAAGTAACATACAGACACATTATGTTTCATTGCATTCTCGTACAAAACTTTAGCCTGCGAAACATGAAAGTAACATACAGACACGTTATGTTTCAATGCATTGTCGTATACACAGCTGAAAAACTAGGAATAATGACTTGCAAAAAGAATCATATACGATCATAACCCAAAAAACATTGACCAGTAAATAAATGAATATTTCCTTTCTGCCATAAAAATACGTTTGATGATAAATGTTAGTTAATAAGTAGTGGAAAATGACTCGTAATATTATTTAGCATTATTAATCCAGGTTTATAATTACGTTCTATTATGTTTGGGCATTAAATATCTTGCACAAAGCTTCCCAAACGTCTCTCAAAATTTTGACCGAGCAGCAATATTTCAATTCAATATCAAAGATGCAAAAATTAAGATGAAAAAATGTTCAAAATATATTTTAAAAAATGTGATCCAGCATAGTGGTCACTTAATCATTTGAATAGGGGCCCCGGGGTGATGCTGTATAATTGTTCGAGCCTTATCTTGATTGCAGGGCTTGTATTCTGGTAATGCAGTAAAATTTGTGTCTGTGATTGTTGCGTATGCCCTTATATATTTGAGAAAGTTGTGAGTTGTTTGCTTGTTAAGGCCATACGTGCTTTTTGTCTTCACGCTGTGTCCTTCGTAGTTTGTCAATATAATAAGGTTTCTCCCCTGAAACTAATGAACTAATTCCAACTAATATGGGGTGAATTATTATTGGGGTATTATTATTTTTAACACCTTGAAGGCACGATTCTGGTGCAATTGAAATCTAGATACGACTGTTATCGGAACCCGGCTAAGCCTTCCGGTCTGAGAGTCATATCCTTTATTTATGTACAGATTATACAAGATTTTCAATTCAATACATAAAGAGTATTTACTTTCATATCGAATTAAAAAAAAAACATGATTTTGATATTGAGCAATGAAGACAAAGAAAATTTCAGTTATTAAAAGCATTTGAATGAAAATATAAATCATTGACAATATCTAAAAAAAATACTATGTATATACCAATATTATAAAGAAAGGTGTCCGGTCTAGATATTATTCATATTCGATGAAGGGCCTCGATTACCGAGATATCTAGGTAATTTGAATACGACATCATACGCCTTGTCGGGAGTTCGAACCGCGCTTGAGGCAGGTGCGTGCTACTCCAATCAAAGCTGACAATGATTGTAAGTTTTTCTGCTGAAGGTGATTCTTCAACCAATAAAAACGTACCGCCACAAATTAGCCAAAAATGCTGAAGTTGCGTTAAGCACACACCAATCAGTTATATATCCAGTGAAGGGTCAATAGACTAGTTAAAACAAATATGTTATTACACATACTTTGTTCATCATTATTATGTTATTTCTTGTTCATCTAAATAACTTATAAAATTGTATTTGGTTGAACTCTATATTTTTTACATGTAAATAATTACATAAGATGTATGTTTCATTATAATACGTTATTCTGGCTGGCTAATTGCACATCACATGTTATTCCGTAAGCAATTGCATGAGACAATAACATTTCATTCATGATGACACGAGGTTCCACAATATAGTGCACAGGTGAATTTAAAAATTAAACTTCTTGAAAATCGTGTTTTTATAATCCTAGCTAAAAAATGTAATTATAAGTATTGAATGCTTCTTTTTGTAACTTTATAGGGTTGTAAAAGCGTTGACCGTGCGTACATTTTTAGAATGAAGCGCTTCCGCGCTTCATACAAAATGTACTTCGGTCAACGCTTTTACACCCTAATAAATTTACAAAAAGAAGCATTCAATTCTTAAAAAAAATCTAATAATTGTGACTTTTGTGCTCAGTCTAGAATTTGTAACTGTAAAATAAAATGTTTGTGTTTCTGAACATAAGACAATTTACCTTTAATTTCAACACGAATACTTCAAAATATCACTAACACACTGAAAGTAAATGATGATTAAAAATCAACATTTTCCGTAAAAATATAAAATACCTGTCAAATACTAATAGTAATAAGCGAATTCCTTCAGTTCACAATGAATGATACAAGATTAAGATGTAAATTTTGATTACGTTGATTAAGATGATGATGATCATGACGAGGAAGACGACGACGGTGATGACGATGAGAGAGGAGGGGAATGAGGTGGAAGAGGATAAAACTTTCCACCAAAGTTCAAATGAAGTGGACAGGGTGTAAGCAGTTATAGGCAACCGTACGGCTTTCAACAATGAGTAAATCCTATACCGCTTAGTCAGCTTTTAAAGACATCGACAAGACAAATGCCTTTTTTGGTTAGAGTGTGCTTCGCTGCAAAAAATTGTGACAGAATTTGTGTAATGTTTGCAATTTTACTTTAAAATTCTTTCTTGAACAGCATCATTAAGCACTAACATGTCAATTTTGTTTAAATATGTAAAATTGGGTAAAATAAACGAAATATATAGATATAAGACGCTTTAAAATTGAAATACCAGCGAGATTTAACTTTTTTAAAGATTTGTAACAACCTTTGTAATTAAATACCTCAGAAACTGGCCGTACCTCTTTTTTTTTAAACATTTTTCATCACACCAAAAGGGTATCTGGTACGGTTCAAAGATCGGTCAACAAACAAAAATAACTTAAGATTTCCAGATTTTGAAAATAAGGATATAAGATGATAGACAATTTTAATTGACAACCAAGGTTGCAAAACACTTATTTTTAATTACTAAGAAATGAACAAAACATATCATTTTACCCTTTCACAAAAACTTTGCAAACAAGAGAAAGTTGTACTTCGAATGAAATTTCAGACAAGTAATTATTCTTTCTGTCCGCAGTACACCATTTCCTGTTGTCTAAGCTTCTCCCAGTATGACATCAAAGATTTTTCTTCTATGTAGTGCCACTTTTTATCTTTTATACCTGATGCCTGGCTAAAATGTGTTTTTGTATTTCATGTTTTGTATTTTTAAATCTGCAGACAGAAAAAAGTTTAAATTAATAAATCTCAAAGATTACAAAACCTCATTTTATTGAGAACAACAATGTTTTTTGTTTCTGTCATGCATGTATCTTTTTAAAAATTTAGACAAATATGAAAGTAACATGCAAACGCGTTATGTATCTATGCATTGTCGTATTCATTGCCAAAAACAACAAAAAACAATACTTGCAAGCAGAATAATGTACATTGATTCAAAGAAAATACTAAGACCAGTAAATGGGTAAATGTTTTAGTTCTACAAAAAGACGATTGATGATGAATGCTTTTTTGTTTACAAGCAGTGTTAAAAGACGCGTACCGTTATTTAATTGGTATTAGCAATCCTTGTGTCATGTTCTGCTATGTTCTGGGCATTGTATATTAATAAACAAGATCCTGAAACTGTACATGTTCTCGATATAGTTAACGAACAACAGCATTATATTCAATATATCAACGATTCAAATCATTATGATAAAGTTAATGATTTAAAAAAATGTGATCCAGGATAGTGGTCACTAAATCATTTGAAGAGTTGACGATACGGTATTAATTTTCTACCCTCATCTTGGTTGCTCGTATTGCGAAGATGCAGTACAATGTGTCTCCGTGCTTGTTGTGTATGCCCTTCTATATTTTGAAAGTTGTAGGTTGTTTGCTTATTAGAAGCATTGCGAGCTTTATACATTCATAAGGTTTCTCTCCTCTGAAACTTCTGAACTAATTCCAAGAAACATAGATTGAATTTGCATGATGATATCTACCTAGTATCAAGTTTTTATTTAAATCCTTCGAGTCTGGAAACATATCTATTCTATATCACGTAAGTAATAATCGAAAGAGAAAATCTGGCATGATAAATATGACCAGAATGTCATCATCTAACTACTTTTTCTTTCCACAAAAGTTAGCAGACGATTCCTTAACGGATGAGTGCCTTAGTGACTATCGTATTGCATTTGATTGACGGACATTCGCTTACTTTAAGGTTTTTGCTTATTATGAATATACTTAAATGTTACAAGATTAAGATGTAGATTTTGAGTACGTTGATTAAGATGATGATGATTATGAGGAAGAAGACGACGACGATGATGACGATGAGAGAGGAAGGGAAAGATGTGGAAGAGGATACAACTTTCCACCAAAGTTCAAATTTAGTGGATAGGGTGAAAGCAGTAATAGGCAACCGTATGGCAATCTTTGTTAAATTTACATCGTACCAATGTATACTTTGTCAGGAAAATGATATAGAAACACTTTGACAGACAATATTGCAGATACTGACCTATTTTTTTATCCGACATCTTGGAATGACCATGAATGCAGTTACGATCATCAGCTTTGCCCCAGTGAGGTAGAATGACGTTTGCTAAGGATCAACAATAAAATTGATGTCATTAAGTGGTCATAAAAGTACAAGTTAAAAATGATTTTAGACACAATCTTTTAATATCAAATATCATTTATAATGTTTTTGAATGTTTCAAAAAATGACTATTTATAAAAGCTTATGTATTTGTTTATTAACGATAAAGTGATAAAGAAAACAATTAACATTAAATGTTTTGGACATATAATTTATTTATTTTATTTTAGCAGCAGTTGTTACCTAGGTCTGAGATTGTTTAGCTATTACACGATTGGTATCTTCAATCTAAATAGCAAAGGTAAAGATTTTAATGCAAAGATACTAAAGGGACATACAAACTCGATAAGTCGAAAACAAATTGACCATGTCATTGCAAAAAACTAAAAACTACAAAATGACAACTATATACAAACCTCATTATATAAAACGAAAAACTGAGCGTAACGAACACCATCATAACCCAAGGCTAATCTCGGGTGCTTCGGCAGATAAAGCAGATTCTAATCCAACATTTGAAACCCGTCGTCATGTTACTCCTTTACATTTTGATCATACGTTGTATGCAGTTATTAATCATAACGCAGTAGCGAATTTGTAAATGGTTCTTACAAACCCAGTGATAAGTATAATTTTGTAGGCAATATTCGAGGAAAAGAAGACGAGATTGTAGTTGCATCAATTGGAGTGTTTCAGTCGTCGTCTGTGAAACAGATATTTCAACCAACTCGTGATGGCGTCTTTAAAATTTTCAAAAGATGATTTCAGCCTAACCAATTCAAACCTTTGGATTGACAGCTTTATTGTTAGCAGAAACCGTCTTAAAAGAAATCTTGTTAGAAATGCAAGCTATGGAATATTTTATAAACTGGCAAATATAGTCTTTATGTTCAGGCGCTGCATGAATGTTGCAACACAGAAATATAAAGTTCACAATTCGAAGGCTGAAATCTTCGATTTTTTTTTCAAACGACCATTGTTGTAAAATTCTATATATAACGTCAAAATATTAGAAGAATTAACTGTATCAGTTGTATTCGTCATTTAAGATTCAATGGTAAAGATGCATTGAACCAAACTTTATTTATTTGGTGAGAGAACATCATCTATATGGCGGAAACGAAGTTAAATGATACATTCAGCCTTACCAATTCAAACACTTGGTTTGACAGCTTCTTTTTTTAAGCAGAAACCCTTTAAAAAGATAATGTCTGTTTAAGAAGTATTTTGTTGGAATAACAACTACATTCAACAAAATGCGGTTCATGCCTACCTGAGACAATTTGAAGATTCTTGTACAAAAATGATCTAGGTTGGCCATTCTTTATTTCCAGCAGGACCACTTTTGTTTGTTTGATAGGAATTGGTAATACTTGTGAAAAGGGTGGAAAGTCAATGTTTACAAAATTAATTAAATTGCAAGATGGAAGATAGTTAACGTGTATGTAATACCAACAACACTTGGATTTATGTTTACGCAACGCCTGGGATGGGTAGTTTTCAGTAGCACTATGAAACCAACACGAATGTATAGATTACAATTATTTGAAATTCAACTTCAAAGAGATAATAAATCGGTTTACTTTCTTTTGATGATTGTATTTTTTCTGCTTCCTAGAAGACATTATATATATTTAGAACATTGTCAGTGGAAACATATGCTTGAAATCTAGAAATCCATGGGTAAAGGATGAGTGTAATAGTTATATGAATTCATCGCTCAGCAAGTAATTAAATGACGCCCTTGTATTACTGATTTTATCCGACTAAATATGACAGATTACATATTGATTGGTTCTTTATTCACACGTCAACAGTATATTTTTTGTTAATTTCTAAGTGCATTTAGGCGTTAGAACGAAAGTCTTACCATTAGAATGTGCGATTTGATATATTGTTTTATTCACCAGTACTTGCTTTATGCCCGCGTCACACTGTCCCGATTTTTATATACGATGGACACCCGAATGCGAAAATTGTAGGTTCGTACGAAGTTGGTCCCTATCTCGTTAAAATACCAAAAAAAGTGACCGAAGCAAGTACGATGAATAACGAACTCTATACGATGGTGCCGAAATTATATACGATAGCAAAAGATGGACATACGACTGTTCACCTAAGACGAGAGTTTAAGCTTCATATCTCAGCCGAAGCCGACACGAAGGATCACGAAGGCTACACGATGGATAACGAAGGCTACACGATGGATTACGATGATGGCGCGATGGCCATACGATGTCTAAGGATGTGGTATATGATATATTTAAAACAAAATGGTTATGGGGTAAACATTCGTGTCACAACAACTCAGACAATACATAAAAAATCAGAATAATGAAGAAAAAGTTGGTTTCCCTATATACGTGTACCTGCAGGCTTGGTGTACGAGGCGCGTTTATGATTTTTATTATGTTAATTGATATGAAAAATTGACAAAAAATTATATTTTATTTGTAAAAGTAAATATTGAACCTGTAATAGCTGCTCTTTTTGTTCCATTTGAATTAATAGAAACAATGCTGTCGCCTTTCTTGTTATCATAGAAACATATGATATGAGCTCCATGTTTTGTGAACGTCTTTCTTAACTGTCTTTTTTAGACTGACCAGTGCATATCGCGGATATCACTTTACTAGCTCTCCATCTTTTATATAAGTTTTGGATTTCAAATATTTTGACCACGAGCATCACTGAAGAGACATGTATTGTCGAAATGCGCATCTGGTGCAAGAAAATTGGTACCGTTAATTTTATTAAATGTATTTAAGCGCGTAAATTAACTTACATTTAGCTGAATTTATTGCCGTCGTAGTTCCATCTTGTCGCCTTCGTACGTTTATTCGATGGCAACACGATGGAATTACGAGGTCTTCACGATTTCGTGTTGCCATCGTAAGGCCTTCGGGTAGCTTCGTGATTCATTCCTGTAGACATCGTAATGTCAACACTACCCGATGGAAACGACGGAAACACGAATGCAATACGATATTCAAAGATGCATTCCCGGTGACATTACGATGGTGAGGATGGTAATACGAACTCAATACGAACCCTCAACATCGGACGCACCTTCGGGGATTTTTTAACATGTTAAAAAATTTAGAACCCTTCCCGAAGTTGTCCCCGAAGGCTAGAAAAAGTGGTCGATGGTTAAAGATGGCACTACGAATAGCCCGATCTGGATACGATCAGTCCCGATTATGAAAGTTTCCATAATCGTGTTGCCATCGGCGAAAAAATCGAGACAGTGTGACGCGGGCATTAACGAATTGAAATATACACAGAAATAATTGTTGTTTTTATTATATAAATATTTGATAATGACGGTCTTATGTAATAGTCAGTAGACAAAAGGTACATCAGAAGAATAACTTTCAGTCAATTTCATGTGTTTATGAATTAATGTATATTTATATGTCACCTAAAATCTTTTAACGATATTATCCTGATGATGTAATATCGACAGATTGCAAATGATTTGATCGATTTAATTAATGTTGATTGCTGATTGATTTACGCCGCATCACATCAAAAAGGTTACCGTATCGCGATAACAGTTTCATTGTTATGATATTCCTTTTCATGAATTCTTTAAAAATAAATTTATAGATAAGTAATATTACGGACGCTAGGGTGTACTTCAATCTTGGATTTGAAATACAAAAGACCAATCGGTCTAGATCTTTAATTAAATGTGCAAATTTTGCGGGTAGTAGGTAATTCATATGACTTTTTTTGTAAGAATTTTCATTTTAATACAAATACTGACATGTTTTATCATATTTATGGCTGTATTTTACAAAAAAAACAGAATACTGGTGTGTTAATATTTTCCAATAAAACAGAATACTTGTGTGTTAATATTTCCCAAGTTTGCAACAAAAGGGGAGACTCCTCAAATGTAAGGGCAGATAATTCAGATAGAGGTACTTTCACAATAGAATGTGTTAGAAATTTACCGATTTTATTGTGTAGCAAGAAAACAAATCGTGTGAACACATTTTTTTCTTTTTTCTTATTTGAAATCATTTTATTAGAGCTATCTTCTATTGTTTGTATGCACATTGAACGACAAATTTATGTGAATTATAAAATTTTCTGACGTCAGACACTCAAATCAATGAATGTATTCGTAGATAGTAGATGTTTTTGTGTTCTGTTAAATTGTTCCTTTTAAAATTGTTATACGATAATGACTGATATACCCGTATTTTGACTATTTTATTTATTGTGTCTATTTATTTAACGCATCAATGTAAATTTAAAGGAATTTGATGAGACTGTCATTTAAGGGAGAAGGTTAGCGCTTTAAAACCAGGTTTAATCCACCATTTTCTACTATTTTGAAAATGCCTGTACCAAGTCAGGAATATGACAGTTCTTATTCAATCGTTTTTGATGGGTTTTGTTTTTTTGATTTCGCCATGTGATTATGGACTTTCCGAATTGATTTTCCTCTAAGTTCAGTATATTTGTGATTTTACTATTTTCTTATATTTTATCTCCAAATTCTATGGTAAAAAATGGGTTTTCCATTGTATAATCTATAATTTTTTTTTACATGTATCATGAAAATAACCCTGTGACCCATTCTTTTTATTATTTTTTTTGAAAAAGCATGATTTAAACTTACATTTTGACAAATTATTAAAAAAAAAAATCATGGATTTTAATTTTGACACACCATCTACCTAAATTAATTAAACTTTTCAGTCTTTGAATTTCACATAGCTATTTTTTTACAAAATTAGCTCTCGCTTCCTCAATTTTTAAAATATTCGACATTATAACTTGAAACCAATAGATTTACTTCCTATGTAAAGTGTGCTAACAAGTTTTACCACCTTGATGAACTAAGAATTTGTGTCAGGGGGGATACAATTTTTCTCATTTCAGCTTTTAGAAATTAAAAAGAACATTTCTTCAAATAATTTATAGGGGGTTAATATTTACAGCATAGTGTATTGGTAAAAAGCAAAAACATACGGGGTAATTTCATTTTTTAGGGGGGAAGGGGGTGGCAATTCGCTACAGCATAGTTTATTCCACAAAAGCAAAAAACTGAATGGAAATTCAAATCATATAACCAATTTTAAGTTTTTTGACTACATTTATTTTGTGTCAGAAACCTATGATGTGTCAAGTATTTAAAAGGGCACTAGCTGCCAAATTCATGTTCATCGATTTGACTCAAATTCTCATATTTTATTTATAATAATGTAAAACATTTATCCAAACTATTAAAAGTTTAAAATAAATAATAAACAGGCCATGAACGTGAAAATACGAAGCTTTGTTTCGTGTTTATTTTAGTCAATTCGCCATCTAATAATTTATCAAGTTGACATGCGATGACCATATTAATAAGCGATGAGAACATAAACATAGATATGAATAACTCATGCTGTTGGGTTAATCTAAGTCTATGTAATATCATTTTTTAGATGAAAAATAAATGTTTATCATCGTTCTTACCTGTAAAAGAATGTTTTTTGTGGATCGAATCAGTCGATCAAATGATTTACCTTTGTTTCACTTTCAATGTTGACATTATTTTCCTATAAATAACTTTACACATACAATTCGCGTGTTATCCATCCCATGGTAAGGAGTTAAATTGAAGTTCACATGAATACGGATTCAATGAGTTCGAATTAATCACTTGCAAGTGAGTGATTACAAATCAATGTTTTTAGCTTATTTTGACAAAATTAAACCATACTGGCTAAAAGCTAATTATTATTTCACTATTTACATTTCATTATTGATTGAGCAAATAAAAAATATTTTAGATTTTTTATACACCTCGTAGCTAGTGGCCCTTTAAGTACCTGTATCAAGCGCGAATGATGTGTCCTATTTGGCTGCAACTTTTCAGGTTTGGACATCTGCGTTCGTATTCATCTGCACTCAGCGAAGGAATTCATTTGATTTGCAGTAAACATTTTTTTTATATCCAACTTAGGAGCATGTTTTTTGGTTTGTGCATCAGATTGTTCGTTCGTCCTTCTGTTCATCTGTTATCTCATCTGTCTGTCCCACTTCAGGTTAAAGATTTTAGTCAAGGAAGTTTTTTTTTAAGTTGAAGTCTAATCAACTTGAAATTTAGTTCACATTTAACTTATGATATTATCTATCTAATTTTAATGCCAACTTGAGCTTTGACCCCCTATTTAATAGTCCAGTATATATAGAAAATGATAGTGCAAGTGGGGCATCTTTTCTATTGACACATTTTTGTAACTTGTTTTAATTTAACTTACCAGATCGTTTAAACAGACCATTTAGGGATACAAACATTTAATGTGAAGTTCATAAAACAGTATGATCTTTTAATTGATCTTTCAAAAAATAATGTTCCTCACTGCTAATTTTTTAACATAACCAAACATTACTTTGAAATATTTATTTTTAAACAAACATATTTATAAGTTCCTGTGAATTTTATTAGCTAGAAGACTCAAATGTGCAATAAAGGAAGATTTTGATATTTTTTTACCATGAAGAGATTTATGGAACACTGAATTGCTGCAAGGAAAAAGCTTTAGTTCTGTTGTGTTCATCATGTTCATGCCTTTTAAACTGTCTATTATCATGCAGCAAAGATTACATATTTAGAATGTTAAAATAGGAAGGTTATAATGCAATTATCCAAACAATAAATGAAAACAATAATCAGTCATTTGTTTATTTCATATTTTATTTGAATTTAATTTTTGCAGGTAATGAAGACTTGGTCTGGATATGAGGAATCCATTATTAATTCCTTGTTATCTGATTCTGACACTTAGGGTGAAAAATCTCCTCATGAGCATGATTTTACAGCAGAACAATCAGAGGAGCATGGGCTCTTGGAAAATCATGCGGAGCATGGCCTCATTGAGCATCATGAGGAGCATGACCTTATGGAATACCATTGAGAACATAACGAACTAATCAAACATACAGAGCAACATAATGAGATAATAAAACATGAGGAAAATTAACATGATTTGAATGAGCATGGTAAAGAGAGCATTGCTTTAATATGCTGTGACAAAGAGCATGACGACCTTTCAGACTTATCGAGGAATATGATTCATTGAAAGAAAACAATGCAAACCATAATAGATCTAAAGAATACTGCAGTAATCATATAAATAGTGATGAATTTAATTAGTTCTTATGGCAGTATTGTTAATACTAGACAGAGCAACTTGTATATTTGGTATTTTTGACATATAGCTCTTCAACGATTTTCCTTATCTATCTTTGGATTTCAAAGGTTTGGCCTTGAGCGTTCCTGATGAAGGTAAATCAAGAAAAGCGCTTCGGACGCAAGAAATTATTAAACGTGTTGTATTCTATTTTTTGTATAAATGTATAAGTTAGTAATTTCTGATTACCAATCAAATGTTTCTGTATTTGATCAGGTCTGTGTTTGAATTGAATGATTTCTATCCTGAAAGCAAATGACAAAAGAAAATATGGCAATAAATATTGAAAATATAATTTTTGTTTGGGGTGCATCCACGTATTGTTGGACTTAACCCTTTTATATATCAAGGACATTGATCAAGGTCATCTTATAGCTCTATCATCTAATGAAAAATTGTACATGGTGTTGACTGAAACGCAATGCTCCTTTTTGTAATACATTTACCTACCCTTGATACTAAAAAATCATTCATTCTCAAAAAGTGTCATTTCAAATGATTAACATTATAAGCTTAAAGGTTGTGCTACTAAAAAAATGAAAAACTAATGCACAATTTGTCGAAAAATTTTGAATGCAACGACATTGTTTACATTTTTTTAAATGTCTTTCTCCTAAATTGGTGATCAATATAAATGTCAAATATACGAAAAAAATTCTAGAGTTACAGTTTCTTGATTGATTACAGTTTCCTTGCTGTGTAAAGGGCATTGAAGTATCATCTGTTGTTTTTTCAGTAACAAATAGATTTATACAGGTGTCAATTGTACTTTATGTGACTGTTGAACCGGTAGGATTTTAACTTTATAGACTAATTATAGTGATAATAGGGAATAATAGGTGTAAACAATTAAATCATAAGTTGACAAATAATGAAATTTGTTTGATGAAAATAATCTCTAGCTTAGATTGCATCATATCAAAATGCATTTGAAAGCAAAATAGTTCAATCTTTTGAAATAAAGCAGGTCATTTTTACACTGAATTTCTTAATTGCATCTTATAAAATGTATAAACGAGACCAAAATGCAGTGAGAATGGTGAAAATAAGTAAAGGATTTTTAAGTGAATCATTTATTGTACTAATCATGGTCTGTTAATTATAATGATTATTTCAAAATTTATATCCTAATTCCCCATCACCCACCCAATCACTGAACATAAGCCTCCCCATCCCCCCAAAAAATTATTAGTGTGTAATGGTTGTGAATGAACAATGAAATAATTTTGTATTAAAATAATTGTCAATATTTGAATCCCCAAATTGAACATGTTTTATGCAGTATCAATACTTTTGGGAAGTAGGGAGATGTGGCATTTGGTCAAGATTCGTTATTAATTTGTGGCTAGAATCTTTACCATTCTATCTCAGTTATGTGAAATTTTCAGTCATAAATGAACAAAATGCTCATATTCATGTTGATGGAAGAAGTTTTAAGATTTTTGAAAGCTATGATTCAAACAGTTTTCAACCAGATTTACAAATGAAGAATCGTTTATTAGTTTGGTTATGCATACGGCAGTTGGGTAGGAGGCTGTCAAATGATGTTTGTTCAATAACTTAAAACCTTTGAAAAAATCTTTTCAAATTTGGACATGCTGGATATGTTTTCTCCTGTGACTAAATGGAGTTAAATCTTCACGATTTTTGCTAAATTGATCTTTGTTGAGTTGTAGATCTTTAAGTAGTGAAGGCTTTTGTAAGATTTAACTGAAGATGGACAATGACAGCTAAATGAAATAAACTTCAATAAAGCAATCCACAGTGTGCAATATAAAAGTGACTGATATTTAAGTGAGATATTAGTTTTTGCATAAACCTTATTCCAATATTTGAATTTGATGCTTAGAATATTTTATCACACTCAATCTTCTCCATACGAGAAATAACATTTTTAGGTTGGGGACCACTATTATATTGAATAAAACTATTTTTAGAATGGGGATCTCATCTTTACTAACTTGAATAAAAGTTTTTAGGATAGGCTGAAAATTTTCACCAGCTGATCAGTTGAGAGAAATGATTTCAAAATACCACAACAGGCTGTCAAAATGACAGCAAACAAGATTAATCTGCATGGAAATGATATTCACAACTTTGGACCCGGGAACAGGAAAGGGGTCTATTTAATAAATTTTATGAGATGATTCCATTTAGGGGTTTTTGCCCTTAAATGATGATTATTCATTTCCAAAAGTAAAGCATAATAGAATTTTCAATGCAAAAATGATCAACAAATAAATCAGAACAGAGAAGAAATTTTGTCAGTTGACTTCCTGTTGGAGCTATTGGCTCTAATGTATGATGTTAACCATTTCCTTTTTGGTTTTTGCTTATTATCTTGAAAATAATATTAGAAAAGAGAGAAGCTTTAAATGCAAATTTCATCTCTAAAAAAGTAAACAGATAAAATAGTCAGTCTACTATGTGTAGGAGTTATTGCCCTTGAATGATAATTTCAAGGCATTTTGCATTTGGGAAGAAACTTAAGTAGATTAAGAAAAGAGATTGGCCATTGTATAATGTTTTGCTGGTGTATTTGGTCCTTTATTTTTGTACTCGTTGACATTAAATTTGATAACAGTGATCCTTCCAATAAATAAAAGAATGTGGACTTCATTGTATCTTGTTTCAGAGCAAAAGGCGAACAGGATGTTTTCCAATATGACTTGTTTTTTAGCATGAAGGACATTATAGTTATCAAAGGTACCAGGATTATAATTTAGTACGCCAGACGCGCGTTTCGTCTAAGGAAGACTCATCAGTGATGCTCATATCAACATAAACTAGAAGTCTTAGAAGAGAACAAAAACTATTTTTTGTTTTGTTATATTTCTTTATATTTAAGGCATTACAAGGCAACTCAAATAATACTAACCAGATTTAACAATGTACATAATCTTTTTGAGGTTCAAGGGAAAATGAAGAAAGTAAAGGATTGATGCCTGATAAAGTTACTTTTGTTTAATGTCAGATGTGGTTGCATTTCAACATGTATTACTTGCCCTGAGAAGACAGTAAAAGGATTGAAAAAACATGAAAACTGAAGAGATTTTAATCTTTTTAAAATTGACAGATCAATTTTCCATTGCATTCTTTAGAAAAATTCTACTTTGATTTATCAAACATTTATTTGAATTCTGTATTTGTACTTAATGCCATATACAGGCATTTAATGAACATTTGATGTCATCATAAGATACTTTCATGGGAAATTGTTAAATAATTGATTAATGTCTGAAGATATTTTACTATTAAAGTGCTACTGAAGAATGCTTCAATTTCATTTTGAAATAACTATATATGATAAATATCTTTTAAACAGTAAAAAGATGCTTGTACCTTATGATACATGTACTGATAAAAAAATATGCTTTGATTTGTAAGGTCACCTGGTAAAATATTTATTTGATGTTGTATAAGGGGTATTAAGTTGTTTCTGAAGACGTTTATTTTGTTTACCTACCCTGGTTAGTCTGGGCCATAACTGTCTACATACTTATGGAAATGAATTAGTCAGTTGATATTGTTCAAAAATTTGCATTAGCAAGTCTATTTTGTATTAAAAAAAAAGTAATATACTGAGTGTCCCTTTGCTCAGGCTGGTCATCTATCTATCTGTAATGTTGGAATAAAAGTAGTCATATGATATTTTTGATGAAAAAATTTACATAAGCAAGTCTGTTTGCAATACATTTTGTATTAAAAAAGCAATATAATGAGTGACCCTTTGCCTAGTCGAAAATGAATGAGTCAAGTGATCTTGTGATGAAATATTTGCATAATCAAGTCTGTTTTGGGTAGCCTTACTTTTACCCATTCTAATTTATGTCCTTTAATTATGTATTTGCAAGTGTGGGAATTCCCTATTTGTTTTGTACTTCAATTTGTCTTTAATTAGTTCATAAACTATCAAAATTTCCAAATGTTTGCTTTCTCAACTTTTCCCCTCCTCTGTTCATTACTGATAACCTATGATTTAAGATGCTTGATCCCAACAGGAAGCTGTATAGGTTGAAGTCAATAGCAATAAGTTCTTTGTTTTCTCATGATTTTAGAGTCTCGTTCAATAACATACTGAATCTCATTTCAGTTAATGCATTTAAGAATAGTGATGAGAAACATTTTTAAAAAACAGCTCTAGACATTTTTCCAAAATTTCCAAAGGTAAGCATAAACAGGAAATTCAAGGACAATTGATCCAATCCTTTATTTATTGTTTTCATCAAGGTTACATACAAGTGAAAAACATATTAGTTCCTGTATTCTTAAATTCAAATCTAGTGATTTAATAGTCATAAATATCATCTGTCCTTCTTTTAGGATATAAATGGTTCATTTTTATTTTTTTATCAGTCCATTGAAACTGAACATCCGGGTAATGATTGTTGTCTATGATGTAAGAGATATGCATTCGAAGTCCATCGGATTGTTCAGTTTCAGTTTCTTCTCTTAAGATCACTTGATCTTTTTGTCATATAATGTGATATTTTTTAATAAGCACTTTAATTCTCTTACCACTGAACGCATAAGACATAAATACTTATAAACAGTACCTGTATAGGGTTCTTGACTATTACGAAGGGCTCTAACAATAAGGATATGATTAAATAGTTTGTTCTGATATTTAAACAGTATATTGAAAATGTGTTATTCAGTGTTTTATACATTTTTTGATGCATTTTTCATTCAAATATTCATTATAATAATGATTTGATTCTTTTCTGAATTTTATATAATATAAGTCCTGTGGATGCTGAAATCCATTTGCTTGATCTGTCATATAAACTGTTATTTCCTTATGAATACCAGTTCCTATTGATGCAGGATGCAATTTTTTTTTATGTTATTCAAACTTGAGTTCTTGAAGTGTTATGATACTAACAGAATATTCACCTTTCTCTTTTTATACTCCTTTTCAATTATATATCAGCAGCTGATCTTAGAAAAAAAGGTTTCGCAAAGTATTGTATTGATCTCTACAATATATTTTGACAGGAGCTAAGAGATCATTATTTGACAAGAGCTACTCAAGAAGTCATATTAGTGGGAGAGGTTTAACATGTTTTAACAACACAAAATTTCCTATGAAAAATACTGCTAACACATCTGGAGTATGATTTAATCGTACTTTAGGGTATTACGTCTAATCGTATTATTGTATACTCTCCTCCTAGTATGTGATTAAAGGTCTGTCATTGCAAGGTTACAGATTATTTCAAATAAAGTAAAAGGATAAGATTGACATCACAATTTTAACTGTGAAATATATAAATGAACTAATATTAAAAAAAACAAAAAAACATACAAGACTAACAAAGGCAAGAGGCACCTTCCAGCACTCAGCAACATATACTTATTTTAAGGTGTTTAATTTGAGACAATCAAGAATTGAACCAAAACTGAAGGCATCTCCAGTTAGGGGTAAACAAGTCTGTTACAATGTATGTTTATGAAAATTAGTTAATGCAAATAGTTTTTGGAAGGTATTGAAGTGTGGATATAATTAAAGCAATAAAAATAAAATAAATATGGGATTTAAATATAATGTTTTTAATGAAAATAAGAAATTACAACTATCAAAACACATTTATTATTAAGATATTGAGAATGAAATAATTTAAGTCATGACCTTACAGATAATACAGTACTTAGTTTTCCTTTAAATTTTAAAAAGAAATAAGATTTGTTGTATTTTGATATCTCTGATAAGCATAAGGTTACGTTTTTGTTTGTTTAACCCAGTCCTTATTTTTAACCTCCTCAAAATGTCCTTAATATGTAATCAGCAGGGTATACTTATGACAAATAGGGCACGAAGTAAAACAAATTATAAATATTCGATTCAGGGGTAATTTGGTAAAATTAGAAAAAAAACTCTTTAGATTTTTTGGTTCCCTATAATTTTTTATTATGATTTTTTTTTTAGACATTTAAAATATTATCAAGGTATACCAGGTGCAGTATGTTTATATACTAAATGGTTTATTTACAGTCTATTTAACAAAATGTATTTGATATGCAAAGTAGTTCGCCGACAGTATGAAAACCTTGATAAAATTTAGCTAGGATTGTGCAAATATGTTTGTGGATTTGGAATATGATTCATAATTCTGGAAAGAGGGAATACACCATGATTTTACTGTGTGAGGTAATGCATTTATAAAAGAAAATTGTTGTTTATAAATTGCTTTTGATTTGTTGAAAAATAAGCAGACTATTTTCTTATTATGTTTTTACAGTGAAAACTGTTGAAATTGAGCTCAGTTTAAATTAAGAAACCTGTCTTTATTGACTACTTGTACTTAGGGATACAAATACATTTTTCAGCGTTTTTGCAGTATAGAGGAAAAATACTTTCTGAAAGCTTCAATCATATTTTGTATAGGCCAATGATGTATGATTTGATAGGTCAGATGTCGGCATGGTAAAATGCATATTTGAGTTGAGTCTAATTTATTTGGCCAAAATCATACTGTAGTTACAACTGAATATTCTTTATTAAGTTAACCTGTGTAAGTTGATCACCTTTCTTATTTAACCAACATTTTGATTTTCTGGAGAGTTTCGTTAAAACAGATTTTACTGTTTGTCACACTTCACAATTTTATTTATTACAACTCTTTTTCCCTTTTCCGTTGACCTAACTTTAAAAAAAAATGTTTTTTCTCAAAAGGCAGGATAAAGGAAACCGTTACAATATTGATACATAATTGTCATCAGTAATGAAATTATGTATTTGTTTATCTTCGACCTCACAGTTGCAAACAAATTTAGCAGGTTTAAACATTTAAATAGGTACCAACCTTCACCTTTTACTAAAGTGTAACATCACAACATAGAAAGACAATATTGCTATTTGTTTGAAGTTCTGGAATAAAATAAAATTGAATATTTATGCAACCTTTTCATTTTGCATCAAGCTTATATTTTGTATATTAAATGATATCATTTAATCAGTCCTGTTACTTAGATTATAAATAATTTTCAGGAGATATTTGTGTGTGGCAGATCTTTATCAGATCAATATAGAAATATTTTGTGGTTAAATATGCTCAAATAAATGTGTGTGCCCTGTGGTTAACCAACATTAATATTTATAACATTATTGAGAAATTAAAAATTGATACCAATTTTCACAAAGATAACAACAAACCATAATGACAACCACAAAACCACAAGCCATCATCGTTTGTAGTTTTATACTATTTAACCATAATATCCCGACAGTATATAGTAAAGTTGATAAATGAATGAAAGAAGAATGGATTATGGGAGGATAACAGAGTATATTTATATATCCTTGGGATAAGCAAGCAAAATATTTTATACAAGTACAACTACGAATTAAAAAATTCACAAAAAAGTCAGTGGTGGATCCTGAATTTTTCATATTTGGGGAGCCATTGACTGCTTAAGAGGGGGCCCGCTCCAGTCACACTTCAGTGATTCCTTATTATAAGTAACCAATTTTTTCCCAAAAAGGGGGGGGGGCCCTAAATATGCCTCTGACAGTTTTCCCTAATCTATGAAAATTGCTACCCACAAAATAAATGAATTCACAGTATATTTGAAAGTTAAGTAGGAATTGAAAAATAAGTACTTATAATAGACTTTGAACAAAGTACTTAAACATGCAGGAAATGATTGTAAATGTTTTCTCATTGCATGTGAACAACTGTTATTGATGATTTGACTAAGTATGGCTCTCCTAGACTGATAAAATTACCGACCAAATGAACAATTTGGTTTGATGAAAATAGGTAAGAATTTGGAAAGAATTGTAATAGTTTGAGAAAAACATTTACAATCAAGTCACAGTTTAGCTTTGAAAAAAAGGAATAAAAAAAGAACCTAGTGTTAGATTGAGCAAGATACTGTGGTATTTTGCCAAGTGTGAAACAATTTGAAATAAATTAATTTTAACAAAGTTGTATTATAACATCAAGTTTGAAGATAACCTGGTTGATTTAGAGTTGACCTTTTGTCTATTATTGTTTCTTGAGTTGTAGACCATAATTAGTTTCATTGTTTTATCTATGAGATTAACAATTTGCAAAGACATGATAAAAATAACCGAAGAAATTTAAAATCAAGTACTATTTTAACTAGGTCGTGTAATCCCATGTTATTTTGTTAGTATGCAGAGACTTTAAATGTACTATAATGTACCTGTTGACTTTTGAATAGTACACGAATGTAGGGCAGGCATACTAGAAAAATACATTTGGGAAGGGAATAATGTGATTCATCAAGTTGGAATTTGGGAATATACCATATTTTTTTTGTATGAGGTAATGCATTTATAAATGAAAATTTCTACTTTTGAGCTGAACTTTTGACTCATGGAAATAACCAGAAACTGTGTTCAAATAGTGAAGGTCATGATGTCACTGTCCAAAATTTTCAAGCTTTCACTGACTCACAGATTTTGTGTCAGTTGGCAAAACATGTAAATCTGAATTTTGCTAAGTCATTATGTATGTTGGCTTTGAGTTATAGAGTACATGTTCAGTTCTTTTAACGTTTTTTATACTTATTACATACACGAAGAAATTTTTAATGATGAATAAAACATAATGCATATATTTCAGTTATGGTAGCTGTTGACATTTTTTCTTAACAGTTAGAACATAGCATTCTGTTCATCATTTTGTTTATCATTACTAATACCAGATTCTACAGCATCCGCTAGGAAGTTGATGGTGTAAGCTTACTTTTTAAAAGCTTTATATTTTAGAAAGTGGGAGACCTGGATGCTTCATACTTTGTATATATGTGCCTCATGTTACGAAGTTTCCTTTAAACACATGTCCAATGTCCTCGTCCTCATTTTCATGGTTCACAGTGACTACCTAAAAAAAATTTAACATTTTTTGGAATGTTAAATTCTCTCTTATCATAAGTAATAGGATAACTATATATGGTATGTGTGTATCTTGCAAGGTCCTTATGCCTGTCCTTCAGTTTTCACTTGACCTTGACCTCATTTCATAGATCAGTGACAAGGCTAAGTTTTGGTAGTCAAGTCCATATTTCAGATACTATAATCAATAGGTCTAGTATATTCAGTGAATGGAAGGACTGTAAGATGAACATATCCAACTGACAGGTGTCATCTGACCTTGATCTCATTTTTATGGTTCAGTGGTTATAGTTATGTTTTTGTGTTTGGTCTTTTTTTATTATACTGCATGCAAGAGGTCTTCTATATTTGGTTTATGGAATGATTGTAATGTTTATTTGTCTAGCTGTTATTTGACCTTGACCTCATTTTCATGGTTCAGTGGTCAAAGTTAAGTTTTTGAGTTTTTGTCTTTTTTATGCCCCATTTATGGGCATTATATGTTCTGGTCTGTTCGTCCATTAATCCTTTCTGTTCTTTTGTCCCGCTTCAGGTTAAAGTCAACTTGAAACTTTGTACACATGTTCCCTATGATATGATCTTTCTAATTTTAATGCCAAATTAGAGATTTTCTCCCATTTTCAAGGTCCAATGAACATAGAAATTGATAATGCGGATGGGGCATCCATGAACTGGGGACACATTCTTGTTTTCTAATACTTTATGCACAAGGTCAACTTTATTTGGTGTATGGAAATATTTTATGATCTATATGTCAGTCATGAGGTTTTATTTGACCGTGACCTCATTTTTACGGATCATTACTCAGTGTTAAGTTTTTGTGTTTTTGTCTGTTTTTTCTTAAACTATAAGCAATAGGTCAACTATATTTGTTGTATGGATAAATTGTTAGCTGTACATGTCTGCCTGGCATGGATTATTTAGTTTTCTTGGTCAATGCTAAGTTTATGTGATAGGTGTAATAAAGCTTTATATTTAGGACTATTTTATAGTATCAATGATTAGTAAAAAAGGCTAAACAATTCAGCGTGTGCACTCTTGTAAAGATCATAAAGACAGTAATAACTCAAAATAACCTTTACAATCAAATATGTGTTGAAAAGGAGTCATCATCAAGTCATTGCATTTTTACCATGATATCCTTATAATACTAGCACCACTGTATGAATAATGTGTCATCCATTGTACTCAGAAACTGTTAAAAATGCTATTCCTTAACATATAGTCATTGGCTAAAGAAATTCTTGTGATAAGCCTGCTTAGTTTTTAAAGGTTTATATTTTGTGGTAAGCATGCTGATGTGAACTTATGTACCCTGTGGTTAACCAAATATGAGGGATACATCAAGATAAAAATTGAAATTAATTTACTTGTGAAACTGCCACTGTTTAAATCTTTTAAAACATGAAGGTAAAATAATTAAAACCACTACAATAACAATAAAATTTTATTCCGCAGGTTTGAAAATATTTAATGGTTAATATATATTCTTTTTTTGCAAAGTGTTAGCATACTTTAAGATTATGTACTTTGCAAGTACTTTGCAAATATTGATCAGTAAATTTTCGTTACTTTCTGTAGGATATGTCATTTAATAGTATGAATAGTTTATAATCATAAGATCAAATAAAGATTAAATGCTTAAGAAATTGAAATGCAATCTGAGATTTGTTGACTTTCATAGGTGTAACTTAAAATATTTAAAGGAAGAAAAATAATACGTAAATCTTAATATGAAATTTCATTAAAGGTTCTTGTTGCCTTGAAATAAAACTCATTTAATATCACACTGAGTTAAGCTGAACTGTTTTTAAAGCTACAATAGGCACTTATGTAAAGATTGAAAATCATTCAAAAAATGAAAAAGTTCAATTTAATTCCATGTTGTTGGAAGATTTAGTTCAACCACATCTGTTTAATGTTGATTTACTAGGTTTATATTTGTCTGAAAACAAGGGTGATGTTTCTTAATTATTGCATGTTTTTAGCTTTTTATATCATTAAGTTTTTATATGTTTTTCATTAGCCTCTGAAAACTAACATCCAATTTTGAAATGGGAAAGGTATTCATTTAAACACAAGTTGAATGCTATGTTCTTTCATTTTAAGCTGGCTTTTTATTGTTTTATTTTATGGCCCCTGTCACTTAGTGATGATACCTATCCTACTGTCATTTTTTTGAACTTTATAACTGAAACTAAATATTTACTAACTTGATCCTTAGTTCACATGGTAAGCAGTTCCTGCTACACTGGAAGCTGTTGTTATATCGGTCCTGTCAAAGTGTCGCATTCAGTGATGTTTAAATCATTGAAAATAGGACTGGATTATGGTTATAAAAAATGAAACATATTCTTGTTCTCCATTACATATCACCCAAATCAAGATTGCCTCTGTAAAACTTTCAAAGGGATATCTTCAGCTTTTCAGATTGAAACCCTTGGTTATATAGCATCTTTGTGAGCAATATGAACCTTTGATAAGCAAATTATGATGGGGGTGGGGAGAACGAAATCTCTGGAATTTCAAATTTCAACTGAAGCATCTTGTTTTTCTATTGAATCCTGTTGTAAGTGTATATTCTGCTCTTTTGGAAAGGAAAACAATGTGATGATGACAATTATGATGACAATTATGATATTTTATATATTTCACCTTCTGGTATCATAAGGTAACAAAATAGAAATTTAGCCACATCAATTAAGGATCTTTATCAATATCATAAAAACATGATGTGGTATTATTGCCAATGAGACAACTCTCCACAATTATAGGTCACCATACAGCCTTCAACATTGAGAAATTTATGTAGAAAATAATGAAAGAAATACAAATTCAACACTTTTTTAATAAAAATTTAATAATATATAAATAGACATGTATATTTACAAAAATGCATGGCAAAATGAGCAGTTAATAAATAGGCCATTTTATAGTCAAATAACTTAATAAGATGAACACACATATGAATGAGATGGTCATGTAATAAACTTCATGATATTGGTGATGGCAGTACATTAACATAATACAAAACAAGAAGACCTATCAACATTTGTCATAGCAATCAAAATGATATAAGACTAGGAACTGATTTTCGTTTGTCCTTGAGATTTCACAGAGACTTTTTCATACAGTCTATCAACTATCTTACAAATTCTACAACCTTTTAACATCTTGCTTGAGTCCTATGAAAAGTATATTGGCATTTTTATCACAGGAAGTCACAATTATGTTCATGATAAGCACAGGTAAACCTGTTTGTTATATAATACTTGGAGTTATTTGAAACCAAGTGTAAAGAAGAATGTACTTTCATAGGAAACAAAAATTCAATACCTTGACCTAATATGAGATGTCATTAAAACCTGTCTCTTCCTTTCAGTTCAGGTTTTGTATATTCAATAGATATTTTGAACCCAGCCACTGTTTCCAAGGCAAATGTATTTGTGTCCTTTGCACACTTAGCCCTTTTGCGAATGTAATTGCTTGCTGTTTTGCTCCATGGAATAATTAGGTTACTGTCACCTAATCTCAGAAGTTTGCTATAGTCATCCAGGTCTGTTAGAAGGATAATTGATCTTGTGTTCAGTTGACATGTGCAAGGTACTTGGAATTGAATCTTTAGTTTTTTAAAGGTTTTCTGAGAGAGCAAATCTTTACGTATAAAACCATCCACTGTCGTTGTGTTACCAGCCATTGATGTGTTTAATTTAGCAATCTTCAGGACTGAAAGTAAAATTTAATTAAAATATTTTCTACTATCAAAATAATTTAAGTTGATATGTTTTGATTCTAAAGCAACTATTTTTTTTTTTTTTTTTTAAATATATATTACTTTTTGTTAGCCAAGCTTTAAAAATGATAAGATAAAAATGATTAATATTTTTTGTAAAATATTTAGAAAAAGACATTCTTCTTCAGACATTCTGTTTGTGGTCCCTTTCAATATGTCAAATCTTTTCAAGTCGTTTGTGTACTTTTACAGAAACTTAATTTTTTTTTGCATTCAAAGGCAGTATTCAACATGTTCAAAATCACAATAATAGTTTAAAAAATAATCCTAAGCATTTTTCTATCAAATCTATAGACTTACCAAATTGTTTACATAGATTAGTAGCGGACTCCAGAAACTCTTTGACATTCTGGATGGTATGTAAGTTACAGTAGGAACATATTCCATAGTCCCTATGCTTAGGCAGTGTTTGATGGATCACATCTATGCTATTTTGATGACAGCTGTTAATATAAATGAGCAACATTCAGTGTCAGTGTCTAATTTTACATTTTGTTTGACAATAAAACACATGCCAACATCCAAATTACAATTCAAAAGGATTAAATGTATCAAAATATTTTCAGTGCATATACTGTCAGAATGATAGTTGTCTTATTGGCACTCATACTAAATCATCTTATTTCTATCAAATCTAAGTTTAAAGAAATTTTATTTGTAAGCATCTAATCCTACTTTTTTAAATTGTTTTGACTTGAAAGTAAGCTTACCCAAAATGTAAATCTTTTCTGGGATATAAATAAATTTTAGTTGACTTTAATAAAGTGAAAACTTTTAAATTCATACTACATCAGATGGAGTTATTTCCAAGTATATGAATGTTCACCTTAGTTATGTGCTGTTGTGGAACAATAGCTTTAGTATTTATTCTTTATATACTGTTGATTCATTTATTTTAGTGGGTACCAATTTTCGTTGTTTGAGGAAAACTTGCATATTTGCAGTACTTTAATTTCATGGATTCCTTATAAAACTTATAGATCATTGAAGAATTAAATTTGTGTTCCCTTGTACCTATGAAATTCGCGAAAATTAGTATTCAATGAATATTAATATATCCACAGTATTGGTGCATTCTGTGATGGAACATTATGAGTGAAACTGCAAAGGCAGATCCAGTCATTATCAAAAGGGGGTGGGGGTCCTAATTCAGGATAAGGGGGGGGGGGGGTTCCAACCATATGTCCCTATTCAAATGCATTTATCATAAAAAAAAACTGGACTCCCAACCCCTGGAACCCTACCTCTGGTTCTGCCAACGAACTAGGAGCCCTATTAAGATGCATTATTAACTTACCTCTCTTTGTTTGTTTTACGGTAAATTGTGTTGTCACAACAGATTTTTGTAGTCTTGTTATAACTTTTGATTCCACAGCAATCTCTTCCTTCATCTAATCCCATCTTATCCAAAACTCCTCCACAGCATAGGTCTGAGGTCTCATTATAAGGATGGTTACCACACATAACAGTTTTATTAATAATACCACCTAGCTGGCATCTATGTGTAATACTTGAAAAGGACTGACTTTTTTCGATGTCAGAAGGAACACAGCAAGTGTCATGATATTCAACAGATTTTGTAATTATTTTGAATGTTTCTCCACTGAATTTGTTTTTTGTGCAGCAAACATTGTCATGGCTGTCGTAACTGATTTTTCCACAGCATTTGTATTCAGTGGATTTAACAATAATGTCACCTCCTGTTAAAAAATAAATAATATAAAAGCACATCTGTATGCTTAATATTTAGATTATGTATTCCTTATTACAAACTGTACAGAAACCTGAGAGACATTTTAGACTATCCACACTGCATTGCATAGGAATGAGGGGAAGATCTCTATACAGTTATCTGCTCGCATGCAATACATACTGTTAGTTCAGAAATTATTGCATGCATTTATTATTGTGATTTTGTCATTTTAAACTCAAATGTGATTTTAATTTTTATGACTTTGAGAAAAATCCTGTTGAATTCATATAAAAATGCGAGTTTAAATTATTGCGTTTACAACTCTGTCCCATTTTTCTCTCAATATTAAAAACCTCACAAAAATATCTTAATTTACAGTAATCTGTTTAAGATAAATTATTTTTTGTGAGCTTCCATTTCTTAATACATTAATCACGAAAAGTCTGTCATGTTTAAATTTTGATTTGAGTGAAACTAATTTGCAATAGAAGGTGTAGGTACACAAACTTCTGGTCTTAATCAGTAGAGATGAATGATACACTCTTTCCATTACCATATAAATAATGAATTTTCAAATTCTGTATCAAACTGATTTTTACAGTGCTTATTCAGAACTTACCAGGTTGACAACACTGGTGAGAGGATGTGTTGTATATAACACTCCCACAACATTCTTGGTATTGGCTGTCATACAATCCATTCCCGCAACATTTCTCTGTTGATGATGTAATGTCAACAGGGAGTCCATTACAACATGTCTGACTTTTTGGATTGTAATGGCCTACAATTAATTGGATTTGTACATGTAGAATTAATTGAATAAACTGTACAATCAGACCCTTAATTTTCAAAAGTCGAGTAAAAAAACTCAGAGGTCAAGCCTACAAGTGGTCAGTTAGATGATTAAAAATATTTTTGCTTTCCAATATACATATTCATGCTCCAACAAGTTCTGATTAAAATATTTATCAAGAAATGTTACAGTTACAGTTAAAAAAAGAGATGATTTAAGTCTGCAGTATTTGTAGCTTGTCAGCAATTAGAGGTTGTGAGTCTTAACCCTGTAGGTGAATTAATCTCTGCTCTTTATTTATTTAATTGGATTGCCAGTTTCCTGCCAAAGTTTGATGGGTCTCTCTCTTGTCATTTTTACTTCCTCCAATAAAGTTTTGCTGCCACAAGATAGCTTAGAGTGCTGAGCATGGAGTTACACAACAATCATAGGTGCTGGTACATTTATCCCATGGTTTCCAACATTCTTCTTTAAAGCTATTCAGGAATACAGATCTTAAATACAATTTATAGAACATTATAAAAAGTACCTTTTTCACAGCACTCAGCATCATGCGGTATGGTCAAACTGCCACCACAACATTTTTCTTCGACTTTATTATACAACTTTGTGCCACAACATATATACTGCTCATCACTGTCGCTGACATTATGTAAGGTACCAGTGCAACATTTCTGTTTCAATTTGTCATACTTGGTGTTCTTACAAAAGGATGTTGAAAAGGGTAAGACAATGCTTTTCTTTGAGTCTTTACAATAATGTGTTGTTTTGTTGTAATATTCAACCCCACAACATTTCATGCGAATTCCTATGCTGTGTGGCCTTTTATTACTATTTCTATCCCTGCAGCAAATTGTTGTTTTTGGGTCAATAGGTGACAAACCACAGCAACTATTGATTCCTGGATATAGAAATAAAATAAAAACACTTTTAACACTAATTTGAATTAGCTGTGCAATGAAAAAATAATCCTCTAATAGGGTGAAAAAAATAAATAGCTTTTATTTTTGATAGAAATCAATAGATTGATCTTTTAACAAGGGCATCATATTTGTGAGAAAAAAAATAAGACCATCCCCTGTGAATTTTTGTAATACTACTTAAATGTTTTTCATTCAATATGATTAACCTTGAGTATAATTTTATTATTCTATAAGGTCATAAGATTAACATTAAGTTATCCCATTACCGTTTAGTTTGTCATACAAGGTGCTGTTACAGCAGACTTTTTCTGACTTTAGGTAATGCATAGCTCCACAACAGCTTTGTTCTTTGCCATCTTCTGTGAACTTATTGGACACATTTTTACAACATATCTCAGTTTCAAGAATAAATGTCTTTTCTAAAGGTAAAAAATAAAATATAGATTCTATATTATTTAATTTTGTAATCTTGTCTCAGCCTGTAGGTTCAATAGTTGTGTTTTATTGTTGTTATTCATCAATTAGTGCTGTTATACTGATTGTCATATATTGAGTGCCTTTACCAAGTTTGGCAATCTATACTATGTGTTATTTTGAAGTATAGTTGTCTTTTTTCTTGGCGGAATCTTTAGTTGGTGGGGTCTGTTGAACGTTCTCAATTTGTTTGGTGTTTCATGTGATCTTTTTTAATGTATACTAGAACACACCCGTGATACCGTGGGTCCGTGACTGAATTAAAGTATATAACTATGCGCAAGACTTATTTTTGTATTAGTATTGTCATCTGATAAAGTCATGCCGCCGGTTATAAGATAGTTAACAATTTGACAATTTAGTAGTGTCAACCCTGTGATTATGACCCGTGTATATAGCATATCCTGAATACACCGTTTGGTGGTGCGCCTGCCAAATGCGGAACGTACAGATAAGGTAATAGGTAACAGATGAATATACTATTGGTATCGGTATCGGAATCCACCCGGAACTTCTTAATTATTGGCAATATTAATTATGTGGAAAACAAAAGGGCCTGGAGTGGTGTAATTTTTAATCTACACCTTTGTACTATATTAGTTATATATAAAGTCGAATTCTTTGATTCGTCGTTTTTACGTGATGACGGCTGACAAATTGGACCTCGTAATTTTAGTATTATAGATATGTGACAATAAGAAAAGAAAAAACGAAACAAAACTGAACAATATTCTCCACAGAAGTTTTTTTTAAGTTGTTTAAATTAGATATTATCTCTTAAAAAACTGACATAGCATTCAAGAGTATGAATAATTAGAAAATAAAAGTGTCTAATCAAAAAAGACCAGCATAGTGTTGGTACAAGTACCAAAACATATTATTCTGACGGATTAGGCCTTTTTTTCTATGTTCCCTTTATTGTATGAAAGTTTTGGTCAATTAGATTTTTACATGATACACAGTGTGTATAATTTTTTTCAAGACATATTGCTGAATCATAAATATTTTGTTTACATGCAAATTGTCACAATAATAATATAGGAGACCTTGAACTTTTCCAAAAATTGTGCTGTGATCTTCCTGTTTACGTAACAGGAAAAACTTATACATGTGTAAAGACAATATCCAATCAGTTTCATAAGTAAAATCCTCACAAAACTTACCAGTGCAGCAATCTAACTTCTGTCCACGTCCATTGAATTTGAGTACTACTCCAAAATCACAGCACAGTTGTGATTCTGGATCATATTCTTTCATTGAAGACCGGCATCTCTCCGCTAAAACTTCCCCAATCACTAATGTTAACACTGAAAATTATATAATAAAATAACAATGTTAGCACAGGAAGTTTGGTTTATTTTTATCTCTGATGTGGTATGATTGCCAATGAGACAACTCTCCAAAAGAGACCAAAATGACACGGAAATTAATTGTATGTCTGCTTCCTATACTTTTAAGGGATTTAAAAGAAGTTGTGAATGTTTTATCTTAATTTGTCTTGTTTTTTGCTTCAACAAACAGATAATAAGATAAATTTCTATTGATCAGAATTGCTTGATTCTTATTTTTGCTCTTGAGATCTCCCTCAGGTTAAAGTTTGGTTTCTTTAATTATATATATAGTTTACTAATAAATATTGTTTTACTATATACTGTGACTTTCAACTCATTTGAATATGTATTAAAGGAGATGTGGTGAACATATCACTCAGATTGACGCTAACTCCAAGTAAAAAAAGGAGAAAAAAAATCGGAATTAAAATTAAAAAAAAAAAAAAAACATCAACTTACTGTGGACTTAATTGTTAGGTGTAAGTTTTTTTGTTAGATTTCTCTGTCTGTTTCAAGTTGAAGTTATAAAGTAAACCTCAGAAATAAAGAAATTAAGTGAATCCCAAGGTAAAAAACATTTTAAATAAACCAATAAATATGAACATTAGTTTATGAACCATAAAGAGACAGCAACACAACAACAACATTCTTAATCACCCCAATTATAACAAGTTATGATTGATTAACTTTTGTGTGGCAACCTCTAAGTAAACTTGAAACAACATCAGTTGTGTGGGATTTCAAAAGTTTACCTGACAGTTTGACACCCTGTAAGTCCAGTGTTTTAACAATTTATAAAAAAAGATTGGCCTGTATTTTCATTTGTTGTGTTATTTAGTTGCTGTCAAATATTAGAATATCCAACATCTCATGTCATTTATAACAAAATACTGAAGATCTTATATGATGACTCCCACTCAGTGGTGGATCCAGAAATTTTCATAAGTGGGGGCCCACTGACTGACCTAAGAGGGGCCCCCTCCAGTCACGCTTCAATGATATCCTATATAAGCAACAATTTTTTTTCCCAAAGGGGGGGGGGGCCCTGCCCCCCTAAATCTGCCTCTATCAGTCACTAATAAAACAACAACTGTCAAGTTAATTCTGCAGAGGCCCTTTATGTGTTTATGTATAAAGGAAATATTCATTTGAATTGAATTAAAAGTTTAATCTGATATACCAATACATGTACTAGATCAAATTTTCACTTACATAGGAAGCATGTCCTTCACATAAATAAGTTTTTGATCATTTGAAAGATATAAAAAATTGTTTATAACATTTTCAATATCAAAAATTAAAAAGAGTTTTCAAAAAATATTAAGGACATCTTCACATGGTGGAATACATGTAATGTAAATTGATCAGAACCATAAGTTTATGTCAGATTTCTATAGCTCCTTACCCAAAAATAGATGATAAATATTCATTTTGGTGTTGCTCATGTTGATCGAATAGATTAACTGTTCTCCAGAGATCGAAGGTGATAATGATAATTTCATTCCGGGTATCTTTTATTTAAATCAGATTTGAAAATCCATAATGCTAGAAAAAAAAAGAACTTTTCACAGAATACAGATTTATAAAAAATTTAATGTTAAAAATATTGAATTTAAAAAATTGGGATATTGAGAAGTCGAGAACTAATTATAGGATAATTTTTTTCACATCTTGAAAAAGTTATCCCTTTGTTTTGATTTGACGACAATAGTTATACAATAAATTTGAATATTAATTATAGCTATAAGAAATACTGAAATTAGATATTATATTGGTGATACCCAGGCTGTAATGTTTATGAAAATTTTAAAAACTGGTGTATTTTGAACATAGTTTCAATAAAAATATATATTGATCAAATTGGATTGCACCATATAACGCAATTATAATTAGTCTTTTTTTTTGGTTATTTTCAAAAAGAATTATCTCTAAGATAACAAGATAAGATTAAAGAGTATGAATGTCCTATTAAATCATGTAAAACTTATACTATGTATAGCAATGGTATTGATTATTTACTTTACAAGGGTAACTTTTGAATAAAAAATAACCAATAATACCTTTGAGTGTACCACTAATCAAGTGTGTCTGAGGTGTATTTGTGTTAGGTATAGTATAAAAATGTCAGGTGGGTCGCTAGAGAGAAGTAACTACCCAACCCCCTATTAAGTGTAATCGAGTGCTCCTACAGTTTGCAACCCATTTCCCTAAAAAATTCAAAGAAAGATTTAACACAAATTGAAGTTGAGCTTCTCCTGCTATAATTTTTTTGGGTGGGCGGGGGGGGGTTGGGGGGGGGGGATTATTTTCATATTTTCAGACTTTTGTTAAGTACCTCATTTCGTTAGCAGAAATAAATATTGGTACTTTTTTTTTTTTTTATCAGTTTCAAGTTTTCAACCCAGGTCTTTGAAATGGACACATGGTACAAATATGAAGTTGTGAATATGCTTCAACAGCATTTATTAAGCAACTTTTCCCATTTGTTTCAGTAATATGTTCTTATGAAGTGCAAATTTTTCAACCCAAATGTTTTCTTAGTAGTGGTCTTTGATGTGTCATACTAAATTGATGTCTCTGCAGATAAAGGAAAAGTGTCCTTCAAATTAATACATATTTAAAGTTTCTAATGTGTAATTAAGGCATTATATTTCATAAAAAATAAAATGTAACAAAATTATTTATAAGGAACATGTTTGATTCCTTGTGAATATAAAGGAATTTGATGTGACTGTCATACAAGTGAGAGGTTTAGCGCTATATTCTAAATTTGAAAATGCCTATACCAAGTCAGGAATATGACAGTAGTTGTCCGTTCATTTGATGTGTCTTGTCATTTGATTTAGCCATTTGATTTGAATTTTCATCGGAGTTCAGTATTCTTGTGATTCTATTTTTTTTGTAGTAGCTAAAATCAAATCAATTTAAACTAATGTTTTTTTTTTTTATAGGATTTACTATTTCCTTACCCAGCAGTGATGCAGTGATCTTCATTGTGATAGTTTGTGTTTGATAATATTTTTCACTGACCATGTAGACGCTTATATTCATTTATTTTTAGGATATTCCTATTTTTTATGACAGAAATTCCTTTGGATAATGTCCAGAAAAAATCACCCGTCGACTACAGTGTTAATAATTAAAGTTCATTGATGAACCATTAATTGGAGCAGAGAACTAATTGTATGTTTTTAAATAAAAATGTTCTACCTTATTATCAATGATAATAAATCAGCAATAATTAGATTATGATTTAATAAGATAGGTTATTTATATGGTAATTTTTTTTTGCAAAAAACAAAAAAGATTGTTTCCCTATCTTGTTTAAATGGGAATGTTTGTTTTAAATGTGGATCCACCATAAATCACAAGTTAAGCTTAGTATATAGACTAAGGAGCAGGCAATATTTGAGTATAAGACGCAATTTTGAAAAGACATAAAATTTACAACAACCCAATTTAAAAAAAAGCAACAATAAAACCTTCTGACACAGTATCTTACTTGGGAGAGGCACATACAAATTTGACTGGGTTAAGAATTTCTATTGATTTCAACCCTCCCCCTGTTGCAACAACATCTGACACAGTTCCTAACAGGCACACAATTTAAATATGGCTGGGTAAAAACTAACAAAACTATATTTTTGTGTGCTTTACAAAAGATTTTATTCTAGGTCATATAATATTAAGGTAAATGAACTAAAATGGTCCTTCTAATAGATTTTGGTTTCAAGTTTCTACTTTATCACATAGCATTTGATGTAAATTCACATTGCGATAAGACGTGGCACGGTACTTGTCTATCCCAAATTCATGCATTTGGTTTTGATGTCATATTTGTTATTCTTGTGGGATTTTGTCTGATGTTCGGTCCGTTTCTGTGTGTGTTACATTTTAGTGTTATGTCGTTGTTCTCCTCTTATATATAATGCGTTTCCATCGGTTTTAGTTTGTTACCTCGACTATGTTTTTTGTCCATGGATTTATGAGTTTTGAACAGCTGTATACTACTGTTGACTTTATTGTTCTTTTATCTATTGAAGGTGTAACTTCTAAATGTCTTTTGTGCTTTTTTTCTATTATTCAGTTGAAATATTTCCCACATCTCCATTCATTCTTAATAAAGGAATAAACAAAGATGGTAGGTATGCATTAGTTAGGAAATTTTTTGAAAAATTGTTTTTATTTTTTCAACAATTTCAATCAAATTATTCTGTTCAAAATTTGACACTACATGTATAAGGTATGAGTAAGGATTTAGAATGCATACATTTTTTTGTCCTCGGTTTGAAAGAAACATCCGCCCCCCTCCCCCCATCAATTTGGGAATCAGAATACAAAGGATAAAGTATAGAATTTATGGATGTATGTATTTAAGATGTTATTGTGGATTCATTAATTTTACTCATTTTAATGTCCTACATCTTAAAATTTAATGATTCATCGAATAGTAATAATATTTTAGATATGAAGATTTGACTTGTCGAAAGTGTATACTCTTCCTGTTTCGTATGATGACTTCCTAATTTCGTATTACACAATGATTTCTAATTATGCAATATAACTGCGGTTTAATGAAACATGTATCGAAACCGTGAATAACCTTTTTTTGAACTATTGAATACTGAATGCTGAAGCACACGCTATCACTGATTAGTATTCCTAACTTTTCTTATATGACAATTGTTTAACGCTCCTGCAGTTAGAGTCATACACTAATATACCATTTTAACATTTCTGACTTTAAAATATGCAGTAATTAGAGGGTTCTATAAGGTATATATAAGGGTGCACTGCTGTTTCCCTTGACCCAGTAGATGTAACCATTCACCTTTACATGTGCTAGTAGAATAGTTCTTTGGCATACTAGTTGTTAAAGAGGGGACTTTCTGCTTCATATTCTATAGACACTGGAGTGTATACAGCAGAGCTCCGCTTAACTAAAGCTGGCTACATTTCCCTTCTTTATCATTTTTTTTTCAATTTTGCCCCTTAAATAATTGGGAGAGATCCGTTTGCGCCAAAAATGCGTCCTTTTGCGCCACAACATTTTTTTTCAAATGCTACGTTTGCGCCACATGTTTTAAAATTACATGGTATCATTTGCGCCAAAAGTAAAACATACGATTGCGCCAACTAGGAAAAATAATACTTCGGGAATCCTAATCCTTTATTCAAATTTGGTATCAGCCGTTTTCACGGCAAATGTTTCCTTTTTTGAAACATATCTTCTTCTTACTGCTGCTTCGTGTAAAAAGTAGATATGTTAATACCAAGTTAAATATGTAGTAGCTTGTAAAGTCACATAATTGTAAAAAAACACAAAAATTGAAGGATGAAATGCATAAAACAGTTCATAATAATTCTAATTATTATAAAGCCCATATGCATGGTGGGAACAAATCACTGTATCATGCATCAATATATGTGGCTAAAACATAACCAGCAAAAGTTTCTATTTTCTTCTCTATTGGCATATCTTTATTAAATATTCAGCAATGCAATACGTTTTATTATCTCTCTGTGCATTGCCTGTATAATGCATTGTAAGTCATTTCTCTCCAGATGCTCATCTTCATTGTGAAATATCTCTTATATACTTTTAAGTCAAAAATAAGAATAAATATATATGTTCCAGACCATAATCCATATGAGTATTTGAACCGTACACATACGGTTCTGACTGTATACGTATACTCGTACGGTCCGACCATACGCGTACGGTCCAACCATACGCATACGGACCAGTACGAGCTGACCATACCTGTTATTTTTTTTTATAAAGTTGCATAATTTTCTAAAACAATTGACCTCCCACATTATGTTTACTTCCGATATTTTTGTTAAAGTACACATACGGTTTGGAACATATATAAATTATTGTTAATTATGATAGATATGTGTACAGGTAAATTGGCGCAAATGAGTTCCGAATATTGGCGCAATTGATACATTTGGCATAAAAATAATTGGCGCAAATGATACCCCTGAAAAACAGCAATTGGCGCAAAAGGAGTGCTGCCAAATAATTTGACTGCCATAACTAAGAGATTACCATTATACTGACATATGCAGGGGTAATCTAAATTAATAATAAAGAAATAAAAGAAGGAAATTGTAGTAAGCCTACCCTTGACCTGGAAGATATATAACCACCATCCATTAGCTGTGCTAGTAGATAATTATAAATCAGTTAAAGACAGGTGCATCTAGGAGCTAGTGCAGTGGTTATTTGAAAGAAAATTCATGTTCTACTGAACATTCACTACAAAGGTATGGGACTCATGTGGGAGTTGAAACAAAAAATAATTTTGCTTCTTTGCTGGTGAAAACAAAACATGATAGTATTACCATATTGCACTAGGTTAACTAAAATGACACAAATACAACTACCAGATTAAAAAGATTTATCCTTTTGGTTTGTCATTTTTCTTTTACATCATTGTGTTTGTATCTTATTCATTTTCAGTAATTTTTAAAAAATCTAAGTGTTTAATTGCATTTAGTCTTCTTTTGAAAAGAAAGCCATTATAACTGAAATAGGATGGTAGATATATTTTCTATTACACTACACTCACTTCATGCAAGCAATGGGCTCATAATTTTCATCCAGTTGATCAGTTTGAAGAGCTGAATACAAACTGTTTGAAACTTGTTTGTACAAAAAACAAACTTTTTGGTATAAAAAGGACAAAGTTTTTTTCATCAGTAACTTTAAATTCCCTGGGTCAAATTTAAAATTAAAATAACACATTTAAACATTGATAAGATATTTTTGAAAAGATAATGTGAAATCATTATACATAAAATAAAAGTTATTTTTTTTATGTTAGATTTGATTTCTTACCAAACAGTTTAACATCAGTCTTCATTTTGATTGTTAGCTGTGTGGTCAGTCTGTATATATGTGGTCATAAAATATTATTAAATTGGAATGTCCCATTTATATTTATATCTTTATTTGTATTTAGATCTCCTGAAATTTTTGTACACATGTTTACTAAATACGTCAATAGGCACCTATCCTTTATTTGAAACTTTTCATTGTTGTTTGTTATGATCATGATCAAGTATGAGCATATAAATCGAGTTCATAGTTGTTATTGAAATTCTAAGGTTATCTTAATCCTTGATTTTGTAACGTTAGTATAACAAAAATAGTTATTAACTTTCTATTTTAAGTAAGAAGTTAATCTGGAAATAGTTTCTCTATCTAAAATATAATAAACAAAATGTTTCAAATATGGGTACCTATGTACCAATGCAAATAAGGAAAAATACTTTTACAATAGTAAGATAAATATAAAGGAGGATAAAATGAACATGATGAAGGTATATAGTTTGTCTTGTTTTATCAACAATTTTCAATGACCATCTTTTATAAAATTTAGTTCTGCAATTTATTATAAACACTGCTTTTAATAGGACAATTATTTAATAATTAATAACATATTTTTTACCTTTATGATATCCATCCATATGAAAGGTTTCAGACAGGCATATATTCTGTCCCAAATCCAGAGCCTGTAATTCAGTGATAATCAATGGTGTATCTAGAAAGTCGGGGCTCACTGACTGCCTAAAAGGGGGCCCACTCCCGTCATGCTCCAGTGATTCCCTTTATAATCAACCATTTGTTTTCTCAAAAAGGGGGAGGCAGGCCTGTACTGTGACCTGTAGTTGTTGATTTCTGTATCATTTGGTCACTCATGGAGAGTTGTCTCATTGAAAATCATACCACATCTTTTTTTTTAATTTATTAGTGTTAAATTACTAATCATAAGGCTATAATTTTTTTTTCTGTTTTAGGATATATGCTCAAAAGTCATTCCAAATAATCGAAACCTTCCACCAGAATTCCAACTGTAGTGGATGTAATCAATTATAGGCAATATAGCTGCCTTCAACAAATCTCAACCCTATATAAATGTTTTGGTGCTTAAAAAATCTTTGGTATACACTCAAGTTTGCAAAGAGTTCATCTTGAACAGAAGAGTCTTTTCATTTTTCCCAGGGTCAATAAAAAAAAATTTGATAAGATAAGTTTTGAAAAGATAATGTGGAATCATTATATAACATAATTAAAGTTTTTGTCTTGTTAGATTTGTGTATATTCTTACCCAACAGTTTAAATACAGTCTTCATTAACAGTGTGACTATGGTCTTCATTTGCTTGATTGTCATATGTGTGGTCAGTCTGTAGAAATGTGGTTTTTATTATATCAAATTGGGATGTCCCATGAATATATTAAATACTCTTTATATATCCTGTATACATATACAAACTTATATAAATAACATTTTACATATACATATATAAAGTAGATACAGTTCCCCAATCCTTTATTTGAGAATTTTCGCTTTTGTTTTCTATCATAATCAAGTAAGTGCGCTTTAAAAAACCAAAGGTCATTGAACTGTGTAATACCTTATATGGTTTGTATATTTGTCACCAAAAAAATCTTTGATAGATTAACTTAACTTAAAGAAGATATTTAAAAAAAAATATGTTTATGCTTTGTTACATTGTGAAATAAAGGTAATCATATAATAAACAAATAACAAAGTGTTTTTTTATATCAGTTCTTGTGTACCCAAAAAGCTATGAATGAAAAAAAAACTAGTAGTTTAAATTTTTAGCATATAAAATTATGATATATATTAAATGAAGGTATCCTGATTTCATCTTGTGTTATCAACAAATAGCAATATAAACTTTCTATAAGTTTTATCCTATGATATACATTTTATCATAATGCTTTTTTTAGATAAAGTGAACTGACACCCTGCATGAGGTAGTCAAGCTGGGGTGGCTACTTAAGTATATTTGATTTTTGTCTTTCCATATTTAAATACAATTATACAAATCAAAGACAGCAAAACCCATGTTAATACTGCATAACGCTTTTCATACAGAGACAAGTAAATATTTAAAAAGCTTTATTTATCCTATACTTGAAGTATAATAATCATGCAGTTATTGATTTTCTTGATTTAATTATTTGATATTTTGTCCTTATATCATGATTGAGCTTTTTATAACTAATTTTACCCTATTGGCTTTGTTCATAGTTGAAGGACATACAGTGACCTAAAGATCTTTCACTGGCAATCATACAACATCTTTTTAATTTTGTAGGAAATGCTACATGTTATAGTTTTATCAATGGGAATTTAAAAGGGTCTTCTCTTAGTTTTTGGACAAATGTCAAAATTATTATCTTCATAGAGGGGATTTAATTAATGTTTCCCCTGTCACATATATGTTAGCCCTGCCAAGAAAATAGTATTTAAAAGATCATATTTAAA
Source organism: Mytilus trossulus (assembly GCF_036588685.1). Taxonomy (NCBI): domain Eukaryota; kingdom Metazoa; phylum Mollusca; class Bivalvia; order Mytilida; family Mytilidae; genus Mytilus; species Mytilus trossulus. The sequence continues at coordinate 47,126,751 of NC_086375.1, forward strand.
ATTTGATGCTGTACGGTATAACATTTATATGATTCTAATTTGTAAGTTCATCGTGTTATACCTGAACAAAAGTTAAACAAATAACAATAAATAAATTCCCCAGAAAGTGAGCAAAAAATTATATTGAAATGCTTTGGTGCTTATAAACAGAACTTTGGTATACATGTATTTGAAATAACTGTTTACAAACCTTTTTCAAAATACTAAAAAAAAATGTTTCAAAGGAAAATAATATTTTATTTTGCAAAACCTTTGACAATTAAGGATCCTAAATGCTTTTTATCTTTGCTCAATTTTGGATCCTAAATGCTTTTTATCTTTGCTCTTAGTATGGCCTTTCTCTTTTTATGCCCCCTGTAGTGGAGGGGGCACTTATTTGACCCCTGTCTATAGGTACATGTACGTATGTAAGTACGTCCAAAAGTTGGTTTCCATTTTATATACTGAGTTTGACTCAACCAAGTGTTATGAAACTTATACGCAATGCTTATTACCATAAAATACAAATCAAGTGTGAATTTTGGTAGCGTCACTCTAACTGTTCTAGAGTTATGCTCCTTTATAAATGGAAAGATTACAAAAACTTTAGTTTCCTCAACAAAATGTTATGAAGCTTATAAACAATGCTTATTTTCACAAAACAGAGATACGGTTGTGTTTTAATGCACCACTTTAACTAATAATCAAGTAATGTCCCTCTATAAATCGAAAAATTGCTAATTTTTTAGTTTTCATTCATTAACTTAGGTTTTCCCAAACCAAACATTATAAAATCTTTACATAATACTTATTACCACAAAACTCAGATCAAATACAAATTGGGTAACGTAATTTTTATCGTTCTTGAGTTATGTCCCTTTATAGTGTTGAATGAAAGCAGAGGCATCATCTGTCCATGGGTACACATTTTCCATTTATTTTTTTGTTATCTTAATATCACTAATAAGTCCGTAATGTAGTCAAAATGCTTGTTTGGGGTACACAATTTGAACCCAGGTATCCTTGATGGTTTTAATAGTCTAAACTGTTAAAAGAACTTCTCAGGGAAATTCATTTTGAAGCTGAAAGAACGAAGTTAGGAAACTGTAGTTCAGTGAAAATTTATTTTAAAGAACTGAAAGAAACCAATCTTTCGAATCAAGTATTCAACCAACTTGGTGGAAAGTGATTCTTTCAGAGCCCTGGCCTCACGGTCATAAAACTTTCAAGCATGATTTTTGTACTCAGACTCTTAAATCAACCAATCAAATTGCTGGATTTCATGTTTCGAGCATGATTTTTGTGCTCCGAGCACTGCGCAAAGTTTTATGCCTTCAAGGCCAGGCCTCACGGTCATAAAACTTTCGAGCATGATTCTTGTACTCAGACTTGAAAATCAACCAATCAAATTGCTGGATTTCATGTTTCGAGTATGATTTTTGTGCTCCGAGCACTGAGCAAAGTTTTATGCCTTCAAGGCCAGGTCTCATTTCTTTTCTCATTCTTCAAATCATTAATAGGCATTCTTCTCTGAGGAAAACATCATACAAGTAAAATTTAGAAGAAAAATTATTTCACAACCAATAAGCGTTAACATAAGCTCAGCTGTTTGCCTTATTCAAATTTGATTTATTTTGAATAAATATTGTTGAAACTATTAGTGAATCTGTGTTAAAATTATTCTAAGATTTTATAGTGATTTTTAAATACATGTTCATATAACATGTCAACAACAAACAAACAAAAATGTACAGTGTAATACTACCAGTTTCTTACCGAGCACTGAACACATGGTCTTCATTCTTGCCATGTGATTAATATATGGTCAATACTCTCACTGCCCACAGTAATATACCAAATAATATAGTCAGATTGGGACATGACATGGACTGGGAATTTCTGTGTTCCTACTCAAATCACTACCGTGCATGGTATTTCCCAACAAAACAAGGTAACAAAACCATATATTAAAAACAAAAATTTTGGATGAAGTAATCATTAGAATTGTAAGGAATCAATAATTATCATATGAGTTTAACATTTTTAAATATCCCCCCTGAATATAACATGTGTAATTGATATCTTATTTCCTTACTTCTAGATCAGAGAAACAATAGATTATGAACTTAATAGAGAATACATGTATAAAGTGACATATTAAACTAATAGCTGTGATTCAAATTTAAGTACAGGTACATGTATAGGTGAAACAACCAATAATCATGTTGTATTGTGACTTTGATTTAAGTCAATGAAATTTGAGATAAAAGTGCTAAATATATAAAGGCATGTCTCATACTTTATAGTTGTCCTGAAAGTTTTCATTTATCCATCCTTGAAAAAATGGAATTCATTTAAATTTTTGTAAGATTTAATGTCTTGTATTGGATAATTATTGCTTATCTGCTCAGATATGACATTGTATAGCTTACATCACTTTGATATTTGAAGTCCTGATTTGATTTGATAATAATCATATTGCATTCAATAAGAAGGCTCTAGATACATTTTGTTTTGTGTAAAACATCTGGTAGATATACACATTCCAATTTATCGTATAACTGTTGTTTTTTAAAAGACTTTATAACAGTATTTGTATACCTAGGACCTGCTACCTTATGCTGTTACATAATGACACATACTATCTACAAATCTTAATATTCAAAGTATTTTGATATCAGATATATCAGATCTTTTAATAAGTCAACAACTTTTTAAGGGTCAAATACTAACAAGCAACATGCTGGCAACATGTCAAACATGTACAAAATGTATATTGATAGCAGATCTCTGGTTGTCTCTGTTAAGGTGATTCTAAGCTCTTTACAACCCCATCAACTCCTAATTTGACATATTGTGTATAGTCGCCGTCACGTAAAATTGGCACCATGATTTTTGTCTAAATTTTCTTAAATGTCGACCGCGTTTACTCGAGATTATGTTTTTCAATTAGCGGAATAAAAATCCAATCCAAATATATACTACGGTCCTACCTTTTATTGTGTTTGCACTGTATAATCCTGACCTTCACATTTTTCAAGATTGTTTTCATTGTAAAACCGCCATCTTGGTTTCTATGAGGATCCCTTACTACATAACATTCGTTACTCTCCGGTAATATCATTGTCATTGATGATACGAATTCCCGCGCTTTTTACATAAAGATGACGCACAGCTCCGAGAGATACAAGAAAATTGAGAGCACGTGGACTCCACGGCAACACTTCCGGTAATAACAATGTCGGATTCCACCATACAAAATAATCCTGGATTTTGTGAAGGTCAGGATTATACTGTGCAAACACAATAAAAGGTAGGACAGTAGTATACATTTGGATTGGATTTTTATCCCGCTAATTGAAAAACATGATCTCGAGTAAACGCGGTTGATATTTTAGAAAATTTTGACAAATCATGGTGCCAATTTTACTTGACGGCGACTATAGACAGTTGATATGTGTTGGTTGTCAAATGTTTTTTTTAGTTGTTGTGTTGCTGTCTTATCTCCTCTTTAAAACTAATATATATAGTTACATCTTCAGCCTATTGGAAATAGAGGGTTGTTGGGGGTCGTATTTATTTTTTTTGCTCCTCATCTGTCTATCATAATTAAGCACTTTTAAAATTATTATAAGAAGCTTCTTAATAGTATTTCATTGATAATAGTTTGTATTGCTGTCAACATCTATATGCCCTCAAAGATTGGCACCAGCCTCAGATTCCCACAAAGATTGCCATCAGCACCTGATTCCCTCAAGGATTCCAATCAACCCCCAATTCCCACAAAGATTGCCGTCAACACCAGATTCCCTCAAGGATTCCCATCAACCCCCAATTCCCACAAAGATTGCCATCAGCACCTGATTCCCTCAAGGATTCCAATCAACCCCCAATTCCCACAAAGATTGCAGTCAACACCAGATTGCCTCAAGGATTACCATCAACCTCCAATTCCCACAAAGATTGCCGTCAACACCAGATTGCCTCAAGGATTCCAATCAACCCCCAATTCCCACAAAGATTACCGTCAACACTAGATTCCCTCAAGGATTACCATCAAACCCCAATTCCCACAAAGATTGCCGTCAACACCAGATTGCCTCAAGGATTCCAATCAACCCCCAATTCCCACAAAGATTGCCGTCAACACCAGATTGCCTCAAGGATTACCATCAACCTCCAATTCCCACAAAGATTGCCGTCAACACCAGATTCCCTCAAGGATTACCATCAAACCCCCATTCCCACAAAGATTGCCGTCAACACCAGATTCCCTCAAGAGTTACCATCAACCCCCAATTCCCACAAAGATTGCCGTCAACACCAGATTCCCTCAAGGATTATCATCAAACCCCAATTCCCACAAAGATTGCCGTCAACACCAGATTCCCTCAAGGATTACCATCAACCCCCAATTCCCACAAAGATTGCCGTCAACACCAGATTGCCTCAAGGATTACCATCAACCCCCAATTCCTACAAAGATTGCCGTCAACACCAGATTGCCTCAAGGATTACCATCAACCCCCAATTCCCACAAAGATTGCCGTCAACACCAGATTGCCTCAAGGATTACCATCAACCTCCAATTCCCACAAAGATTGCCGTCAACACCAGATTGCCTCAAGGATTACCATCAACCCCCAATTGCCACAAAGATTGCCATCAGCACCTGATTCCCTCAAGGATTCCCATCAACCCCCAATTCCCACAAAGATTGCCGTCAACACCAGATTGCCTCAAGGATTACCATCAACCTCCAATTCCCACAAAGATTACCGTCAACACCAGATTGCCTCAAGGATTACCATCAACCCCCAATTCCCACAAAGATTACCGTCAACACCAGATTGCCTCAAGGATTACCATCAACCTCCAATTCCCACAAAGATTGCCGTCAACACCAGATTCCCTCAAGGATTACCATCAAACCCCCATTCCCACAAAGATTGCCGTCAACACCAGATTTCCTCAAGGATTACCATCAACCCCCAATTGCCATAAAGATTACCATCAACAGCAAATTCCCACAAGGATTCCATCAAGTTTGTCTGTCCATTTATCCAGTCTTGTTAGAGTGAGAACCACTCACTGGTACAATTTTTGGCAGATTTTTATAAAACTTCTAATAATGAAGGATAATATCACCAATCATTTTTTTTACATTGGTGGACGATCGACTTTTTCTTTAAAGAGTTATGCAGCTTGATAGGCATCATTTTCACTCTGGTTGATATTTGTCTCAATGGCAATCAAACCACATCATCTGATTTTCATACTTGTGTGAAATCTCACTTTTAATTATTGTCTTGCATGTTGAACCAAATTATTGAAAGTATATACTTAGTTGTGGTAATATTTAATAAAAGATTTGGCCAATTGATAATATAATTAATATCTTTATCCCTACTTCAAAAGTGTGAATTTGTGAGCTAAGCATAAAAACACAACACTTTGGAACAAAAACAAAAAGTGATAAATCTCTTTCTAGCAATGTAATATTTTGTGTAGGTTGTTTAGGGAATGTGGATACCCTCTCAGTTTCGGAAAATTGCTTTCAGAATTTATTCATCAGTAAAATAAAATATGTCAATGTGACATAATGTCATTCATCCAGTGTTTAAGTGTCATACAAACATATTAAGTGTCATACAAATATATTTTAAAAGAATTAGAAGGTTCTTTCACCATTTAACATAAGAATATATTAAAGTCATTCAGGATGTATCTTAAGTTGATATAAGTTTCATATATTTACATTAATTTAAAGTTCTTTCCTTTTACAGTTAAATGTAATTGTATTTTTGAGTTTACAGGGTCACAATATAAAGCGAGGAATGCAGTTATCCGTTTTGTTTTTTAATTAAATCATTTCTCAAATTATGAAATTACACTTTGATAAATGTGTGTTCTCTGTATTCTCATTATGTTTTAAATGTGCATAATTATGTTATTTTATAACAAGAATGTGTCCATAGTACGCGGATGCCCCACTCACTCGATCATTTTTTATGTTCATTGGCCTAAAATTGGTATAAAAACTCTTATTTGGTATTAAATTTAGAAATATCATATCACAGGGAACATGTGTTCTAAGTTTCAAGTTGTTCAGACTTCAAATTCATCAAAAACTACCTTAACAAAAAACATTAACCTGTAGCGGGACAGACAAAGGAACAAACAGACAGACGAACAAATAGACAAATGGATGTGTGAACAGACGCACAGACCAGAAAACATAATGCCCATCTACTATCGAAGGTGGGGCATAAAAATAAGATGTTGTTTGATTACAAATCAGACAATTAACAACAAAGTACAACATCACTGTTCTGCATTTAAAAGACCTGTGACCTATAAAGATATTGAAAACTGAGAATCAGATTAGTTTAGAAGTGCATAGTTTGCTTGAAAGTAACCTGGTGACTTCAGAACGGCTATACACATGCCCTTGTGACATAATAGGGTAACTCATTGGATCTAATCTTTTCTCTATGGAATTTTTTTCAAGTACGCTACTGAAGATCTGTGAAGATTTGGAGTAAAAGATCAATTTGTAGTTTAAACCCAAGTATTATATTTCATATACTGCACTATCTTTAAATGTTTAAATAACAAAAACCAGTTAACAATATAATTAAGTTAATATAAATAAATTAAACACAAAATAATTCAGTCATAATACATTTAATTTTTAATTTAATATCACCTGTGAGATATTTACAAAATTTATTTTCATTCAAGCTCATACTTCCAGTTCTCGTTTTCTAAAAACTCACTATTGTCATTTCCTTATATTAACGTCATACATATATACATTTGCACCTATATACATTTTGTACAATTACATAACTATAAATATCATGGAACAATTTACAATACATGTATTTACATTTATAGTGTTAAAAGTTCATTGCTCTTGATACGTCACTATGTTATTGCAGAAATTTTCTTATTTTCAAATTTAAAAATCAAATTATGAGAATTCTAACATTGTGTTGGATAACACTGATTATTGAGTCTACTCGAAACAAATAGCAAGTTTATAACCATATTCTATCTTAAAAAAGAATTTACAAATTTAGGAGGTTAAAGAGATATTACTAGAATTAAAAAGTTTCGTTTTTTTGTAATGGTCATTCTGTTTTCATGCAAAATTTGGTCATTTAAAAATCAAAATCAACATATAAAGTTTTTTTGAAACATATTTTCACCAATAACTAAAGGAATGTTCTTTAAGAATAAAGAAACCTTTAACTCTGTTGCCAATAGACTTGCCCTATATGGATACTGCCATTATTTGTTAACATATTGGGGCTATGAGTACTGTATCATAATTCTTTTTACAAAACAGCTTATATTAGGTTGTATGGTGGAAAAATTGGTTAAGATATGTAAAAAATTGAATGTCATGCTCTATTTATTTCTTGGATAAATTCCAACTTGTTAATTATTATACTGAAATATGGATTATTTACATTTAGCAGAAGAATATGGAAGTCAAATTCACTTTTTTATCTAATTATTTTTCTGAATGGATTATTCCATATCTGATTAAATTGACTTTAATTTTTGGGGAATTTTTATATTATTGTGTTATCAAAAGGAGCCTAAACAATTATGAATTTATTTATACCTTTATATTGATTTGCATATAGAAAGGGAATAACATGCATAAAACACAGATATATTTAGTAGAGAAAAAGTCAATAGATATTCCCATCTTCAAAAATTCCTATTAGTATTTATAAAAATACATTAGAAAATCTTTTACACTAACAAACAGGTAGATTTGTTTTGAACACATTTTATAATACTTTTATAAATAAACAATGTAAATTTTACATGAGTTGGCAGTTAATTTATATCATGATGAATGCTGTATTTTAATGCACACGAAAAAACTATACGTTTTGATATGCAATTGATAAATATATCTGATGTTTTAAATGAAAATCATTGAGAATATTTCAAAATATCTTCTTCCTTTATGGTGTAAATTTCCTTATGCAGATATATAAACTTGGAACAAAAGTACTTGATTATAGATCCAGTGGCTGATTCAGGGGGAGGGTTCCAGAGGTTGGAACACACCTTTTTTGGACGATCAATGCATTTAAATGGGGAGATGTAGTTGGAACACACCTTTTAAAATGGCTGGATCCGCCCCTGAGATCACATTTATAACTTTAATAACTTGGTCAACTGCAAAGTGATTTTTACAATCCCATGAATTTATCAAAAAGTTGAAAAATAAATTTAAAGATATTTTAAATACACTAGATAATCAATTTTAAAAGTGAATGAAAATCACTACTACATTTCATCAACTCCATGTACTTAAAACAATATCAATAGAAGTTACACCATCTTCAATCAATCTAAAATGTTGATGTTGATATTGATACGGAAAAAGATAAATTTGTGTTGTGCCTCAAACCTTACAATTTGATGTATGTCAAAAGGTAGAATGATGATATGTACGATATTGGACCATAATGGTGATATATGTATGATATTTGAACATAATGATGATATATGTATGATATTTGAACATAATGATGATACATATGATATTGGACCATAATAAATAATGATGATTGGATTCAGACTAGAGTCACTTGCTACCCAATTTGAGACAGATGACACAATTGTTCTTTCAATTAGATACACAAATAAGTAAAAGCAACCTTTTATGCTCTAAAAACTTTTTATAGAAAATCAAGTGGCAAATATCCCCTTTAGTAATTAAAAAAAACTCGGAAGAAATCTTCATTATTTTTATTGGCATATATTAAATCGACAAACTTCCCATATTGAAATGAGGGAGAGTTGGAGGGGTCCAGATTCCAAAATCCTGGGGTAAAAACAAATTACCCAGAGGTCCCGAATTTAAAAAAAAATCCTGAATGCCCAAAATTTGAAAAAAAAAATCCCAGATCCCAAAAGGGTCAATCCTGAAATCGTGAGCTTAGAAACACCTGATCCCGACGTCCCAAAAAAGGTCACGCCCCTTCTAAAATGCATGTGAAAAGGGAGATTGAAAAAAATGGTTAAAAAAAAGTTTAAAAGCAAATTCGTATTCCTTATTCACTTTTTGTTTTCTCTTTCATAATTTTTTTCTTTGACTTGCTGGTACAACTTATGTTTTTTTTGTTTTTTATTCTTATATCCTTTTTTATCAATCTTTTTGTTTTTTGTTTGTTGTTTTTTGAAATTGGTAGAAGGTAGAATTGACCTCTTATCTTCCCAGCTTTAGTTATTCTCTTAGATACTAATATTGCCTCTTTCTTTCCTTTAAATAGACACCTGCAGTCTTTTTCAAAGACCACGTTTTTGGATTTTTTCCTGTAGTTTATTTCCCATGTTTTTCCTGTCAAGTAACTAATGCTGTAAACTGAAAAGACATAAAATCATGTCAAAATGAATAGAAATCAGTTTTATTTCTAACTGATTGCAAGAAAACTTGACAGTATCATAAAATTCCTAAAAATTTGTAATTTTGATACATACTTTATTGATTGATAGATGACTTTGTCATTCCAAGTTTTAAGGTGCTTTATACATTACTTAAAATTGAGAATGGAAATGGGGAATGTGTCAAAGAGACAACAACCCAACCATAGAAAAAAAACAACAGCAGAAGATCACCAAGAGGTCTTCAAAGTAGCGAGAAATTCCTGCACCCGGAGGCGTCCTTCAGCTGGCCTCTAAACAAATATATACTAGTTCAGTGATAATGAACGCCATACTAATTTCCAAATTGTACACAAGAAACTAAAATTCAAATAATACAAGACAAACAAAGGCCAGAGGCTCCTGACTTGGGACAGGCGCAAAATTTCAGCGGGGTTAAACATGTTTGTGAGATCTCAACCCTCCCCCTATACCTCTAGCCAATGTAGAAAAGTAAAGTATAATTTTTTGGGTACAGAAAATCAACAAATGCACATGATCAACCAATTACACATTTTCTATAAGGTTGTATGCAAATATTGGCAAAACTTAAAATTCTCAATCCACAAAAAATTGGTACCCACAAAAATAAATGAATCCATTATTTTTGTGCTATTTTATATACATCCTATGCTTAATATCATCATTTTGTTTTACATGTTACATAATTATTTAGCTTAGTAAGTCGTAGAAAAAAGTTTGAGTTTTGATAGTGTAGGATGCATACCTTTATATTTACACATTTTTGTTTTATTTTTCTTCCAGGTCAGTGATGTTTGGTTGTTTTGAATCCAGCTTCTTTTACAGTAATTTGGACAAACACGCCTTTGAGGAAGAAATAAAAAAGACTTGTTGATATTTATTGAATATATTGAGGAAATATAACAAAACATGTTATCCATTGTTTGTGAACCAATATGTTCATTTGGTTCCAAATTTGTTTAAAATACCCATTCCTATTTTGGTGTGGGTAACCACTACATTTCATTCACATTTTTATAGGATAGGGATATCAATTATGATCAATGCATGAAGACATTCATCTCTCACCTAACTTACCACATTCATAAACTGGTTACTTCTTACTTCTTTAAGTACCCAGTATACTCATAGATTATCGTTGGTCATCTCAACAACATTGATTTTCTAGCTGGAGCTGGTACAGCAAAATTGAGAAAAGCAATCGAGTTGAAATGACCAATGATAATCTGTACATCGATATTTACATATGGTGACATTGTTAATTTCCTTGACAATAACATGTGTGCCCTAAGTTTCTAGCGATTATTTTTCATTTTACTCTACTGTGCAGAGAATGGCTATTATCAGTCAGTAAGATCAAGGGAAAATTTCTTAAAATAGCAATAACTATCATTTTATACTACTTCCAAATATTCAACTGATAAAACAATCTGCAAACAGATATTTGATTGAATAAGGAACAACATCAACAGTTAAATGTAGGATAAAAAATCTTACCTGGTAATTCAGTTAAATAAATTTCTTTATATTTTATAACTTTATTCCGTTTTTAGAATCTTTTGGTATGTTTCACATAAAAGCTTGCAACTTAGATTGATCTTAGGACAAAAATGTTTCATTTAAATGATACATACCCTTCCCTGATTTCTCCATGAAGACATTTTTTATTCTTTTTCAAGTAAGATTTTATTCCACAACAGCCTTTTCTCTGTGTTGTTCCATTGACATAAAGCTTATCACGACAACATAGATCTCTATCCTTGTTATATTCTTTTTTCCCACAGTAATGTTGTGTTTCCTTAAATTTGACATGTTCGTTACTACAAAATAATATTCATTGTCAAGCTTCAGGTTTTTTTTTTAACAACAAATATATTCTTTATTCTAAAGATATCTTGTTACAATTAAACTTCACTGTCCAAGCGCCAGTGGAGTATTCGTGTGAAAAAACTTCTGAGTTGCCAGGAACATACTCAGAATATAATAAACAATATTACAAAAACTATTACAATATATTCAACTTATTCTATTAAATATTTTCTTCAAATTTATGAAAAATACATTTTGAGAAATTATTTTGCTTTTATTCAAAACCCTTCTTAATGCCTTTATAAACAATTCATACACATCTATATATTTCAATTTTTGCTCTGAAACAGTATGCCTTGTTTTTCGTTAATTTTTTACATAAATACGGCCGCTAGTTTTCTCGTTGAATAGACCACTTTCGAGTTCATCCGTCACCGGCAAAAACTCGTCAATTATACACGCCTTTCTGACGTCATTTATCAGATAGAGGGGCTCGCCTGTATCCCTGCACTATTTACGTTCATCAAGCGTCTTAGTGATCGTCTTTGTGCAGGATAAACTAGAAATAATGGTTGCTCTGTAGGTACCTACTGACATTTCTCTAATGACAGCAGTGTTGATTGTCAATTTTGAGAATTCAATTTGCCGAATAATTCGTACAAGATAGAATTATAGTTTTCCAACCACTCGCTCAACATTGGAAGGAAGTGACGACGCCCCTAAACGCACAAATGACGATGATAAAGGCGCGTATAATTGACGAGTTTTTTCCGGTGACGGATGAACTCGAAAGTGGTCTATTGTTTTACATTGTCTTATCGGGGCCTTTTATAGTTCACTATGTGGTATGGGCTTTGCTCATTGTTATAGGTCGAATGGTGACCTAAAGTTGTTAATGTTTGTGTCATTTTGGTCTTTTATGGATAGTTGTCTCATTTGTAATCATACTACATCTTCTTTTTTATATGATAGCATATTTGCATTCCAAAAACTATGGACATGTTCTTTTTTAAAAGCGAAAAAGTGACACTGTCCATTAAAAAAGTGTAATCATCCTGAGCTGTTGTTTTTTTTTAATGTTGCTCTTGTTTTTTTATTATGATGACTGTTTAATGATTTGTTTGTTATTTTTAGATATATATTCAGCAATTTTGTTTTTAAACACTTTTTTTTTTTATTTAACTTGTTAAAAAGTACCATCAGATTAAACTCTTGTACCGAATGTATAAAGGATTAAGAGAATATTGGGCAAAACAAATAGAAGAATATAGAAAATAAAGGATCCCCAACCAATATCTTTGTGCATAGGTTTTCGGGCCAGGTGAGCTTTTCTCACCACTTGGCGTCCGTCGTCTGTCGTCGTCGTTAACTTTTTACATTTTGAACTTCTTCTAGAGAACCACTGAATGGAATGAAACCAAACATGGCATGAATGTTCCTTATGAGGTGCTGACCAAGTGTTGTTACTTTGTAGCCGATCCATCATCCAAGATGGCCGCCAGCGGGGGACTCAGTTTAACATAGGAACCTCTAGTTAGATAAAACTGAGAATGGAAATGGGGAATGTGTCAAAAAGACAACAACCCGACCATAGAACAAACAACAGCAGAAGGTCACCAACAGGTCTTCAATGCAGCAAGAAATTCCTGCACCCAGAAGCATCCTTCAACTGGCCCCCAAACAAATATATATACTAGTTCAGTGATAATGAACGCCATACTAAACTCACAAAAATTGTACACAAGAAACTAAAGTATATTTACCATGTTTTCAAATCTTTGATGCCATCGTGTTGGCATTCCTGGCATTGAGTATCATAGGATTTAACACCACAGCATTTCCTCTTCTGGAGAGTACCATTTTTAAATAGTATTCCCTGACAACAAAGATCTCTACTTTTGTTATACAACAAAGTTCCACATCTGGATCCCTTTGGAGCAACTCCTAAGGCAAGACTACATTCAGAATATTTTCTGTTGAATGTTTGAAAAGAACCATTTTTCAGTAAACAGCATTCATCACTGTTAGGCTGTAACTTGACCTGTTGTTCTATTTTATCTCCCTTGCAACACACATATTTTGCTGTGTCCAATTCTCTCCCATCACAGCATTTCTTTGATTTATGCAAAATGGTTCCTGTAAGCCATAAATATTGTATCAGAGGTATAGTTACTTTTTAATTTTTTTTTAATTCATTGAGGTCTTTTGTGTGTTGTCATATAAATAATAAAATCTATTATGTTTGTGTATTTCAATTAAAAGCCCCCTCTTTACCCCTTACAAAATTAAAACTAGAGGCTCTTAAAAGAGACGGTGTCGCTCACATTGGTCTATGTGCATATTAAACAAAGGACACAGATGGATGAATGACAAAACTGATTTTTGGTGATGGTGATGTGTTTGTAGATTTACCTTTCCTGGACATTCTTGCTACTTACTATTTTCTTTATCTGTAATAAAGTTGGCCCCTTAGTTACAGAGGAAAATATTTTGTAAAAATTTACCAAATTAACGAAAATTGTATAAAATTGACTATAAGGGGCAATAACTCCTAAAGGGGTCAACTGGCCATTTTGTGCATGTCGAATTATTTGTAGATCTTCAAGATGATGACCAAAAACGGCAAAATTTCCTTAAAATTATCAATTCAGGGGCAGCATCCCAACAACGGGTTGTCAGTTCATCTTGATATGATTAACAATTTACCCATGTCAGATTTGCTCTAAATGCTTTAGTTTCAGAGTTATAAGCCAAAATCTACATGGCGGTCATCTTGGTTTGTTGGCTGGGTCACAGCACACATATTTTGAACAAGATACCTCAATGATGATTGTTGCAAAGTATGGTTAAATTTAATCCAGTAGTTTCAGAGAAGAAGATTTTTGTAAAAGTTAACGACCACGGACGCCAAGTGATGAGAAATGCACACTTGGCCATTTGGGTCAGGTGAGCTAAAAATACGACCTACCAAACACTAACACTTAAAATACATAGCAAGCATCTTTTTAATATCATTTAATGTTTTAACCTTTTTTTTTCTCAAAAATGAAGAGAGAAAAAAAAAAGATTTTGAGTAGCCGTAAAAATTGTCTTTTTCTGCTTATGTTGATCTGTTCTTGATAAAAGGTAATAATGACATAAAAAAAAGATCATGCCATTTATTGAAAACCATAAAAATCTATCTAGCATTAGAAATTTAAAAAAGAAATGATTTTTTAAGTATTTGAATCAAAACTACAATGAAAGTTAATAACTGAGACGTTTTTGTAAGCATACTTTACCAACCTCCACAACAAATTTGATTAAGTAAATCAAATTGTGCCCCATTACAACAGCCCTGGATAGTTTCCTTTATGGCTTTGTTTCCACACCTAGTTGGCTCTGGCGTATTTCCTGAAAAAATGTCAATCTTTAAAATAAACAGCATACAAATTAATGTCTTTTTTTTTATCATCATTCACTTGCACTCAGCATTTGCACTTTATTCCAGTAGTTCATGTTATTATTGCTGGAATATCCATACATTTATCGTTCTGAATGTACATGAAATATTTGCTACTGCGCGTTAATAAGCGAATAACAACCAATCAATCCATACATTTAAATTGAGAACAACCTAATCGTTGTTCTCATTCAAATAATTCTTTGTTTCAGTTTATAGTGTAGCCTCGTTACAGAAACAGGGATACATAATGCAATTGTAAATATGTTTGATTGAAACTATGCCGTAATTGATATTGCCACTAGACTGGATATTTTACATTATATTACCTTTAGGAACGAGCTGATTGTTGTCGCATTTCACGCTACTTTCTTTGGAGTTGTAAGAAGTTGTACCACAACAAGCGTCATCATTTATAGACATCTTACTTATTATTTTCCTAAGTTGTCCATGGCAGCAAATTTTGGTTTTTGTCAAGTATTTCTGCCCGTAACACGTCTTTTGTCCGAGTAGAAGAATGATATCAGGATCCCGCTCGTCACACCAATGGGTAAATTTGTTATAAGTTTCAGTACCACAACACTTCTGTCCAGGATATTTAGTACCGTTATGCAGCTTGCCGTTACAACACATTTTATTGTTGTTATCGTTGAGCAATTTTCCACAACAGCTGTGACGATTTTTATCACCTGAAATTTATATACCTTTTTAGATCTTTTTACTTTGTAGAACCAACTAAACAAAGCGTTTAACCAAACTGCAGGTTTAACCTTTTTACGCTGAACATTTATAATTTGTAATTTTAATTATAGACTAAGATGTTGAAACGGTTGAAATTTAGTTTCAAAATAATTCTAATGAAAATTTTACGAACAGCCTTAAATCCTGCTTCAGTTACAATTTTTCTACTTAAATCGCAAGAAATCTCATTTATAAGTAATTTGAGAACAAACCATAAAAATATGTACACACCATGCTTATGAAATATATTGTCACAGCACACGCCTTCAGTTTTCGGATGGAATTTGTTTTCACAACAAACATCTTCCTGGTCAATATCAGTGTTGTTCCGTACCACACTTCCACAACACGTCTGTTCATATCGCTTATAGACGTGGATATCTATTGAACAAAATAGCAATTAATGATTGAAATTAACGTTGGACATGCCTTACGAGCAAGGAAAATCACTGGTACACTTTTTATACTGAGAAAGGGCGGTAGGGGGTTGCCAAATTATTCAAAGACAAATAAGTATTAAGACATAAAAAAAACCCACCAGAAACTCTATAGTAGTAATGCCCCTGAAATTCGTCAGTTACACTACTCACTACATATATTTCAATAGCGTGAAAATAATTGGAAATTTTTATATTACGACTTGTAAATATATCTACTTTCAATTATTTAATGAATGGCTATTATTTATTTTGATTTTATTGAACCATAAAACTAATTTTTGACTCTTCACATTGAATAATCCGCGAAGCGGATTATGTAAAATGTGAAGAGTCAAAAATTAGTTATATGGTTCAATAAAATCAAAATAAATCATGGCCATTCATTATAAATAAATTTCTATCAAAAATAAGGCTAAAAAAACTTTTTATATTATTTATATTAACAATAACAAGCGTACACACATGTTGGCGTATGAATACTCAACGTCAGAGTGGGCGTGTCGCCATCAAAATTGACAACATTGAAAATAAAACTAATAATTTTAACCAATCAGAAGACAGTAAAAACACCAAATTTATTTATTATCCAATGATGGATTGATTGTGTAGGTTGCTTTACGTCCAGTGGTAAATATTTCGTGCATTTTCATGACGAAATCGTTATCTAATTAAAAATGTAAAATTAAAAGATGAATTCTTCCTATTCAGAAAAAAAAAGGATATATAAATTAATTTCACGCTCGGATAGCGTATCGTAATTAATGAAGAGGTAATATGATTATCATTATTAATTATTTGTCTTGTCATGGTATATTTAAGAAATACCAAAAATCAGAGTCATATCTATATTTATTCCATATTGGTATTATATTAGTAGGTTTCTCGATATGAATTGCATTTTGAATTAAAAAGCATATTCACCCGAGAAAGTGTTACTTATTAACCGCGCTTAACGTCATACGCTTTTACATGCCAAGTTATGGTAAAATGTTTCATGTAACATTTGTTTTGGTATATGTTTGGTATTAAATACATTTCTTCTCTCGGATTATGGAATTAAACAATTACTGTCTTTTGTTTCGGTAAATATGGGATTTAATTGACTTTTGAAAAACTGATATATACTTCGACCGACGGCCTCAGTGAATATCATATTTTTAAAAGTCAATGAAACCGCAATTTACCACATCAAAAGACAGTAATTGTATAATATTACTATTGTTTACTTTATTTCAAAATACATTTCGCTATCTTTCTACTTCTGAATTATGAAAAACGTACAATGTACATACTGGGCTTAAATCAAAATAAAAACTTACCGGCACAGCACTCATAATCTATATGATCTCTTGATTTGTCATATATCTTTGTTCCGCAGCACCCACTCGTTGTTGTGTTGTATACCACTCCATTGCAGCAACCAGACGTTTCTTTATCGTATGTAACAGTCAAACACCACAGTCTTGCGTCTACATATTAAATAAAAGCAATTTCAACCCAGTTGTAAAAAGTGACAAATATTGACTCGTGAAGTACATGTATGTGCAAATAATTCTGTGTAAATACGCACGATTTAAAAAAATGAGCTTTAAAGATGTTGGCTACTTATAATTATGCACAATGTCCCGGCTTACCACATATTGCCAAGAAAAGTAAGACAATTAGATCCCGGAACGATGGAGACTTCATGTTGGTATAACTTGTTTAACTATTCCAGAGACATATATCATTATTGTGTTTTATATCTCTGGCTTTACTTATAATAAAAATCTCGGGAATTCTCGATTTACTTTCTATATATATCGATGACCCGGCATTATCGGCTTCTATTTTCTAACATCAACTGCTCTATATAAATAAATCAAGGATTCTCCAAAAAAAAATTAAAATCGACCTCAGCAATTAAAATTTTATACGAATTTGGAATTGATAAACGACATAAATATAAGTATCAATGAATTGTATTTAAAATAAAATCCGATGCAGACTCAAACACATGAAAGGGGAGATAACAAAATCCAGTTTTTTTCAAGCTGTAAATATATTTTTTTATTAAAGGTTCGCAAGCAATGATAGGTTCAAGTACAATATGGTAATACCGAACCATTCCCCCCAAATTCCCTACCTGTTTCAAATGCTTGAAAGCAAAATACTAATATTGTAATTAGACAGTTATGTTGAATCCAACCCATTTTCAGTAGAAGTGAATGCTGCATGTTGCAAGCATTTGGTTTTTATAGCATGATCGGAATTCATGGAAACTGAAAAAATCCGCTGCGTGATATTTTTTTCTGTTCATGAAGGGGCTGCTGGAAGATATATATAGAATCGGGTTTCCTTGAGCCTACACAAGGTATTTATAGTAATCTCGTACATTAATACGTCATGCAAGATAAATCTAAAATATTTAAACTAAATAAATTTCAATTAAACAATGTCTACACTCCTATATTTCTTTATGATATAGGTAGACTTATAAGACACCCTGAAAACGAAATTGTTTGTAAATCTACAAACACACCAGGTCGAGGATGAATACGGATGCGTCCACTTTCATTTTTGACAAAAAACATACGAAAAGTGACAGTTTTTGCATTTTTGATAGATTTTTCATGTTTAAGCCAAAATCGGAGCCTTTTCAATGGGTGATTCAGTTAAAAAATCTTTCACAAAAAATAATTTAATCAATTGAAATAGACATTTAAGTGTTTAAAAAGTGTTCAAATTCTTTCATTTGATGAACTTGAAATTTTAGGCCAAAACCGGCCTTTACCGGACCTACTCCTTTCTACGCAACGTTTTGAATTTAATCCAGCCATTATTTACAATATCAGAACTCATAATTTTGCACAAGCAAATAAATTCTATACTCTTCGACCTTTCCCAATTGATTTCGGGCTTTCAGAGCTATTGATATGTTGTTACTTACATGGTAACATCACACATGTTGTATACATTGTCTGAGACCACTCGGCCAACCATGCTATATAATATACAGCATCGGATGCTTTCTCGTTTATGTTCAATGAAGGCCCTTACTGGTCACATTCAGAATAACGTCACTTTCAACTCATTTTGCATGTTTCTTTTTACACAAATATCTCCGATGGAATTTGATAACTAATAAATTATAACTTAATGATTTTGAATAAGCTTGAATAAAATACAGAAATGTGGACCCATAGAATATTCTACTCGGAATTTAGGTGAACATCTAAAGGCAAACGTACATATGATCATTATAGCAATAAACACTACCCACACCAAGTAAGAGGACAGAAGACTGGGTAGGCTTTTAGATGTTTGTGTTTTAGAAAAAGAAAACAAAGAGTCAGAGAAGGGATTGATTTCGTATTTCTCTTGAAAACTAAGTTAAAAAGGAACATTTCGATGGGATCGTGTTTGTGTCCCTCGAATCTGCGACAGGCTATATTTGTTTTGGAAAAAAATTACTTATGAATCAAAAAAAAAAATCAACTTACGTAAATGTGTGGAAAATATATGAGGAATTAAGACATAAATGCTGATTAATAATATAAAAAACCAACACAATTGATGATTTAATTGCAGGAAATGTGATATTGGAAAGCCTTGTTTTAACCTAATAATAACAGCACACAATGAGTATTGAAGTGCTGACTTTAACAACAAGTTACACATTCGGATTGGCAGTTTCCTTGTTCTCAAATTAAATTGGTAATCATACTACATCTTTATATATAATATTTATACAACAACAATATAAATAAAACAAGACAACCACGCTCGAATTTTACAGCAATAAAAAAACACATATATTGGTAAAACGTCAAATTCACTGATTCACATGAAATCCCGTTATATTCGAAGGTATAGCAGTTATCTCCGAGCACTCCGTTTTGCTCCGCTTATTAACAAACTGACTGCCACGTGACGATACAGCTTATAGTGAGGAAAGTTGCGTTAAACACCAACAGTAAATCAATCTTAACGTCCAATGAAAATAATCCAGGATATTCAGGAGAGAAAAAATAATAGTAAAATAAAATTAACACTGTTTTTCAAATAATAAGGATATGAAAAATATGTTCACCGCGATTGGAAGATTTGAAAAGACTGCTGTCTGTAAAAGTGAGCATAATGGAGGACACACATTTTGAGTCGAATGGATCACCTACGAGTCCCTGAAGTCCATGATTGAAAAAAAACATATGTTATGATCCACAACAGATAACTTGCTTTCGTTCATTGCGGCACATACAGTACTTTCTTTAGAAAAAATGTAAAATATTCGTATTTTATATTTCCGGATGAGTTCATGTGGTATTTTTATTTTTTTGTAACGAATTACATTAACTACCGTATAAATGAATTAGGTATTGATAATTAACGTTGAAACCTAACACAAACCCCTACGACACTTACTAAAGAGGAAATCCTGAATAATTAATCATAAGTCTGTTCTACGTTCCTTTGGAATTTCAACCAACAATGAAGAACTGATCATCCATCACTGTATCGGATACATAAACTACATAAATGTCTTTACAAACAACGGTATATTGCTGGATCTTTCAAGTACTCCACGATAGCTCTTCCTTACTTATCAACATCACTTTCATTAGCAACCAAAACCGGGCTTCAAAGTTATTGTAAAACTACCTATTCTAAAAATGGTGTGAATTAAGATGTGGATATTAAAAATTTCCGAAAACCTTTCAGAATTATAACAATCTAAGACTCTTTAATCTTGCAATAGTATTAAAACATTTGATTTTTTTACACTTTCCACAAGTATTCCATTCTAAAAGAGTTGGTCCTGCTGTGTTTCATAATGTATATATATATATACATATAAGTATCTTGTCTTAGGGGGAATACGTTATAATTTGTAAAAAATAACCAATTCTTTTAAAACATTCTATGAAACTGACATCAAGATGCTTGATTTCTTGATTGACAGTTTATTTGTTACGTTTTGAATTTTTCTAAAAACTAAGGATTTTCTCATCCCAGGCATAGATCAGGCATCGATTAGCCGTATATGGCAAAACTTTTGGATCCTCAATGCTCTTCAACTTGTTTGGCTTTATAAATATTTTGATATGAGCGTCACTAATGAGTCGTATGTAGACGAAACGCGCGTCTTGCGTACTAAATTATAATCCTGGTACCTTTGAGAACTATTGAGGACGTGGTTTTTAACATACAATCGGCATCCACATGGAAACCAATTCTGTCCCCCTTCTTTCCGACTTGTTCTTATATTCATATGAGGTTGACCTCATTCAAAAATTTCCGAAGAAGAAGTATTTCAAACTTTACTTTCCGTAATATAGATGATGTTCTCTCGCTAAATGATTCAAAATTTGGTGACTATGTTGAACGTATCTATCCAATCCAACTGGAGATAAAGGATACATCAGATACAGTTAAGGCTTCCTCTTATCTTGACTTTAGAAATTGACATAAAGAAACGGTTGAAAATAAAACTTTATGACAGAATAGATGTTTTCGGCTGCCAAAATGGGAGCTTTACATTCATTTCACCAGAGTATAAATTTCCCAGTTGATACGATACTCCAGGGCTTACATTTCCTATCTTAATTTCTTTGAAAGAGGACATCTGCTTACAAGAAGCTATTAAACCAAGAGTTTCAAGTCGGTAAGGTGAAATCATTCCATCCTTAATTTCACGGATGGCGAGTTTGTCGACCGTTACGTTACCGTTAGAATGACCAACGTAGATACAATTATCTTGTCTTAGGGAGGGATAAATCCTACTTTGTAAAGAATCACTCTGATTCAAACAAAAAATTCTCTGAAACCGATATTCTCAAGATGCTTGATTTCTTGATTGACAACATATTTGTTACGTTCGGAGGACGTGTTTTTCAACAGACTGTCGGCATCCAAATGGGAACAAACTGTGCCCCTCTACTTGATGATTTGTTTCTTTATTATTATGAGGCTGACTTCATGCAGGAACTTCTTAGGAAGAAAGATAAGAAGTTAGCAATATCCTTTAACTCTACTTTCCGCTATATAGATGACGTTCTTTTACTAAACAATTCAAAATTTGGTGACTATGTGGATCGCATCTATCCCATCGAATTGGAGATAAATGATGATACATATACAGTTAAGTCGGCTTCATATCTTGACTTTCATCTAGAAATTGACAATGAGGGTCGGTTGAAGACAAAACTTTACGACAAAAGAGATGATTTCAGCTTTCCAATTGTGAACTTTCCATTTCTGAGAAGCAACATTCCAGCAGCACCTGCATACGGGGTATATATCTCCCAATTGATACGATATTCCCGTGCTTGCATTTCCTATCATGATTTTCTTGATAGAGGGTTACTGCTCACAAGGAAGCTATTAAACCAAGAGTTCCAAATGGTGAAGTTGAAATCATCCCTTCGTAAATTTTACGGACGCCATCACGAGTTGGTTGACCGTTATGGAATAACCGTTTCACAAATGATATCGGATATGTTCCTTACGTCGTAACTACAATCCCCTTCCCTTTCATGAATTTGACCTACCGAATTAGACTATTTACCGGATTTGTAATCACATAAGCAACACGACGGGTCCCGCATGTGGAGCAGGATCTTCTTACCCTTCCGGAGCACCTGAAATCACCCCTAGTTTTTGGTGGGGTTCGTGTTATTTATTCTTTAGTTTTCTATGTTGTGTCACGTGTACTATTGGTTTTCTGTTTGTCTTTTTCATTTTTAGCCATGGCGTTGTCAGTTTGTTTTAGATTTATGAGTTTGACTGTCCCCTCGGTATCTTTCGTCCCTCTTTTACGGAATATCTGTTTCACAGATGATAGCTGATATGTTCTTAATGTCTTAACCACAATCCTGTCCCTTTTCCTGAATGTGAGCTATCGAATTAGACTTATTTCTGGGTTTGTACTCACACGAGCAACACGACGAGTGCCACATGTGGAGCAGGATCTGCTTTCCCTTCCGTAGCACCTGCGATCAGCATGAAATTTTGATGAGATTCGTGTTGCTCAGTCTTTATGTTGTGTGTTGTGTACTATAATTGGTTGTCTGTGGCTCTTTTTCTTCCTAAGTAATGGCGTTGCGATTTAGGTTTTCGACGAATGAGTTTGAATGTACCTCTAGTTTCCTTTTATTGAAATGTCTAAAAAAAGAAAGAATAAAATTCAGCTACAAATATAAAGATTATCACTTACTGCTTGACCACATTTTGTAATCTTGAATATATTTTTTGTTTAATTCACGGTCGTTTTCGGATATTAATTAATTAACACTCAATCTCTGCACGAAATACTTTCAATGGTGTTACTTCTTTGGTTATACCCTTATTAAAACAGAAAATCCTCAGTCTTATTTTTTTTTGCGTAAATTTTTGTTTAATGTAATTCATGAGATGTCCGTGCCGACCATCAGTTTAACTCATGTGTTGCTAGGATAGGTTTCAATGTACAGGTATATAAGAGCAAACCTCTGTTAGCCAATAATTAATAATGATAACAAGCTGCTCTTTTACAACTTTTCAACAAAGATGCGCCATTGACTGTGGACTGTGGAATAAAGTATTTTACTACTGAAAGTGATTGGAAGCCAAAGTTTACAATAGGAACATAGCGTTTGCCCTATACCAATATATTCTAGCTTTGCAATGTGATTAGTTTAGTCTAAACATATGTATTTGCAAAAGTAGCAAAAGGGATTGAACACAAGTTATAAAAACATTAGTGACGTTCTCTCCTATGATTGATTGCAAAAAGTTCTTTAAGTACCAGTCTCTTCAACAATTATGCAACATGGGTGTAAAGCTTTTACACAAAATTTTATAAACACTTTAAGAATGTAAAATTATGTTGAAATTCATACATTATTTAGTTGGAATAGCATTTTCATTATTTAAAATTAAAATGCATAAAATTGTTTAAAATAAAAGGAATTTTCGACAGATGTGCTAAAATATTCATACTTCAGTAAGATATTACATATTTTTTTATTTCAACAAGTGCATGAAACAAACACCTGGGAAACTGGCCCTACCTATTTCCGTCAAAATTGTTCTCACACATTTTCTTAAATCTAGAGGGTATTTGGGTACGGTTCAGAGTTCTTTCATGCTTTTAAGCGAATAGATTCAACTGAGGATTTCCAGAAACAGAAATAGTGATACGACACGTCAGATAAACTAGGTTCCGGCGAAATGTTAGACAAACTAGGTTCCGGCAATTTTGAGAAATGGTTACGTTGCAAAAAAAAGCTTGCACTTAAAAAAAAAGATATAATTTTAAATAAAACAAATGTTTGCACTTCGAATAAAAGTTCAGCCATTCACTATTTCCTGTAGTCTGTACGATATTAGATTTCTTAATGTATAACATCATTGTCTACCTTCTGTACCTGATGCCTTGTTACAATCATAAAGTTTTTGTTTTCTTTAGTAATAAATCAGCTGACAGAAAAAAACCATAATAAGTACTAATTCCAAATCTTTATCCTAAAAAATAAATCCTGAAAAAAATTAACATAAACCCCTTCAATTTTATTAATTTCTGTCGTATGCATATATCTTTTGTTTAGATTCAGAGAAAAACTCAGTACATAATGGACGCAATGTGTTCCCAAGACTTGAGTCTTCCAAATATGATAGTAACATGCACACACGTTTTGTTTCATGGCATTGTCGTTTAAGACTTTAGCCTGCCAAACATGAAAGTAACATGCAGACACGGTTTTTTTCATGGCATTGTCGTATAAGACTTTAGCCTTCCAAATATGAGAGTAACATACAGACAAATTATGTTTCATTGCATTCTCGTACAAAACTTTAGCCTGCGAAACATGAAAGTAACATACAGACACGTTATGTTTCAATGCATTGTCGTACAAAACTTTAGCCTGCGAAACATGAAAGTAACATACAGACACGTTATGTTTCAATGCATTGTCGTATACACAGCTGAAAAACTAGGAATAATGACTTGCAAAAAGAATCATATACGATCATAACCCAAAAAACATTGACCAGCAAATAAATGAATATTTCCTTTCTGCCATTAAAATACGTTTGATGATAGATGTTATTTAGTTAATAAGCAGTGGAAAAAGACTATCAGTTCGTTCTATTATGTTTGGGCATTGCATATCTTGCAAAAAGATTCCCAAATGTCTGTCAAAATTTTGACCGAGCAGCAATATTTTAATTCAATATCAACGATGCAAAAATCAAGATGAAAAAATGTTCTAAACATATTTTTAACAAATGTGATCCAAGATAGTGGTCACTTAATCATTTGATAAGGGGGTGATGCGGTATAATTTTTCGACCCTTATCTTGATTGCAGAGCTCGTATTGTATTAATACAGTAAAATTTGTCTTTGCGATTGTTGTGTATGCCCTTATATATTTGAAAGTTGTGAGTTGTTTGCTTGTTAAAGCCATACGAGCTTTTTGTCATCACGCTGTGTCCGGCGTAGTTTGTCAATATCATAAGGTTTCTCCCCTGAAACTAATGAACTAATTCCAACTAATAGTATTGGGTGAATTATAATTGGGGTATCTTGTATAAATTAAATATCGAATGGAAATGGGTAGTCCGCAAGTAATCTTACATCTTAAGATGTACAATTTGGAATTACGTTGATATATGTAAGATACAGTATAGGGCATTAAGACTGTCCCTTGTGGATATTTACATAAATGCTAAATCAATGAAACCATGTGATGACTCTTTATAGAAGTAATTGCTTTTTTTAATTGCAGATCTTTTACTAATGTTCAATCACAATCACCTTGACATGACCTCGATTCTTTTTTGTGATCCGAAAAAGCCAACAGACCTCTTAATTTTTGTCACCTTGAAGGCACGATTCTGGTGCAATTGAAATCTAGATATGACTGTTATCGGAACCCGGCTAAGCCTTCCGATCTGAGAGTCATATGCTTTATGTATATACAGATTATACAAGATTTTAATTCGATACATAAAGAGTATTTACTTTCATATCGAATTATCCGGCTAAGCCATCCAGTTTGAGAGTCATATGCTTTATGTATATACAGATTATACAAGATTTCAATCGATACATAAAGAGTATTTACTTTCATATCGAATTAAAAAAAACATGATTTTGATATTGAACAATGAAGACAAAGAAAATTTCAGCTATTAAAAGCATTTGAATGAAAATATAAATCATTGACAATATCTAAAACAATACTATGTATATGCCAATATTATAAAGAGAGGTGTCCTGTCTAGATATTATTCATATTCGATGAAAGGCATCGGTTAATGAGATATCTAGGCAATTTAAATACGACATCATACGAATGTCACAACACTGATGTCGGGAGTTCGTGCCGCGCTTGAGGCAGGTGCGTTCTACTCCAATCAAAGCTGACAAGGATTGTCAGTTTTTCTGCTGAAGGTGGTTCTTCAACCAATAAAAACGTACCACCTCAAAAAAGCCAACAATGCTGAAGTTACGTTAAGCACCAATCATGCAGTATATACCCAGTGAAGGGTCAATAGATTAGTTAAAAAAATGTATTATTACACATACTTTGTTTATCATTATTATAATTACCATTTCTTGTTCATCTAAATAACTTATCAAATTATATTTGGTTGAACTAGATATTTTTTTTTATATCTAAAATTAAATCTTATATTTGTTATTTTTGTGCTCATCTTAGAATTTGTGACTGTAAAATAAAATATTTGTGTTTTTGTACACAAGAAAATTTACTTTTAATTTCAACACGAATACTTCAAAATATCACTAAAACACTAAATGCAAATGATGATTAAAAATCACATTTTCCGTATAAATATAAAATACCTATCAAATACTAATACTAATAAACGAATTCATTTAGTTAACATTAAATGATACTAGATTAAGATGTAGATTTTGATTACGTTGATTTAAATGATGAGGTTTATGAGGAAGAAGACGACGACGATGATGACGAAGAAGGAGGAGGAGGATGAGGTGGAAGAGGATACAACTTTCCACCTAAGTTCAGATGAAGTGGATAGGGTGTAGGCATTTATAGGCAACCATACGGCATTCAACAATGAGAAAATCCTATACCGCTTAGTCAGCTATTAAAGACATCGACAAGAAAAATGCCTATTTTGTTAAGAGATGTCGCTGCAAAAAATTGTAACAGAATTTGTGAAATGTTTGCAATTTTACTTTTAAATTCTTTCTTAAACAGCATCATTTAGCACTAACATTTCAATTTTGTTTAAATATGTAAAATTGTGTAAAATAAACGAAATATATATAGAAGGCGCTTTAAAATTCAAATACCAGCGAGGTTTAACTTTTTAAGGATTTGTAACAACCTTTGTAATTAAATACCTCAGAAACTGGCCGTTCTTCTTTTAAAAAAATGTTTCATCACACCAAAAGGGTATCTGGTACGGTTCAAACATCGGTCAGATGAAACAAAAATAACTTAAGATTTCCAGAATTTAACACTTAGAATAAACAAAACATATCATTTTAAATTTCACAAAAACTGTGCAAACAAAAGAAATTTCCACTTCGAATGAAAGTTCAGGCAAGTTATTATTCTTTCTGTCCGCAGTACACCATGTTAGCTAAACTTCTCCAAGTATGATATCAAAGATTTTTCTTCTATGTAACGCTACTTTTTATCTTCTATACCTGATGCCTTGTTAACATTTGTTATTAGTACTTCATATTTTGTATTTATAAATCTGCGGAAAGAAAAAAGTTGAAATTAATAAATCTCAAAGATTAAAAAATCCTCATTTTATTAAGAACAGCAATGTTTTTAGTTTCTGTCATGCATATATCTTTTTAAAAATTCAGACAAATATGAGAGTAACATGCAAACGCGTTATGTATCTATGCATTGTCGTATTAATAGCCAAAAGCTAAAAAAAAAAACAAGACTTGCAAACAGAAAAATATACATGTACATTTTTTTAAAGAAAATATTATGACCAGTAAATGGGTAAATGTTTTAGTTCTACAATAATACGGTTGATGATGGACGCTTTTTTGTTAGCAAGCAGTGTTAAAAGACTCGTACCGTTATTTAATTGGCATTAGCAATCCGGTTTTATATTCTGTTATGTTCTGAGCATTGCATATTAAGCAACAAGATCCTGAATCTGTACATGTTCTCGATATAGTTAACGAACAACAGCATTATATTCAATATATCAACGATTCAAATCATTATGAAAAAGTTAATGATTTAAAAAAATGTGATCCAGGACAGTAATCACTAAATCATTTGAAGAGTGGGTGATACGGTATTAATTTTCTATCCTCATCTTGATTGCTGGGCTTGTTGATAATATTGCGTGGATCCAGTACAATGTGCCTCCGTGCTTGTTGTGTATGCCCTTCTATATTTTGAAAGTTGTAGGTTGTTTGCTTATAAAAAGCATTGTGAGCTTTATACATCCTGCTGTGAACGTCGTAGTTTGTCTTTATTTATAAGGTTTCTCTCCTCTGAAACTACTGAACTAATTCCAAGAAACATAGGTTGAATTTGCATGGTGATATCTATCTGGTATCAAGTTTTTATTTAAATCCTGACAGTCGAGAAACATATCTATTATATATCACGTAAGCAATACTCGAAAGAGAAAATCTGGCATGGTAAATATGACCAGAATGTCATCATCTAACTACTTTTTCTTTCCCAAAAATTAGCAGACGATTCCTTAACGGATGAATGCCTTAGTGGCTATCGTGTTGCCTTTGATTGACAGATATTGGCTTACTTCAAGGTTTTTTCTTATAATGAATATACTTAAATGATACAAGACTAAGATGTAGCTTTTGATTAGGTTGATTAAGATGATGATGATGACGAATAGGAAGACGACGACGATGATAACAATGAGGGAGGAGGGGGGTGAGGTGGAAGAGGATACAACTTTCCGTCAAAATGCAAATGAAGTGGATAGGGTGTAAACAGGTATAGGCAACCGTACGGCAATCTTTGACTTTACATCGTACCAATGTATGCTTTGTCAGGAAAATAATATAGAAACATTTTAACATACAATCCTGCAGATACTGACCTAATGTTTTTTATCCGACATCTTGGAATTACCATGAATGCAGTTACGATCATCAGCTTTGCCCCAGTGAGGTAGAATGACGTTGGATAAGGATCAACAATAAACTTGATGGCATTAAGTGGTCATACAATTAAAATCTTTTAATATCAAATATTATTTATAATGCTTTTGAACGTATCAGAAAATTACTATTTATAAAAGCTTATTTATTTGTTGATAAACGATAGAGTGATAAAGAAAACAATTAACATTAAAGTTTTGGACATATATTTTTTTTAGCAGCAGTTGTTACCTAGGTCAGAGAGTGTTTAGTTGTTACAAGATTAGAATCTTCAATCTAAATAGTAAAGGTACAGAGTTGAACGCAAAAGATACTAAAGGGACATACAAACTCGATAAGTCGAAAACAAATTGACCATGTCATTGCAAAAAACTAAAAACGACAAAAAGACAACTATATACAAACCTCATTATATAAAACGAAAAACTGAGCGTAACGAACACCATCATAACCCAAGGCTAATCTCGGGTGCTTCGGCAGATAAAGCAGATTCTAATCCAACATTTGAAACCCGTCGTCATGTTATTCCTTTACATTTTGATCATACGTTGTATGCAGTTATTAATCATAACGCAGTAGCGAATTTGTAAATGGTTCTTACAAACCCAGTGATAAGTATAATTTTGTAGGCAATATTCGAGGAAAAGAAGACGAGATTGTAGTTGCATCAATTGGAGTGTTTCAGTCGTCGTCTGTGAAACAGATATTTCAACCAACTCGTGATGGCGTCTTTAAAATTTTCAAAAGATGATTTCAGCCTAACCAATTCAAACCTTTGGATTGACAGCTTTTTTGTTAGCAGAAACCGTCTTAAAAGAAATCTTGTTAGAAATGCAAGCTATGGAATATTTTATAAACTGGCAAATAAAGTCTTTATGTTCAGGCGATGCATGAATGTTGCAACACAGAAATAGAAAGTTCACAATTCGAAGGCTGAATTTTTTTTCTTTTCAAACGACCATTGTTGTAAAAGAGGGACGAAAGATACCAAAGGGACAGTCAAACTCGTAAATCTAAAACAAACTGACAACGCCATGGCTAAAAATGAAAAAGACGAACAGAAAAACAATAGTACACATTACACAACATAGAAAACTAAAGAATAAACAACACGAACCCCACCAAAAACTAGGGGTGATCTAGATACATATTGTAAAATGCTATATGTAAAGTCAAAATAATTGGAAGAATTAACTGTATCAGTTGTATTCGTCGTTTGAAATTCGATGGGAAAGATGCATTCAATCAAACTTTCTTTATTTGGTGAGAGAACATCATCTATATGGCGGAAACGATGATTTATGATACATTCAGCCTTACCCATTCAAACTCTTGGTTTGACAGCTTTTTTTTTTAAAGCCCGAAACCCTCTAAAAACATAATGTTTGTTTAAGAAATGTTTTGTTTGAATAACAACTACATTCAACAAAATACGGCTCATGCCTACCTGAAACAATTTGAAGATTCTTGTACAAAAATCATCTAGGTTGACCATTCTTTATTTCAGCAGGACCACTTTTTGTCTGTTTGATTGGAATTGGTAATATTTTTGAATAGGGTGGAAAGTCAATGTTTTAGTTAAATTGCACGATGAAAGATATTTAAAGTGTATGTAATCCCAAAAAACCTTGGATTTATGTTCACGTAGCATCTAGGATGGGTAGTTTTCAGTAGAACTATGAAACCAACACGAATATATAGATTACAATTATTTAAAATTTTACTTCAAAGCGATAATAAATCGGTTTACTTTCTTTTGATGATTGTTAGTTTTCTGCCTCCAAGAACAAATGATATATATATATAGATCTAGAACATTGTCAGTGGAAACATCTGCTTGAAATCTAGAAATCCATGGGTAAAGGATGAGCGTAGTAGTTATATGAATTCATCGCTCAGCAAGTAATTAAAAGACGCCCTTGTATTGCTGATTTTATCAGACTGAATATGACAGATTGTATATTAATTGGTTCTTCATTCACACGCCAACAGTATATATTTTTTAACGTCTAAGTGCATTTAGGCGTTAGAACGGAAGTCTTACCATTAGCATGTGCGATTTGATATATTGTTTTATTTACCAGTACTTACTATAATCAGTTAAAATATACACAAAAAAAGAACCTATTGTTGTTTTTTATTATATAAATATTTTATAATGATGGTCTTATCTATCCATCTATTATGTAATAATCAGTAGACAAAAGGTACATCAGACGAATTACTTTCAGTCAATTTCATGTGTTTATGAATTAAAAGATATAGCAAGATGTGGTGTGAGTTCCAATATTTATATGTCACCTAAGATCTTTCAACAATATTATCCCTATGATGTCATATCGACAGATTGCAAACGATTTGTTGGATTTAATTGGTGATTGATCATGTTGATTGCTGATTGATTTATGTCGCATCAACTCCAAAAAGGTTACACATATCGCGATAACAGGTTTATTGTTATGATATTCCTTTTCATGAATTCTTTAAAAATAAATTTAAAGATAAGTAATATTACGGAATCTAGGGTATACTTCCATCTTGGATTTTGAAATACCAGAGAACAATGGGTTTAGATTTTTAATAAGATGTGCACATTTTGCGGGTAGTAGGTAATTCAGGTGTAAGAATTTTCATTTTAATACAAATAATGACATGTTTTATCATATTTATGGCTGTATTTTACAAAAACAGAATATTTTCCAAGAAAACAGAATAATTGTGTGTTAATATTTTCCAAGTTTGCAACAAAAGGGGAGACACCTCAAATGTAAGGGCAGATAATTCAGATAGAGTTACTTTTACAATAGCATGTGTTAGGAATTTACTGTAGCAAGAAAACAAGTCGCGTGAATTCATTTTTTTCTTTTTATTATTTGAAAGCATTTTATTAGAGCTATTTTCTTATATTTTATCTCCAAATCCTTTGATAAAAATTGGGTTTTCCATTGTATAATCTATAAACAAAATTATTTACAACACGTATCATGAAAATAAGCACGGTGACCCATTCTTTTTATTATGTTTTTGGAAAAGCATGATATGAACTTACATTTTGACAAGTTATTAAAATCATCTACCTAAATTGATTAAACTTTTCAGTCTTTGAATTTCACAAAGCTAATGTTTACAAAATCAGCTCTCGCTTCCTCAATTTTTAAAAATATTCGACACCTTTTTTTTTGGGGGGGAGGGGGGCATAGTTTATTCCACAAAAGCAATTACCAATTTTAAGTTCTTTGACTACAGTTATTTTGTGTAACTAACCTATAATGTGTCAAGTATTTAAGGGGCACTAGCTGCCAATTTCATGTTCACTGATTTGACTCAACTTCTGTAATTTTATTCATAACAATGTAAAACATTTATCCAAACTATTACAAGTTTAAAATAAATAATAAACAGGCCACGAACGTGAAAATACATTGCTTTGTTTCGTGTTTGTTTAAGTCAAGACGCCATCTAATTAATTATCAAGTTAACCTCTAACGTCATGCGATGACCATTTTATTTGATACTTAGGATGAAAAATCTCCTCATGAGCATGATTGTACAACAGAACAATCAGAGAAGCATGGGCTCATGGAACATCATGAGGAGCATGGTCTCTAGAACATAACGAACTAATCAAACATACAGAGCAACATAGTGAGTTAATAGAACATGAGAAAAATTAACATGATTTGAATGATCATGGTAAAGACAGCAATGCTTTAATATGATGTGACAAAGAGCATGATGACCTGTCCCTTTGGTATCTTTCGTCCCTCTTTCAGACTTATCGAGGAATATGATCAATTGAAAGAAAACAATGTAAATCATAACAGATCTACAGAAAACTACAGTAATCATATAAATGGTGATGGATGTATTTAGTCCTAATGGCAGTATTTGTAATACTAGACAGAGCAACTTTTATATTTGGTATTTTTGACATATAGCTCTTCAACGATTTTCGGTACTTATCTATCTTCGGATTTCAAATGTTTGGCCTTGAGCTTTCCTGATGAAGGTAAATCCAGAAAAGCGCTTCGGATGCAAGAAATTATTAAACGTGTTGTATTCTATTTTTTTTGTATAAATGTATAAGTAAGTAATTTCTGATTACCAATCAAATGTTTCTGTGTTTTATCAGGTCTGTGTTTGAATTGAATGATTTCTATCCTGAAAGCAAATGACAAAAATAATTATGGCAATAAATATTGAAAATTTAATTTTTGTCTTGGGTGCATCCAAGTATTGTTGGACTTAACCCTTTTATATATCAAGGACATTGATCAAGGTAATCTTATAGCTCTATTGTACATGATGTTGACTGAAACGCAATGCTCATTTTTGTAATACATTTACCTACCCTTGATACTCAAAAATCATTCATTCTGAAAAATGCTTAACATTATAAGCTTAAAGGTTGTCCTACTAAAAAAGTGAAAAACTAATGCACAATTTGTTGAAAATTATTGAATGCAACAACATTGTTTACATTTATCTTAAATGTCTTTCTCCTAAATTAATGATCAATATAAATGTCAAATATACGAAAAAAATCTAGAGTTACAGTTCTTTGATTTATTACCGTTTCCTTGCTGTGTAAAGGACATTAAAGTATCATCTGGATTATTTTTTAGTAATAAATAGATTTATACAGGTGTCAATTATAGTGATGATAGGGAATAATAGGTGTAACCAAATAATTAAATCTTATGTTGACAAATAATAAAATTTGTTTGATCAAAATAATCTCTTAGATTGCATCATATCAAAATGCAGGTCATTTTAAAATTGAATTTCTGAATTGCAAAATGTTTAAACAAGACCAAAATGCAGTGAGAATGGTCCAAATTGGTAAAGGAGTTTTAAGTGAATCATTTATAGTACTAATCATGGTCTGTTAATGATAATGATTATTTCAAAATTTATATCTCAATTCCCCCTCAACCACCCAATGACTGAACATAAGCCTTTTCCCATCCCCCCAAAAATTTATTAGTGTGTAGTGGTTGTGGATGAATAATGAGAAAATATTGTTTTAAAGTATTTCTCAATATTTGAATCCCCAAATTGAACATGTTTTATGCAGTATCAATACTTTTGGGAAGTATGGAGATGTGGCATTTGGTCAAGATTCGTTATTGATTTGTGGCTAGAATTGTTACCATTCTACCTCAGTTATGTGAAATTTTCAGTCATAAATGAACAAAAATGCTCATATTCATGTTTATGGAAGAAGTTTTAAGATTTTTGAAAGCTATGATTCAAACAGTTTTCAACCAGATTTACAAATGAAGAATCGTTTATTAGTTTGGTTATGCATACGGCAGTTGGGTGGGAGGCTGTCAAATAGTGTTTGTTCAATAACTTAAAAAATTTTGACAAAATCTATTCAAATTTGGACATGCTGGATATGTTTTCTCCTGTGACTAAATGGAGTTAAATTTTCACGATTTTTGCAAATTGATCTTTGTTGAGTTGTAGATCTTTAAGAAGTGAAGGCTTTTGTAAGATTTAACTGAAGTTGGACAATGACAGCTAAATGAAATCAACTTCAATAAATCAATCCACAGTGTGCAATATAAAAGTGACTGATATTTAAGTGAGATATTAATTTTTGCATAAATCTTATTCCAATATTTGAATTTGATGCTTAGAATATTTTATCACACTGAATCTTCTCCATACTAGAAATAACATTTTTAGGTTGGGGACCACCATTATATTGAATAAAACTATTTTTAGAATGGGGATCTCATTTTTACTAACTTAAATAACAGTTTTTTAGGATAGGCTGAAAATTTTCACCAGCTGATCAGTTGAGAGAAATGATTTCAAAATACCACAACAGGCTGTCAAAATGACAGCAAACAAGATTAATCTGCATGGGAATGATATTCACAACTTTGGACCCGGGAACAGGAAAGGGGTCTATTTAATAAATTTTATGAGATGATTCCATTTAGGGGTTTTTGTCCTTAAATGATGATTATTCATTTCCAAAAGTAAAGCATAATAGAATTTTCAATGCAAAAATGATCAACACAACAAGATCTACAAATAAATCAGAACAGAGAAGAAATTTTGTCAGTTGACTTCCTGTTGGAGCTATTGGCTCTAATGTATGATGTTAACCATTTCCTTTTTGGTTTTTGCTTATTATCTTGAAAATAATATTAGAAAAGAGAGAAGTTCTAAATGCAAATTTCATCTCTAAAAAAGTAAACAGATAAAATAGTCAGTCTACTATGTGTAGGAGTTATTGCCCTTGAATGATAATTTCAAGGCATTTTGCATTTAAGAAAAGAGATTGGCCATTGTATAATGTTTTGCTGATGTATTTGGTCCTTTATTTTTGTACTCGTTGACATTAAATTTGATAACAGTGATCCTTCAAATAAATAAAAGAATATGGACTTCATTGTATCTTGTTTCAGAGCAAAAGGCGAACAGGATGTTTTCCAATATGACTTGTTTTTTAGCATGAATGACATTATAGTTATCAAAGGTACCAGGATTATAATTTAGTACGCCAGACGCGCGTTTCGTCTAAGGAAGACTCATCAGAGATGCTCATATCAACATAAACTAGAAGTCTTAGAAGAGAACAAAAACTATTTTTTGTTTTGTTATATTTCTTTAGATTTAAGGCATTACAAGGCAACTCAAATAATACTAACCAGATTTAACAATGTACATAATCTTTTTGAGGTTCAAGGGAAAATGAAGAAAGTAAAGGATTGATGCCTGTTAAAGTAACTTTTGTTTAATGTCAGATGTGGTTGCATTTCAACATGTATTACTTGCCCTGAGAAGACAGTAAAAGGATTGAAAAAACATGAAAATTGAAGAGATTTTAATCTTTTTAAAATTGACAGATCAATTTTCCATTGCATTCTTTAGAAAAATTCTACTTTGATTTATCAAACATTTATTTGAATTCTGTATTTGTACTTAATGCCATATACAGGCATTTAATGAACATTTGATGTCATCATAAGATACTGTCATGGGAAATTTTTAAATAATTGATTAATGTCTGAAGATACTTTACTATTAAAGTGCTACTGAAGAATGCTTCAATTTCATTTTGAAATAACTATATATGATAAATATCTTTTAAACAGTAAAAAGATGCTTGTACCTTATGATACATGTACTGATAAAAAAATATGCTTTTATTTGTAAGGTCACCTGGTAAAATATTTATTTGATGTTATATAAGGGGTATTAAGTTGATTCTTAAGCCGTTTAGTTTGTTTACCCACCCTAGTCAGACTGGGCCATAACCGTCTACATACTTATGGAAATGAATTAGTCAGTTGATGTTGTTGAAAAATTTGCATAGGCAAGTCTATTTTGTATTAAAAAAAGTAATAAACTGAGTGTCGCTTTACTCAGTCTGGTCATATATCTATCAGTAATATTGGAATAAAAGTAGTCAAATGATATTTTTGATGAAAAATTTGCATAAGCAAGTCTGTTTGCAATACATTTTGTATTAAAAAAGCAATATAATGAGTGACCCTTTGCTTAGTCGGAAATGAATGAGTCAAGTGATCTTGTGATGAAATATTTGCATAATCAAGTCTGTTTTGGGTAGCCTTACTTTTACCCATTCTAATTTATGTCCTTTAATTATGTATTTGCAAGTGTGGGAATGCCCTATTTGTTTTGTACTGCAATTTGTCTTTAATTAGTTCATAAACTATCAAAATTTCCAAATGTTTGCTTTCTCAACTTTTCCCCTCCTCAGTTCATTACTGATAACCTATGATTTAAGATGCTTGATCCCAACAGGAAGCTGTATAGGTTGAAGTCAATAGCAATAAGTTCTTTGTTTTCTCATGATTTTAGAGTCTCGTTCAATAACATACTGAATCTCATTTCAGTTAATGCATTTAAGAATAGTGATGAGAAACATTTTTAAAAAATAGCTCTAGACATTTTTCCAAAATTTCCAAAGGTAAGCATAAACAGGAAATTCAAGGACAATTGATCCAATCCTTTATTTATTGTTTTCATCAAGGTTACATACAAGTGAAAAACATATTAGTTCCTGTATTCTTAAATTCAAATCTAGTGATTTAATAGTCATAAATATCATATGTCCTTCTTTTAGGATATAAATGATTCATTTTTTACTTTTTTATCAGTCCATTGAAACTGAACATCCGGGTTATGATTGTTGTCTGTGATGTAAGAGATATACATTCAAAGTCCATCGGATTGTTCAGTTTCAGTTTCTTCTCTTAAGATCACTTGAAATCACTTGATCTTTTTGTCATATAATGTGATATTTTTTAATAAGTACTTCACTTCTCACTTACCACTGAACGCATAAGACGTAATTACTTAACAGGACCTGTGTAGGGTTCGTGACTAGTATTGTGAAGTACTCTAACAATAAGGATATGGTTAAATGGTTTGTTCTGATATTTCAACAGTATATTGAAAATGTGTTATATAGTGTTTTATACATTAAATATTTTGGATACATTTTTCATTCAAATATTCATTATAATAATGATTTCATTTTTTTCTGAATTTTATAAATATAAGTCCTGTGGATGCTGAATTGAAATCCATTTGCTTAATCTGTCATATAGACTGTTATTCCGTTATTGATACCAGTTCTTATTGATGCAGGATGCAAATTTTTTATGTGATTCAAACTTGAGTTCTCAGAATATTCACCTAAGTTTCTCTTTTACATTTCTTTTCAATTATTTTGTGTCCGGCAGCTGATATTAGAAAGAAATACAGGTTTCTCAAAGTATTGTATTGATATCTTCAATATATTTTGACAGGAGCTAAGAGGTCATTATTTGACGAGAGCTACTCAAGAAGTCATATTAGTGGGAGGTTTAAAATATTTGAACAACACATAATTTCCTATGGAAAATACCGTTAACAAATCTGGAGTATGAGTTAATTGTACTTTAAGGTATTAGTCTATAATATTATTATTACATTGTATAAACTTTTCTCCTCATATGTGTTTAAAGGTCTGTAATTGCAAGGTTACAGGTTATTTTAAATAAAGTAAAATGATAAGATAAACATCACACTAAACTATTAATAAAATCAACGGTACCAATTTTGTTGCACCAGATGCGCATTTCGACAATACATGTCTCTTCAGTGATGCTCGTGGCCAAAATATTTATAATCCAAAGAATATATAAAAGATGTAGAGCTATAATCCAAATTGTCCAAAAAGTATAGCCAAATTCGTGAAAGGAATCAGAGCTTTGCATGAGGGAGATACATTCCTTAATTTTTAATAATTTCTAATATTTTGTAACAGCAAATTTTAATAACATAAAAAAATCCGTATTTTCATGCCAGTACCGAAGTACTGGCTACTGGGCTGGTGATACACTCGGGGACTAATAGTCCTTTAGCAGAGGCATCGACCCAGTGGTAGTAATAAAATCAAATAATATTAAATGTATAAATGAACTAGTGTAATATTAAAAAACAATAACATACAAGACTAACAAAGGCTGAAGTGTCCTTCCTGACTTTGGACCGGTGCAAAACTGCATCTTTGCATTTTTTTTAAAAGGTATATAGGAATCACCCTGTCTGAGTGTATGTCCATGTACCTTGTAAGCCCTATTTAAAGGGGGGATAATTGAATATACTTACTGCAATGTATTCATAGTTTGCAGGGCCAAAGATATTCTTTTGTGGTTTCACTCAGTGTTGTAGTCTAATATTTGTTTGTGCTAGAAATAGACCTATTTTAGAACTGGTTATAATGCCAATAAACCTTTACAATTTTCAGCAAACATGTTTGAACACATTTTTTTTTAATAATGAAATGAAGAGTATTCTGCAACCGAGACACTAAAACTCTTGCTAAATCTCGAGGTATGATGTTTGTGTGATTGATTGACTTCTGCTGAAATGTCCAGTAGCTAAAATTAATTAAATACCATTCTAACAAGGCAGTTTTCATTAAAAATAAATTGTTACTGGTGTATATGAATAAGTGTGTCATGGAATATGTTTTGAATAAAACTTCTAATGACCATAGAACTAGGGGTAAACAATTTAATCTTAACTCTTACTTTGTTAAGCACTCAGCAACATATACTTATTTGAAGGTCTTTGATTTGAGACAATCAAGAATTGAACCAAAACTGAAGGCATCTCCAGTTAGGAGTAAACAAGTCTGTTACAATGTATGTTTATGAAAATTAGTTAATGCAAATAGTTTTTGGAAGGTATTGAAGTGTGGATATAATTAAAGCAATAAAAATAAAATAAATATGGGATTTAAATATAATGTTTTTAATGAAAATAAGAAATTACAACTATCAAAACACATTTATTATTAAGATATTAAGAATGAAAAAATTTAAGTCATGACCTTACAGATAATACAGTACTTAGTTTTCCTTTAAATTTTAAAAAGAAATAAGATTTGTTGTATTTTGATATCTCTGATAAGCATAAGGTTACGTTTTTGTTTGTTTAACCCAGTCCTTATTTTTAACCTCCTCAAAATGTCCTTAATATGTAATCAGCAGGGTATACTTATGACAAATAGGGCATTAAGATACGAAGTAAAACAAATTATAAATATTCGATTCAGGGGTAATTTGGTAAAATTAGAAAAAAAAACTCTTTAGATTTTTTGGTTCCCTATAATTTTTTATTATGATTTTTTTTTTAGACATTTAAAATATTATCAAGGTATACCAGGTGCAGTATGTTTATATACTAAATGGTTTATTTACAGTCTATTTAACAAAATGTATTTGATATGCAAAGTAGTTCGCCGACAGTATGAAAACCTTGATAAAATTTAGCTAGGATTGTGCAAATATGTTTGTGGATTTGGAATATGATTCATAATTCTGGAAAGAGGGAATACACCATGATTTTACTGTGTGAGGTAATGCATTTATAAAAGAAAATTGTTGTTTATAAATTGCTTTTGATTTGTTGAAAAATAAGCAGACTATTTTCTTATTATGTTTTTACAGTGAAAACTGTTGAAATTGAGCTCAGTTTAAATTAAGAAACCTGTCTTTATTGACTACTTGTACTTAGGGATACACATACATTTTTCAACGTTTTTGCAGTATAGAGGAAAAATACTTTCTGAAAGCTTCAATCATATTTTGTATAGGCCAATGATGTATGATTTGATAGGTCAGATGTCGGCATGGTAAAATGCATATTTGAGTTGAGTCTAATTTATTTGGCCAAAATCATACTGTAGTTACAACTGAATATTCTTTATTAAGTTAACCTGTGTAAGTTGATCACCTTTCTTATTTAACCAACATTTTGATTTTCTTTGATATTCGTTAAAACAGATTTTACTGTTTGTCACACTTCACAATTTTATTTATTACATCTCTTTTTCCCTTTTCCGTTGACCTAACTTTAAAAAAAAATGTTTTTTCTCAAAAGGCAGGATAAAGGAAACCGTTACAATATTGATACATAATTGTCATCAGTAATGAAATTATGTATTTGTTTATCTTCGACCTCACAGTTGCAAACAAATTTAGCAGGTTTAAACATTTAAATAGGTACCAACCTTCACCTTTTACTAAAGTGTAACATCACAACATAGAAAGACAATATTGCTATTTGTTTGAAGTTCTGGAATAAAATAAAATTGAATATTTATGCAACCTTTTCATTTTGCATCAAGCTTATATTTTGTATATTAAATGATATCATTTAATCAGTCCTGTTACTTAGATTATAAATAATTTTCAGGAGATATTTGTGTGTGGCAGATCTTTATCAGATCAATATAGAAATATTTTGTGGTTAAATATGCTCAAATAAATGTGTGTGCCCTGTGGTTAACCAACATTAATATTTATAACATTATTGAGAAATTAAAAATTGATACCAATTTTCACAAAGATAACAACAAACCATAATGACAACCACAAAACCACAAGCCATCATCGTTTGTAGTTTTATACTATTTAACCATAATATCCCGACAGTATATAGTAAAGTTGATAAATGAATGAAAGAAGAATGGATTATGGGAGGATAACAGAGTATATTTATATATCCTTGGGATAAGCAAGCAAAATATTTTATACAAGTACAACTACGAATTCAAAAATTCACAAAAAAGTCAGTGGTGGATCCTGAATTTTTCATATTTGGGGAGCCATTGACTGCTTAAGAGGGGGCCCGCTCCAGTCACACTTCAGTGATTCCTTATTATAAGTAACCAATTTTTTCCCAAAAAGGGGGGGGGGGCCCTAAATATGCCTCTGACAGTTTTCCCTAATCTATGAAAATTGCTACCCACAAAATAAATGAATTCACAGTATATTTGAAAGTTAAGTAGGAATTGAAAAATAAGTACTTTTAATAGACTTTGAACAAAGTACTTAAACATGCAGGAAATGATTGTAAATGTTTTCTCATTGCATGTGAACTACTGTTATTGATGATTTGACTAAGTATGGCTCTCCTAGACTGATAAAATTACCGACCAAATGAACAATTTGGTTTGATGAAAATAGGTAAGAATTTGGAAAGAATTGTAATAGTTTGAGAAAAACATTTACAATCAAGTCAATAAAAAAAGAACCTAGCGTTAGATTGAGCAAGATATTGTGGTATTTTGCCAAGTGTGAAACAAATTGAAATAAATTAATTTTAACAAAGTTGTATTATAACATCAAGTTTGAAGATAACCTGGTTGATTTAGAGTTGACCTTTTGTCTATTATTGTTTCTTGAGTTGTAGACCATAATTAGTTTCATTGTTTTATCTATGAGATTAACAATTTGCAAAGACATGATAAAAATAACCGAAGAAATTTAAAATCAAGTACTATTTTAACTAGGTCGTGTAATCCCATGTTATTTTGTTAGTATGCAGAGACTTTAAATGTACTATAATGTACCTATTGACTTTTGAATAGTACACGAATGTAGGGCAGGCATACTAGAAAAATACATTTGGGAAGGGAATAATGTGATTCATCAAGTTGGAATTTGGGAATATACCATATTTTTTTTGTATGAGGTAATGCATTTATAAATGAAAATTTCTACTTTTGAGCTGACCCTTTGACTCATGGAAATAACCAGAAACTGTGTTCAAATAGTGAAGGTCATGATGTCACTGTCCAAAATTTTCAAGCTTTCACTGACTCACAGATTTTGTGTCAGTTGGCAAAACATGTAAATCTGAATTTTGCTAAGTCATTATGTATGTTGGCTTTGAGTTATAGAGTACATGTTCAGTTCTTTTAACGTTTTTTATACTTATTACATACACGAAGAAATTTTTAATGATGAATAAAACATAATGCATATATTTCAGTTATGGTAGCTGTTGACATTTTTTCTTAACAGTTAAAACATAGCATTCTTTTCATCATTTTGTTTATCATTACCAATACCAGATTCTACAGCATCCGCTAGGAAGTTGATGGTGTAAGCTTACTTTTTAAAAGCTTTATATTTTAGAAGGTGGGAGACCTGGATGCTTCATACTTTTTATATATGTGCCTCATGTTACGAAGTTTCCTTTAAACACATGTCCAATGTCCTCGTCCTCATTTTCATGGTTCACAGTGACTACCTAAAAAAAATTTAACATTTTTTGGAATGTTAAATTCTCTCTTATCATAAGTAATAGGATAACTATATATGGTATGTGTGTATCTTGCAAGGTCCTTATGCCTGTCCTTCAGTTTTCACTTGACCTTGACCTCATTTCATAGATCAGTGAACAAGGCTAAGTTTTGGTAGTCAAGTCCATATCTCAGATACTATAATCAATAGGTCTAGTATATTCAGTGAATGGAAGGACTGTAAGATGAACATATCCAACTGACAGGTGTCATCTGACCTTGATCTCATTTTTATGGTTCAGTGGTTATAGTTATGTTTTTGTGTTTGGTCTGTTTTTATTATACTGCATGCAAGAGGTCTACTATATTTGGTTTATGGAATGATTGTAAGGTTTATTTGTCTACCTGTTATTTGACCTTGACCTCATTTTCATGGTTCAGTGGTCAAAGTTAAGTTTTTGAGTTTTTGTCTTTTTTATGCCCCATTTATGGGCATTATATGTTCAGGTCTGTTCGTCCATTCATCCTTTCTGTTCTTTTGTCCCGCTTCAGGTTAAAGTCAACTTGAAACTTTGTACACATGTTCCCTATGATATGATCTTTCTAATTTTAATGCCAAATTAGAGATTTTCTCCCATTTTCAAGGTCCACTGAACATAGAAATTGATAATGCGGATGGGGCATCCATGAACTGGGGACACATTCTTGTTTTCTAATACTTTATGCACAAGGTCAACTTTATTTGGTGTATGGAAATATTTTATGATCTATATGTCAGTCATGAGGTTTTATTTGACCTTGACCTCATTTTTACGGATCATTACTCAGTGTTAAGTTTTTGTGTTTTTGTCTGTTTTTTCTTAAACTATAAGCAATAGGTCAACTATATTTGTTGTATGGATAAATTGTTAGCTGTACATGTCTGCCTGGCATGGATTATTTAGTTTTCTTGGTCAATGCTAAGTTTATGTGATAGGTGTAATAAAGCTTTATATTTAGGACTATTTTATAGTATCAATGATTAGTAAAAAAGGCTAAACAATTCAGCATGTGCACTCTTGTAAAGATCATAAAGACAGTAATAACTCAAAATAACCTTTACAATCAAATATGTGTTGAAAATGAGTCATCATCAAGTCATTGCATTTTTACCATGATATCCTTATAATACTAGCACCACTGTATGAATAATGTGTCATCCATTGTACTCAGAAACTGTTAAAAATGCTATTCCTTAACATATAGTCATTGGCTAAAGAAATTCTTGTGATAAGCCTGCTTAGTTTTTAAAGGTTTATATTTTGTGGTAAGCATGCTGATGTGAACTTATGTACCCTGTGGTTAACCAAATATGAGGGATACCGCAAGATAAAAATTGAAATTAATTTACTTGTGAAACTGCCACTGTTTAAATCTTTTAAAACATGAAGGTAAAATAATTAAAACCAATACAATAACAATAAAATTTTATTCCGCAAGTTTGAAAATATTTAATGGTTATATATTCTTTTTTTGCAAAGTGTTAGCATACTTTAAGATTATGTACTTTGCAAGTACTTTGCAAATATTGATCAGTAAATTCTCTTTACTTTCTGTAGGATATGTCATTTAATAGTATGAATAGTTTATTATCATAAGATCAAATAAAGATTAAATGCTTAAGAAATTGAAATGCAATCTGAGATTTGTTGACTTTCATAGGTGTAACTTAAAA
The DNA here is from genome assembly GCF_036588685.1 of Mytilus trossulus. Taxonomy (NCBI): domain Eukaryota; kingdom Metazoa; phylum Mollusca; class Bivalvia; order Mytilida; family Mytilidae; genus Mytilus; species Mytilus trossulus. The sequence goes on from NC_086375.1 coordinate 47,171,011, forward strand.
TATTTAAAGGAAGAAAAATAATACGTAAATCTTAATATGAAATTTCATTAAAGGTTCTTGTTGCCTTGAAATAAAACTCATTTAATATCACACTGGGTTAAGCTGAACTGTTTTTAAAGCTACAATAGGCACTTATGTAAAGATTGAAAATCATTCAAAAAATGAAAAAGTTCAATTTAATTCCATGTTGTTGGAAGATTTAGTTCAACCACATCTGTTTAATGTTGATTTACTAGGTTTATATTTGTTTGAAAACAAGGGTGATGTTTCTTAATTATTGCATGTCTTTAGCTTTTTATATCATTAAGTTTTTATATGTTTTTCATTGACTTCTGAAAACTAACATCCAATTTTGAAATGGGAAAGGTATTCATTAAAATACAAGTTGAATGCTATGTTCTTTCATTTTAAGCTGGCTTTTTATTGTTTTATTTTATGGCCCCTGTCACTTAGTGGTGATACCTATCCTACTGTCATTTTTTTAAACTTTATAACTGAAACTAAATATTTACTAACTTGATCCTTAGTTCACATGGTAAGCAGTTCCTGCTACACTGGAAGCTGTTGTTATATCGGTCCTGTCAAAGTGTCGCATTCAGTGATGTTAAAATCATTGAAAATAGGACTGGATTATGGTTATAAAAAATGAAACATATTCTTGTTCTCCATTACATATCACCCAAATCAAGATTGCCTCTGTAAAACTTTCAAAGGGATATCAGCTTTTCAGATTGAAACCCTTGGTTATATAGCATCTTTGTGAGCAATATGAACCTTTGATAAGCAAATAATGATGGGGGTGGGGAGAACGAAATCTATGGAATTTCAAATTTCAACTGAAGCATCTTGTTTTTCTATTGAATCCTGTTGTAAGTGTTTATTCTGCTCTTTTGGAAAGGAAAACAATGTGATGATGACAATTATGATGACAATTATAATTACCTTTGCATGTACACTTTTAAATTGGCGGAATTTATTTTGGCGATTTTGTTCAATCCGCGAAAATAAGCGAAAATTTACACCCCGCGAAAATAACCCGCTATACGGTATTTTACATATTTCACCTTCTGGTATCATAAGGTAACAATATAGAAATTTAGCCACATCAATTAAGGATCTTTATCAATATTATAAAAATATGATGTGGTATTATTGCCAATGAGACAACTCTCCACAATTATAGGTCACCATACAGCCTTCAACATTGAGAAATGTATGTAGAAAATAATGAAAGAAATACAAATTCAACACTTTTTTAATAAAAAATTAATAATATATAAATAGACATGTATATTTACAAAAATGCATGGCAAAATGAGCAGTTAATAAATAGGCCATTTTATAGTCAAATAACTTAATAAGATGAACACACATATGAATGAGATGGTCATGTAATAAACTTCATGATATTGGTGATGGCAGTACATTATCATAATACAAAACAAGAAGACATATCAACATTTGTCATAGCAATCAAAATGATATAAGACTAGGAACTGATTTTCGTTTGTCCTTGAGATTTCACAGAGACTTTTTCATACAGTCTATCAACTATCTTAGAAATTCTACAACCTTTTAACATCTTGCTTGAGTCCTATGAAAAGTATATTGGCATTTTTATCACAGGAAGTCACAATTATGTTCATGATAAGCACAGGTAAACCTGTTTGTTATATAATACTTGGAGTTATTTGAAACCAAGTGTAAAGAAGAATGTACTTTCATAGGAAACAAAAATTCAATACCTTGACCTAATTTGAGATGTCATTAAAACCTGTCTCTTCCTTTCAGTTCAGGTTTTGTATATTCAATAGATATTTTGAACCCAGCCCCTGTGTCCAAGGCAAATTTATTTACACACTGTGTTGCCCTTTTCTGAAGGTAATTGCTTGCTCTTTTACTCCATGGAATAATTAGGTTACTGTCACCTAATCTCAAAAGCTTGCTATAATCATTTATGTCTGTTAGAAGGATAATTGATCTTGTGTTCAGTTGACATGTGCAAGGTACTTGGAATTGAATCTTTCGTTTTTTAAAAGGTTCCTGAGAGAGCAAGTTTTTACGTATGAAACCATCCACGGTAGTTGTGTTACCAGCTATTGATGTGGTTAATTTAGCTATCTTCAGAACTGAAAGTAAAAATTAATAAAAATATTTTCTACAATCAAGACAATTTAAGTTAATATGCAAATATGTCTATCTTACATTTTTGGAAATTTCTATTTTGTATCTTATACATATAAGCTATTGATGAGAATATGGGGAGTTCTTCACTTAGTATTTTTTTTAAATATATACAGAAAAACATGTTTCATCATATATCTTGTTTTGAGGTTCTTTGCAGCATGTCAAATGTTGTAAGTGTTCTATGAACTGTTACAAATACTTGATATCTCTTTTTTTTTGTATTTGAAGGCAGTATTAAAATTATAATTGTTTAAAAATAATTCTGTAAATTTTCTATCAAATCTATTATTTGTTTTGAACTTACCAAATCGTTTACATAGAGTAGTAGCAGACTCAAGAAATAGTTTGATATCCTTGATGCTGTGTAAGTTACAGTAGGAACATATTCCGTAGTCTATATGCCTAGGTAGTCTATGATGGATCTCATGTATAAACTCTGTGTTATTTTGATGACAGCTGTTAATATAATGGATAACATTTAAAAGTCAGTGTCTAATTTTAAATTTTGTTTGACCATAAAAAACATGCCAAAATTAATAAATAATTCCTTCATGTCATGCTCTATACTCATTTTAACATGGTTAGGTATTAGCGAGGTTTGAAATTTGGTATAATATAATGCCTACCCGTGTTAAAATTAGCATAGAGCATGACATGAAGGAATTATTTCGATTCTTATAGGACAAATACAGTATTTTTTATAGGTCATAGCGTACAAAATTACCGTAAATATGTTTGGCTGTTCCTGTTTCCTCCTCTAGGAGTCTGTGCATTGCATTTCATATTTGATAAGTTTAAAAACTGTGAGCAGGGCAAATATATGTTGTTTCATAAAAAAATATAATAAAAGTTTATGTTAGCTGCTTATTGTATATTTTTTAAAGGATAACGATGGAAATAACATATATATAAACAGTCTAAGCATCAAATTCTACTTTTTCATAAGAGTATTTTATCTTTTTATTTTCAAAAGTTTTAACTTGAAAGTTAGAATGCCCTTGAAAACGTAAATAATTTCTTGGATATAAATAAATGTTAGTTTACTAACACTGAAAAATTCATATTACATTAGACCAAGAGTATGAATGTTTAACTTAGTTATATGCTGTTGAGAAACAATAGCTTTTGCATTTATTCTTTATATACTGTGGATTCATTTATTTTAGTGGGTACCAATTTTCGTGGTTTGAGGAAAACTTGCATATTTGTGGAATTTTAATTTCATATATTTGACAAAGTCTCCATGACTTACTTATAAAATCCAACCCAGGATAAAGTTGAAAATCAAACCATATGTCCCCATTAAAATGCCTTTATCATCCAAAAAAAGGTGGGGTTCTAACACTTGGAACTCTCCCTCTAGATCCCCACTATACTAGAAGCCTTATTAAGATGCATTATTTTCTTACCTTTGTTTGTTTGTTTTTAAGTAAATCGTGTTGTCACAACAGATTTTTGTAGTCATGTTATAACTTTTGATTCCACAGCAATCTCTTCCTTCATCTAATCCCATCTCATCGAAAACTCCTCCACAGCATAGGTCTGAGGTCTTATTATATGGGTGGCTACCACACATAGCAGTTTTATTAATAATACTACCTAGCTGGCATCTATGTGTAATGCTTGAATAGGACTGACTATTTTCGATGTCAGAAAGAACACAGCAAGTGTCATGATATTCAACAGATTTTGTAATTATTTTAAATGTTTCTCCACTGAATTTGTTTTTTGTGCAGCAAACATCTTCCTGGCTGTCGTAACTGATTTTTCCACAGCATTTGTATTCAGTGGATTTAACAATAATGTCACCTCCTGTTTAAAAAAAAAACATTTAAAAAAAGCCCGTCTGTATGCTTAATATTTAGATTATGCGTTCCTTATTTCATACTGTACAGAAACCTGAGAGATGTTTTATACTATCCACACTGCACTGCATAAGAATAAGGGAAGATCTCTATACAGTAATCTGCCCGCATGCAAGTTCAGAAATTATTGCGTGCATTTATTATTGTGATTTTGTCATTTTAGACTCAAGTGTCATTTTAATTTTATGATTTTGAGAAAAAATCCTGTTGAACACATATAAAAATGCGAGTTTTATTATTTGCGTTTACTACTCTGTCGCATTTTTCTCACAATATTAAAAACCTCACAACAATATCTAAATTTACAGTAATCTGTTTAAAATAAATTATTTTTTGTGAGCTTCCATTTCTTAATACATTAATCACAAAAAGTCTGTCATGTATAAATTCAGATTTGAGGGAAACTAATTTGCAATAGAAGGTGTAGGAACACAAACTTCTGGTCTTAATCAGTAGAGATGATATACTCTTTCCATTACCATATACATTATAAATTTTCAAATTCTGTATCAAACTGATTTTTAAAGTGCTTATTCAGAACTTACCAGGTTGACAACACTGGTGAGAGGATGTGTTGTATATTACACTGCCACAACATTCTTGGTATTGGCTGTCATACAATCCATTCCCACAACACTTCTCTGTTGATGATGTAATGTTAACAGGGAGTCCATTACAACACGTCTGACTTCTTGGATAGTAATGGCCTACAATTAATTGGATTTGTACATGTAGAATAAATTGCATAAATTGTACAATCAGACCCTTAATTTTCAAACGTTGAGTAAAAAAACTCAGAGGTCAACCCTACAAGTGGTCAGTTAGATGATTGGAAATATTTTTGCTTTCCAATCTGCATACTCATGCTCCAACAAGTTCTGATTAAAATATTTATCAAGAAATGTTACGGTTAAAAAAAGAGATGATTTAATTTTACTATATATATTGGTCAAGTTTGCAGTATTTGTAGCTTGTCCACAATCAGAGGTTGTGAGTTTGAACCCTGCATATGGCAGGTGAGTTCATCTCTGATCTTTATTTATTTGGATTGCCAGTTTCCTGCCAAAGCTTGATGGGTCTCTCTTGTCATTTTTACTGCCTCCATTTAAATTTTGCTGCCACAAGAAAGCTGAGCATGGGGTTACACAACAATCAATCATTGGTGTTGGTACATTTATCCCACGGTTTCCAACATACAGGAATCAGTATACTTCTATAAAGCTGTTCCGGAATACAGATCTTAAATACAATTTATAGAACAATATCAAAAGTACCTTTTTCACAGCACTCAGCAACATGTGGTATGGTTAAACTGCCACCACAACATTTTTCTTCAACTGTATTATACAGCTTTGTGCCACAACATTTATACTGCTCATCACTATCACTGACATTATGTAAGGTACCAGTGCAACATTTCTGTTTCAGTATGTCATACTTATGGTTGCTACATAATGATGTTGAAAAGGGTAAGACAATTCTATTCTTTCTACAATAATGTGTTGTTTTGTTGTAATATTCAATCCCACAACATTTCATATAGGTTCCTATGATGTGCGGCCTCTTATTACTATTTCTATCCCTGCAGCAAGTTGTTGTTTTTGGGTCAATAGGTGATGAACCACAGCAACTATTGATTCCTAGATATGGAAATAAAATAAAAACTCTATAAACACTCATTTGAATTAGATCGCAATGAAAAAATAAACTTTTGATGGAGAAAAAGGAGAGAGAAAAAATTAAATCACTTTGATCTTTAATAGAAATAAATAGGTTAGTCTTTTAACAAGGGCATCAATATCTGTAAAAAAAAATTGAAGACCTCATGAAAAACCATCCCATGTGATTGTTTTGTAATACATTTGTACTAATTAAATGTTAAACATTTGATTACCTAATATGATTAACCTTTAGTATAATTTTATTATTTTATAAAAACATATTAAATTGACAATAAGTTATCCTTTTACCGTTTATTTTGTCATACAAGGTGTTGTTACAGCAGACTTTTTCTGACTTTTTGTAAGAGGTAGCTCCACAACAGCTTTGATTTTTACCATCTTCAGTAAACGTTTTGAACACATCCTTTTCACAACATATCTCAGAATCAACAATATATGTCTTATCTAAAGGTAGAAAATAAATTATGGATTCTATATTATTTATTTTTTTAGTCTTAATTTCTCAGTCTGTAGATTCAATGTTTGTGTTTTGTTGTTGTTATTCAACGATTAAGGTTGTTATATTAATTGTCAAATATTGAGTGCCTTTACCAAGTCTGGCAATCTATACCATGTGTTATTTTGAAGTAAAGTAGTCTATATGTTATTAGGTATCTGGAGTTTGTGCGGTCTGTTGAACGTTCTCAATTTGTTTGGTATTTCATGTTATCTTTTTTAATGTATATATGTGACAATAAGAAAAGAAAAACCGTAACAAAACTGAAAAATATTCTCCACAGAGGTTTTTGTCGAGCCTGCAACTTTTGTTGCAGAAAGCTCGACATATAATAGCGATCTGGCAGCGGCGGCTGCGGCGGCTACAGCGACGGCGGCGCTGTTAGCTCACTTCTTAAAAGCTTTATATTTTAGAAGGTAGAAGACTTGGATGCTTCATACTTTGTATATAGATGCCTCATGTTACGAACTTTCTGTCATTCACATGTCCAATGTCCTTGACCTCATTTTCATGGTTCAGTGACTACTTGAAAAAAAAGTTAAGATTTTTTGTAATGTTAAATTCTCTCTTATTATAAGTAATTGGATAACTATATTTGGTATGTGCGTACCTTGCAAGGTTCTCATGCCTGTCAGACAGTTTTCACTTGACCTCGACCTCATTTCATGGATCAGTGAACAAGGTTAAGTTTTCGTGCACAAGTCCATATCTCAGATACTATAAGCAATAGGTCTAATATATTAGTTGTATGGAAGGACTATGAGGTGTACATGTCCAACTGGCAGGTGTCACCTGACCTTGACCTCATTTTCATGGTTCAGTGGTTATAGTTAAGTTTTTATGTTTTGGTCTGTTTTTCTTATACTATATGCAATAGGTCTACTATATTTTGTGAATGGAATGATTGTCAGGTGTGCATGTCTAGCTGACAGGTGTTATCTGACCCTTGACCTCATTTTCATGGTTCAATGTCAAAGTTAAGTTTTTTAGTTTTGGTCTATTTTTCTAATACTTTATGCATTAGGTTAACTATATTTGGTATATGGAAATATTTTATGATCTATATGTTGGTTACACAGGTTTCATTTGACCTTGACCTCATTTTCACGGTCCATTGCTAGGTTTGAAGTGTTTGTGTTTTGGTCTGTTTTTCATTATTTATAAGCAAGTCAAGTAAATTTGTAATATTGTGAAGAATTGTTAGCTCTACATGTCTGCCTGGCATGGTTCATCAGACCTTGACCTGATTTTCATGGTCCATTGATCAATGTTTAATTTTCTTGGTTTATGTTGAGTTTATGTGACAGTTGTAATAAAGCTTTATACTTAGGTCTATCAAGATAGTATCAAGGATAAGTAAAGAAGGCGAGACATTTCAGTGTGTGCACTCTTGTTTTTTAAGTTGTTTAAATTAGATATTATCTCTTAAAAAGCTGACATCGCTTCTGAAAATGAGATTCAAGAGTATGAATTTCCATAACATGAAAGTGTCTAATCCAAAAATATCATCAAAGTAAGTTGGTTCCAGTACCAAAACATATTATTCTGACCAATTAGGCATTTTTACTATGTTCCCTTTATTGTATGAAAGTTTTGGTCAATTAGATTTTTACATGATACACAGTGTGTATAATTTTTTTCTAGAAATGCTGAATCATAAATATTTTGTTTACATGCTAATTGCACAATAATAATATGGGAGACCTTGAACTTTTCCAAAAATTGTGCTGTCATCTTCCTGTTTACGTAATAGGAAACTCACACATGTATAAAGACAAGACCCAATCAGTTTAATAAGTAAAATCCTCACAAAACTTACCAGTGCAGCAATCTAACTTCTGTCCACGTCCATTGAAATTGGGTACTACTCCAAAATCACAGCACAGTTGTGATTCTGGATCATATTCTTTCATTGAAGACTGGCATCTCTTTGCTAAAACTTCCCCAATCACTAATGTTATCACTGAAAATTATATAATAAAATAACAATGTTAGGGCAGGAAGTTTGGTTTATTTTTATCTCTGATGTGGTATGATTGCCAATGAGACAACTCTCCAAAAGAGACCAAAATGACACGGAAATTAATTGTATGTCTGCTTCCTATACTTTTAAGGGATTTAAAAGAAGTTGTGAATGTTTTATCTTAATTTGTATTGTTTTTTGCTTCAACAAACAGATAATAAGATACATTTCTATTGATCAGAAGTGCTAGATTCTTATTTTTGCTCTTGAGATCTACCTCAGGTTAATGTTTGGTTTCTTTAGTTATATATATAGTTTACTAATTAATATTGTTTTACTATATACTGTGACTTTCAACTCATTTGAATATGTATTAAAGGAGATGTGGTGAACATATCACTCAGATTAACGCTAACTCCGAGTAAAAAAGGAGAAAAAAAATCGGAATTAAAATTAAATAAAAAAGAATAAACATCAACTTACTTACTGTGGACTTATTTGTTAGGTGTAAGTTTTTTTGGTTAGATTTCTCTGTCTGTTTCATGTTGAAGTTATAAAGTAAACCTCAGAAATAAAGAAATTGAGTGAATCCCAAGGTAAAAAACATTTTAAATAAACTAATAAATATGAACATTAGTTTATGAACCATAAAGAGACAACACAACAACAACATTCTAAATCACCTCAATTATAACAAGTCATGATTGATTAACTTTTGTGTGGCAACCTCTAAGTAAACTTGAAACAACATCAGTTGTGTGGGATTTCAAAAGTTTACCTGACAGTTTGACACCCTGAAAGTCCAGTGTTTTAACAATTTATAAAGAAGAAGATTGTCCTTCATTTTCATTTGTTGTGTTATTTAGTTGCTGTCAAATATTAGAATATCCAACATCTCATGTCATTTATATCAAACAAATGTTTTAGTAAAATACTGAAGACCTTATATGATGACTCTCACTCAGTGGCGGATCCATAAATTTTCATAAGTGGAGACCCACTGACTGACCAAAGAGGGGGACCGATCCAGTCATGCTTCAATGATATCCTGTATAACCAACACTTTTTCCCAAAAGGGGTGGGGGGGGGGGGTGTTTGACGAGACCCCTGCCACCCTAAATCCGCCTCTGTCAGTCACTAATAAAACAACAAATGTCAAGTTAATTCTGCAGAGGCCCTTTATGTATTTATGTATAACAGAAATATTAATTTCAATTGAATTAAAAGTGTAATCTGATATACCAATACATGTACTAGATCAAATATTCACTTATATAGGAAGCATGCCCTTCACATAAATAAGTTTCTGATCATTTGAAAGATATAAAAAATTGTTTATACCATTTTAATTATCAAAAATTAAAAAGATAAAAAATAATGTTTTCAACAAATATTGAGGACATCTTTACTTGGACTACATGTTATGTAAATTGATCAGAACCATAAGTTTATGTCAGATTTATATAGCTCCTTACCCAACAATAGATGATAGATATTCATTTTGGTGTTGATCGTGTTGATCTACTAGATAAACTGTTCTCAAGAGATCGAAGGTGATAATGTTAATTTCATTCCTGGTATCTTTTATTTAAATTAGATTTGAAAATCCATAATTCTTGAAAACAAGAAATTTTCAACAGGGTTAAAGATTAATCAAAAAATTATGGTTAATCTTGAATTTAAAAATTGGGATATTGAGAAGCTGAGAACTAATTATAGAATCATTTTTTTTAAGTCTTGAAAAAGTTTTTCCTTTGTTTTGAATTGACTGCAATAGTTATACTATAAATTTGAATATTGATTATAGCTATGAAAATACTGATATAAGATATTATATTGGTGATACCCGGGTATATTTTTACATAATATACATTTCAAATAGCCTGTATATGGAAATTTTAAAAACTGGTGTTTTGTGAATGAAATTAACAAAATGTAATTTCAATAAAAATTACAATCTGTTATTGATCATTTTGAATTGTACCACATAAGGCAATTATAATAAGTCTGTATTTTTTTGGTAATTTTCAAAAAGAATTATCACTAAGGTGACAAGATAAGATTAAAGAGTATGAATGTCCTGTTATATCATATAAAACTTATATTATGTATAAAACAATGGTATAAATTATTAACTTTACATGTCAACTTTTAATAATAAAATATAACCCATACCCTTTAATTGCAACACTAATCAAGTGTGTCTTAGGTCTTTTTTGTGTTGGCCAGGTATAATATAAAAATGTCAGGTGGGTGGCATGAGGGAGAAGTTTGTACTCAACCCCCTATTTTGTCTAATCAAGTGCTCCTACAGTTTTCAATCTATTTCCCTGAAAAATTCAAAGGGAGATCTTACACAAATTGAAGTTGTGCTCCTCCTGCTATAATTTCTTTTTTGGGTGGTGGCAAAAGGGGGGGGTGTTGATTATTTTCCTATTATCAGATTTGTTAAGTTTCTTATTTCGTTACCAGAAATTAATATTGGTACTTTTTTTTTTATCAGTTTCCAGTTTTCAACCCAGGTCTTTGAAATATTCTGGACACATGGTAAAAATATGAATTTGTGAATGTGCTTCAACAGCATTTATTAAGCAACTTTTCCCATTTGTTTCAGTAATATGTTCTTATAAAGAAGTGCAAATTTTGAGTTTTCCTGCTATGGTTTTCAACACAAATGTTTTCTTAGTAGTGGTATTAGCTGTGTCATACTAAATTGATATCTCTACAGATAAAGGAAAAGTGTCCTTCAAATTAATACATATTTTAAGTTCCAATGTTTGATTTAGGCATTATATTTCATTAGAAATAAAATATAAACAAAATAATTTATCAGGAACATGTTTGATTCGTTGTAAATATAACAGAATTTGATACGATTGTCTTATAAGTAAGAGATTTAGTGCTATAAAACCAGGTTTTATCCACCATTTTCTACTTTTGAGAATGCCTGTACCAAGTCAGGAATATGATAGCTGTTGTCTATTCGTTTGATGTGTCATGTCATTTGATTTAGCCATTTGATTAGGGACTTTAAGATTGAATTTTCATCAGAGTTCAGTATTTTTGTGATTTTACTTTAAATCTAGTAACTAAAACTAAATCAATTGAAACATTTTTTTTTTATAGGATTTACTATTTCCTTACCCAGCATTGATACAGTGATCTTCATTTGTGTTAATTTGTGGTTAATACTATTTTTCACTGACCATATAGACGCTTATATTCATTTATTTTTAGGATATTCCTTTTTTTTTTATGGCAGAAATTCCTTTGGATAATGTCCAGAAAAAAACACCCATCGCCTACAGTGTTAATAATTAAAGTTTATTGATGAACCATTAATTGGAGCAGAGAACTAATTGTATAATTTTAAATAACAATGTTTTACCTTATAATCAATGATACTAAATCAGCAATAATTAAGATTATGATTTAACAAGATGGGTTATTTATATGGTATTTTTTGTTTGCAAAAAACAAAAAAGATTGTTTCCCTTTCTTGTTTAAACGGGAATATTTGTTTTAAAAGTAGATCCACCATAAACCACAAGTTAGGCTAAGTATATAGACTAAGGAGCAGACAATATTTGAGTGTAAGAAGCAATTTTAAAAAGACATAAAATTTACAACCAAATCTTTAAAAAAAAAAGAAAATACTTCTGACTCAGTACCTTACTTGGGAGAGGCACATATCAATTTGGCTGGGTTATGAATTAAGTTTCTTGTGATCTCAGCCCTCCCCTGTCGCAACAACATCTAACACAGTTCATAGCAGGCACACAAACCATTGGCTGGGTTATAACTAACAAAGCTATTTTTTGTGTGCTTTATAAAGATTTTATTGTAGGTCATACGTTATTAAGGTATATGAACTAAAAAGGTCCGTCAAACAGATTTGGATTTCAAGGATCTAATTTGTCACATAGCATTTGATAATAGTTTCCAACAAAAGAAAATAGATTGGCTTCAATATTTACGGTATTTATGGCGCATGCAAAAAACAGAAATAAAATATAAACACAAAAAAAGCCATATGGGACATGTCTGGTAAATTGGTATACAATATGATTTGATTAGTTGTTAGTTTTAACAAAAGATTTAACAAACTTTACTAAAGTTGTCCGTTCATAAATTTTGAAACAATTAAGAAACGAAGGTTTCAACTCCCTCAGGCAAAGTTGGCTTGAGATGAATTTGGCTCTTTATTTTAGATATTTTTTACATATAGCTCTTCAACGGTTTCGGTACTTATACATCTTCAGATTTTAAATGTTTGGCTTTGAGTGCTTTTCAATATTTTAATAATTTTGGTGAATTTCTGTAATTTTTTCTTACCCAGCAATGCTAGACTGGTCATCATATTGGGTTGATATATGGCAAATACTATTTAACACTAACTATAGAAGGTTGTATTTATCTTTTTTATGATATTAAAGCTGGGATTCCAATTCTTTAGTCCAACATGACTAAAAATTTTCAGTTTTTACCTCAGTGAAGATTTGAACTAATAATAAAACGAGGAATGGAAAAAATAAGATGGTATAAAGAAAATGATTTTTCTTCCTTGTTCTCAGATGATCAGTTATTGAAATTCAAAACCAAAACAAGAATATCTATAGATATAATCACAATTTTCATCTTTTTAAATACGGATAAAAATTCAGCCCAAACTGCCAGTCCCATGTCTGAAACATCAATATTGAATGTCTTGATTATATCTTTATGTTCTTTGTACGTGTAGGAATAATAAAAAGTTATTGTCCTTTTATCTATTGAAGGTGTTTCTACTTCTAATTGTCTTTTTTGCTATTTTTTCTATCATTCAGTTGAAATTGTTCCCACATCTCCATTCATTTATAACAAAGATAGTAGATATGCATTAATTAGGCAATTTAAAAAAAAAATTGTATTTATTTTTTCAATGCTATCAATCAAATTATTCTGTTCAAAATTTGACACTATAAGGTATGGGTAAATCTGAAATCAGAATATATATTTTGTTTGTCCTCTGCTTGAACGGAATATCCCCCCCCCCCATCATTTTGGGAATCAGAATACAAAGGACAAAGTATGAAGGAATATGTTGAAGATATTATTGTGGATTCAATAGTTTTACTCATTTTAGGTACTATTACATCTTGAAATTTATTGATTCATTAAACTAGTGATATAGTACGAATGTATTAGATATGAAGAGTTCACTTGTCGAAAGTGTATACTCTTCCTGTTTCGTATGATGACTTCCTAATTTCGTATTGCACAATTATTTGTAATTGTACAATTATAAACTGTGGTTTAAATACTCAAATACCCTATACTCTCATGTTTTAATGAAACATGAACTGAAACTGTGAATAAGTTTTTTTTTAATTTGTTGATTGCTGTATGCTGAAGGTCAACCACATGCACTCACTAATTTGTGTTCCTTTTTTGTTTTGTTGTTGTTCTATCTTCACTTATATGACACATTGATAAATGCTCCTACAGTGAACATCAGTCTCATACTCCAATCTACCATTTTTATTTTTCTCTCACTTTGTATCCAGTAATTAGAAAGTTCTATTTTTATATATAATAGGGGGCATTGCTGTTTCCATTGACCTAGAAGATGTAACCATTTTTCTTTAGGTGACAGTTGATAGAGAGGGGGCTTTCTGCTAAATGGGTTCCTGATTGAGGCCTTGATTGGTACAGTTTTAGATTTAGGAGAACAAAAGTCATGTTTTACTGTTACATTACTGAGAACCAATGGAGAATCAAAGAGATTTAATGAGTTTAGCATAAGTAAGGAGCTGCATGATCTTCTGAACCTTGTGCTTCCGTTGAACTAGAAAAATATACCCCCCTATATTACCTGTGCTAGTAGAGATTTCTTACAACTCAGATTTTCCAGGGAGCTAGTGCAGTGGTTATTTGAAAGGAAAATGATGTTCTACCAGACTACTGTAAGAAAGGTATAATGGGACTTATGAGTGTTGAAAAAAATGGTTTTGCTTCGTTGCTGATGAAAACAAAACAGGGTGTTGCACTGAGTTAATTCAAATGACACAAATACAACTACCAGATTAAAAGGGGTTTTACTTTCTGTTTGTCTTTTTTAATTGCAGCGTCTTGATGGTTATAAGTCAAATTTATGTTTTAGTTAGTGTTTAATTAATTGTATTAGCCCTTGTATGGAAATAGAAATCTATTAACTGAATTATATATATCCTATTACACTTCACTTCATGCAAGCAAATCGGGCTAATAGTTTTCATCCAGCTGATCAGTTTAAAGAGTGGAATACAAGCTGTTTAAAACTAGTTTGTAAAATAAAACACAATTGGTATAAGGAAAGGGAAAAGTCTATTTTATGAGTAACTTTAAATTCCCTGGGTCAAATTTAAAATTGAAATAATGCATTTGAAAATTGATAAGATATGTTTTGAAAAGATAATGTGAAATCATTATATAAAATTGTTCAAGTTTTTTATGTTAGTTTTTTTCCCTTACCCAACAGTTTAACAACAGTCTTCATTTTGATTGTTAGCTTTGTGGTCAGTCTGTATATATGTGGTCATAAAATATTATTAGATTGGAATGTCCCATTTATATTTATATCTTTATTTGTATTCATCTGAATACATTGTACATGGATACCTGTGTTCCAATGCATATATAAAAAAAAAACTATTACAATAGTAAGATAGATAAAACATGTATAAAAGAGGATAAAATGAAGGTCTTCAGAATGATTTTTTTTAAATCACTATGCTTTTAATAGTACACGTATTTAATAAAATCTTTTTTACCTTTATCCATCCATATGAAAAGGTTTCAGACAGACATATATTCTGTCCAAAATCCAGAGCCTGTAATTCAGTGGTTAATTGGGTGGATCTTTATTTTTCATAAGTGGGGGCCCACTGACTGCCTAAAAGGGGGCCACTCCCGTCACGCTCCAGTGATTCCATATATTAACAATCAATTTTTTTTTCTCAGAATGGGAAGGCAGACTACTTCCCCCCCCCTAAATCCGCCTCTTTTAATGTTGTTGCTGTAAATTATATGTTTTTTTTCTTCATGATTTGGTACATAATTTAGGCCTTTGTATTATTTAATAGTTTTACATTTGTTATTTGTGAGCCTTTTATAGCTGATTATATCATATGGGTTCTGCTCATTGTTGAAGGCTGTACTGTGACCTATAGTTGTTGATTTTTATATCATTTGGTCACTTGTGGAGTGTTGTCTCATTTGGCAATCATACCACTTCATTTTTATTTATTAGTGTTAAATTACTAGAAATAAGGGTATACAAAATAATTTTCGGTTTCAAGACATATGCATAAAAGTAATTGCAAATGATCAAACCTTTCGCCAGAGTCCCAACTGAAGTGGAGGTAATCCAGCTGCCTTCAACAATGAGAAAAATTCAAACCCTAAATAAATGTTTTGGTGCTTAAAAATATATTTGTTATACACTCAAGTTTGCAAAGAGTTCATCTTTTCCCAGGGTCAATTAAAAAAAATAAAAAGTTGACGAGATATGTTTTCAAAAGATAATGTGGAATCACTATATAACATTATTAAAATTTTTGTTTTGATAGATTTGTGTATTTTCTTACCCAACAGTTTAAATACAGTCTTCATTAACAGTGTGACTATGGTCTTCATTTTGATTGTCATTTGTGTGGTCAGTCTGTAGAAATGTGGTTTTTATCATATTAAATTGGGATGTCCCATGTATATGTTATGTGATAATATTAGATCTATGCTATTTATATATCATTTATACAGTTAACATATATTAACCTATATAAATAACATTTGACATATATAAACTAGATACATTAAATTTGCCCAATCCTTTATTTGAAAAATTTTGCTTTTGTGTTTTCTATCTAAATCAAGTAAATGCGCTTTAAAAATTCATAGGTCATTGAACTTCTAAGTGACACCTTATTAGGAGGTTTTGTAAAATAATAATTGAGTTTAAACGTTAAATGATGATCTTTTTAAGACAATATGTTTCAGATTTGATTCATTGTGAAACAAAGATAAATAGCATAAACAAACAACAAAGTTATTTAATATGGGTACTAGTATACGTAAGGAGCTATAAAAAGAAAAAAATTCTACAACATATATTTTAATATGTATATAAAATTTAAAAAATAATTTAAATGAAGATATCCCACATTCATATTGTTTTATCAACAAATAGCGATATACGCTTCCTATAAGATTTATCCTATATTCTATTATGACGGGCTTTTTTCGCTTTGTGAACAAACCCATGCTCTAAATCCAATAAAATTTGTTTGCACATGTGTATAATGAATTCTTCAGAATAATGAATTTTATCAAATTATCATGCACTTAATTTATTTCCTTAACTTTTACACTTTCAAACTCCTAAATGGTGCACATGATGTTACACATTTATGTATTATGACTGTAATGTGTTGCAATTGGAAATTGACATATTTTACCTAGATACGACAACCCTTCATGCTGGCTGTTCAAACTCCTCCCTCTGAAAAATCACAATGCCAACTGTTTGCTTCTTTACTAACAAAAAAGGAAGGTTCATGGAAGAGCCTACACAAACGCTTTTACACTTAAACTTATCGGACATAGAAATTACCTTGGTGTTCCTATTCAGAATCAAAATAATTGATGCAAGCTATACTTTATTGTAGTTTTAACATGGGTAGTTTTAGCCCTCACTATCGCTTTGGCATTAATAATCACGAATATAATGCCTACCAATGTTAAAACTACAATTAAGTATAGCTTGCATCAATTTTTACTTAAATATACATTTTATAATAATGCTTTTATTGGTAAAGTGAACCAAAACCTTGATGAGCCTAAGTTAGTGAAATTGGGATGGATAGCTAAGTGAATTTGATTTTTGTCTTTCTACATGTAAATACAATTAAAGAAATGTTTATACTGCATTATGCTTTTCATAGAGACAAGTTTATATATAAAAGTCTGTTTTTGATCCAATACTTAATGCTATGATCTTGCAGATATAATTTTTTTTAACTTAATTAATTAATATTTTGTCATGTAATCATGATTGGGCATTTAATAGATGGATATACCCTATGGATTTTTGCTCATAGTTGAAGAAGATACAGTGACCTATAGATCTTTTACTAGCAATCATACTACATCTTCTTAATTTGATAAGAAATGCTACATGTTATAGTTTTATGAATGAGAATTTAAAAGGTTCTTTTTTTTTTTTGGACATATGTCAATTTATAGAGGGGATTTAATTAATTATTTCCCCTTAAGCTTTGCCAAGAAAATAGTATTCAAAACATTATAATTAGAATTAAGTGTTGTATGTGTAACATTTATATGGTCTTAATTTGTAAGTTCATGGTGTCATATATAAATAAAAGTTAAACAAATATCTCAAAATAAACCCCCCTTAAAGACATAAGCAAAGAGAATGATATTGAAATGCTTTTAAGCTTAAAACAGATCTTCTGTAAACAGGAATCTGATGTACAGTAGTTTTCGTCTGTTTATGTAGTTCACAAGTGTTTCTCGTTTCTTGTTTCTCATTTTTATATAGATTAGATCGTTGGTTTTCCTGTTTGAATTGTTTTACACTAGAAATATTTGGGGCCCTTAATAGCTTGCTGTTTGGTGTGAGCCAAGGCTCTGTGTTGAATGCCGTACCTTGACCTTTAATGGTTTACTTTTATAAATTGTTACTTGGATGGAAAGTTGTCTCATTGGCTCTCATTCCACATCTTCCTATATCTATTTAAAATAACTGTTTACAAAACTTTTTTTCGAAATGCTAAAAATATTGTTTTTCCTTGAGATTATTTTATTTTGTAAAACCTTTCGGAATTTTGGGTCCTTAATGCTTTTAAACTTTGTACTTTGTTTGGCCTTACTTTTATATTTTTTATATTTAAATATCACTTATGACTACAGTCATAATGCATCATCTGGCATACACAATTTCAATCAAGGAATATATGATAACTTAAATAGTTAAAAATGTTAAAACTGCTTTCAAAGTAAAGAAATTTACTTTAAAGAACTGAAAAAAATCAATCTTTTTTTATAAACTATCAAACCAACTAGGTGGGAACTTGATTCTCTTCAGAGCTCTTGGCTCTTGGTCTTAATTACACAGTCCTCAGAGTACAATACTCTACTCTAAACACACAATCCAGTGTTTTCAAGTAAACTCATTCTTTAGATCTTTGATAGGAATACTTCTATGAGGAAAACTACATACAAGTAAAATATAACAGATCAGTATATTTCACAACCAGAGTGGGTGTATATCATAAATATAGGCTTTAATTAAAACAAAAGAAGATGTGGTATGATTGCCAATTAGCATTTCCCCACAAGAGACAAAATGTCACCATACGTTTAAGACAGTTTTCAAATCTTATTTTGATATATTTTTTTATTAAAAGATTGTTTAAAGTATCAGCGAAGCTGTGTTAAATTTATTTTAAGATTATATAATATATTTTTTTTGTCAAAAACAAACAAAAATGTACAGTGTTATACTACCAGTTATCTTACCAAGCACTAAAAACATTGTCTTCATTAATATTCTTTTCATGTGGTTAATATATGGTCAATACCCTCACTGCCCACAGTAATATACCAAATAATATAGTCAGATTGGGACATGACTTTTATCGATATATTGGACTGGGAAGTTCTGTGTTCCTACTCAAAGCACTACCGTGCATGGTATTTCCCTAAAAAAACAAGGTAACAAAACGTTATATTAAAAACAAAAATATTTGATGAAGTAATCATTAGAATTTTATTGAGTCAATAATTATCATATATAAAATTTCAAATACCCGCCAAAATAAAAGAAGGGTAATTGATATGTTACTTCTTACTTATAGATCAGAGAAACAATACAATCGTAATATGGAATACATTTAGAGGGTGACATAATTATACCTGTAATGGGAATTTAAGTACAGCAGTATACATAAGGAAAAGAAACGATAAACAGGTTGTAATGTGATTGTATTGTGACTTTGATTTAAGTCAACAAAATTGGAGATAAAAGTGCCAAATATATCTAGGCATGTCTCGTACTTTATAGTTGTCTTGTAACTTTTCATTTATCCATTCTTCAAACAATAGAATTCATTTAAATTTTTGTAAGATTAAAGATTTTAAATGCTTTTTATTAGAAAATAATTGTTCATCTTCTCAGGTATGTAAAACACAAGTCACTTTGAGATTTGAAGTCCTGCATTGATTTGATTATAATCATATTACATTGAATAAGAACATATTTTGATGTAAAATGTCTTGTACATATACACATTCCAATTTATTAAATTACTGTTGTTTTTTTAAGAGATTTTATAACAGTATTGCTATACCTATGATCTGCTACCTTATGCTGTTACATAATGACACATACTATCTACAAATCTTTATATTTAAATTAGTTTGATATCAGATATATCATATCTTTTAATAAGTCAACAACTTTAAGGGTCAAATACTGACAAGCAACATGATGGCAGCATGTCAAACATGTACAAAATGTAAGATATCTTGATAGGAGAATTTTGGTTGTCTCTGTAAAATGGATTCTAAGATCTTTAGAACCCCCATCAACTCCTAATTTGACATATTGTGTAGACACTTGACATCCATGTGTTGTTTGTCAAATGTTTTTTTTTAGTTGTTACTCTTATTAAGTCATCATGTTTAGTTATATCATCAGCTTAGTGAAATCAAGTAGGATGGAGGTTGTTTTTATTTGTTTGCTCCTTATCATTCCATAGGCAGATCCAGGATTGTTGGAAAAATTATTTGATTATATAGAGAATCACTTAAGCATGACTGGAGCCCCCTTAAGTCAGTCAGTCCTCCTTCCCCCCTTTATATGAACAATTCTGTTCCCCAACTGGTCTCTATCAAAACCAACAAAACATTTTGAAATCATTATAAGAATCTCCTTAATAATGCTTTCTAATAGTTTTGTGCTGCTCCTTTGTTTTTAAGGATAGTTGCTGCTACACACAAATTTTTCATATCTAGAAAAGGGGGTATTCAGGTACAATGCAAGGTGGGTTATTTTCGCGGGTGTGAAATCTCATGATTTTCATTGAATAATGTATACACAATATTTTGGAGGTTATCATTTTGGCGAATTTAAAAACTTTTTTCAATACCTTTGCATCTGAACTTTAAAATTGGCGAAAATAACCCAATCACTGTACAGTATTGTATTCATTTTTAATTGATGGAGTTTGAAAAAGATCATTCTGGACAGAAAATAACTGAAAAGGAAAAAGATTACCAATGACGGTTGGAAATGAACATTTATACCTCATTTCATCTGGGATTGCCATCAATACCCTTTACCTAGAAGATTCCCATTAATGCTCCATGACCCTCATTGATTACCACCAACACATAATCGCTCAATAATTGCTTAACACTCCATTATCCTAACATGATCAATATCCCATTTCCTCAAGGATGACTATCAACACCCAATCCCTCGAGGATTGCCATCAGCATCTCCATACTTCGAGTATTGCCATCAACATCCCCTATGTGTCTGTCTGTCTGTCTGTCTGTCTGTCTGTCTTGTTAGCACTCTTGAGGGTACAAATCTTTGTAGATTTTTATGAAACTTATATGTGCAATGCAAGGAAAATTTGTACTTTTAAATGAACTGTTTTACATTTTGTCATGTCTGGACTTTATATAGATGATCATATGTTATGGCTTTGCTCATTGTTAAAGATTGTATGAGGACCTTAAGTTACATATGCATTATATATTTCACTCTTCATTATTGTGTTGCATGTTGAATTAAATTATTCTAGGCAAAAGTATATATTTGTTTGTGGTAATATTTAGTAAAAGATTTGACCAATTGATAATATACGAAACGCGCGTCTGGCGTAAAAAATTATAATCCTGGTACATTTGATAACTATTTACACCACTGGGTCGATGCCACTGCTGGTGGACGTTTCGTCCCCGAGGGTATCACCAGCCCAGTAGTCAGCACTTCGATGTTGACATGAATATCAATTATATGGTCATTTTTATAAATTTTCTGTTTACAAAACTTTGAATTTTTCGAAAAACTAAGGATTTTCTTACCCCAGGAGTAGATTACCTTAGCCGTATTTGGCACAACTTTTTGGAATTTTGGTCCCTCAATGCTCTTCAACTTTGTATTTATTTGGCTTTTTAAACTATTTTGATTTGAGCGTCACTGATGAGTCTTATGTAGACGAAACGCGCGTCTAGCGTATAAAATTATAATCCTGGTACATGTGATAACTATATACTAATATCTTTACCCCTGTTTTAAAAGTATGAATTTGTGAGCTAAGCAAAAAACAAAAAAAAACCCACTTGGACCAAAAACAAAACGTGATAAATCTCTTTCTAGCAATGTAATATTTTGTGTAGGTTGTGTAGGGAATGTGGATATCCTCTCAGTTTCGGAAAATTGCTTTCAGTATTTATTCATCAGTTAAATAAAATATGTCAATGTGACATAATGTCATTTATCCAGGGTTTAAGTGTCATACAAACATATTAAGAATTAAGAGCTCCCTTCACCATTTAACATAATAATATACTAGTATTAAAGTCATTCAGGATGTATCTTAAGTTGATATAAGTTTCATATATTTACATTAATTTAAAGTTCTTTCCTTTTACAGTTAAATGAAATTGTATTTTTGAGTTTACAGGGTCACAATATAGAGCAGGGAATGCAATTATCCGTTTTGTTTTTTAATCAAATCATTTCTCAAATTATAAAATGAAACTTTGATAAGTGTGTGTTCTCTGTTTTCTCATATTTTAAATGTGCATAATAATGTTATTTCATAACAAGAATGTGTCCATAGTACGCAGATGCCCCACCCACTCTATCATTTTCTATGTTCAGTGGACTGTAAAATTGGGATAGAAACTCTTATTTGGCATTAAAATTAGAAATATCATATCATAGGGGACATGTGTTCTAAGTTTCAGGTTGTTTAGACTTCAAATTCATCAAAAACTACCTTGACCAAAAACTTTACCTGTAGCAGGACAGACAGACAAACAAACACACAGATGAACAAACGAACGGACAAACAAACACACAAATGGGTGAGTGAACAGATGTACAGACCAGAAATTATAATGCCCCTCTACTATCGGAGGTGGGGCATGAAAATAAGATGTGGTATGATTACAAATTAGACAATTAACAGCCAAGAACCACCTCCCTGTTATGAGACCTGAGACAGGACAGTTCAAAATATATAAAACAGAAAATCAGATTAGTTCAGAAGTATGTAATTTGCTGAAAAGTAATCTGGAGCCTTCAGAATTTTTTAAAACATTACATTATGACATGAGAGAATAATATATAGGGTCTCCTATTAAGTTAACAAATCTTTCCTCAATCGAATATTTGCAAGTGCCCTTCTGAAAATAACTAAAGATTTGGAATAAAAGACCAACTAGTGGTTTAAACATAAGTATTATATTTCATAAACTGCATTACAATCTTTAAATGTTTAATTAACAAAAACAAGTGAACAATATAATTAAGTTAATATAAATAAATTAAACACAAAATAATTCAGTCATATAAATACATTTAATTTTTAATATCACCTGTGAGACATTTACAAAGTTTGTTTTCATTCGAACTCATACTTCCAGTTCTCGTTTTCCAAAAACTCACTTTTGTCATTTCCTTATATCAATGTCATACATATATACATTTGTACCTATATACATTTGTACCTATATACATTTTGTACAATTATATAACTATAAATATCATGGAATAATTTGCAATACATGTATTTACATTCATAGTTTTAAAAGTTCATTGCTCTCGATACGTCACTATGTTATTAATTTTTAGAATTAAAAAGTTTATTTTTTTTGTAATGCTCATTCTGTTTTCATGCAAAGTTTGGTAATTTAAAAATCAAAATCGGCATAGAAAGTGTTTTGAAACATAATTTCACCAATAACTAAGGAATGTTAATAAAAGAACAATAAAGAAACCTTTAACTCTGTGGCCAATAAACTTGCCCTATATTGATACTGCCATTACATATTGTGGCCCTTAGTACTGTATCACAATTCTTTTTACAAAACAGCTTATGTTAGGTTGTATGGTGCAAAATTTGGTTAAGGTTCATCATAACAAATGGACAAATATGGCCGAATTTTTAACTCAAAAATTACTCTATGTGCAGACTTACCTGTGCAGTTTGGAAAGTTTTAAGGCATAGCATCCACTAGATATGTAAAGGTAAAATGTATTTTGCATATCAGAAAGATGAAATCTTTTTTGGATTTTGATGGGCATTTTTTCCCCGTTCTGCATAAGGTGTGAAAATTAACTAAGTTGTGGAACAACTTTGAGATGCTCCCTCAGGTAAAAAACTGATTTGTATTGTTTTAATTTTGTTCTTAATTGAAATGGGCAGTAGGTATCTTCACAACTATAGGTGAGTTAAAGAGTTTATCTGCATGAGCATGCTGAGTGGACAATATCAAAGTAATTCAGGTGTTTGTTTATTTTTACACCTTCTACAGAAAAGAAAAGAAATGCCCACCAAAAACCAGAAAAGATGTTATCTTTCTAAAACACAAAATGCATTTAACTTTTATATATCTAGTGGATGCTAGGCCTTAAAAATTTCCAAACAGCACAGGTAAGTCTGTACATAGAGTAAATTTTGAGGTGAAAATACGGCCATATTTTTCCATTTGTTATGATGAACCTTAAGATATGTAAAAAGTTCAATGTCATGCCCTATTTATTTCCTGGATAAACTCCAACTTGTGAAATATTATACTGAAATGCAGATTATTTACAATTAGCGGAAGAATATGGAAGTCTAATCCACTTTTGTATTTACTTATTTTTCTGAATGGATTATTCCATATCTGATTAAATTGACTTTTATTTTTTGAAAATATTTTTATTATAGAAGTGTTATACCTTTATATTGATTTGCATATAGAAAGGGAATAACATGCATAAAACAGATAAAATTTAGTAGAGAAAAAAATCAATAGATATTTCCATTATTAGTAATTATAAAAATACATTAGAAAATCTTCAACAATAACAAACAGGTAGATTTGTTTTGAACACATTTTATAATACTTTTATAAATAAACAATGTAAATTTTACATGAGTTGGCAGTGAATTTATATTTGACATGATGAATGCAGTATTTTTATGCACACGAAACATTAAATGAAATATAGTTTATATGCACTTTCTAAATATTTTTGAATAGAAAATAAAACAGAATATTTCACAATATCTACTTCCTACACAATAGTGTAAATTTCCAAATGCTGGTATATAACTTGGAACTACAGTATTTGTTTATAGATGACATGTATTTATAAATATTAATTACTTCGCCAACTGCAAAGTGATTTTTACAATCCCATGAATTTATCAAAAAAGTTGAAAAATAAATACAAAGATGATTTATAAACACTATAAATAATCAATTTTACATTTCATTAACTTCATATACTTATATAAATATCAATACAATTTACAATATCATCAAATAAACTAAAATGTTGATATTGATATTGACATGAAAAAGATAAACTTTTGATGTGCCACAAATCTTACAATTCTATGTCTGTGAAGATGTATGATGATATGTAAGATATTGGACCATAATGATATATGTATGATATTGAACCATAATGATATGTATCATATTTGACCATAATGATATGTATCATATTTGACCATAATGAACATATATATGATATTTGGACAAGAACTAATGATAATGATTGGCTTAAGACTAGAGTCACTTGATACCCAATTTGAGACAGATGACACAATTTCTCTTTTAATATTCCTCAAAGTTTGATACAAAAAATGTTTGAAAAAATGAGAGATTTGCCTTCTTTTATTCTCTACAAACTTGTATATACATGGATATAGAAAATCAAGTGGCAATTATTACCTATAGCGAGAAAAAACATCTCAGAAGACTTTTTCATTATTTTGTCATATATTGAATTGAAAAACCTCTCACTTTAAAATTCATGTGAAAAGGGGGATTAAAAAAAGTTATTTTCCAAATGCTGGTATATAACTTGGAATTACAGTATTTGTTTATAGATGACATGTATTTATAAATATTAATTACTTCGCCAACTGCAAAGTGATTTTTACAATCCCATGAATTTATCAAAAAAGTTGAAAAATAAATACAAAGATGATTTAAAAACACTATAAATAATCAATTTTACATTTCATTAACTTCATATACTTATAAAAATATCAATACAATTTACAATATCATCAAATAAACTAAAATGTTGATATTGATATTGACATGAAAAAGATAAACTTTTGATGTGCCACAAATCTTACAATTCTATGTCTGTGAAGATGTATGATGATATGTAAGATATTGGACCATAATGATATATGTATGATATTGAACCATAATGATATGTATCATATTTGACCATAATGATATGTATCATATTTGACCATAATGAACATATATATGATATTGGACAAGAACTAATGATAATGATTGGCTTAAGACTAGAGTCACTTGATACCCAATTTGAGACAGATGACACAATTTCTCTTTTAATATTCCTCAAAGTTTGATACAAAAAATGTTTGAAAAAATGAGAGATTTGCCTTCTTTTATTCTCTACAAACTTGTATATACATGGATATAGAAAATCAAGTGGCAATTATTACCTATAGCGAGAAAAACATCTCAGAAGACTTTTTCATTATTTTGTCATATATTGAATTGAAAAACCTCTCACTTTAAAATTCATGTGAAAAGGGGGATTAAAAAAAGTTATCAATGAATGGGAGATTTAAAGCAAATTCATATTCCTAATTACCTTTTCGTTTTCTCTTTCCTTTTTTTTTTAGACTTAAAACTTTGTTTTTGTTTTTTATTCCTAATTTCCTTTTCAATTTTCTTATGAATCTTTTGTTGTTCTCTTGAATTGGTAGAAGGAAGAATTGACCTCTTATCCTGCCAGCTTTAGTTATTCTCTTGGATACTAATATCGCCTCTTTCTTTCCCTTAAATAGACAACTGCAGTCTTTTTTGAAGACAACGTTTTTGGATTTTTTCCTCTTGTTTATTTTCCATGTTTTTCCATTTAAGTAACTAATACTGTTGACTGAAAAGTAATTAAAATATTTTTGTTAGAAAATCATGAAAATAGAATTTACTTTTCTTCTAAATGCATGTAAGAAAACATGACAGTGTCTTAAAATTCCTATAGATTCATAATTTTGATGCATAATTATTTATTTATTGATGACTTTTTCAATCCAAGTAGTAAAAGAGGGACGAAAGATACCAAAGGGACAGTCAAACTCATAAATCTAAAACAAACTGACAACGCCATGGCTAAAAATAAAAAAGACAAACAGAAAATCAATAGTACACATGACACAACATAGAAAACTAAAGAATAAACAACACGAACCCCACCAAAAACTAAGGGTGATCTAAGATGCGTTGTGGATTCATTATTATTCATGGAATACCGATTTTCGTGGATTTTATTGGCACTGATAATCCATGAGTTTCAAAGGTTGTAAGCAGACATTGGCAAAACTACTAATTATCAATCCATGAAAATTGGTACCCACACAAATTGATGATTTTACAATATAATGTGATGAGGTATGATTGCCAATGAGATAACTATCCGCCTAAAACATGTGGACTATTGATTGCCTTTCATTAACTATGGTCATGTATGGTGTTAGTCTTTCTTCAACTAAAGATTTTTTTAATCCCATCTTTAAATATCTTCTAACATTTCTTTTTTATGATTGGTATAATACATGCTATGCTTTTGTTTTTACATGTTACATAATTATTTAGCTTAGTAAGTTGAAGAAAATTGAGCCTTTTATAGTGTAAGATACATACCTTTATATTTACACATTTTTGTTTTATTTTTGTTCAAGGTCGTCAATGTTTGGCTATTTTGAATCCAGCTTCTTTGACAGTAATTCGGACAGACAAGCCTTTGAGGAAGAAATAAAAAAGACTTGTAGATAATTATTGTATATATTCAGGAAATATTAAGTTAGTTGTGATCCATTGTTTAGAAACCAATACATGTATGTGCATTTTGTTCAGAACTTATTTAAAATATTCCTAATTGGTGTGGGTTTATCACTATTTTTTTTTATCTATATTTTTATAGGATAAGGATATCTTAAATTCATATGATCAATGTATTAGGACAGAAAAACATCTTCAAATTAATATTTGATTGAATAACTGAAGGTTTAAAGTACCCAAAAAATATTGAAATTTGATTCAAGGTCAAGGTTATTTGTAATCTATATTGACCTTTGAATTAGTTAAAAGTATGTTCTCCTTTAACACAGGGATAATCATATTTGGTTCAAATAGGGATTGACTATTGTTTGCTTATTGACTAGTGGCAAGTATCACATGCATAACCAGGAGAACTAATTTATCAATAAATCATAAGTAAATTCTGACTGCTGCTCATTGTATGGGTAATTCAAAAGGTTATAATGCGTATATGAGTCAATGCCCCTGCATCAAATCTTACATGCCAGTTTGACAAAATGCATAGCTTCCACACAATCAAATGGAAATATACTCAGCATATGAGCTGGGACTAATGACAATTAAGAAAAATAACAATTGTAAAGAACAATCGAATACAACCCCTTCTTGATTACATCCATTACAAGCAGAAAGAGGGTTAAAACTACAATAAAGAATAGCTTGCATCAATTATTTCGATTCTGATGAGTACAATTAAGGGAATGTTCAATGTGTTTAAGGGTAGAAGGTTTGTGAAGGTTATTCCATGAAACTCCCTTTTTAGTTTGTAAACAAGCACATGACTAGCATTATGATTTTACAGGCCAAGGAGTTTGAACAACCAACTTGAACAGATGTCGTGTCTAGGTCAAATATGTCAATTTCTTATTGCAACTCATTACAGTCATAATAAATTAAAAAAAAAAACACCTGTGCATCGTTTAAAGGAGTTTAGAAGTGTTTCAAGTTAACGAGATATATCAAATGCATACCAATTTGATAAAATGGTATGCATTTAGAAAACTTAGAAGTGTTTTAAGTTAACGAAATATATCAAATGCATACCAATTTGATCAAATTCATTATTCTACAGTAGTGTATATTTGCATGTGCAAACACATTTTATTGGATTTAGAGCATGGATTAATCACAAAGCGAAACAAGCACATCATCTTAGAATAGATAATTAAATTTCGTTTTATTTTGATAAAAAAAAAATGTTCTTAAAATTCATGAGTAGGTTTCACATTTAAACTTGCGACTTAACTTGATTGTAAGTTTACAGAATTGTTCATGAATTAAGTCGTACCTTTTTTTTATTGAAACCGACTCCTAGCAATTAGGACAACAATGTTTCATTTAAATAATACATACCCTTCCCTGATTTCTCCATTTAGACATTTTTTATTCGTTTTCAAGTAAGATTTTATTCCACAACAGGCTTTTCTCTGGGTTGTTCCATTCACATAAAGCTTATCACGACAACATAGATCTTTATCCTTGTTATATTCTTTTTTTCCACAGTAATGTTGTGTTTCCTTAAGTTTGATACTACAAAAAAATATTTATTGAAAGTGTCAGGCTTCAGTATTTTATTTTTATGTTGTCGCTATTTTTTTCATGATGACACTGTGGTTTTTATGTTGACACTGATATTTTTAGGCACAGGACGTTAGCTGTAACATGATAGGACATTTACACTGCGAAAACTATTGACATGTCCTTTTATAAAAAGCACAAAAGTCCTTAAAATTGAATTGCAAAAGTCCATTAAAAAAGTGTAATTATCCTGCGTTTGTTTTGTTTTTTATGTTGATCTTGTTTTTTATTATGATAACTCTTTTATGCTTTGTTTTTATTGTCAGATATATGTTCAGCAATTTTGTTTTCAACACTATTTTTTAAAATTTTTAGTTGTTTTTAATAAAAAGTACCATCAGATTGAACTCTTGTATTGAATATATAAAGAATTTAGAGAATATTGGGCAAAAAATATAAAGATTAGAGAAAATGATATTAAAATTAAAGAATACAGAAATAAAGGAACCTCTTGTATAAGTTTTTGAATGGTATAAGTAAATTTACCATGTTTCCAAATCTTTGATGCCATCGTGTTGGCATTCCTGGCATTGAGTATCATAGGATTTAACACCACAGCATTTTCTTTTCTGGAGAGTACCATTTCTAAACAGTATCCCCTGACAACACAGATCTGTACTTCTGTTATACAACAAGGGTCCACATCTAGGTCCCTTTGGGGCAACTCCTAAGGTATCAGTACATTCAGAATATTTCCTGTTGTATGTTTGAACAGAACCATTTTTTAGAAAACAGCATTCATCGCGGCTAGGCTGTAACTTGACCTGTTGTTCTATTTTATCTTCCTTACAACACACATATTTTGCTGTGTCCAATTCTCTCCCATCACAACATTTCTTTGATTTATGCAAAATGGTTCCTGTAACCCATTAATATTTGATCAGATGTAAAAAATAAAAATTTGGATCCTAAAAGTCTTTTGTGTGTTGTCATGTATACAAATAAAATATGTAGCAATGCTTTGTATATTTCAATTCTAGTTTGTGGAAAACCTTTTGTTAATGTGAGAATTTTATATTTCATTGTATGTAATATGCAAAAGGAAAGGGTGCATGCAATGGTTAACTAAAGGCTTCAAGACAGACCCTTTTCTACCATAAAAAAACCCACAAATAAAACCAGACCTACCAAACACAACCACTCAAAGTACACAGAAAGCATCTTCTTGATATCATCTAAATTTAAGAGTTTTTTCTTTCAAAACTGAAAATGAAAAGATTTAAAATAGCCTCAAAAATGATATTTACCTGATTTTGTTGATAGGTAAGTATGACATTGGCGCCGATTTAAAAAAAATCATTCTTTCATTTGCACCGATTTATATTTTCTCCTTATTGGATTTACTGGTAAGTTATAGCT
The DNA here is from genome assembly GCF_036588685.1 of Mytilus trossulus. Classification (NCBI taxonomy): domain Eukaryota; kingdom Metazoa; phylum Mollusca; class Bivalvia; order Mytilida; family Mytilidae; genus Mytilus; species Mytilus trossulus. The sequence continues at coordinate 47,201,287 of NC_086375.1, forward strand.
GGGAACAGATATATTCCAGGGAATACAGAGAAAGCCATAACAAAAGCTAGAATACTAACTTAGACCTACCTTTTACAAACAACTAAAGCTATATTGAATATAGGAGGTACAAACCTAATGTTACCGCTATGCAAACTTGAGGAAGAAAACCTTCAACATTTTGTAACTAGATGTCTATTTCTGGAAGGGTTCGAAGGACTTTTATGCCTCATTAAAACAGGCTGTAATTTATAAAATTGGGATTGATCAGCGGATAACTAGTTTTCAAAATAAGGACACTTTAATCCAAATGATTGTTGTTTCAAACGACAGTAGTTTCTTAAATCCGTTTGAATCAATTTCTAGAAATTTGTGTGATAAATAATGTGAGGTAAACTCAGATCAATGCTCTTTCATTATAAAAATTCATCATTCATCACATGGAAACATGATTTTTTTTTTCTATACTTTTCAGAGTTCAAAACAGTTATATCCATGTTTATATAATTGATAATGCATAACATTTGTACAACTGGCTAACGAAAAAAGGTCTTTAATGATATATAAAAATAAGAGTTGTCCCATTGGCACTGATACCATATCTTCTTATATATATTCACCTGTAATTTACCTGTAAAAAAAATCATTGAAAAATCGACGCAAATGAAATGCAGATCGGTGAAAATGAAGAACGCCGATGTACTGGATAAAAGGTAATTATGACATCATGCCATGCCATTTATTGAAAACCATAATAATCAAGTATCATTTGAAATTTAAAAAAGAACTGAAATATTTTTAAGTGAAATATGTAAAACGTGTTATTTATTGGGTTATTTGGATCAAACTGTACAATGAAAGTTAATAACTAAGGGTTATTTGGATCAAACTGTACAATGAAAGTTAATAACTAAGGGTTATTTGGATCAAACTGTACAATGAAAGTTAATGATTAAGACTTTTTGTAAGCATACACCAGACACGTCAATCAATGAATGTGTCCGTAGATAGATGTTTTTGAGTTCTGTTAAATTGTTCCTTTTACAATTGTTACACGATGATGACCGCTGTAACCCTATTTTGACTATTTTTATTTATTATGTATGTTTAGTTCGCGCATCATTGTGAATATAACGGAATTTGATGAAACTGTCATCAAAGGGAGAGGTTTAGATCTATAACAATGGCCATAATCTACCATTTTCTTCATTTGAAAAGTACCAAGTCAGGAATATGACATTTCTTGTCCATTCGTTTTTAATGTGTTTTGTTATTTGATTTTGCCATGTGATTATGGACTTTCCGATTGGATTTTCATCTGAGTTCAGTACTTTTGTGATTTCACTTTTTACCAACCTCCACAGCAAATTTGATTGAGAAAATCAAATGGTGTTCCATCACAACAACCATGGATAGTTTCCTTAATAGATTTGTTTCCACACCTAGTTGGTTCTGGCGTACTTCCTGAAAAAAATGTCAATCTTTAAAATAAACCACAAACACATAAATATTTCTCCTCTTTTTTCTACATCATTCCATTTGCACTCACCACTTAATTTTTATTCCAGTAGTTCATGTTATTATCGCGGGAATATCCATAAACATTTATCGTCCTGATGATGTACATGGAATATATGCTACTGGACGTTAATCGACGAACAATCAATCAGTCCATACATTTAAACACTAGTACAACAATTTCATTGTTTTCATACAAATAATTCTTTGTTTCAGTTTACTGCGTAGCCTCAATATATACACAGAGACACATAATGCAATTGAAAATAGTTTAATGATTGAAATTTTGCAGTAATTTGTATTTCCATGAGACGAGATATTATACATTACATTACCTATAGGAACGAGTTGATTGTTGTCGCATTTCACGCTACGTTCTTTGGAGTTGTAAGGGGTTGTACCACAACAAGCGTCATTATTTGCAGTCTTATTTATTACTTTCCTTCCTCCGTAGCAGCAAATTTTGGTTTTTGTCAAGTATTTCTCCCCGTAACACGTCTCTTGTCCGAGTAGAAGAATGATATCAGGACCCCGCTTGTCACACCAATGGGTAAAATTATTATACGTTTCAATACCACAACATCTCTGTCCAGGATATTTAGTACCGTTATGCAGCTTGCCGTTACAACACATTTTATTGTTGTTATCGTTGAGCAATTTTCCACAGCAGCTGTGACGATTTTTATCACCTAAAATTTATATACCTTTTTAGATCTTTTTACTTTTCAAAACCAACTAAACAAAGCGTTTAACCAACCCATAGGTTTAACATTTTTACGGTGAACATTTATAATTTGTAATTTTAATTATAGACTAAGATGTTGCTAGAAACGGTTGAAATTTAGTTTCAAAATAATTCTGATGAAAATTTTACGAACAGCCTTAAATTCTGCTTCATTTACAATTTTTCTACTTAAATCACATGAAATCTCATTTATACGTAAATTCAGAATTCAAACCATTAGAATATGTACATACCATGCTTATGAAATGTATTGTCACAGCACACGCCTTCTGTTTTTGGATGGAATTTGTTGTCACAACATATATCGGCTTCCAGGTCAATATCAGTGTTATTCCGTACCACACGTCCACAACACGTCTGTTCATATCGCTTATAGACGTGGATATCTATTGAACAAAAGAGCAATTAATGATTGAAATTAACGTTGGACATGCCTTTCGAGCAACGAAAATCACTGGTACACTATTTTGACTGAAAAAGGGGCGGGTAAAAATATTCCAATATTAATTAGTTCAAAACCAAGCAGATAGTGATAAATTTTAATACCTTTGCTGTTAAGTCTTTGTGAATTTTAGCCACGACTGAAAAGGGGAAAGGGGATGGGGTTTGGGGTTGCAAAATTATACAAAGACAAATAATTATAAAGACAAAAAACAACAGAAACTCTATAGTATTAATGTACTTCAGATTCGTCAGTTATGCTACACACTACATACATTTCATAATCGTGAATATAATTAGAAATTTTCATATTAAGACTTGTAAATATATCTACTTTCAATTATTATCCAATGATGGATTGATTGTGTAGATTGCTTTACGTACAGTGGTAAATATTTCATGCATTTTCATGACGAGATCATTATCTAATTAAAAATTTAAAGATGAATTATTCCTATTCAGAAAAAAAATATATATAAATTAATTTCACGCTCGGATAGCGTATCGTAATTAATGAAGAGATAATATGATGTATAGTAGTTGGTTTCTCAATATGAATTGGATATATATTCACCAGAGAAAGTGTTATTCACCGCGCTAAACGTCACGGGCTTTTACATGCAAAGTTATGGTAAAATGTTTCATGTGATATTTGTTTTGGTATATGTTTGTCATTAATTACATTTTTTACTCTCGGATTATGGAATTAAACCATTACTGTCTTTTGTTTCGGTAAATATGGGATTTAATTGACTTTTGAAAAACTGATATTCACTTCGGCCATCGGCCTCAGTGAATATCATATTGTCAAAAGTCAATAAAACCGCATATTTACCTCATCAAAAGACAGTAATTCTATTATATTACTATTATTTACTTTATTTCAAAATACATTTCGCTATCTTTCTACTTTTGAATTATGAAAAACGTACATACTGGTCTTAAATCAAAATAAAATCTTACCGGCACAGCAGTCATAAATAGTCTGATCTCTTGATTTGTCATATATCTTTGTTCCGCAGCACGCACTTGTTGTTGTGTTGTATACCACTCCATTGCAGCAACCAGACGTTTCTTTATCGTATGTAACAGTCAAACACCACAGTCTTGCGTCTACATATTAAATAAAAACAATTTCAACCTAGTTGGAAAAAGTGGCAAATATTGACTCGTGAAGTACATGTAAGTGCAAATAATTCTGTGTAAATACGCACGATTTAAAAAATGAGCTTTAAAGATGTTGGCTACTTATAATTATGCATAATGTCTCTTACCACATATTCCCAGCAAAAGAAAGATAATTAGCATCTTGGACGATAAAGATTTCATATTGGTATAAGTTTTTTTGTTAATATTATCAGATTTATAATGGCATAAAAAATTGGGAATTTCTAAACTAATTTCTAAACTACGAGTAACTTTCTATATTTATCGATGAACAGCTTTATATAACATGGGGATTATCCAAAATATTTTTAAAGTACACCTCAGCATGTCGGGTAAATTTGATACCAATTTGGAATTATTAAAACCAAATAAATATAGTACCAATAAGTTGAATAAAAAAAAATGCGATGCAGGTAATACATATGAAAGGGGAGATAACAAAATGATAAAATCAAGTTTTTGTCAAGCTGTGGAGATTTTTGTTTTATTAAAGGTAACAAGTTTCAAGTACACTATGGTAATACTTAATCATTTCCCGCCAAATTCCCTACCTGTATCAAATGCTTGAAAGCAAAATACTAAAATTAAAATTGGACAGTTATGTTGAATCCAGCCCATTTTTAGTAGAAGTGAATGCTGCATATTGCAACCATTTGCTTTTTATAGTGGAATTCACGGAAAGTAAAAAAATCCGATGCGTGATATTTTTTCTCTGTTCATGAAGGGGCTGCTTGATATATATATATATATATATAGAATCGGGTTTTCTTGAGCCCACACAGTGAATTTATAGCAATCTCGTCCGTACATTATGATACGTCATGCAAATATCTAAAATATTTAAACTAAATAAATGTCAATTAAAATAATGTCTACACACTTATATGTCTTTATGATATAGGTAGACCTGTTGGTGACCTTCTGCTGTTGTTTTTTCTATGGTCGGGTTGTTGTCTCTTTGATACATTCCCCATTTCCATTCTCAATTTTATATTATATATATAAGACATGAAACGAAATGGTATGTAAATCTTCAAACACACTTTCACAGCAGTATTTCTGAATAATGTTTGAGAATTCACCAGTATGTAACGTATTCATAACGAATCTCGAAATACGACAGTGATATGTTGATTACCGATGCAGTGGATTTTCTTAAGCGCTTATGAAAGTTTGACTTTGACGATTTTATACTTCATAAAATTGGTCCAAACCATTATTCAAAATATCAGAACTCATAATTTTGCACTAGCAAATAAATTCTTCTCTTTGACTTATCCCATTCGATTTCGGGCCTTTCGAGCTGTTGATATGTTGTTTCATAAATGGTAACATGTTGTATCTATTGTCTTAGACAACTCGGCCAACCATGCTATATTATAGCATAGGATGTTTTCCCTTTTCTGTTCAATGAAGGCCCTTATTGGTTACATTTAAAATAATGTCACTTTTATCTCATTTTGCATGGTTTTTTTTACACAAATATACCCGATGGGATTTGTTAAATTAAGCATTAATGATTTTGAATAAGTTAGAATACAAATACAAAATGTGGTGTCAAGTCACGTGTGGGGGGGGGGGGGGTAACTTTCTATTATTGGGTATACGGGGATGTGCCAAAAATATGGGTCATAATTTTGCCAGATTTTATATAAGAATGACCCTCCTTACGTTTGATAACTGTATATTGATTTGGGGTATGATCTACATGAGAATCTTACATTATAAAATATATGTACACCAAACGATGTCAATTCATAAACAAAAACTGAAGGGTAGTTGGTATATTTATGAATTATGAGTGATGATGAGTTAGTGCTTATATAAGCATGGGTAATATTTTAATTATTGTATATAAGTATAGGTCATTCTTTCTGAAATATTTATATAACTATAGGTACTGAATTTCAGTGAATGTTATATTAAAATGGGTACGTCTTTTGAGGCAAAAATGGCACACCCCTACCAAAAAAATATCGAAGTTACCCACCCCCCTCCCCCGTGTGTCAAGTATATGTACACAGAGAACGTTTGACTCGGAATGTAGGTGAAAATCTAAATGCAAACAGAGATATGGTCAGTATTGCAATAAAAACTACCCACACCAAGTCAGAGGACAGAAGACTGGATAAGCTTCTAGATGTTTGTGTTTTACGAATAGAAAAAAAAGAGGCGAGCGAGTGGATTGATTTCGTATTTCTCTTGAAAACTAAGTTAAAACCGAACATTCCGATTGGATCTTGTTTGTATCCCTCGAATCTGCGACAGACTATATTTTATTTGGAAAAGAATTACTTCTGAATAAAAAAAAATCAACTTACTTAAAAGTTGGGAAAATATATGAGAAATTTAGACATAAATGCTGATTAATAAAAACAAAACAAAAACACAATTGATGATTTAATTGCAGGAAATGCGATATTGGAAAGCCTTGTTTTAATCTAATAATAACAGCACACAATGAGTATTCAAGTGCTGACTTTAACAAAAAGTTACACATTGTGATCGGCAGTTTCCTTGTTATCAAGTTAAATTGGCAATCATTCTACATCTTTAAATATAGTATTTATACAACAATGTAAATTAAACAAGACAACCACGCTCGAATTTTACAGCAATTAAAAAACCCCATGTATTGGTTTAACGTCAAATTCACTGATTCACATGAAATTCCGTTATATTCGAAGATAGCACTTATCTCCGAGCACTCCGTTTTCCTCCGCTAATTAACAAACTGACTGCCACGACAGAGCTAGTAGTGATGAAAGTTGTGTTGTCTATTTTTTGTACTATTACACATTTCCTGACCGGTGTGAGAAAAATATTTCTCCTAACTAATAAAAAAATCTGTTCTCGGCAAATGATAAGACTATGAAATTTGAATATGACGTCTAAATAGTTTGTTTTCTTCTGAATTTTCCTATTGTGACGTCATGAAAAAAGGCGACCATGCCTGAAGACGTAGCATATAAAGAACACAAGTTTCTGAAAATCTTTAAAAAAGAAGGATAATTATCATTAGATTAATAGATTCCTACACTATAACTCGTGTATTAAGATATCTCTCCACTCTCGACAGTTAAATTTTAGTTATTTAAAGAGCTCGGCAAGCCTCGTGCTTCAAATAATAAAATTTAACTGACTCGAGTGGAGAAATATCGTAATACACTTGTTGCAGTGTAGGAATCTATATTTAAGGTAGATTAATGGTATACCGCCATCTTGGATTGTACAATCACAGTACAAAATCGGTCTAGTTATTTGCTCAAATCTGCAAATTTGGAGATAGATTTGTAATTTAATGGTTAGACTGTTTTTTTTATATAAAGATACATGGTGATTTATTATAATATTCAAAATATTTAAACAATTATCTTTTTTTTTTTTTTTTTTTTTTAATATTTTGCCATTTAAGGGCAGATAACTCTTTCTACTGGTCTAATAGAGAATATTTTTATTTTTACTTGTACCAAGAAAATGAGTTCGGTGACACCATTTTTTATTTTTATTTTCTTGTAACATATAATAAAAACTATCTTCTTACAATTTATTTCAAAATTCTATCTCATAGAATTTGTTTTATGAACACAAATGTGTTTTTTCATGAACAATTTAACCAAATTTAAGCAATTTTCAACGACATGAAAAATAGCACGGTGACCCATACTTTTTATTATATTTTTGAAAAAAGCATACTAAAATTTTCATTTTGGCAAATTATTAGAAAATTCTGTCTCAAAAAGTATATACTTATGATCTACCTTAACATCAACAGTCAACCAATCTTAATGTCCAATGAAAATAATCTTGGATATTCATAAGAGAAAAAATAATAGTAAAATTAAATTAATAGTATTTCAAATAATATGGATATGTAAAATATGTTCACTACGATTGGAAGATGGGAAAAACTGATGTCTGTAAAAGTGACCATAATGTAGAAGCACACATTTTGAGTCGAATAGATTACCTACAGGTCCTTGAAGTCTATGATACACACACAAAAAAACTATGTTATGATCCACAACAGATAACTTGTTTTCTTTCGTTACTGCATATGCAGTATTTTCTTTTTAAAATGTAAACTATTTCTATTTTATTTTTCAGGATGAGTTCATGTTGTATTTATATTTTGTGTGTGTGTGTGTTATTTCCGTCTACTCGGATCCTACTTTAAAAAGAACATGGGGTGTTAAGGAATTTGAAAAAAAATATTTCGCTCTGATAAATAATTTCGTGCATTTTATAATTAATGTCATGAATGTCATCATAAGAAGTTCCTTTAAAAATTCTATATAAATTGTCAATAACACTCGGCGATATGTGTTATCCAAAGGCCCGAAATACTGTGAGCCATAAATCCATGAACGTGAAACACAACATCAAAATACTGATGGATTCAGTCGAGGATTTTGCCAGGCAATGCATGGGCTTAACCCTATAAAGAAGATGTAGATAATCTTTTCTAATAGATCAAGACTGTTAGAAATTTAATACTACAGTGGATTCATTATTATTCGTTGGATACCAATTTTCATGGATTTCGTGGGTACAGGAGAACCACGAATTTAAATGTTCAACGAATACCACATTTTATATAGGCTTGTATACAGACTTCGACAAGACCACAAAATTAAATATCCACGAACTTGCAAGATTTCCTTAATCCACGAAAATTGGTACCCACGAAAATAAATGAATCCACAGTAATCAGACTTTAGAAATTGAATGGGTCTATAAATATCCATGCTATCTAAATCTTTAAAGACCAAAATGTTGTCATAACTTGTTTTCTCTACGTAGATAAAGCCCATACAACATCGTTTATGTGTGTAAATTGCATTACATAAACTACTTTATAAATGAATTAGGTATTAATATTTCACATGGAAACACTACATATACCCCCACGACACTTACTAAATGGGAAATCCTGGATAATCATCAGTGTCTCGTGAGTCTTTATATGCTGGGTATTGATCCTTTTTTAATGATGTTTTTATGTATTTTAATGTAGATCAATATGTGGCAATTTAATAAACTATTATTTATCTTATCTTATCTTATAATAGGTCTTTTCTATGTACCTTTGATATTTTAACCAAAGATGAAGAACTGGATCTTCCACTTCTGTATCAGATACATAAACTACATAAATCTCTTTACAAACAACGGTTTTATATAACTGCTGGATCTTTCAAGTACTCCACGATAACTCTTTCTAAATTATTAACATCAATTTCATTAGAAACCAAAGTCGGGCTTCAAAGTTATTGTGAAACTACCTATTATGGAAATGATGTGAAATAAGATGTGGATACTACAAAAATCAAAAGAACTTTATGAATATACACAATCTAAGACTCTTTCATCTTTCAATAGTATATAAACTTTTTTCAAAAGTATTCCCCATTCCAAACTAATAGACAAATTGAAAGAGTTGGTCCTGCTTTATTTCATAAAAAACAATGACCGATGGTAGATATAAGTATCTTGTCTTAAGGAGGGATAAGTTCTAATTTGTAAAAAAAACACTCTAGTTATTTTAAAAAAAAAGTTCTCTGAAACTGACACCATCAAGATACTTGATTTCTTGATTTACAGTTTATTACGTTACGTTTTGAGGACGTGTTTTTCAACATACAATCGGTACACCCATGTAAACCAACTGTGTCCCCCTTCTTGCCGATTTGTTCTTATATTCATCTGAGGTTGACTTCAAACAGGAATTTCTTAGGAATAAAGAAAAGCTGGCAGTATTTTTTAACTTTACTTTCCGCTATATAGATTATGCTCTTTCGCTAAATGATTCAGAATTTGATGATTATGTTGAACGCATCTATCCAATCGAACTTGAGGTAACGAATACAACAGATACAGTTAAGGCTTCCTATTTTCTTGGTTTACATGAAATTGAAAAATAGGGTCGGTTGAAAACAAAACTTTATGACAAGAGAGATGTTTTCAGCTTCCAGAATGTGAGCCGTCCATTCATTCACTGAGTATATATCTCCCATTTGATACGGTACCCCAGGGCCTCTATTTCCTATCTTGATATCCTTGATAGAAGACGTCTGTTCGCAAGGAAGCTATTATACCAAGAGTTCCGAGTTGGTAATTTGAAATCGTCCTTTCTTTAATTTCACTAACGCCATCACTAGTTTGTTGACCGTTATGGAGTATCCGTTTCACAGATGATAGTGGATATGTTCCAAATGTCGAGCAACAATCCTGTCCCCTTTTCCTGAATGTGATCTACCGAATTTTATCTAGACTTTTTTCTGGGTTTGTACTCATTTGAGCAACACGATGAGTGCCATATTGAACAGGATCTGCTTTCCCTTCTGGAGCACATGAGACCAGCACCAGTGTTTGGTGAGGTTCGTGCTGCTCAGTCTTTTAGATTTCTCAATAGCTCTTTTTTTCTTTTTAAGTCATTGCATTGTCAGCTATATTTTCGACGAATGAGTTTGAATGTACTTCTAGTATCTTTCGCCTTTTTTTTTTATTGAACTGTATAAAAACAACAAGAAATCAGCTACGAATATAAAAACTATAACTTATTATAAGTCTTACAAATCTAATATTGAATTCTATCTCAATTCTATCTTGTTTTTAAGAAATCTTTTAGAAATTCAAATGTGACGTCACCAAGTGCGTTGATGACTTTGGCTGACTCGGCTGATGTTCTGGTTCAGGTTGTTTCATGTAATGTATCCGTTTTTATTCTGTAGTTAGTCACCACTTCGGTTTTATCATGTGTATCTGGTATATATTCATTTTATAAAATTTACTGTTTGCATGAGTATGAATCATTCCCAATAATAAGAATGTTCGTATCCCAGGCAGAAAACCTTAGCTGTAGGTTGTAGCTATTGGATTTTTTGGTCTTCAGTGCTCTTCGAATTTGTGCTTGTTTTTGCTTTCGAACTTTTTTCATCTGGGCGTCACTGGTTAGTTTTGTGTGGACGAAACGCACGTCTGGCGTATTAAATTTAAAACCTGATACCTTTTGTTAGCTTATATTCGTGCGTTTTGCTGTCCTATATTTTCTCCCCTTTTTTTGTATTGTAATTCTGTCATGTAATGTTGTCATTTCAATGTTTATTAAACATTGCCATTGAAGCGGTAGAATTGGCATGCCACAAAACGAGGTTCAACCCACCTTTCTTTCCTTAAAATGTCCTGTACCAAGTCAGGAAAATGGCCATTGTTATATTATAGTTCGTATCTGTGTGTTACATTATAATGTTGTGTTTCTGTTGGGTCGTAGTTTTCCTCTTATATTTAATGCGTTTCCCTCAGTTTAAGTTTGCAACCCGGATTTGTTTTTTTCTCAATCGATTTATGAATTTCGAACCGCATATACTCTGTTGCCGATATTGCTTGACAACATTTTGTAAACTTGAATATAGATATATATATATATATTTAATTCATGAACTACTAATATTATGTAATATAACGCACATCTGTTAGGGAATACTTTATAATGATAAAATGCTCTATTAAGATTTATAAAAAAAAAAGTCAAAGTTTACAATATATACATAAAGTTTGTCATATACCAATATAGCATACTTTTCAGTTTCAAGTATTATTGCATGGCAATTTCCCATAGAAAGTAACCAAAAGTAAGCGTACAATAAATTCTAATATTTCACTAGTGCAATAAATCTTCAAAATTCATGACGTCATCAACGATAAAATCTTAGTTTAATCCAATTTTTAATTTCACATATGATATTGCTATACAATAAAAGGGTGAACTCACACAAAAATTTAATAAAATTTTATTTAGAATTTAAAAAAATGTTGAAGTTCATATGTGTGTTTAGTTTTTCATATGGACACTATTAGACCGTTGGTTTTCCCGTTTGAATGGTTTTACACTAGTAATTTGGGGTCCTTTATAGCTTGTTGTTCGGTGTGAGCCAAGGCTCCGTGTTGAAGTCCGTACATTGACCTATAATGGTTTCCTTTTTTTAAATTGTCATTTGGATGGAGAGTTGTCTCATTGGCACTCACACCACATCTTCTCATATCTACTTACCAGATGAGATATAAATTTCATAGAATGCGTTATAAAAGTGAGAGAAATAACTCTAATTATATCATATATAATTTAGTGTAAAATGTAATAACTAAATCCTTTTATCTACATCCATGATGTAAAAGTAAAATCACAAAAATACTTAACTCCGAGGAAAATTGAAAACGTAGTGTCCCAAATCATAAAATCATAAAAATTGATAAACTCATCAAACGAATAGACAACAACTGTCATATTCCTGACTTGGTAGAGACATTTTCAAATGTAGAAAATGGTGGATTAAACCTGGTTTCATAGCGCTAAATCACTCACTTGTACGACCTTCGCATCAAATTCGATAATGTTGACGATGCGTGTACAAAATATCACAAATAGTTGTGCAACAACACGAATCCGACTAAAACCTGTAGTTGATTTTATGCAAATGACTGACAAAAATAAACATGCGTAGCTTTTTATTAAGTGTGTATCACAAACTTTGATATTGCATGAGTTGTATATGGACTACTACCGAAGGCTTTAATTCTTTGCAAAAAAAACCTCGTTCATTTGGAAGTCGTTCCCGAATAAGAGTAAATCACACTCGCAAAGCATTCGAATTTTTACGGACCAACATCAGATTGACACGACCGCAAAATGTTTAACACTCTAAACTGCAATTTTGACAGATTCTAAAATAATAAGTGTATGTAGAAAAATTGTAAAATAATATTCTTAAATTAACTAAAATTTTAAATTGTATGGAGGTTATGGTGTAAAGACTATACTGTCTTTCGGAAAGAAATTAATTCATTTTGGTTAGAGACTTTTTTCGTTGCAAAACCATTACACACATTTTCTTAAAATGCTCTTTTTCATTAAAAATGTATTTTTCAACAGCATCACTTAGCACTGAATAGCTTTTTCATTAAATTGAAATATGTAAAATTGTTTATAATAAATGAAATATTTGACAGATGCGCTAAAATATTTATACTTCAGTAAGATATTACATATTTTTTATTTCAACAAGTGCATGAAACACACACCTGGGATTCTAGCCCTATCTATTTCCTTCAAAATCGTTATCCCACAGTTTTCTTAAAAATAGTCATTCAAACATATCTTAAGCGAATAGATTAGACTGTGGATTTTCAGAAAAATTAGAAATAGTGATACGAGATGTTAGACAAACAAGGTTCCGGCATTGATGAGAAATGGTTAATTGCAAAAAAAGGTTGCACTTTAAATTAAAAAAAAACCCAGATATTATTTTACATTTCACAAACAATGTCCGTAGTACAAGATGCATTGCACTTCGAATAAAAGTTCAGCCATTCACCATTTCCTGTTGTCAGTACGATATTAGTTTTTTTACTGTATAACATCATTGTCTATCTCTGTACCTGATGCCTTGTTACAATCAGTTAGTTTTTGTTTTCTTTTGTAATAAATCTACTGACAGAAAAAAAAACATTAAAGAATTCCAAATCTACATCTTAAAAATTATTACAAATCCTGATAAAAAAAAGAGAAACTACAATTTTACTGTTTCTGTCGTATGCATATATCTTTTGTTTGGATTTAGAGATTAAATCAGACCAGTATGGATGCAATGTGTTTCCGAGACTTAAGTCTTCTAAATATGAAAGTAATATGCAGACACGTTATGTTTCATTGCATTGTCGTATAAGACTTCAGACTGCCAAATATGAGAGATAAATGCAGACACATTATTTATCAATGCATTGTCGTAAACACAGCTGAAACCCAAGGAATAACGACTTGTAAAAAGAATCATATGCGATTATAGCCAAAAATCCTTTGACCAGCAAATGGGAGAATATTCATTTCTGCCGTAAAAAATACGTTTGACGATAGAAATTATTTGGGTTAAAAAACAACATTATTTTGATATTGAGCAATGAAGACAAAGAAAATTTCAGCTATTAAAAGCATATGAATGAAACAATTTTTTTGTTATACCAATATTATAAAGAGGTGTGCTGTCTAGAAATTATTCATATTCGATGAGAGGACTCTGTTACCGAGATATCTATGTAATTCAACTAAGCTATCATACGCCTGTAACAACAATGATGTCAGGAGTTCGAGCCGCGCTTGTGGCAGATGTCTTACACTCCAATCAAAGTTGACAAGGATTGTCAGTTTTCTGCTGAAGGTGGTTCTTCAACCAATAAAAACCGACCGCCACAAAATAGCCAACAACTTTTTTTCAAATACCTCGGAAACTGGCCATACCTTTTTTTTTTAAACATTTTCATCACACCTAAAGGGTTTCTGGTACGGTTCAAAGATCGGTCAGAAATAAAGATAACTGAAGATTTCCAGAATTTAAAAATAAGAGTATAAGATAAAAGACAATTTAATTGACAATCAAGGTTCATTGTTTGATATTTTTGCGTTGCAAAGCACTAATTTTTATCACATAAAATAAACAGAACAGATAATTTTACATTCTCACAAAAACTGTGCAAAACAAGAGAAATATGCATTTCGAGAAGTAATTATTCTTTCTGTCCGCAGTTCACCATTTCCTGTTGTCTAAACTTCTATGATATCAAAGATTTTTCTTCTATGTAGCGCAACTTTTTTATCTTCTATACCTGATGCCTTGCTAATATTTGTTTTTGTATTTCAGGTTTTTGAATTACAAATCGGCGGACAGAAAAAAAATAAAATATACAAATCTCAAAGATTACAAATCCTCATTTTATTAAAACAACAATGTTTTTAGTTTCTGTCAAGCATATATCTTTTTAAAATTCAGACAAATATGAGAGTAACATGCAAACGCGTTAAGTGACAGTATCTATGCATTTTCGTATTCATAGCTGAAATTTAATAAACCAAGACTTGCAAACAGAATAATATACATTGATTCAAAGAACATACTATGAACAGTTAATGGGTAAATGTTAGTTCTACAATAAAACGATTAATGATGGATGCTTTTTTGTTTACAAGGAGTGTTGAAAGATTCGTACCGTTATTTAATTGGCATTAACAATCCCGGTTTTATGTTCTGCTATGATCTGGGCATAGCATATTAAGCAACAAGACCCTGAAACTGTTCTCGATAGAGTTAACGAATAACAGCATTATATTCAATAGATCAACGACTCAAATCATTATTAAAAAGTTTATGATTTAAAAAAAAAAGTGATCCAGGATAGTGGTAACTAAATCATTTGAAAAGTGGGTAATACGGTATAAATTTTCTACCCGAATCTTGATTGTTGGGCTTGCTGCTCGTTTTGTGTGGATGTAGTACAATTTGTCTCTGTGCTTGTTGTGTATGGCCTTATATATTTTGAAAGTTGTAGGTTGTTTGCTTATTAGAAACAAGGCGAGTTTGACACATCCCGCTGTGAACTTCACAGTTTGTCTTTATTCATAAAGTTTCTCTCCTCTGAAACTACTGAACTAATTCTAAGAAACATAGGTTGAATTTGCATGATGATGTCTGTCTAGTATAAATTTTGTAGTTAAATCTTG
Organism: Mytilus trossulus; assembly: GCF_036588685.1. Lineage (NCBI taxonomy): Eukaryota > Metazoa > Mollusca > Bivalvia > Mytilida > Mytilidae > Mytilus > Mytilus trossulus. Next base: position 47,216,688 of record NC_086375.1, read on the forward strand.
CCAGAGTTGTGGAACATGTCTTTTTTATATCACGTAAGCAAAAATCGAAAGAGAAAATTTGGTATGGCAAATATGACCATAATGTCATCATCTAACTACTTTTTCTTTCCCCAAAAACATGCATACGATTCCTTAACGAATGAGAGTCTTGGTGACTATCGTATTGCCTTTGATTGGCGGATATTGGCTTACTTCAAGGTTTTTGCTTTCTATGAAATTATATACTTATCACAGATACCAGGATTGAAATTTTATATTTGCAATGAGTCATTAGATACTTGTAGGTAGAAATTGTAAACGCCAAAAAAAAATGACAAGCAGTATAACATTTGAATAAAAATACGATCATCAAAATCATTGGAAAATTCATATGTGTCATTGATCTTTATGTTGATACATAATCAGTTGAATGAGTATAAAAACCGTATCTAAATCACCCTAAATGAGACTCTAGTTAAAAGAGAAATAACTCCAGTCTTTTAATTTGACTTCTACACATACTGTTGCATTTAAAAAAAAAAAAATGTTACTCTTTAATTGATTCGCTTTTGACTCAAAATTAAGATTTAAGATTCAATAATTAAAAATTATTATTTTTGAGATTAACGATTTTGATTTTGATTTTGGTCATGGTCAGAAAATTGCATCACTATTATAGATAAACTCATCATAGATACCAGGACTAAATTTAGTATAAACGCCAGACGCGTTTCGTCTACAAAAGACTCATCAGTGACGCTCGAATCCAAAAAAGTTAAAAAGGCCAAAAAAAGTACGAAGTTGAAGAGCATTAGACCAAAATTCCTAAAAGTGTTGCCAAATATAGTTCAGATTGTTTAAAATAGATAATCATTATGAAACCAAGTATAAAATAGTTTTAAAATTAAAAGAATATTTTTCAATAAATAAACTAAGAACCAATCTACTATTCAATTTTCGGCAGCATGATTACCAGTCAAAGATTATTCTTTGAATTACATTTAAGGTGGTACCTAACACTACAGGGAGATAACTCTGTAAAATCATCAGAACGTTTTAATGACATTGTGTTCATCAGGGAATATTTAGCTTCTAAATGATCAAAATAAGTGTTTGTCAAAATGCAATATAACCAGTGTAATTTTTCTGATTAAACGGTTGGTTCAAATTTTTTGAAATTTTTATATTTTTGTCAAAGGGTCAAAGTAAATACTTTGTCAAATTTTAAGAAAATTAAACGAGCCAAATTAATTTTAGTTCAAGTGTTAGGTACCACCTTAAAGGTACACTGGGATAAAACTGATGACCGTTCGTACGATGTAAATTTACAAAAGATTCACACGGAAATTACATTTTTTCAAATTTATTTTCCTGTATCATACACATTTTTCGGTAGTAATTTGTGATTTCCGTGTGAATCTTTTATAATTTTACATCGTACAAATCAATGTATGCTTTGTAAAGAAAATGACATAGAAACACTTTAACAGATACTGCAGATACTGACCTTATTTTTCACCCGGCATATGGGAATGACCGTGAATGCAGTTATGGTCATCATCTTTATCCCAGTGAGGTAGAAGGACGTTTACTCAATAATAAACAGGATAACATTAATTGGTCCTAAAATTACAATTCAAAAATGATTTTAGACATATTTTTGTCAGGTTTTCTATTGCTTTTAATATCAAATATTATTTATTAAGTTTTTGAATTTGTCAGAAAATTACTATGTAAAGCTTAAGTATTTGTTGATTAACGATAGAGTGATAAGAAAACAATTAACATTAAATGTTTTGGACAAATGATTTATTATTATTTCAGCAGCAGTTGTTACCTATGTCTGAGAGTGTTAAGTTATTACAAGATTGGCTTCTTTATTTAAATATTAAAACAGATTTGTGTGCAAAAGGTATTACAGTGACATACAATATAAAAAAGAAGATGTGGTATGATTGCCAATGAGACAACTATCCACAAAAGACCAAACTGACACAAACATTAACAATTATAGGACACCGTACGGCCCTCAACAATGAGCAAAGCCCATACCGCATATAGTCAGCTATAAAAGGCCCCGATAAGACAATGTAAAACAATTCAAGCGAGATTACTAACGGCCTTATTTATGTGAAAAAATGAACGACAAACAAATATGTAACACATAAACAAACGACAACCACTGAATTACAGGCTCCTGACTTGGGACAGGCACATACATAAATAAGCTGATAAGTTGAAAACAAATTGATAAAGTCACAAAAAGATAAAAACGACCAAAAGGTAAACCACAATATACAAACCACATCATAGAAAACGAAAAACTAAACGAAACGAACACGATCATAACCCGAAGTTATATTGGTTGCTCTGGAAAATTAAGCAGATCATAGTCCAACATTTGAAACCCGTCGTCGTGTTACTCCTTTACAATTGGTTCATATGTTGTATGAAGTCATTAATCATAACTCAATAGCAAATTCGTGAATGGTTCTTACAAATTCAGTGATACGTGTAATTTGGTAGGCCTTATTCTAAGAAAAGAAGACGATATTGTAGTTACATCAATTGGAGTGTTTCAGTCGTCATCTATAACATATATTTCATATAATTGACAACCAATTCGTGATGGCGTTCTTAAAATTTTCGAAAGATGATTTTAGCCTTGCCAATTCAAACTATTTGTTTGACATCTTCTTTGTACAAAATGATCTAGGTTGGTGATTCTTTTTTTTTCCAGCAGGGCAACTTTTTGTCTGTTTGATTGGAAACGGGAATACTTGTGAAATGTGTGGAAAGTCAATGTTTCAATTAAACTGCAAGATGAAAGATATTTAGATTGTATGTAATCCTAAGAATCTTTGGATTTAATATGTTTACGCAGCGCCTGGGATGGGTAGTTTTCAGTAGAACTATGAAACCAACACGAATATATAGATAACAATTATTTGAAATTCTACTTCAAAGTGATAATAAATCGGTTTACTTTCTTTTGATGATTGTTAGTATTCTGCTTCCAACAAAACATGATATACATATTTAGAACATTGTCAGTGGAAACATATGCTTGAAATCTAGAAATCCATGGGTAAAGGATGAGTGTAATAGTTATATGAATTCATCGCTCAGCAAGTAATTAAATGACGCTCTTGTATTGCTGATTTTATCGGACTGAATATGACAGATTGTATATTAATTGGTTTTTCATTCACACGCCAACAGTATATATGTTTTAATTTCTAAGTGCATTTAGGCGTTAGAACGGAAGTCTTATTATTAGAATGTGCGATTTGATATATTGTTTTATTTACCAGTACTTACTATACTAGTAATCAGTTAAAATATACACAAAAACAGAACCAATTGTTGTTTTTTATTATATAGATAATTTATAATGATGGTCTTATGTAATTATCAGTAGACAATGTACATCAGAAAAATAACATTCAGTCAATTTTATGTTTTTATGAATAAATGTTTATTTGTTTATGTCACCTAAAATATTTGGACGATATCATCCCAATGTTGTCATATCGACAGATTGCAAATGATTTTGATTTTTGATTGATTTAATTGGTGATTGATCATGTTGATTGCTGATTGATTAATGCCGCATCCCCTCAAAAAGGCTACATATATCGAGATGACAGTTTTTTTGTTGTTATGATATTACTATTCATGAATTCTTTAAAAATAAATGGATAGATAAGTAATATTAAGGTAGCTAGGGTGTCTTCCTCCATCTTGGATTTTGAAATACAAGAAAACAATCGGTCTAGATTTTAAATAAAATGTGCAAATTTTGCGGGTAGTAGGTAATTCATGTGTAAGAATTTTCATTTCAATATAGAAAATGACATGTTTTATCCTATTTATGGCTGTATTTTACAAAAAAACAGAATACCTGTGTGTTAATATTTTCCAAGTTTGCCACAAAAGGGGAGACAACTCAAATGAAAGGGCAGATAGTTCAGATAGAGTTACTTTTACAATAGAATGTGTTAGGAATTTACCTATCTTATTATGTAGCAAGAAAACAAGTCGCATGCATTATTTTTTTTCATTTTCTTATTTGAAAGCATGTTATTAGAGCTATCTTCTTATATTTTATCGCCAAATTCTATGGTGAAAATTGGGTATTGTATAAAATTGTATAATCTAAAAACAAATATTGCACAAAATGTATCATGAAAATAAGTCCTGTGACCCATTCTTTTTAATATTTATTTGAAAAAGTAAAACATACAGCGGTTGATGAACCAAAGAGTATCATAAAAATATAGGTTCCCCGGAGCACCCGAGTTCACCCATAGTTTTTGGTGGGGTTCGTGTTATTTATTCTTTAGTTTTCTATGTTATGTCATGTTTATTATTGTTTGTCTGTTTGTTCTTTTCATTTTTAGCTATGGCGATGTCAGTATATTTTTAGATTGATGAGTTCGAATGTCCCTCTGATATCTATCGTCCCTCTTTTAATGAACGAATTTGAAAGAATAACAAAGCTGATCTGTTCCTGCAACAAAATCTCAGAATAATAGATGGACTAAATCCTTTAAATCTCCATTCGACAATCTTTGAATAAATCTCTATGAATTTATATTTCAACATTTGAATAGACCGATGGTCAATGTTTAGTTTAGTAACCCTATGTATAAATGTAACGAAAATATTTGTTTCTACCGTGTTTCTTATATCTAAAAGCGCTTATGACGCCTGAAATTTGTTAATTTGTTGTTTTCAGTTTTTTACTGCACTGGATCTATACATCTGCTTGTGGACTATGAATCCCCCGAGGGTATCATCAGCTCAATAGTCAGTAACTTCGTACTGAGAAAGATTTATAACAAACCTTTCTAGAATTGTCATTTAATAAATTTTGAAATTATGAAGAAACTAGGTTTTCAGCTCCCTCAGGCAAATGTGATCTTAGATAGTAAAAAAAAGAAGATGTGGTATGATTGCCAATGAACTATCCACAAAAGACCAAAATGACACAAAAATTAACAACTAAAGGTCACCGTACGGCCTTCAACAATGAGCAAAGCCCATACCGCATGGTCAGCTATAAAAAGCCCCGATAAGACAATGTAAAACAATTCAAACGATAAAACTAACGGCCTTATGTATGTAAAAAAATGAACGAAAAACCAAAATATAACACATAAACAAACGACAACCACTGAATTACAGGCTCCTGACTTGGGACAGGCACATACATAAATAATGTGGCGGGGTTAAACATGTTAGCGGGATCCCAACCCTCCCCCTAACCTGGGACAGTGGAATAACAGTACAACATAAGAACAAACTATAAAAATCAGTTGACTTGGCTACTGTAAGATACTTGTTTGGTCAATTAACTGTTTCGGTTTTTATCCATCCTTGGCTTTGTAACAGGAAAGAAGTAGGTCCAGACTCCTTTTGGCCGCAAAAAATATCAATTTTACAAAATTATTAAAATCAAAACTTTTAGTTGTTCATTGGAAAGTAGAATGCTTCTGCTACATAAATATTGGCTGTGGTTGACAATACAATGCATATATATCGGGTACTAGCATCATTAAGTGATGCTAAATTACTGAAATCTTCTCAATTTGAGCATTTTAGTTAAATTTTAGACGGTTTTCATTCTTAAAATTGAAATGTAAGTTGTATTTGATAATAATACATAACATATATATAGGTTAAGGATGGACAAGGATGCGGCCACTTTCATTTTTGACAAAAAACATCTGAAAAGTGACATGTTTTGTCCTGTTTGATAGATTTTACATATTGAAGCTTTAATTGGAGCGTTTTAATGACTACATCAGTTAAATCTTTCACAAAAACTAATTGAATCAACTGAAATAGACATTTTTAAGTGTTTAAAAAGTGTTCAAAATCTTTCGTTTGACGAACCTGAAATTTGAGGACAAAATCGGCCCTTACCGAACCTTCTCCTTTATAAAAATGACCACATAATTGAAAGTCATGTCAACACCGAAGTGCTGACTACTGGGATGGTGATACCCACGGGGACAAAACGTCTACAAGCAGTCCGATCTTATGACATTTTAACTTCTCGATTAAGGCGGTAAACTCGTTCATGCTTTATGATACGCAAAAACGACTATTCAAAGTGACAAGGAAGAGTAACACGTTTTACGATTATGTTCACAAATTAGTTGTCGTATACTTATTTTGCCGGTTACTTGACAACGGATAACGGATAGAGCCTGACGTCTTTAGAAGAACAATTTTATCAATTTCCGTGTTCTGAAACTTTACTTTATATTTGAATCTTATTACTTAATATTGACGAAAATGGTCGCTTCAAACTATAATCTTTGACTACTTGACTATTTAAGTTTCCCCAATGCCAGCTTCTCATTTCATAGCAACATAAACTTTGCTCAATGTATATAGCGTTTATGTATTTAAACGGATACATTGCGTGTTTTTATTTTTAAATAACTCGGAATCTATCAACAGGAGCGTGTTCTTGACATTAAGACCAAGCAGGGTTGTGGGAATAAAGAATTGAAAGCAACACAAATCAGTTTTGGAAGTCAATAAAACGGATTATGTTGACCTATACTATGTGGTAATGTGACAATTCATAGCATATCTTTTTACGGGCTTAAATATTTAGATACAAAAAAGGTTTCGTTTATTCTTTTAAATTTGCCGTTGTGTCCTATTTCTTAGTTTGCATTTTGAATGAGTGTAGAGTGGGTGATGGGTGATACATGCATGAGGGAGATCATTATCTGTTCGAACCATCGCATATCGCTCTATTTGGATTTGTGTGATTCCTTCATGTTTTGTTTGTTCTGCAGTTGTCTCGAATCTTTTGATATAATCAATTCCGTTTGATTTCCTGACTAAATATGATATAGTCCATACATTTAATAACAGAGGAAAGACTAACAAGCAGATAACTAGCTCTGGTAAAACATCAACCATACTGTTTAGAAAAGTTTAGAATTGTATTAGTCTCCAACAAAAAAAAACGCATTGATTTCGAAGGCGTATTCAAGTTACTTTGTTGGAAAAATTGGATAAAGCAAATATATAGGTATTCAAAACTGCTTAGCGATACTTTAACTGAAAATGTTAAAATGATACTGAATAAAACCAATAGAAACGTTGCACACATTTGCGACACAAATAATGAACATTCCATTGATTACAGTATAATTGGTCAATTTAACCGCTTTATTTCACTATATCCCTAACGTCCGAATATTTGAAGAATATCTAAAACCGTTAAAAATAAATCAAACATGTTGAAACGTATTCGAAAATTGTCTTAGAGGTGATAACATCATATAACAATTTAAACAGAGGATACCAAAATGATGTTTCTAATTTTGTCTAGGTTGTCCCCCTTTTCAGGTTGGGTAGTAATAAACTAAAATTCAGAAATGGTAAACATCTTAATATTTGAATAAAAGGTATTTGTCTGTTTGAATCATTGTTTTACTGCATTTGAATGATGTCACATACAAAAAATAATAAGATCTCTGAAAGCAAATATATTTATGGCTCTTTAAAACCAATTGACTATGTTGCACTCTGATTAATTGTCACTCTTTCAGAAAGATACGTTTCCCTTCATAGGTCAGTCGCTTCGGAAACATAAAACTTTTTTTTAAATGTTTTACATTTTTACACCACTGGCCTGATACCTCTGCTAATGCACTATCAATCCCCGAGAATATCATTAGCACAGTAGCCACTACAAATTTATTACAAACTTTTCTATAATTATCAGTCTATAATTCTAATGCAATTTGGATGTAACAATTTTTTTCATTGGCTAAAAGTGGCCGTCAAATCCACAGTTGACCAGGCGTAACTAAGGAGGGACCCGCCATTTGGAATTGATGAATCAACAAATGTTCGATTACTACTATATAATTGAAAATAAAACAACACCTACCTCAAATTCGCCGTTTTAATGTAATTTTATCCGAACTTGAAGCGTACAAGTAACGTCATAACCTCCAGCTTGTAAGTTTTCATTTGTATGACGTCATGTTTAGCCATGATGTCTTTGTGTCAAAATCATTCATGAAGATTCGCGGATTTTCTTTTATCTGACAAATTTAGACATTTTTTCAAGTTTTATCGTATTTTTTCTTTTTGTAGTGCATTAGAATCGGAATAACAGTACTGTAGTTGAAGAGTTGCCACCGTCAATTTTGATTTGACGGTCGCAAATCTCCGTTTTACTGTCTCCGCTACGCGTCGCCAGTAAAACTGCATTTGCGACCATCAAATCTACAATTGACGGTGGCAACTCTTCAACTACAGTACTGTTATTCCTTAAATATAACTTTTATTTTATGAAACTAGGGTTTCAATTCCATCAGACACAGTTGACCTTAGATAGATTGGGATATTATTTTAAAATTCTTTTTGATCATATAGCTCTCTTAACGGTTTTTAAATTGGCTTCATTCAGCTTTGAGCGTTCCTGATGACGCGTATTCGGGGTTGACTTATGTATGTTTTATGGCATCTGTGTTTGAAACTACTGTATATGTATCTGTATTGACCTCAAGAGTTTTGACCAAATACCAAGTTCCTGTACTTCTCATTTTTATGTCATATGTTGTCATGTATGTTAGCTTTTGTATTTTATGTTATATAAACATACGCCGCGCTTTTAACGATCACGATAAGATACACTTTCAAAATTGATAAACAGGTTTATAGTCGACTGTTCAAAAGAAATGAAAAGTCAGAATTTAAACAAATAAAAACAGAATTTTGTACCTTTTCGTAAGAGTTCAATAAAAAAATAACGCATTGAAAGCAAATTTTTGATAGTTTTTGTTTAATTAAAGGAATTTCTTCATACTTAGGAAAATTAAGAGATTAGTATTCAAACACGTTGTTTGATCGTGTTATCTACTTTCCCTTAGATTTTCAGTTAGTCATGAAATGAAGCTCGTTTTTTTCATATTTTATTTTATTCAAGATCAAAAACGTAATTATTTTGTTTATGATATTAAAAAAAAGTATTTTCAAATATGTAAATCATCAAGATTTCAATTTATGACGTTTGTGGAAAAGCCAGGTCAGTTGTAACGTAACAAATGAGTAATTTTGGTAATAAAAAATAAACAGGAAGTTCATTTATTTGGGTTATATTGATATGAATATTTCCTGACCATAGACATCAAAAGGATGTAGACAACAGTGGAATGATTGTAATTTCTCCTGGTAGTACATAGTCTAAGTGACTGATGTTACTTCCGATCTAGATACAAGTACTTGTAGATTCATCGAGGACATGTACTAGACGATCAAAACTATAGTTTTTTAATAGCTAAAAACTATATTTATATATTTTAATATAGTTTCTATGATTTTTGTTTTCTGTATAAAAAAAGTATTTATAAAATTACCCAACCCCAGGGATAATTAAAAAATTATAATTTAATATAGATCTTTAGATCCAAATATTTTGTCGGTGTTAAAAATATAGACGATGCCATATCCCTCGTCAAAGCAGTCCCTATATGACCCATAAACTCCGATGTTTGTGAATTGTCGCTTAAAAAAATCTCAACCAGTACAGGTATGCACAATAATGATGAATTAATGCACAGTAGTAAATAGCTGTTCAATAGTCATAAATCGATTAATCGACTAAAAAATCACGTTACAAAAACTATAAGAGGAAATCAACGAAAACAGAGAAACACTGAACTGCAACAAGAAAACAACCAACATACATAGAACCGGACTATTTGATAACAACCGCCATATTACTGACTTTCTATAGGACAAAAAAATATTAGAATTAGTTTCGCACTTTTACAGCTATTAATATAGTCAAAATAACAAAAGCATCAGTACATTTAGTTGAATATGACTGTCAATTGGGTATTTCAATGATTGAATCTTGAATGCATGTCTATACTATGTGTTGAAACTACATTCCAACTCTTACGGAGATGTGAATTAGATATGGATTAAAACATGGATATGTAAGACTGTTTGTAATTAAAGTAATTTTCCTCTACATATGTAGCAATTATAATTGGCATTTCAATCCTTACAGTAGTATTTTCCATTCTAAAGTAAGACTGATGGAAAGAATTAGTTGAACCTGGTTCCCTTAAATGAAGAATGGCTAACAGAGAAGAATTGAATATGACTTTTAACTTGGCATTATACATGATTTAATCTGAATGCATGTATATAGTAAGTGTTAAAAATAAATTTATACTTTAAAAGATGTGTGAATTAGATATGGGTGGGAAAAAACCAAATATCTGTAAGAGTATATACAATTAAAGTAATTTTTTTCTTGAACAATAATTAAACAAAATTTGGCTTTTCTATCCTTTACAGTAGTATTCTCCGTTCCTAACTTTTCTTAGTTTGACCTAATATACTTTGTCTACTGTGTCTGTTTATACATTGACTCTACTTATATAGTTTTTATTAAATTTAAAGTTCCTGTACTCCTTATTTGATGTAATATATATCTTGTCTATTAATGTGTATTTTATCATTTTTATTTTATTTCGTATTAAAATACGCTGCGTAATTAAAGACCACGATAGTAAGATACAATTGAAGGATTTACCCATAAGGTAACAGGCTTGAAGTTGCATGTGCAAAAGAAATGAAAGCCAAAATTAAAAAAAATATGAACAGAGTTATATACCTTGATGTAAGAGTTCATAAAAAAAATCCTACCACAGACACGTTCATCGTTAGCTATTGATGTGTGTCATATTTTTTTATTATTTAAAATAAATACGTATTGATAGCAGATTATTTATTTAAAGAATTTTAGTTAAAGACGTTTCTTTGTTGGGAACTGTTTGTTGACATATTTTGTTTGTGTCTTTTCTCTCTCAAAGACACAATACCCGCACTTCTTTTTATTGATATATACTTAAGGGCATACGATACAGTTACAGGGAAGGTAATGACGTTGCTAACGTAATTTGTTATTTTTGCGACGTCAAACTGTGACATATCGGGAAAAGAAGCATTTTTCGACTGATTTTTATCATTCAAACTGATTTAATTTGAAAACGAGTTCATGGACCCCTATTTTTCAAAACGGCATTTTGTTTCATTTTGCAGGGAGATGATGTGACCCAAATTTTATAAAATTGTAAATAGAGGATTTTTTTTAATTTTGATAAACATGCAGTAAAAAATGACGTTTTTTCCTCAATTCATGAACATTTGATAAATATGAGTTATTTCTGAATAAAAAATTGCATATCTTTTTAGGATATTCATAAAATACCGAAATTATCGATTTTTAGCAAAAAACAATTTGTGTTTATCTTTTATAACAAAAAAGTTAAGTCTTTCTTTCGAAAAAAAAATTTCGGCCGCAAATCTGAATTTCGAACAAATATACAAAATTTCGACCTCATTTTACTCAACAAGTAGCACATGAAGGTATATTTTTTATTACATATTTGATTTAATCAGGTAAAAAATAGCCTATATGCAAATTTTCATGAACTTGTAAATACAGGATCAAAACTGTATCGTATGCCCTTAAATTGTTGTATCATTTTATATGAACATGGGTAAATTCTTATATAAGGGATTCGATAGTTAGTTTGTAAGTTAGACATGAAATGAAGCTCGTTTTCATGTTTTATTTTATTCCAGATCAAATGCAAAATATATGATATGAACAAAAATTATTTTCAAATACATAAATCACTTAGATTGCAAAGTATGACGTTAGTGGAAAATCCAGATCAGTGAAAGCTTTAGCAATGAGTAATTATGGTAATCATGCTTACGTTTTAATCACAGTATCATTCGATGATTAACAGGATGATGAATTATTTGGTTTTTATATTGTTCTGAATATTTCCTCACCATAGACATTAAAAGGATGTAGACAACAGTAGAATGATTGTTATTACTTCTTGTAATACATAGTCAAAGTTACTGATGATACCTCTGATCTAAAAACAAGTACTTATTAATGCATAACAAGCATGCACCAGAAGTGCAAAACAAGAAGTATTTAATAGCAAAATACCAAATTGATACATTTTTATATCAATTCTTCTTAATTATTTTCTCTGTATAATATTTTTGGAATAAAAATATTGAACACCTTGATAGATAAAATAAAAAAATAAGAGTTTATTATAGCTAATTAGTTTCAGATAAATTTTCTATGTTTGATATAGAGATGAAGATATATCCCTCGTCAAAGCAGTCCCTATATGACCGCAAGAGGACACCGATGTTAGCGAAGTGTTAGCTTTTCAATAGTCATAAATAGATTATGCATATATATAAATCAGGGTTACAAACTAATACTCTGGTGAACACGTCAACTATAAGAGGAAAACAAAGGAACACCATAAACACTGAACTGCAACAAAAACAAACACCAACATACATCAGCATTCAAAGAACCACACTATTTGATATTAACAGCCATATTCCTGACTTTGTACAGGGCAAAAATCATTAAAAACTAATTTGAGACACATATATATATATGTTGAAACTACGTTACTACTCTCAAGGGTGTGTGAACTAGATATAGAGGAAACACGAGGATCTGTAAGAGTGTATACAACTAAGTAGTTTTCCTTTTGCATTAAAATTTGTCTTTCCTTTCATTTACATTAGCATTTTCCGTTGTACTAAGAGTGATGAAAAAAGTTAATTGACCCTAATACGAAAGTGTTGACATGACTATCAATCATATGATCATTTGTAAACATTTCCTTTAACAAAAGTATGATTTTTCCAAATAATAAGGATTAATTTTCTTATCCCATGCATAAATAACCGCTGTTGTATTTAGCACCATTTGTTTTGAATTTTGTGTCCTCAATGCTCTTTGAAGACGAAACGCGCGTCTGGTGTATTTTATTATAAGCATGGTACCTTCGATAACTAATTAGATATATAGTCCTGTTCAATAAAAATAAGAAAACAACAGCAGGGAAACTATACTGATATTCAGTCTGAGAGATACCTGGAATGTTCAATAGGAAAGTAGAACCATGTCATATATTTATATTTATGTTTGGTATTCGGTGACTTATATTTAGCTTCCTGTAGTTATGTATTCATATTTTGCTAGTGGACGCATTGCAATTGTCTGAATTTTTTTTATCATTTTGATAATTATTTAGTTAACATGTACAAAATTAAATAATATAGATTTTGGTTAAGCGGTATTATTTTTTTGTTGTTAAAATTTACACTCCACAAAAACCAATTGCAAAAAAATCAAAGGGCTCTGATTTAAAGTTTTTCTATGCCTCATGATTACCTGTTTTGATTGTTGAATTTTATTTCAATATTAACACCTTTAGGTGATGTGGTATGATTGCTGTAGAGACATTTCTGAAAAAAAATAAAGGAAAAGATATATTGTGTTGATTGTTGAATTTCATTAAAATATTAACAAAGTTAAGAGATGTGGAATGATTGCGTGACCCATTTATGAAAAAAGTAGTAGGTAATGTCTTTGCTAGAATTCATTTTTTTTGTATAGAGAACAATTAATATGTAGGTACTCGTATATATTTATCTCGAATCAATAACGTTTGATTTTTTTTTTAAATTTTCATTTCGGGAACAAACATTCTAGGGCTTGCTATATGGTATGAGTTTTTATAAGTTTGAAGCCGTACAGTCACCTGCTACTCTCCAACGTCAATTTGTTAAAAATGGATTTTTTCCTCTTCTTTGTTAATCGTTCTTATTCTTCTTATTTTTCTATAATGCAAAAAAATAACAGTTGTTATTTAAGAAATCAAAAAGAATGTAAAAGAGAACTAAGCCGTAGATACCATACTTGTGTGATAATCTACAGATTTCAGTCTTTCTCTAGATTTGTCCTCTGATTAAATAGTTTAATATTTTATATGCGCTGTTTTGTTTTTAAATGGGGAGCATTTGAAATATAAAATTCTTCATGCAGATTTGTGTTAATCTACGAATTTCAGTCTTTAATCTAGTTTTGTCCTCTGACTAAATAGTTTGATATTTTCAATGCACTCAACTTAAAATGTGTGTTTAAATGACTGCAGATTTCTTTTACCTCGCCAATATGAATAAGACTTAATCTGCAATCGTTATAAATTATTTGGTGCTAATGATACATAAAAGAGTGAATACGAGATGGTCAAACGTATAAATTGTGCTAATAAATTGTGGCGCAAAAACAAACATTTTAGACGGAATATACATATTTGGGCTAATAATTGTAACATTTGTACATATTTAACGTGTTGGCAAATGACAAGTCTACATTGAGGCTAAATTTTGAAATCCCCATTTGGGCTTATCCTCCAATGTACAAGTAAACGAAGGTTGAAAAATACAAATCTTAATTTCTATTGATATTTTAATTGTAAGAAATTACATTATGTTCGACTAACAATGTTTGCTTACTTCAAACCATACGAAATGAAAGTTAACAGATGAGCAAGATAAGTAACTTAATCAATGTAATTTGTCTATAACTGTGTACAACTTGCCGATGACTGAAAACAGGGACAATTCTTTCACACAAAAATTGCATGTACTGCGTTCAACTTATATTTGACACCTAAAAAACCCAGTTTTCAATGTCAATTCTTTGATGTGAAAATTCAAATACTATTTATTGTTTCATTCATGTTTTTAAAATTTTGGGATATCCAATTTATTTCAAAGCTATATTTAGATTTACATTGTATCAATACTATTCAATTGTTTCTAGATAAGTACTTATACCTACACAGTGACATAGTTAACAATTCAATGTCACTTCCTTCAAATAGGAACTTTGAACAAATCTTCCTGAACAGTGTGTGAATATAGGACGTATAAGTCACGAATGATTTTCCCCAAAAAAATATGTCAGCTACATTAAATGAGAATTACAAATTAAACATAAAAAAAATATATATTGATGACCTAGTCGGTAATTGTGTTGTCTATCTTATATATCATTTTCTTATGAATACTTATTATCATCGTATTGTTTGAATTGTTCACGGCCTCTTAAAGTAAATGTTAATTGCTAATTTTAATTACAGTCTAAATAAATTTTCAATGATGCCAACAAATACACGTTTTATTTAGCTTAATTTTTGGATTAAGGGAGAGGGTGTTGATGAACAGCTATAACATATCGACATATTAAATAAGCATAATGAACAATAAATTTAACCCTTTAAATAAATTTTTGTACTGTTTTCCCTTTGTGTAATGTTTTCATTCTAACGGTATATTATACATGACCATAGAGCGCGGGGTTTTGCTAGTCACAAAACTAGGTTCAACCCACCATTTTGTTCTAAAGATGTCCTGTACCAAGTCAGGAATATGGTAATTGTTATCTAATAGTTTGTTTCTATGTATATTGCATTGTCATTTGTTTTTAATGCACATCAATGTTCATTTGTTTTGTTGTTTTCCTCTTGATAGTTAGGAGTTGAACAATAATGAATTTCTAGCATCAATAAATGCTCGATAAATGCAACATAATTTAAAATGAAATAGCACCTACTTATATAGTTACAAAAGTATTAGGATTAAAATTTAATACGCCAGACGTGACTACATAAGACTCACCAGTGACACTCAAACCAAAAATACTTAAAAAGCCAAAGTACAAAGTTGAAGAGCATTGAGAACCGAAAATTTCCAAAGTTTTCACATATCAATTCAAGGTTATAGTACCATTTTTGTTAATGACAATATATTTTAGTGTCTTTTTTGTCTTTTGTGTTTTTCTGTTTAAAGGGAAATACTTTTTTTTGGAAGGAATGATAAAAAACCTTGCAGTTATTGATGACGTTAAATAATATTAAAGATTACCGAAATAAGGAATATATATATGTTCCGGACCATATGAGTATTTGGATCATACGCGTATGATCATGACGATATGGGTGTATACTTATATGGTCCGATAAAGTTTATTATCCATTTTTAAATGGTGATGTGCCCTTTTCACCATCTTATGGTGTTTATACATCTCAACTTGTACGATTCGCTCGTGTATATAACAACGTATTAGATTTTAGCGAGAGAAATTTATGTTTTACGTAACAATTATTACAACAGGGTTTTTGATATCACAAACTAGTCAAAACTTTTGCAAATATAGCTCAACATGCAGACATGTTATACGTTCAGGTATTTCACATCAAATCTTTTATGGTAATATTCTTTACAAAGCACAAACATATCAGTATTCACCTCAAAAGCTTACAAAACGTTTAAACAGACTTATTAAGAAGGGATATACTTACGATACTGTTGTCAGGTCATTAAAGATTGCATATTTTGGCTTTAATATTGATTTACTTATAGGGTCTTTGCATTGGAACTAAACACATTTATTTAAAAAAAAAACAGTTGTTGGCATGAAAAGGGGTTATGTTCTTCTCCTATATTTTATGACAGTATGATACTAAACCCCTGATTGTGATTGTGACAGGTGTTCATATGATGAAGACATAATCTTTCAATCAGTTTAATTGAGGTCTTGAGCTGGCATGTCAGTTTAATAACTGCTTTAATCTGTTGTCATTTATTTTTTCTTGAACTGAATTTTAATGTGTGTATTGTTATGCGTTTACTTTTTTACATTGGCTAAAAATATAGGGGTGTTGAGATCTCATAAACATGTTTAATACCGCCGCAGTTTTGACTATTTCCCAAGTCAGGAGCCTCTGGCCTTTGTTCGTCTTGTATGAACTTTAATTTTACTTTCTTGTGTATGATTCTGAGATTAGAATGACGTCCACATTCCCCATTTCCTTTCTCAATGTTATCATATACAGAGTTCATTAATTTACGTAAAGCTAACAAATAACTCTGGAGGATTTATAAGGAAGAACAATTTAATTTCCACTTGATCACCTTCACGAATTGGACGACGGGTTCAGCGTCAATATTTTAAGTTGTCGAGGTCTAAGATCTTTAGAAAAACAGTATTTGTATGTATTGAAGCAAGCATAAAAAACATGGATTTCAGCTTGTATCTATGAATACATATTGGTTTGATTTTTGGTTTATTTTCTGATTTCATTATCTAAAAAATAACATTTCAAATTTGATCTGGCTAAATTTTATAAAAGATAGTATAAAAGATGACATAGTTTTCATAGCTACAAAAACAAACATTGATTATAAAACAGGTTAACAAATTGTTTTGTAAAATCATTAAAGTAACAAAAAATGATTTCAATAGTGTGAAAATCTTTTTTAACTGGCCTTGATCTTCTTACATGTATATAAATATATTATTTTAAATATATCAAAAACTTGCCCTACAATATCATTTAATTGCAATAACCCATATAATATCAATAAATAATAAATTGAGCAACACAATAAAAATGAACAAGGAAAAAAGATATTTACAAATGATTGACACCAATTTCTCTTTCTCCCTCTCTCTATCCACCTTGAAGGATTTAAACAAAGTGATGAAATGTTTAAAACTATTTTTATCATTTGACACTTTAATTTCACTCTATATGAATATTTAATATGATTTTAGATCAGCACGAACCAAATACACAAGGCTGGTTTCTCGTCACATCATTGCTAAATCTACTCTTTTTGAAAATAATTGGACGCTTAAAACAGTTATATCAAAGTGAAATGAGCTGCAAATAAGACTAGACGATATCAAAAACAAACCAATTCTGTATTTTATATTTTTGTCGTCGGTAAAAAATTAGTACCTCTCTTCCCTGTTTACCTACGTATTGTGTTTTAAGTTTTAACTTTTATTAGAATTAGTTTTATCTAAAGTCTTCTCCAGGATTGAAGTAGCTTCATGTCATTCCTAGTTTATCTGTCTAAGTAACAACGAGGTATACCACATATGATTGACATGAAAACGTTGTTGATTGTTGAATAAAATCACTTTTGTATTAATAATAATACTGTATAATATTTTTTTTCAAAAATTTCACTAGTTATTAGTTTGATAGAGAAAATGCCAGCAACTTGTTTCTGGACTAAATATTTAAATAATGCAGTTCTGCAATCGTTAACAACGTTTTAGCAATGATTATCGTTATATTTGGACACCCAAAGAATGTTATTTGATCATTTAACTCTGCATATCAAGAGTCTTATGCATTAATACTACGTACAGTGCAATCATAGGTAGAGTCGGACTTCGAATCTGGTTCAAAGAACACAATCACAGTCAAATTCGTGTACTAGTAACTAGGTTATCAAAAGGTTAAACAAATGTGTTGAAACTAGCTTAGTATAGCTCTGCATGTAAGAAGGTGATACGATAGAAATGGGGAATTAAAAACAAAATGTTATGCAATGTACAAAACACACCATGCAAAAATAAAAAAACTACGAATATATGAATAACATCATTATAAACACTTCACAAAACACTGTACATTGAGCAAATATTATACTACACAATTTTGACATGGTAAGTGACTTTAACTCTGCATGCATTTCCCACAATGCAAACTCGCACTCAAAAAAGATGTCCTAATTAGGTTAAAATATACCAGAGGAGCAATAAAAACAGCACTTTAGCAAAATCAACATCCCAAAAGAAAAGAAAAGCAACATTAAAAATATTATTTTTTATAATGTGTTGATAGAATAAGCATGAATTATTTATTTTTAGGGATTGTTTAAAGTCATAAGAAACGAGTGACCGGTGAAAAATAATGATCTTCCAATTCTTGAACCAATGCATACAAACATCATTAACTTTTTATGCACGAATTTATCAATTTTGTAGTGTAAATTTCGTATAATCGTCAATTGTTTTTTCTGTCGGTCAGTGTTGTTGTGAAACTATGGCAGGTAATTATAGTTCGTGTTTTGAAGCCGAAGTTTAACGATTGTCACCTGTTTGTCAACAATCGACAAAAAAACAAGAAAAAGCATGGAAATTGAGCACGTGTTTAACATGTAAATTCAGAGAATAGTTTATTTTTAAGGACATACATGCGTATTGTGATCACCGCATTTTTACGAGATGGGTCACACTGAGGTCACTTTGCATACGGAAAATATGTCGGGGGAATTGCTTCCTGGAAGCAAGCAAATAAAATAAAGTAAACGTCTTCTAAATATGAATAAATTAAAGAATTTTCTTCAGAAAAAAGTATATGTACACAAGTTTTATAATGAAAAATAACCATTGAGTTATAAAAAAAACATATGCAATATTTTTTTTGATTTGAGGTTTCTTATGACTTTAAGTGATTTGGAAAAAATGAAAACCAACAAGATATAAAAGTCATGTGGTCGTAGCGCTTTTCTGGATTTACCTTCATCAGGAACGCTCAAAGCCAAATATTTAAAATCAAAGGATGGATTAAGAACCTAAACATTTAAAGAGTTATATGACTAAAAGAATCTTACAATAGACAAATCTATCTTAAGTCATTTAAGGTTGTGGCAGTAGAAACCTTAGTTTCTTCATAATTTTTAAATTTATAAACTCACAATTTTAGAAAGGATTCTTATAAATGTTTACAGTACCGAGTTACTGACTATAGAGCTGATGATACCCTCGGATATTGATAGTCCACACGCAGAGGTATCGACCCAGTGCAGTAAAAAAATGAAAACATTATAAACAGATATATCATGTTGAGGAGGGGTATTTGCGAAAAATACTAGTCGAGAGAATGTTAAAATTAACGAGCCGAAAGGCGAGGGAAATTCATTCTCAAGACTGGTATTTTTCGCAAATACCCCTCAAGAACATGATATATCTGTTTAATTACACCGAATGTTAATGTTTAAAAACGCAGTGATGATCGTGACTTTACAAGCGTCCAGTCGGATAGAGTAATTTTTGGCGAATACCACGTCAGAGAGGGTAACAAAGGCATATCCTTTTGGCAAATAACCCGGCGGCGTTAAAAAATGAACGATATTCATTGATAACAGTGAATTGGTGAAAAATACACTGGCTATCAACCAATCAAAACCCAGGATTCTTACATAAGGTGTAATTAAAATATAAATTTCATGCGTCCGAAGCGCTTTAGATATAAAACGACGGTAGAAAAAAAATACCGTTATATTTATACATAGGGTTACTTTGGCCATCAGTCCATTGTTGATTTAAAGAGATTTTTTCAAAGATTTTCAAATGAAAATTGAAATAGTTGACATGGTCATCAGTTCCAGAAAAGAATAAACGATTATTCTGATATTTTGTTGTGTGAAAATTTCGGTTCTAAATTCTTGTTAAACCGCGTTTCGTTAAACCACTTATATTTTTTTTCATGTCCTCTTTGTTACTTAACCGCCACATGTTTTACTTGACAATTTATTTTTTGGAATCCGAGGAAGTTTCAGTGATAATTTTACAGGAAAGCATAAACAATCAAAATGAAGGAAAAAAAACCTGCATTTGCTTTCCTTTTCACTCAAGACATACGTAAATCGAAATCAATATCCACTCTCTAAAATATGGGTTTCAATGTCAAAATTTTGTGTCAGGGACTTTTGTTAAGTTTTTCAAATGGTTTGTTTACTATTAAAATAGACCGGTTTAGTACAATGTTTTCAATGTATGCGTCATTTAGAGACCTAACACCATTATTCTAGATTGTTTTCTGTTAGTTTATTGTACTTGTAGTCTATAAATGATTTGATTTCTAACATGTTATTTACCACTAAGTCGTTTTTCTTTGTTTTACATGTTTTCCATTGTCGAAGAACATGTTTTCTTACACTCGAGTACCATGGTAGAAGAATATCACAGTCACCAAGTCTAACAGTTTCACGAAAATCTTCCAATTCAGTTATCAATATAGCCTTAGATGCACGTATGCGACGACATGAACAAGGCAGTAAAACTTCTATTTTCTTTCTTTCATAGTCTTTTTCAGAATATAGGTCTGTTTGAATAATCATTTTTATTCTACGTTTACCCGAATGACGCCTTTGACTAATAATCCTGACTTTCAATGCTGAAAAAAATAAATACAAGATATATATTAAGATTGTAAACATAACTAGAGGCTCGAAAGAGCCTGTGTCGCTCACCTTGGTCTATGTGAATATTCAACAAAGGACGCAGATGGATTCATGACAAAATTGTGTTTTGGTGGTGGTGATGTGTTTGTACATCTGACTTTACTGAACATTTTTGCTACTTACAATTATCTCTTTTTATGATGAACTTGGCCCAGTAGTTTCAGATTAGAGGATTTTTGTAAAAGATTAAATGTTACGAAAAATGGTTAAAAATTGACTATAAAGGGCAATAACTCCTAAAGGAGTCAACTGACCATTTTGGTAATGCTGACTTATTTGTAAATTTTACTTTGCTGAACATTATTGCTGTGTACAGTTTATCTCTATCTATAATAATATTCAAGATAATAACCAAAAACAGCACAATTTCCTTAAAATTACCAATTCAGGGGCAGCAACCCAACAACGGGTTGTCTGATTCATCTGAAAATTTCAGGGCAGATAGATCTTGACCTGATAAACAATGTTACCTCATGTCAGATTTGCTCTAAATGCTTTTGTTTCTGAGTAATAAGCCAAAAACTGTATTTAACCCCTATGTTCTATTTTTAGCCGTGGTGGCCATCTTGGTTGGTTGGCCGAGTCACGCCACACATTTTTAAACTAGATACCCCAATGATGATTGTGGCCAAGTGTGGTTTAATTTGGCCCAGTAGTTTCAGAGGAGAAGATTTTTGTAAAAGTTAACAGACGACGCCGGACGACGACGACGACGACGGACGACGGACGCAAAGTGATGAGAAAAGCTTACTTAACCCTTTGGGCC
The DNA here is from genome assembly GCF_036588685.1 of Mytilus trossulus. Lineage (NCBI taxonomy): Eukaryota > Metazoa > Mollusca > Bivalvia > Mytilida > Mytilidae > Mytilus > Mytilus trossulus. The sequence continues at coordinate 47,238,439 of NC_086375.1, forward strand.
AGGTGAGCTAAAAATGTCACCTTAATTCATATAAAGACAACAGTAGTATGATGCTGTTTAAAATTCATAAATTGATGGAGAGAAAACAAAACCGGGTAACAAACTAAAACCGAGGGAAATACGTCATTTAACAGAGGTAAACAGACTAAAATGAAAGAAAAAACAAACGAAAATACAACATATATAGAAAAAAAACTATAAAAATACAACTGCCATATTCCTGACTTTGGTACAGAATTTTTTAAGAAAAAATGCCGGGTTGAACATGGTTTTTTGAATAGACAAACCTAGCGCATTATGGCAATGTTGAATAAACTGCTAAAATGACAACATTTCATGACAGGAATACTGTACAATGAAATACAATAACACTCAGAACATAGAAATTTATAAAGAAAATAATACAATAGTACATTTCGACATGTTAACTACAGAATAACAACGAATGTCAAAATGATTTGAACAGTACACAAAAACCGCAACATAGAATTACGAACTGTGCGTATGTATGTCGAATCGTCACACATGAACTGATTTTAATGGAATGAGTAATTGTGTATTTGACAAAAACTGTCTTACAATACTCTTGTATATGACAACCCATCATTTTTTCAAATAATGTCCTGTACCAAGTGAGGAATATGGCCATTGTTATACTATAGTTCGTTTCTGTGTGTGTTACATTTTAACATTGTGTTTCTGTTGTGTCGTCTGTTTCCTCTCATATTTGAGTGTGAATTTAGTTAACTATTAGACCTGTCACGGTATTTTTCTAACCCAAATTCATGTATTTAGTTTTGATGTTATATTTGTTTTACTCATTGGATTGTGTTTAAAGCTTAGCTCGTTTCTTTGTGTGTTACATTTTAATGTTGTGTCGTATTTATCCTCTTATATTTAATGCGTTTCCCTCAGTTTTAGTTTGTAACCCGGATTTTTTCTTCTTTCTATCAATTATGAGTGTCGAGTAGCGGTATACTACTGTTGCCTTTTTTTATTATAAACATGCAGTTTATGCATTATTTTTCATTGACGAAACTTGAAAAAAAAGCCTGGTTGATTTTTTTGCCCATCAGATTAACATACAGATGTTACCAAATAACACAATAAAATTGCAGTTTTGTGTATAACCTGATTTTAAACAACTGAACACATGTAATTACGTTGTGAGAAAAGGAAATTGCTTTGATAATGTAGGAAAAATAGAGAATACTTCTTTATACTTTATAAATTGTTTGCCAACTTTTACTTATACCTGTAAGATATATATTGCCTATAACATACAATTTTAATATAAATTACAGTTCCCGTCGTTAAATCCGCTCTTAACTTTATATTTTTGTGAACGAAAAAAATACAAGAGGCTGTCACAAGGACAGCAAACCGGATTTATTAACATTTATTTGTGTCCTGGCAATATCACAAGAACCATTCCTGATGATTGGTGAAAGTGAAAATCGTCAATATCAAATTTGACCTCTATTTTGTCATCAGTATCAACATTTTAAAATTTGAAAAGCTTAGATTGAATGGTTCGTGAGTAAATGCAACAATGTAAATGGAAACACCATTTGACGATCTTTCAAGAACCATAACTCCTGAACGGTAAAAGTCAAAATCGTCATTATTGAACTTGACCTCTATTTTGTCATCAGTAACAACATATTAAAATTTTAAAAGATTTGGTTGAATGGTTCATGAGAAAATGCACGGACACGACTGGAAACACTGTTTGTCAATCTTTCAAGAACCATAACTCCTGAACAGTAAAAGTCAAAATCGTCATTATTAAACTTGAACTCCATTTAGTCATCAGTAACAACATATTAAAATTTGGGAAGCTTTGGTAGAACAGTTCATGCGTAAATGCGCGGACACGACTTGAAACGCCATTTTACGATCTTTCAAGAACCATAACTACTGAACGGTAAAAGTCAAAATCATCACTATTGAACTTGAACTCTATTTTGTCATCAGTAACAACGTATTAGAATTTGAAAAGCTTTGGTTGAATGGTTCATGAGAAAATGAACGGACACGACTGGAACACCATTTTTCAATCTTTCAAGAACCATTACTCCTGAACGGTTAAAGTCAAAATCGTCATTAATGAACTTAACCTACATTTTGTCACCAGTAACAACATATTAAAATTAGGGAAGCTTTGGTAGAACAGTTCATGCGTAGATGCACGGACACTACTGGAAACGCCATTTTCAATCTTTCAAGAACCAAAACTCCTCAACGGTAAAAGTCAAAATCGCCATTATTGAACTTGACCTTTATTTAGTTGTCAGTAACAACATATTAAAATTTTAAAAGCTTTGGTTGAACGGTTCATGAGTTAGTGCACGTACAACATTTGATTGCCGAACGCCCGCCCGCCCGACCGCCAGACCGCCCGGCCGCCCGACCGTCCGGCCGCCCGCTGAGCATCCCCAAATCAATAACCGACATTTTTGTCACAAAAATCCGAATAAAAATCGAAAACTGATCATTCAGAAAAATTGTTCATTCGCTAAAACTTGCACGCTGCAGAGCAGCCATAGTGAGCAGTTTATAAGCATTATGGGCCAAAGAACGATTACATTGGCAATAATTAAATGAAATTTGAAGAAGTACATTAAAAGGCTATTACCTTGTCGTTTGCAAACATTAAAGCCATTCGATTTTAAAGCTTTGACGAAAAATCGTTTTGAATTGTTACAGATTCGACACACTCCCTTAGTGGAAGTTTTCATATTTCTTGGTCGTCTGTTTTGCAATTCATTTGAAGGTTCTTTGCCGCACCTACAGAGAAATAAACACAATTAATGATTTGTAAAACAACATCAAATTCAAATACAATATCATATGAACATAAAAAATTACAGAATGTATCTATAGTTTATCAATCTTGTTAGTTCAACAACAAGGACAGTTGTATCGGACACAACTATGAGTATAAATGGACATGCTGCTTAGAAAGTTTATTGTCGGGTTTTCAGAATTTTCATACCAGTCAAAGAAGAATTTAGCTAAACCTATTTTCCGTCTTTGAAAAAGTTGCTTGAAGCATGAAAATTACTAGATTTAAAAAAAATAGGTTAGACAATTTTTTTTAAAGTTTTTGCAATGTCCTTTTCATATTTTTCTACAGCTATCATCTTAAGCATTGTATGTTAATTATTTTGTTTCCTTCAATATACCTTCATTGATTGTTTTTATGATAATAAAATTATCCATGTTTTTATCAATAGGATCCATGAAATATGTAACTTTATTACTTCGCCCAGAATAGAAGCAGGACAATAAATAAATATTTTCCCCCACTTTTATTTGTGTACTTAAATTAATAAGTGTATTATGAAATAATGTATGCTACGGAATTGATCATTATATATGGAGATATGAAAAAAAATCTTCAACATCTATCTATGAAAAAAATAAATGTTAAAATTTCATATATAAATTCATAATCAAAATATTAAAAAAATTTAATGAGCTTAAACTGCAAAATAAAAATGGTTCACATCAAAGTTTTGCATTTTAACCTATAATGGTTTCCATAAACAATACATTTGGTCTACGTTAGAGGGCATTAAGTCCAGCAAGCACAGGTGTCACGAAAAAAACATCAACTAGATAGATAACATCAAGAGTTGTGTGGAAACGTTTTTGTTTTTCACAGGTGTTCCCTTAAAATGGAATAACCTTTACCGTCTAATTTAGACGTAATGCTTTGAATATGTAACATACTACATACATTTTTACTACAAAGTATGAAACACATTCCATCACTGCCCTATAAGTTTTTCAACTGTAATGTTTATACAATATTTATATATAAATGCAATTCGGATCCCTTATTTTTTTGGTATCTTGACCTGTCCTACTACTGTTTTTTTTCTCCATTGAAACATTTATAAGTAACTGGTAGCATCGTTTGACAAATTTAAGCCCTGTAATTTACGGCCGAATTTGTTATTGAAAAAAGTACTCTTTATACAAATATATTTAATCATTGTTTGACCACATCATTTAGATTAAGCATTGTTTTAAATTTGTGTGAATTATTACTTTTCATGCTATAAACGTATTAAATAAATATCAAAAATACCTTCTTTTCTTCTTTCTTGAGTAAATTTGATTTGTACAGCAGAGATGTGTTGCCTTTGAGAAACTTCCTACTCCACAGCATTTTTTCCCACTCAATTTACCATCTTTTTCGAATACGCCTTGACAGCATATATCGCTGTCTTCTTTATATTCAAATGATCCACACATCTTGATATCATTTGAAATCACTTTTCCAAGGGAACAGTAGTGAGTGTTTTTGGAATAGGACTCTGTCACGTTCATACTTCCTGATGAACAGCAGCTGTCATGGTTATCTTTCGATTTATTGACAATTTCTATTTTGTTTTCAAAAGCACAGCACACTGTCACCTTACTGTTGTAAGTCTTGGTCCCACAACACTTATCATCAGTGTATTTTGCTACCATATTACCGCCTTAAAAATTTAAGAAAATGCCAACTGTTGAGTACGAAATAAATTAAAAAGATTGTTGATGGTATTATACTATTTTACCTCGAAAAACTGTAAACATATAGCAGCACTCCGAACGTTAATGTGAAAATCGTAAACCGCTCTTCAGAAATAGAAACCGTATAATGAAATGGAACTCGTAAATTGAATGAAATAAACACTTATTTGATTGTTTGATTATTTGATGTTGCCATGTGATAATGGATTTTCCGAATTGATTTTCCTCTAAATTCAGTTTTTTTGTGATTTTACTTTTTAACAAAAATGTCGGGGAGCTGCATAACCAAAGTATGAAACAATCTGTCTATGTTAATAATCAAATATTTCTTATGATATTCTAGAATTGGAACAGAAAACTTTCAAAACTAAATGCAACTAGAAAAATAATATTCCTTACTCGATGCACAGCAGGTGTGTGTTGAAATATTAAACGAGCTTGACCCACAGCATCCCTGGGCTTTTGAATCATATAATGTAGCACCGCAGCACTGCTCTGAACGCTTTTGGAATTTTATAGGTCCATCATCACAACATCTTTCTGTCATTGTGTTATAAGACCCTATGATAATAATAAAAGAACATATTTGCAGTTTTCACAAACATACACATTGCATTTTTTAATTAAGTGTTCTTGAAGAAGGCAAATCGAGAAACAGAGCTTTGGACTCACAAAATTTATAAAGTTTTTTTTTGTTGTAAAAAAATCATTTAATTCTGTGTTCATTGTTTTATGCTTTTTTAATCAGGAATATAAGAAATAATGACCGAGATTAAATAAATAAAAATACAAAGATAAGGCCTTGAATTCATAAAGCTTTCGAGTCAGTCTGTTTTTACTCTAACTCCAAAATTAACTAATCAAAATGTTAGATTTATGTTTCGAGCTTGATTTTGTGCTCCGAGCACCTACAAAAGGTTAACCAATAGAGTAGATATTTACTTGATGACAAATAATTACGCTTTCAAGGAAAATCAATTAACTACTTAAGGTTACGGTCTTGATGATATTCAGATAGTGATTTACCATCTTTCTTTCATTCGGGAGTACATGATAATTTGTATTTATTAAGCACGTATCTTCCAAAATGTTTTGATATCTTAAGTTTATATTAAATGTACCTTTTTGACAACAAGAAGTTGCTGCTGGAATTAAGTTACTTAGACTGCAACATTTCTTCATAGCCTTATTGAAAACCATAACTCCACAACAATCATAGTCAGGATCATTATCGCTGACGTTATGATACAGTTTCTGCATGCAACATTTATTAGTACTGGTGATGTATAGCTGGTCTCCACAAAGTTTGTGATGTAATGGTAGGACTTTTCTATTCCTAAAACAGTAGTGCGACTGTTTGTTGTAGTATTCAGTTTGACAACATTTCATATGTGGTTTCTTCCTATGGATTGCAACATCTCCATGTAAATCTTTACAACATCGTTCATTACTTTTCATTTTAATTTGTCCGCAACACCCACTGCGTTTACCTTCAGGAATTTATAAAAGTAAAAAAAATAAATGTTAATAATAACAGAATTTTCTGAACTATCAAAGTACAATTAAGTACCCAAATTAATTCTAGAAAATCTCAACAGAACTGTATGACAAACGCAAATCTTTCCCAAATAAAGTACGAAGTTGGAGATAATTGAAATACTAAAGTTATGCCAAAGTTATGAGCAAAATATTACAAAAATCTGTTAAACGAATAATTCCCTGTAACTTGACATAACATGATCTTCAAATCAATATATTCAAATCAATACATTCAAATCAATATATTCAAATCAATATATTCAAATCCAAAATGTTACGAACCAGACTTTTGTACACATATCGAGATCTAGATACAAGAGTCAGAGAATACTAAATCAATATTTGTTTTACAATATAAATCAACGAACACAGACTGGAACAGATATGACGCCAAGGTAATAATTGTTGTTTTATTATATTAAAAAAAACATACCTCGTTTTACTTCATGTAATCGGCCATCGCAACATATTTGTGTTCCATTTTGAGGATCATAATTCAAATTTCCACAGCATTTAGTCTCTCTCCCATTATCTTCTATCTTAAGAACAACTGACTTCTGACAACATAGCTGAGTTGCTGTTATGTATGTCTGGTCTATGTTTATATAAAAAGAGAAAATTATTATTTCTTACTTTAACACAAGATTATTTTCGGGTTTGGTCATTTTCTCGTTAAAACGATACACATATAAGTGTTCTTATTAATTAAATTATAGTTGCCCAGACTGAAAAGTAGTACATTTAAATATGAAATATTTGTATCGGGAAACAAATAAGTCTTGTTAGCTTAACTTACTTGAGCAGCAGGCTTGTTCCTGTCCATAAGTATTGTATCTTTGTTCTACTCCATGGGCACAGCATAATGCTGTCTTTGTGTCGTATAGTTGGACATGATGTCCAAAACAGGTCGATTCATTGGATGAAACTTGCCCAGCTACTACAACTGAATGACAAATATTTATAGCATTTCACATTTACTTTTTATACAAGAAATTGGATCTGTTCGTTTTAAATGGTACAACGTAAGCGATCGAACCGGCATTGATGAAATTGCTCTTTATCTCATTTCCAAGAAATTACAGGCTGATGAAAATATTCTTTTTTAAACCTTTCAATGCAGGAAAAGAAAATCTTATTCGAAACAGTTGTTTAATGCCATCAATTATTTGGTTGCAAAATAATGGCAAACAGTAGAATACCGCTGTTCAATAGTCTTAAATTGTTAAAGCGAAAATAAATCGGGATTGCAAATTAAACTGAAAGGTACACAAATGTAAGATAAACACAATGGAACAATAGCATCACGACACTCTCCAAACTAAATCCAACATACATATATACGGACTGTTTAATAACAACTGACATATATATTTCAGGCTTTTCAAAACGTTTTCAAGATTTAATGTTTTTTTTAATTTTGCATTAAACATTCAATGTTGCAGTAAAAGACTTTGCCATCTCATCATAGTTTCATACCGCTTAAAATAAAGTTACATTTTTACTAAGTTAAACTGGCATTTTCGAAAAATAGTGGTACTGATAGGAAAGCTCAAACAAAGTTATCCCTTCCCTTGCTAAGTCCATGATTTACTTCTGTACGGAAAAATAGATTTAGATAAAAATGCATATGGGAAGTTCACTAGGACATTTTTATAGTGATTAGTCATAGAAAGTTTCATTAAATGTTGATCAGGTGATTGCTGAAAAAATCGACACTAACGTTTAATGTAGTGTTCAGGTATGCCAAAGTCCATGTGATGCAAAAGTAAGAAATGGAAGCAAATACAAAATTTTAAGGGAAGGACGCGCATTCTACATCCTAAATAACATTTATCCCCTTGTTAAAAAAAATTGGGGGAATAAAAAGTATATGATTCCAACTTTCCAATAGACAACTTCCAATTTCTCAGCATTACATCTGTCCTATCGTTTGGCGTTTATATTTTTCAATTTTTATGATTTGTCCGTGAATGTTCACAATATATATACTTCGTCATTATAAATGTGCTTCTGACAAAAAAAACTGTCCAAACAGAGTTACGAAAAAACCGCCCCCTACTTTTCTTGTCATAATTTTATTAAATATAGCCAAACAAAATAAATTTAGAATATTATATTTTTTTTTACCAAAGGACAAATACAAGAAAAAAGGTACATCAATGACAAAAATGCTGTTTTCTGATTTTTTGGATCTAAATTTTAGCGGATTAAAAAGGACCTTGTCGAATTGGACAAAATAATGACCAGGTCAATAATAAGACAAAAAGATTGAATTCTATTTAGGTTTTTCTGTTTTCTTTGTCTTAATTGAAGTGATATCCACCTAAATAATTATGCTGTAAATTTAGAAGATACTTGATTTAAAAGCTTATTTAACATCATAGAAAGACCAGATGATCTGTATTACGATAAAGATATATGGTTATGTGAATACGTGCAAGTTCTGAAAGTCAGTACCATAGTAATTGTAGCAGTAATAATTATTACTATTAAGTCATAAATGTTTTTTGTTGTCATGAACATGTCTGTCAGTGTAGACAGTTTGGATCAGATGTCTTGGCATCAAACATATGTATACAGATATGATGGTTTAAATTAGTAACAAGTTAGAATGTTTACTGTCTTATTGTAATACAAAAATATATCCTTGTTCATCAGAAAAGTTAATACATTTCTTTGATTTATGTCATATCTATCCATTTGTTGTATATCTTTTTTTCATAATCATTCACATTGTTTGAAGCTGCAGAGTTATTTATTGACTTCAATATGTTTAATTGTTCTTCTGTCATGATATTTACATATATTGTATTATATATTTGACCTCATGTTACACGTTTATATGTGTCTGTGTGGTTTTTTAATACATCGTAAATCGACAAACTAATGAAAAGAAAGCTAATTATTTATCAACGATAATCTTTATGAAATTGTAAATATCTAAATAAAGATGAAAATGTCCTGTAATTTGACCATCAATCGAACGACAAAAGAATCCTCAGTGATAAGAAGGTCAATTAACGGATTTCATAATTAAATTAGCGCCAATATCTAATCTAGCTCGTCATAACCCGTATTCTTGATAAAAAAAAAAATTAAAAAAAAAGAAGTGAGATGTTCCATCGTTCCTAGTATTGTAGGATATCAAAATATAGATATTATTATTATTCTTCATATTACGAATAAGGAGGAGTGTTGAATTACATTTTTTTCATTTTCATAATTCACAAAGGGTGTGATGCTGTTACTTTCTTTTCAATTTTTTCTTTATCAAAGTACCAAATTAACCTTTTTAAGCAGTAACGGATAGATATTTGATTTATAAAAAAAACAAGTAATAAGATAAAAGTCAAATGTCATGTTACGCTTTTTTTGTAAATTAAAATTTATTAAACAAATCTGATATAGCTGAAACACTACAATATACCATCTCATGTATCTATAACATATTTCTGACGTATTGATCATGAATTCACATACCTATACAACCGCAGCATACACAACAAAGGCTGATGATATTTATCGACCACATCCTGCTAGCTGCATGGGATTGATATATGTTTTACTACATTTTTTACTTATATACATACGGACATCAACTTGGAAAAACCTTTTTTTTAATATAACTTTTATGATATTAATATACATCTCCCACATACTTTACTCATTTCATTATACCGATTTTACTTGAAATGACTTGATTGTTAACCCAATCTACATACACACTCATATTTGGTAAGATGAAGTCGGGTGATTTTCTTTTACAAGTAAAATTTCATTTGAAATTATTGAATTAAAATAAAAAATATTGATGACTTTGGTAAATTCCTAATTGCCATGGGCTATTTTAGTTATTTCATGCGTTTTGTTTTGAAATTTTTTCAACAGTTCCTTCGTTTTTTTTCAAGTACTCTTCCGTTTAAACCCACTTTCGTTCCATCTTCAGGATCATACTCACAGGCACTTGTCTCAGAATCCCCTATATATATCTTTATATCAAGGTTACAGGGGGGAAAAATTAGGACAAATGTTTGTGATCATACTTCAAACTGTCACATCCTTTCGTCTTTCTCCTTTTTCACCTGACAATATACCTGAATGGCAGTTATGTATGTTTGATTTCTGCAAACATAAATGGAAAAAAATATTACTAGTATTTTGATTTTTTTTATCGAGTTTAATATTGATCTTTTTAAATAGTAAATATATCAGCAGGTTTAGTACGAAAACGTTAAGTAGAAAAAGAATAACAAAAAAACACGGAGGAGAATACATCAACATTTTGTTCCGAAATGTCATGTTTTTTTGTGTCATTGGGTTCTGCATCTGTTATGGCATTCCGATGAGTTTTGAACAACAAACAAAAAACACAAGACTATTAGAGTCAAGCATATACTGGCCATTTTGTTGTCAAAAAAGACGAGCCGGTTTCTTTAAAAAAAAAAATATCAATTAAAATTTACAAGTTATACACGCGAAATGCATATATTGTTTTAGTATATCTAAGGCAAAACTGTTTTGGTTTAACGTACTGAATGTGAAACGCAACATTGTTTTCAACAGAGAAGCTGAGTTTTCTATCATAACATCTGCTTTTTAGGACTGGTTTGTGTCAAATTTGTTCTACTTACTATGCTTTAAAACGCAAATATACTACTACGATCTATCAAACTTCTGACGAAGTGGTTCCGGACACTGCAAACTCATATGAACTTTTATTAGTTTAGTAAAGTATGCTGTTATTCATAAATTAAAACAATGAAAATAGTTTTTTCAGGAATTAACAACTTTTATATATTTGTTTGATGTGTTTGAGATTTTGAGTTCGTTGTTTGGTTGCAGACTTTCCGGTTGTTAATTTTCCACGTAGTTTGGTATTTTTGTCCTTTTACTTTTTTATTTTTTATATTACAGATCAATGTAACACTTTTTCGTAGAATAAAATATAGCTTTAAACAATTCGAGGAAATAGGACGATATACTTACAATGATACATACAATACTATTCACAGAATTACTTTGATATTTTGTATAAGCTTTTACTGTTGTTTATTTACAAAGAAATAAAATTCAACTGCATAAAGATTAGGGCTAGCCAAAATATGCATAACTGCACGTCATGCGTAGACGAGAAGCATTGCATATGCTTTTCAAATTTGAAACATGCTTTTGTGCTTTTTTGTTAAATATGTGTTTGATTTGAGATTGTAAACCACTGATGATTGCTGTATCCATATTTTGACTTTTATACCTATTATGTCTGCTTTATTCACACGTCGTTGTAAATATAATGAAATTTGATGCGAATGTCGTTCAAGTGAAAGGTTTAGCGCTATAAAACCAGGTTCAATCCACCATTTTCTACATTTGAAAATACCTATACCAAGTCAGGAATATGACAGTCGTTTTATTTGTTTAATCACTTGATTTTTCCCTTTGATTGGGGACTTTCCGTTTTTAATTTTCCTCGGAATTTTACTTTCTACACGATGTAGACTGTTATCGACTGTATTTCAATATCAAGTATAATACTGAATTACCTGAATTACCTTTGATATTTTTCATAGGTTGAAAAGCTAATTCCATGTGAACTATTCATAATTTGAAATACTATGAAATCGATTTCTAAGCTGCATGCTACTAATTTAACTAATTGACTATTTATATTGTAACTTCTGCATGTCTTATTCTGCACAGATATTAAATGACTCAAATTAAAAAATAAATTAAACTTATGGATAATAAAACTGGTGAATGGATGCTTATTATTAACATGCATTCTTATTAGTTTTAATCTATATTTAAAGTCATACTAAACTTCTTATTTAAATAAGTTGAATATGTTTCTAAACATTTGTACTTGAATGGCTTAGTCTTACTGTTAAACAATGGTACGTAGACCTTCTTGTAAAAGTAAATCATTATTATTATGATCTTCATTTAACTGCTATTGCATTGTTGTCCTTCAGTACACTAACTCGCCGATAATATCCCGTGACTTCTAGTCATAATTTCAGTAGCCGCATAGCGCAAGTGCGGAAAGGGGGGCAATCGTGATGCAAACACGTAAACAATCGTGTGCTGGACGTGTAGTAGCAATTAATGTTTTAAAAAGAACAAAATGTATCTGACTAATCATTTAAAAACTGTCAAGATTGTTTTTTACTTTACAAATTGGAACGCATGAAAAATATAGAATATGTGAAAAGAATCTCTTGGCTCCGTCAATTCACTTATTTGTTAAAAATTTATGCATGTATTGGGTAAGTAATTTCAAAACATTAAAATTTCAAGAAACTTGTTTCATATGACATTATAATTGCTTAGCGTATTTCAGTGCAGGTGCTAATTCCACAAGTCTTATTCGAACAGAAATATACCTTTTTTTGCTATTCATTCCAATCTGGAAAAGTTACAAAATTACACAAACTTTTTCATGACGTCACAATCCAGTTCTGAGTCCCTGTTTAAACAATAAATCCTTCAAATAACTTTACAGTTTTAACCATTTTTAATTTAATATTTCAAACAAATAGATATAGGAAGATGTGGTGTGAGTGCCAATGAGACTACTCTCCATCCAAATAACAATTTAAAAAGTAAACCATTATAGGTTAAAGTACGGCCTTCAACACGAAGCCTTGGCTCACACCGAACAACAAGCTATAAAGGGCCCAAAATTACTAGTGTAAAACCATTCAAACGGGAAAACCAAAGCATGTTTAAGACTTTGATTTGTGTGAAAAGATTACGAGTAGATTATTATTATTATTTTTTATATAAAAAATGTTCACTTTAGCCTTAGGTCAGAACTGATGACCTTGTTTTTGCGACACTCTACTCAAAAAAGAACTTTCTTACGTTATTGGTGTTTTTTTCTGGATTAGAATAAATAGCGATAAGGTTTACAAGTAATACTCATGATATAATGAAAATGCTTGTCTAATTGAACTTAATAAGAGTGATTGAATGCAAGTTTGATAAAGGTTGTCTTCTGATCAAGTACAATACTTTTATGTTTCCATTGTTCACTTGAAACTTGTACAGAAGTCCTTCATCACAAAATAATAAAATGGTTATAGCAATATAATAGTTTCTGTATTAGCAATCGTTTTTTAATCAAAAAACTAAAATTTATGTAAATCAATAGCAGAAATTTGATTTAACTAATTCATGTTAATTTGAGGTAAGCAAGATTTACGACAATTTTCAAAACAGCAATTGTTTACATAAAAACCATCGTTTTCATGCAACACATTATTTGCAAATAGAAGAAACTCGACTCGAAAAAGCAGATTGAAACCTTTTATTTAAACATCTAATAGTAAACGCCTTTCAAAGCTTGGCATAATTACTCAAATGTAACAAAAACATAAGTTCGATATTGAGATATTGATATATTCTCATACTAAAAAAATCTGTATTTTCTATGAATATATTTTACTATTCATCCTGATATAAGCTTGTGCATAGAGAATTTACAAATACCTTTAAGGGACGACATCAAAAGATCAATGTAAGATAAAAATCTTAATTCAAATAGTTTGGGGTGTGGGGATTGAACTGCTGCAAGATTTGGTTATCCGACATTGATTTTTACATACATCTATATGGGTCAATCAATTTTTCCCAAATTAAGTCAAGAGGGGGGTAGGGGGGTCAGTGAAAAAACTATGTGAATTAAGTTTTTCATCCTTCATTGAACTTTTGATGTCGTCCCTAAGTTACTTTTTTTTTCAATTAACCGTAAATATCCCACAAAAACTGAAAAATTAATCCAGGCAAACTCTCAGCTAAATTCCCTTTTCCTTTTTCAATCAGTTGTGCATATGGAAACACACTATAGTTGTTTACATTCCGTTCACAATCATGTTGACATCGATGTATGTCACACACGACTACAATATTAAAAAAACGATTTTATTTGGTTCAAACCGGATTTCAAGAGAGACAACAAAACGTAATCTTCACTTCGAAATATTTTTTGTAACTTTGAGATACAAATTATTCTTTTTCTTCTACATACTATATAGATATAGGAAGATGTGGTGTGAGTGCCAATGAGACAACTCTCCATCCAAATAACAATATATATAATCTTCGTTTACCTATATATTACATCTAGGTCGCACATACACGTATCAGCTCACCGAATCCACTACCGATTGAATATAGCTGATTATCCCGTAAATGCAGTTTCCGTAGTCCGATACGGATCCGAAACGGAAGCACAACGGTTTGACTACAGGTTTTGAAATAACTTTCACGGTTAATTAAGGACAAGGGTCATTTGGCGACATGAATGTTACGGGTTCGTACGGTGAGACACTGTTTAATACGAAAATTATACGGTTTAGTACGCAACAACACATAGTCCTCGAACCAACGACATGTAACGATTCTCGAATATTGTTGAATATTCTTACAAAGTTCTTTGATATAACTGGGTTTTCTGCACATAATTCAGTCATAAGGGGCTATTACTGGCTATGGATTGGTAGTCAGTCTTTTGTCCTCTGTCTACTCTGCCTCTGGTCACTTCTACGTCTGCCATCAAGTAGCTCGACCACTGTACTGGCATTTTGTGTCATGTCAATATCCTATTCCAGCCAATAGACCACTTTCGAGTTCATCCGTCACCGGCAAAAACTCGTCAATTATGCACGCCTTTATGACGTCATTTACCAGATAGAGGGGCTCGCCTGTATCCCTGCACTATTTACGTTCATCAAGCGTCTAAGTGATCGTTTTTGTGCATGATAAACTAGAAATAATGGTTGCTCTGTAGGTACTTACTGACAATTCCCTAATGACAGCAGTGTTGATTGTCTATTTTCAGAATTCAATTTGCCGAATAATTCGTACAATATAGAATTATAATTTTCCAACCACTCGCTCAACATTGTAAGGAAGTGACGTCGCCCCTAAACGCACAGATGACGGTGATAAAGGCGCGTATAATTGACGAGTTTTTTCCGATGACGGATGAACTCGAAAGTGGTCTATTATATTAGAAGAAGCAGTTGTTAATCACTCATGTTAGATAATGTTATGTATACCTCAACGGCAGGAAACAGAAAACGTTTAACCCTATATGTAGAGAGTATCTATATAGAATCCTTATGCCAGTATGTCGTGGACAGTTATATCCCGTATCTTGCCGTGATGTAATTTCCATTGAAGTTTTTATTATTTCACTTTTAACAAATGATGCAGACCTTATTTTGTCAATCAATGGATTGTATCTTTGTTATACTCCGTGAATACAACAGTAATTGTCTCGTTTATTTCAGGATCGCGAAGCTTAGAGCCTTGTTATTCATAAGTCGGCGACAAACTGACAACGTCATGGCACATGCCTTTGGGACACAGATGTTCTCGCTTGTAAATATGTAAAAGTCAATGTGCTAAGTCATACCTAAAGACTTTATCTTTTCTTTAAAGGTCAATGAGATTTATTTGTATATGTAGTCATTAGATAATGCTTTTACTCGGGACATATTTATTTAATCATTCCAACTTACTAAATTATAATCCTTTTTATAAAACTCTTTACCAACGCAGTAGGATATCTCCTGTCCACCAGTATAGTATTTTTTTGGGCTTCATGGATACAACATGTCGTATATATTTGGATTGAATGTCAGAAACTTGTAGACTCATGTTCGAACGTAATAATCCAACAAAAATAAGATGTAAAATGTTTCTTAAGCTTCATAATACTATTTAGTCATTGATTTTTTACAAACAAATGCAAAATAAAATTATTTTGAATGGTATACATACCTCCAGCCGACTTGGAAATAAAGTACTCGCATCGCCCTGAAATGTTTGAAATTTGCTGTAGGGTTTAAATTTCGAAAAGTAGCAATTCAAGAAAATGCTAATACTGTCGTGTAAAGAGGAAAGCATACTATCGTTTCCTTATAAAACACAGAAAACAAAGCAAAAGCTGATGATACTTATCAACACCATCATTTAATCTGCAATGGAAGACACATAGTTTTTATACTAATTAGACATATTGACGTCACAGGAAAACCCCCAGTTTAATTGTTTTTACAATGTAATTCATTGAATTCTTAGTATTTGGGTTTCTTTGAAATGATAATATTTAAATCAGAATTATATGTGATCCGCGCATAACTATAATGACACACGCACATTTATTTAAATTGAATCTTCTCTATTATTGAAATAAGTATGACCTCTTCAAAAGAGGATTCGTATTACTGTTATTTGGACAATCTAGTCCAATAAATAACGTTTCGTAAAAAAGTAACAACTTTGAAAAACTAAAGGTATCAACCGACTTAAGTACCTATGTATTTAAGTTATTTTAAGACGCACAAATATTAGTTGAAGAATATTATAATTTGACTAATAAAAAAATTATTTCATCTTTTTTTTCTATACGGCTTTTGTCTTAATTTAAAAATTTCTCTTTAAAAGTTCAAACTGTATAATTATATATTGCCAGCGTATATTCAAGATCGTTTTATTTTCTGCACAATGGCAAACAATCTGATGACGACAAAAATGTTCGAATGAATGGTTATAACAAATTTGTAGAGTCAGCGAAGAAAGTGTTCTGATATTTGAGTTTTTTTTTTTTTTTTTAACATTTTATAAATTGCATAATAACAGTGTCCTACTTCGTAACGTAAGTATAATTTTTTACCACTTGATAGATATCTTTTTAACAATATTTACCAATATTTCAAAGCCATAGTATTTGTAAACAATCCACAGATTTATATATACCACTTATAGTATCCACCTCAACTCACTCTTAAATCAAAGTTGAAAATGACCACTTGCAATAAATGTATTCATATTAGGAAGTATTCATACAGGAACTTCCAGGAAAGGAAGACAAGAAGCTAGCATTCCCTTTTAACTCTTGTTTTGATAAAATAATGTCCTTTAGATAAAATTGCTAATACTGAACTCATCTACCTCAGTAAAAATAAAAAAAATAAAGTATACCATAAATTAAACAAGTCTTTCATAAACTTGTATTGCATCTAGAAAATAACAATGAAGGTCGGTTGAAAACAAAAATATACGACAAAGGGATGATTTCAGCTTCCAATTTGTGAAATGTCTATGTCTTAGAGGTACGTGTAACTATCCGTCTACATATGCGGAACAACCTTTATACCCTTTCAACCTTTTGTACAAAGAGCCCGTCTCTTGCAGAATACTAATTAACCAATTAAATCAGGCATTTAACAACATTTCAATTACTTGATTTAAAGTTTTAAAACCCGATTTAAATTATTGATTTAAAAATTGTTCATATTAAACAATACTTTTTGCAATAGATTTTGTACATAGAAAAAATTATTCTTCGTTTTGATATCCGTTGTTGCCAAATTTCGTGCCGCTTTTACAGAGGTTTACCTTTATCAAATATGCATCGTTAATGTATATAATCTATTCATTTTTCGTGCATTCATTTCTTAAAGGGTGTTTCTTGTTTAATACTTTTGATTCCCTGACAACCATTAAATCCTTTATTTTTGTTGTTGCTAGTAGTTTGAGGTTTGGGGAAAAGGACACGACGTTCACACCGATAATCAATTATTCAGAGAAAGAGATGACAGGGAGGTTTGGCATGCAATAAAACCAGGTTCAACCCACCATTGTTTTCTTACAATGTTCTGTACCAAGTCAGGAAAATGGCCATTGTTATATTAAAGTTCGTGTCTGTGAGTGTTACATTTTAATGTTATGTTTCTGTTGTGTCGTAGTTTTCTTATATTTGATGCGTTTCCCGAAGTTTTAATTTGAAACCCGGATTTGTTTTTTCTCAATCGATTTATGAATTTCGAACAGCGGTATGCTGTTGTTGTCTTCATTTACTGTTACAGAAATATGCAAGAACAAACAGTTACGACAGTTTCTAGTACGTTTTCCTTCAGGGTACGTGAACACAGTAGGACAACCGGATGTGCCTTAAGAATGCCATAAATGCAACTTTTCAACATGAAATGCCAAATCCAACGTCAGATAATGGCCGACATTACGTGTTGACAACGTTGTCTAGTGAACCGTATCACTGACGCCGAAATCCTTACTCAGGCGCTTCCGGTTGTACTACTGAACAAACTTTTACGCACACCTCTAGGTACGTTAACAAAGTGGTCGAACGTGTACCTCTAATGTACGTGAATAAAGTGTTATGTGCACCACTAGGGTATGTTAACAAAATGCTATGTGTACCACTAGGATACGTGAACAAAGTGATAACTGTACTACTAGGGTATGTGAATAAAGTGTTATGTGAAACATAAGGGTACGTCAACATAGTGTTATGTGTACCACTAGGATACGTTAACAAAGTGTTACGTGAACCACTAGGTATGTGATTAAAGAATTATGTATACCACTAGGGTACGTAAACAAAGTGTAAAGTGTACCATTAGGATACGTGAATAAAGTGTTAAGTGTACCATTATGGTATGTGAATAAAGTGTTAAGTGTATCCCTAGGGTATGTGGATAAAGTGTTATGTATACCACTAGAATACGTGAACAAAGTATACCGAGTACCACTAGGGATGTCAACAAGTGTAACGTGTACCATTAGGATACGTGAATAAAGTGTTAAGTGTACCATTATGGTATGTAAATAAAGTGTTTATGTGTACCACGAGGGACGTCAACAAAGTGTTATGTGTACCACTAGGGACGTCAACAAAGTGGTATGTGTACCAATAGGGTACGAGAAACAAAATGGTATGTGTACCACTAGGGTACGTGAAGACAGTGTAATGTGTACCATTATGATACTTTAACAAAGTGTTATGTGTACCACTAGGGTATGTGTACAAAGTGGTATGTGTACCACTAGGGTATATGAACAAAGTGTTATGTGTACCACAAGGGACGTCCAGTAAGTGTTATATGTACCACTAGGGTACGTGAACAGAGTGTTATATGTCCCACTAGGGACGTCAACAAAGTGTTGTGTATCAAAAGGGCACGTGAACACAGTGTTATGTGTACCACTAGAGTACGTCATCAAAGTGTTATGTGTACCACTAGGGACGTCAACAAAGTGTTATGTGTACCACAAGGGACGTCAACAAAGTGTTATGTGTACCCGGTACGTGAACAAAGTGTTCTATGTATCACTTGGGACGTGAACAAACTGTTATGTGTACCACTAGGGTACTAGAACAGAGTAATATGTGTACCACTAAGGACGTCAACAAAGTGTTATATGTACCACTAGGGACGTCAACAAAGTGGTATGTGTACCAATAGGGAACGTGAACAAAGTGTTATGAGTACCACTAGGGTACGTGAAGAAAGTGTTATGATTACCATTATGATACTTGAACAAAGTGTTATGTGTACCACTAGGGTACGTGAACAAAGTGTTATGTGTACCACGAGGGAAGTCAACAAAGTGTTATGTGTACCACTAGGGACGTCAACAAAGTGTTAGTGTACCAATAGGGTACGTGAACAAAATGGTATGTGTACCACTAGGGTACGTGAAGACAGTGTAATGTGTACCATTATGATACTTCAACAAAGTGTTATGTGTACCACTAGGGTACGTGTACAAAGTGGTATGTGTACCACTAGGGTATATGAACAAAGTGTTATGTGTACCACAAGGGACGTCCAGTAAGTGTTATATGTACCACTAAGGTACGTGAACAGAGTGATATATGTTCCACTAGGGACGTCAACAAAGTGTTGTGTATCAAAAGGGCACGTGAACACAGTGTTATGTGTACCACTAGAGTACGTCATCAAAGTGTTATGTGTACCATTATGATACTTGAACAAAGTGTTATGTGTACCACTAGGGTACGTGAACAAAGTGTAATATCTACCACTAGGGACGTCAACAAAGTGTTATGTGTACCACTAGGGTACGTGAACAAAGTGGTATGTGTACCACTAGGGACGTCAACAGAGTAATATGTGTACCACTTAGGACGTCAACAAAGTGTTATATGTACCACTAGGGACGTCAACAAAGTGGTATGTGTACCAATAGGGAACGTGAACAAAGTGTTATGAGTACCACTAGGGTACGTGAAGAAAGTGTTATGATTACCATTATGATACTTGAACAAAGTGTTATGTGTACCACTAGGGTACGTGAACAAAGTGTAATGTGTACCATTATGATACTTGAACAAAGTGTTATGTGTACCACTAGGGTACGTGAACAAAATGTAATATCTACCACTAGGGACGTCAACAAAGTGTTTATGTGTACCACTAGGGTACGTGAACAAAGTTGTATGTGTACCACTAGGGTACTAGAACAGAGTAATATGTGTACCACTAAGGACGTCAACAAAGTGTTATATGTACCACTAGGGACGTCAACAAAGTGTTATATGTACCACTAGGGACGTCAACAAAGTGGTATGTGTACCAATAGGGAACGTGAACAAAGTGTTATGAGTACCACTAGGGTACGTGAAGAAAGTGTTATGATTACCATTATGATACTTGAACAAAGTGTTATATGTACCACTAGGGTACGTGAACAAAGTGTAATGTGTACCATTATGATACTTGAACAAAGTGTTATGTGTACCACTAGGGTACGTGAACAAAGTGTAATATCTACCACTAGGGACGTCAACAAAGTGTAATGTGTACCATTATGATACTTGAACAAAGTGTTATGTGTACCGCTAGGGTACGTAAACAAAGTGTTATATGTACCACTTTATACGTCAACAAAGTGTTATGTGAATCTATAAGGCACGTGAACAAAGTGTTATGTGTACCACTAGAGTACGTCATCAAAGTCTTATGTAAACCAATAGGGACGTCAAAAAAGTGTTATGTGTACCACAAGGGACGTCAACAAAGTGTTATGTGTACCACAAGGGACGTCAACAAAGTGTTATGTGTACCACAAGGGACGTCAACAAAGTGTTATGTTTACCAATAGGGTACGTGAACAAAGTGTTATGTGTACCACTAGGGTACGTAAAGAAAGTGTAATGTGTACCATTATGATACTTGAACAAAGTGTTATGTGTACCCGGTACGTGAATAAAGTGTTATGTGTACCATTAGGGATGTGAACAAAGTGTTGTGTATTACTAGGGTACGTGAACTATGTGTACCACTAGGGTACGTGATCAAAGTGTTATGTGTACCACTAGGATACGTGAAGAAAGTATAAGGTGTACTATTATGATACTTGAACAAGGGTTATGTGTACCATTAGGGTACGTGAGCAAAGAGTTATGTGTACCAATAGGTACGTCAACAAAGTGTTATGTGTACCCGGTACGTGAACAAAGCGGTATGTGTACCACTAGGGACGTCAACAAAGTGTTATGTGTACACTAGGGACGTCAACAAAGTGTTATGTGTACCACTAGGTACGTCAACAAAGTGTTATGTGTACCCGGTACGTTAACAAAGCGGTATGTGAACCACAAGGGACGTTAACAAAGTGTTATGTGTACACTAGGGACGTCAACAAAGTGTTATGTGTACCATTAGGGTACGTGAACAAGGTGTTACGTGTACCACTAAGGTACGTTAACAAAGTGTTATATGTACCACTTGGGAGGTCAACAAAGTGTTATGTGTATCTATAGGGCACGTGAACAAAGTGTTATGTGTACCACTAGAGTACGTCATTAAAGTGTTATGTGTACAACTAGGGTACATGAACATAGTGTTATGTGTACCACTAGGGTACATGAACAAAGTGTTATGTGTACCACTAGGTACGTCAACAAAGTGTTATGTGTACCCGGTACGTTAACAAAGCGGTATGTGAACCACTAGGGACGTTAACAAAGTGTTATGTGTACACAAGGGACGTCAACAAAGTGTTATGTGTACCATTAGGGTACGTGAACAAGGTGTTACGTGTACCACTAAGGTACGTAAACAAAGTGTTATATGTACCACTTGGGAGGTCAACAAAGTGTTATGTGTATCTATAGGGCACGTGAACAAAGTGTTATGTGTACCACTAGAGTACGTCATTAAAGTGTTATGTGTACAACTAGGGTACATGAACATAGTGTTATGTGTACCACTAGGGTACATGAACAAAGTGTTATGTGTACCACTAGGTTCGTCAACAAAGTGTTATGTGTACTACTACGGTACGTGAACAAAGTTCATATGTAAAAACTTGGGACGTGAACAAAGTGTTATGTGTTCCACAAGGGTACGTGAACAAAGTGTGATGTGTACCATTATGATACTTGAACAAATTGTTATGTGTACCACTAGGGTACGTGAACAAAGTGTTATATCTACCACTAGGGACGTCGACAAAGTGTTATGTGTACCACTAGGGAACATGAACAAAGTGTTATGCGTACCACTAGGGTACGTAAACAAAGTGTTATATGTACCACTTGGGACGTCAACAAAGTGTTATGTGTACCACTAGGGTACGTAAACAAAGTGTTATATGTACCACTTGGGACGTCAACAAAGTGTTATGTGTATCTATAGGGCACGTGAACAAAGTGTTTTGTGTACCACAAGGGACGTCAACAAAGTGTTATGTTTACCAATAGGGTACATGAACAAAGTGTTATGTGTACCACTAGGGTACGTGAACAAAGTGTAATGTGTACCATTATGATACTTGAACAAAGTATAATGTGTACCCGGTACGTGAATAAAGTGTTATATGTACCACTAGGGACGTGAACAAAGTGTTATGTGTACCACTAGGGTACGTGAACGTATTGTTATGTGTACCAATAGGGTAGGTAAACAAAGTGTTATGTGTACCACTAGGGTACGTGAAGAAAGTATAATGTGTACTATTATGATACTTGAACAAAGTGTTATGTGTACCACTAGGGTACGTGAACAAAGAGTTATGTGTACCACTAGGTACGTCAACAAAGTGTTATGTGTACCTGGTACGTGAACAAAGTGTTATGTGTACCACTAGGGACGTGAACAAAGTGTTATGTGTACCACTAGGGACGTGAACAAAGTGTTATGTGTACCACTAGGGTACGTGAACAAAATGTTATGTGTACCACTATGGTACGTAAACAAAGTGTTATATGTACCACTTGGGACGTCAACAAAGTGTTATGTGTATCTATAGTGCATGTGAACAAAGTGTTGTGTACAACTAGGGTACATGAACAAAGTGTTATGTGTACCACTAGGTACGAAAACAAAGTGTTATGTGTACCACTACGGTACGTGAACAAAGTGTTATTTTTAACCACTAGGGACGTGAACAAAGTGTTATGTGTACCACAAGGGTACGTGAACTAAGTGTTATGTTTACCACTAGGGTACGTGAACAAAGTGTTATATGTTCCACTAGGGTATGTGAACAAAGTGTTATGTGTACCACTAGGGACGTCAACAAAGTGTTATGTGTACCAATAGGGTACGTGAAAAAAGTATAATGTGTACTATTATGATACTTGAACAAAGTGTTATGTGTACCACTAGGGTACGTGAACAAAGAGTTATGTGTACCACTAGGTACGTCAACAAAGTGTTATGTGTACCCGGTACGTGAACAAAGTGGTATGTGTACCACTAGGGACGTCAACAAAGTGTTATGTGTACCACTAGGGTACGTGAAGAAAGTATAATGTGTACTATTATGATACTTGAACAAAGTGTTATGTGTACCACTAGGGTACGTGAACAAAGAGTTATGTGTACCACTAGGTACGTCAACAAAGTGTTATGTGTACCCGGTACGTGAACAAAGTGGTATGTGTACCACTAGGGACGTGAACAAAGTGTTATGAGTACCACTAGGTACGTCAACAAAGCGTGTTGTGTACCACTACGGTACGTGAACAAAGTGTTATATGTAACCACTAGGGATGTGAACAAAGTGTTATGTGTACCACAAGGGTACGTGAACAAAGTGTTATGTGTACCACTAAGGTATGTGAAAAAAGTTTTATGTGTACCATTAGGGACGTCAACAAAGTGTTATGTGTACCACTAGGGACGTCAACAAAGTATTATGTGTACCACTAGGGTACGTCAACAAAGTGTTATGTGTACCACTAGGGACGTCAACATAGTGTTATGTGTACCACTAGGGTATGTGAACAAAGTGTTATGTGTACCACTAGGGTATGTTAACAAATTGTTATTTGTACCACTAGGGTACGTGAACAAAGTGTTATATGTTCCACTAGGGTACGTGAACAAAGTGTTATGTGTACCACTAGGGACGTCAACAAAGTGTTATTTGTACCACTAGGGTACGTGAACAAAGTGTTATGTGTTCCACTAGGGTACGTGAACAAAGTGTTATGTGTACCACTAGGGACGTCAACAAAGTGTTATGTGTACCACTAGGGTACGTGAACAAAATGTTATGTGTACCACTAAGGTACGTAAACAAAGTGTTATATGTACCACTTGGGACGTCAACAAAGTATTATGTGTATCTATAGGGCATGTGAACAAAGTGTTGTGTACAACTAGGGTACATGAACAAAGTGTTATGTGTACCACTAGGTACGAAAACAAAGTGTTATGTGTACCACTACGGTACGTGAACAAAGTGTTATATGTAACCACTAGGGACGTGAACAAAGTGTTATGTGTACCACAAGGGTACGTGAACTAAGTGTTATGTTTACCACTAGGGTACGTGAACAAAGTGTTATGTGTACCATAAGGGACGTCAACAAAGTGTTATGTGCACCACTAGGGACGTCAACCAAGTATTATGTTTACCACTAGGGTACGTAAACAAAGTGTTATGTGTACCACTAGGGTACGTGAAAAAAGTGGTATGTGTACCACGAGGGTATGTGAACAAAGTGTTATGTATACCACTAGGGACGTCAACAAAGTGTTATGTGTACCACTAGGGTATGTGAACAAATTGTTATTTGTACCACTAGGGTACGTGAACAAAGTGTTATATGTTCCACTAGGGTACGTGAACAAAGTATTATGTGTACCACTAGGGACGTCAACAAAGTGTTATGTGTACCAATAGGGTACGTAAACAAAGTGTTATGTGTACCACTAGGGTACGTGAAGAAAGTATAATGTGTACTATTATGATACTTGAACAAAGTGTTATGTGTACCACTAGGGTACGTGAACAAAGAGTTATGTGTACCACTAGGTACGTCAAAAAAGTGTTATGTGTACCACTAGGGACGTGAACAAAGTGTTATGTGTTCCACTAGGGTACGTGAACAAAGTGTTATTTGTACCACTAGGGACGTCAACAAAGTGTTATTTGTACCACTAGGGTACGTGAACAAAGTGTTATATGTACCACTATGGACGTTAACAAAGTGTTATGTGTACCACTAGGGACGTCAACAAAGTGTTATTTGTACCACTAGGGTACGTGAACAAAGTGTTATATGTACCACTATGGACGTTAACAAAGTGTTATGTGTACCACTATGGACGTTAACAAAGTGTTATATATACCACTAGGGTACGTGAACAAAGTGTTATGTGTACCACTAGGGACGTCAACAAAGTGTTATGTGTACCACTAGGGTACGTGAACAAAGTGTTACGTGTACCACTAGGATATGTTAACAAATTGTTATTTGTACCACTAGGATACGTGAAGAAAGTGTTGTGTGAACCTTGCTGGTGCGTGATCGACTTGTTATGCGAACCTCTAACGTATGTTTAACAAAATGAATCATTTAAAGAACAGACCTTCATGTTTCTTAAAAGGCTCATCGTAGTTACCAAGACTTTGTTGGTAAACATTCCGAATTAACTTCGATTAATTCACAAATAATAAACGATGAGCTTGAATAAAAGATTCTGGGTACTGACGTTGTTTATCATCTTAATAAGGTGTTAAAGAACTCTCATGTTTTCTTTGTAATTTGTTACTTTTGATATTTAGTTTATTTTAAGAAATAGTCCGGTACTTATAAATCCCGTTATTGTGTTATTATGCTATGGTAAATTTTTTTACTCTTGTCTTTCGTTTAGGGAGCTACCATTTGATTTTTATGGGGGGCTAGGATGAAATTTGAAAAAAATAGGCAGGACAGGAGTTTTGATTAAAAAAAAAAGGCAGGATGAGACACTTGCAAAAAAAAAAAGCCAGGACGACAATTTAGGTAAAAAAGTCAGGATAAACTAAAAAAAAAAAGGCAGGATCGAACAGAGTGAAAAATAAAAAGGCAGGACAGAGATTACAGTAAAAAAAAAAAGGCAGGACAAAATTTTTCATCCTAGCCCCCCATAAAAATCAAATGGTAGCTCCCTTAGCTAATATGATTTTTCTATATGCCTTTTTGTTTGGCTTTGTTGACATATTTGCTTGTTTTATAGTGATAAACACAATGTTGACTGCTGTAACCCTTTTCTTTTTTACATGATTAACTTTTATGTCTGTTTTTTTTCACACATCGTTGTCAATATAACGGAATTGTATGCGACTGTCAAAGAGAGGCGAAAGATACCGAAGAGACATTCAAACTCATAGATTGAAAATAAACTGACAATGCCATGGTTAAAAAGAACTAGACAGACAAACAATAGTACACAAGACCCAACATAGAAATTTAAATATAAGCAACACGAATCCCACCAAAATACTGGGGTGATCTCAGGTGCTCCGGAAGGGTACACAGATCATGCTCAATATGTACGTGTTGCTCATATTATTACAAAACCGGTAAATAGTCGTAATGCGGTTGGTCACATTACTTGAAAGTGGGAGGTTTATCTAGCTATGAAGTCAGATTTATTCCATACTTTTCTAAATTAGAAAATGCCTTAATCAAATAAGAAATATGACAGTTGTTATCCATTCGTTAGATGTAATTGAGCTTATGATTTTGTCATTTGCTCAGGGTCTTTCCGTTTATATTTCACTCGGATTTCGATATTTTTGTTATTTTACTTTTTTTCTTTGCTACTTTAAAATATGTCAATGTTATACAAATAAATCATGATGTAACGCAATTTATAAAGACGGTAAAATCACTTTTATGTATGAATAAATAAATTCAATCAAAATATAAAAAAAGCTTATACAATGCTGTCAATAATAAAACAAAAATCATAAAAAATACATTTCAAACATGGTATAAAAATTTGACACACATACATAAGGCAGTAAAGTTTAATATAGCTTAAAATGTAAAACAAAAGCATATTTTAAATATGTGGAAATAATTACTACATCTTTGTTATACTATGTTTATTTTTGTCATATCTCTTTTTGGAACTGACTAAATTGACATCGTGAAAATATTTGGAAAGTCCAGTTCGTTATGACTATTTATAAAGTATACGACACTCCTATATAAAATTGTCAATTCAGTCCATCCTAGTATCTGACCTGTGCAATTTATATTACTTCCTATATAAATACTTCTGTTTCTTATGTAACATTTTCTGTCAATAAAACTGATAGTTTATGCCTGAAAAACTTTTAAATATCTGCGAAAATTCCATAAACTAAGAATTTGATAAAAAAAAAACTAGTACACGTGTTTTGGAATATTGTATTCAAATGTCAAAATAAAATTGCACGATTTCCAATATCATACTGGAGAAAGTTTCGTTATTTACTTAGTATAACACTAGTAGAGGTTTGATTATGTGCATTTATACAGCTACCGTTTGCAGATCCGTGTATAAAACAAAAAACATCGTATTAACTCGGGACATTGAAAGAAAAAGGCAAAAAATACCAAGGGACATTAACAAACAAAAAATATGATTCATAGAAAATTGGATATCACATTACCCAAAAGAATATTCGTATAACACAAAGTTATCATATTTTCTTGTCAATCCGTTTAAAATTGTTGGATTTTAAATGTTTATTGGTAAAAGTTGGGTTTTATCCTGGTCATTTGTGTGAGACAGCGAGAGTCTAAATATGACTAAAAAGAAAATGTTGACCATGTGTCAATGAGACAACATTAACAATATGAATTCAGAAAGACACATCGACATGTTGACTTATAATCACTTATACTCTTCAAACATTACGTTGAATTTCTATAAATCGTTTTAGTATGGAAAGGAGCTTTTAAATTTTGGCCCGATTGCAAGATATGTTTTAGACAATATTCATGGTTTCAAAAATCATGGAGGAGCAAAAAATCTAAATGTAGCTAATATTTACAATACAAAAATATTAAAAATCTCTAGGAAATATTCATTCATATTTTAAATCACATTTATAGTCAGTTTAACAAATAACGTTTATAACTAGACACGCCTACATACATTTAAAGTCATCTGCTGTACAAGGCAACAACAGGAAGAAGTCCATGAAATTGAAAAAAAATATGTTTAAGAATAACCATCTTGTGAAATCATTAATCATACCCGAGAAATCATATGACATAACATCACGCTTTTACGCTTTGTATGTGCAATAAATAGTATGATAACATAATGAGAATTGATATAATATATAAAAAAAAAATTTGCATTTTGTCATTTAATTTTTTTTTTTACTGTATACTGAATATTGGTGAATGCCAGTTATAAGTAAGTCATTATGCAAAAAAAAAATTATTTGATTGTCGCCGCATTATGAAAATTAATATAAACTACGTTCACAAAAGATGAAAAACAAGATGAAGAAAGATATAAGTACATGGTCTTATAAATATCAAAGATTCCAGTATAAGGAAGTATGAAAGGATTGATTGATGACGGTTAAACACTGCGTGGGGATTATGAGTCTATGTTGCATCGACACTAAATTTGTCAAAATAAATAGTCAGGCAAAATATTCATCATATATATAAAATATCGTTCTTACTCAATAATTTACCGTCTAGTTGTACATATACATGTAACTATCAAAATATTTAAAAAAAATATAAAATACAAAACTTATTTAAATTATCAAGTCATGTAAAAAGATAAATATACATATATTATATACAAATTATCGTCTAAAAGTGTACAAAACAAACCCAATATATCAAAAATAAAGCAGTAAATTTATGTGTACAGAATTATTTAACATTCATCAGTATGATTACAATAAATTAAATCAATCTATTCTAAATTTTTTCTTGAAAGTTGTACTATTAAAAACTATTATAATTCTAAAATATGTATATTTACATCAGTATACCAATGTTATGAACTAAAATTATAATAAAGGGTAAAAAAAAACTTTAAAATAATCTTAGTGCGAAACTGATTCCTTGAACTTGGCCCCACCGAAAATTTATTATTTTATAATAGTATACCTGGAAATAAAGTGGGTAAACCAGCATGACACTGATATAATAGATTAAAACAAAGGTGCATGCATAAATATCATGATAATTCTTAAATTTGATGGCAATTTGAAGACAAAATGTACATCCTGGTATCTATGATGAGTGTGTTTTTTCTACATCGGCCTCAACTAATTGATTGAGTTTCTAGTGGTACCCAGTTTGTATCATATCTAAATTGACGTTATCATTACCACTGGTCACATGGTTTGGTTGAATATATATATTTTACAAACAAATTTCAAAATATATTACACTGACCAATTTCATTTTAGATTCTCAAAACGATTTTTTTGGTAAAGGTACCAATGAAACAAAGAACTACAGTTTTGAAACCAAAACTAAACTGTGCATCAGAGTTATATTAGAAATGGTTTCCTAAAAAATTCTGTCAAATAATCTCTTTTTACAATTACAATTGCATTACTAATTACTCTTCTTTTGTTTTCTTCTTTTTTTTATAAAGATAATACTCACCATTCATTTCTTTGAAAGGTAAGTTTGCTTTTGTTAGTAACATAACATTGTTAATGTTATTTCCATAAAAACGTTTACAATCGCAAGGAAATTTTATAATATTATTTGCATTCCTTCTCTGTTTTAAATTATTCACATTTCTTGTTACATTGTTCATATAAATTTTATTATGTTTGGATCTTATTCTTCCTCTGTTTCTATTTTTTTTTCTTCTTCGATATTTTATTTTCCAACTTACATTTCCTTGTGGTGAAGTTTTGATTTTCCGAAGGGCGTATTCTAAAATAAAAAGAAAGCTTTTATGAAATAGTTTCACAGATAAAAATTGTCACAATCACGTTCTATTTTATTAAAATTTTACTAACCGCTTTAGACTTCCCAACACCGGCGTTCGTACTTACATGGTCAACCAGATAGGTGAAACATGTGGAGAAGGATCTGTTTTCCATTCCAGAACAATTTTGAAATCATCACGGTTTTACGGTTCTCTACAAGTTGCTCAGTCCTTAATTTTTCATGATGCGTTTTCTTTTTTGTTATTTGCGTTTTGGTCGAAATTCGTTTTTAGCTATACATAACGTCATTCTATATTATATTATCGACATATGAGTTTGAATATCGCTCCGTCCTTTCATTTCTCTTATAAAGACCATGAATTGTTTTGAATAATTTGCTTGTCAATAACGTTGATACTCTTTAAATGTTTTTTTTCACGATTTAAATTTTAATCTCGATTTGAAACTCCTCCACAAAACAATAAGACAAAGTGATGATTTATCTTGACAATGTACAAAGTTCTCATTATTAAATAATGCTTAAGTTTTCTTGTCAAATGTTATCCCTCGATCCATTACTTAATGTAACTATGATTTCTTTTAAAATTTTCAAAACTAACAATTGATGTGAAGTTTACCTTTAAACATCTTCTGTTTCAGCTCCTTAACTTTCAGCATATCATTTCCAAGCCACATAGTTTTACAAACCAATGAACAAGAAAGAGGATTATTAAAAGATTTACTGAAAAAAAGATTTAAAATAAAGTAACGAATTTTCCGTACAACAAAACAACTACAAGAATGTAAATAATTAAAGCACTCCCAATTGGACACCTGTACAATCACAGCAATACTCAATGTTCACCTTAATTTATCAAATAAAAAAGTTCTTCGTGAACCATTTTTTTTGGCTTTAAAATGTTAGAAACACTTTATTCAATATTCAAATCGAACAATTGTCTTTATTTTTCGGTACTTAAGTCTATTAATTCATCAGCAACTACTTTTTAAAATAGAGGGATAAAATATTTTTTCATTTTGGTCAATTTTTCAAACAATACTTAAAAGAATCTTATGGATAAATTTTGTATCTACTTATACGTACTACATATCTATGAAATAAGCAAATTCTGTTGTTTTATATATTATAATAAACATGCAAGGGAAAAGAAAGTACGAAACAGAAAATGATAGAATTTGAAATCCAATTGATCAGAGAACAATGGAAGGTCTTTCCTCGTTAATTTTCTAAATGAACGTGAAGCTATACTTCAGGATTACTCATTGTTATTATTTGCGCAAAATCATAGGTTTCTTCAGGTAGCAATACACAGGTAGGAGTTTAGTTTCGTATTTTGGCCCCGGTGAATTTTTCAAATAGGAAAGTTATTGTGTAATAAAATTCATTTCTAGACAGCTGAGTACTAATTTAGCCCTAAAAGATGGGTTATAAGAGCATCAAGATTTTGTTTACATGTTTTGGGGGCTATTTTCTGTTTTACATTCCGTATTTTCATAGCTAGACCGGCCATAGGGCAAGAAATTATTGTAATCTTTACAAACTTTTTTTTTCTTTTTTTTCTACACGAAGTTTTTGACGCAATTTTACCAAAAAATGGAATGATTTTCATTTAATTTGCTGAATGTTATATGTAAACTGTTTCAGATAAGGTATTACTTCAAGCGATTAAAATTCTACATTTAGTCAAATTTTGGGGAAATGTGGGACATCTTTTCATCCCTTTTTGCAATATTTTATAACAAATAATACATATTGTGGCCATGGATACATCCAAAAGAAATTATATTTTACCATTTTATATACTGGATATAAAATCTAGGGAAGATTCTGATCACATACATATGCACATTTATGACACAAACAGTAAGATAAATATTGCAAGAAAGCAATGAAAAGGGGATGGTAAAATGTATAAGGGCAAATTCTAATATTTTTCCTAACTGTTTATTGCTACCTCATACTGTTTCAATGAATATATGTTTCTTTATATTTTTGCCTGAAAAAAATAACCGTCGACTTCCGGTTTAACAAATGTCATTTCTGATCTCACATGATAGCTTTATTTACACTGTACCAAGTTTAAGAAATAAATAAATAAAATTAAATCAAAAAAATTCGGGGGCAATAACTCTTATAGGATTGTTTCCGGCAAAATGTTTCATATCTTCATCACAACCTGGCATTCATTTTGCTAATTAGTTCTTTAATATATATCTTTAAAGGTGACAGATGAGTTCACAAGAAAACGTCAAAATTTAGAACATGATCTTGACCTTTGACCTTGGTCTCAATGTCATTTTAGTGAACCAAAGACCTAAAACAGAAACACATAAGGTCTCTACCACTTAACAATCCTGTTATACAATAATAGTTAAGGTAAATTGATGGTATACCGCCATCTTGATTTGTACAATCACAGTACAAAATCGGTCTAGTTATTTGCCTAAATCTGCAAATTTGGAGACAGATTTGCAATTCAATTGTTAGAAGTTTTTTCTATTTAAAGAAAACTTGTTAATTAATTGTATTATACAAAATATTTTAACAAATATCATTTTCTTTGGTTTAAAAATATTTTTTTTCAAATGAGCCATTTAAGGGGAGATAACTCTTTTGGTACAAAATTTATACTGGGCTAATAGTGAAATTTTTTATATTTACTTGTAGCAAGAAAACAAGTTCGGTGACACCATGTTTTCTTTTTATTTTCTTAAAACATATTATGAAACCTTTCTTCTCACAATTTATTTCAAAATTCTATCTCATAGAATTTTTTTTATGCACACTAATGTGTTTTTTCATGAACAAACTAACCAAATTTTGGCAATTTTCAACGACTCATAGCTTGAAAAATAGCACGGTGAGCCATACTTTTGATTAAATTTTTGAAAAGAGCATAGTAAAATCTTCATTTTGGCAAATTATAAAAAAAATCTGTCTCAAAAAATATATACTGGTGATCTACCTTAACTTATGTCAAATACAGAAAGTGGCATAGCTCTCATATGGAGTCTTCGTGTCGCTTCGGTCAAAATTGGATAAAACATCATGAGGATATAACGAGCAATTTGGTAAAATAAATTTGTCTATTTCTTTTACGGAATCGGAATAGATTCAGGAAAAACAAAAAGAGTGTTTTGGCAGATATAATATATATAAGCTGTGCCTTATCAGTATTAATCTTTCAGTTCAGGATGAATCCTGCATTTTATCTGTAATACTATTAATCTGCTTTGCCCATCAGTATCTAAAGTGAGAGGGATGTGTAATTCAATAAAAGGGATTTTGGACAATTTTCAAATAATTCGTGAAAAAACAAGACATTATTTTTTTAACATTAAAGAAGAGCTTACGCTCTTTACTCCTGGATCCGCCACTTTCCAGATTAATAGCTTGTATATTAGTTATAACTGATAATAATTTTGAGTTGTCGATGCGTCATTATTGTTTCAAAACTATCTAAAGTTTCATGTCTACAAACAAACAAAAAACAGCAACAAAAACAATGTAAAAAACAGCAACAAAAACGAATGAAAAAAACAGCAACAAAAACGAATGAAAAAAAACAGCAACAAAATTGTGTTCTATATAGCGATAAAAGCAAAATTTTGAAAGATGCATTGCATTCAATCCTGGTATCTTTGATGAGTTTATTTGCAGGAAAATAATGTAAAACTATTCATAGCAAAATATTTCTATGGTTGAACTATGAAATAGCCGTACGGATTTGCAACTAGCACATTCTAGATAATAAATGTTTCAAAATACAACTAAAAAATATCCTATGTAATATATTTGAAATAAGTGACACACTTACAACTATATTTGAAAGAATTGACACTGAAATAATAACCCAAAGTAAAGATATAAGTATGTAATGTATGTATTTTTTTTCAATATCTGCAAAATTCAGATTTAACGAATTCATTTTTTTCTGTGATTATCGAATACTTAGGCCTACATCATTAAATATAACTGTCATATTGTTTTTTTTTTATTCCATCCAATTGTTACCTTAGCCGTATTTGGTACATAGATATAGGAAGATGTGGTGTGAGTGCCAATGAGACAACTCTCCATCCAAATAACAATTTAAAAATTAACAACCTTTTTGTAATTTTGGGTCCTCAATGATTAAACATGTTTGACTTAGTAACTATTTTGATCTGAGCGTCACTAATGAGTCTTGTGAAGACGAAACGCGCGTCTGGTGTATTAAATTATAATCCTGGTACCTTTGATATCTATTTACACCACTGGGTCGATGGCACTGCTTGTGGATTTTCGTCCCCCAGGGTATCACCAGCCCAAAAGTCAGCACTTCGGTGTTGACATGAATATCAATGATATGGTCATTTTTATAAATTCCCTGTTACAAAACTTTGTAAAACTACGGATTTTCTTATCCCAGGAGTAGATAACCTTAGCCGTATATATTACAACCTTTTTGGAACTTTGGGTGCACAATGCTTTTCAACTTTTTCAATTGTTTAGCTTCCTAACTATTTTGATCTGAGCGTCACTAATGAGTCTTAAGTAGACGAAACGCTCGTCTGGCGTATTAAATTATAATCCTGATACCTTTGATATTTATTTACACCACTGTGTCGATGCCACTGCTGGTGGATTTTCGTCACCGAGGGTATCATCAGCCCAGTAGTCAGCACGAATATCAACGATGTGGTCATTTTTAGAAATTTCTTGTTACAAAACTTTGAATTTTTAGAAAAACTAAGGATTTTTTTATTCCGGGTGTAGATTACCTTATCCGTATTTGGTACAACCTTTTTGGAATTTTGGGTCCTCAATTTGTCGATTTTTTGGTCAATGCTTCTTTTTCTGAGGGCCTCGGGGAAGATTGTCAATGTAACTACGTGTGTAGCTTTCGCAAAATATAGTATTATTGTTGTTTATCTTATAATTAAACACTTGAAACTTTCAAATAAAATAAATGAAATAACCCTGTTTTCTATTTTTCATATAAAAAAAAAAACCCAATCAGAACCCATTTGAAATGTGATCAATACATATAAAAGCAGAAGTCCATTACAAGACTAGTAATATGACTTCTGATAAAGAGCCATATCCCTTCAAGTTTCAATGGATATTCAATGCATTCCTAAAAAGATACTCTATAAAATATGTTACCTGTTATTACGCATAACTCCATCCAGGCAAGTTTGATTTGTAGTAAAATAAGGCCGAACACAACAACATTGCATCTCATTAACAATTCCTTTCTCAACAAGTACTCCTTGACAACACAAATCAACAAATCTGTTGTAGGTATTCCATCCACACATATCTGGTTTACTTGTTTTGGAACTTGTAACACTGTAATAACATGAAGTTTGTTATTTCAAATTCCTTGTTGGCATTATGGGTTTTTTTCTGTATGTGCGTCCGTTCGTTCGTTCGTTCGTCCATCCATTTATCCCGCTTTAGGTTAAAGATTTGGTCAAGAATATTTTTTTCGAAGTCCAATCACCTTGAAACTTGCAAACAAATGTTCCCTTTTATATAATCTTACTTATTTTAATGCCAAATTGTTTTGACCGCAGTTGTTTAGTCCACTGGACATTGAAAATAATATTCGTGTACTAATTTTTGTTCTTGTTTCTGTCAAATATACTATATATGAATCGTATATCACGAACAGGTCAAGACTGCTCAAGTTTTTATGACTTTGACTTCGAGAAAAGAGAATGTCATAAATAAT
Organism: Mytilus trossulus; assembly: GCF_036588685.1. NCBI lineage: Eukaryota > Metazoa > Mollusca > Bivalvia > Mytilida > Mytilidae > Mytilus > Mytilus trossulus. Next base: position 47,274,216 of record NC_086375.1, read on the forward strand.
GTTCCAGCTGCTCAAGACTAACGATATGACTATTTCTGAAGGGTGATATTAAAGAGTAAAGAAAAGAGGATATCATCATTTTCGCCTCATACAGATAATTTTTAAAAACAACCATGTGGATATGAAAAAGGGTAGTGATCTTAAAAGGACAAAAAAAAACAGCTTTTAGTAGATCGTGTCAGGTCTTTGGAAAAATTCGTATTGCTCAGACTTAAATATTAACGTACCTCAGTTGACTAACAACGTCTTTTTGAGTGCAATTTTGCTTGGAGGCATCGTATAGTTCTATATTACCATTCACTAAACAACATTTATTTTCGTAACCAGTAATCTTGGAAATCTTTTCTTCACCACAACATACATATTTAGAAGTGTCCAGCTCCAGTCCATCGCAGCACTTATACTGTTCACCAATAATTGTGTCTATATAAAATAATAATGCGTATGGACCAAGTCACTCAAAAACATTTCACAATTTTATTTGTTTGAGAGTAAATTGGTCGAGTTTATACATCAATACATTCCTTTAAAAAGGCGTTTCCTGTTTATATAAAAAAAAATATTACTTGTTTAAATAAAAAAAGAAGATGTGGTATGATTGCCAATGAGACAACTATCCACAAAAGACCAAAATGACACAAACATTAACAATTATAGGTCACCGTACGGCGTATAGTTTTGTATATAGATCAATTTGTATTTTCTCACCTGAACTACACCATGCATGTCCCTTTGGAACAACATGACCATAGCTACAATCTGATGTTACTGCAGAATAAGGTACACCTTCACAACAGCCATTCTCCTTGTTGATAGTTTTCTTGTTGTACGAATTTATTCCGCAACATTTCTGGTTTGATGTCTTCTGATGAAGTTTTGCAGAAATAGAACTTTTATCCTTGCAACAAAAATACTGGTTTCTTTTATTTAATAGTTGTCCACAACATTCTCCATTTCTTCCTAAATGTAGAAATTATTCATGATAATATAACATACAATATCAACTAAATGGTCGAAGAAACAACAATATACAAATTCAATAAAACACTAATCCATACCAAGAACATCCAACTGAAGATTTGCAAGTTCAATAATTGTATTAATCTTTGGCTATTGTCTTAACGTGTACGTCTAAATTTGTAGCATGTTTGCAAATATACAAGATTAAACTTTAAAAAAGACATAAAAATGTTGTGATTCATCTCTAGATATCGTCTTTTTGTCTTTTCTTTTTGTCATGTTTTTTCCGTCTTTCTCCCATTTATGATTTGTATGTCATTTTTTATATAGATGTTAGCCCAGTCCTTTAATCTTTAACTTCCGCTCTAGAAATCAATGATGTCCTTTTTTTTAATGACAATTGATATAAGATATGTACTACAACTCAGTTATCCCAATTACCTAGAAATTAAAAAAAGTCTGCTACATGCCTGAACTTTCACTGTATAAACCTTATTACAAACGGGATATCACATTATTATGTGTACGGTGATGTTGATATCTCATCCATTACAGTTATTGAAGACCCAGACTTTCTGATATCACCTTCATGTAGAGCTAACGTTATGAGGAGAATTGCAGAGATAAATCTATCTCAGGATGCAGGGACTTTCCATACTAACTAGTATAGTCCCTACACGACGCTAACATAAATCATATTGAAAAGAAGTTGTATAAGTTATATGCACATGTAGTTCGTTTTACCTAATTTCAATTTATACATTTTTGGTATTTTCATTAAAACATATAAAAAAATAACATATCCTACCGTGTTCGTAATAAACATTTTCACAACAAACGCCTATCTTTTTGTCTTTTAATTCATTTTGGCAGCATTCGTAACTTTGTTTTTCGTCCTGGATTCTCCTTAGTTGATTCTCACAGCAGAAATGTGTTCGTATATTATAAACCTGATAACTGCCTGTAATTGTAAAAGGTTATAGTCATATATTTGAGTCTGCATGTTTCCTATTGTTCAAATTTAACAAGTAAAATTGTTTAATAGTTGTTGATAGAGAAAAGTACATGGGATGATTGGATATGCATTTGGCACAATATTTGTGAAGGTTTTAATTGTCTTAGCAACCGCGAAATTTAGAACATTTGTACAGGTAAGTGAAGCTTTGATAACATTCAATTTTGTTGTTCCATACTGACACGGAAAATTCTTTAACAAACAACACATCCCACAATCGTCCTCCTTCTTTGACCCTTTTTATTTATTTTAGTTTGAACACCGAAAAACTATAAAAGCTTTCATCAAAAGCTCTCGAATATGACGTTTTGGTGTCTAGAAGGTAGGCAAAATTCTCCACTCCGAACTTTCGGAACAAGACATGTATACAACATGAATAGAAGCGTGGTATCAATGAGACAGTAACAATGCGCTACAAAAAGACATCTGCATGCTAACATATAATATGCAATATAAGGAAGACAATAAAGCTAGATATCATTGAAACAAAAAACGGGGTGTAAATTCAAAATAAAAGTACATTACAATACATATTTGTTCTATCCAAGGACAATAACTAAAAATAATTCCATTTCAAGAGAAAAGAGCATACAGGTTTCCAAGACCTTGCTCTTATGATATCTAAATATGTGATATCTGTTTAAAAAAAATGTATTCTTTGATATAAACTTTGTCGTTTGTCTGAATGTGTTACATATAAATTTGTGTTTCGTTCATTTTTTATATAAATAATGCCGTTAGTGTTCTCGTCTAAATTGTTTTACATTGTCATTTCGGGGCCTCTTATAGTTTACTAGCGGTATGGACTTTGCTCATTGTTGAAGGCCGTATAGTGATCTATAGTTGTTAATTACTGTGTCATTTTGGTCTCTTGTCTCAGTGTCATTGCCAATCAAAATTGATTTGCGAGAGCTTACTATGCAATTTTCCAGTATAATTTTCATTTCCAATGCAGTGCATTTTAATTGACTGTTTTGGTTGCTTATTTACCAAGTATACTGGAATAAAAGGATGGAAATTAAATCTGAAACATTTATTTAACCGACATAAATAAAAAATGAAAAACAAATGTAAAATATCACAATCTTTTATTACCGTCACAACATGCAAAGTTGTCTGCTCCAACAGTTTTATTATAAATTCCACCATTACAGCATCCTTCATTCAAGTCACTGTAAGACCGGAGTCGTCCATCCTTTCCAAGACAATATTTTGTCCGTACCCCTGGTATAAAAATATTAAATTGTGGAAAAATCACAACTTTTTTATTATATTTAATCATGGACGTATAACTCCTTAATTTACTTAACAAGAAACACATTAACATTTTATGTGCTCAAAGAAATATTACAAGAGTAAATAAAGCTTATACAGTCCATATCAACGGAGTTGATAAACGGATTTTAATATATGTGTACACATTAAAGCAATTTAGTAGAATTTCACACTAAAAAAAGTTAAGAGTAAGAACTTTGATGGATTTATAAGTTTGATTTTCAAGAATTTAAGTTCAAAAATATTTATTTCAGTTATATGATAGGTATGAAGATTCTATGAAGATACCGATTGAATAGCTGCATACTGCAAATAAAAGAATACTGTTGATCCCTTGATGTCTCATTTTCAAATGAGTTGATTAAGTTCAGAAGTAGTCTTCATCTAAAGTTTCAATGATGTCCATCTATTAATAATAAATTTAATTAGTTCGGTTTCTATTTATTATATAGATGCAATTTTGAAAATTTTCCATTAGATCAGATAAAGGGAGAAAACTCGAAACTATCTATGAAACATGCATTGTTTTAACGAAATATAGCTACAAACACACTTGTATAATACTTTTTTAATCTATTTTATTTCTTCAGATTTATTCTAACTAGATTTGCCATAAATTTTTTTTGGTCAAATTATCGATGTGTACGCAGCTGCGTTTTTGCGTACGGTTTGCTAAGCGCCTATAGACTGTGTTATAGGAAAAGTTTTTAATGGAAGGATCTTAGACAAGTGCATTGAATAAAACTCCAAAATTGTTAATATACTGCCTAGCTTTAAACAATTGAACTCGGAATAACAACAAATAAATTCCCATAAAATTAGATAATATCAATATGCATAGAAACAAAGTATAAAAACATGAGAGGGAAAGGGGTTTATAGATAATAATATATAACTCATATCTTACCCTTTAACTAATCAAATTTCTAATCATAATAGTACATTAAAACTTGGTTATACAAGCTTGAAGCAAATGAATGCCAACATTTTCTATAAACGAAGAGGCGATACTGATAAACAAATTTGTCAACTACTTTGCATTTCTAGAAATAAAAAAACTTACTAGGTACAGGTGAAAAAGGTCGATCCACGTACATAATTTTTGTATCCATTTCCTACAGACCAAGCCAAGAGTATTACATGAAGAAACTGCTTTTGGCATGTAACATTTGCAGCGTATCATCATCATCCATCAAATATATATGTGAAAACTGTATTAAGCTCAAATGTAATGCACCGTAAAGAAATAGATTTTGAAATAATTTTCTTACCTGTTACACAGTAATCATATATCATGAACATTATAAACGTACAAAGCAAATATCTGGACATTTCTGCAGATTATTTGCAGTGTAAAAAATATCTCTTGACATGGCCTTTTATATACAAGGTATTGCACCCAAAGCTGTTGAGTGTTGTTTTAAATTTTAAAAAGGGGAGTTTTTAACTTATTTTAAGAAATAAAATTTTCCTGAAATATATATATATATACATTCAGTCACATCATTACCTGACTACAATGCCTCATGTTCTTGTGTGTGTTGTCATTTCTTAATATAATTCGAATGACGCAAATGCAAAGATCGTTTAACCTAGTGTTTTCAAACTGTACTTTTGACATTATATATTTCTGCATAAAAAAAGCTTCAAGGTAATGCTGTATTGCTATGAAATATAGGCACTTGACATGAAAGTTAAAGACGATTTAAGTCTTAACTGTAGATTTTTATCATCTTTGTAATGAAAATTGTAAGCAATTTTTTTCTAAATATCTTGTTGGTGCTAATAAATCTGCAGATAACACATCCGTTTTGGCAGAAATAAAAATATTCATCAAATGCCTAGAAACGGGGACCATTTGTGTCCGACCAGATTCTGGCATCATTCAACTTGGCAGCCACCTTCGTTGGTGAATTTGCTACGAAGTTACAACTTTGTACGCACCTCATTAGAAATATAATTTTTTTGTTTTTTGGTTTCATTCATTCCATCCAGTGGTTCTTCAAGAGAAGACTTTTTGAATGTATTTGAAATGGGTCCTTTGTTAAACTAAGTTCCTCAACTGGAAACCATCTTGACTGATGGATCTGCTTTAAAGTAACAACACTTGGTCGGCATGATTTCGTAAGGAACATTCATACCATGTTTGGTTTCATTCAATCTAATTAAAAACTGATCTATCATCGCTCCCGTTTTCTGATATGTCGCGTGGATGATCAGAAAACGGGAGCGATGAAAGATCTGTTTTTATTAATAAGATTTGGTTTCATTCTATTTTAGTGGTTCTCTAGAAGAAGACATTTGTTGGTATGGTACTAAGGGTTCGCTGTTAAACGAAGTCCCCAGTTGGCGGACATCTTATCAGGTTTGATCGGCTACAAAGTAACAACTCTTGGTCTGCAACTCATAAGGAACATTTATGACAAGTTTGGTTTTGTCCATTCAGTTGTTCTCTAAAAGAAGTTCAAAATGTAAAGCCTCGGTCACACCTTACCGGATAGCTCGAACGGACGCCTAACGGATATCTTTTTTCCAATCCATTCATGTCCGTTAGACGTCCGTTCTTATCCGTTAGACGTCCGTCCATATGAACGGATTGAAAAAAGTTATCCGTAAGGCGTCCGTTCGAGCGATCCGGTAAGGTGTGGCCGAGGCTTAACGGATGAAAATAAAAGTTGTCCGTTGACAAAATTGTTATCCGTTGGGAGTCCGTTAATGTACTGACCGAATACAACGGACGTGTAACGGATGCATAACGGACACACACCGGATATGCAACGTACGAGAAATGGACACGTACCGGACAAAACGGATGTCGAACGTACATCCAACGGACAAGTAACGTATAAATAGGACACCTAACGGAAGCGTACCGGATAAAACGGATGAACAAAATATACGGAAAAAACAAAGGCGACAATAATAATACATGTAAATATTCAAAATGTTTCTGTGTAACTGGTATGGTTTGTTCTTCAAAATTCCGCCAAAGGGCAGTGTCTGGCCTGAATAAGAACTGCTTGATTGAAGACGAGCCTTTACTCTTAGATCGATTATGAATAATAAGAATTCATGAACCTTAGGAAATCTGACATACCAATAATTGGCATTTCTGACGCGAAATTTTCATTTGGCATTTATCCGTTTCAGATCCGTTCATCGTCCGTTTTATTCGTTATACGTCCGGTAGAAGTCCGTTTCTCATCCGCTCAACATCCGTTTTATCCGTTAAACGTCCGGTAGAAGTCCGTTGGTGAATTTATCTTCCAGACCTCCAACGGATGTATAACGAACACGTAACGGATACAAAACGGAAACGAAATGTTCAAAATTTTCCACCGGACAGAACGGACGTCGACGGATAAAACATACGCTTAACGGACATTTTAATTTTTATTATTTTAATTTTAGTTTCTTGTGTACAATTTGGAAATTAGTATGGCATTCATTGTCACTGAACTAGTATATATTTGTTTAGGGGTCAGCTGCAGGACGCTTCCAGGTGCGGGAATTTCTCGTAACATTGAAGACCTGTTGGTGACCTTCTGCTGTTGTTTTTTCTATGGTCGGGTTGTTGTCGCTTTGACACATTCCCCATTTCCATTCTCAATTTTATGCGACGGATATGGACGGACGTCTAACGGATAAGAACGGACATGAACGGATTGAACAAAAGTTATCCGTTAGGCGTCCGTTCGAGCTATCCGGTAAGGTGTGACCGAGGCTTGAATTTTAGAATAAGCATATTAATTTATATATATATATTAATAATAAAACAAACTTTGAAGATACATATAGAACAGAGGCGAAATATAGTAGAGAGATATTCAAACTCATAAGTCGAAAATAAATAATATCCTCAGTAATATAACTTTTACCTCAGACTAATCATACTGTATTATCAAAATGTAAATAAGTATACTTCCACATAACGTTTAATATGATTAAACTATATTGACTTGAGAACTTCAAGCAATAAGGTTTGTGTTTATCACATGAAAACGACTACACTGACTACATAGTATTTGGGTGAAAATTACTGTAATAGACAAAACCCAATCGAATGAATATTCGGTATCCTATTTGCTCATTTTTGAAGGCCGGGTAGTGACATATAGTTGTTAATAGCTGTGTCATTCGGTCTCTTGTTGTGGTTGTATCATTGGCAATTATCTCACATCTTCTTATCTAAATATTTTTTTTAAATTCTGCTTTTATCGGTTTAAATTGCTAATTAAACACAACAGGTATAAACTCAATGTAAAAAATTGATACAATATAGTTATAATATTAGACACCAAAATGTAGCAAATCATTTATCGAGGAAATTTGATTTTATTAACGTATGTTGAAAAGATAATATTTAGATAACGCAATAATCTAGATTTAAATATGACTTGCAGTCTGCACTGACGTATTGGTGATGTTGATGATAGAACAGATGAAATTCTGCTTCAAATATCAGACAAGTGCTCAGTTTATCAAAGAGAATTGTGAAATGATTCAGATATAGGTTAATGTACACGATAAACTAAAACGATGAGCAAAAAGGATACCTTTTTTATGATGAAGATAAACTCTTTCTATCGGTTAACGTCATGTCAGTAATTGTTAGCACGACTTTGTTCAATTATGAATCATTGTCATTCTGCTTAGTTTATTCCGTTACCTTTTCTGACATGACTCAGACTTACTGTGTGTATTAGTGTCTGAATGTTAGAGGTGTTAAAAGGGGGGGGGGTATCTCACAAAACAGGAGTATATTCCTGTCAATTTTTGCGCCTTTACCAAGTCGGGATCCCCTAGCTTTTGTAAGCCTTGTATGATATATTTTTTCTAATTTAGTGCATTTACATGTTTCAGAATTAAGTGTGACGTCCGTTTATACTGAACTGGTACACATTTGTTAGGGGACAGCTGAAGCCGGCGTACGGATGCGGGATTTTCTGGCTTTTGTAAGCCTTGTATGATATATTTTTTCTAATTTAGTGCATTTACATGTTTCAGAATTAAGTGTGACGTCCGTTTATACTGAACTGGTACACATTTGTTAGGGGACAGCTGAAGCCGGCGTACGGATGCGGGATTTTCTGGCTTTTGTAAGCCTTGTATGATATATTTTTTCTAATTTAGTGCATTTACATGTTTCAGAATTAAGTGTGACGTCCGATTATACTGAACTGGCACACATTTGTTAGGGGACAGCTGAAGCCGGCGTACGGATGCGGGATTTTCTGGCTGTGCTGAAGATACATTTGGGGCCTTGGGCTGTCTTCTCCTCTATGTCAGGTCGGGTTGTCGTCTCTTTTGGCACATTCCCCAGGTTCCACATTAATCGCAGTCGATTCTCAATTTTACCGTCACTAATTCCATAACTTATGCAGACACAATCTTGTGTTTTCCACCGCTTGTGGTTGTTTAAAGCAGGAACATATAGTTAGATATACTGTTCCCAGTTTAAAGCCAATAGAAATAAATAAGTTATCATCATAGATGTATATTTATTGGAAAATAGAGAAAACTGTTACCAATTTTCCCCATATATGATATTGTTAATTTTATTAATCATAATTACCTTTTGCATTTTTTTTTCATATTTAAATCTCGATGTTGATATGTGTTAAAGGTTGTATTTTTGCTTCTGCACTTCATAAAAAATATTCTTCGGTCAACGCTTTTACGCGCCAATAAACTTTACAAAAAGAAGCATTCAATTCTTATTTTAATAGATTTTGGAATAAATGTTGTTTACGTTTGAGTTACTGGAAATAAGTGTTACGAATTCGTTGATGTGTCTTACTATACAATACATATCGGCACCCAAACAAATCGGCATCTACTATTCGTGTTTGCTTTATTTAAACGTATTGGTCAAGATTTATATTTAATAGCTATGTAACTATCCAATCTAGTACGAAATATCACGGATTTCCACATTTCCATAACAATTCTTTTTTTTTCTTTAAAATAATATGTACCTTTTTTAACATATTGAGAGAGAAAAGGGAGGTGTAGCGTTGTCCTTGTCCAGAAATGTCCAAAACTGATGCCGAAATGTCTTCAGACCTTGGACCGATATCCCATGATGGCGAAATCTCTTGTTACCGAAAGATATCACGTGACACTCAAAATGGCGACTGAATAATAGAAAACAGGGAAAATTTAAAGAAGCAAATTTCCAATTAGCTATGTCTTTAGATAAGGGTAAATTTAAGGTTGAAAAATCCAGAAAGGTTGATATATGCATAAAGAGTTGATACACCATTATTATCACACTTATTGACATCAGCTAAATGCTGTAACTATAAAATAACAGAGAAAGTAGAGTTTGGTATATTTTTACCCCGTTATTGATAGCATTTCAAACTCCTGTGGCGGGTTCTACAATATTTTTTTCCTGGATTACAACATAGTAACCCGGCAATTAGAAAGAAACCCCTGTAGTTCTAACTTGGTTACTCGAAGTATGATCAGTCCTATACAGGCCTGTAGCCAGGAATTTCCAAGGAGGGGTTCGTTTGACTCACAAACTCGACTTTAACAGTCACAATTCGAACAGAACATCAACTTTAACAGTGCTTATTTGTATTCAAGAGGGGGTTCGTCCGAACCCCCCTGGCTAAGGGTATGCTACGGGATCCTCCTACTTTTAGTTATCTGGTCGTTCCGGACCAAAATTAATCCGGCCCCAAGTTAATCCGGCCCAAGTCGATCCGGCCCCAAGTCGATCCAGCCTCATGATTAAATATGAATTAACTATATTCACTATATGGGTGACTTTGTCACAAATTTGAACAGTACAATAGGAATTTGCAAAAAGTGTTGATGATGGACGACAACAGATAAGTGAAGTATTGGAGTACCAGTTAAAGAACTATTTTAAATCGATATACAAAACTGAGTGTTATTGCGACTGTTTGTATAGCAGCTTCAACACATTTTAAAATGTGAAGATATTTTCCATGTTCATGATGTTGACTTTGAATGTCATGGCGATTTTTATTTTATTTACTTCTCACACAGAGTAGCTAACTAAATATTTACAGGCCAATGGAACCGTTAAAATTTAACTCATCATAATGTCTTGTTTAACCAAATCATTAGTCTATAATTGGTTTGTTTATTCAACAATTGTCTGATGATTGTCAACTATTAAGGAAATGACAATTTTTTAAATAGTTGTGTGTAGATAAATAAAAACAAGTTATATGAGTATCCATTATGCTTGATTGCAAGAAAATAACAAAACAATGACATTTAATACACAGGATTCGGCAAATCAAACAACATTTTAGAAATTTAAAGAAATTAAAATTCAAAGTTTGTATTTATCAGCTTGGGGATCGGCTTGTACCTTTGTGTATGTAACTATTTATTATATACGTTCTAATATATTTATACAATAATCTTAAAAACATAATCAACCTAGTTGCTATTGTGTGTACTGTTACTGTCGAACACATAATAAAACAATCCCATGCAGAATAAAGACTTACTTTTGTCAGGCATTCTAAGCACTTGTCAGACCCAAACTTGAATATTCTTTTTCTATTCTGTTTCTGCTAGATAATGTTCTATTCTGCTTCTGCTAGATAATGGCCACAATCAACGAACTGATTATACTGCCATGGTTGGGTGCGCCTATTACACCACCCCCTCCCCCAAATTTTGAAATTAAATTCAGCTTTGGCATCAAGGCTTTAAAGGCCTATTATTTGGGACCCTCAAACAATCCAATCAGTATCCCAAATTGAGATGGTCCCAGTGGTGGATCCAGAGGGGGCGTTTAGGGTGTACTCCCCCTCCCTTTGCTTTTTTTTTGTTTGTAAAATGATTAATCAGACTAGAATTTGTGAACTTTGCCATTGCTCAGTCATTTTGAAATTCAAATTACAGCTCACTTCAGCTGTTCTCTGTTCTCAATTAATAGTTTGTGTTTAATTGTACATAGTTTTAATCACAAATTTGATATTTTCAATGCACTTCAATTACATTTTATTTAAATTGGAGTATAAATTTAGGCCACATAAGCGAACAGTATGTAATTATTGATGCTGATGGCATATTGTATACCAAAAGAAGACCTTTCAAAATTTTGAAGAAAAAATCCACATAATTTCCAGTGCCTATGTCATGTATGTAGGGAATGAAACTCAAGACCTTAATTATATTAATTATATCCTCTTGCATTGTCATTGTGTTTTTCCGTCTTAGTAACATATGTATCCAATTTCACTTTTATATATGTTTGATCATAAACATGATAAATAGACATGCCAAATAATTTGAGAGCCACTAGAGTAGTATACATGTGCATAAAATAATTGTACATTTTGTACCCTCCAATGGCATTATGCTAAAAGCACTGCCTATAGGCTGTCTGAAGTTTCTTAAACGTAAACTATAGCAAAGATTTTAACATTAATTTTTTGAAATATATGTACATATAATAAAAATTAATATACAGTTGACCTCCAAAAGTATAAAGGGCATTGGAGCCAAAAACAGTATTTTGGTTTGAAGTTGTAATGGTATAGCCCCACTCTTTGAGGTTTCTTAATGTTCATGTACATAAAATATTCCTATTTTAGTGTACTATTCCACTGTTTTATAGGAACTTTATAGAAATGATCTGCCCAGTATTATTCTGTATAATTATTCACATATAAATGTATGAAATAAATTGTCTTAAGTTTGATAATAAACATTTTTAGTCAATTTGACTAAATGTTCAACGGTATAAAGTAATAGATCCTTTCCTTAACTTCAAATTATAAATGAATGTGGCAAAGATAATGAGAAGGTTTTTTTCCACCTAGTAAGACATAACAATATTTGTTCTTGAATTTCAGATAATCCATTAGGAATAAGTTGGCATGATACAGCATGGATACCACTACTGAATCCTAACAACATCCTGGATTATTTCGGTGAAAGAAGTAACCCATTCTATGATAGAACTTGCAATAATGAGATTATCAAGATGCAAAGACTAAGTCAAGATCAACTCAAGTAATCATTCTTATATTTATTGTAATATTGTTTAATAATTACTCACCACATTTATAGGGTCAATTTTTTATAATTTTTGTATGATGATTCACAGAGTTTTAGTAAGAATTTATTATTTACCAGCTATGAAAGTCCATGTTATTTTTCAATTGCATCAATCTTTTGAAGAAATAAAGATATAACAAAGTCCACTCATTATTGAGCATTACACGTGCACATTCCACACATTATTAAGCATAACACATTCCTCTGCACATTTTTAAGCATTACATATTCCATACAATATTGAGCATCACACGTGCCACATAATATTGAGCAGTACACATCCCACACAATATTGAGAAGTATACATCCTACACATTATTGAGCAGTACACATCCCACACAGTATTGAGCATCACACATCCTACACAATATTGAGAATAGATCATCAGAAGCAGTCAGAGTTCTTGTAAATTTTGAAAATTAATTCAATTGTATTGAATTTACTTGTTATTTTTCTATCTTATAACATAATAGGTCAAACCCCAGCTATGCTTGGTAAAGTGTTTACCATTGAATGATATCCCAACAGAAAATGAGTGCCATTGCATATTAGAAAATTAAATATATGAAACTATGTATATATTTATGATAAAGCATCTATTTAAATGACTATAATATTTAATTACAGTAATATGACAGGATTAGAGTATATGTTGTTACATGTACAAGAACCAATTTTGTATGTAGTTAGGAAGCAACACAGACATTCTCCACAGCAAGGTTAGTTACTCATTATGTCTTAGCATAAATTTATACAGAGTACACTAAAGTAAAATCACAAAAATACTGAACTCCAAGGAAAATTGAAAAAGGAAAGTCCCTAATCAAATGACAAAATCAATTGCTCAAAACTCATCAAAGGAATAGATAAAAACTGTCATATTCCTGACTTGGCACAGCCATATTCTTATGTAGAAAATGGAAAATTAAACTTTTGAAGTTTTGAAGCTGGCTAAACCTCTCACTTGTATGACAGTCACATCAAATTCCATTATATCGACAATGATGTGTGAACAAACCAAATACAAATTTTCCTTCTTTTAAAAGATATGATGGTTATTACAATTAAGTTGATTGAATCTTTCAGTGACACCCTTAGCAGATTACTATATCATAGCTGGAGTGGTATATCAAGCACCTGATTTAGGATCTGTGATTAATTCTAGATTGGTAAGTTGAAAATTTGACAAATTAAGAAGAACTGCCAGATTTGGACTGTCTGGCATTTTTTATATTGATATATACATTTTTTGAAAATTGTATAAAGCCTTGGGTCACTGACTCACTATATTACTGGTACCCTGAAAAACTAGTTAGCAGCTAGCCAGCAACAGAATTTTTGACTTAAAATATCTTTGTCAAGAATCACTTCAAAGAATTTTTTTTCTTTAGGTGAATGCATTCCATTAATAAAACTGCAAAAAAGAAGAGACTCTATAAGAAATATTCAGAATTTTATGTATTTGTTTGTATTTTCAACATAGAAAATGTATATACATGTAGCTGAAAAAAAATTCTCTGTGGCCAAAAAGTTAGTTTGACATTGGGTTTTAAGGAGCAATTCACTATCTTCAATCTAAAATTGATGATTTTTTTCCTTTCAGCTAAATACGCTGTTTAATCTGCAATCAGCATTTGTAGAAGGTATGTATTTTGAGCGATACTCTATACTGTGTGATACATTTTCATATCCCAACATAGCTGCCTATTAACTTCATCACTCAATCATACACATGGCAATATGGTCCTGAATATAGATGAAATAAATGTCACATTATCTCCGGTTCAATGAATCAGAGCTTAATGATAATTATAACAAAATGTGAAACAATTAAAATAATCCTAAAACAAAAAAACCATACACAGGTATTGCATACAGCAACAAAAGACAACCACTGAGTAACATGCCTCTGAATTTAGTTAGACACAAGAATGTGGTATATCATTTTTTTATACGCCCGTCAAAATTTTGACGGGATGTATTATGGTATACAAATGTCCAGTGTCCGTCTGTCCCGAGTAAACATGTCACACCGTAACTTGAGAACGACTTATTCAAATTTCATGAAACTTAATATAGTTGTTTCTTATGATGGTCAAATAATCTGTATACTTATTGGTGAAAATAAGGTTTCAACTTTTTGAGTTACGGCACTTTATTACTAAAACAGGGTGGTGTTTTTTTTCACATGTCACACTGTATCTCAAAAAAGATTCTTGATTATGACTTAAAACTTTAAACACTTTTTAGTTATATTAATCTCAATATCGGTATACTTTTTGGTGATGATTCAAAATTTCATTTTTGAGTTTTTGAGTATTTTGTAAAAAAAGGGGGAGTTTTTTTTTTTTACATGTGGCGTCATATCTCAAAAATAATTTATGATTATTGCTTAAAACTTTACACATGTCTTTGTTATATTAATCTAAAGATCTGTATACTTTTTGGTGATGATTAATAATTTCATTTTTGAGTTATTAGTATTTTATAAAAAAAGGGGGAGGTGTTTTTTTTTACATGCAATGCCTGTATCTCAAAAAACGATTTATGATTATTGCTTAAAACTTTACACACTTCTTTGTTATATTAATCTAAAGCTCTGTATACTTTTTGGTGATGATTAAAAATTTTCTTTATGTGTTATTGAGTATTTTGTTAAACAGGGGAGTTGTTTTTTTTACATGTCGCGCCGTATCTCAAAAATTATTTATGATTTTTGCTTAAAACTTTACATACTTCTTTGTTATATTAATATAAAGATCTGTATATTTTTTGGTTTTGATTCAAAATTTTATTTTAGTAATATTTATTTTTTTGTAAAAAAAACAGGGTGGGGGTTTCACATGTCCCACTGTGTCTCAAAAACAATATATGGTTATTGCTTAAAACTTTCTCAGAAACTATTTATGATTATTGCATAAGACTTCCACACAAGGTGTCAGGCGTTTCATGTGCTCATGGCGCAGCTGTTTATTCTATCTGTTTTCATTTTTCATTAGAAAATATTTTTTTATTTTTAAACGACTGGAAAATATACAATATATAAATGTTACTTTTATTGAATTTTTATATATATAAATCAGTGTAGGGTTTAACTTAATATTTTTCCACCAAGAAATGTCATACTGATCATTATATGTTATAAAAATGATGTTTGATATGCACTGGACACTTAGTAATACCGGTAACCATACTTTAAAATCAATTAATTGTAGCACAGTCATTTTCAAGATATACACCATCAAAAGGGTATTGGTGGGAGTTCTCAGACCAAGAAGATAAGTCAGGTTTGTATATTGATACTCAGGATTTAAATAATGTGTAGGTCAATTGACCCAGCCTTAAAATTTGGGAAGGGACTTTTTATGGCCCCACAACAAAGTTGTTGGTGCCATATAGTTTTCCCCTTGTCCGTCATTCTGTAATTTCGTCATTCTGTCATTCTGCAACAAACCATTATACAGAGTTTTTTCTAAACGCCTTCAGATATTGCACTGATTTTTGGTATGTGAGTGAACCATGATGAGTTACAATGATGATGATCAAGTTAAAGTTTTGTTCCACTCCTCAAATTTTTGCCCAAATTACGGGCTTTGGACTTTGATAAAATGTTAAAGATCAGAGTTATACCACCTTTTTTTTCTAAATGCTTTCAGATATTTGGATGATTTTTGCACAGGCACTTGTCTCAGAATTTTGTTCCCTATATACCTTAATATACCACAAGGTTTACATTTTAGAAAAATATCAGGCGTTGAGCAAGTATACAGCCAATTTTTTTCTGAGACAAGTGCCTGTGGATTTTTGGCATGCGAGTTTAACAAGATGAGTTACAGATCAAGTTCAAGTTTTGTTTCGCTCTGCTAATTTTTGGTGAAATTCAGGGCTAAGGACTTTGATGAATTGTTGAAAATCACAGATATACAGACCTTTTTTTCTAAATGCTTTCAGATATTGGGCTGATTTTTGGTATGTGAGCTAACCATGATGAGTTACAGATCAAGTATAGGTTTTGTTCCGCTTCGCTAATTTTTGCCAAAATTAAGATTTACAACTTTGAAAATTGTTGAAAATGACAGTTATACAGACATTTTTCTATAGGCCTCCAAATTTTGAGCTGATTTTTGATATATGAGACTACCATCATGTTTGTGTTCACATCTTCATCTACTATTAGTCCTAAATATGAAACATAAAATACAACTGCATTATGTCTGTTACGTCTTCCAATTTATATCAACTTCCTAATGACCTCTGAAAACTTTTATTCAGCTGAAGGTAAATAATTTTCAGATAAATGATTTGAAGAAGCTTCATATATCATTGTTTTATAAATAAAAGATATTGGATATTCATTATAGTGATATCCTCACAAAAACCAAGGACATCTACTGATATAAGTTGAGTTTTATTCCAACTGATTCAATAGGAAAATACATGTAGAAGTTAATAATTTTTCAGACAATATTATATTTTTAATAATATATACTTTTAGAGAAAAGTGATTCTAAAGAAAAGAAGGAAGAACCTAGCTCAGTTTTCCAAAGACAGAGAGTTGATTTATTACTTGGAGAACTTGCCAGGAAATTTCCACCTAAAGTTGTTCCACCAACACAGCCAGAAGTTAAAGGTTACACATTATTTGCATATCAAATCCTTTTGATGATAATCTTGAGATATTTCAAATACTAAAAATAAACAACAAATAAGGATACCATTCTAAGTATACAAACTTTATAAATGACATATATGAAACACTTGTTTGTAATTAATTTGAAGTGTGTAATGTGCTATGAATTCAAAAACACCAAAAACTCTAGAATACTAGTTGTCTCCATATATCACAAATAATATTTTTAAGGTGGTACCAAACACTACAGGGAGATAACTCTGTAATATCAGCAGAATGTTTTAATGACGTTGTGTTCTTAAGGGAATATTAAGCTTCCCAATGATCAAAATAAGTGATTGTCAAACTGCTATATAACCAGTGTAATTTTTCTGATTAAACGGTTGGTTCAATTTTTTTGATTTTTTTGTTATTTTTGTCAAAGGGTCAAAGTTAACACTTTGTCAAAATTTTAAGAAAATTAAACGAGCCAAATTAATTTTAGTTCAGGTGTAAGGTACCACCTTAAACTATAAATAAACTGTAAAGTAATTTAGTGAAACAGTTTATTCTATTGCATTGCATGAGACAGATCAATGAACCAATCTTTATACGACAGTAGAAGTCCCAGTGACCAGACCAAAGTATGTGTTTCATTCAAGGTTGTGCTTGTCCTCATAAATTTGGAATGTATGAAATACAACATGAGATTTGTGTAAACTAGATACTATGCACATTGTGTCTTTTTTGACATTTCACTTTATGATTGTGTATTCATTCCCCATATTTTATGGTCATTCATAATAATTAAACACACAAGCACAGATACAAATCATGCACAAATAAAGTCTATCCAATACATAAATATGGACACTACCTAGTTTGACTGTTTGTTACAGAGAATTACCAGGTATCTTATAAATAATAAATTGCTTGGAAAGCCTTGAACTTTGAAATCACCCTAGTGTTTTTATTTTTCAATGTGTAATAAATTTACATACATTGTTATAGCATTACCGGTAAATTTCTTTTTGTGTAGTTGTTTTTAAAAGAGCACTTAATTTATTGAATTATATTTTTTTTATAGAAGAACCAGTAAAACAGGAACCAGTTATTAAACAAGAGATAAAACAAGAGAGACCAGATGACAAGTCGAATGCATCTATAAAACCACCTCCAGACAAAAAACCCAAATTAATGAGATGATAAACACAAGACTTGACCATATATCTCAGAAGTTTCTATTATGTCATCACAAAAGTTGAACTATGTACATGCAATATTTGCCATTGCAAATTGTATTAAGCTATTGTCAGATTGTGCTTTTCTGAAAGGTGCAATAGAAAGAAGGACAGAATTATAGAGAAATAAAGATCTGATTCACTTATTTTTATCAGTTTTGGTTGCATTATTTTTCACAAATGAATAACCCTTCATATGTCTTTATAACCTGCCTCTCTAGTGTGGAGGGCAGGTTTAGGTACCACTTGACTCTGTCCATCATTCTGTCTGCAAGAAATAGAGCAACCCAGTTTGTGTAATTTGAAACTCAATTTCAAAAGTCTCTTTAAAAGTCAATACACAAAGATTGCAGATGTATATTTTTTCCTGAATAAATAAAATAAGTTTCTTTTGAAGTAAGCAAGATAAACAATAGTAGAGCTATGATGCTTGCATTTAGTTTTTAACAAACAAACACATTCATAAAAATTATTTGAGAAGACTGCAATGCATACATTAATTCAATTCATAGAAAGCATTATCTAAAACCCAAAAGCACATATACTGACCGACTTTAGAAACGCAACACTAGATTATTTTTGTGTTATTTTTTAATGAATGTGTCCCCGTCAAAAGCGATGACTGCATGTTACAAACGCCAAAATAATTGTCAGAAAGGTCAACAAATTCTGTCTGACATGTTTTGGGTTCTGTTTTACACCTTCTGGTTTTGCATTTGTTCAATCCATTAATTGGTTTTGGCAATTATGCGGTTGGAACTTAGTGGCTTTTAAGGTTTTCCTCCAGTCGATTCTTTGGCAATTCAGTTGATGGGAAACAGTTATGGCATGAATCTGTACTCAATGGCCCTCGGTAATTAGGGCCCCGCCGAAAAGGCGGGTCGCCCTATAGTGATCAGTCTGTCCGTCCGTCCGTCCGTCTGTCCGTCCGTCGGTAACACTTTCGTGTCCGCTCCATATCTAGAGAACCATAATGATTTCATACTTTATACTTTACATGTATATTAACCACCACCAGAGGGTGTGTCATGATGTATGTACAACTTCCTAGGTCAAAGGTCAAGGTCAAAAACTTTGGTTTCAGTTGACAACCCTGTGTTCTTTGGTGAAGATCGTGTCCGCTCCATATCTAGATAACCGTTATGATTTTATACTTAATACTTTACATGATTATTAACCAACACCCAAGGGTGTGTCATGATGTATGTACAACTTCCTAGGTCAAAGGTCAAGGTCAAAACCTTTGGTTTCAGTTGACAACCCCGTGTCCTGTGGTGAAGATCGTGTCCGCTCCATATCTAGATAACCGTTATGATTTCAAAGTTTATACTTGTCATCCATTTTAACCACCACCAGAGGGCGTGTCATGATGTATGTACAACTTCCTAGGTCAAAGGTCAACGTCAAAAAAACTTTGGTTTCAGTTGACAACCCTGTGTTCTGTTGTGAAGATTGTGTCCGCTCTATATCTTGAGAACCATTATGATTTCAAATATTATACTTGACATCCATTTTAACCAACACCAGAGGGTGTGTCATGATGTATGTACCACTTCCTAGGTCAAAGGTCTGTCTGTCTGTTGGTCTGTCCATCGCTAACAAATTTGATCCACACTATATTTTGAGAGGACAGCTGTTATTATTTCATACTTTATACCTGACAAACATTTTCAACTTAACATATATATTAAATGTGTCATAATGTATGCATCCTAGGTCAAAGGTCAGTCCGTTGGTCTGTCCATCCGTTCGTTGTTCTTAACAAATTGTGTCCGCTTTACCTCTCGAGAACCGTTAATATTTCATACTTTATACTTGGTGGGTCATAATATATTGAAGGCATAATTCTAAAAATATGTGACAAATATCAATTGGGCAGCATCTTTAAACATTGTTCAAACATCAATCCATATATCCAGAAGTCACCTTAGAGTAGTCAACAATGAGTTCACATCATGCAGTCATATCACTATTATACTATGAAAGTAAGTTGAGAATATTTATCAGTTTTAACTTAAAATCTTAGATTAAAATCACATGTGAGACTATGTAATAACTTCCAAATAATGCTTCATATCAGATTATCCATACAACTTATTTACCCCACATTATTGACAGCGGGGCCCAAAGAGATGGCTCCCATCTCAATGAAATCTAGTTTGATTAGCAGTTGACGTTGCAGCCGTACACATGTCTGGCAAATGACGTTGAGTAATCAAATTTTGTTGACGTTTCATTGTCTCTAAACGTTTATCTGTTCATTGATGGTCAGCAACACATCTTGTCTACTTCCATCGTTGTCGGATAGACAGTAAAACGAGTTTCTGAAGTCATGCAGTATGGTTGCAGCATGTTTATGTTTTAACGTTTGCAGTATTCTTAAGGGGGAATTCAGGTATATGTTTCTCAGTCTTGGCAAAATGGAGATGCAACATTTTTAAACTGGTTTAAGTGAGGCAAAGTATTGAAAGAACTGTTTCACAAAGCAAAACAACTGAAACAATCTGTCATGGGTTAAAAATTTCGCTTTCAGAAATTCGTGCGACTTCAAAAGTTTGATATGTTCATTAACCACAGGTAAGTCAGATTTTGATTTTTTGTACAGAGAAAGAAGTATGATAAGCATGCAAAGTAGTTATAAGAAAATCAAACAAGATTTGGTAAAAAAAATCAACAAAATGAGTGTTGCGTTTCTAAAGCCGTTCAGTATACAAATAAAATCAAAGCAAATTTAAAACATGCAAAATATTTATAGCACAAAAAGCACATTAAAATTCATAGAAACATTTATCAAAGGTCTACGTATAAACATTACACACACAAGACAGAAAGCATAATAAGAGTGTAATTTTTCTTTTCATATGTATCATCAACTATTAGAGAGGGTACCTATAATGTCTTCTGTAACTCCCACAGTTTTCTATTGACAACATTCAAAATTTACACAATGATTAGGTATGAAACATTTCTCTTAAATTTTCCCAATGTGAGGAATCATGCTTTTCATTTAATGTTCTGCTGAATATGCTCATTATATCATTTATAGCAGGCTTCAGTGATATAAATATTAAAATCATTCTTCAGTCCACAAATTTCTTAACTGCTGAGCTGCTGTATACATACATTTTGATTGGTTGCATCTATGACAATGAACAATTTTTTTCACTCTGTAATTTTCTTATTTTTATGGTGATTAAAGCAGTTTGGAGTTGTCAAATTATTTAATACTAGCATATTACTGTTGTATACTTATAGACTGGGTATGAGTGAAATAGTAAGTTTATTGTCCTGTAGGTGCAACCTTGAGGCGTAGAAAAGCAATCCAGTTGAGATGAACAATGATTATCTGTTTATTGCTATTTTACCTATGATAACGTTGTTAATCTCATGATAACAGGCACATGAGTACTTAGTTTCTAGCTCTGATGAGAAAGGAAATTATCAGTCAGCAAGATCAAAGGAAATTTTTATAAAATAGCGATATTACATTTTAACACCACAAAGAGGTCTTGAAATGGAGCAAAGCTTATACACAATTTCAAGATGGCCCCCACCACTAGTTTGAATTGGGTTTCACTAGCTATTGATTCCACAAAACCTGGTGTTGAAGAATGCAATATCAACAAATTACACTTAAAAGACATCAATCATATTCTGTTTTTTTTCACATGTATTCAAGTATTTATACATTCTTGTTCTTCAAATGTTTGGATTTGAGTGTTCCTGATCAGGATGAATGCAATTCCAGAAAAGCGCTTTAGGAAAAAGTTAACAAAATATTTTTTTTTTTTGGGAAGACCTTGGTTCATATCTTTAAATAATGACAAACTCAAATAATGAGGCTGTTGTGTCAGTGCATTACCAGTAAATACAGTGAAGGTTTAAGCAACAACACAAATATGACAGACAAAAGATAAACAAAATAAAATACTGAAATCTAAGACTAATGTCATTTTGATATTTATTTACATTTTAATTGATGAATGAAGTGATAATAGCATACCTTCTACTATATATACCAGAAATCACCCCTTTGTTTTACCCCTTAGTTTTGTTAACTCATTTTGCAATGCAAGCTGAAAAGAATGCCTACAAAACTGTGGACTACATCAACACAGTACATGATAAGAAAGGTTTTCATTAATTTTGCGTTGCTTATAATGAAAAAGAATAATGCAAAAGAAAGTTCATTACAATCTTTAATCATTAAGTTTCATGATATACTTGTAAAACTTATATATGTTCAAAAAAAATAATCAAATCTATTTTGAGCATGGATATCACAGACTTAGAGTTTCCAATATATAAATAAGACATCCGTAGTTCATTTATCAAAAATTTAACTGTTTTTGAAATGTGGAGGGAGGCAAATTTTGCCTTTTTGAGCATGTATCATCACAGGTTTAATAGCTTCACTAAAATAGTCCACAATATGCAGTGACCCTCGACAAACAGCCACAATCTCTGCTAAATGGTTGTCATCTACACAATCACAGTATTCCAACTCTAAGATCTGTAGATTTGCTGCATATGTCGTTGATCTATAGGGAACACAAAGTTCTTCATATTCCTTAAAAAATTTAAAAAAAACACAAATATACAGAAAGATACATGAAATTACCTTAAAAGGACTTTAAAGTCTTAATAGATATTTAAATTTCACACAAAAGAGTTTTTCTTTTATGTTTTGCCTGAAAAAAATGGAATGCAATTGTCACACAAAGAATTATTTTGTTAGATAATTATGAAGTTCACTGCCTATGTAAATACTGGCTTTTTGTAAAAATTTTGCTTTATATTAATTATACCCGAATGTAGGATATAATGTTTCGACATGTCTGTCCCTCAGTCTGTCAGTCCAGTTAATGTCATAGTAATTCCTCTGAATCCATAAAGCAGAATTTCCTGAAACTTTGGTGAAAGAGTGGACATACTATGAAGATGTGCATACAAAAAATATCTTGGAGTTATGTCCCTTTGAACTTAGAATTTTGGCCTAAATATACTATTGCAACTCCTGAAACCGTACAACAAAATTTCATGAAACATTGAACATAATAAGGACATACTATATAGATGAAGATATTGATAAGAAATTAAATCAGTTGACTTTTGTAAGAGTTATGAGTCTATGAATTTCTCTTGATGTTTTGTGGCCCTGTGACTATGTACACTGTAGGAGTGTGGTGGTATGTAAGCATGCTAACAAAGGTTATAATATTCTTGGTATGTAATCTTCATAACATTATGTTGCTTAATTTGATTATATTGTTGTCATTTTATGGTTTTATAACCCAGGAAATGCAAAAAATATTTGCGTAATAAATGTTTTGAGTCGTGCTCAATATTATTTGTCAACACTTTTCTTTAGGTATTGCTATATTCCAATGGTATATTACCTGATTATCAGAAATATCAACATACAGTGGGCTATATTTGCTAACATTCCCTTCATTCAAAGTTTGATAGGTAGTTGTCTCATTGGCAGTCATACCACACTTCCTTATTTTTATAAAATGATCAACTTAGAAATACAATGAATATAGTGCCTGGTCACGTCCACATGTATTTTTTGTCTATCTGATGAGTTAAGCCTTTTTCAACTGATTTTTATAGTTCGTTCTTATGTTGTACTGTTTTACCACTGTCCCAGGCTAGGGGGAGGGTTGGGATCTAACTAACATGTTTAACCCCGCCACATTATTTATGTATGTGTCTGTCCCAAGTCAGGAGCCTGTAATTGTGTGGTTGTCGTTTGTTTATGTGTTACATATTTGTTTTTCGTTCATATTTTTACATAATAAGGCCGTTAGTTTTCTCGTTTGATTTGTTTTACATTGTTTTATCAAGGCCTTTTATAGCTGACTATGCGGTATGGGCTTTGCTTATTGTTGAAGGCCGTACGGTGACCTATAGTTGTTAATGTTTGTGTCATTTTGGTCTTTTGTGGATAGTTGTCTCATTGGCAATCATACCACATCTTTTTTATACAGTGACAATTTTAATATTGCACGACAATGCATACTTCATCACTTGAGTAATGTTCATCTCCATTTTCAGTAATCATTTTTCTTTCTTGCAGTTTAAATCTCAATAGAGCTTGACATCTTCTGAACTTTTGTAAGTCTTGAATAGAAAAAAAATTGATGAAGATAAATACAATGACATCTTATCTAAATGGTTAAACAGGCTTCAAGAATTAACATTTTGATCTAGTATATCTGTTGAAAATAAAACCTGTTTGATTTTCTATGGAAGTAATGGTTAATTCTAAAATTTCTCAATCCACTAGCTAGACACTCATTGAGAAAGTCAATGTTAATGTATACTGAATACAAGTTACTCTACAACTGTCAAAACAAACTTTGGTCCATTCACTATGTGACTGAATGCTTTTTGAATGTTTCTGTGAAAGGAGTAGGTCCGGTAAGGGCCAATTTTGGCCTCAATTTTCAAGTTCATCTGACAAAATATTTTAGACACTTTTTAAACACTTAAGTGTCTATTTCAATTCATTTAATTAGTTTTTGTGAAAGATTTTAACTGATTAAGTCATTAAAAACGCTCCGATTCAAGCTTAAATATATGAAAAATCTATCAAATTTGCCAAAAATCATCACTTTTAAGATGTTTTTTGTTAAATATGAAAGTGGCCGCATCCGTGTTCATCCTCAACCTTTATTTATATTATGTATTATTGTCAAATACAACTTGCATTTCAATATTATGAATGAACACGAATGCGGCCACTTTCATTTTAGACAGAAACAGTCTAAAATTTAACTAAAATGCTAATTTTGTGAAGATTTCAGTAATTTAGCATGACTTTATGATGCTAGTAGCCGATATATGTGCCTTGTATTGTCAAAAACAGCCCATATTTATGTAGCAGAATCCTTCTACAATCCAATAAATTTCTCTATGATTACATTATCACAATTTTGTAAAACTGCTATATTTTGGGGCAAAAAAGGGGTCTTACTGAACCTACTCCTTTATTTTGTAGATTCAAGCTTTAGAGCTTGACATATTGTAAAGACAAATGGTCTGTTGTTGGAAGATTTTACAATGCCTTCTTGATGTCATTTGGTTATTTTTGTTGTTGGGTAATTGTCTCATTGACATATATCTATAAGCATAACTTTAATTCATATCAGATTGGTTCTATAGTATACAAGGTAAAATGTAAAATTCAAAGTTTTGACAACTTTGTTTCAAAGATCTCAGATGTACGTGATATACCACTCTCTTACATAAATATATTAAAATTTATGCAATACCTGATATAATGGGTAAATATGGTGCTGATGTCAGAAACTTTATCCCAGACAGCACAGCTTTCTTTAAGTAGATACAGGATCTCAGCAGAGCTTTAACACTGACATCTGACAAACCTGGAATATATAATATGTAAAATAACTAGTACATGAATGAAATTTATGCTTGTGAAAGTGAAGTTTCATATTTAAAAACTAACAAGTAAGTTATTTATGTACAGTTAAAACTAAAAAGCAAACAATACAAATACAAAGAAATATGAAAAAAAAATAAAATAGTCCTTTCCTCTTGGTTTCCCTCACAAATTCAAATTTAAATACTCATGAACTTTCCAAAGCTTATTATATCAATCATAAAGTTAGCTTTTAACACAAAGGGCTAACAATGCAATTTTCCATACAATTAATATTTCCAAGGGGAATAACTCTTATTATAATAGACAGACACTAATTTTCAAACTTGTAAGAGACATTGTTAATTAATAGTTTAAAAAAGATTTATTATAGTACTTCCAACTTAATTAGTTATATGGCATTTTTTTTTTTATCTTAGTGACTTATTCTAAAGCTTTTCTCCTTTTTTACATCAATTAATACCTGAATTCCAGCTTGCATCGATTTCCTGAAGAAGAGGTAAATTTTCAGCCAGATAAACGACAGATGCATCAGTTATACTATCTACACTACAGATATTTAGATTTTGTAGCTGTTTAAAGTTTTCTGCCATCAAGGCCAAGGTCATGGTTGAAGCAGGACAATGTCTGAAAGACAACTTCTTCAGAGGACTCGGCTTTCTACATAATGCGTTCAGTCCTTGGACTGTTACCTCATCACACCAAGATAAATCTAATTCCTCAAACTAAAACATAAAGACAATATCAGATCAATACATGAATACATATTTATTTCCAAAGTTTCAAATGCATTATTTAGTCTATCAAATTTGTGAATGTGCAAAAACATAGGTGACACATGTTTGTACATAACAAGCCAGTTTGTGTAATGATCACCACCATCCTGTTTACATTGGTTACCAAAAGTAGTTCGTCTATAGAAAAATAAATAATGTCAAGAGCCACTACCAGAAGCCCTTTCATTGCCTTTAGATCATAATAAAAAAGTATTTCGGAAAATAATACAATCATATAAGAATTATCAATGGTAAAGGGAGATAACAATTAACTTTATTGCATATTTTATATATTATAAGATTTACCTTATCCATTTTCCTGGCAGCTAATCTAAATAATGTACCATCTGAAATGTCAGATTCTGCCAAGTATAGATATTGTAGTTCTGGACCTAGCAGGAATGGTCTGAGGAACAGGTCTTTTATAAAATGAATCCCTAAAATTGTATTGTAGCATTAATAAATAAAATGAAGTACAGTTTGAAAAAACCTGTCCCTATATATATAGATTCTACCACTGCATCGAGTGTAATACAATATTTATCCACTCGAGACAGGTAAATTTTCAAATTTAAAGTCCGAGCCGTCTCGGCGAGGAATTTAAAATTGATAATTTAACTGTCGAGAGATGATAAATATCTTATAACATGAGATTTGGTGGTGGAATCTGTTTCTCTAATGATTTTCTAACATTATGCAGGCAAACTAATTCCTTCTTTTCAAATTATCTGCAAAAAGATGTGTTCTTTCTATGTGACGTTGTCAGGCATGGTCGCCTTTTTTCATGCCGTCACAATAGGAAATTCAGAGGAAAGCAAGAAAATTCCACGTCACAATCGGATTTTAACCAATGAAGTACTGAGATCAAACAAACCACACGTTGATTAATTTTGTTTTATACAATGGGTGCAGAAAGGGATAAATTGACAAAGAATTAGAGAAATATATATATATATTGTTCAATATAAAAATATAGACTTATTTACAATGAACAACCAAAAGCCTACCCTTTTGATCATGATCCTCAAGCAAAAATTGGAAATTAGTCCACACTGTTATGAAAAATTTATTCTATTAGTTTTTACATGTGAAATGTGATTCATCAACTATTATTCATGTAGAACATATTTATAGGATGAAAATTATATAAACAGGTTGATTTTTCATGATTATAAGGCATCCCTAATTACACTTTGTTATTTTTAGTGAAATATACACAAACAATTGTTTTAAAAGATATATTCAATTACCATTAAAGTCAACTTTCTTCAGCTTCTGACATGTCTGCCCAATATGAGAGATACCATAAGTCACAGATTCACAATCAGTTAGACTAATCTCCTTCAGGTCTTTTAGAAATGGAGTCAAGTCCTTAACCATTTCATCTGTCAGTCCAGCCCAGGACATTCCAAACTTCTGTAAGTTTGGAGAGCATTGTAAAAATTCTTTTAAACAGTCAAATCCAACTGATTCATAGACTGACGTGAACTTGTTGGTAACATCCACGGAAACTAGTTGTGGCTGGTATGTCTGTTTTATTATCTCTCTATTGACTTTTGGTGTATTGGATTGATCTGTCTGATTCTCCTCTGAATTCCTGCTGTCTTCCTCCACATCTCCATTTTCTTTGAATTTCAGATTGTCATCTAAAAGTTTTTTGTCCTTGTCATCAACATTTTTATTTTGTTTGAAATTCAGATTGTCATCTGATAGTTTGATGCCTTTGTCATCAATATTTTCTTCTTCTTTCATTTTGGCATTTTCATCAGATGGTTTGCTGCCTTTGTCATCAATATTTTGTAAACACATGTCATTTCCATCATGAACATCTATATCACAGCTTTTGAGAGCACAGTCATTGTTTAATGTTAAATTTTCTACACAACCACTAAATGGTATAGCTTGAATGTCTACCCTTAATTTTCCTTTTGCATGATTACATATTTGTCCTTCACTATTTTCATCTACCGTACAATTTTTATGATCACTTATGGTTCCCTCACTTTCACTTATTGCTAAATGTCCATTGCAGTGTACAGAACTGCTATCACAGGCATGTCTTAATTGTTCACATTTTTGGCATGTAAAATCTTTTCTGGTACCATACTTTGCATTATTGTGTTCACTTAATTGAAAGATAGTTTCATTTGATTTGAGATCAGAATCAGAAATGTGAATGCTGTCTGTTTTATTGCTTAACATATCAATACATGTATTTTCTGGAATTGTTTTGCTTTGATCAAAATTTATAGATGTAGCACCAAGATCTTCTGAACCTGTTTTCATAAACATATTTGAATTTGACACACACACATCATCTGTTTGACATTGGAAGTTAGCACCATCATGAATTCCAATTCCACAACAACCATGGCAACAAGTATCTACATTGTTTACTGATTCATTTATAAAACATATATCTATAACTGTGGTTTTACTAAAATTTGTTGCATCAGACTCAAGATCCTCAGGAGCTTCAACAAAATCTATTTCAACATTATCAGGGTGAACACAATCTGATGCTTCAGAAAATTCTAATTGGTTCATTAAATCTTTGGCACTGCTGTCAGTTGATTCTTGATTTGAAAAACATGTTTCTTTAATATTTTGTATATTAGAGTCAAAAAAGTCCTGAGCTTCAGAAGAAGTTGAAGAATTTACTACTGTTTTATAAAGGTCATTCGAAGTATTCTCAGGATTTTGATAATCAGCAGATCTATGATTATCCAATGAGTATGTTTTTATTCCTGCTAAACCTATTGATTCATATTCTCTAGTTGACAATATAACTTCTTCATCTAAATCAGTTCTTGCATTATTTTCCGGTAATTGCAAGTCACTTCTTATATCAACAGCTCCATCTACTGCTGAAGCATCTTTGCCTCCATTTGTCACATGATCAGTTTCTTTCTTTTCCTGTTGTTGATCTACCTTTTCTAATGTAGTTTTGAATTCCAGTAAACATTTATATAGTTCATCATTCTTTGGATCCTTTGGACCTTCAGCTTTGTTGTAGAATGACAAAACAAGTTCTATCATGGCAGGTAATGAATACCCTGCCAAACTCAATATAGCTATCAGGTTAATCTGTAAGTAAATAAAATATACATACTGAATCAGTACTACTGAGGATTATGAATATGAATTAGGTAATTATTCTCACATATATCTTAGATATACATGATATAGGTCAACAATGAATTTGAGTGTTCATCAGAATAAGAATTCCAAAAAGATTTAAATACAGAAGGGTTTAAAACCAAGAAAAAGAGTTGTCTACAAATTTTGTTTTCCCTCAATCATGTCAATCTATGAAAATTGATTACCATAACAATAAAAGAAACCAGTATAAACATTTAAAGTCAGTTACATTGGTTTTTTTTTAATAATTATAAACAAGAGTGAAGCAACACCTGGTAAAACTTTAATTTGATAGAATGAAGCAGATACTCCTTTTACCACTGGTACATGTATGCAGGGTCCATACAATAACACACATAAAATGTAGATATTCCAATGACAACAAAACTTTTATGATTGCTGTAGTACTTTGCCTTGTTTTGGCGCAATCACCATCAGGATAAAAGTAATAGAAAGAAATCTGTCGTTGTTTTAAAATAATAGATATCCTTAACTCAAATAAATTCCTGATGTTTTTCTTTTCTGTTTTTAATTTGTTTGTTATGGAAGGCTGTAAAGTGTCCAACTGATGTGTAGAAATTCCAAATTATCTCCCTTTCAATTTCGGTGGATCATCTCACTGGCAATTACTGTTTGGATTGATACTTTTTTGGCTTGTCGGTGAAAAGGGGCTTGTCAGTGAATTCAAAGTATAAACTATTCATTTGGGCGATAAATTTTCTCAATGAAGTATGAGATTGTACAACAAAGTGGTTATTTTTTGTGGATTTTACTCAATTTTTAAATATGTCATAATCAACCTCTGAATGAAAATTTCCATGTTTACAGAATACTACATTGTTATTGTGTGTTCATTGATTTTTGTTTTGATCTAAATTAATGCTTTAGAGCAAGTAACATTTGATTTCTTTTTCTTATTATGAAAAACATATTTTGTATGATTGATTGATTGTTGGTGTTTTAAAGCCACTTTTTAAGTGCCACTTTTAGGCTATTTTGTGGCTGCCAGTTTTT
The DNA here is from genome assembly GCF_036588685.1 of Mytilus trossulus. NCBI lineage: Eukaryota > Metazoa > Mollusca > Bivalvia > Mytilida > Mytilidae > Mytilus > Mytilus trossulus. Next base: position 47,304,715 of record NC_086375.1, read on the forward strand.
ATTGGTGGAGGAAGCTGGAGTGCCTGGAGAATACCACTGACCTTTGATATGAAAGCTGACAATCTTACACATTTTACATACTGTAAATTCAGAAATTAATGCGAGGTTTTTTTATTGCTAAAAATGTGACAGACTTGTAAACGCAATAATTTAAATTCACATTTTGAATCACTTTATATGAATTAAACAGGATTTTTCTCAAATTTCATAAAAATCAAAATCGCATTTAAGTCTATAAGGACTAAATCACAATAATAAATGCACGCAATAATTTTTGAATTTACAGTATATAATGTAATTTGAGATGTTTATGGAGTTCATTTTGTACATACAGATGTCCATGATAAGTTGACATTCTTTAGAGTAGGTCCAGTAAGTGATGTCAGATGTCGGACTGCTGTAGCTGTAATTCCTCGACAACCAGACACATCAACGCTTATCAATGAACACTCATAATGATGGCTTGTATCATGCTGTAAATGAATTAACAATTAATCGTTTAGTTATTTAAAATCTTGTCATACAAATTAAATTCCTTCGCAAAAATTTAGTCATAAGTTTTGCAATATAAGACAGGTTTTTAAGGATTCAGTTGACCCAAAATTTCATATTTATAGCCATAGCAAACATATTACTACTTCAAACAGTACACTAACTAATTGTTATTAGACCTATAAAAAAAAAACAATTGAGAAAGAGGAATAGTAATTCAAAAACTTAAAGTGTAACAACCTAAACAAATTACTACTTCAGCTTTGTTTATACAAAATAATTTAGATTTATAGAATCTATTTTGAAAAAAAAATCCTTGCTATTTTTATTTTAACTTAAAGTATCTTACTGATGGTGTGAACTCTCGTTCTTTCTGGAGCTCCTCATTTAGAAGGAATACGGTTTCTGTTAGGCTGTCACAACTAGAAACATTCAAATGTTGTAATGTTGGTATATGTCGTAGAGCACTCTGAAAAAAAGGAAAAGAAAAACATATATCACTTGATCTAATATAATCACTGTCATATTAAGGTTGACAATCAATTTATTTACAAAACCTTTTTTCTAATACCAAAATCAACTCAACTGTATATTATCACACGAAAAATTAACAGATTCACTTCTAGTTACTTTGTTTCCATCTCTTAAAATATTATATAAGGTGTTTTATCATTCTAATATGACGAAAAGCTTTGAGTAAACACATGTGGTAAAATATGAATATATTGTATGTCAGCTGATTTGGAAAGTCATGACTTGTTTGGGCTATTGCGTGTGATAAAATATTTAAGGGCCAATCTGTGGTCAAATCAAGATAATTTCAAGCCCCCATCGATTATTCTTTAATGATTAGCATTTATAAAAGAGTTGTATCATATTCATTAAAGAGAGCATATAATTTTGGTATAAGTGTATATATTTTTGCTTAGACAGTTTGTACACACAACTGCAAAATGCTGCACTGCTTTTGGCTGTGATCTAGAGTCTAAATGATTATGCTTGCAATATATAGTTTTTAAATGTAAAAAAAAAAAAAAATCCCTACCTACCTACCCAACTGCTGATGGTGTGAGTCGGCAATGCCAAACAAACAATTTTTTAAGGGTGGCCTTATACCTAATTTTCATGGTTCTAACTTACTTTAACAACTTGGTCTGACACATTATGACAAGATTCTAAACATAGAGCTGTAATACTAACTCCCAATCTCCTCCATAACACAAACTGTCCAGGGGACATCAACTGATCACATTCCTTTAAAGAAATCTTCTGTAAATGCGGACATCTGTAAAAGAATATTACAAAATAAAAAACAATATAATATCTAGAAACTAAAAGATGATAAAAAATGTATAAAATCCAGCTGCAGTTATTTAAAAGATGCCAAAATTACTTTTAAAAGATAACCAAAAACTTATAAACAACCATCTGCAGATGATCTAAGAAATAACCATATCACATTTTTCTGTGTTTTTTTTTTTTAGATCTTATGCAGAATGTTAGTCATAAGAATACTACAATGTATCATGACTACATGTATATATAACACAAGCAAATTACTTTAGAATGATGTAATTTAGTAGATATCATATTGTGCGTTTCTGATTTCCATAATTTCTTCAGAAGTAAAAAACTAGTTTTAGAAGATCATCCCCACCAAAATAAGAATTAAGTAAAGAATATTTCACATAATAATAACAATTCATACTTTTTTTTTATTATTCATGACACAAAAATCAAATTGTCTTCAAAGTCTAAATAAATCAAATCCAAAAAAAGACCAGAACAAGTTATGGACCTAAAGTCTAAGGAATTGTGACCTATGCATAAAGATACATTATCAAATAAATGATTATAAATTGTGTCACTTCACTCACTTTTTTATGACTTCAGTCAATCCAAAGAAGGTCAACTGTGGCAAGCATTTATCTACTTTAAGCTCCCTCAAATGACATGGCACAACAGCTTTCAGTATTCTATCAGTTACTTTTTCTGAATAAAACTGCAACAAGATAATCAACAAATCCTCTGCAACAGCAGAAAATACTCCATCTTCTAACAGTGTCAACAGATATTCTGTAAATTTAGGGTTTGTTTCTTCTACAAAATCTAGTAACACATGACTACTTGCTAAAGTTGAAACGCTTTTCAGGGATGGCACCATTGCCATCTTAAATGTCTTTCAAGCAGTTGTTCTTTAACCTAAAAGAATATAAGAAGTTAAAATTTATATCGCAATCTGAATTTTTAATAAGATTTTCATTTAAAATTTGAAGTTGTATTTTCAACATTATAATTTTATGCAGTGAACAAGAATATATATGCAAAATGTTTTTTTTTTATAGATTATAACCGTTATTTAAGAATTAAATGCTTCTTGTTGTAACATTATTGGGGTGTAAAAGAGTTGACCGAAGTACATTTTCCGCGCTTCATTCACGGTCAACACCTTTACAACCCTATGAAGTTGAAAAAAAGAAACTTTCAATACTTATAAAATTTTACACATTTTGGGATCATGAAAAAATGATTTTATCAAAGTTTTATTTAATTTACATGTATCTATTAATGACACACATTTTGGTGAAATATATAGGTATGTTCAAGACAAGATTTTTTTTTAAATTTATCATTCTGTTTCAAGATTCACAGGTACACAATGTATACATGTAATTCTTAATAAATTATTCCTATATTCATGATGATGAGATTTGGTTCATATCCGGTAGTTTGTTCCAGTCGGTAATAGTTCTTTTTAAACTGGAAAGTCTTTGATAAACCCAGGATAGGCAGAAAAGGTGGAGGAGTAGCAATATGTGTGAGGGAAAACAATGGAAAATTTGTTGCTATTGAAACAGACATCTATAACAGCTTGGAATATGAATCAGTAGCAGTAAATATTACAACTGACAAAGGCATAAAGTTTGCACTGCTGTGCCCATACATACCACCAGAAAGATCTGACCAAATAGAAAAACTGTGTTCTAAACTCGAAGACGTAAAAAGCAATATTCCCTTGATTATTGCAGGAGACTTAAACGCCAAAAGTCAAGAATGGAGAAACATCAAAACTAACAAAGCTGGTGAACTAAAAGAGAACATGCTAACCAAACAAGACATGATCTGCATAAACGATGGCCAGCCAACACGAAGGAATTCAGACTCTGTTATAGATCTTATGCTGATGAACTCCAATTTCCAACATAATATGATAAGTTGCGACACTCTTTCACACGAGACCATCAGATCTGACCATATCAGTATCCTTACTAATCTACGTGTTTGCTCTGAAGATAATTGGGGAACACCAAAGAAAATATGGCAACTTAACAAGGTAGATTGGGAAGAGTGGAAACGTGTCACAGAAGAAAGGTTTGGTGAATGGTTGGAAAACAGGCCAGCAAATAACAACTCAGTTGACCATATTTACCAGTCATTTGCTGACATCATAAATGCAACACAAAAAGAAATGATCCCATATAAAGAAATTAAACCAAGAAAACACCAAAAGCCATGCTGGTGGAGTAGCTCAGTAACATCTGCCAAAAAACACCTAAATCACTGCCAGAAACAATACAGAATGAGGAACATTCCACAAAACAAACAAAGACTCATCATTGCAGAAGACAACTTTGACAAGGCAAAGGAAGATGCACAAGAAGAATGGAGTAATAACCTCGTAAACCAACTAAATCAGGCTAAAAACTCAAAAGACTTCTGGAACACGTACAAAAAGATGTCCAGGAAAACAGAAGATAACTCAGTACTCCCATTAATTGTTGAAAATAAAGATCCAATATTTGACAACAAAAGTAAAGTTGAACTTCTACAAAAAAATTTCTTTGGAGGTAGCCACCTAAAGGATGAGTCATTTGATAAAGAATTTTATGATAGTATCAACAAAGAATACAAAGAACTAAATAACATGTATCAGGCAGCAAATGAAACAGATCAACATAGAGAAGGCTTTGATAGAGAAATAGACAAAGACGAGGTAGAAGCAGCTATATACCGCCTTCGCACGGGGACTGCCCCAGGACCAGATCAGCAGTTTGCTGAATTCTATAAGCATGCAGGTGACAAATTTACAGAAGCCTTAGTAACAATGATGAACATCATATGGCAAAAAGGGGAATTACCAACAGAATGGAAAATGGCAGATGTAAAATTTCTAAGAAAACCAGGAAAAACCAGCTATTACTCATCCTCTTCTTACAGACCAATCAGCCTAACTTGCATTATATGCAAACTAATGGAGAGAGTCATCCTAGAACGCATTGTGGCATATATTGAGGGTCACAGATTGATTGATTTAACTCAAGAAGGGTTCAGAAAGAATCACTCAACCACCAATGCTCTACTTCGGTTAGTCCAAACAATAGCTGATGGTTTCAATGAGGATGAATCAACTCTTGCATGGCTAGTGGACCTTGAAAAGGCATATGACTCAATATGGCGTGAGGGGTTAATGATCAAGCTGCATAAACTTGGGATAAAGGGAAAAACCTGGTTATGGATAAACAGCTTTCTCACAAATCGAACAGCCAGATGTATGCTGAATAACTTCTTTGGAGAACAATTTGATACCAAAATCGGCTTGCCACAAGGGTCAGTACTTTCACCCACCTTGTTTAACATATTCATAGCTGATATAATGGATAACACAAAAGGAGAAAATTGCAAGTTTGCAGATGATGGCACTTTATGGCATAAGGGGAAAGACATAAAGGAAATGAAAGAAAGAACTTCAGAGGATGTCAAAACTATTTTAAAATGGACAGAAAAATGGAGAATTAATGTAAACCTGGAAAAGCGTGAAGTATGCCTATTCTCAAAAGGCAACACAGATGCAGAGCAGAAAACATTAAAAGTCAACTCCTTCTCCTATAGATATAGTCCAACACCGAAGCTACTTGGAGTAACTCTAGACGAGAAGCTTAAATTTGACACCCACATCAATCTGATGCAGAAGAGGGCAAATAATGCAATATATGTAATTAGAGATATTAAGGGCATGGGAGGAATATCAAGATCAAAACTACTCCAAATATACAACAGCATGGTTAGATCTACATGTATCATGGAGTATGCATGCCCAGTCTGGCAAATAACATCTGCAGAGAATATGAAGAAATTAGAAGCTGTACAAAGAAAAGGCTTGTCAATATGCCTAGGACTACCAGGAACATCAGGTAGAGAGGCAATGGAAGTTGAAGCCAACATACAACCCATAGACCTCAGAATAGAGGAAATATCAGTACGTGAACTGGCAAAAATACAATCAAAGAACATAGCAGAACCAATTAAACAACAACTAGAACAGTATTTAACAAACAACGCAATCTATGAACAACAGGATTCTCCATTTGGTAAAGCTATAAACCAATCCATAGACATGTTCAAAGCCACAAAAGTTGACATCAAACTTATAGAACCAGAATTCACATACAAAGCTGGTGTAGATGTCATGCTAAGGAGATCACCAAGTTATTGGAGTCGTCTAGGTAGCTCAAAGAACAGAACAGCCGAACAAACTGTTGAAAGTAAACAGGTTGTAAAGGACCTATTAGGAGACAGCACAGACTCAACAGTAGTGGCATTCACTGATGGTTCATGTCAAGGTAACCCGGGACCATGTGGGGCAGGAGCAGTAGTATATTCTGGAAATAGCCAAGGCATAAGTCTAAAGAGGCCAGTAGCTAATAGAGGATCGATACTTCTTGCTGAACTAGTAGCCATACTAATGGTCCTGGAGCACTGTATAACGACTATAAAGGACCAGTTTTCTGAGCTTAAAATACTGTCAGATAGCCAGACTGCTGTAGGCATCTTGACTCTGAACTGGAAATCTTCTAACTACATCGACACAATTACTGATATCAAAGAATGCATGGGAACGCTCTCAAGACACGGCATACTAACAACCCTATCTTGGATCCCAGGCCATGCTAATATAGCCGGGAACGAGATAGCGGACCAGTTGGCAAAAGACGCTGCAAAAGAGGCCTCATCACTAAATGATCAGTATAATGTCATAACCATGTCAGATGTAAGATGTGCAGTCAAGATGTCTACAAAACTCAAATGGCAAAGCAGATGGACAATTAGTGAAACTGGAAGACAGCTTTTCAACCTAATTCCTATCGTTGGTAAGGACGCACAACTAGACAAGCCTAACAACCAAATAGGAAGAATATTGTCAGAAATAAGAACGGGCTACAGCAGACTTAACAAATACAGAAACCAAATCGGTCAATCCCTCACGCCATATTGTGAATGCGGAGAAGAAGAAACATCAGAACACTTCCTGCTATACTGCCCAAGATACCAACAAGAAAGAGAGGACATGCGAAGACAAATGGAACTACTTAACATCGATCCAACAAATATACAGTCAATACTAGCACCACCAAAAAGAGAAACCTACGAAGCAACATCGCAAATTGTAGGGGAATATATTACAAAATCAGGGAGATTCCAAGAACTTGCAATCCCTGATTCCCGATCCTGCGCCTAAACAAGTATACCAAAGTACCGCGAGATATTACCTCGAGCAACGGTGTACCATAAGAGGAGGAAGATAGCACACAGAGAACAGTAGTGTCAATTATTGACCTTAGGATCAGGATCAGGTTCTTGGAAAATATGATTCTTTTCTGTACTGTGTTTTGCAGGATGGAATTTGGAAGCTGTTCGAATTAGAATGTCTTGTTTGTCTTTTTTGAGGAATTAATTTATTATTTTTAGGAATTGCAACCTTTTCGTGTTCAATTTTGTCTGTTTATCTACTGACTCTACTGTATGTTAGCTCTATCCATTCCTTTTAATATTTACATCTCATATCATTCATACTTACAATTTATATATTATAAACTATATTTAAGACTTTCTATCTACTTACAAATAAACAGATATATGTTAAGTCAACCGAGTGTACCTGGTCTCTTCTACCATATCTACAACTACATTTGTAGTTTTGAACCACTACAGCACAAATTAAATTACATGGTAGCTTTCTAAGCTTATAAGTACGTGGAAGATTGCCTTGTATAATATAAATATATCTATCTAAAATGTAATTTTCTTACCAATTTGTACGTAATCAAAGTACGCAACAATATTCAATGATAAGGGAGGGGGGCCAAAATCTCCAATGTAAACAACACGAAAGGACAGGAAGAACCCAGAAGAGAGCCGAAAGAAGCTGCAACTAATTACCGTAGAATAGTAAAAAATAAGAGAGTACCAGGATGTACGATAAATCAAATAATATGACCAGAAACATATAATATATTATAGTTCTCGATCTATATAACAAAATCAAATAAACGAATAGTTTTATCAAAATTAAATTGAATTGAATTATATAAATAATACATGAATATAGAAAGGAATAAATATTTCTAAAATTTTGGAATCTCAAAATGTACTACGTTCCGGCGCTTTTGGGCAGAGACATATATATGTGTATATATGTCTCTGTTTTGGCTGATTGATTTGTATAGTATTTCTCACTACAATTGTCCAAATATTAATTTTGCTTTCATTATGAATAAATCAAGAGAGAAACTCGTATCAAAGAAAAATCTCTGAGCATGTAAATATCATAAATAGTTTCTGTGATACAGCATGACATGTGAAAACCGCCTTTTTTTTTTTAACAAAAACTCAATAACTCTAATATAAAATTTTAAATCAGCACTAAAAATTATACAGATCTTTAAAAGATTAATATAACTATAAAGAAGAAAGAAAAGTTTTAAGCAATAATCATATTGTTTTTAGATACGGCGGGACATGTGACCCCCCCCCCCCTTTCTTCTTTTTTTTTTTTTTATAAATATCACTAAAATAAAATTTCGAATCAAAACCAGAAAGTAAACAGATTTTTAGATTAATATCAAAAGTGTGTTAAGTTTTAAGCAATAATTATATATCGTTTTTGAGATACAGCGCGACATGTAACCTCTCCCCCTTTTTTGGCAAAATACTCAAATACTCAAAATTAAAATTACTATTCATCAACAAAAAGTATACATATCTTAAGATTAATATAACGAAGAGGTGTGTAAGTTTTGAGCATAAATCATAAATCGTTTTTGAGATACAGCGCGACATGTAAAAAAAACTCTCCCTTTTTTACAAAATACTCAATATTAAACAAAACAAAATTTTGAATCATCACCAAAAAGTATACAGATTTTGAGATTAACTAAGAAGTGTGTAAAGTTTTTAGCAATAATCATAAATCGTTTTTGAGATATGGCGCGACACAACTATAGGTCACCTTACGGCTTTCAACAATGAGCAAAGCCCATATACCGCATAGTCAGCTATAAAAGGTCCCGATAAGACAATGTAAAACAATTCAACCGAGAAAACTAACGGCCTTATTTATGTAAAAAAAAAATGAACGAAAAACAAATATGTAACACACAAACAAACGACAACCACTGAATAACAGGCTCCTGACGTGGCCGGGTACTTATACATCCCGACACAAAACGACACAATTACCAGATCTGAGAGTACTCGCAGATATCTGAAAGCTAGTTCAAAGCCACTACCACTAACAATTAATAAAAAAAAATTATGTATCTAAGACTAAACAGTCAATCCGTACACATCCACTCCAATGGATTTAGTATGGCTGATCATTTAGTCTGTTTAGTTTTTCTCTATCTTCTTTAATTTTCGCATAAAACACAAAAGATGGAGACATCCTAAATAAGGGGCTGGGCAATCAATCCTACAGAGTGACAGCCTATACTACCTATATAAGCGAAATTTAAATTGTAAGTAATTATTGCCTTGCTAGTCATTTTTGTGGCCATGCCGATATTTAGCTAGTTTTGAAATGCCACCACATGACAACATGTTAAGTCAATGTTCAAATTCACACGAGTAAACACACATCCTGTTTTATGTACAAAACACCAAACGACAATTGAATATGATACACAGCAATAAATCAAATGAATGACTGGTTCCTTGTTTATCTTTCAAGCCTTCAGAATGTTCAATTTCTTGTCCTTTTATGAATACACATCAAAAGAGCAGGCCTTTTACAGCTGACTATGCGGTATGGCCGTATGGGCTTTGTTCATTGTTGAAGGCCGTACGGTGACCTATAGTTGTTTAAAATTTCTGTGTCATTTTCATGTGTCTCTTGTGGAAATTTTTCTCATTGGCAATCATACCACATCTTCTTTTTCCTATTTATACTGTTCAATTTAGCAATGGTGAAAAACTTCAGGATGCATTTTATTACACGTTCGCCGATATCGACTGCTCATTTACTTTTTTTATTGGTCATACCATCTTTTAGACACTATATCTGTACCAATGCATTGGATATCAAGATACGCCTCCCAACTTTGACAAACAATATGTAAGAAATAGTGGAGTGATACGGAAGCCTTTAAGGGCCATGCTAATTTACTTTTAACAATTCATATAACAAATTAATAATTTGATATAAATGTGTTACGTGCATTTATGACTTATTTTCGACAGATGATGTTTTAAACGAGTTAAACGACAGTTAAACAGTGTTCTTTTTTTTTAATTATTGTTATTTGAAACTAAAACTTAATTTTCTTATCAACAAAATATTATCATTACACAGAGATATGAATTTAATTCAGGTCAGCTTTGGTCCTCATTGAATATGAAGCATAGTCTTATCATTAGTTTGAAATTTGTATATAGTTAAAATGTTCGGAGTTTGGTTAACAGGGATATTTTTTGTTACTATAACAATCAGTGCTTCGTATGGCGATGACGTGATTGAAAGCCTTCAGTTCGATGTGGTGTTTTTAAAAACCCAAATGAAAGAGCTGACGACGAAGTTGGATAAATCAAACATACTCATAGATAACTTGACTAAACGACTGGAAGTTTCCGAAAAGAGGAACGATGACCTTTTAAACATACAACTTTCTAGTACTGGAAACTGCACGAATAGGCAAGGTAAGCTTTTTATTCCCTTTTCTTCTAAGATTCAGATTGTATATATTAAAAAAAATGAAAAAAATGAAAGAATATGATGCAAATAATAAAGGAAGAAAAAGTTAAAAATTATGTTTGCAACGTAAAAAACAACTTTTATTTGTTTCATAAGGCGGAACTAACGTAAGTTATTATTATTATTTGAAATATTTGTTTTTGTTACTAGCATATTATGCTATCTAGTAATTAAGGTTTTTTATATATATGATTTAGATAGGAAAAGATTGCTGTTATCAGACAGTACGTCGACAGGAGTTGCATTTTCTACAAGATTGACGAAAACATTGACCGGTCTTGGTGCACACCAGCCAGTGGTTTTTGATATGGTAACGTAACAAAAATCTGTTCTCTTTAATTCTTAAACATTTTGTACGAAAGCTTATGTGGGATAGCTAATAAATCTTGCTAATCTAGGAACAAGGTGTCACATGACAGAGAAAAGCGGTAAATTGATGTAATTAAGCTTTAAATGCATGCAAGGTTTGTATCTCAAGTGCATTCACATCTATATATTTAAAACGTGCTTTCATTATCCTAGCAAAAAAAAGTGTAATTATAAGTATTGAATATTTCTTTTAGTAATTGAAATGTATAGAGTTGTAAAAGCGTTGACCGTGCGCACATGTTTACACCACAGGCACTCGTCTCAGGTTTTTTACCCCCTATATACCTTTTTATAACAAAAAATTCGGAGACGAGTGCCCAGTGTGTTTTACACCCCAATAAATTTACAAAAGAAGCATTCAATTCTTAAAAATAATCAGTAGCGTTTCCGAATATATAATACGCGTACAGCGTCAATTTAAAAAGCGTGCATATTGGTGTCCTCGATTGAGGCTCTTATTCCTTCTAGTTATAGATTACAACATCTGAAATATCAGTACGTTTCATTCTGTTTTAGGGGGATGCGTAAAGTCAAATTCATCTCTTGATTTCAATCTGTAATTTAATTTGCAATCTTACAACACATATTTAATATGTTTTCGGGTAGATGTTTTAGCCTAAATGTGAAAGATTTGCCCAAAAGAAAAATAATTTCCATTATATTAGGTTTTGACAGACACTGTACACGCATACAACAACAATGATGGAATTTTTTCTGCACCTATTTCTGGTATGTACGTGTTTTTTTGGACAACCGCAGTAAGACAATATGAGAGAACTGGATTGGTAGTAGACGGTGTAACTTATGGCTATGCTTTAGCCGATGTTGCAAACGATGGAGATGCAGATTATGGAAGTGCTTCACAGATTGTTGTTCTTAAGGTAAGTTCGCAATGAAAAGTTCAAAATTATCCTGATTTATCTGTTCTAATCAAAAGACAAAAAAATACTGAAAATGAAATAAAAAGACATTTACCAAAGCGATGAGTTCCAAAGTGCCAATTTGGTAAAAAGTCACTATGAACAGTGAGAGGATTTTTTTTTTTATTATAACCAGTATTCTAGATATTCTTTTGAAATAACTTTAACTATATTTATAGTTTTAAAGCGGTTATTAATTGAAAATGAAGAAATGTTCTTTTTTTTTTGTGGAAATATTAAAAAGAAAAAAAAGTATCTCCTAAAATCAAAAGAATGCAATACATACCAAGCAGGTACATGAAATTTTCTACGTTGATATCGCAATAGTACTGAGACGAGCTTTGATCCTTTGGGTTCTGATTAACCCGAATGCGATCGCCGCGATATAGCCTTTTTTTTTATTATGCAGTGTAAAGCAACCAACAATCAATCAATCAACCCGAATACGATTCGACAGAGATCAGACAATGAATGACGAGACAGCTAGAGGCCGAGGCTTAACAGTTTATTTGATTGGGCGACCTCTACAGATAATTCCCGAGTCGTAGTATTCTATAACGAATACACGCCTCACTCTGCGTTCAGATAATGATGGGACATTCAAGAACATGCATTATATTAAATCCGATTTTTTTGTAAAAACAAATGTATATGTCGTGGCGCTGTCTAATCTGAAACGGGAGCAATAATCGGAGCTGTGTAAACGCTAGATAAAGCGAATGTCTGCTTCGACTTGCCTAAATATTCAAAACAGATACATGTTTTTGCAGGTTACTAAGAATCAACATGTTTGGATAAGTGCATTGAGTGGCAGTGGACTTGATGGTGATAATGATAATACATTTTCTGGATGGCTTCTATACCCATTGGAATAAGAATAAAATACCTCTGGTTAGATTGTCATTAATACGAGCCTGGAATGTACATCAAACATCTCTTTTAAATAACTTAGAACTATTCAAAATTGCTCACAGTCAAACACATACAAGTATTAAGAATCATTTCCATAACAGCATGGACAATCGCAATACTTGTGCTGGTAATACTAATACTACTGCATGAATCTTGTTTGTCATCGGCGATCGATAACAGTGATTTGAATAGAATAAAAGGGTAAAAAAAAAACACGACGACGCAAGTGAAATAAAAGAAAGGTTAAGTATTCAACATTTAAGGTGGTATGGGAGTCTAAAATGATAGAATTTGTTCATACTTTGCCAAAACATAGTGTCTATTGATATATGTTGAAAAATATAATAAAAATGATAGGTCACCGTGCATTTTCTTATACTACAGGACGTGACAAAATGACATATTTTGTATGGATTGTACAGGAAAAAACACCATTTTGTGATTAGAAACTAAACAAAATGATAGAATTGTTAAAATCTTAAGGAAAAGATAGCTTTCAGACAATGCTTTGAGAATATCAAAAGAAAAGATAGGGTCACCGTACGTTATTTCCGGCTAAAATACAAGATAGGAAAATTTCATGTAGAATCCTTCAGAAAATGCACTGTTTTAGAGTTACCTCCCCTTAAAATGGCAATTTAAAAAAAATTAGACAAACAAAAATAATCAACATTTGCAAAAATGTTAATATTTATAAGTTAAAATCTAATAAATTGGTTCTTTTAAATGAAAATTCACATTAAATATCTGCATTCCTGCATCAAATTTTGCTAATTTGATAGAAAATCTGGACCTTTGGTTCTCTGTTTTTTACAATCCAAGATGGAGGAAGACACCCATACCACCTTAAATCAACATGCAATGTTTAGTCGTTTGCTAGTTATTCGTATTAATTGATATATGCGTTTAGAACCTTTGGCGACCCCGCAATTTATGTGACTAAAACACGTACGACACGACAGGTGGACGTTACAGACGAACTTGTCCACGCTATTATAAAATGATTGTTAACACAGAAATAATTTCTACATTGAAGAGCTGACAAGACACGCTGTCATAGAGAAAAGACTCATTGTCTGTATCAAAAATCAAATACATAATTTAAATAAAAACATATTTTTCATCCTGAAAAGTTCAAATTCTTTCGACCACAATAAGTATTACCAGAAAAAAATTCAACTGCACAACTAAATAAAAACGTGAGGAGCTATATATAACCAAAAGAGCCTAAAATAAAACCAAATCCATCCAAGGGCAGTTCTGCCTGAGACATTCAGCAACTACAAGTTACTGTTTTTATAGTTTGTTCTTATGTTGTAACACTATTGTCACATGTAACCCGCCATACTCTGTATGTGTTTGTTCCATGTCAGTAGGTCTATAGTTTTTCTTGATTGAATCGTTATTCATTTTTCATTTCGGAGTATTTTATTGCAGAAGACCATACGGTGACCCCAAATTGTAAATTTTTATGTCATTTGGTCTCTGGTGGAGAGTGGTGTAATTAAGATGGCAAGCATACCACATCTTCTTATTTTACATGCAGTTATACTGAAACTGAATGTTACAACTCATGAAGACCGTAGTTCTTCTTTAACCATAAATTGAGGCTCACACATGCTCAAATGTACCTTGTGGAAATAATTACAAGATTATTCCAGAATGGTTTCCAGAATATTTCAGAAACGAGTATCATGTGCACTGTTTTCGGTATCATATTACTGAGTTTGGTCAATGATGTTTACTGAGTTTGGTCAATGATGTTGGACTTCTTATCGGCGCAGGGACCATCCATTAAGTAACAAATGGTTCGGTACTGAAATATTTTTAACAAAAGGTTTTTATATATATGTATAATAAATATTTCATGAATTTCTTTAAACTCATGAGCTCAATCTTTTTATGTATTTTTTAAAAATTTATTATTGATTTCTACCCGTCTTACTCTTTGAACACCGTATCGGTTGCCCCTTTTCAATTGATGCTCTATGCATGCCTCTTTGGCGTCGTATTTTTCAAATCATTTTCACAAAGAAATTATATTAGACACTAAAAGCAAAATATTTAGAGACTGTTTTGTTAAAATTCCAAGAGCTGTAAATAATCTGTAGTTAAAAAGTAACAATAACGAATCTCATTGTGCGACCAAATCACCACCATTATCAAAATACCCTTTTTTTCTAAAAAGTTCAAATTACTTCATCCCTTTGCCCAACTTCGAGTTGTGTGATACTTTCACTAACTGTCTTTCCGGCAGCACTCCTTTTGCGCCAATTACTGTTTTTCAGGGGTATCATTTGCGCCAAATCTTTTTTTTTTCAAATGTATCAATTGCGCCAGTTTTCAGAACCCATTTGCGCCAATGTACCTGAACACATATTGATCGTACATTTTAAAGATTAATATATATTTGGTATCATTTTTGTCTGAGTGGAAATCGCAAGGCCACACATGTTATTGCTAATTAAACAATGCTATATTTATTAAGTATGTTCAATCATTTCAGAATGAATAGATTGTTGTTTTGAAATCTGGGACTTGATCAATTCTTTTTTTTTTATTTGACAAACATATAATTAAAACACTTAAAATAGTTTCTAAAGTAATTTGACAAGGAGGAAACGGTTTAATTTACTTGCACCCGGCATGGAAGGTCTCAATTAAGTTTAAACTAGAGAGTGGGTGTCAATCTGTTTTCAAAGTAAACTAGACCAATAACTATAGATCACTAATAGTATATACAATTACTTTAAGTTTAAAAAAAAAACGGATAACTGCCTTATGCTGAATTTCCAAGCTTCGTCATACAGGTTCGATACTGCATATCATATTGCAAGAGTAGCAAAATCGTGCTGTGATCACAAAAACATTTTTACATATTATGTAATTGTATATTAACTGACTTTTATTCAATTAGCATACTACAAGTTGTGTCCTGTTTTGGCAGGTAACAATTGTGTGAAAAAGGGTCAAAAAGTGTATTACTGTGAAATATGATACCTCGAGCATAAATGTGTGACGCAGACCAATCGAAAATAAGAATATTTAATGCATATAGTATAAGGGACGTTATGACACTCCATCGTTCAAAGGCACTTATTCATTTGTAAATACATGCAAACTATTATAAAGCTTTAAACATATGAATGTTTTAATATAAATGTTTAAATGAAATTTGCATATATCACAGATAATAATGCTACACAACTTTCAAAACTTTTTTTTTCATCAACGACAAAAATGGATGGAATAAATTATGACTGACTATGGTCCAGTGAATATTTGCTTAACTTGGTTTCGGAAAGCAGGATTTATGGCACTATATACATACTGATTAGCTACATTGTTAATGAAATAAGTCACATTCATAAGAACTAATAAGCTGCGAGTTGAATTTGGCAAATTCTCTTCGACATAAACATGATTAGCGTTCAAAGTTTCAACAATTATGGTAGGAAGATAAGAGAATATATAAACAATCGTCACAGTGCTAAATATTACTGTGTTTGTCGTCACGGTCCTTGAACTTTTAAAGCCCTTCCTTGAACCATAACCGCTCCCTGTACTAAATGTTGAATGTCTTCTATCCTTGTAATTTCTATGCTCGTTTTCTTCTATTGTCGACGATTGTCGTCCGTTGTTGTGTTTTTTATAACTAAAATGAGTAGGCCGACTAATTCTTTCATGAATAAATCCATTATTTGATTTTCCATTTTGTGCTGTGACAGAATTTTCGGTATTAGAAGTGTCAGCTTTGTTATTTGGTTGTTCATGGTGAGAAACGTCCGTATTCTCGTCATTTTCTGCAGAAAAAGTTTCAGAGGTTTCACTGTTATACCGTTTCTTTTTAGAATATTTAAATTTAGATATCACTTTACTAAGTCTATAATTCATTGATACAACATGTACCGGTGACGAGGGAATGTCCTCGCCTATATGTTGATTCTTCCATACCCAAATTGCTTTAAATATACGTACATACATGAAAGACAGTAAAATTATAACAACAACATTCAACACTCCCATAAATCCAAAGTAAACTGATGGTAAAACCGAACTTTTATACTTGTCATCATCCCCACAATCTAACCCCACTACATTTTTGACACCAGTTTGTACAGTCTCAGGTCCGTGAAAGAGCAACATAGGCCAAGAAAGTACCAAACTTATACAAATACAAATAAGCAAACACATTCTAGCTTTCTTGTATGAAAACCTCTTAAATGGTTTGCATATTTTATAATAACGATCCAAAGCAATACACAACAAAAATAAACTAGATGATACAGTTGAAAACATCTCTGTTAGTCTGGTTATTTTACACAATACTCTATAACGCCCTGTGTACATCGGAAACCGTTTGTCAAATACTTCCATTAACATTGCAATACAACACATTGTATCAAACACAGCTAAGCATAGAACAAAGAAATGGGCGTTTGTCCGCTTGAATCGGAATCCATAGATGTATAAAACCAGCGAATTTCCGAATATTCCGAATACAGCTAAAACAATTAGAAAGATAACACACGGCAGGTTGATATTCCTATATAAACTTTCATTGTACAGCCATATAATTACACTGTCAGAAAATGGATTGCCACCAATCGTGGACTCATTACTGGAGTTATTTGTTGTCCGATTTATCGTATCCATCAATTGATAAGTATTCTCAAGATTTCCGATTATCATCATCAGTTTACCATTTCTGAATTTCATTAATTTTAACACTTTTTATCCGATACATGTCACTTAAAATTTGGTTGACTTTTCTTTGTGACTTGATATTTAAAATTTATCTTAAATCTTCACTGTTCAATGACGCGGAAAAACCAAAATATAACGTTTATGTGTTTATTTTTTTGGTTAAAAGTAAACAACTATAAAAGCCTTAAGGAAGACCATAAAACGTATGATTTTCCGTGTTGTTCTATGCTTTTTGTTATTCACACACGATAGAAAATGAAAAATAAGTGTACAGGTTGTAATATCAACAAATGCTATTTGTGAACATAAAAATCTATTTTTTGCAAATGTATCACACCGAAACGCTAAACTATACACACAAGAGAATCATTTAAATTTAACAGCGGGTTGTGTTAAAGCATGGAAGTAATATTTAAAGTAACTTGAAAGTCGATTTAAACTAATTTTATATGACGTATGATTTTTTCAACAAAAGAAGTTGTGATATTTTCCTCCTTCATCTACCCGGATTTTAAATAATAACAAAGAACACCAATGCATTTTAAATTTAATGTTTTACAGCATTTTATAATACTATTTGAGTACTTTTAAAAGACAGTGCTTGTGAGTTAATGCAATAAGACTTCTTAATTAATTTTATCACATACATATCAGTCGGACCATTAAAGTCCATTTGGAAACTCAAGGTCGGCTTTTTATTCAAAAAGTTATATTTATGCTCATTAAATTTATATTTAATGATTAATTCTTAACTTTTAAATATCTAATATAAAACATGTTTAGACAAAATTCAAAATTTAAGCTTAAACGTTTTGCATTAGAACTAAAATATGCCAATCTACTGTCATGGTTTCTTGGATTACACGCATTTATCTGTTAACCTCTAATTTGTCTGCATGCAGGAACATTAACCCTCCCCTTGCATATATGTTAAGTCATCACTGCATTATACCACAAACATATACTTTGAACAATAAGTTTCCTAAAGATGAAATGCACAATTTTTCATACACTTTTAGGTATATAAAAAATACAAATATATTTGACATGAAGTTTTACAACCATTGATCTTACAAAACAAGTGGTAAAACCTAAGACGGAAATTTATCTGAATTTGATTTTTTTGATAATTGTTTAAAGGAAGGCTTCTGTTACCAATATAATCTTTTAAGAAGGAACGGAGCATCAACAGGAAACTTGAAACGGGGTTTGATTTTCTGAAATGACATTCGGTCTTCCCCTTGTCATGCTCCTAATTGCGTCTACATATAAGTTAAGTCTTTCTCTGACTATTAAAGGCATACGATACAGTTTTGACCCCATAATAAAATGTTGGTGAACATTTGCATACATACTATTTTTTACATTATTAAATCAAATATGTAATAAAAAAATATACCATCATGTGCTAATTTTTGGGTAAATTGAGGTTCAAATTTCAGACATTTCCTCGAAATTCAAATTTTTGGACGTATTTTTCCTTCCGACAGAACTACATTACCTTTTTGTTTTAAAAGGTAAACACAAGCTTTTTTTTGTTAAAGTATTTGTATTTTGTTTTTAAAAGCTGCCATTTTGTCCATTGTAGAGAGTTTTCTCATTGGCAATACTGTCACATCTTCTTATTCTTATTGTCTTATGATTCGTACAATCATTTTGATGGATTAACACAGGGCGTCCAATCTACTAAAATAAGATCAATACATTCTAACTATACGTCCTATTTCAGACTATCTCTTCGACAGATTCAACAGGATTTGAGATACCAATTTCCATTAAAAATAGTCGTTTTGGTATTGCGCACAGAAGATATTGTCTGCTCTTCGACTGTCTCGATAATTCAATGGCATTTTAATCGTGTTCATCATGTTTTGATTTGTGTGATCTATTCGTTTGTAGTACCTTTAGTCGGTAATAGGGAGTGGATACAGAGTACCAATATTATGAAATATTCCAATAGTCTTTTTTTTCTTGTGAATTTTCTGACCTCCTCTCAACATTAATGTCATTTTCGCTGTCAATAATATACGCTAGCAAATCATGCATGTATATTTATTCTCTTCAAATTCCAGCTGCAGAAATGTACAATATTTGTAAATTTGTTGAAACCAAATTTCATTTGTTGTTTTGTTTATTTCCCTTGTCTCTGTTGCTCTGATGTCCTTTTCGCTGTCAATAATACACACATTCAATCAAATCATGCACGTATATTTTGTTCTCTTCAAATTTCAGCAACAGAATGGTACAATATGTGTAAATTTTCAATACATTTTTTTTATTTTTTTTTTTTTTTATTTATTTCCCTTTTCCCTGTTGATCTGATTTTAGATTTATAGAAAATAAACGATTTTATTCCTGATATGGATATAAGAGTTATACAAAAAATGAGTTATCTCTCATTAGAGAATTTTACGTTTCAAACGAAACTTACGTACGTTAACGCAAGAAACTTAGGCTATCAATTATACGGACTTATAAGACATAATATAAATTGTGGTTGTCTCCCTTCGCCGGTTCTGCATTTAAGATTTTGAACAGTCGGATAGTTATAATTTTGTTTAATTCTTAAATAACATTCATGTTATACAGGCACGGACACTTCGATTTTTTTTGGGTGGGGCCGGTAGGGGATGGGGTCGAGGTTGCTGGGAATTCAAAATGAAGATATTTCTGCCCATTAGATAATATTCCAAAAAAAATTCCACGTCAGACAGGGTCTCCCCCTCCCCCATATTTTTTTTTTTATCTAAATGATCGATGACTTAATAATTGCAAATTAAATACAGAATAACCATACATTGTCTTGAAATATTAATGTTATTGGTACAGGCTTAGAAACAGGAAGAAAGCGAGGCTGTTTCTAAGCATTGATATTTCGAGACAATTTATGGTTGTTCTATATTTATGAGTTAAACATAAGTTTTTTTTTATACAATCATATCTATTTGATAGAGGGATAGATGAAATTTGAAATAAATAGGCAGGACCCTCGAATTTATGATGAAACAAAGTTTGTAAAAGTATTTACAAAAAGAGCAGAACCAAAAAATGTTTGCAAAACAAGATTATTGGAATATAGAAAAAAAGCATAGGTTGGCAAGCTTGGACAAAATAGGCTCAATAAAAATGTCGTCTGAAATTTTATCCATGCACCCCTCCCCTAAAAAAAAGGGGTTGCATCCTTATCAAAAACAATGGACGAAAGTAAAAGGTGAACAAAAAAATAATTTACCACAAAGTTTTTGGTATTTGAATGTCAATATTTTCTTTTTGTCCGTCTTCCTTCTTTTCAAGACTGAGTGAATTATCGACTTCATTATACCAGAATACAAATTAATACGTCTGCATGGTCGGAATTCTGTCGAACTGACGGAAAGGAGTTCAACTATTTGACTATTATACCTCATCATTGAAGGTCGTGTCAATTAAGATAAACGGTACTGTAGTTCCATCGGTTCAATTAAAGAAGTAAATCGGTGTAGTCATGTTTGTACATAAGTTGACAGAGTAAAAGGTCGACATGTTTACACTAGAAAGGTTGACAAGTTGACCCTAGAAAGTTCTACAAGGTTGACAAGTGTTAAGGTCGACAGGTTGACAGGTCGACCTGTTGAAAAGACGATAAATGCATGATAGGTTGACCGGTTGACAAGTGTAGAGGTTAAAAGTTTGACAGGTCGACATGTTGAAAAGTCGATAAATCCATAGCTCGACAGGTTGACAAGTGTGAAGACTCAGGGTTAACAGATTGACAGGTCGGTACATGCATAGGTCGACAGGTTAACAAGTGTAAAGGTTAACTCTCGTGTATTGTTGAAAGATGTGTTGGACTTGCAAAGAGAAGGGCTGAATTTATAAATGATCTTGGTGAAGAACAAGCTGCTCCTAAGGTTGCAGAATAAGGACATGAAAGATTTGTTTTTATTTCGTTTTTAAAAAATAAAATTGTCAATATTTAAAAACCTTGTCAGTCAATTATTCAAATAACAGTCATTGCGGTAAATTAGGAAAGTACGATTTCTTTTATTTTTTTTTAATACCAACTCGTGTAGGTGAGTGAGATTTAAACATACTCAACTGATATACATTACAGCACGGGCTGTGAACTGAAAAAAATGGATTGTAAAAACTGAAAATTCTAAACATTTTTTTGTTTCTCAGTCAGTCAACATGTTAAAGACTTTTCAGTCTTATTATTGGTATCTAGTGGCAAGTTTTACGTCGTCACTTCGAAAACATTTGTGAGCATCAAGTTTGATTTAAAACTAAAAAAGGTAAAGCTCAGGGTCATCGTTTCACGAATGTGAACTACCGAATTAAACTGTTTACTGGATTTTTTTTATAACATAAGCAACACGATGGGTGCCACATGTGGAACATATCTCTTACCCTTCCAGAGCACCTGAGATCACCCCTAGTTTTGGTGGGGTTCGTGTTGTTTAGTCTAGTTTTCTATGTTATGTATTCTGTACTATTATTTGTCCTTTTGTCCTTTTGTTTTAAGCCATGGCGTTGTCAGTTTATTTTCAATTTATGAAGTTGACTGTCCCTCTGGTATATATCTTTCCTTTTTTATCATTGAGCAGATATGGTCTGATAGCTACCCAAATTGAAACGACAGAAATTTTAAACGAATCAAATATGCTGCTCCATTCAGCTTACGTTGTCGCTTAGGCAATGCAACAGGAAAAAAAATATAAAGATCACTATTTCCGAAAACCGTACTCGACATGGACCAACTATTATGGTAATGTATTGTTTTGATTGACAGCTAAGACAGTACAACATTGCATGTGAAAGTCAATTTCTAAAGTTTATACGCTGATTGTCGTAAAAAGGTCCAATAATCTAAGCATCAAGTCACGCTCCGTTGACATAAATGGTTGAGATATTAAAACCAATTCTGCAACATTTGATATCGTATCTCGCGTTTGGACTTTTTATTCGAAACGCCGAACTGTTCTTTTCCCGCGACAGCTTTCTTTTTTCTAGAGTAATTACCTTTCACCACCGATGCTTCGAAGGGTAATAGTAATTAATGCTACCTTCAATCGCGCTGTCGGTTCGTATGTCTGTCTGTTCGTAACAAACCTGATGACACCCTCTTATCTGCATCCTTCAAAGGATTATAAACAAGGCAAATTTATCACATCGCGATATGTTTTATTTTCACTTGCCATAATGAATTTTCCAGGTAATAATTTTCTTGATAGATTGTGGCACACACGACACAGATCATTCATTAAAAAAATAGATAAAAACTGAATCATAAGACAAAAAAAATACGTTTGGTATTCTTACAAATATTAACAAAAGCCTTTACTCATGTTAATGGCAATCAAATAAAATAACACCCAAAATGATCTTAATTAATGATAAAATAATCCGGGTATTTCAATATGCCTCAATATTAGAAAAAAAACCACTACACGTTAAATGTATATATTTTAATTACTTAAATTACTGAACTTGTATTGTCCTTCATCTTTGATCAACTTTATCCTTTTTAGAATAAATATGTTCAAAAACTAATTTTTCCGTATACTCTCTGAACGCGGCACGCGATATTCACAAATTAGTTGAAAAGAAACTCTTTTAGTACGAAAATAGGAAACATTGTTCACTGCATATTATTCAAAATATACATGTGTCCCCTGCGAACAAAGTTGGCATTTTCTTACGTTCGGATATAATACTAGTGTAAACGTTCGGTTGTAGAGTACGTTATTTTAAATAAATTTGAATTAAATGGAAAAAGGGAGACAAACACAATATTACAACAACCAAGTTAAGGTGTATTACGTACGTCAAAGTATATGATTTTTGTTTAATTTACAAGTTAAATGACCAACGGGAGATAACAATGAGTATTTATTGAAATGTTAAAGTATGTTACGTATTACGTACGTCAAAAACCTAAAATTCTCTATTGTACGGTTAACAGTTTCGGTGAATTGTAAATGACAGTTTTTCACTTATAAGTGTCAATTTCTGAAAGGACACATCTTATATGCATCGAAAGGATTTAATAAAATAAGTAAAAAAAGAATTAATTAAAATTAATAAGCTATGTTTATAAACGATATTGTTTTATTCTGAGTAAATGTAAGTAAGTTAGTAGAAAGACATATATTTTATTCTCTAAAACCGATACAGTAGTAACAAAAGACTTTTAACAACTCCTGTGTTAAGTGTTTTAAAATTGTGGGGTCTTTGGGATCCTGTTTAATTAGAACAAATAAAGTAATGAAATCTTATCTACTGAATTTGGAACTTTTTCTTGCCAATTTTCCCTGTAAATATGTCATAAATGGTAAAAATGAACAATTTGTTTAAATAAGAAATTTAAATGCAGTTGAATATGAAAGAGACTCATTTGTCTCAACTCATATAAAGACTTCGTCTGTAATGAGCCTTAAACTTCTGTTTAATTTTAGAACTCTTTATACAGTTTTCAAGATTATAGAAAACCACATAAAATGGGAAAGCATTTCCCTTTAAGACAAATTAAGATGAATAACTTCTATAGGATTTTTTTTTACTAATTTGCGGATCTTTTTGTTATGCTGATCGTTGGCAATGTCGTCATGGAATAGTAATAGCCCATATAGGAAGTGAACTCAAGATTTCAATCATGTAGACCTATTTGTAACCCTGCCTTGTTGACCGTTTTTCATTTTTAGTTTCTCTCTGTATACTGTAAATTTCAAGATTACAAAACAAAAATAAAAAATTTGCCAAAAACACAAAGAGCAATATTTTATAACAACTACTTCTTTAAAGAGTTGACGAACAATTTAGTTATATCGAAGATTAAGAATAAATGCTTCTAACCTTTATTTTTTATACCATTTTTAATTAAGAATACATACACATGTTATGCATTCAACACATAAAATCTTATAAATACTTATAAATGCGCAATTTTGCGCCTGTCCTAAGTTAGGAGCCTCTGGCCTATGTTAGTCTTGTATAATTTTTAATTTTAGTTTCTTGTGTATAATTCGATGTTTAGTTCGACGTCCATGCATATTTTTTAAGGGGACAGCTGAAGACCGCCTAGCTACGGGTGCGGGAGTTTCTCGCTACATCGAAGACCCATTGATGGCCTTCGGCTGATGTCTGCTCTATGGTCGGGTTGTTGTCGCTTTGACACATTCCCCATTTCCGTTCTCAATTTTATTGTCTGCAGTTTTATATTTTCTGTTTTCAAACGTTCCCATTTCTCCTTTTTTTGGACATAGTGACATACAAGCATGAACATCAACACAAAGGATAGAACGGAATATTTTTCTTTAATATAGAGGAAACCGACTAACTTGCAAATAAGCCCTCAAAAGTCTACACAATACTTTTCGTCAAAATATTTGTGTTAACCAATAGAAAAAAATCTCAGAATATATTTTGAAACGTGTTATATAACCACAATCCGTCATTGACTTAAAGACGTAGTTGTGACATTGTTGTGGTGAAAGACAAATATTCGTGGTCAAAGGTTATTGTGTAAAACATAACACATTTTCAGCTAGTCGGTGAGTGTAGGTCAAACGTAAGTTCATTTTACTTGTAGTATTTACAACTAGACTTTAAGGCTCCAGCAGTTATTCGCATCTTACATTTGAAAGAAATCAAGATTTTCATAAAGCAACCATTTACATCAGTTTATCAAATAGGTATCTCTTTATATTTCCAATTGGTCAGATGATTGCACTGTATCTTTGAATTATTGTCACCCGGACCTGTCTCAAAATCGAATTAACCATGCATTTATAATATAATCATTTATAATTTATATAATATGATTTATTATAAGAAAAATAAAACTAGTTAATGTGATGCATACTAAAATGTAGTACAAACCTAATATTGAGCAATAGGTAAAATCACTCATGAACGCATTTATATATGTACAAAAAAATTATGCACATGTGCATACTGTGTTATTTTTTTAAGCTAACCTTTGAAATATCTCTGTTATGACTTTTGGTGTGTGAAAAGGGTTAAAAATATCAGCATTGTAAAATTGTTTTATTGATGACTACATCCACTACTGACTAGTGGATTTTTTTACAGTACAAACAATTTTATATTCATTCTCAATTTTTATAAATATTCCAAAAGCTTGTAAGAAAAGCACTCATACCATTCTATATTTGTAATGACAAAGTTTTATTGGGTGATAATTGTGGCATGGCTTGACATCAGTAACATTGTTTCTGATGTGCATTATACTTCGAGGATAACCAAAATTGGTTATAAGCGCAGCCATCATAATATTTGTATTGTTAATTTTAAACTACCGCCACATGATAAACTTTCCATTGTGGTGATGTATAAAAGTACCCCACCGCTATGCACTGGTCATGAGAAGAACTACTACACAATATGAAACTATAATTATTGTTTATTATTTCATATCTAATTTTTTATATAGAAATCGACCTCGCTACATTGCACTACACACTTTATAAAATGATAATACAATTGAGAATGGAAATGGGGAATGTGTCAAAGAGACAACATCCTGACCATAGCAGAAAACAGTCAATGGCCACCAATGAGTCTTCAACACAGAAAGAATATCCCGCACCTGGATGCGGGCTTCAATATCCCATATTTCTCACATTTTATTTTATTTCTTTGTGTATTGTGTATTTTCTCTGAATACTCTGACTTAAGTATTCTTTCTCGATGCCTTACTCATTTGGAAACATAATCATAGCTTAGCAATTTCTTTGAAGTCTTTTCTTTAAAACATAAATTGTTAAGATAAGTTCAAGAGTAAATTGAGACTGTAGAGAAATGAATATGTATATAAGACAAAGGAAAGTACTGACATCACCTAAAGACAAAGGAAACAGACAACAACAAAAGACAAAGGAAAAACTGACAACACCAAAGGACAAAGGGAAGAACAGATCAAAACAAAAACAAAAAGGAAAGAACACACAACACCAATGCCAAACAAATTACTAACTAGTACTAATATGATGACAATACAGAATTATGTTTCAAAGTCACAATTTACTTTGTTACCTGCATCAAGTTTTTGTTTATTACAGGGACGACTGCGGTTTTTCGAAACTGTCTGCATTGAATTAACTAACGATATGCTTGTGAAGTTGTTTCAAGATATTATCGCAAATCATGCTACTAGTATGCAAAAAAAAAAAAAAATCAAAAATAAGGTTTTTAAAGATCTTTTACGTCCTTTAAAAAGGTTGTCCTGAGACACAGTGGTAGATTCAAAAAAAGGAGGGGGGGGGGGGGGGGGTCCGGTGGTTGGACCACACCGTTTTAACGATCATTGCATTTGATTTGAATGAGGACATATTTATATAAAAAAAAACTTTCTCTATGATTGGCAACCCCTTTTAAAATAGCTAGATCCGCCCCTGACACACCTTAAAATAAAGTCTGATGGAAGTAAATTAGCAACATATATGGTTTATACATTGTACATGTATGTGTTCATTATTCTGGATTTTTACGTTTACGTTAAAGTATGATACCATTCATATCATATTATTCAGCTCTTCTGTCTTAACATGCATTATCATTGATATGATCATAATTATAAATCAACCGTTTACAAAACTTCGAACTTTACCTCATGAATAAATTACCTTAGCTGTTTTTGGCAAAACTTTTAGGAATTATGGTCCTCAATACGGGGCGCCGAATGGGACTCTTGTGGTTTTGTACAAAATTCAATTCTGTCATAACAAAATCATTTTTGTCTTACAAAACTATGTGCTACATACTTGTTTTGTGAGAACTTCTTCAATTTTGTGATGACAAAATTCATTTGTGTAGACAAAATTCATTTTTGTCATGACAAAATTCATTTTTGTAGACAAAATTCATATTTGTCATGACAAAAGTCAATTTTGTCTAAAAGGTATGCAAATATAAACATATTTTGCATACAAAATTGACTTTTGTTACCTGATATGGAAATTAAATCACAAAAGTCAATTGTGTGAGGTAAGATTCAAGTTTGTGAGACAAAATTGACTTTATTGAAACAAAATTAACTTTTGTGAGACAAATTTAACTTTTGTGAGACAAAATTGACTTTGGTGAGACAAAATTGACTTTTGTGAGACAAAATTCAATTATGTCAATTTTGTTGAGACAAAAGTCCATTTTGTTAATTTTGTTGAGACAAAAGTCAATTTTGTCAATTTTGTTGAGACAAAAGTCAATTTTGTTAATTTTGTTGAGACAAAAGTCAATTTGTCAATTTTGTTGAGACAAAAGTCAATTTTGTCAATTTTGTTGAGACAAAAGTCACTTTTGTGACGACAAAATTCATTTTTGTGACGACAAAATTCAATTATGTCAATTTTGTTGAGACAAAAGTCCATTTTGTTAATTTTGTTGAGACAAAAATCAATTTTGTGGAGACAAAATTCAATTTTGTCAATTTTGTTGAGACAAAATGCAATTTTGTCAATTTTGTTGAGACAAAATTCAATGAGACAAAATTCAATTTTGTCAATTTTGTTAAGACAAAATTCAATTTTGTCAATTTTGTCGAGACAAAAGTCAATTTTGTCTCACATTTGTCAATTTTGTCTCACAAAAGTCAATTTTGTCAATTTTGTTGATCACATTGGTCAATTTTGTTGATCACATTGGTCAATTTTGTCTCACAAAAGTCAATTTTGTCAATTTTGTTGAGACAGAAGTCAATTTTGTCAATTTTGTTGAGACAAAAGTCAATTTTGTCAATTTTGTCTCACAAAACTCAATTTTGTGTAACAAAAGTCGATTTTGTATGCAAATTAGTTCACAGAAACCAAACTAAACTAATTTGAATACAAAATTTACTTTTGTCGCCCAATTTTCAAATTAGGTAACAAAAGTCAAGTCTGTGTAACAAAAATGAATTTTGTCATGACAAAAGTGACTTTCGTCCGATGATAGATAATTTTGTATGACAAAATTTTAAATTTGTAGTATGATACAAATTTTGTTAAACTGAACTCATTTTTGTTGAACAAAAGTCACTTTTGTCCGTACAAAATTGAATTTTGAGTACAAAACCACAAGAGTCCCATTCGGCGCCCCGTACTCAATGCTCTTCAACTTCGTACTTTATTTGGCATTTTAAACTTTTTTGTATTCGAGCGTCAGTGATTAGTCCTTTGTAGACGAAACGCGCGTCTGATCCAAATGCAAAATTTCATTCCTGGTATCTATGAAGAGTTTATTGATGTATTTTTAATACTTAATTCAACCAAATGTGTTAAAAATTTTCAGCAACAAAACCAAAACGGAGGTCTGTATTAAACATATTGAAAGCTATATTGTTATTGTTAATTTTGTATTATACATTAATGTCAAACCCTGACTACATTCCTTCCATATTTTATATACTAAAAAGTACTAGTACTAAAATGGAACTAAACCACATTTTATATGTTATGTCATGATTAAAAATATCATAAATGTGACAACATAAACATTTATTATTACAGTGGGAACATAAGTGTTTTGTGTCGATGCATCTTCAAGTGGTATAGATATTGTTAAAATATATTATGAATGTGATATTAAATAAGTGTTACAGAGTATCATATGTATCGGACATAAGTCTTTTATCGTGGATATTCTTATTTTAAATAAGAAATCCGTGTCAGAATGAACTATAGCTTGATCCATCAGTTTCCCAAGTTAATCAAATCCACACGCCTACAATTTGGATGAGATATTGATCGTCCTTTGTCTTGATAGTGTCTTTGTTAAGTTTTCAGTTCAGATAGCCGCCACTTGACATTTTTCCAACATCTTCTCGGTGAATAAGAACTTAGTTTGTATCCGGACTTTTTATAACACTTCCGACATAAAACTTGTATAAAGTTAGTGGGATATATGTTGAAGTGACTTTGAATATAAACCGTTGTGAGACAAAACAAGCTTGCTGTTCTTAATATCTGTATAATATACGTAACATACATTTTTATATGTTAGGACATATGCAATACTTGTGAGTCACTTTATCTAGTCTCGTTGCAAAATTAATAATAGTTATTTATCTTAATGAAACCTTGTGAGGCGTGACCGGAAAAAGTCGATCGTAACGTCATTCCAGTTATAGTTGTACTATAATTAACTGTCTTAAACAGATAGATATACAATTCAAAAATGGAGATTTAAAACTAAATATGATGACGAAGAAAGGACCGAAAGAAGTGAAATGTGTATTAGTCGGAGATGGAGGGGTCGGGAAAACTAGTATGATTCTAAGTTATACCACAGGAAAAATTATGACTTCATATGAACCAACATGCTTTGACGATTATTTAGGTAAGTTTAAAATATTTTTTGAAATATTTCCGGTAAAATTATATACAATTGGAATGAAAAACAACATATTTTTTTTTATTGAAAGAACGACGACATTTGAAATGTAATAGTTATTGTAATATGTTGTATTCTTCTTTTTTATTATTTGCCTTTAATGCTTTTCTTTATGCCTAAACGCTTCTTTTAATTGAGACTTATTCCACAAATTTTCATCAAGATGATATTCGCCATGAGAATTAATAGCTATCTAATGTCCAATTCAATCAGGAAAAAGAACTATCCAATCGATCGCGAATTCTTTATGATATGAGAAAACTAACAATATAAAGGATACTTAAGTTTTCCAAGAAACAAAGCCGTCAGAACTAAAAATAACATTAGAATCGATTGTTTAGACAGAACAATACAAAAATATAAAGGATTAGCTAAGTTATGTATTTAAAGTACTAAAAGTCATTTATGACGTGTACTTGACATGTCGAAGTAAAACTTATGTATAATTTGTGTGACAGTGTCCCCTTTTATAAATAGGACCTCCTGGAGGCTTACCGTGTATTTCCTTACATCAGCATCCGCCGGATTACATGATGAAAATCCACTAGGAGTAACTCGCGACATATTGATACTTTAACAAAATGTTACATTTCGGTGGTCATTTGTTACAAATATATCAAAAATTGAGATTAACGACCTAAGATTTCAACTCCAAGTCTTTATTAAATCTTATTGGTTGAGCACATGGATTCCGTATTTTTTTTTTGGCAGCAGTCTTTAATAAGAAAAAATAAAGTTAGGAATATCTCAAGTTTATGAGTATCAGGAATCTTTGGTTTATGAGTGTCTGGTTAGGAATAATAGGTTTATGAGTATCTGCTCAGGAATTTTAGGTTTATAAGTATCTGATCAGGAATATTAGGTTTACAAGTATCTGGTCAGAAATCTTAGGTTTATAAGTATCTGATCAGGAATATAAGGTTAATAGGTATCTGGTCAGAAATCTTAGGTTTATAAGTATCTGATCAGGAATATAAGGTTTATAGTTATCTGGTCAGAAATCTTAGGTTAAAGAGAATCTGATCAGGAATCTTAGGTTAATGAAAATCTGATCAGGAATCTTTGGTCCGAAATCTTAGGTTTCTGAGCATCTGGTCAGAAATCTTTGGTTTATAAAAATCTAATCCAAAATCTTAGGTTTTGAGTATCTGGTCCAAAATCTTAGGTTTATGAGCATCTGGTCAGAAATCTTTGGTTTAAGAGTATTTGATCCGAAATCTTAGGTTTTTGAGTGTCTTGTCCGAAATCTTAGGTTTATGAGTATCTGATCCGAAATCTTAGGTTTAAGAGTATCTGGTCAGAAATCTAAGGTTTTCGAGTATCGGGTCAGCAATCTTAGGTTGATGAGTATCTAGTCTGGAATCATAGTTTTTTTAAGAACATGTATTTGGTCAGGAATCTTTGGTTTATGAGTATCTGGTTAGAAATCATTGGTTCATGAGTATCTGGCCAGGAATAATAGGTTTATGAGAATCTGGTCAGGAATCTTGGGTTTATAAGTAGGTTTATAGCTCCATGTATCTGGTCAGAAATCTGAGGTTTATTAGTTTCTGGTCAGAAAACTTAGGTTTATAAGTTAAAGCATCAGGTCAAAACTGGAAAATTGAGTTCATCCCTTTTGTTATCGACTACTTCCCTCAAAATTTGGTAAGAAGCATATGATATTGTGGTATGCTTTATTTCAAAAGAATTAGTGAGAAAAATAATGAGCATAAATAATTATTAAATTAAAATAACACCATGTATTCGAGGTAAAAATCATTATTTTACCTCTATAATGTTCTTTTATCAAATGCTTTATATGGTTCTATGTTTGACTTTTCTTTAAAAGCATCTGTTTTTTTCTGTATCATACGGATAAAGGGAAAAAATAAATAAACGAGCAATACCTAAAATGTATACGTATACTAGTATATATGTTGTGTACAAGATGTACAGGGCTTTTGTACAAGTAATAAGATTTTGCATTAGGTGATACAGGTTTATATTAAAAGTACCATTTTAATGTTTTAAATTCAAGTTGAAATACTTCAACCTAACATTTAGTGCCATTTTCTCAAACTAGAAATGCGGATTACCTGAATGGTTTAAATTCGATTTTCTTCTCGTTAAACCATATTCATGTCCATAAAAGTCTTTATAATGCTTTTGGTATCAATGCTCAGTATTAGACTGTACCATGTAGTAGAAAATGTAACAGACATGTGTGAAACAAAAGACTGTGTGCTTGCATCATCCATTTGTGTTAAGCAGTTCATAAATCACTAATAACTTGCTAAATATAATTTGTACAACATGATAACTTGTACACAATATATATAAACCGAAGAGGCATGAATGACAATGAAACAACTTAAACTAATCACCTACACTCAATTAAATATTATTAGTGTAAATAAAGATTGGTTAATTGCTTTCAAAATGTCCAGTTCCATTTGTGACGGGACATTTGGAATACATGTCGTAAAGAATCTGATAGTTTTTCTCGCAACATCTCACGAATGTAGCAAGTGAATCATGGTGAATGCTTGTCCTATTACTTCGTGATGTGACTGCGTATTTATACATCCCGCAAATGTCCCCCATACAATACGTGCTGCTGATTTTATTTTTTCTAGGTAATGATCTTTTGGTTCCTTACAAAAGAAAAAGGCTACATATTTAACTATATATAAAACAACAAACAGTACTGTTATATCAGTACTTCGTGTCTTTTTGTTGTTGGGATATACAAGTACCCAGCCACGTCCACTCTTTATGTTGTGAGTTGTATTTCTATTTGTATCCATCGGAAGAGTTAATTCTTTTTCAAATGATTTTTATTGCTTGTTCTTATGTTGTACTGGTACAAAACTCTCTCAGGTTAGGGGAGGGCTGGAATCCCGCTAACATGTTTAACCCGGGCACTTTCTATGTGTATGTGCCTGTCCCAAGTTAGGGGCCTGTAATTTAGTGGTTGTCGTTTGTTAATGTGTTTGTTTTTCTTTCATTTTTTTTTGTACAGAAATGAGGGCGTTAGTTTTCTCGTTTGAATTGTTTTACATTTGTCATTTCTGCTGACTATGTAAAATGGGTTTTGCTCATTGTTGAAGGCCGTACGGTGACCAAAAATTGTTAATTTCTGTGTCATTGTGTCTCTTGTGGAGAGTTGTCTCATTGGCAATCATACCACATCTCCTTTTTTTAAACTTTTCCTACGAAAAGGGGGAGGAGGGCCCCCTGGATCCGCCTATGTTAACCTACAAAGGGCACATGGAAATTTACATTTAGTAATGCGGTAGTAATAGGTATTGAATACCTGACATCGTGTGGATACTTTCTAAGAAGAGATACTCCAAAAACCAAACATACAAGGAAGCAATTTGTAAATGATTAAATAATCTGATTTCATCGAAGACCAAATAATACAGATTATGTGGGGTTTGAAATGTGGTCGATGAGCTACATGTATACCCAAAAGATGCAATGTGATTTAATACAGACAAATAGCAAAAATTGTCACAAACTTTTCATCTTAATAAAGGTTAAAGATCTTATCTAAATAAAAAATCTATTACACCATAATATTACCCCGGAGGGAACCTGCACTATTAATCTTAATAGAACAATATTTTTTTGTGTGTTTTTAGTGAAAAGAGAAAATAAATCTTAAAATATTTATTGTCTGGTAAACTGATCTGTTCCTGACTTGTAAAATGATAGCAATCCTACCCGGTTAAAAAGGATCTTTTTAAAATAAATAGTTTGTAAATGACAGGCACATGTAAACAGTAGCATTCCTTTCATTTATAACGTGTCAAATTATAAGGTGCACTTCAAGTAAAAGACCAGGTAATATACATATACATAAATTCATACACACTCCCACAGTAAAAATGAAATTGACCCTTTGACTTGACTTGAATGAAAATGCTTCAAATTCAGATATTGCTTTAGTTAAACTCTACTTTTACATCTTATATGCATGAATGGGAAGAAATTATGAAGTCTTTTCAAATTATTACGTAAACAATGAGAGGTGAATCATTCTTTGCATTAAGTGATATAATTTAACTTATAAATGATTTAAAATGCACCCTATTTGGAATTCGTATTACACAAGGAAGGACAAGGTTAAATAAATTCGACCTCTACGGTTTTGAGTGTTTCACAATCGGGTGCATTATATTTGTTTATATAATCATTGTATTATGATGTTTTTGTATTTTGCCTGACAAGGACCCATGATTGGAAAAATAAAATAATGTCTAATGTCTAATGTCTATTTGTGTGCATTAACCCCATAGTAATTACAGAATTTTATCTTTGATTTAACCATCTGAACTACAGTCTTCAGCAACATTGTAAAACACACAGGCACTTGTCTCAGCCGTTGTCTTTTTTTCTGAGACAAGTGCCTGTGGTAAAACACCCTTATCAAGTGTTTATTTACTATTTTTGTTGATGTATACACATAGATATTATTGATATGTACAGGATTCAATACTTGATAATTTTATATTTTAGTAAACATTCACACTCACAATGGACAAGAAAAAATGCAGGTCTCAGATACAGCAGGCCAAGTAAGTAGTGGATAAAATAACATTTTCAAACCAAAGTACTTCAGAAATGTGTCATATGAAGACCTACAACGGATTGACTGCAGAACACCAAAAAAAGGAAAAGAAAAAAAAGAGACTCCATCCTTCTACACAGCGATTCCTTTGATTAACATTGCTCATTCAGTTCTGTTGATACTTCTCATTGAAAACTAGGGAATTCAAACCATTACAATTGCTACTGAAATAAGGGAAAATAAAGCAAGAGACACAAAGAAAAGAGAACGCCAATATAAAAAAATGAACATATATATCCAAAGAAACACAACATTTTACATCTTGTAAGTTCCAAATCAAGAAATATAAATTTGAACATAAAAAACTCAATTATGAGCATTATGATATTAATGAACAGTTATTTTTTCTTATTTCCTTATAAACAAGCCTGTAGCAAATTGAAGTAGGTGATTCACATTAGCTGCAATGATTGTGATCAGTGAACAGTAAACAGGAAATGTTTTAAAGATGATTTTGTTGTTTTTCCAGGAAACGTACGACCGACTACGGACATTATCGTATTATGACACGGATGTATTTATCGTCTGCTTTTCTGTGGAGGATAAAGACTCATTAGAAAATGTCAAAACAAAATGGATTCCAGAGATTAAAGAATTCCGACCCAATACCCCATTTATTCTCGTAGGGACACAAACTGATTTACGTGGTTCAGTGACAGATATCACAGACGCTTGTATTAAAACTACAAAAGGAAAGAAACTAGCTAAGAAATTTGGTGCTGTAGACTATTTAGAATGTAGTGCACTAGAATTAAATGGAATGGACGAAATATTTAGTGTTGCATATCATGCTGCAGTAACTCCTAAAAAGAAACGACGGGTATGGAAGAGTCTCAAAAGTGCTTTCAAACGAAAATCTGTTGCAGAAAAATGAATTCACTATGTACCTCATCAAAACTAAAATCCATATTTATTATGTCTGTCTTAGCAAGGAGGTTACATTAACCTCCTTTGTCTTAGTGATTGCTGATCTTGACGAATGCTCTTATACTAGATTACTTCGCCGTCCATTGGCTTGCATGTGGTGGTGATTTTGATAGTGTAAATTGTGTGACAAACACTTTGAGTGTGTTAACTTTGTGTCCGATGTGTTCACGTCTCTAAGGGCAAATGCATAATAATAAATCAATCAAATAATCCTTTTACTAGAATTCTTTTTTAAAAATCGTTTGTTGACCCCTTGATGTTGTTTTATTGCTTTTTTCCCCTTGTCGTTCGAGTGATGCCACATAGTCCTATACCCTACATCGCTTTTCAATCATATTTACATTAAAACTGTGAGTGAATCAGTGAAAACATTTAACAGCTGTTACACTTTATAAATTAAAATCGTCCGAACGCTCAAAGCCGAATATTTGAAAGCCAATGGTGTATTAGAACCGAGACAGTTGTAGGGCTTTATGAACAAAAACAGTGAATGTCTTTATGTGTGTGATTGTGTGCTTGACCTGAAATACGCTAACGAAAATGTGTTTGACATTGTTCTTCAAGTAAATAACAGAGTAGATACATACAGTAACAACGGACTACATCCGCTGTTTTTATTCTATTCTTTTTGTCTCCTTTAGCGTCTCGTTGGCTGCCATACCACATCTCCATATTTTATAGAGAAACTGGTAAAAGTCAACTTCGACCAACATTGCCGGAGAACGAATGAATAATTGTAAAATCATTTGTTAAAAAAGTAAACTGACAACGCCATCGCCAAAAAAGAAAGAAAAAAGACAAAGAGGCAAACAAAAGTATATAAAACACAACAGAAGTGAGCGATTGGTAGTAATATAAAGAAATCCAAAATGCCTATTGTTTGGTAGCAAAGGAAATTACATATAAAATATTTTTGTAATGAACGAACTTAACTTTTGTCAAATGGAATGTAACCTTAATGATAACTTTTTACAGGATTTAGGCAATAACATGTGTTTTATTAATTATCATCTTTAAGCAATGGTCAGATGAATAAGAAAGAAAAGCTTATGGACAATTATTATACATTGCATGTTATATTTTCTTATCCATTTGATCATAAAAGCCGATGTACTTTTACTATTAAACAGCAATTTATCCTAAATTGGTCTGTGAACTTGTAAATGGCTGCAACATTTAGTATGTCTACGCCCCTGCATTGTAATTCACTTACAACTAATAAATTGTACTTTAAATATAACTTAGATCCAAGGATATTCGTATATGAAAACATCAATTGTTTTAAGCTTGTCATTTATGTTTGACGTCGTTAATGACATTTGGACTAAGTAGCCAATTGCGGTCTTTATTTGATTCTATTTGACAACACTACAAATACTTAATAGGATTTACAAATTATTTCATTTCCCATGTTAAAAGCATACATATTCAGTTATTACCATCCCTAAATTTTGCAGTTATGAGACAAAAATGTTTATCGTAACACGTTTTGAAGTGAAATATTAGAATAAGGTAATGTAATATGATTTCCAATGAACAAACCTGTAGTCCTATGTGACCTAGGGGTCATTATTTACTATTTCTATTTACTGTTCTGTAATTTTTTTTTACTATCAATGTGCCACCTGAGCATTAAAAAAAAAATAAAAATGAAAATATCAGTATAAAAAGTTAAAAATTTAATAAAAAAATAATATTCGCTTCTCAGTCTACTGGCAAAACTTTTAGTAATTTTGGTCCTCAATGCTCTTCAACTTCGTACTTTATTTGGCCTTTTTAACTTTTTTTGATTCGAGCGTCACTGATGAGTCTTTTGTAGACGAAACGCGCGTCTGGCGTATATCAAAAAATTAGTCCTGGTATCTATGACGAGTTTATCTACTATGTTTTCATCGGGCACATATTGCTCCTCATTGAAAATGTGTGATACATTGACTGCTTGTGGTTCTCTTTAATATTTAGGTTACGAACCTTAATTGGTGGTACCTGTAGAAAACTGATTTCAAAGGGATAGCACATCCTTATATTTGTTTTTTACCAAGCCCGAATATTTGGAAACAATGACGTCTTTACCCTTAAACTATTGGATGTTGCATATGTACTTATTAACATGTTGTTGGCTTTGTGCTTGCTGTCAGTAACTGCGAGTACTCTCAGATCTATACTTAATGTCTTATTATTGTGGGAATGTATAAGTACACTGCCACGTCGACTCTGTATTTTTTGGTAGATGTATTCCTGTTTGAATCCATCTGATGATTTAAGTCCCTTTCAAACGATTTTCATACTTTGCTCCACTGTTCCAGTTTATGAGAGGGTTGGGCTCTCGCCACCTTTAAAAAACCCCCACTTGGTACGATTAGGAATAAAAGTTGTTAGATCATAAAATAATAACCAATGACATAAACAAGATATATATATTAGAGCACCTGAATTTGATCCGATTTTTAAAAAGTTCCTGTTGCTCAAATTTTACTTTTCTTATAATGTTGATGGACTGTTTTTTTTAATTTTTTTTGACATTGTTATCAATGTTCTGTTTTCTCTCCTTCGTCGAATTATGAATTTGATTGCCTTTGCTATTTCATTTTGTAACCATGTATGAAATGTACCAACTAATTGATGGGGAACTTTTTATCCAAAGAATACTCCTGACAAATTATATTTCTTTCCGTCTTGTTAATCGTATTTGTTGTAATAACGTTTTGAATACCTTAGAGTAAATATGTTGTGAAAACTACTTATTGAAAGTGCCTAGCGGCTTCTAAGAAAGAGAAACACAGGATCAATAGATATAAATTATTTAAATATTTAAAGAAGTTTTCTATATCTATGTCTCAATACAAAACACAAGAGAGAGATATTATATCTTTTGTATAGCAAAGTTTAAATCAGACACCATGTTTAATTTTTACGACACACGCTCATAACACCAATATGAACATACATGTACTAGTATCAAAGATAAAAA
The DNA here is from genome assembly GCF_036588685.1 of Mytilus trossulus. Lineage (NCBI taxonomy): Eukaryota > Metazoa > Mollusca > Bivalvia > Mytilida > Mytilidae > Mytilus > Mytilus trossulus. The sequence continues at coordinate 47,343,027 of NC_086375.1, forward strand.
CCTTCTCGGTCGAAGACAAACCATTACACCATGAAAAAAAACCCCACTTCATTAACTAGATACTTCCTAATTTGTACCCTTCTAATACCAAGGGATTCTCAGCTGCTGTGGAAGGGTAGACAGATCCTGCTCAACATGTGGCATTCATCGCGTTGCTCATGGCGAGCATACGTTTGGAGAAACACATTATATGTTGGCTATGTTGGTGTCACAATCGAAAGAAAGAGGACCGGACTGTATGGCTACGACAACTGGAACATATCGGTGGTCACCTTTGACGATTATTCCACGTGAAAGACTGCGATATTTTACATCATCGCTCAAATGTAGATTGCGAAAATAGCATTACAACATAAGTACCAACTAATTGATGGGGAACTTTTTATCCAAAGAATACTCCTGACAAATTATATTTCTTTCCGTCTTGTTAATCGTATTTGTTGTAATAACGTTTTGAATACCTTAGAGTAAATATGTTGTGAAAACTACTTATTGAAAGTGCCTAGCGGCTTCTAAGAAAGAGAAACACAGGATCAATAGATATAAATTATTTAAATATTTAAAGAAGTTTTCTATATCTATGTCTCAATACAAAACACAAGAGAGAGATATTATATCTTTTGTATAGCAAAGTTTAAATCAGACACCATGTTTAATTTTTACGACACACGCTCACAACACCAATATGAACATACATGTACTAGTATCAAAGATAAAAACCTTCTCGGTCGAAGACAAACCATTACACCATGAAAAAAACCCCCACTTCATTAACTAGATACTTCGTAATTTGTACCCTTCTAATACCAAGGGATTCTCAGCTGCTGTGGAAGGGTAGACAGATCCTGCTCAACATGTGGCATTCATCGCGTTGCTCATGGCGAGCATACGTTTGGAGAAACACATTATTTGTTGGCTATGTTGGTGTCACAATCGAAAGAAAGAGGACCGGATTGTATGGCTACGACAACTGGAACATATCGGTGGTCACCTTTGACGATTATTCCACGTGAAAGACTGCGATATTTTACATCATCGCTCAAATGTAGATTGCGAAAATAGCATTACAACATAACTGTTAAAGAATTAAAAAAAAAAACACTATAGAAGATAGGCATATACAAAATAATAATAAGAAAAACACACACACATACACACTCAAAACCTCAAACCAATCATTTCTCAAAATAGATCGGGATCAAATAGAACTGATTAAAACAAACTGTATCACGCAAACACGTCCTACAATAAAGAAACGAATAAAATAATTAAAACGCGATTATTAGGATATAAATATTCGATGGAATTGTATATATATAGCAAGGTTAATTTCAACTACCCAAACTCAAACTGATGTTGCATATTTAACGTCAAGAAATGTAAATTTAATAAATTCAGAAGATAAAAATCCGAAATTTGTTAAATAATTGCCAATGAGGCAACCTGAGACCATTTTCACTTAAATTAACAACTGTAGGCCACCGTACGGCCTTCAACAAAACACAAAGCTCATACCGCATAATAAGCTATAAAACGGGTCCGAAATGACAAACGAATTACAATTCAAACCGGAAAACTAACGGCATAATTTATGTACAAGAAAAAATAATGAAAATCAAATCAGTTACACAGCAACAAACAACAACTAAATTCAGGCTCCTGACTTTGGACAGTCACATACAGAATGTACTTAGACAGCGGTGTGTACTTTTTTATACAGGCTCCCGACTTTGAACAGTCACATACAGAATGTACTTAGGCAGCGGTGTAACAGGACATCATGAGAACAATTATTTAATTTAGTTAATAAAGGTTTAACTCTTCATGTGGGTACAGACAGACATACATCGAACAAAAACACAGAGTAAACGTGGCCGGGTACTTGTACATCCAAAACAAAAACACACTAAGTAAAGATCTGAGAGTATTCGCAGTTACTGACAGCTAGTTCAAATCCAAAATCAACCAAATAATCATGCATCTAACACTTAATTATCAATCAGTACACATTCAACTTAAAAAAAAGAAGATGTGGTATGATTGCCAATGAGACAACTCTCCACAAGCAACCAAATGACACAGAAATTAACAACTATAGGTCACCGTACGGACTTCAACAATTAGCATCGCCGTATAGTCGGCTATAATAGGCCCCGAAATGACGAATGAAAAACAATTCTGACGAAAAACTAACGGCCGAATATATGTACAAAAAATGAACGAAAAACAAATATGTTACTCATCAACAAACGGCAACCTATGAAATCGCAGACTCCTGACTTTGGACAGATTGCGGTGGTGCTAGAATGTTAATGTTAGCGGAATCCCAACCATCCTCTTAACCCGTGACAGTGGTGTAACAGTACAGCATAATAAAAAGCTGTAAAAATCAGTTGAAAAAGGCCTAACCCATCAGTTTCATACAAATATCATACATCTAAAAAAAAACCACAAGAGTGGACGTTGCCGGGTACTTGAATATCCCAACAACAAAAAGACACTAAGTACTGGTCTGACAGGACTCGATGTTACTGACAGCTTGTTCAAAAGAAACTGTCAACTAATATAAAAAATCATTAAAAATCTTAGACTAAATATATATGCTCATTTTAAAAGAATGTATATATTTTGATTTAGGTATCCTCAGATATAAATTTCATTCCTTGCGACAAAATAGCGGAGGTAAAAGTTCAACGAATCTTTTGAAAATAGCTTAGGATCATTTTATTATCTTTAATTGTTTCGTGAAAAGAGCTTCATAGTTCTTTTGACTAGTAAGTAGATTGAGGTAAATCTAACAATTCATTTTGGTTTTGTGTGAATTTACGCCAGTTAGGAATATCTAAAAATAACTAATAAACGCTATGCAATCATGCTTTATGAAACACACGATATAAATAGGTCTAAATAGTTCTCTGCTAGACAATCAAATACCTAATGATCATAAATAAAAAAAAGTAAGCCTACAGACAAAATCAATGAACAACTATTTAAGATTAGCTACGCCGTTTTGCACCTGAATCTGTCCGACCAGATTATTTTAATAACAAGTGATGAAGTTACCCATCCCCATTATCTTCCCGCTTGCGTATATTCTAGTATTTGGTTTATTTTAATTTGTGAAAAAAATATACAGATGATCTTTTTTTTGTAACAACATTTTATATAGAAAATTCCTTCTTTGTAAGTTTTTGCAACGAACTTTAGAAAAAACATCCAATGAGGTTTTTTTTTAATTTCCTTTTGATGTGCCTTTTTCTTGAACTCTTTAGAAACCAGTCAAGAACATTTTGTTTAATAGTTGTCGGTTGATGATGTGGTTCATAAGTTTTTCTCGTGTTTTTTCCTGTTTGGATTGTTTTACAGTAGTCATTTTGTGGACCTTTATACTTTCTGTTCGACATCAACAAAGGCTCCGTAATGAAAGCAATACTTCGTCCTATAATTGTTTACTTTTTAACTGGAGAGTTGGCACTCATACCACATCAATTCTTTGGCTAAGAATTTACACACTTCCATCATCCCCGAAAAATTAAGGGTTTTACTGGCGGTACAAAATGATATGAAAGTCGAATTCAAACAAACTGTTGGAAACATAAATTGCCTGATATCCAAAAGCGTAAACATAACTTCGCCTAGGGTTTTGCAATGACAAGACGTATAGTCCACGTTCCACTAACAATTCTGCTTCCATTTTCAAGATACATAGCTTCGCCTCGGAAATTTATTGATTTCTCTTTGTATGTTTAGTTTTGATATGAATCGTTCTACGGATAACACTACATATGCCACTGCTATTTATTACATTATCATTATATGATGACAAAAACTAATTGTTTGTAAATTGTAGTCTACTGACCAAAGGGAGACAACTGTACCAGAATTAAATAACAAAACGAGTATAATCGCTATATAAATTTTCGTTTATTTAAAGACTGTCTTGCATATCTCATGAACTATCAAAACACAATCAGGCCGAGTGTTTTCTTCAAGTGTTGAACTTCGACGGTAAGGAAATGCTGTAATTTTTCCCGCTTGCGCTATCAAGTTTTTACCGTATACATTAAAAAGTTGAAGGAGCAAACTCATCCATGGCATCTTAATAAAGATCAAAATGCAGTCTTCATCACTATTATTGTCTATACATTATTTCTTAATGTCTTTATAACCGTAAAAATGTTACCTTAACACCAACACATAATTTTCCAAACAATGAATAAGATCAGTTATTGCTATTTTATGTTCAGGTTGTATTTACTTGAACAATCTCATCTTGTGAAGCGTTTCTTTCATCTTCAGAAGTCAGTTCCTCATCAACACTAATAGTGTCTGCTGAAGATTGGGCGTCCTATCCTATCTCCGTATTTTGTAACTCATCATTTTCAACGTTTGGAAATTTTTCAATGATGGTTGTTATGACGACATTTCCAAAGTTTTATTCCTCATCAGATGTTGTATCCTCAGAGTAGTCATTCTCAGTGGTCGGCTCCTTCTGTTTTGTCTACTCTTTGCAGGTGTTGGTCTTTTTCGGTTTATCCTAGAATCAAGTGTTGGTGTGTTACTTATGAATCATATAGGAAGGAGTAGATTCCTGTGCCATTTTCCTTCTTAACTGAAAATATTGGTATGTCACTGTTTGGTTTACTGATGCCATGATAGGGATCATGCTCCCATCTGTCAGCCAACTTGTGTTTCCCTTCTTTGAAAGCAACTATCTTCACTTGCACTCTAGCCTGGGTCCTACTTGTTCTCTCTTAATTCAAATACTACGTCAATTGGCAATATTGGATTTTTACCAAATACATGTATAAGCAGATAAGGTGTCTGTCCCGTGCTGTCATGACGTGAACAGTTTTTTTTAAATAACATAAATCTTTTATTAGTATTGCACATTTCACTGCTGTTTACAACTTACTCTGACGTGAACAGTTGTCGGCGTTAACTAGTGGAGCAACATAATCATTCCAATCAGTTTTCTTGTCTGGTTCCAATGATCCTAACATTTTTAATATTGTTCATAGCATGGTAGCTGATAGTTCTGGATTTTTTTCATGCCAGTAATGTTACACAAATCTTTAATCACCTTAACCTCAAAATAAGCTCTTTGATTCGAGTGAATACTAGTACTCTACAGTATCCCCTAGTGGAGAATAAAGTGATTGTACGTTTCAGCAGTAGTCTTGGCTTACTAGTTTCTGGTTGGAATTAATGCCATTGCAAATCTAGTAAAATTATCTGTTATCACTTACAAGTGTTGATGAACTGCCTTGGATGGTTCCAGTTTCAAGAATTCCATGCAGACTAGTTCTAACGGAGAACTAGTTATGATGCTCACAAAAGGTGCTCGTTGAGTGGTGGTCAGGATCTAAATCCTGAACCTTTTCCCAGTCAATAAGGTTCCTGGTTTCTGTTCTTCTTGGATCGTAATCATCTAATTCTAACTCTGGTTGAGCTTCAAGTTTTCAATGAGGGACCTTGAAAACATGGAATTACTGATAGGTTGAATCGCTCCAATGGTAATAGGTAGATGGCTAAGAGTATCTGCATTGTTTTGTCCTGGTCTATAATGTTTGTTCAAGTTGAATGCTATCAACCAACGATGTCCTGCTGCATCCGACTTTGAGGTGGTCAAAACATAGGTTACTCGATTGTTGTTAGTGAGGACTGTGAAACTAATGACCGTAAATAAAGTTCTTGAACTTGTCGCAGATGTCCCACTTGAGTGCAAGGAATTCTCTCTTATGTGGTGGGTAGGAATACGATTTGTCAATGGCCTACTGATCTAACTAAAATCTTTCTAAATCTTCTGTAGTATTTTACGAAACCCTAAAACTACGTACATCATCCGGCGTTGTTGGTTGAGGTCAGTTAACTACTTGGTCTGTATTGTGTTGGTCCCTCTTCAGATACTCTATGACAAATGTAATTTACCTTCCTTTAAAAAAATTACACTTACTTTGACTCTTTGATAACCTGAAACACAAGCTGTAAATGTTCCAGTGCTCTTCGAATGTCTTTCAAAAAATGATAATGTTGTCAAGAAATATGCAACAGATCTTATATTACCGGGCTTGTATTTCCTATCACGATTTCCTTGATAGAGAATTGCTGCTCACAAGGAAGCTTTTAACCAAGAGTTCCAAATAATGAAGTTGAAATCAGCCCTTCATCAATTTTACGAACGCCATCACGAGTTGATTGACCGTTATTGAATAATAAAATAAACTCATCATAGATACCAGGACTAAATTTTGTACATACGCCAGACGCGCGTTTCGTCTACAAAAGACTCATCAGTGACGCTCGAATCCAAAAAAGTTAAAAAGGCCAAATAAAGTACGAAGTTGAAGAGCGTTGAGAACCAACATTCCTAAAAGTGTTGCCAAATCCAGCTAAGCTATTATATGCCTAAGGTAGAAAAGCCTTAGTATTTCAAAAATTCTAATTTTTTTAAACAGTTAATTTATAAATATAACCATATCAATGATAATTCATTTCAGCACAAAAAGTGCTGACTACTGGGCTGGTGATACCCTCGGGGAAATAAATCTCCACCAGCAGTGGCATCGACCCAGTGGTTGTGACTTAACTAATCATACATACAAAAACTTAATTGTGTACATACGCCAGGCGCGCGTTTAGACCACAAAAGACTCATCAGTGACGCTCGAATCCAAAAAAGTTATAAAGGCCAAATAAAGTACGAACATGAAGAGCATTGAGGACCAAAATTCCTAAAAGTTTTGCCAAATCCAGCGAAGCTATTATATGCCTGAGGTAGAAAAGCCTTAGTATTTCAAAAATTCTAAATTTTGTAAACAGTTAATTTATAAATATAACCATATCAATGATAATTCATGTCAGCACAAAAAGTGCTGACTACTGGGCTGGTGATACCCTCGGGGAAATAAATCTCCACCAGCAGTGGCATCGACACAGTGGTTGTAAATAAACTCATCATAGATACCAGGACTAAATTTTGTACATACGCCAGACGCGCGTTTCGTCTACAAAAGACTCATCAGAATAACCGTTTTACAGATGATATCGGATATGTTCCCTATGTCGTAACAACAATACCTCCCCTCTGACCTACTGCATTAGGCTATTTACCGGATTTGTAATAATATAAGCATCACGACCGGTGCCACACGTGGTGCAGGATTGCCTACTCTTACTCTTCCGAAGCACATGAGATCATCCCTATTTTTGGTGGTGTTCGTGTTGCTTATTCTTTAGTTTTCTATGTTCTATGTTGTGTCTTCTGTACTATTATTTAGATATAGGAAGATGTGGTGTGAGTGCCAATGAGACAACTCTCCATCCAAATAACAATTTAAAAAGTAAACCATTATAGGTTAAAGTACGGCCTTCTGTTTGTCTTTTTATTTTTAGCCATGGCGTTGTCAGTTTATTTTCAATCTATGACTGTCCTTCTGTTATCTTTCGTTCCACTTTTAAGTTGAATTTAGCCAAGAAAGTCTCCATCAGTCTTTGATATGTCGCTGAGGAGTTCATCAACCCAAAACGACATCTGTTTAAACTAATAAAATTCAAACGGTTCTACAGAGAAAAAAAACCAGTCCATTCCTTGTGTTTTAAAGAATTTCTACTTGGTGATATACGGACTTCGTGTCGACAACTGAGAAAAACTTGCTTTTCTGGCATCACTCCAACAATTCCTTGATGCTCGGAAAAGCATAAGCAAGTTTTGTCTGAAGTTTCAGTTTGCGGTAATCAACACACATTCTTAATGCTCCTTATTTCTTCTTGCCGAGGACTATATATGATGAAAAAGGTGACCGGGAAGGTCTAACAATCCCTATGTCTATAAGCTGATGTAAGGATGACCTGTCTTCGTCATTCATGGATGCTGGTATTCTCCTATATGACTGCTTGAATGGTCTCTCTTTGTATATATCAATACCTGGTTCACTCTATCGGTGTGACCTACATCTTGATCGCCTTTGCTGAAGATGTTAGAATATTCAACAATCAACTACTTACATACCTTTAACTGTGTACTGTTAAGAGTTTTTTTCAGTTATATTCCTTGCCCTAATAACAAATTACCATCATATTTATCTGGTTTCGGTTGTTCCTCAATGGTTACTAGTTGGATATCGCATATAATCGACTTCGGCGGTATTGTGAAATTCACTTGTGGTTGTATTCGACATTCTAACGGTTATCGTTTCATTCTGTTTGTAATAATACTCGTATAAATGTGGTTCAATGTCGATGGCATTGCATTCTGTAGATAACTCACTTGTAAAGATAGATTGTGTTGTACAGTACCGGATTTCTCTATGACAATATCCAATAACTATCTTCATGATATTTGGTTGGATGGTTATTCCCTGTTGACATCTTAAGCTTACAATGACTAATCGGTTGTTATTCTTTGACAATTCTTTGTCTCTCATTGATGTAACGAATCTTATGTACCATGGAGTTGTCAATGCTGCGTTCTGTAAATATCTGGCTCCAAGTTGTTCTTGAAGTTCAAATATAAGTTGATCTAAAATGTTGGTTCCTATTAATGCTGGGTACATGTTGACTATAACGGCTATCTGATACTAAAAGTAACACGTGCTTGATATTGACGTTGTTATTCCCTGGTGTTATAATTTTAACTTCTATAAATCCTGACTATGGTCGTTAAGTTCCTCCAGCTGTCTCAGTTTCCAAAATCGAGTCTTAATTCCTCATAGGTGTTGACTGAGAAAGATGGTCCTGATAATATGATTCACCTTTAGTTGATACAGTAGAACAGTAGATAGCTTTTGTCGGTTTTCCAAATATGTCTTGATGTGTAATACCGGTACACTTCACAATGTTGTTTTTAACCATGGGACCATAATTCCTCCTATACTCAAACCCAATACCGGCTCCTCTGTACAGGTTCCGGGTGTTTACATTCCTCGAATGGTCAATTCTTATTCTACAACCTATCTTTATATGGCCTTCTTGTCCACAACTCCTGTTTGTTGTTGTTTAGGAACCTGCTGTACAGGATCTCGTGTTCTTTGATTTTGCCAATTATTGTACTGTCCTTGATATTAACAATTGTTGTTCTGTCCTGAGGTTTGGTTCCTGGGGTTTGGTTCCTGCCTCTGCGGCCTCATCTAACCTATATACCTGTCATTACCTCTATATGGTGAATGTTCCTGTTGACGTTGATGTCGTAGTTCCATAAATTGACGGCTCAATTGTTGTACCATACCTTTCAATTCCTCAACATCATTTGTTTCATTTGTTTCAGGTGAAGTTGAAGTAGCTGCATTAGAACTGTTTTAAAAAAATGGCTTTTTTGTTGATAATCTTTCTCAATTTGTCTTAAGTGCAACTCTGAGATGGTTGAAATCTTGAAAGGAGTCATACCATGGAGGCCACCAATATCTTTCAATTCTTGTCTCAATCCGGTCCAAAACATGGCATGAAGCATGGTATTATAGTCCACACTTCCATAAACGCTGTCTAAAATGTCTAATAAATCATTGATTGGTTTATCCCAGCCTTAATTAGTACATTATTATCAGTGCAGCTGATCCAGGTAAAGAACGACGGATGGCAAAATCCTTATGTGTCTTGGTATAGGTTGGATCTTTTAAAGCTATCTTCACATCATATCTCCATATAGCATATGCAATCTCGCTTTTGTTATCTCCACATGAGAAACGGGCTTATAATTATGATTTCACAATTACCACTTCAAATATCCTGATCAATAAAATTTGCTACAAACACATTCCCTGTATAGCAGAAATTGTGATATGTAAACCGTGATTGGTTGATGGAATTTTAATGTCATATATTAAACAAAACATGCACATATATATAACAATTAGTACTCTCCTTTGAACCAGGCAAACACTATATATTAGCTACCGACAAACAAGATACCACTCAGTTCATCCCAAACCAGCCAATCTTGCCCTAAATGCCTTAATCTTTATTTGTGGAAAATATCTATTTCACAATTTAAAATGCATCCTATCGCCTTTCAATGACAGGTCATCTATGAACCACTCATACAGGTTTTTTAAATGTTCGTAAATGTCTTAAGAGTGTGACACTATCCATACACGAAAATTAGTCCACAATTTGACCAAACGTTACAGCGTATTTATACATCCTGAGGCAAAGCCAAACTGACGTCTTTGTTTATGTTTGTTTGCCAGATTACAGTTGCCTAATTAACCATCTTATACCCTAGCTTACCATTGGGGCTTTGTATGATTGTTACAGACATTCGCCATAAACATGTCTTTGCTTATTAGGGCAAATGCCTCCTACTGCCACTAGCATGTACACTAAGTTTACATATATCATTATTTGCTTTATGAATAAATAACAATATAGGTCGATGAGATAAAGCGTAAAACAAACGCATGTTCGATAGGAGATGTCAATATGATAATGTAAATTTGTCTAGAATTTCATTTATTTAGATAAATTTTCAACTTTTATTCTCTGCAAACATATGTATATACCTGTGAGGAAAGTTAAATAATGACAGAAGATTTAATTAAAAAGTAAATATGAAAAATAAAATTGCATTTTACAACAAGTAATAAGTATGTTAAGAATTTCTCGATTTAATCCAAACATTAAGAATTATTCTTAAAGCTTCGTGGATTTATCTGGCGTTCATTATTATGAACAAACATCAGGCCGTCATGTTTTCAAGTTTGATTTTTTTTACGTTTGTCATTTCGGGACTTTCAATAGCATGGATTTTGCTCATTGTAGAAGGTCGTACGGTGCAATATAGTCGTCAATTTCTGTTTCGTGGAGAGTTGTCTCGTTGGCAATCGTACTATTATATCTTCTTATTTTCATATTCGCATAGGTATGGGTATTTTGTTGTTTTATTTGTGTTTTTGTTTCCAGTCTCATTGACCATCACAGAACTACTTTCAGTCATTCTATATTAGTGTAAAACATCCGTGTAACGATGTCAGTATTCAGATCACTTATAACATGTTGTGGAGACTAATATAGCGATTGACTAAGAGAAATATTAATATGATTCCTCGAAAAACGGTTTTTAATAAAAAAAAAAAAAAGAAAAAAAAAAAAAAAAGAAGATGTATAACCTGGAATTGTGTTAGTCGGTCGGTTATCAGGTGGATGATTTTAAGGATAACACCAAATTGTTTTTGTAGAGATTATATTAAATTGAGGTCACAAGTCCAAAAAGTATTGAACACCATATTTGTCTAAGATACAAGTGTCAAGGCAGATATTTGAAAACTAGCTTAGTCAAAATATTTGATTTGATGAAATATTTGATTTGTAAACAAAATTTAACCCATGATAGATAGTCATTTTTTTAAAAACCACGACTTATAACGGACGTTTTTATAAATACGTATAAATTGTCACAGTACATTTAGAAACAAAAATAATAAATTGAACTTCATTAAAGCAAAGATTGTCTCATGAGTTTGATGTAATCCTTTAAAGACTTTTTTTTTTAAAGTTTTGCTCCCAATGTATTTTTCTTTAAAAGTTTTGCTTTCAATGTAATATACCTCATATGATTTTCCAACTGTTGACTGCAAAGTAGATTTTGGGCTTAATTGTGTCCATGAATTAGTTGTTTTTCAACGTAAATGCGTAGCACTTCATACTACTAATGTGCACACGGTGAACGCTTTCACAACCCATGATTACATTTATATTATACAACCACAAAATAAAAATTATATGAGTTTCACTTTTTTTCTATGCATTGTTGTGATGTTGTCATGGGAAGCACATGCAGCCATGCATATTGAATTTTATTGAGAAATAAAATTTGTATTTCGAATTACTCGCGATTGTTGTCATTCAATGAAAAGCACGGATACAATGCTTAATAAATATACACATAATATTAGGCAAAGTTGACCTTACAAGATTTTTACCGTTCTGCATATTGTTTTTCCTGCAAAGAAATGTTTATTTTGTTAGCCACTTCATTTTTTTTTTTATCTAGAGCATTCCTCTAGGCGGTTGATCTACAATAAAACATTACGTTTGTTCTTTTCTGATAGTCATAACACTCAACACATATAGTCAACCCGTAAAACAATTTTCGTCCGTGTAAATATATTTTTTTTGTAAACGCCAAAGCATTGGTATCTGAATTTGATTGATATAACGAAGTTAGTTTCAGGAGATGTTTTATGAATTTCACTGTTACTGTTTAGCCTAGTTTTGGTGGTATCCATTTGACTTGGCTTTGTATTTATACATCCAATAATTGTGTCATTGTTCTGTAACAGTTTTTGTATACTTGGCTTTCATTTTTGCTAATATACTTTGTCTATATGCCTTTTTGTTTGTTTCTTTGTTACATATGGCGTGGTTCTGTACTTATATATCCCGTCATTGTGTTATTGTGCCATGGAAAAACGTTTGTTTACATGATTGTTGGTTTTTAAAGTGATTAAGATAATAACACAATGTTGACTGCTGTATTCCTATTTTTGACATTTTCACCTGTTATGTCTGTTTGTTTTGTTCACACATCGTTGTCCATATACTGAAATATAATGACATTGTCGTACACGTGAGAGGTTTAGCTATCTATAAAATCAGGTTAAATCCACAATTTTCTACCTAAGAAAATGCCCGTAGTAATCTAAAAATATGACAGTTGTCCATTCGTTTAATGTGTTTGAGCGTTTGATTTTGCCATTTGCATAAATATCTCTCTCTTTCTTGGAGAAATAAATGAAATAGAGTTTTAAACATGTTTAAAGACATCCGAAATCGTAGAATGATTGAATCTCAATGTATGGTCAGATTTGTAGTAGATAACACTTTTCTCTGTTTTGCCGACAACACTATACTTTTATAATAATAAGGTAATCATTCTATGAAACGTAATTTTTATTAAAACAAAACAATTAACAAAAGGTATTAAATAATAACGTATTTACACGCATGGAAGACATTGCTTACGTATATATGTGCACAATATTAATCATAACAATAATATTCATAGTGGTGTACAAGAATGCCAACAGCCTACAGCTGAGTTTTCACTATCAAAGACATAACATCCAGACACAACAAAAAAGTTCAACAAAATGTAAAAACTAAAATTATTTATCAACACCTTTATATTTCATTTGTAAATATTTTGTGAGGGCTTTAAAAAAAAGTCCTCATGATATCACTTAGTGATTACTACTCTTATAACATATTAATATGATATATTATAATCGTTTTTTTTTTACAATATTGTACATGACTGCATTTCCATCCTGTCCCCCTGTGGGATTAAAACGGATGAAATAGCCTTGTTAATAACCTGTTTCACTTTCCTCTCCATGTGTGGAGCACATTCAACATAACAAGCATAATCTGTACGTTTTGACAAAGCGTATCCCTCATTTTGAGATACGGGCTTCAAACCTCTGTTTTGAAGTTGTTTTATCACTGCTGGGTTTTCGCGTAAATCAGTTTGGGTTGCCACCAACACAAAAGGGATATCACCCATGAAGTTTCGGATTCTCGGTAGCCATTTTTCTTTCACATTTTTAAAAGATTGAGGTTGCACCGCTGAATAGCAAACTACGAAAACATCGGCGTCTGAACATATAGTCTGTATTGTGGCTGTAGAAGTTTCCTGTCCAATATAAGATATATATTTAAATTAACAAGGGATTTACATATTTAGTTTTTTTTTGTAGACGGGTTATTTCAATCAAATTGTACTTGTTTCCACTTGTCTGCAAATCTTAAAATAATACTTTATGGTTCTTGTTATAGTTTTGATTATAAGAATTTATTGATGTTTTTATAAAGATCGATTGTTTGTTTTGTAACATCCAGTTGCAGAATGGTCCTGCATAAAAGAATGCTGGACGCAACCAATGTATCAATACATTTAAAAGAGGTTCATTTTACGATTTTACAGAGTTTTGAATAAGGATTAGATAAGACTACCAATGAGACAACTATACACCAAAGTTCAAATAAAGTGGATGTTAAAATTATAGGCAACGGTATGATTTTCAACAATGAAAAAAAAACCAAGTATAACGTATATGTTTTGATAACAGGCGCTGACATGAAAATTATGAAACATTGCAATTGAGAAAACCAACGGACTAATTTATCACTAAACATTTAAACAAATATGGCTTGGGACAAGCACAAAAAATATAAGGAGGTGCTAATATAAAAAAAGAAGATGTGGTATGATTGCCAATGAGACAACTATCCACAAAAGACCAAATGACACAAACATTAACAATTATAGGTCACCGTACGGCCTTCAACAATGAGCAAAGCCCATACCGCATATAGTCAGCTATAAAAGGCCCCGATAAGACAATGTAAAACAATTCAAGCGAGAAAACTAACGGCCTTATTTATGTAAAAAAATGAACGAAAAACAAATATGTAACACATAAACAAACGACAACGACTGAATTACAGGATCCTGACTTGGAACAGGCACATACATAAATAATGTGGCGGGGTTAAACATGTTAGCGGGATCCCAACCCTAACCTGGGACAGTGGTATAACAGTACAACATAAGAACGAACTATAAAAATCAGTTGAAAAAGGCTTAACTCATCAGATAGACAAAAAATAAAAGTGGACGTGGCCGGGTAAACATGATTGTGAGCTTTCAACCCTCCAATAACCTGAGACAGTAGTGTATTAGCACAGCATCAGATCGATACAAGGAAAATACCAAGCAAAACACAGACAGGAAGTGGCAGGCTATACTGTGAATTCATTTATTTTCGTGGGTATCAATTTTCGTGGATTGAAAAAAAACTTGCTTTTCGTGGATATTTGATTTCGTGGTTTTGCCAATCTCTGCATACAAAGCCTACAGAAAATTTGCAATTCGTTGAATATTTCATCACTTATCCCTTACAACAAAAAGACACCAATTACATATCTGAGGGGGCTCGTTTTTCAAAAGGTTTGGAAGTAAAATACTTTGAGGTTTACTTACTGTTTGGCAATAAGCATCCGCTTGTTAGGTGCTTGTTAGCGAAAGAGGTGATCTAAACAGAATTTGTTATATTTGAAATAAGGTATAATAGCGGAGTATTGAAATTGAAATGCCTTTAAGGTTTTGACAACACATACATTATACGGAATTTCAATAATTGACAGCTTGTTGTTTAACTGATAATATTTAAAACAATTTCCTGTTGTTAACCTTGTAGATATCGTTTAACGGTTTTTATTTTAATTTGTACTTGTACTTTAACGGTACTTTTTTTTTTATATTTTAGCAGCAAACATTTGTAAAAACAGGTGTGACATAATTGCATGATTAGCCCGTCCCTTGCAATCGTTAAGAAATTTGTGGAATATTTGAAGATTAAAAGTCCAATAATTTTGAAACGAGACAAGTGAAAATCTCAAAAACGAGTACAGATCACCATTGCAATTCTTTTGAATTGAAGTGCATCGCTCAAAGTATAGTGTCAGGTCTTTCTATGTTGGTATGTTATACTTCTGTGTCAGAAAAGGTAGAAGGTGTGGTACCATTAAAACGTTTCGTCCCGCTGCGCTTTGCACCTGTTCTAAGTCAGGAATGCAAAACAGGTGAATACTTCTTAAAGAAGTATACGGAACATAAGACCCCATTTTTTTCCATAATTTTGTAAAAGCTTGAAGTATAACAAGAAATGTAGTATCTTAGACTTTAGATTGTTTCTTCACGTCTTACCATTTAAAAAAAAATCATAATCTAGAATAGAAAGTTGTATTAATTGTTTTATCTACATGTCTGTCAAAGATTTTATTTACATGGAGCCATCCAGAACTTAATGAACTGAAGACCATGTGTGTGGTCACAAGAAATGAAATGTAGATGTAAGGGGTTAGCTTTATTGCCTGTTTACCCTTATGTATATGTTTGTGTGGGTTGGAGATTTTACTAACACATGTAATTTGTTTTGGAAAGTAGTGAATGTAGTTTTGTTTTGTTTTCAAAAGTAAAGATGGAATGGTGTAAAGACAACATTACTGAGGCTTTCAAATACTTTATGCAGGGTATTGTACGATGTCGGGAGACTGTTGTCGTGGGTTAATAAAATTGAGAATGGAAATGGGGAATGTGTCAAAGAGACAACAACCCGACCAAATAAAAAAACAACAGCAGAAGGTCACCAACAGGTCTTCAATGTAGCGAGAAATACCCGCACCCGGAGTATAATGTCTGTTTTTAACGTAAATTAGACTGTTTGTTGTCTTCATATTTTTTTTTATTAAACTCAGAAACAGTTTAAAGCATACTTTACGACATGGGTTTTGCTCATTGTTGAAGGCCGATATATAGTTTTTTATTATCTTGTCTGTTAGTCTCTGGTGAATAGTTATCCCATTGGCAATCATACCAAATCAGAGTATTTAAAAAAAAAAAAAAAAAAGAACTCAGGTTATTCAATTAGATAAGTCTAAAATTTAAATTTGATCTCAGTGACCAAGTGTAAAAAAACTGAGCACCCTCCCCCAAAATTTTAAGTTGAAACAATATATATCGTGACTTTCCGAGTCTGTAACTTTGTGTATATTATTTAAAAATTAGATCTACACTTGATCTACACTTCTTGAGGACATGAAATATTTTAAGTACGTGTTGACAATAGCTTATAAACAATAAACTTCAAAAGATGAAACCAATAAAAGAGATCGTACCTAGTGTCAACATTAATTGATCTATATACAATAAAATGACTTAAATAGGGTTATTTTGAACTATTAATATTAATGTCAAACATAGGAAGTAAAGATAATAATTCGGACTAGAACATTGTTTGTTTGTCAATGTTCAGGTAAAATCACAAATTTTGATTGATATATGTAGTTAGGTAAATTAAAATTTCGAGTTTAGTTGGCTATATTTCTGATGTAACGATGAAGGTATTTCAAGGACGTGCAGATAACCTCATATTTCAGGTGTGGTATGTAAAAGGGCTAATATTGTATAGATAATGTAAAAATAAACTCATCATAGATAACTAAAAATGAAAGTTCTAACTTGAAAATAAATATCTATGTTTTACCTGTTCTAAAGTATCCAGTAACTGCATCTGTCTTTGTTTTCCTGACAAAGATATTACACCTGAAAATAATAAAAGATTTATAAGCGTTATACTTACATTTGTATACTAAACATAGTTCCTTGTTATATGAATCCAGTTTTCGATTCCTCTGATTGGTTGAGGTCATTAGTAAAATACTAAAGTTTATTTATATAATTTGGAGTTCAAGTGTTACGTCCATTTTCGCTGAACTAGTAAACTTTTTTTATGCATGGACCATCTAAAGCCTTTTGGAACAAGATTGTTCCGCTGTTTTAAAGACCAATTGGTGGTCTTCATCTGTTTTCTGCTCTTTGGTTGTGTTGTTGTCCCTTTGAAACGTTCTCAGTTTCCATTTTTCATTCTATTTGAATCTTTCAGATACCTAATTTAGATTTTTACAAAAAAACACGTCTCGTAAGCAATGAAATTAATTGTCCAAGATTAGTATTACATGGTATGATTGTATCATAGTGCTCCAACCACAACATGTCTTATACTTCCAAAAATAATTGCTGATTCAGCGTAGTTTTATCGAGATCCAAATCCCAACAATACAGAAAGAACAATTGAACGTGTAAACATGAAAAAATATTTACGACAAATAACTGATTTCTAGTTGTACATTAAGAGTGCAATCATACATTAAGAGTGCCCGATTCTCACACCTAACCTTATCGCAATGATGTCTTCGATCTAATTTTATGCTCCATCAAAACTCCGAAAAAAAATTAACTGGTTTGTAGTGTTATAAGTAAATAGACATAAGAACAACTTGTTCCCCACCCCCACGAATAAATAAATTAAAAATCTCCAAAACACAAGACATCATTGAAACCTACTTTACAGTATATTAGATATATATTCAAAGCATATGTATGTTATGGTATACTTTAAGAGAAATACTATAGATGTTACTAATTGGTCCGTTTCCGTGAAAACAAACCGCATTTATCGTTTTCTATCCTTTTAATTTAAGTATTCAAATTGAAGAAAAAATCAAACGGACAGAAGTTTTTTTTCTATAGAAATGTTCACTTACCAGCATAGTTGTCAAAGGCAGACGGGACACAGTTAGTGGGGAATCTTTTTGTAGCATAACTAACAAGCATACTAGTTTTCCCCACACAATCATCTCCAACTACTACACATTTAATATAATTAGCAGGTACCACCATTGTATTGAAAATAATTGATTATATCAATCGCAAGTTTCATATCAAAAATAAATATTACTAAACTTCGCGCCATCCTATTATACGCCCTGAAGTCACGTGAGGTCTATATCCCACATGTTTTACTGTTATCTGACGACATACCTTGTATACCTTTCGTTTACAAACAAACTTGTTCAGATATAAAATCAAAACAAACGTACAAATCCTATCTATGATAAAATATGTATCAAATATAGGTGTTTTAAATATGTCAATGGTGTTCATATATATTTTTAAGCTGCTTTTAATAGTTCAAAATAGATGATTTATATTTATTAATTAATTTTTTTAAGACTTGATCCTAGTTTTAAACATGCTTTTTCATCTCTAACGAGGACACCATGACTTTTGTCACGCAACTGTGTCCTATTTTCGTCACCTCAATGAATCACTAAATGCAAACAATGACCAAATCATTTTATTTGTTAGAAAAGTCTCCTTAAATGCTCACGCTTTCAACCAATCAAGTCTTACTCCGAACAGAATTCATTCGATTCCGTTTATTAACTGCCACATTTGATGACATTATGTATGATTGATTGATGCTTGCAAAGTGTCCAGTGGCAAATAGTCTACGTATTCAGAACGAAAACAAAGTTACAATACACTCAAAATGTTAGCTCTTCAAAGTGGGTGTACCTCAATTAAGGGCAGTAAATTGAGACTGATACTTGAAAATGGGAGTATGTTTGATGAGTGTAGAAATGTTGCTTCACACCAGGTCATCTACGGATCCATCCAAGAGCTGTAACGAAGGTTCTTAAACGTGCAATGCTCCATCCGCTGGGCATAACTTCAGAGTTTTAAACTTCTCAGTTCTTATCGGACGTGGTTGCGTATATATAAATTCCGAACAGTATAACGGGAAACTTTTTGGACGTGCATGTAGCTTTTCGTCAGACAGAGAGCCAGGGACAAATTGGTATGCAACAGGAAAATTGTAAGTCCTGACTTGAAAGAAATATGTGAACATCGTTATACTACTTTGATATTCATCAGCTTTATTTTGTGATTAAGAGGATAGTTTCGGATAAATAGGCCCTTTCTGAAGAGAGACGGTATCAACGAAATTTCACAAGTATCATGAAGTATGGATTACAAATCACGACTGTCTTGATTGTTTTAAAAAAGTGTTTTTAAAAGAAGCTAACGGTGGTATATGATTTATGTTGACCTGAACTATCATGGCAAAGTTTTATTGGTTTATGTTGAGTTGTTTGTCGTTCACGTAATATTAATTTTATTGTAGGGTGTATTTTGCCAATGGTCATGTTAACAACGTGTACTATTTTTTGTGATAGGCTTTTGTTACTCTTTTGGTTCAATTATGATCAACCGCTATATAATATTTAGCTTTCTGGTAGTTTATAATATTAAAGAGGCATTAGCTACAATTTCAACAAAAGAATAAAATATATTAAAATTTAAAATAAGAGCAGAAAAAAAAACAACATTTCGCAACAGCAGAGACATATAATACAATGTGTCTCTGGCAACAGCCAGTTTCGTCAATTTCGTCTAAATAAGCTAAAACATCACTAATGTAATAATGACTTGTAAAACAATTATAATTCAGTCCATTTCAATCCGTTTTTATGCAGCGTCATTTCAATTTGGCCTTCAAAATAATAGGATGCGTATGGTTATCGTGTGGCTCTTCATTAAAAAGAAAAAGTGAAAGTGAAAAAAGGGACCAAAACAAAGAAATAACCTTTCGGTTGACTGATCCGAACAACACGCAATAATCATTCATATGCATACAAAACGACGATTTACATACATCTTAAACCTCTTAACATGAAACAAAACAGACCTAGAAATATCACACTGCATGTTCTCCCCGACTTTTCATAAGCATGTTTATATTTGGTTTTAAGACCGTTGGCAGTTTTCGGAGGTCATCTCTTGTAATAAGTTGACGTCCGTTCTTTATAGAAAAAAAAACAAAAAACGTATAATGATGATAATTTTAAGCAAGCCTATGCCTTGTTTATTGTTTCCTTTTGACCTTTTTGTAATTTGAATATTTGTTTTTGTATGTTATGCTATAAAAACAGGAGAATTTGGGTAAAATCGATGAACCTAACTTTGTTTGCTATAAATGCCTATTACTTTTTAGTCTGTGGTGCAATTAAAAAATTAGCTTACCAAGCTCTTCTTACCGTATTGTGTTTCATTTAAAAAAAAAAGAAGATCAAGGCATTACTGAGCAAAAATAAATAAATAAGACATTGCTACCATGGACAGTGTAGGTATTTTGCCTTCGATAGCTTTATATTTATTTTGTTCCGAATATTCCTATCTTTTTAAACAATAAATATGTTCTCACGTTCAGATATTAGATATAGAAAATCTCTGTCATCTATCAATAATTATCCCACATTACAATAAAAAAGGGTCATCTTATGCATTTATAACGATCTAGTTTACTCTATGACAGAAGCGTCTCTATTGCTACTTCCGAGATATTTTATGCAAGTATTACTGAAACTTATTTGACATTCAAAGCTTTAGCCATGATAAAAAAAAATTCAACCTTTTTTTTTATTAAAAATTGGAGACAGATGAATAAATGAATGCAGCTATGAACAATGCAACAAAATGGTGAACAAAAGACTAAAAACCTACAATAAATAGAATATCACAGTAACATTAACGTTGTATAAAGATTCATGGATTGTTTCTATGTCCTATAGAACTCACTCTCTTTTTACCATTCTCTTCATGTAACATTAATGATTTGTGATCGAAGTCTGATAGTTTAGGCAAACTAAGCGGTTCTTCAGAAAAAATGTTTTGAAGCCGGCATTTCCAGTCTTTGAGATACTGTTGTCGTGTTGGCTCTTCTACAAGTTTTGTTCCATATGAGATCTGTGGTGGCAGAACATCAAATCCACACATTCTTAACGTGCCATACTGAAATAAAATTAAAACTTTTGATATAGTATGTGACTGATTAATAATGTTCATTATTTATTACAAAATTAATGAATATTATGTTTTTCTGTTCGATAAATGTCCAGTGGTAAATATTTAATAAATATTCAGTACGATAATATATCTTACAATAATCTATAGGGACGAAGGATACGAAATTCGGACTACAATTGGAAAATGAAGGTATATTTTTTAGGAACGCATATTTTGTCTGGCATTAGGCCACTTATGTACGCCTTTGGTACTGTTAAGGTTGTTTAATAAACATAGAGCGTAACACTCGCATGCACTATTCGAGGCGTCGGATATAAAAGTTCTATTCCAAAAGTCAAATTGTCGTAACTGCGTTACTGCGTATTTATACATGCCACATATCCAAACGTACCCCCCCCCCCTTTAACAAGGGTTTTAATACCGGACGGGAGAAGTCTAGGGATTATGTCTATGCCAATTGCAACCCTTGGTGTGTATCGAAGATATACACACAGGACGGGTTGAAGTCATAATACTTTGATCAGTATTTGGGGCACACAAATCATGCTCGAAACATAAAATCCAACATTTGGATTGGTTGATTTTCGATACGATTACAAAATATTACAATTAAAAATGAATGAAATTAATGTTTTGAAGAGCTATACGTTCAGCAGGTAATATAAGAATCATCGTCTTATTCTTCTGAAAATTTAAAATATTTGAGCCAATCAATAATACACATTTGTAATACTGATATTTGTTTTAAAGTATTGAGCGATATCGTGTGTTCCATTCCATGTTTTTTTTTTTTAAAGTTAAAACATCTTTAACTTTATTGGTATGTTTACAATGTATATACCTTTCTGGCATTCACAACACGCAGATCAATAATTAAACAAATTAACACAAGACGGTATACGCTGCACTTGTAAAGCAATCTTTGCCTACACTTATGAAGCAACTAAGAAGATACTCGGGTTTTGAAGGGGTTTGTGTTGCTCAGTGTTTTTGTTTTCTACGTTGTGTTTTGTATACAGTAACTGTTGTTTGTCTTTTAACTGTTTCTCATTATTTGCTATGGCATGGTCGGTTTATTTTCGAATAATACAATAGAATGTCTCTTTTGCATTTCGCTTATCTTTTATATCTTTCTGAGTCGGTTACGGGATGGAGTTTCTTTTTGGTCAGACTGACACACTATAAAGTAACTATATGCTGATATATGTATTGTTATACACCAGGATGTTTCATAATTTATAAAGAAAATTTACAAGGAAAGCGGAACATACGGAAATTCAAAGTGCTTTGCCATTTATTGGATATGCTAATGGCTTTTTTTCGTTTGATCTTCAAAAAATTTATATTTTACTAAGTTAAAGGCATACACCCACTCGTTTTGTAAATTATTTAAAGGCCAATATTTCATATAATATCTAGTAAACCAGGATTCAATATACCTTTATTTTAACCCAGAAATTTTCCAAATAAGTTTTACAAACACAGGGTAACTAGTTTTCAGGTGCGCTTAAGAGCAGAACATATAGACGATAGTTTTTATTCGTATGTTCATCTTATAGTAAAGCATTGTTTCCTTAAAAACTACAGGTCAGCATGCATTCTTCGACTGATGTACTATATGTTTCACTGAATGATTAGAGTTTACAAATGTATTCACAGTTGGTGGGAAAAGGGAATGAACTCTTTTCTATTTCTTACTTGAATTGGCCATAATAAAACATTAATATCGCTACTGAGACCTGTTGGAGATAGCATATCTCTTGTACAACCAGTTGTCAACGACAGCACTGTTCGTTTACCCTAAAAAAAAAGAACACAAAAAGTGAACAACATTGTAGATAAATAGATACACACTTAATTATGTTGATTTTAGCATTAAATTTAGATTAGATAGTAATGATGAAATCATGTAAGTCCGAGATATTTTAAATATCAATTAAATTTTGAATAAATAATCGGTATATTTGCTTATTATATTGAATATATGCTTTATTCTAAATACAGCTGACACTATCACATGGAAACAAGTTAATGCTACAATAAACTTGTCTGATCTTCCCAAACGTTGAATAATATCTGGACATTTGTTTCTAAATGCGTGACCAAAGAGAGGTAATTAACTTCTAACTCGAACTGCATGGCATTATAGAACATCGTCACTTAAAAATTAAAAAAAGATGACTTATGATCCCCGATTACAAAGAGCAGAAGCGCTTATAGTCATTTTAATGTTGTATGCTCCCAAGCTCTATAATTTGTTGATTCAAAACTTGTCTCTGATTTACACACGCCTCATACTATTCCCTTAGTAAAATATGCATTTGGTAAGCCTTGGTCGATTAAAACAGCTTGACGACGCATTACTATCATAAAAGTACCTTCATAAATCCCTGATCCAAAACATTTTGAGATTCAAAGTCAAAAGCAAAGCTATCACACAAAACTCGATCAAACCATCCTTTCAGAATGGCTGGAACGGATGACCAGTATAATGGGAACTGAAATATCACAAGATCTGCACGTTTTAATTTGTCCGATTCATTTGCTATATCCAGCGACTGGCAGTTATGTCTATAAGCAAGTCTTCCTTCTTCGCTGTAGTTAAACAAATCAGGATCTTGCAGAGGACCTGCAAGTCATATAACAAAATAAAGTTACTGTTTTGTCTTACTGCAAGCATAGTCTGCACATCCGTTTCTTAGTATTGTCAAATTAAGATCAGAATGCATTCATACTTGATTACGACAACTATACAAAATTACTCAGTCTTTAGGTTTTATGTTGTGTTTTGTGTTGTGTTTTTTCTCTTTTCGTCGGTTATGGTTTTTCACCCATGGTATAACCATTTTATTATGAGTTTGAATATCCCTTTGATAAGTTTTACCGCTTTCTTACATCTAATGTGCTTTGAAAGCAAAAACAAAAAACAAAAAAACACCCCAAAACAACGATCAAATCTATGCTTTATTTCTCCTTTCAGTCGTGGGTAATATAATTATTTTGTTAATTTTCTTACGCTCACGTGTCTATAACAAATATTTCAATGCAAAATTTCGTATGTGTATTACTTTTAATTAAAAAAAGGGAAAAGTTGGAAGAATCGTAAATCGTTAATGACTCATATATAATTTAAAGTAAAATTAATGTTGAAAATTTTCTGAAATCAAGGATTCTTGTATGAGCAGTGCATATCTATATATGCAGTTCAATCACGAAGTTGAAGTTCAAGATCTAGAGAATAAAAAAAGTGCGAAATAAATCTTCAGCAACGCACTCACAATCTGATTTCTTCTGTTTATTTTGAAGTTGCTGTACCAACAGCAATTATCCAATGTTTATGTTTATATGTGTAGCTATATTGTGAGACTGGTAATTTCTGGTTTTATTGTTGACGTGACAGTTTGTTGATGAAAAGTGTTTTCCAATAAGTGTTGAATTATAAAATGTAGATACGAAAATTCCAATCGATTTCGTATTTGTTCAGTTATAACTGTATTATACAGTCAGGTTATATGATGTTTTGTTTATTTTAATATTCCATTTAAAAAGTTAATCTTACATAATTTTTTTATACGTACATGTACTTACCCCTTATATCATTTTTTGTTGCGCGTGGTTCAAACTGTTGTGAATACAAATCCGAGACTTCAACGGAATGTCCCAAACTCCGTAATGTGTCTATGGCAGCATCCTTAAGAGCCCCGTTGAAGGATTTTCCGTCTTGATGCGCAAAAACAAGGAGCACATGTTTTTGACTTGGATCACACATAACGTGTACACACGTGTTACACAGGAGCTTATTGTACTTTACAGTTTGAACACTTCAGTAGTCACATTTTTAACATGTCATAAGTCAACGATTTAAAAATTTAAACTGCAGTTTAATTTAATTCAATGGAGCGTATTGTTATTTCATGGGCTGATGAAATCGATTGCGTCAGCTATTCAACACGGATACATATAGTACAAAATGTTCATTAACGGTTTCAGTTGAAAACTTGTAAAAATCTATAGCCTGATTTAAATAACCATTGTTTATTAGTATTTAAATGTGTTCAATGTTACCATTAGTTATTATTCACTGCAAAAAATAATAAAAAAATAATCTTTTTATATCAATGTTGGATCAAAGAACTATTGAACTACAATTATGTTTCTATTATTGTGAAATTATTATGAAACTAAGGTTACAACTTCAACAGTCAAAGTTAACCATAGATTGGTTTAGATTTGTGTTTGTCATATAGCTCTTCGCGTGTTTCGGTACTTGTACATCCTTGTCGTTAAATTTGTCGTTTTGAGTGTCCCAGATAAAGGTAACTCTAGAATTTTGGACGCAAAACATATCGCAAGCAATGTTTGACAAACATTTACATAGTGACAAAAAGAACAATTGTGATGATGTCTCATAATTTTCATAATTGAAAACAAAACATCTTCGAGGCAAAAGTGTTTTTGTTTCATAATCAGCTATCAATTATCAGACAAGGAGTCAAATGAAATGGCGTATTTATTATGTTCGATAATATAGTCTGTAATATTTGGCACTGAACATCAACATTTTATCATGTTTTCCAGAGTTATATTCTAAACAACCAAAGAGGAATAACTCTAATTTTATTTATTTGTTTACACGTTAAATTGTGTAAAGAATTACGAATTACTCATCCACTTATGAGTATGGTTTACTTTAATTTTTTTTTTTAATTTAAATATAGAATATCAATTGTGGCCGCTCCTAATCAAATTTGCGACTATTTTGATTGTAGAATGATTTACAAAAATAGCATTCAGTTATAAAAAGAACACTGCGCTGAAAAGTTGTGCATGCAATTTTTTTCAATGTTGAACTAATTTCTATATACCATCAGTTGATATGCTGATTTGAAGATTATTTTCAAGCCTGTATCAATTAAAATCATTCATACCAATATATGTGCGCACGAAACGCGTTCATGAAATACGCACCATTCGGTACGCTAGAGACCAAATCTGTTTTGGGGACCCAATTCACAAAGCACTATAGATAATCAAAACCACAAATGGTCTTAATTCAATTGAGTAGTTGTTGTTTGTTACTGTTTATCATGTTTGTATTTCGATTTTGTTTTCGTTTTGCATACTGTGTTATTTTATTTTGCAGTTGTTCCACTGCTTCATGTTAGGGGAAAGATTTTGCGCCACACGTTGAATCCCGCCACATTCTATACCGTATGCATGTGTCTGTCCCAAGTCAGGATCCTGTAATTTAGTGGTTGATTTTGGTTCATGTATATCATATTTAATTTTAAAAAATAGTTATAAATAAGGCCTTTAGTTTTTTTTTCAAATTACATGTCAAAGCTTTTTACAGGCGGTTTTACGGTATGGGTTTTTCTCATTGTTGAAGTTCGTACGTTTGAATTATAGTCTTTACGTACCCTAACTATTTCGTGACCCCATTGTGTACCCTGACAAAAACCATTTCGTACCATGACCATCTCGTACCTTGACCATTTCGTACCTCATGTAATACTAACATGTATACACTTTTGTACCTCATGGAAGATTTATATGTATGCCATTTCGTACCTTATGGAAGGTTTGTATGCTTACCATTTCGTACCGCAATGAAGGTTTGTATGTATACTATTTCGTACTTGTTACTGTTGATAACAATAAAAAAAAGTTGCAGATAATTAAGTCTTTCCACTATCAGTATAAAGAAACTTATGATTGGATTCCAATTTTAACATTGAGTAAACCGGAACTAGATTCTTCTCAATAACTTTGAAAATTGATGTGGAAACCCCTTCAGTTACTCTCTGAACAACTTGTTTTTAATCATTTCTTTATTTGTCTATGAACCTCAATTTCTAGAGTTTAGCAATTAATTAAGAACAAATCATGCAAACAAACAAAGTGTTATTATAACTATTAAAGTTTTCAGGTGCTGTTAAATCAGACCAATCCTCGGTCTTTTGAAATTTTACGTTTCAAGGCATAATTTTATTCATGTTATATTTTACAAAACATAAAAATGATTTGAAATAGTTTTAAGTCCATGAGGTGGTTTTAAGTCCATGAGGTACGAAATGGTAGATGCATTTGTACCATAGGGTACGAAATTAATAGTATCGTGGATACGAAATTTTAAGTGTTGGGTGCGAAATGGTAGAGGTACAAAATGGTCAAGGTACGAAATGACTTATTTCCGTACGTTTGCTTAAAATTACTCACTCAACTTTTTTCTTTTTTTCTTCTTCAATAAACACAGAATCACTTCAAAGTACATCTTTCTGACTAAAATATGATGCCTATAAAAATGTGGAACCAGCACCGTATTTTCTATAGGATATACTGTTGGGTCAACCACAGACATTCACTCCACTGTGAGCATTTAGATATATAGGACAAGTGCATCTTTCTTTTTTTTGCCCCTTGAAAGCTTATAAGTATTTTTGGTGATAACATGCTAATAACTACAATAATGAATAAATGCTATTAATTTGAACTTTAACATGTACTTGATGAGGTGAAATTCAAGTGTACACTGCCAAAACAACGAGACAGCTTTTATTTACTGGCCATAGTTCTGGAAGTACTCAATCATATATGTAAATAATGTATTATACTTTCAAGATATAATAGTTGATATGAAGTACCAGAAATAAGGCGCGTGTCATTGTGTACCTAAAATGTGATAATCAGCAACTGTATATGCCGAAATATGACGTCAAATACGAAACGGTAAATCGTTTAAGACATTCTGAAAATTTAAAGAATTTACAATGATATACATGTAATTCTTACATATCTTGATTATAATTTTACCCATTTCAAATTGTTTAATTAAGAAAGAAAAAACCAAACATCTCGAGTCATAGAACTATATATTATATATATGGCAATTTCTACAGATGTTATTTCAAATGTAATTTTATGATACGTGCAAGGTTAACATAGTATTTCTTGACTTCGATTTTTGCCAGGTTTTTTCTATACTTATTCATGCATTGGAAGTTTTGATATCCTCCTGTTTTTTTTTTTTTTGTTTTTTTTTTTATATATTTATATATATACAGTTTTCAAATTAGACTCGTGTATATATATATATCTAAACGATCACAAAACGCAGACTATTTTGGGAAGATATCAAATAAAACTATAAATAAAAAAGTTTTCCCGATATAAACAATTTAAAAATATAATACTATATTCTGAAGTACCCCCTACCTGAAAAAAGTTTTGGAGGCAATAACCCACATACAGAAGATAATAAGTTAAAGAGTTTAACTATGCTAATGTGGTAATTCTATTTGTTAATGCAAACATAAAGTGGTTTTCATTCTCATGTTGAAACTGATACATTGTAGATGCATTAATTATTGTTAATCTATAATGTGCTCTAATTGTATTTAAGTGATTATCAATACGGAAACTGCATTATCACATTTTCTATAAAATCTGCAGACCATGTTCGTATTTAGAAACAATAAACTATATTTGGACATACAAAAAATTGCATGTGACATTTATCTATGTAGTATGTAAAAATCTGGAGTGATAATGACGTAAAATTATTCCGATGATACCGAAATAGAATCATTCTAATTTAGCGATGCAGAATTAGATGCAAAATGAGGTTTACATTTAGATAATGGATTGGTAATTCTAAACTCAGAACTATCACTTATAATATGCCATGGGCAAAGGAAAACAGAGCGGATGATATATTTCAAATAAGTAGCCCAATAGCGGAGCCTACAACAATAGTTTTAAAAGTACAAATTCGATAATTATAACAGCAAAATTGAAGCCGAATTAGTGTTGAAAACGAAGATTAGGCAACTAAAAGAAAAACCAGTATATGTTGATTAAAGGCAAACAATTCTGTCTTGAAATTGGCCACCCTTAGAGGGTAACACGTGTTTTTCACGGAATACCTCCCCATTCCGACCGAATGTGGCTGGGTATGTATACATCCCGCGCTATCAAACAGTTGCCAAGCATTTGCGAAAGTTTTACTGCAATTGTAAAGAAAGCTTTTTGGTGGGTTAACAACTGCCTTAAACACTTTAAAATGAATTTATATTTTATCTAGTCACGGGTCTTTTGAGCTTGATATATTATCGCAGACGGTGTATTGGCCACAGTTTTTAGCTTGTGTATCGAGTTGCTGCCTCGTTGGCACACACCTCACATATTCTTTTTGTTCATATTATTTTGATTCAGTACAATTGGTCATATTTTATTTTATTCAAGATATGCTACATGAAATCAAATAAATTCACAATCTAAGTCTTAATAATACATGTTTGGAGGCTATTGCCTCAAAGGTAAAGAAGGAGTTTCCAATCAGCCAATCCCTTATCAATAAGTTACACTGATTTTGTTTGATTAATTTCAGTAGACGTCTTATAACGATAAGACTGAAAACTATATAGGTCATAAAATGGGAAGTATTCAACATTTAAATCGTGTATCTTTAGAAAATCACACAAATATCTTCATATTTATTGAACTGACCGAAACGGACTGAAGTATATGGGGTCTAATGCCAGGCTGTAAAAAAAGGTTCGAATCTAGATACATATAATCTGAGGAATTTAAATTATGTACTGTCATATAATTATCCAAAGACTCGCAGTAGAGAACAACAATTTTGAAAGTCAGGATGACCATGCAAATTCAGATTATAGATATATTGATCCAATATCTACCCATATATAGTATGGATCACATTTCCGACCTATCGTTGATAACGTGCTACGTGTACAATGTCTCGAGTTCTTGAATATCAAACACACATTCAACATTGGATATTTAGTGCAATGTTTTATGATTTACTCATTGCTGAACTAAATTTGACACCATTTCTTCAATTTCATCAACTTTCAGATTTGGTCAAACCTTTTCAGACGCCAAGAAATAGACTGATTTTTAAATTTTACTAGTATATAATTGATAAGTTATAATTATCGTGAACATTTCGAAACGTTCAGACTGAAATATTTATTGACCATAGTTTGAGGAGTAGTAAAGTTATAGTTGTAAATCTTTTGTATAAATTGTTTGATATCTATATACATATGTGATATGTACTTATAGACAAACACATCATTACACGTATGAGGAGGGACATTCTATATTGGACTTCAATATGACGTACATATAATTTAAAGTTAGTCTCCTACATATCATGATGTAAAGTAAATCGCTTGCATGAAAAACCATGCACTGGAGATGTAAAGTCTATCGATGAAGATGTAAAGTCAAGCGCTGGGGATGTTAAGTCCAGCGCTTGAGATGTTAAGTCCAGCGCTTGAGATGTTAAGTTCAGAGCTGAAGATATAAAGTCTAGCACTGAAGGTATAAAGTTTAGCGCTTAAGATAAAAAAAATGGACTTTATACCTACAGTTCTTGACCCTGTTGACTTTACATCTACAGTTCAGTTCGATGATCAGCACCGACTAACTTTTTTATGCAGGAGTTATTAGCATTTGAACAAAAACCATATACAACATATTGTATTGTAAGCGATTCTTGTATGATATTTATCAAAAAAAATAATAAAAGATCAAACAAATTGTTAGAGTTATTGCTCCTCGGCTGATCAAAGTTAACATTAGAACATTTCCCCCATATTATGCAAACTGAAGGCATGTGCCATATAGCATAGTTGTAAGTAGTTTTTTTTTACCAAAATGTCAAGCAAACATTTTTGTTAAGACTAGCATGATTGTTCTTGTACACTTATAGTTTACAAACTATTTAATTGTGACTTGGATGAGAGAGTTATCTAATTGGCACTCATACCACATCTCCTTATTCTTAAGTCTATTTAATGTTTGAGGCTCAAGGTTAATTATAACTATGCTAAAAAAACCACCTTAAATATGATTAATCGGCGACCTTGAATGAAATGAACTATTTATCCAAAGCATTGATTTGAATGGAGTTATCATTTATTATTGTGTCAGATACACGAGATAAACCTTTGAAGTAACAACCCGCTTCCTAGCACAAACAATATGTATATGTGGGTAGTAGATAACTTTGTATTAAATGCATAACCACAAATAAAATGCGTTTGTCAATATCAATATATGTCACCAAAATAATAGGATTATATCAATTGCTATGTGTGGTATGCTTCATAACGTATACATATAGAAATGTCCGTTCTATATTTGTACAATATGGTAAATTTCTTTTCTTTTTAAATTGATACTATCATAACTAGAGATTAGTGATTTTGTTTCATACTAATTCAAAGAGATTGAAAATAGCATGGTTGCATCATAGCAAATCAATTATAAATGCAAACACAATTGGTATTATTGATCTGCGGAATTTACCTACATTTAATGGAAGCAAAACTTCGTGTACTTTGATATTTATTATATAACAGTGACGTCGAATTGTTAAGATATGACGAACGTCGAAATGAAACACATGACGAGTGTTAACTTTCTTTTCGTCTTGCGTCTTTATGTGGTACTAAATATAAATGAGCATGTTATTTGTCTCGAAGTAAACAAGTATACGGAAAGAAAAGAAATTTGAATTTAAATTATGTAATTTTGAAATGAATGTTAAAGACCAGTTTCAGTAGTTGCAGGACGGAATATTGACAAAAATGAAATACTCCTAGCTAAAAAAGGGACAATATGGAATGTAGTATTTTAAAAACTATCAAAGACCTTTTGGCTTCATTTAAAAGTACTAAATAGTTGTTGTCGAGCCTGCGAATTTTGTCGCAGAAATCTCGACATAGGGATAGTGATCCGGCGGCTACGGCGGCCTTATCTAAGGTCTTAAAAGCTTTATATTTCAGAAGGTGGAAGACCTGGATGCTTCATACTTTGTATATAGATGCCTCATATTAAGAAGTCTTCGTCAGTCACATGTCCAATGTCCATGACCTCATTTTCATGGTTCACTGGTTATAGTTAAGTTTTTCGTTTTAGTCTGTTTTTCTTATACTGTAAGCAATAAAGTCTACTATATGTGGTGTAAGGAATGATTGTCAGATGTACATGTCAAACTGGCAGGTGTCGTCTAACCTTGACATCATTTTCATGGTTCAGTGGTATAGTTTTCGAGGTTTTTTTTTCTAATACTATATACAAAAGGTCAACTACATTTGGTGTATGGAAATATTGTATGATCTATATGTCAGTTGTGTAGGTTTAATTTAGCCTTGACTTCAATTTCACGGTTAATTGGTCAGTGTAAAGTTTTTGTTTTCTTGTCTGTTTTTCTTAAACTATAAGCAATAGATCAACTATATTCGGTGCATACATGTCTGACTGGCATGGTTCATGACCTCATTTTTATGGTGCATTGGTCAATGTTTAGTTTTCTTGGTTAATATTAATGTGACAGTGTAATAAAGCTTAATATTGAGGACTATCAACATAATATCAATGATTAACAAAGAAGGCGTGACATTTCAGTGTGTGCAATCTTGTGTACGATGTGCGTGAACACAAACTGGTGGGTTACGGTTCCTGTTGTAATCATTATCCTATTACAAAAACTCAACAGGAAGGATATGAGAAAGCTTGACTGGAATCGACTCAAAAAAAAGTTTAGCAATCTTATAGGTTTTTTTCTGCTCGGATGGTCTGTTGTTCTAGTAGAGCACTTCGAGTTCCTCCTCCAATAAAATTTATCGCAACAAAATAGGAAATTGCGCTGAAAATTTCGTTAAAAAACAGAAACAAATAATCAATCAAACAATCAAACAATCACAAGCTAGTTGACCGGTACTTTCTCTCAACTTTCATTTTTACTTTTCGAAAATAGATGTGACTTGATGTGAGTTAACATGACTAAGCTCATGGACATTTCATCGAACCAACCAACTATTTTAGAAGTCTACGACATAACACAAAGGAGCTGGTATATTTAAGCTATAATTTGGTCTCTGAAATTATAAAAAAATAGTACGTTATTCAAGCCTTTTAGGATTAGGTTTAATTATATCGATAAATGAACGTTTAATAAAATATAAACACTTTGGTTCAAAAATGTTTGAACCTTTAGGCGGTTAGTGCTTTTCAATACTAACGAATTAGCTGAGACAGTTATTTTTAGACAAAATTAGTTTCATCACTCATTCTTCAATAGATTTTGACAGTCTTAATATTGTAGAACAACTACAATAAAAACCTTCAGAATTAAAAACTGTTACAGAAAAAGAATTGTTGATCTGAAATTAGACAAGGTATAAACCGTAATTCTTAAATTACAAATTTGAACTTTATATTAGTTGCTATATATCAGTTTAATTCTTGATTCGTCGCTTTAACTGCATACTGGCTAACAAATTGGACCTTTTATTTTACATGTAAAAATATTAAAGATAAATTTATGTTTTCTGACGGTCGGACGGAGAACTGTAGCTCATAATATGTCATTAGCGTTGTTATGACAACTTTATGCTAACAATGGAATGATTTCCTAAAATTGATAAGGAACATATTTCAAATTCTTCTAACTTTGGCGACAAATGTTAATATGAATATATCCGTACTTACCTGCATTCTGACATCACGGTGTGATAGCTTGGAGAACTTTCGATTTTCTGTTTGTCTATCTATTGAACTTCGTGTTATACAAATATTAATAATTCACACCTGTGAGAACAAGATAATATCTTGTGAGTACAAGATATTATCTTGTGAGTACAATATATTATCTTGTGAGTACAATATATTATCTTGTGAGTACAATGTATTATCTTGTGAGTACAATATATTATCTTGTGGGTACAAGATATTATCTTTTGGGAACAATATATTATCTTTTGGGAACAATATACTGTCTTGTGGGTAAAATTTATTATCTTGCGGGAACAATTTTTTTTCTTGTTGGAACAGCATATTATCTTGTGGGAACAAAATATTATATTGTGGGAACAAATTAAAAAATATTTATTGCATGGCCTTATTCTGCCACTGTAAGTACCTTATACTGATCATGTATTGCTTCTTGAAATTGTTATGAAACTTTGACCACACAATTTATGTTGAAAATTCTGTAAATAAATAAACATAACGAAAAGTTTTCATGCAAAGATTTATCAACTTAGACTATTAAAAAATCTATAGGCTGTGAAATACTTTGGCATCGTTTGAGATTAAATTTTCAAAATCTCTTGTAGTCGTATCACTTTTAAACACTACATACAAGAATCCTGTCTCCTGTGCAGAGTGTTCTAAAGAAATATTAAATTTGTTTTAGGGATGGTCGTGTACTGAAATTAAACCGTGGTATACTATAACGAAGCTATACTTTTTATATTACACTGCAAAAGAAAATCAACAAAAAAAAAAAAACTACCTGTCACCTCCACTTCCTAGAATATCAAATGATTGACCTCTATTATCGATGTCTAGTGCAAGCCTTATAAGTCATTGTTTGGCAATGTCCGAATAAAATACATATTACTAAATATTGACACACAAAATCTACTGTACACGATAGCAAAACAATTGAACTGTTTTGTATTCGGGAACACATAACCGACCCCTCATAACCTTTTGTATCTGTTGTAATGAAAGCCAGACATCGGCTGTTAATAAATAATAATGAATCTTATTATGATATACAATTTAAATCAAAGCAAAACAAAGGTATCAAATTATTATGAGTAATAAGACCAAACTACATTACAAGTAATGAAACCTGGCATTGAAAAAAGATTTTGTTTGTAAGACAAACGTACAATTACTATAAAAGTGATTAATGCTAGATAATCGAGAAAGCATACGTGTATCAGGGTGGAGAAAGCGGTTTATATAATCGTTCTACTTCTTTAACTGTATCTGGTTGCACGAATACATGAGAAAACCACGAAAAGCTGGAATTCACGTATTTTGATTTAACCAAATCATTTTCATTTGGAAGTAGCTATACGTAGTCAGGATCAGACAGTTATTCTCTTATTCTAATCCATCTTTTTGTTTTTATTACCAGGTTCAGAAAAGCCCTAAGCATACACATACATGATTTATTTGTACTTTTAAGAGCAATTCCACACTCTTTAAAATTGACTATAATTAAATTGTATCATTTAAAAATAAGGACCTGTAGTATGATCGCTTATAATAGACTACTTTCCACGAACACCAAAAGGACAAATAGTTTGGCGGCAACCAACAATGTGCAAATCCCATATCGTATGTAAGCTGTTAAAGGTATGGCAACATGGGATTTCGTTTCATTAATATAATAGTTTTGTTTAACCCCACCACATTCTGTTTGTGCTTTTCCCAAGTCAGGAGCCTATAATTCAGTGGTTGTCTTTTCTCAGTAAATATTCAAACATTTTTGTTTGTACATACGTAAGGAGGTAGTTTTTTTGTTTGAACTGTTGTACGTTAGTTTTCTCGGTGTCTTTTATAACTTTCTATATGCGGTATGAATTTTTTCATTGTTGAATGTCATTGTTGTGACCTGCAGTTTCTAATACCGACGGTATTTGTTCCCGTTGGATAGTTGTTTTATTGGCAACCATACCCTCAATACCGTCTGTTCACACAATTACTAGTTTAATTCCTCTTTCGAGTGAAGATCCTACGACCATTTTGTACATACATCGAAGACCATACGCCTTGAATTGTAAAGACAGATCTTCTTACCACAACACCAGATCCAGCCTTCAAACGAAGAGTTGTTACATTTGCTTGTCGCGGAAGCTTTGTATTAGAATTTGTCTGTAACATACACAGTGTTTGATAAGGTCAAGGGCTTTAATTGCTATATATGATTTCATTTCGCTGCAGGTATATAAATCTATACACAATTTATATAAAGACCAATTTTGAATTATATTTATAGATTATCTGCCTATGATAGTATATAAATATATATTTATATACATATTATGTTTACGTATATGATTGCCAATGAGGCTACTATCCACATGTCTCCTGATGATGTGAATATAAGCAAACTATACTATCGTAGATCACTCAACAGTGACTTAGTTCAATACCGCATAGTATAAAAAGGTCTCGCCAATATACCGTATAGTATAAAAGGTCCCGGCATGACCAAATGTAAATCAATGCATACGATTACTTATTTTAATTCATTTGAAAAGGGATAAAAACTAAACAGTCAAATAAACCTATCCGATGTTTATAATACTGTTAAAGTTTTATTTAGAAGCATACCAAGTGGTTTACATTTAATTGCTCGCAATTTTATCATCGTTGATTTCTTATTCGATGTCTATGTTTGCTTGTAAAGAGTACTTGTAATCGAATTTAGTCGTTCTGCAAGCTCCTTTATTTTGAAAGGAGATCATCATGGTGAATTATTAATGCAACTTTTTTGGTCTCATGAATAAAAAAATTGAAAATCATCATAAATTTACCCAAAATTATTGTTTACTTGAGCCGACAAGATTCTTCATTTTCCAAAATACAACATTCTTGGCGGAGAAGCAGCAAGTAACAATTTAAAATTAAATCTATCCGACTTCTCCCGGTCGGTCAACCAATCTATGACCCTCTCACCCAAAGCAAGAACGCTACCACGATACCATTTATCATTATAGAGTTGTTTGTGGATAAGGACAATGTCAAAGCATGAAAGACAATAACCACAAATATCAAAATATTTCATAAGAAAATAAGTAAAAAAGATACTTTACTCCTATACATATGAATGTACAAATTTTACCTATGAACAGTAATACTTCAGAGTAGAATGAACCCGTCAACTTTTAAGAGACATTGTCAAACAATAGAATAACTCAATAAATCTTGAACATATCTATTTGATAAACCATCGAGCAACTTAAGTAAGCAAATTATCTCTGGGTCGCCCATTAAAGTCTTTCAAAGTTGTTTCTTGAATCAAAAATATAAGATTTATAATTTGCTACGGGTTACTACCCGATAAAACATTGGCTCTTTGCTAATACATACATTATCACCATGAATGAAAAGAACATGGTATAACATCAATAAAATCAAAAAAAGATTCACAAAACAGTTCGGAATTTTAGGACTCCTGTTGTTATGATATTACTCATTTTTTGTTTTATTTGTCAATTTCTGAAAACACTATATAGTCGAAATCGTAAAAGGTATCATTATTTTGGGACTAGACGCATCGACAGGACTGAGGCTCTTTACTAATTAATACATAAACACCATAAATGAAAAGAACATAGTATAACATAAAAAAAAAAAAAAAAAAAAAAAAAGATTCACAAAACAGTTCGGAATTGAAAAATACCATCGTGCATTTGACCCCAATATAGTTATAGAGAGAGAAATAAGATAGTCCATATCATTGCTAAAAACGATTTACATAAATAATTGTAAAGAACATGCAAGTTGAATTTGCCAACGAATCGGTATTTCGTTGGGATTTCTAGTTTCACTTTTTAAATGACATATTTCCAAAAATACAAATTACTCACCACATGTGCATGAAGCGGCGGATTTGGGATTGAGTAAGGAGAATTTCGAGAGCAGCCACTGATATGCAACAATATCCAACATCATAGATTGCATATATTTATTTATCTGGTCAAAT
The DNA here is from genome assembly GCF_036588685.1 of Mytilus trossulus. Lineage (NCBI taxonomy): Eukaryota > Metazoa > Mollusca > Bivalvia > Mytilida > Mytilidae > Mytilus > Mytilus trossulus. Next base: position 47,380,781 of record NC_086375.1, read on the forward strand.
TATAGTCTTCCAAGTCCATAATCATCATTTTGTTCTTGTGAATTTGTATAAGAAATAAAAAACTCCGACAAAACTTTATTTGTTTCAACTTTTATTTTCAAATTTAATATTGTCATAAATTGGGAAAAAAATCAACAGTTTGTGCACACATATCTTTTGCAAACTGAGTTGTTGACATCTTATTTTCTGGTAGTGTGTGTATGCATTTATGTGTATTGTTTTAATTTAATGCTTTTTCGTTATTCTATAGTTCACATCTCTCTTTTTAATCAGTGTGCAAAGAGCTAATTCCAAAACAAGATTTCTTGTGCAATATGAATCGTATTCTTGAGGTTTGTTGGTAAAACAAACAATGAAACTTGCCAAGACAATTTGAATAGAAATAAAAAAGTTTACGCAAATATATTCTAAAGTAAACGATCTATGCTAAGTTTTTGTTTTGAGGAAAAGTTGTTAACAAGAACTAACGAAAAGTAATATGCACTTTATATGAAAGTTAAAAGGACAATCGTATAGATTGATAAAAATAAATACGTAGATAAACAGTTTTCAGAAAACAAGTAGAATTTTAATCAATATAAAGATTGGTGGCAAGTGCATAACTATATATTATCTATTTACATGAATATCTATATGCGAGTAAATCAAAACGTACTATTATATTTAATTCGAACAACAGACTAAAAAGACACATGTCAACCTTTGTAATTGAATGACGATTTTTTTCTCTCGCACAAAACAATTATACATACATATTAAGGTAGTTCGTATATTTACATGATTGAAATTAAATCAAAGGAGTACCACGTTTTTAAAAATACTTTATAAACCTTACCATATGTAATAAATATGCATGCATGATCCTGGTCTCGAACCTACTCAGTGGTTGTCTTGACTTGTTTGTTCATATACATAACTCCCATACATAAATGAACTAAAATAAATAAACATACAAGACTATTAAAGGCCAGACGCTTCTGACTTGGGACAGGCGCAAAAAATACGGCCTGTATGATTTTGAAAAAATGCATATTTTAAAAGAGTCGAAAATAAGATTGTCTGTCAAATGGAAAAGTCGAAAACTCAAAAAGATGGACAATGCATTAAAAAACATATAAGCCGGTCGCAAAAGTTTAAGACAAAGAATCGAGAATCAAAACATAAAAACCTTTCATGACCCACAGTTTAAATGTCTATAAAAAGTACGTCGTGAGCAGTGGGCATTGCAGACAAACGGTCATTTTATCTGTTCCAGTCAATGGGAGAATTTAGGTCGTCAATCAATGGTCGTGGCTACACTGTTATGAATATGATGTTATAGGTCCTTTGAATAAGTTTATGACAATGTGTATTGTCACTGAGAAATGTTTAAAGTATATAATACGCGCAAGGTAAACATATCCTGCTTCGAAGAGTACTTCTTGTCCTAGATTTATTCAGGTGATTGTTCCTGTACCTTTATCTAAATGATCACAAAACAGTTAAAACGCAACGAATATTTTGAGATGATTTTCAAGTAAACTATCAATCGAGAAGTTTTCCCGATATAAAACAAATTGCCCTATTTCCAAGAAACAACGTTTACGAAAGTATCCTCCCAAAAATAGTCCTGAAGGCAATAACCACATACAGAAGATAATATGTTAAAGAGTAATACTATGATGATAAAGTAATTCCATTTTTCAATGTAAACATAAAGTGCTTTTTCTTTCTCATGTTGAAACTGATACATTGTAGATGCATTAATTATTGTTAATCTATAATGCGCCCTGATTGTATTTAAGTGATTATCAATACGGAAACTGCATTATCACATTTTCTATAAAATCTGCAGAGCATGTTCGTATTTAGAAACAATAAACTATATTTGGACATTAAAAAAATTGTCTGTGACATTCATCTATCTTGTATGTAAAAATCTACCTTGATAATAAAGTAAAATTATCCCGATGAAGACCGAAATAGAACATTAAAACCATTTCTAATTTAGCGATTCAGAATTAGATGCAAAATGAGGTACAATTACATAATGGATTTTTTATTCTAAACCTAATATTATCACTTATAATATGCCATGGACAAAGGAAAACAGAGCGGATGGTACATTTCAGATAAGTAGCCCACCGGCAACAGTAATTTTAGTACAAATGAAATTATTAACAAAATGATCACATTTAAACCTATCAAACAGCTAAGCCAAATATGTGGTAAGCTTTTTATACTAAGAAGATAATCTGGCGTCAAAGAGAGTTACACGTAATTTTTGTTTATCTCGCAGAGAGAGTGGCAAACACAATTCGCAGAATTAACGTTCGAATTACGACCGAATATGGCTGCGTTTTTATACATCCCTCTCAATCGAACAGACGCTTTGCGTTTGCGAGGGCTTTACTGCTGGACGGGAGGACCCAATGGAAGACTCCTTTGCGTTAAAATAAAATGCAAATGTATGTTGATTGAGTGAAACTAAAGCCATCTCCATTACTGCTATTTCAAAATCTTGTCGACTGTCTAGTTTTATCTAATTTCGCCATATCAACTATTCACTCAATACATAATGCACAAAACAAAAGGTGGTATTTTGACATAACAATTGTATAAAAATGGTATAGCACCCAAAACAAGTCTTTGGTGCGTTGAGACACAGACACGTCGTATTAGAACCAAATCTTGATTGTGACGGGAAATGTATGCAGTACCGATTTCACTCATTTTGCCGCATAATTATAAATTTGACGATGTGTAGTATGATTGTGAAAGAGGCAACTCTTCACAAGAGACCAAAAGACACAGAAATTAACAACAATAGATCATCGTAAGGTTTCCAGCAAAGCCTATAACTCATCTAGGTAATTTGTTTTTAAAGAAGAGCATCTATGTTACTGAAGTCTGTACATTGTTAAGTGCACGAGTGTAACGTATTAAATTATTAAAGGCGACACATTTGAGCAGAGGGTTGGTTACTGATAAAAAATGAGAAGTCGACCATAGGAAAGTTAAAATCATACGATTTTCATCTACTAGTCTGTGTCAATATCTAGGACATTTTATTTAAGATCAAGATGTAAAGAAAGCCTTAGTACAATATTCGTTTATTGTTTTTTTTTTGAAAATTCTGTATGAATTCCGCTACAGATGAGTACAAAATCAAGTAAGCATGTAGATATGCACTATTAGTATCCAGTAGCATATCAACTGTCTGATGAAATATCAAACCTACAAAACCAAAGTCCAGTATTTTGGTGAAATCATCTTTGGTGTATTTGTTTTTGGAATCAGTATGGTTCTTTTTCAAAGGAAGATTCTTTTGTACCCAAAACAAAACATTTCACGTATTCCCTTCATTGGTTTTATGGACAAAATACAACATATTTGCATAAGGTTCACATCAACCAAACCTCTTATGTCAAACACAAACACACTAATAATATGTATTGAAGTAAAATTTTATACATACAATCATTCGAATTTTCGTTAAATAGTCATTCAAAAAATCTGAAGGTTTGGCACTTAAATTTCGAAAATTTTCCTGAACATTTTGTCCGAACGTAACTTCAGGACAACAACAATGAAGCAAGAATCGAAGCATCTGTTTCTTTTTGAAAATCAGTAATCAGAGGGCATTGACTCAAAGGTAAAGAAGGGGTTTTCAAATCTGCCAATCCTTTATCAATAAGTTACACTGATTTTGTTTGATTAATTCCTGTAGACGTCCTAAGACCGAAAACTTGCAATATAGGCCATACAATTGGAAGTATTCAACATTTGAATTGTGTATCTTTAGAAAATCGCCTTTTTCATAAATAAAACACCACAAATATTTGATATATTTATTGAACTGGCCGAAACGGACTGAAATATGCCAGGCTGTAAACACAGGTTCGAATCTAAATATATACGATAACGAGGTATTTAAATTAAGTCTTATAAATCATTCAAAGATTCGTAATAGTGAACAACAATTTTGAAAATCAGGGTGACCATGCAAAATTTAGATTAAAGATATATTGATCCAATATCCACCCGTGTATAGTGTGGATCACATTTCCGATCTTACGTTGATAACGTGCAACGTGTAAAATGTCTCGAGTTCCCATATATCAAACACACATTTTAGTGCAATGTTTTAGGATTTACTCATTGCTGACCTTAATTTGACACCATTTCCTCAAATTCACCAACTTTCTGATATGGTGAAACCTTTTTAAGTTGACTGATATTTAAATTTAATATTGATTAGTTGAAATGTCTCATGAAAATTCCGAAACTATCAGACTGAAATATTTATTGGCCATAGTTTTGTGAAGTGTTAAAGTTATAAACCTTTTGTATAAATTTTAAGATACATGTATATTTACAAATGTATACATATGCGATATGTACTTATTCATAAACAAATCATTACACGTATATTAAGGAGGTCAATTCTATATTGGACTTCACTATGACGTACATAATTTATGTAGAATTTAAAACATTTAAAGAATGTATCTTCAATTATCAATGATATTTCAATCTTTAAAAACAAAATCGCTGTAAATGTTAAATTGACAACGGCGTCATGTTGGTCTCATATGGCCACTGACCACAAATAATTTCCCCTTAAATTTATTTATAAAGTTTTTTCACATTAAAAAAATTACACTGCGAATTTGCAAAATTTTTGGAATGTGTAATTGGCAGTATACACATTTAATCCAATTTTTAGGAACATCCCTTCTGTGCAGGTCATAAAATAAGCCAAAACACATCTATACTGTATGGACAAGTCAAAAGATCTTCCTTAAACGATAAATTCTATCTTTTGCAACCGGCCTAACCTCTTATTTCCACTACTAAATAGTTTAAATAATCCATTTCAAAAGTTAACTCTCTTCTTTCATTTCCATCCCATAAAAACTGAAAAATGAATCAGGAAGGCAGAGAACAAATATAAAGAAAAAAAACCACTATAACAACAAGGAACTCTATTCGTCATTAATTGTGGTCTAGGGCCATATACATATTAAGAATTGTGGTGTTTTAAAGTCGAGTGCTGGAGATGTAAAGTTTAACGTTGTAGATATAAATTTTAGCGCTGGATATTTTTATTTCCACATCTTAGACGCTTGACTTTACATCGATATCTCCAGCGCTGTACGATAATCAGCACCGACCAACTGGTATTTTATGAGTTAACCCCTTGAAACAAAAGAAACTATACGAAAGGTTGCAATGTAAGCGATCTCACACAATTTTATTTTGCATGATATATATATATAAAAAAAAAGATCAAAAGATTATTAGAATTATTGTTCTTCGATAGATAAAACATGTGCATCGGAACTTGTGACTTAGATTGATTGTTGTCTCATTGGCACTAATACCTCATCTTCCTATTTGTATGATCGAAAATACATTAAATATGATGTATTAGCGCCCATTGAATGAAATGGATTCAACATTTATTATTGTGTCAGACACATGAGAATAATCTTTTAAGAAAAAACCGCTATCTTGCACAAACAATATGTATGTGGGTAGTAAACAGCTAAGCACGATTCAAATATTCGTTTTAAATGCATAACCACAAATGCGTTTGTCAATATCAATATATGTCACACAAAATAAAGATATTATATCAAAAGTGTTGTATTCTTCATGATGTATAAATAGATGTGTCGGTACTATATTTGTATATGGTAAATTTCTTTTCTTTTTATATTAATACCACCATTACTAGATTATAGCTTTTATTTTATTTTAATTCAAAGGGATTGAAAATAGCATGTTTGCATCAGAGCAAATGAATTATAAATGCAAACACAATTGGTATTATTGATCTACGGAATGTACCTACATTTAATGGAAGTAAAGCTTCGTGTACCTTGATATTCATTATATAAGAGTGACGTCGAATTGTTAAGATATGACGAATGTCGAAATGAAATACATGACGAGTTTTTTTTTTTTTTTTTTTTTATTATATAGAGATGTTTATGTGGTATTAAATTTGCATGAACATGTAAGTTGTCCCCGAAGTAGACACAAATATGGAAAGTAAAGATTGAATTTAAATTATGTAATTTTGATGTGAATGTGAAAGACCAGTTTCATTAGTTGCAAGACAGAATATTGACAAAAATGCAATACTCTTGAGAACAAAAAGCAACTAATAGCAATTTGAAATATAGTATTTCAAATAAACTCAAAAGTATTTCAAAAGTATTCAAGATCTTTCTCAGCAAATATGTTCGTTTATTTCGCGCAGTCTATAAATGAAACAGAAAAATCATGCGGTCTACAGGCTTCATCTTAAGGAAGTTACTATTGTTTTAATGCAATTGTGTTCTTCATTCATAGCGACTTCAATAAACCATTTGCAATGTATACTATTTAAATATTCCATCAATTGCACGCCTGATATCTTCGACGTTGGCTTCCTCTGCCATTAAAATTTGACCACCTCGAAAAAGGAAATAGTGCTGAAAGTGGCATTAAAATAGCTCATAAAAATCAACCTTTTTACTATTCTCTTAACTACATAATCCAAAATAGATACAACTTGATGTAGAGTTTACATGAGTTAGACCATGGACCTTTCATTGAACCTAACAACTATTTAGAAAGTCTATATGTTACTATAAGAAAAACAAAAACAAACATAAAACAAAGGAGCATGTGCAAATAAAACCATCATTTGGTCCCTGAAATAATAAAAATATTTAAGTTATACAATCCTTTTAGAGTTATGTTAAATCGAATCGATAAATGAACTGGACACTTTAGTGCAAAAATGTTTGAACCCTCAATCGGTTAGTGGCTTTAGACATAAAATGATATTTTTATTAGCTTATGCGGTTATTTTTAGACAAAACTAGTTTCATTACTCGATCTTCTATAATAAATTGTGACAGTCTTTATACCATGGATTAGAAAATCAAAACTTCGGAATTAAAAAAGAAAAGTAACGGAGATTTTTTTTTTTGTTCTGGTATTTGACAATCATTATATATACACCGTTCAAACAGAGGTTGAATATACCAAAGGAATATCAAACTAATAAATGTCACTTTTGTTGTTAAAAAGGAGCTTCATTTATTGAGGTTCCGACAAAGAAATGCTGCATTTAAAGATCACATTGTTTAAACCTTAATTGACAGAATTTCAGGATGCTTGACACAGTGCACGTATGCGATATTGCTCTTGAAGTCCAAACAGCTTTGGTTGTCGTATAAACGATTCATTACAGCGACATTGAGTTATCATTACACATGATTAAAATTCTACATATTTTGCGTAATATTAGTCCTTATACCTTGAAAAGTAAAGACATGAAAATCGTAAAAGAGCGCTCGTCTCTATGAACCTACTATAAAAAAAACTTTAATTTCTTTTATCTTCAGAAGTGCAATAAATATTACTTTTTTGAATCAAGGACTGCATCGAAAATCCATAATAGATATAAATACATATGTGTTCTGACGGACGGACGGAGAACGGTAGCTCATAATGTCATTTGTGTGGGTATGACATGTTCATACTAACAATACAATAATTTCCTCATATTAATAAGGAACATATTTCAAATTCTTCTAATCTTGGTGATAAATGTAAATATAAATATATCCGTACCTCTCTGCATGCTGACGTCACAGTGTAATACCACTTGTACAACTCTCGATTTTATGCTTGTCTTTCTATTGAAATTCATATCATACAAATATTTATAATTCACACCTGTAGAAGAACCTTATACTGATGATGTATTGCTTCTTGAAATTGTTATGAAACAATGACCATACGCTTGTTTTTGAAAATTCTGTAGATAAAAAAAAAGTGACGACAAATTTTCATGCAAAGACTTATTAACTCCCGACTAAAATTCTGTAGGCTTTCATGGTGAAATACTTTGGCATCGTTTACGAGTAAATTTGCAAAATCTCTTCTTATCGTATCCTTTTGAAACCATATACACAATAATCATGTCTCCAATTGTAGGGTTGGTCGTGTACCGAATGTAACTGTGACATAGCGATTTTTGGGAGTTGGGGAAAACAGGGGGTTTCATGAGGATTTTGAAAATGAATAACTCGGCATAAGGAGAACTGAACATAAATGATTTTGCTCAAGACAGGATGAAAATAAATGATTTGCAACATTGAATGCTGGATAGTAAATAAACGTAAAACGACCAATCCGAAGGAAAAATCTTGCTGCCACTCCACTCTGGGAATATCAAATGGTCGACCCCTAATATCGTTTCTATGATTTTATGAGAAAAAAAATTGTAGTGCTAGTCTTAAACACGAGAGCAAAACAATTGTAATCAGGAACACATAACCTATTGTGTCTGTCGCAATGAAAGCCAATCATAGATTTTTTTAAAGAAATAATAATGGTTTGTCTATTTTATTATGCTATATAATTGTATTCGAAGCAAAACAAAGGTATTAAATTATTATGAGTAATAAGCCCCTACTACATTACAAGTTATGAAACCTTGTTTTTGCTACAAAAACGTACCATTATACTATAAAAGTGATTAATGCTTGATAATCGAGAAAGAGTACGTGTGTAACAGTGGAGAAAGCGGCTTATATAATCATTCTACTTCTTCACTGTATCAGGTTGCTACCACGAATACATGAGAAAACAATGAAAAGCTGGAACACACGTATTTAGATTTAATCAAAACATTTCATTTTAAAGTATCTATACGTAGTCAGGAATCAGACAGTTATTCTCAAGTTTAATCCATCTTTTTGTTTTTATTACTAAGTTCAGAAAAGTCTTTAGCATACACAGACATAATTTATTTGTACTTGTAAGAGCAATTCCAATCTTGTAAAGTGACTATAATTAATACATATCATATAAAAATAAGGAGATGTGGACAACGATGTTAGCGGCAATGAAAGGTGACTTTACAGTCTCCAATAATGAGCAAACCCCATACCATAAAGTAAGATTAATAGGTACGTGTTGAATTTGTACAATAGTTTTGAAACAATAACAATCCTGCTAAAATAGCCTCATTTTGAAATCTTGTCCTTATTATAGTATAAATTACGCAATTGTATTACAATATAGTTTAAAAAAAACAGATTTACAAGATGGGTACCTGCCTGGTGAAAGACTTAAGACAATTTACTTATTAAAATCGATATTAATGGAACGAATCTTTTAGTTAAGCTATTGTATGATTCGGTATTTTTCATATATTAAAGTTGGACATAGTATAAGAAGGAATAAAGTAAGGAATAGGGATAGGGGTACGTTTATTAGATAGGGTAAAGATGTCATAAAATATTTTTTTTTGTACTAGTCACGCTGAATCTAAAACTCATTAAATTATGAATCTTAGTATAGATGTCGAGCCGACAAATTTCTTCTTTTTCCAAAATACTACATTCTTGGCTAAGAAGCAGTGTGGCACCGTTAAAGTCCAAAATTCCTCTAAAGTCCACAACACCGCTAAAGTCCACAACAATTTTCCGCTAAAGTCCACAGCGTCGCTAAAGTCCACAAACTTTCCGCTAAAGTCCACAAAATGACCTCCGCTAAAGTCCACAAGAAAACGCCGTTAAAGTCTACAATAACAAGTTCCGCTAAAGTCCACAAAAAAGCACCGTTAAAGTCCAAAAAAAGATCAATTCGCTGGTTTTTTACTCCCAATAGTATATATATCTAATAAAAAGCATGAACCCTTGTTCTTTCAAAGTATTTCTTACGAAAGCGTTTTATGGACATAGTAAACATAAAATTTGTAATGAAATATTTTTCAAAGTCGAAATTTTTTACATTCCAGATCTTAAAATTTCGACTTAATCTCGAATTTTTGAATTCCGACTAAGTAAAAATTAAGAATTTTGATTTTTTTTTAAAACTCGAAATTTCAACTTTTCTCAAACGCAAAATTTCGACTTTTCTCAAACTCAAAATTTCGACTTTACTTTAAACTCCAAATTTTGACCTTATGATGCGTTCACACGTAATTCGCTTTACTGTCTGAACGTCGTTATCTTTTAATTCGTATCAACAAAAACGCATTTCTATGGCGAATTGGTTAGTGCGAATAAGACAATTCAAATCAATTCGAATCAAAAAGGAAGAGTGTGTGAACACGATTAGCGAATTCGATTGGCATTCGATTCGAATCAAATGTACGTGTGGACAAGGCATTGAACTCAACATATCGACCTTTTTAAAACAAAACAAAAAACAACTTTTAAAACTGAAAAATTCGTCGTTTCCTTGAGCTCACTATTTAAACTTAGGTCGTAAGTAATCAAACACAGCTACAAGTATTACAATTTTAGGAGGAGAAGACGTGGACGCAAATTATTAAAGCAACCGAGGATCCACACATTTAGGCAATTTATTTTCAGAAATTCGTTTGGTTCTAAAAATATGATAAGGATAATCATTTTATATTGAAGAGTTTCATTCGAAAGAACATGCATGTTGACAGAAATTTCTAGTTTGAATAAATTTCAAGATTTAAGAATGTCAAAGTAATAAGTAAATATTATTTTTTAATAACATGTATCTGACTTCTCCCGGTCGTTCAACCAATCTACAGGCCGTTCACCCAAAGCATAAATGCTACCACAAGAACATGGATCATTGTTGAGTTGTTTGTGGATAAGAACAAAGCCAAAGCAGGAATGAAAATAACAACAAATATCAAAATATTTGCAAAGGCACTACGCAAAGTAGATAAGAATAACCTAAAGAATTGACAAATTACCAAAATGAACAGTAATACTTCAGAGTAGAATGAACTCGTCAACTTTAAAGAGGCATTGTCAACAATAGAACAACTCAATAAATCTTTAACATATCTATTTGATAAACTTTCGAGCAACGTAAGTAAGCAAATTATCTCTGGGTTACCCATTTAAGTTTTGCAAAGTTGTTTCTTGAATCAAAATTGTAAGATTTATGATTTGTTATGGGTTACTATCCGATAAATCATTTGTTGTGTACTTATTAATAAACATTCTCTTTGACACATTACCCATTTCCATTCTCATTTTTTATTCACCGTGAATGAAAGTAACATAAACCATTAAAAGATTCACAAAATAGTTAGATAACTTGTTTGGTACGATCATATTTGCTTTTGTTTTACTTTTCCTTTACTGAAAAACACAAGTAGAAATCGTAAAACGATTGAACGCATCGACAGGACGTCCAAAAATTCCCAACAAGCATTTGACGTCAAAATACCTATACAGAAAACAATTTATTTCAAAGCTTCTTTCATCTGTGACTGATATAACTATAAAGTAGCATTTCTTTGCCGGTTGGATCAGTCAACGAAATCAAAATTTTGGTGGGATTTCTAGTTTATTTTTTTAAATGACATTCTTTTCAAAAACATAAAATTGCTGAGCACATGTGCAGAGGGGATATAGGGAGATCTGGGAATATTCGTGATCTCCACAGAAATGCGAGAATTTTCAACACCGTAGATTGCAAATGTTTATTTTCTGAAAGAACGTGCGATCTCATAAGAATTTATTATCAAAGCATGAAAACCTTTGCAACGTTTACGAAAATACCCTCCTCAAAATAGTCCTGAAGGCAATAACCACAAACAGAAAATAATATGTTAAAGAGTAATACTATGATGATGTAGTAATTCTATTCGTCAATGAAAAAAATAGGGTTTCTTTCTCATGTTGAAACTGATAAATTGTAGATGCATTAATTATTGTTAATCTATAATGTACTCTAATTGTATTTAATGGATTGTCAATACGGAAACGGCATTATCACATTTTCTATGAAATCTGCAGAGCATGTTCGTATTTAGAAACAATAAACTATATTTGGACATTAAAAAAATTGTCTGTGACATTCATCTATGTTGTATGTAAAAATCTACATTGATAATGAAGTGAGACTGAAGTAGAACATTTCTAACTCAGCGATTCAGAATTAGATGCAAAGTGAGGTTTAGTACACTTACGTGGTGATTGGTAATTCTAAACTCAGAATTATCACTAATAATATGATGTGGACGAAGGAAAACAGAGCAGATGGAATATTTCAAATAAGTAGCACATAGTCAACAAATATTAACAAAATGCTCACATTTAAATCACACCAATATCGAATATTCTTTATCTTACAGAGAGAGTGGCACTCGCCCTTCACGGAATGTATACATCCCGCTCAATCAAAAAGACGCCCAGCATAAGCGATGGTTTTATTGCCAGACGCCGGGATGGATTTGGCGGGGACTCAAGTGATACGAATTTACACTCCTTTTGGTTACAGTACAATGCTAATTTATGTCTATTTAGTAAAACTATTCAACAAAACAGATATTCAAAATTCTTGTTGTCTGTTTTTCTATTTTCCTGCCTTATTTAATACTTTCCATACTAAATCCATTAACAAATTGAGGCATTTTTTCATAACAATATTGCATACTACCGGTCTTAAAAAACAAGGTGTATAACACCAAATTATAAGTCGCTAGGGAGTTGAGTGACAAACACGTCGTATCAGTCAACTTATTCATGATTTTGGCCGTCAAACACACGTATCTAGTCAATTTCGGTCCAGTGTTCTACAGCATAACTCTATTTAGTCAGTTTTTTATGAAAAAAGAAAATATATGTTAAAGAAGTCGGAATTGTGTGATGAACACGGGTATAACGTTAATCGGAATTTAAACGATTGGGTTTGTTACTGCTGAGAAATGGGAAGTTAAGGATTTGGCAGAGTATGAAAATATCTGTTAAAGAAGTCGGAATTGTGTGATGAACACGGTTGTAACGCTAATTGAAATTTAAACGATGTGGTATGTTACTGTTGAAAAATGAGATGTTGATATTTAGAAAATGAAAAATCATCACAAACTTTTCATTAAAAGTGACGTTAAAACGGATCTGAACATGGCCAGTCATAAGAATATATATTATTATACACGACACGATCGTGTTTTGTTTGTTTTAGGGGTAAGGATATGCACCAGGGAAGAGTACAATACCTTTCCATACTATCAAATTTAATGGAGGGGACAAACACTAATTTGTTTGTATGTTTGTACGTACATATGTTTATTTTCTAGTTGTGACACAAAGTGACTAGAGTCTTGCGATCTCTATACTTATATATTTCTTTCCGTATTATATTGACGCCTCAGTTTTTACGTGTGCATTGAGTTGCGGTCTCCTTGCTACAAATCATCGAACCCATTCTTTTTATTCACATTGTTTTGAATCAGTACAGTTGGTCATATTTTTTTAAGATATGCTACATGAAATCAAATAAATCCATAATTTAACAATCGTCTAAATAATACATGTTCGGAGGTCATTGACTTAATGAGAAAGGAGGGGTTTTCCAATCAGCCAATCCCTTATCAATAAGTTTGACTGATTTTGTTTGATTAATTCCAGTAGACGTCTTATAACGATAAGAATGAAAACAAAATAGGCCATAAAATATTTAAATCGTGTATCTTTAGGAAATAGCCCTTTTTATAAACTAAACAAGACGAACCGCTCCATAAATATTTTATATATTTATTGACCTGTCCGAAACGGACTAAAATATGAGGTCAAATGCAAGGCTGTTAACACAGGTTCGGAAGTAAAAATTAACAATAACGAGGAATTTAAATTATGTACAGTCTTATAAATTATTCAAAGATTCGTAATAGTGAACAACAATTTTGAAAATCAGAATGACCATGCAAAATTTAGATTAAAGATATATTGATTCAATATCTACCCGTGTATAGTGTGGATTACATTTCCGACGTTACGTTGATAACGTGCAACGTGTAAATAGTTATATTCAGTTTTTAGATATATTGATCCAATATCCACACGTATATATACTTGCAGTATTGATCACATTTCCGACCTGACGTTGATAAAGTGATACGTGTACAATGTCTCGAGTTCTTGAATATCAAATACAATTCAACATTGGATATTTAGTGCAATGTTATATGATTTACTCATGGCTGAAATAAAGATGACACCATTTCCTAAAAAAATTTCAAATATGGTGAAACCTTTTTAAGACGAGATATAAGTCAAGCGCTGGAGATGGCAAGTCAAGTACATGCTATTTATAAAATAAAAAAAAATAAAAGATCAAACAATTTATTAGAGTTATTGCTCCTCGGCTACAAAAAGTTGACATAAGAATACTTTTCAATATAACGCAAAGGCATGTGATATATAGAAAAGTTACAAAGAGTGTTTTTTAACAAAATGTCAAGCAAACATTCTATTGAAAGACTAGCATGATTGTTCTGTAAAACTTATAGTTTACAAACTATTTAATTGTGACTTGGATGAGAGAGTTATCTCATCGGCACTCATACCACATCTTCTTAAATCTATTTAAAGTTTGAGGCTCAAGGTTAATTATAACTGTGATAAAAAAAAATACCTTAAATATGATTCATCGGCGCCCTTGAATGAAAATAACTTTTTATCCTAAGCACTGATTTGAAAGTTAATCATTTATTATTGTGTCAAATACACGAGACAAACCTTTGAAGTAAAAAACAGCTTCCTAGCACACACAATATATATGTGGGAAGTCAATAACTGAGCACGATTCAAATATTTGTATTAAATGCATAACCACAAATGCGTTCGTCAGTATCAATATATGTCACCAAAATAATAGGATTATATCAATTGTTATGTAGAGTATGCATCATAATGTATGAATAAAGAAATGTTCGTTCTATATTTGTATATTTATGGTAAATTTCGTTTCTTTTTAATTTGATACCATCATAACTAAAGATCAGTGATTTTGTTTCATTTTAATTCAAAGAGATTGAAAATAGCATGGTTACATCATAGCAAATGAATTATAAATGCAAGCGTAATTGTCATTATTGATCTCTAGAATTTACCTACATTTAATGGAAGCAAAGTTTCATGTACTTTCATATTCATTATATAAGAGTGACGTCGAATTGTTAAAAGATATGACGAATGAAATACATGACGAGGTTTTCTTATTGTCGAGCGATGTTCATGTGGTATTAATAAATATGCATGAATATGTATTAAAGTTGTCCATAAGAAGACAAGTATATGGAAAGTAAAGTAATTAAATTTAAATTATGTAATTTTGAAATGAATGTTAAAGACCAGTTTCATTAGTTGCAAGATGGAATATTGACAAAAATGCTATACTCTGAAAAAAATCAATTAATTGAAATTTGAAATGTAGTATTTTTAAATATCAAAGACCTATCATCAGCAAACAAAATGTGTTCGTCTTTTTCTCCCGATATATAATGAAGCATATAAATCAAAGGCTCTACATGCTGCATATCGAGGAAAATGATGTGGTTTTGATTTAAAAAGTAAAATCACAAAAATACTGAACTCATATAGAGAAAAATCCAATCGGAAAGCCCATAATCACATGGCAAAAAACGAATGGACAAGAACTGTCATAATATTTCGGACTTAGTAGAGGCATTTTCAAATGTAGAAAATGGTGGATTAAACCTGATTTTATAGCGCTAAACCTCTCATTTTGTTGACAGTCTCATCAAATTCAGTTATATTTTTAATGATTATATTGTTCTTCATGCATAGCTATTTCGGCAAACCATTTACAATGTATGCATTGGAACGAGTTGGCCGGTTCTTTCTCTAAACTTTCATTTTTACTATTCTCTCAGATACACTTTCGTAAATAGGTGTGACTTGATGTAGAGTATAACCATTGACCTTTCATTGAACCAAACAACTATTTATGAAGTCTAAAACATAAAAAAACAAAACAAGGAGCAGGTAGAATAAAACCATAATTTGGTCCCTGAAATTAAAAAAAAATAAAGCCTTATAATGATAGGTTAAATTAAAACTATAAATGAACGATTAATATAAAATGAACAATTTCGTGCAAAAATGTTTGAAACTTTAGTCGGTTAGTGTTTAATACTATAAACGAATTAGCTGAGACAGTTATTTTTAGACAAAATTAGTTTCATTAGTCGTTCTTCAATAGATTGTGACAGTTTTTAATATCGTAGAACAATAACATCAAACCTTAGGTTTTAAAAATTGTTCCGGAAAAAGAATTGTTTATCTGAAATTAGACAAGGTATTGACCGTAATACTTAAATAACACCTTTGTAAGTTATATTTTAGTTATTATATATCAGTTGAATTCTTTGATTCGTCGTTTTAACGTCATAGCGGCTAACAAATTGGACCTGTTATTTTACAGAGATTCATATATGTTTTTGACGGACGGACGGAGAACTGTAGCTCATAATATGTCATTGGCGTGGTATGGCATTTTTATGCTAACAATAGAACGATTTCCTCATATAAATAAGGAACATATTTCAAATTCTTCTAATCTTGGCGATAAATGTAAATATGAATATATCCGTACTTACCTGCATTCTGACGTCACAGTATGATAGCACTTGGACAACTCTCGATTTTCTGTTTGCCTATCTATTGAACTTCGTGAAGTACAAATATTTATTCTTCACACCTGTAGAAGTACCTTATACTGATGATGTATTGCTACTTGAAATTGTTATGAAACTTTGACCATACAATTTGTGTTGAAAATTTTGTCAATGAAAAAAATGGATGAGTTTTTATGCAAAGACTTATCAACTCAGACTAAAAAGTCTTTAAATACTTTGGCATAGTTTAAGATTAAGTTTGCAAATTCTCTTCTGACTTGTCGTATCTTTTGCAATCCCTGTAAACAAAAATCCTGACTCTAGAGCAGAGTGTTCTTGTGAAATAATAAATTTGTTTTGGGGTTGGTCGTGTACCGAATTTAACGAAGCGATACATTTTAAATCGCACTAACAAGAAAAACATCCAAAAGTATCGGTCAGTAAATGAATTAGAATTGGCAGTAAGCATATCTGAGGAAGCCTGTAGGAGAAAATTATTACGTTTGAAGATTAAATAATCTCAGTTATAATGACACAAAACTGTCTGTTGCTTTTGATTTAAGACCAAGTTAGCCTTGACTTTTTCTTATATAATATTTTAGTTTTCGATTTACATTGAATTTCTTGAGTGTTTTTTTTTTGCGTTTGAAGAATTTCAAACTGTTATTCTGAAAAGTTACTGAGAATGATTAGGTATTAACAAAACGAAAATTCCATTTACGTATCGTCTGCAGATGATGTGCTTATAATAAATCATATAAGAATGCAACGCTACTTTTTGGTGCTGGGTGCTGTTATTGAACTGAATTTTTACAAGAATGAAATAACACCTAATGTATAGAACAATAAGAGGATGACCATTTGATTTTCAGGGGAGGAAAGGGTGGGAGTGGTGGGGGTATGAGAATTAAAAAAAATAATAACTTACTTTGAGGTGGTTGATGAAAGAGGGGTTTTAAAATGAATAACTTGGCTTGGCAAGAACTTTGCACAAGACAGAATGAAAAACTTATATTCTGCAACATAAAATGCAGGTTACAAAATAGATCAAAATAAACCTGCGTAAAAATTATCTATACGAAGAAAAAAAAAATCCACCGACCTTCACCTCCGGAAATATCAAATAGTTGACCCCTATAATCATTTCGTTGATTTTTATGGAAATAATGTGTAGTGCAAGCCTTATAAGTCTTTTTGTTTGGCAATGTCCGAATAACATACATATTACTAAATAATGGCACACAAAATCTACTGTACACGATATCAAAACTGTATTGAAATCGGGAACACATAACCTATTGTATCTGTAGCAATGAAAGCAAGCTGATATTAATAATAAATTATGGGTTGCCTATCTTATTGTGTTACAAACCAAAAGCAAAACAAAGGTATCAAATTATAAGTAATAAGACCCTACTACATTACAAGTTATGAAACCTGGCATTGAAAAAAGATATTTCTTTGTAAGACAAACACATAATAATACTGTAAAAGTGATTAGTGAAATAATCGAGAAAGAGTACGTGTATAACAGTGGAGAAAGCGGCTTATATAATCGTTATGTTTCTTCAACTGTATCAGGTTGGTACCACGAATAAATGAGAAAACCATGACAAGCTGGAACTCACGTATTTAGATTTAATCAAATCATTTCCATTTGAAAGTATCTATACGTTGTCAGGAATCAGTTATTCTCATGTTTAATCCATCTTTTTGTTTTTATTACCAGGTTCCGAAAAGTCTTTAGCATACACAGATGGGTGCCACATGTGGAGCACGACCTGCTTACCCTACCGGAGCATCTGAGATCACTCCTAGTTTTTGGTTGGGTTCGTGTTGTTTATTCTTTAGTTTTCTATGTTGTGTCATGTGTACTATTTTTTGTCTGTTTGTCTTTTTCATTTTTAGCCATGGCGTTGTCAGTTTATTTTCGATTTATGAGTTTGACTGTCCCTCTGGTATCTTTCGCCCCTCTTTAATTATATGTTATACAACTTTATTCAAAGCAAAACAAAGGTATCAGATTGTTATGAGTTATAAGACCCTACTACGTTACAAATTATGAAACCTGGCATTGAAAAAAGATTTGTTTTTGCCAGACAAACGTACAATAATACTATAAAAGTTATTAATGCTAAATAATCGAGAAAGAGTTCGTGTATAAAAGTGGAGTAAGCGGCTTATATGATCGTTCTACTTCTTCACTGTATCAGGTTGCTTCCACGAATACATGATAAAACCATGAAAAGCTGGAACACACGTATTTAGATTTAATCAAAACATTTTCATTTGAAAGTATCTGTACGTAGTCAGGAATCAGACAGTTATTTTCAAGTTTAATCCATCTTTTTGTTTTCATTACCAGGTTTAGAAAAGTCTTTAGTATACACAGACATGAATTTATTTGTACTTTCATGAGCACTTCCACTCTTATAAAGTGACTATCATATAAAAATAAGAAGACGTGGTATGATAGCTTATGATAGATTTTTTTCCACGAACATCAAAAGGACATAATGTTAGCGGCAATGTGATTTACTGTACGGTCTCCAACAGTAAAGCAAACCCCTTATCGTATGTAAGTTTTAAAAGGTATGGCAACATGAGATTATGTTACTTAGATAAAATAGTTTTGTATGTGCTTTTCCCAAGTCAGGAACCTTTAATTCAGTTGTTGTCTTTTCTTGTATATTCAATTTGTTTTTTGTGTGTTCTGTACATACGCCAGCAAGCCGTTGTTTAAATTGTTTTACGCTTTGTGTACGTCGGTGTCTTTCATAGCTTGCTATGCGGTTGAGTTTTTTCTCCTTATTGAAGGCCATTGTTGTGACCTGCAGTTGCTTATACCAACGGCATTTGCTACTGATGGATAGTTGTTTCATTGGCAATCATACCCTCAAAACCGTCTGTACACACAATTACGAGCTAAAGTCATATTTTTAGTGACGATCCTACGACCATTGTGTATACCTTCAACGAACACCAGATCCAGCCTTCAAATTAAGACTTGTAACATTTGCTTATCGCGGAAGCTTTGTAATAGCACTTGTCTATTACATACACAGGGTTTGATAAGGTCAGGGGCTTTAATTGCTATATATGGATTTCAATTTGCTGCAGTTA
This sequence comes from Mytilus trossulus, assembly GCF_036588685.1. Taxonomy (NCBI): domain Eukaryota; kingdom Metazoa; phylum Mollusca; class Bivalvia; order Mytilida; family Mytilidae; genus Mytilus; species Mytilus trossulus. The sequence goes on from NC_086375.1 coordinate 47,400,315, forward strand.
TATACATCTATATACAATTTATATGTAGAACAATTTTCACATTGAATTATATTTATAGATTATCTGCCTATGATAGTAAATACATTTATATATAATTATATATCATGTTTACGTATATGATTGCGAATGAGACTATTTTTCACATGACTCCAAATGATGTGGATATAAAAGGTCCCGCCAATATACTGTATAGTATATACGGTATGTCCCGGCATGATGTAAATCAATTCAAACGATTACTTATTTCAATTCATTGAAAAAAAAGGATAAACATTTCACATTCAAATGATCATATCCGATGTTTTTAATAATGTTAACGTTTTTATTTAGAAAAATACCAAGTGGGTTACATTAAATTGTTCGCAATAAAACATATTTACAAGATGGGTACCTGCCTGATGAAAGACTTAAGACAATTTACTCATTAAATTCCATATAAATGGAATGAATCTTTTAGCTATCTTGAATCAAAGTAAAGTTATTGAATGATTTGCTTTTTCATATATTAAAATTGGACACACTGTGACAGTATTAGAAGGGAAAGGTAAGGAATATGGTTAGGGGTAGGGTTAGGGTAGCAAACGTTTATGTGATAGGGTTCAGAGATAATCATCTACTTTTATTGTACTAGACACGCCGAGTCTAAAACTTGTAAAATGATGGCTCATAGATTTCGAGCCGACAAGTTTCTTCTTTTCCCAAAATGCCGCATTCTTGGCGGATAAGCAGCAAATACCAATTTAAAATTATCTGAGTTCTCCCGGTCGTTCAACCAATCTATGACCCTCTTACCCAAAGCAAGAACGCTATACAATGAGACCGTAATTGTTTGTGGATTAAGGACAAAGCCAAAGCAGAAATGGCAATAACAACTTATATCAAAATATTTTATGAAAAACTAAGTAAAGAAGATAAAAATAAACAAAAGAATTGACAAATTATCTATGAACAGTAACACTTCAGAGTAGAATGAACTCGTCAATTTTAAAGAGACATTGTCAACAATAGAACAACTCAATAAATCTTTCACATATCTATTTGATAAACCTTCGAGCAACTTAGTAAGCAAATTATATCTGGGTTGCCCATTAAAGTCTCTCAAAGTTGTGTATTGAATCAAAAATATAAGATTTATGATTTGTTACGGGTTACTACCCGATTAAACATTGGCTCTTTACTAATAAATAAACATTCACCATGAATTAAAAGAACAGGGTTTAACATCAATAAAATCATAAAAAGATTCACAGAATATTAAGGTCTTTTAGAGCTTTTTTGATATGATATTACTCATTTTTGTTTTACTTTTACTGAAAAACACTAGTCGTAAAAAAGTATCAACATTTTAGGATTTGAGCAATCAAAAATACCTACATGCATTTGATCCCAATATAACTATTCAAAGAAAAATAAGATAGCCCATGCATTTAATATTCATTGATTAAAATTGATTTACCGCATAGCTTATTTCATCTGTAACCTATATATACCTATAAAGAAACATTTATTTGCCGGAAGAATTAGTCAACAAAATCGGTGTTTCGGTGGAAATTCTAGTTTCACGTTTTAGCTGACATTCTTTTCAAAAATATAAATTGCTGAGCATATATGAATATATAACAGGCGGATATAAGGGGGAGCTTGGAATATTTTTGTATTCTCCATTGAAATGCAACAATTTCCAACATCGTAGATTGCATATGTTTATTTATGTGGTCAACTTATTGTCTTGCAAGTCATTAATCATTTTGCAACAACGAAGTCTTTAGGCTTATTTTGACAAAACTGACTTAAATGTCTAACTAGTCAATTGTTGTAAACCGCATTGTTGGCATCTCATTTTCTGGTAGTTTGGGAATGCATGTATATCCTTTAAATGTAATGCTTTTTCGTTGTTCCATATTTCTCATCTCGCTTGCATTCAGTGTGCAAAGAGATAATTTCCAAAACAGGACGTCTTGTGCAACATGCATCGTATTCTTGTGGTTTGTTGGTAATACACACGATGAAACTTCACAGAAATAAAAAAAGATAATGCAAATATATTGTGAAAGTAAATGATCTATGCTAAGTATCTGTTTTTAGGAAAAGTTGTTAACAAGAATTTACCAAAAGTAATATGCACTTTATATGCAAGATTAAAGGACACTCATATAGATGTAGAAATGATAATAATAAATACACAGATAAACAGTTTTCGGAAAACAAGTAGAATTTTAATCAGTATAAAGATTGGTGTCAAGTGCAAAAACTGTTTACTATCTATTTACTTGAATGTCTATATGCAAGTACACCAAACTATACTATGTTCAATTCGAACAGCATACTGTATCGACAACTGTCAGTTTATGCAATCGAAAGATGACTTTTTGCGCACAAAAGCATAATCATTATAAATGCATATTAAGGTCGTTCTCACGTGTACACAATTGAGATAAAAACTGAGGAGAAATGCTTTTTAGAAATAAACTTTATTAAACCTCATCAAATGTAAATATGATTCTAACCTGGAACTTCTTCAGTGTTTTTTGACTTTTTTGTCCAAGTGTGTGTTTCTATTTTTTCTGTAGGGATACAGACATTGAAGTCATTCCATATCTCCTTTGTTTTTTATATTCTGCTTTGACTGCGTCGACCGGCAGAGTTGAATTTTCAATGTGGTAGTTCTTTCTCAATGTAAAACTTGAGAGACCACAAGTCAGTGATATCAACATAACAGGTCACATGCCCTTGAAATCAACATAGCAGGATTGGAAAATTACCTCTACCAAACAATTCTCCTTACAGTGATATCAACCTAGTAGGTCATATGTCCTTTGAATCAACCTAACAGAACACACAAGCGATATCTTCATAGCAGGACACATTTCAGAGATATCGACCTAGCCGAACACATGTTTATAGTATCTACATAGCAGGACTTATGCCATGAGGTATCATCATTGTAGGCCACATGTCAGTGATATCAACCTACCAGGAAAAATGTCAGTGATCGATATCAACTAAGCAGGTCACAGGCCAATGATATCAACCTATTAGCACACATTCCAGTAATATCTATATACATAACAACACTTATGTCAGTGATATCAATCTAACAGAACCATTTATGTTTTTGTTCTTATTTAAAAATACAGCATGAATGTTGGAAAGCAGCAAATGCCAGTTTTAATATCTGGTGTTATATTTAAAAAAAAATACAACTCCATACAATCACGCTTCCAGAATACTACAGTAGATTGTCAACTTTTGAATATGCTTTTACTTTTCATTTATAATGTAGCCAAACGAATACATCAAATGTAACTAATCTGTAATGTTTTTCATACGAACAGATTGTTTTTCTTCTAAAATCTACTGGTCCTCTTTTGCTATCATTCCTATAAGTTATTAATCTGTAATGTATTTATGCCGAACAGATTGTAACTGTCTAAAATCTACTGGTCCCCTTTTACAATCAGTCATTTACGGATATGTTTGTGACGTACCATGGGTTGTAAATACTTTATGAATTGTAAATTCGGCCGAGTATTGTCAAATTGTCTGTCAGCTAGCCAGAATAGTTCGCATACTTTAAATATTTTGTTTACATCAATCAAAAATCTGCTACTCGTATTTACTAATTGCAACATTTTACTTAAAATTGTGTTATGGTAGATATATAAAATAATATGTATAATTTCCTATATCATACAAAGATATATAGTAATATCTTTGTAAATGTATGTTATTGTAACTGGGATATTAAAATATCAGTCCAACCACCATTATTTGAAAGTAAAATAAATGTTTAACAATTTGGGAAGTCTGTTTGTTAGGTTTGATTATTTTAGGGGTGTTCGGTTTACATCACAATCCAAACAATAACAGTTTCAATCGGTTCATATTGCAATTGCTACACTTGTATCTGTTTTTACCATTAAATGTAATTGTATCTGTTTTTACCATTAAATGATTTGCGGTTAGAAAGCTAATATTCTGAATTCCCCGTATTCTAGTTCGCGTAAACCACATTTTAGAGCAACAAACATCCATCCGATATATTCCCTCTACAGCAATATTTTATTTATTTTAGCTAGTAATTTCCGATGCAACATTAAACTTCTACGTAACATTGTTTCCATGAAAAGCCGTCTGATTCTGTAGAAATATTACTTTTAAAACTGAAACGAAAAGAAATCATCGACAATGTACATATCTCTTAAAATGAATCTTTAAACCTTAGGAAAGGGAGGGTGAAATCTATAATGTTTAACTGGGGCTTCCCATTTCTACAAAAAAAATCCTTAATTTTCTACAAAAAAGTGCTAGTGATAATTTCGTTAACAATAGAAAGTAGAAAACCAGTTGAATTTTATTTGTGTTTAAACTATAAAGACGTTAGATATCTTCCGACCATTTTCTGTTTTCTGGTTACATCTCTATGAATATTTTTAAATTACTCGCATTGTTTTAAACTAGTTTTTTTCTCCAATAAAAGATTTTCCAAGTGGTAAAGGCTATTTTATTAGAAGAAACGACATCACCACGAACAATGAATCAAACATGATTTAAATAAATAACATTAGAAATTTCTGCTGTTAAGTTTCACTATCTGTTTTAAATTCCAGTAACTGGTTTCGAATTTGTATTCATTATGTTTGCGTTTCCGTTGAAAAACATAATTAATTAATTTTAAGCTTTTATTCATTTTTGTTCAGCTTTAAATAAATTAACAGATTTTTTTTCTAAAATGAAGTTGGTGTGAAATTAAAACAAAATAAACTGATATTGGAACATAGGCATAAAATATTTTGTGATGTCACCACCTTCCTTCTGAATCAGGAATTAGCGAGCTGAACTTAACGTTTTTGTATTTTGAATAGGAACTTTTTCTGCTCCTGTTTTCGTCGATTTGTACCAATTTGTGTTTACAGAGTAAGTATAAAATTATTTACATATACAGTGATAGTGTCACATATTGATTCAACAAAACATTCACGTAATATTCATAAACACTCAAATAACAATCATTCCAGCCAAAAAATGACTTATGAGACTGACTGATTCCTTACAACCCAAATATATACAAAAACATAATATTTAAACTTGTAAATAATCTCATAAAAATTATACTCAAAATTGGACAAATCACTAAAAACATAAATAATTTCTGGATTAAAAAAGATATATATCAAAACTATAAAATATGAAATATTATAAAATGATCATATTTGGGTAAAAATATTATAAAAAAAAGTATTAGAAATTGATTATACTATAGGAGAATATTACTGTAAAAATAATTTTCTACGCAAATAAAATTTATGTAAACGTCTGCAAAAATAATAATGGATATAACCTGAATTGTTTCAGCTTTCTGCTTGCCAATTTTCAACATTCCTTTAAAGCCGTCTAAGAAAAAAACTGACCCTCGAACAGAGGTACTCCAAAAATAACTCCTGGTCTTCTGGGAATCTTAAAATAGTATACCATGGAGCGCATTAATCCTCAATTTTTAATGCAAACTCATAGATGAGTAAATTTGGCTCTAAATAGTCTAAATATATTTCCCTTTCACCAAAAGATTCATTTCTGTAAATTAGTTGGTAGGTTTAAATAAAAAATGACATCAAAAGCACTATGTTATGTCATAGTAGGGTTACTTTTACATTTAAATTGGAGGGAATAATTGGTGGTCTGACACCTCTATCACTCCGTATACCTGGAATCTTCCGTTGTTATTCTTCTTCGTTTCATTATGACATCCAATTGACAAGTTCATGCAATTTGCACAATCAGATAATCTGGCTTGACAGTTGTTTTTAGAATAATTTTAATATTAATGGACGCCTTTCTTTTCGTTGATGCAACAACTTCTTTTTTGCAGAACAATTAAATAAAATGGAGAATGGAAATGAGGAATATGTCAGAGACAACAACCCGATCAAAAGAGCAGATAACAGCGAAAGGCCACCGATGGTTCTATAACGAAAAATTCTCGCATTCAGAGGTTAGCCTCAGCTGAACCCTAAATAAAAATGTGTACTAGTTCAGTGAAAATAGACGTCATATCCTTTGTTTTAAACCAATTGGAATAAGGATACGTGTTCGAATTTAGATGTGTTTGCAACTGATTGTATTAATTAGATTAACAAAATCAGTGGTTGAATTACTATGTCACACTAGGGAATTCTGCAAATATTGTATGCAGCGAATTTCCGAGGAAATGTAACATAATATTCAATGCATATTTTATGTCTTCCTATAATTAATCCAAAACAGTTTTCCGAGAAGTCTGCAGTCTATTTATATTTCAACATGACCGAGCGAAAACAAACACTAGTCTTATAAATGAGGATTCGAGTTCTCATAATACTTATACCTAATATCTGATATTCAGCAAAGATTCAAAACTAGAAACAGCAAAGGAACTGCATCGATCACATGGCGTCTATTGCTACTCAAAACGGTCCTTTAATTTTTGGGGCCCTTTATAGCTTGCTCTTCGGTGTGAGCCATGGTTCCGTGTTTTTATGCAATACTTTGACCTATAATGGTTTACGTTTACAAATTGTGACTCGGATCGAGAGTTGGCTCATTGGCACTCATACCGCATCTTCTTCTATCTCCTTAAGTATACGGTACAATTTGTTAATCCATGCTATTCATCAATGTCCAACATTGAAAGAAAGTAAAAATCAAGAGATTACCAGACGAATTGTTTAACCTAGCCTGTGACTATGGTGCACTGTTAGACAGTATTGACTTTAAAGAGATTTGACTAGGATGCCAGGCTCTGTTTCCCCGCCAAAATTGTTGACCATTTGGCTAATTGCTTAGTTTTTCAATTTTCTTCAAATTTTAAATTTGAAGTTTCAGTGAATCCATTTGTAGGCGTACAATTTTGTTATTACTTATGTGTCATCTTCCTGTTTAAGTTTGGGAACATGTCCCTTCGCCGGATTTTTCAAATAATTTTAAAGTTTTTTCTATTTTTATTTTTGATCCATCTTCTATATTTAATTTGAAACGACAATCATCATATTCCATCATCGACAAGTCATGCGTGGTCGCGTGAAAATAATTTTCTCATGGGTAGAGAGAGACACTCGTGAATAAGCATATCAGTAAAATATCAGTACATACTAGACGCCAATACGGAAAGAAGAAAAAAAAATGTTCCACATATTATCTCTTGATCGTGATGCATCTTTTCTTTCAGTTTCGTAAAATTCTATGACGATTGATAAAGTCACGGCTTTAATATTTTTTTAACCCTAAACTGTATCGAAGTGTGAACCTTAAAAAAAACACCATGTCAAATTGAATCTATCGGTAAAATATGAAAAACTGAAAAGAATATCATTTCATATCATAAACTTGTATGAAGGTTTGACAAACTTATTGGTGTCTAAAACTTAAAACTTTCATCACAAGCGAGACAAACAGCGAACTTGGCTGAAATGGCAGATTTTATTGGGTGGAATCTTTATTCATTTTACTACATTGTTCTTTATAATAACCTTTAAAAGGGGGAGGAGGAAGAAACTTCACATATAAATTTGAAACAAGTCAAGAGTCAATTACATCAACGGAAACAATCTTACTGTTTACTATACAACGGATATGCACATGTAGGTTATTTATGTCTTTTCAGTGATGCTCAAGGCCAACATACTTGTATTTAAAAATTAAAAACTCACACTTTGAAGAGCTGATAAACTGGAAAAGACCAAAATAATTGAAATTGTCTTGTCTTTAACCCCGCCACATTATTTATGATGTCATGATGTGCCTGTCCCAAGTCAGGAGCCTGTAATTCAGTGGTTGCCGTTTGATTATGTGTTTCATATTTGTTTTTCGTTCCTTTTTTTTTTATATTAAATAAGGCCGTTAGTTTTCTTGTTTGAATGGTTTTACATTGTCTTATCGGGGCCTTTTATAGCTGACTATGCGGTATGGGCTTTGATCATTGTTGAAGGCCGTATAGTTGTTAATGCCTGTGTCATTTTATCCTCTTGTGGACAGTTGTCTCACTGGCAATCATCTCATAATTCTTTTTTATATGGTCTTAACATTCTTGGACAAGGAATCAGCTGTGTATGATAATTGTGGTCAGTTGTAGTTCTAAATGAACCAAGTTGATTCTTACGGGGGACTCTTGAAACGTTTAAGACCGAAACAGTAATGAAAAGATTTCTCACTGTCCGATTAAACCTAGGTATTAGAAAAAAAATGACTCAATTAATACTTATTAATAAATATATCAACAAACATTTAAAAAGTCATAGCTACATCACAACAATGAATCTAAAAACGTGCTGTATCACTGCATCTAATACCGGAATTTATTAAATTTTATTGTTTGTTTACCTGCGGTTTACCTTTAAAGTAATTAATTCATTGAACTTCCGTTATAATTTAAATTCCATAAATATCAGTTAATACGACCTACTACAATAAATTCACGGAACGACTTTCTATCAGTAAATGACATTAACTCTGCTGTGATTTGATTGGATAAACGTACCCACCCATTGATCTAATTATAGATTTGATATAAAATGCAATCGAAAATAAGATTTCCAATAGTTATACCTTTGATACATGTGAAGTGAAGAAGTATATTATTTTACCTGTGAAAATGAAAATGGAACAAAATTGTATACAATGTGTAATAGTGGGAGATGGAATGGTTGGGAAATCACATCTAGCAAAGTGTTTTGTTGGACAATCTTTACAAGAGGATTATATTGCTACAGTTTTTGAAAATTATGCAGGTAAGAATTGTTTTATTTATTATTATTTTTTTTAGCAAGAAAAGCATTTAGAAACCTAAGATTGAAATTTACCACAATGCATTCTGTAATTTCAAAACATTATAACAAGAATTGTCTATATAATGAGAATAACAGTCTAAATTTTAATCCAAAAATATTGAATACCAAAGAAGTATTGCTAATTGAAAACAGGGGGGGGGGGGGGTCTTATGACCAAGAAGGATCTTTGAAAATAACATAATCGATGTAAGGTCAACTGTGATTGAGGGAAATAGACCTTGAGTTGTTTTAAAATTTTCAATTTTCTCTATTCTAAACGCAAAATTTAACTTCATAAACTTCATGACAGTAACGAAGCAAGTACTAAAAGCCAATGATACTCTTGGGGACTAGCAGCACACAGCATCTGTATCTAATCAGTACTATATATTGATATTTTTGATGCAGTGTGAAACCATATATAAGATTTAATTTGTTTTATTTGATATTCAACAACAAATTTAAAGTTTGTTTTCGAAGAAGACACATACACATGTAGTCACTCTTAAAGTAAACAACAATTACATTGTGTATCTTTAAACCAATGAAAACAACATTGAAGACATATAAAAAGTACTATTAGATTTCCTTGTCATAACTTGCGTACTATTGGAATGATTTATTATATGTTTATATTTAAAATAAATGTTATTGAAAAGATTTATTTGTTTATACTTAATGTTTTGTTTAATTTTTCAGGAACACTAGCAGTTGCCGGCAGTAAATATACGATTGGTATTTTTGATTCAGCTGGACAAGTAAGTATATGTTATATTAACTCTTAAGAAGTATCTAATATATGATTTAACGTGTAGAGATATACAAGTATGGGACATAGTAAATTGGAGATACCAACATCAGGTTAAATACAAAGAAAACACTCAGAGATAAGACACAGTATGCAATAACTTAAAATAAAAGATGTTAGTAAAAATACTATAATTGGTCAAACAAAGCAAAACATCTATTTTACAAAACAATAAGACAAAGATAAACCAATATACAGACATTGATTGTAATGACAGTCTGATGTTTCATACAGTTTAACCCAAAGTCGGATTTTCGAAATACTATAAATACTTATTTCTTTGAAAAAAACTCATTACGTATTTCCCATATTTGTATTTTTAATGTGAATGAATAGAAAGTCTCAATATATGAGATCTTTAAGTGTTTCCTTATTTAAATTTCCTGAGCTATGTAACACAATATTGTAACTTGGTTAAGTATGTGATGTAATTTTCAGAAAACTTTATTAATAAAAGGTTAAAGTTCAGTTTAACCCTATGACTGTCAAATGATAATTATCTACAGTCCGGTTGAGATAATGTGGGCTTTCCCGGTTTGGGAGTCAACCTGATAGTAAGGACAAATAGAAATCCGTACTGATTATCACATTTCATACCTATACAAGGTCAAATTCTTTTACTTATTGTTTGGGTAAATTAACACGGGACAAACTGTTAAAATAACGTAATCAGTATATCTCACTTTCTTGACTGACACGACATTAAAAATATATAATTATATGTATTGATATTTTTGTCACACTTTTTTTTATTATCATACTAATTACCTTGTATTCTTTTTCAGCAAGATTATACAAATCTTCGTGCCTTTAGCTACAGAGACAGCGATGTGTTCATACTGTGCTACAACATAGCAGATAGAGAATCATTTAAAAACATTAAATCTTTTTGGATACCAGAAATTAAACAGTACAACGTGAAGAAAAGGCCTATTATATTAGTGGCTACTCAAAGTGACTCTCGTCATCTTTATGAAGACTCTGTAACTTGTGATGAAGGAGTTGAATTAGCCAAAGACATTGGAGCAGAATGTTTGATAGAAACATCAGCCATTACAAGAGAAGGCACAACGGAAACCTTTGAAAGGGTTGTGATGTCAGCGTTAAAACATAAAAAGAAAAAGTACAAAATATTCCAGAGATTATTTAAGAAGTAAAGTGGTTGACATTACTATTGACATTGTATTAATTTTTATACAGATTAATAGAAAAAAAAACAGTCCAACGAAAGTACCTCATGCAATGCATATCAGAGTAGTTATACACTAACACGAAAAGGCCTTTTTTCGGGAGTGTGCAATAATTTGTGCCAAAAAAACTGTGATACGAGTCCATTCCAATTTGTTTTGTTTTTATTATTTACAAAGCTGCCGGTCAGCATATATGTTATTTATTTATTGTCAATAAAATGACTTAAAACATATTTTTAATCGTTTCTCTTTATATCAACATTGTTCATAACCTTTTATAACTTTCTTGGTACCTATTGTAATGCAGATTCCATCGTACTTCCTTTTGTATTTTTAAAAGGTCATTCGAAGCAAATTTGAAATGATGACGATTTTTTTTTGTGATGTATCAGGCTAATGTCAATTTATTCCATAGAAGGTTATTCAATTTATTGTCATCGAATGAGGAAGAGATTTAATTGTACATCTGAAGCGTCCTGGTTTTTTAGAAAGTCATTGTTTACAAATTTTTAATGATGAAGTTTCCAAAACTGCATCATTGAATATGTTGATGATGATTAACTGCAGAATTTCCTTGTATCTATGATATCTAGGTCATTGATTTTCCATAAATGGAATATCAAATGTTTCTAAATTTAGTTTTAATATAGATTTACAAAGGCAGATGCATGCAATAATTGTTAATTACGTTCAGACAGTATCTGACCTACATCACATTTCCGTCACCGTGTCCGGAGTTTATTGAATTTCTAAATATGGAACACAATTTGTTGAACGCCACGTATTTTTTGTAAATGAAAAAAAAAATCAAGAATTGACTTTTGTAATTCGAGTAGATTTCGCCAAGCTACGTATTCATCTTACAAGTTTGTTCAATTATTGGAGATACTATTTTGCTTGGAATACATAAAGATAGCATTAAACTTGAAGTTAGCCATAGTGTATTTCTATGTTTGACGTAGGACTGACTTTATAGCAAGTGTTTATTGATCTGATATAGATGATAACATCGCGTGTAGTTATTATATTAATTTCTTCTAATTAAAGGTTGCAAAATAAAATTGCCACTATTACATCAATTGTAGTGGTTGCTATGAGCAGGTACTCAAATTTCGTTGACAATTACATCAGCAAATATTTAATAAAAGGTGTGTTTTGGGAAGAATTTGAATTCCCTAGCAACTGTCGATACTCTCTTGTAAGATTTCCTGGGCCCATATCAATTCTATGATTGTATGACTTATCACGATTAACGATTTGACCTATCACGTTATTCAGAGAATCTAATTCTTAATTCCTCTTTTCTGATTGGATTAAACACGGGAATGGACAAATATTTACTTAAACTTCAAGTCCATAATTTTTGTTTTGTTTCAAGTAAGTTATCTTTAATTAAAATCAATATCTCTTCGAAATAGACACTCAATAATACTTCTGAATCTCTTAATAGTGTCATACAAATAATTTAGCCACATAATTTTGGCGTTGTTTTCACTTTATTCAGACTTTTGCTTTAAATACTAACGAACAATAATACAACAAAATCGGATGTCGTATATCGGTGTACTAATGTTTGTGTCTCTGAAAGTCGTTTTCTGAAATCATAGTAACTTTGAAAAGGCCACAGTAGTATACCGCTTTTCAAAAGTCATTGAAATAAAACAAATCCGGGTCACAAACCAAAACCGAGATATACACACCAACTTTAAGAGGAAAACAACGTATCTAGAGAAACACTAAAGTGCACAAAAAACAGCAAAGCAACAAACAGAAACAAAACACTTGATAACAACTGCCATCTTCCCGACTTGGCACAGGACATTTTAAGTAAAGATGGTGGGTTGGACCTGGTTTCATGGCTAGTCAAACCTCCTGCTTAATGGCAATGTTTAAAAAAGCTAAAGTGACAACATTATATGACAGGAATACAGTACAAATAAATGAAAAAAATTCGTATAAATACAATAATACAGGAATATAATAAAACAGTAACCATATATTAATCTACGACAGTACAGTACGTATAAAAAAAATAATATAATTACGATTCTGCAAGTTTGGTAGGAACAAGGCATACACATAATAATGTTTAAGACAACTTCGATTTCGAATATAGTGACATACGTTTTATCTTTCATCAAACTTTATTGTAGTTTGTGTTTTAAAGACAGTGTAAAAATAGTATATGCAAATTAGACAATTTATTGTCTACCAAATAACCAAATGACAAGGATGCAAAAAGTTACCGGCAATCCTAAGGCCATTTGTAATGAGTAGAACCCACGATGTATTGTAAACAATAAAAGACCCATTATATATCTCTAATATTAAAAAAAGAAGATGTGATATAATTGTCAAGGAGACAGCTCTCCACAAGAGACTAAATTAACAAACTATAGGTCACCGTACGGCCTTTAACAATAACCAAAGCTCATATCGCATAGTCAGATAAAAAAGATCCCGACATGACTAATTTAAAAATATCAAACGAGAAAACTAACGCCCCGCTAATTTATGTACTAAAAATGAGCGAAAACAAATATGTAACACATCAACAGACGACAACTATTGAATTGCAGGCTCCTGATTAGGGACAAGCACATACATACAGAGTATGGCGGGGTTAAATATTTTAGCGGGATCCCAACCCTCCGCTGACCCGGGACAGTGGTGTAACAGTACAACGTTGAGAACGAAGTATAAACATCAGTTGAAAAGGGATTACCTCATCAGATGGATACAAATAGAAATAAAACTAACAAAAACGCAGAGTGGACGTTGCCGGGTACTTATATATCACAGCAATAAAACAAATACTAAGTACTGATCTGAAAGTACTCGTAGTTACTTACAGCTAGTTCAAAGACACTAATAACTAATAAAAAAATCATGCATCTGGAACTAAATTTTCTATCAGTTCACAACCAACATCCAATGAAGTTCAATTTCAACAAATGAATATACAATTTTTTCTCGTATGTGTCTAAGTTTAATATGACGTCCATTTTTATTGAACTAGTACACATTTTTGTTAAGGAGCCAGCTGAAGCCCGCCTCTGGTAACATGATGTTCTCGGTATGTTGACGACCCATCGGTGGCCTTAAGTTTGTTTACAGCTTTTTGTTCGGGTTGTTGTGTCTTTGATACATTCCCAATTTCCTTTCTCAGTTTAACGACTTATTTAGGCTGCATTTCTTTCTGACCAAAATTTTGTTAACGTTTTGTCGCGTTTGTTGATGTTTTCTAAACGCTACGAAAGTAGAAACAAATACAACGTTAAGTAAGTCTTTACTGACCCTTTTTGAACTTTCAATAAAGAATGCACTTGCTTTTGGTAAAAAGACTTTTTACAAACGTAGAAAACATATATCGTTTACTAGTAATCAAGTTCAAGCTAGAAAAAAATATAGCTTTTGTACTAACAAACGACGAACGACAATCTTTAGCGAGTGCTTAGTTTGTGAAAGTTTATGTAAACTTTCCAAGGTTAGGGGGAGAGTTGGGATCCCGCTAACATGTTTAACCCCTATACATTAGTTATGTTTGTGCCTGTCCCAAGTCAGGAGCCTGTAATTCAGTGGTTGCCGTTTGTTTATGTGTTACATATTTGTTTTTCGTTCATTTTTTTACATAAATAAGGCCGTTAGTTTTCTCGTTTGAATTGTTAAAATACATTGTCTTATCGGGGCCTTTTATAGCTGACTATGCGGTATGAACTTTGCTCATTGTTGAAGGCCGTACGGTGACCTATAGTTGTTAATGTTTGTGTCATTTTGGTCTTTTGTGGATAGTTGTCTCATTGGCAATCTTACCACATCTTCTTTTTTATATTTGCAAACGTATGTTAGAAACAAATGATCTAAACGTGTGCGCTCTTAGTCGTTTGCATCGTTTGTGGTAGAAAAAAATCCACCAAAGTAATCTGTGGAAATGTTGGAATGGGTTGCTTTTTAATTCATAAGTTCTATCTATATGAACAATATCGTCGTAAAAGCTACGATGTAACCTCCGGTTTGCCGATTAGTTCAGCCTTACTTTTAATGAAAGAAAATAAATGAAAAAAAAAATGAAATTGATCACAACAAAATCCCTCGTATCAATTCACCAGTAAGTAATACCTTCGGCTAACTTACTAACATTACATAAACATACATTTGTTCAAAATAAATTACGGGAATTGACGGTGATATTTTATTCCACTGTACGTGCTAATTGTAATTTATTTTATCATTGATATGACATTGACAGTTTGTACTACAGCTGTTTATGCTACTACTATTTACATTGGCCAGTATGATAATGGCGAAGTGAAAAACAAGGCAAAGTGTGAATTTTGCAAAATATTTATTAATTTCAAGGGAATCCTCTCCATGAATCGACAGTTTTGCAACATTGCAAACAATTTCTTCTGTTACTGTTTTTCCATTTGTAACCTTGACTTGTTGTTCTAGGCGATATCTTTTAATTGAAGGACACATCTCTGATTACATCCACTATAGAAACACCCATAAAGGAAGTGAATGAAGAAATTCTATACCTTGTACAAATATTAGCTCATTATATTTAGCATGTTTTTATTACCATTATCACATTGTTCCCATATGAAGACATTGCATATCGATACCATTCATGTATCATGTACTACATGTATATCTATATAATTAGTATATACAACATATTTCAATGAATCACGAATACATTGATAGTTAAAAAAATGATAATAATATTTAATTATAATTATCATAACAGAGGGTCAACCGTTATATAATTTAAATAAACTGTAATTTAGAAATTACATCCATTTGAAGTCCTTTCTAAACTTGGGTACAATTGGAAGCCAAACAGTTAATTCATAAAACATTGATAGACATATTATACTATTAATGGTCTGTACATACAGCCTGTTGTTCAGTGATTCTCGTTTGTTTGTCAGGTCATATATACGGGGCGCCGAATGGGACTCTTGTGGTTTTGTACTCAAAATTCAATTTTGTATGGACAAAAGTGACTTTTGTTCAACAAAAATGAGTTCAGTTTAACAAAATTTGTATCATACTACAAATTTGAAATTTTGTCATACAAAATTATCTATCAGCGGACAAAAGTCACTTTTGTCATGACAAAATTCATTTTTGTTACACAGACTTGACTTTTGTTACCTAATTTGAAAATTGAGCGACAAAAGTCAATTTTGTATTTAAATTAGTTAAGTTTGGTTTCTGTGAACTAATTTGCATACAAAATCGACTTTTGTTACACAAAATTGACTTTTGTTACACAAAATTGACTTTTGTTACACAAAATTGACTTTTGTTACACAAAATTGACTTTTGTTACACAAAATTGACTTTTGTTACACAAAATTGACTTTTGTTACACAAAATTGACTTTTGTTACACAAAATTGACTTTTGTTACACAAAATTGACTTTTGTTACACAAAATTGACTTTTGTGAGACAAAATTGACAAAATTGACATTTGTGAGACAAAATTGACCAATGTGATCAACAAAATTGACAAAATTGACTTTTGTGAGACAAAATTGACCAATGTGAGACAAAATTGACTTTTGTCTCAACAAAATTGACAAAATTGAATTTTGTCTCAACAAAATTGACAAAATTGAATTTTGTCTCAACAAAATTGACAAAATTGAATTTTGTCTCAACAAAATTGACAAAATTGAATTTTGTCTCAACAAAATTGACAAAATTGAATTTTGTCTCAATAAAATTGACAAAATTGAATTTTGTCTGAACAAAATTAACAAAATTGAATTTTGTCTCAACAAAATTGACAAAATTGAATTTTGTCTCAACAAAATTGACAAAATTAACAAAATTGAATTTTGTCTCAACAAAATTGATTTTTGTCTCAACAAAATTGATTTTTGTCTCACGAAAGTCAATTTTGTCTCACGAAAGTCAATTTTGTCTCATAAAAGTCAATTTTGTTGTAACAAAATAGAATTTTGTCGTCACAAAAATGGATTTTGTCGTCACAAAATTGACTTTTGTCTCAACAAAATTGACAAAATTGACTTTTGTCTCAACAAAATTGACTTTTGTCTCAACAAAATTGACTTTTGTCTCAACAAAATTGACAAAATTGACTTTTGTCTCAACAAAATTAACAAAATTGACCTTTGTCTCAACAAAATTTACAAAATTGACTTTTGTCTCAACAAAATTAACAAAATTGACTTTTGTCTCAACAAAAATGACAAAATTGAATTTTGTCTCAACAAAAATGACAAAATTGAATTTTGACTCAACAAAAATGACAAAATTGAATTTTGTCTCACAGAAGTCAATTTTGTCTCATAAAAGTCAATTTTGTCTCACAAAAGTCAATTTTGTCTCACAAAAGTCAATTTTGTCTCACAAAAGTCAATTTTGTCTCACAAAAGTCAATTTTGTCTCACAAAAGTCAATTTTGTCTCACAAAAGTCAATTTTGTCTCACAAAAGTCAATTTTGTCTCACAAAAGTTAATTTTGTCTCACAAAAGTTAATTTTGTCTCACAAAAGTTAATTTTGTTTCACAAAAGTTAATTTTGTTTCACAAAAGTCAATTTTGTCTCACAAAATTGAATCTTACCTTACACAATTGACTTTTGTGATTTAATTTCCATATCAGGTAACAAAAGTTAATTTTGTATGCAAATATGTTTATATTTGCATACCTTTTAGACAAAATTGACTTTTGTCATGACAAATATGAATTTTGTCATGACAAAAATGAATTTTGTCTACACAAATGAATTTTGTCATCACAAAATTGAAGTTCTCACCAAACAAGTCTGTAGCACATAGTTTTGTAAGACAAAAATGATTTTGTTATGACAGAATTGAATTTTGTACAAAACCACAAGAGTCCCATTCGGCGCCCCGTAATATAGACTGGAATCTCATTTTTTTTCTCTATCTAGATTAGACCATTGGATTTTCCTGTTTGACTTGTTTTAAGAGCTCTAGTCATTTTTGGGCCCTTTGTAGTTTTCTGTTCTGTTTTTGCCAAGGATTTTCTTGAAGGCCGTACTTTGAACAATTATAATTGTTTACTTTTTATACATTATGAATCGGATTTAGAGTTGTCTCACTAGCACTTATGCCACATCTTCTCATTTATACATAACAAGGAACTTGAAGGTTAAATTTTTGAATTACTATATCATTCATTGGATTTAACAATCTTCCAGTACTGTTTGTCTGTATATTTCATGATCAATCTAAACAAGCAATAGAAGTAGAAGTTGATGATTAGTGTTTTTTAGATATACCCGCTCATTTCTTTAATATCTTTGCTTAGTAAAGATTATTAAGAAAAGGACCACCAAAACCCTGTGTCAAGTTAAATTATCAGAAGTAATTGAGGTACATTCCAATCATACTATATATGTTATGCCAACATCAACTCTTTTGTCCCATATTTTTTAATGCGTAATTTTGTATGCACTTTATAAAGTTTAGTCAATAATATGATTAATTTATGAGCAAATATGACCGACTTCCTGAAATGGAACTGCATTATCGTAAAAATTCTTTATTTGTATTCAATTGTTTTCTGATTGGCTGTCTTCAAATATAGTTTGAAATTCCGTCATGAAAACTAATGTTGCATTACTAAATAATGAATTTACACCTTCATTTAATCACAGAAGTCCGGGAAATATTGTCATACTATTTTTCATCTTGCTTCTCTGCGATTTTATTGGATAATTCTAGCACTTGATACGAGTTCATCAACAGTTATAATAAATCATTGCATCCAATATACAATGTAGGTGACAAAGATGAAGAATGTTAAACAAACTTTAGGGTTTTATTACAGGGAAACCGGAAGTAATATGTTTAGAAGCAATATGTATATAGCGAATACTTTCTGTTTAAGTCCGTGTTTAATGTATTGACGGGTGGCGTTTAGAAGTGAATGTTCCATTCAATGAAACTCCATTACGCTGTCTATGGTCCGAGACCACCATTGTCCCTTCGTTGTTCACAAATATAGTCCCTAGTGTTGACAGTGGGTTACTTGCCATTAATTTTTATACCCCTTCCAAATTTATTTCTCCTTGTTTAATGCCTCAAATTGCAAGTAGGGGGATGAAATTACACTGTAAAAAATTTTAGGTCCAGAATTTTAAAGGAAAATAATGAGTTGGTCCAGCTGAAAAAGGTTGAAAATGAGCACTTCGGAAGCTGTCAAAAGATTTCAAGACGACCTAAACATAAAATTGTCCATATTTTGAGTTAGAGGCGATGAAGTTTTCTATAAATTTGATATAATTTGTCCCAAAAGTAGTACAACACACTGTAAAAGTTTCTTTGAGAAAGCGCAGGTGGGATTTTTTTTATTTTCATTTATGGTCTAAAAGAAATGCACTACGAATTAATTGTGTTCTCGGACCAGGTGGTTTTCCATAAGGAGATTTTGTTCAACTTTTTTCCCCGACAAAGCTCATAACGAACTAAAAAGAGATAAAATCGCATTTCATCTTGCCTTTTTGACTAGTTGAGCCGTAAGAGTATAAAAGAGGGGCGAAGGATACCAGAGTAACAGTCAAACTCATAAATCGTAAATAAAATGACAACGCCATTGTTAAACATGAAAAAGACAAACAAACACAAACTAGTACCCCAAAAACAACATAGAAAACTAAAGACTGAACAACACGAACTCCACAAAAACCTGGGTGTGATCTTAGGTACTCCGGAAGAGTAAGCAGATCCTGCTCCACAAGTGGCTTCCGTCGTTTTGCTAATGTTATTACAAACACGGTAAATAGTCCAATTCGGTAGGGCACATTTATGTAAAGGGAAGGGGATTGAAATAGGACATAAGAAACATATCGGATATATATCATCTGTGAAACGGTTATTCCATAACGGTCAACCAACTCGCGTCCGTAAAATTTACAAAGGGATGATTTCAACTTTAACATTTGGAACCCTTGGTTTAATAACTTCCGTTTAAACAGTAACCGTCTTTTAAGGAAATCATAATAGAAAATACAAGCGCGGGGATATTGTATCAATTAGGAGATATATACTGCGTATGCAGGCGCTGCTGGAATGTTGATACAAAGAAACAGAAAGTTCACAATTGGGAAGCTGTAATCATCTCGTTTGTCGTAAAGGTTTTTTTTCAACAGAACCTCAGTGTCAATATTTCTAAACGAGGCAAACTTAATTGTATCTGTTGTATCCTTTAGCTCTAGTTTGATGGGATAGATGCGTTCAACATAGTCACCAAATTATGAATTATTTAGTGAGAGAACACCATCTATATAGCAGAAAGAAAAATTAAAGAATATTGCCAACTTCTTATTTTTCATCCTAAGAAGTTCCTGTATGAAATCAGCCTTATAATAATAAAGAAACAAGTCGGCAAGGTGAGGGCAAAATTGGTTCCCATTGGAATGCCGACAGTCTGTTGAAAACACGTCCTCTAAACGTAACAAACATGTTGTCAATCAAGAAATCAAGTATCTTGATAATGTTTGTGTCAGAGATTTTTTTGTTTGAATCAGTGTGATCCTTTACAAAGTAGGATTCATCCCTCCATAAGACAATATACTTGTATCTACGTTGGCCATTCTTTTTTATGAAACAAAGCAATACCAACTCTTACAATTTGTCTATTAATTTAGAATGGAAAATACTTGTGTAAAGTGTAGAAAAGTCAAATGTTTTAATACTATTACAAGATTAAAGAGTCTTAGATTGTACATGTATGTACGCTAAAAGATCTTTGGAATTTCTAAGTATCCACATCTGATTCACTCCAGCTTTAGATTAGGCAGTTTCACAAAATATATGTGTAGCTCAATAAATAAAACAAATATATCTTTTATGTACATATATAAGAAACCAATTTAAGCCTTATGAAGGCCAGAGGCTCCTGATTTGGGACACGCTTAAGCCAGGAATACGATAGTTGCTGTCAAAAGTCCGTTTCTATGTTAGCGTTTTCAGTCTTTCTGTTGTTTCGTTCTTTTTATTTAAGATTAAGTGTGTTCTTCTCGGCTTTAGTTTGTAACAAAGATTTGTTTTCGCCTAATCGACGTATAATTTTGAATCAGCGGTATACCACTTTTGCTCTTGTTTTTTGTCATCATACTGATGATGTACTAGCGTACAACTCTCTATATATTATAAAACTGCAAACCATCACGTAGCCAGACAGGAAAACATTCTTAAAACGAATGTAGAATTTGATATGTGAATTTGTGCAATCAATTAATGGGAACTGCAGTTCAATGTAATGCAATAGATATCGACATCAAGTGCAGTAGACTAATTAATAATAATGGGTGTTTGAGTTTACACCAGCGTAAGCCATATATCTATAAATATGATACTTTGATTTTCCATCCATGATATAACAAAGTGTTGGTAGAACTATACTACATGTTTTATCAAATGTATTGTTATGTTTAGGATGTCACTTTTGTATTTTTCGCCTCTCTTTTAGAATGTTCTATAATCACTTTGACTAACGAGTTAAAATATATTGTTAAAGGTATCCTTGTTTTAATGTCCGAGTTTTGATATTTAATGTTGTAGACCATACTGTTTACAGTTGTATCAATTTAGGGTTACCATGCAACTGTTCAAAGTTGTTTAGAAATAGTTAATTATACCTCTTGATTTACAAAATATTTTTACACAATAATACATGTAAAAGGGATAACAGTTCGTAAGTATTACTTCAACATACTACTCCATACAACCAAAATAACCTAACTCCTTGCTTAATATGATGTAACCCCCTCCCCAACAAAAAATTAAAAACCTTAACAAAATTAACAAGGAACATGGAGTCGAGTATTAGTTTGAACTTAGAACTTCTGGATTTACACAATATATCTGCACAAAAAAAAAGCCATATAAAAGAGATAACAGGACTGTTAAATCTTTACGACATACTACATAATTTAACCACAGAACCCTGACGTCTTGGAAAAAATAACCAAAAAAAAAACACCCCCTAATAAATCAATGTTAAAAAGAAACATGGGGTCTCCATATCCCATCTCGGTATAATACAACTTAATTTAAAGATCATAATGCTGACGATACTGAAATATTCTAAAATAAAATCTTTACAGATGTAACGCGTCATAAATCGCAATCAAACTTGCGAATTATATCCTAATATTTCCCTATTTTTTTTATAAAGAGGAGAACAATATCAATTGCTGATTGCAAAATGTTCAGTGCTTCATAAACATCTGTTGATAGATTTACAATATTTATTCAAGCTGAAGCGCTTATTTTCGAAATATTGGAATGTTTATCTGATTTTTTTCAAGTGTATGTGTCTTTAAAGGAAACTCTTTTACAATTCCTTGTGATATCCAAATGAGATGTTGAAATCATTTTTCTTCTGTTTAAGTCGTAGCCATTTACAGGTTGCATTATAATGTGAAGAGTCAGCATTTAAACAAAAAGAAAAAAGGAATGACATGAAAAAAACTCAAATATTTAAAGCCTACCAAATTTTATAAAATGAAAATAATCATTAAACATCTTCCTGTCAAGATAGCATGCACTTATAAGGTATTCCCCATTGTTCCTTTACCTTGCTAACAAAACTCGAGCTTCAATCCCCCTGCTTGTACGTATTTACACATTTTTAATTGTTAAAGGAAACGAATATAAATTGAACACTGCCAAGAAGCAACATCTGTATAGCAGTTTGATTATAAGGCATTGTCTATATAAGGTACAAGTTTTGAGAACTTGTCTGAAAAAAATTCTTGTGTTTCATCGGTAGCCTATCGGATCTTTATAATAAGAGCATTTATCTGCATGTTGAGGTATCAACGATACTGATCCACAAATCCTCAACCAGCCATTATACGATAATTCAACAGTTTCCATCCGTCAAATGCAGTGTTCACGCTTTTCCTTTCTATTATACAATTTCTTTTATAATTCTTACAATAAAGATAGGACCAAGTTGACACTCCTTTGTTTTTCTTACTGATTCAATGTAACCGTATAATACTGGCTTTACTACAAAGCTGCAACTCATCACGTAGTTTGACTGGAAATACATTTTCTTAACTAATATAGAATTTGATATGTGCAATTTGTGCAATCCATTTATGGGAATTGCATTTCAATTACATGCAATATATACTGACTTTAAGTATTATTAGACAAATAAATATGTTATGCTTTCCTGAATTTATACCATTGAATATAGAAAGCAATACCATGAATTGATAGAATTGTAAAATCAAAAACAGTAGAAAGAAGATATCGTTAAGGCTTTAACAATATATCATAACTCGTTAGTAGGATCATGCATAGTTGTAATATAGGGCTTCAAATTTTTGCATATAGCAAGGGTTATATATCAATATTATAAATGTATACATATATATGTTTTTTTTAATTTTCAATGTTGTTGTAAATTATGTTTACAATTGGATCAATTCATGGTATCAATTGTTCGAAGTCGTGTTAGGACCAAATTATACATAAAACTAATGAATGACACTTCTGGACTAGCAACATATATCTACACAATGATACATTAAAGAGATATATACGCCATAATTACCAGTACAACAGACTATACAAAACACTAACAATAACCCTTTTTGTGAATTTTGGAATGCTTATCTGTCGGTTTTCATTTTATTCCGACAACGACAAATATAGGTTTATAAAACTCCCTCTACTCCTAATCTTCGCCACAGTATGAATATAAACATGGCAAATTGGATGTGTACTGATTAATACTTTAAGTCTTAGATAAATGTCTTACTAGTATTTGTTATTGGATTTGAACGTCACTGATGTGTTTTGGTTCGTACGTATGACGTACATTGGTGCAATCCTGGTTTCTGTGATGAGGTTATTTGAACTAGCTTTCAGTGACTGCCAGTGCTCTGAAATTTGAACTCTGTTGGGTTTTTTGTTTTTTATTTGTTGTTATTTTGTTTTTTTGTTTGTTGTTTTTTTTCTGTTTTTTTTCTCTCTGTTTTTGTAAATTGTTTAATGCTTTGTTTCGATCTATTGAGTTGAGCCCTTTACAACTGCTTTTTATAGTTTGTTCTTATGTTACATCACGTTCTCCCATGCTGGGGAGGTTTAACACCGCCAAATTTATTACATGTCTGTTCCGAGCCAGGAGCGTATAATACAGTGATTGGCGTTCTCTTTTCGTTGATAGTTTTGTACATAAATCATGCCTTCAGTTTTCGTTTTCAATTGTTTATCTTATTTTTCTACTTTTCTGAGTTATTGGTTATTGGTTTTGCTCACTGTTGAATGCCGTACGGAGACCCGTTGATGCTTACCTTTTATGCAATTAGCAATTATACCACATCTTCTTATGTTTATATGGAATCCAAATAACAGCTAATGTTGCAGTAGATCTTGCATATATATATGTGCTTTAACTTGTGCATTTAAGTTTTCCTTTTTTTTGACGGCTTGGTATGTATAGCATTTTGTTGCTGTTATCTGATGTGTTTGATATTGATACTTATGTTATATTTTGAGATATATATTATTTTTCATACCTATTTCCTAAATTAACTTCGCTTTCGTATATTTATCTGTATAGACTCTTGGGTTCTTACTCACTACTGGTTATTGGACAAACTGCTTTTCTGAATAGTTGTTTATCTGGTTTTGGCTAGTTTGAAATTTTATTTTGATATTAAAGACTGTGGATTTTTGTCAATATTGTCAACGGGGAATGAGTTCGACCAGAAGCAACACTAAGAGCAGTATGCAGCAGTATAAAGTATTTACGATTTCAACGGGTGTTTTTTTCTTAAATATAAATCTGGTTAAAAAGATTATGTTCGGTAAAAACATCACCAGAACGAATGTTTGTATGATTTATGTTTTTCTGAATCAACGCAAAGTTTTCTATGTCTATATATAAGTTTTTATATAGTTTAACTGACTTTGCTTATTGTGTTTAATACTTTATAATGTTCATAGTTCTGTGTTTTCTGTTATAAATTGCAGTGTTGTATAGTATTCTATTAAGTCTATTAATCTACTTGCTTCAAAGAACAGTTTTCATTTGTATGGATTAAAATTGTTTACATTTAGTTTAAATAAAGACAACAGTACTATACCGCTGTTTGAAATTCATAAATCGATTGAGAAAAAACAATACAAATCCGGGTTACAAACTTAAACTGAGTGAAACGCATCAATTATAAGAGGATAACTACGACACAACAGAAACACAACATTGAAATGTAACACACACTGAGAAACGAATTATGATATAACAATGATCAGTTAAGAGTTGCCATTCAATTGTTGTTTTTTTGCATTATGATATATTTGCAGTTGTATATTTAACATACCATACATTAATTGCTACAAAATAACATATTCATATAATGGTACAGTTATATTTATATGTCTTTATCTGTATATTTCTGATTTGTCATTGGCCTCTATATAATATTTAATATAAACTATTTGAAAGTTCTTCATTCAATTCATCTCCTGGTCATAACTGTTTACTACGTAGTGTATATATTTGCTATAGCTTACTATTATTTCTATCGTTGATAGCTTCAGTCGAGATTAAAAGTACTGAATAACACTTGGTGTATTATTGGGAAAGCTCAAAACACGATACCCGTACACTATATGCTGAATGAATATTAAAAATAAAGGAATTAGAGATACACAATGACATTATATGATGATTTTTGAAATTTTGAGAAAGTTATATCAAATTTAGATTAGAAATTCAAAAGAGCAGAAATAGAAACACATGTGTACTGCAGCGTGTGGACATAACAATATCCGTATCATGCTTCAGTAATACGACAAAATCACACAATGTTTGTATCTGTAAAATATTTACCAAAATCTGTCAAGCGGTTCAGGATCAGTAGCTTATTAAAAGGTCGGACGGAAGGACGAACAGAAGAACACACATCACTCTATGCCATCCGCTTCAAATAGCCGTAAGGAAAATAAAGTTACATACTAGAATATGAAATAACATGCCAAATGTAAGCGACTTGCAAAAATCATCAAATTTCATTATCTCATATACTTAAACATGTTAAATGATTTCTACAAATTATCATAACAGAGATTAACGTGTAATAACGCCAGTATATTAAAGCTGTTATTTCTTTTATTGATATATTCGAAACGAAAAGTGTACAATAATTTGAAAAGTCATAAATGAGAACCGGTATATCGACGCCAAAAAACAACACCATGCCCATGAAAAGGACACAAAGACACCCACCCACACTATACTATTATGGTCTGTTTGACATTTATTTGTATGTTTTTGTTTATTGTGTAGCTGTGGTAAGGCAGTGATGTTACAATGTATAATTATTTAAACATACATATCTTGTGGTTTTTAGAATGACACTAGATTTCTGTTGAAAAAAGGCCAATTATGAGTAGTAGGTGGAGTGGGTCAAATTTAAGGGCGTTTATCATGTCATTTTTTGATTGACAAGTAACTATTTTATTTATTTATAATCAATTTACATTTAGTAAGCATACAATAAAATTCTATTCTTATGTTTTTATTTGTTGTTGGTTATTTTAACATTTAACTTTAAAGGTGATGACGCACCAAAAGCAAACACGGGTTTAACTTTCTTCTCAAGATATGCATAGTTTTGTCAATTGGTATGTCATTTATGGTTAGAGTCGTCCAGATGAGTGGCCATTAAGGCGGATCTTTTGACACCAACTCGTATGCTTTCATTTTATTAAAAGTCAAAATGAAACGCTTCAAAATTGAAAATGCAAAATATTGACCAATTTCATTTTAATTTCAGTTGCAATAATTGAAACAATCTGATACTATCATCCAGGTTTTGGTTATAACTTATATCCGCGTATATCCCTGTTTTAAGATGCGAATTTCATTAAAACAGTTGAAAATGCCTTGTTTAATGTGCCGCGGAATCGGGATTCATCCGTAAGTTGGCATATAATATAAAGGCTCACACTTTAATGAGCATGTGTATGAATTTTAAAGTTTATAAGATAAGATAATATGTATGATTACATCCATTAAAACTTTAAATATTTTTTTGGACGGGCGCTAGCAGAGATCAGAAAACTAAATGTCGAACTACTGTTGTACAAGGAGAATAGATAAATCCATGCATGTAGTTTTCTATGAAAGAAATCTATATTAAAGATTACACAAACTTAAAAGTGTAATGTACACTTGAATGGAACTGTTCAACACTTAAAGAACAGTTGTAATAGAATGAAATTCAAAACAGTCTGGCTGTGGCTATTGATTGACAGATTAAATTCATCCATTGACTGGGACAATTTACGTGAACGTTTGTCTGTAACGACCACTGTTCACGACGTACCTAC
Source organism: Mytilus trossulus (assembly GCF_036588685.1). Lineage (NCBI taxonomy): Eukaryota > Metazoa > Mollusca > Bivalvia > Mytilida > Mytilidae > Mytilus > Mytilus trossulus. The sequence continues at coordinate 47,427,479 of NC_086375.1, forward strand.
GATAGACATTTAAACTGTGGGGTCACCAAAGGTTTCTAAACGCCTTTAATTTTAAAATAATTCGAAAAAATAATCAGGAATAATCTTTATGTTTTGATTTATATAATTGATATAAATCAAAACATCGTTTTATTTCTGATTAATTTTTCGAATTACTTAAGTTAGGTGTTGAAAACCTTTGGTAATCCCATAGTTTTAGAGTCTTTTAAAAGTGCATAGTGAGCAGTGGTCGTTACATACAAACGTTCACCTAAATTGTCCTAGTCAATGGATGAATTTAATGTGTCAATCAATGGCCACAGCCACACTGTTTTGAATTTCATTCTAAACCTTGTTCGGCGCAAACATTTCCAAAAAATTGATGGACGTATGTTTTTAATGGTCCTATACCCACAATAAAAAATAAAACCGTTTGCACGTGGTGAATGTAAATGCAAAACATAAAAAATCAGGAGGGCAGCAAACATTCTTCAACATTAGACATGTGTCTATATGATATGTTCAAGCTCTTATACTAAATCTTTTGGATTCTTTAAAAAAGTATAAATAAATTTAACACAAAATAAAATATATAAAGATCAGTCTCAAGGTGTACTGCATCACTCCTGTTGTACTAAAGTCAATTTTAGGAATTTCTTTTAAATGTTACGTGTAATCAGCTGTTTTCAGTCCACGATTCGAGAACGTGATAAATGTAACACTGTACGTTGGTTCGAACACCGAACACAATTCGAAACTTCAGCTTAGTCAATATGAACTGTCAATAAAAATCACCATCAATTAATATGATATTAAGAGAAAACAAACCCGTGTCAAACAAGTGATTGGAACATTCACAGGTAACATAATTTTGTCACACAAAGTAATCATTTGGAAAGAGCAATAATTAAATTTCTTACAGTTCTCTTATTACTGGAAGGGTTGGTTCCTCAAACCAACCCATTTTATGAACTTATCTGTGTCCTATTAATGACTCAAACTATTCAAAAAAGGAATCCAACGATTATAATTATGCAAAAAATATGAATGATAATAAACGAAATGAAGAAATAAAATAAAAAGTAAAACAACTCAAACAAAAACACGAAAAAAACCAACGACCTGATTTATAAAAAAACCTCTAAATAACTCCAGGTTTACGATTGTGTTCGCCAGACGAGCGTTTCGTCTACAAAAGACTCGCCAGTGTCGCTCGAAAACCTAAAAATGACAAAATCACGTACGAAGTTAAAGAGCATTGGAAATCCAAATTTTCGAAAGATTTTAACAAATACAGCTGAGGTATTTTATTTCTTGGAGTACAAACTCCTTAGTCTTTCGAACAATTCAAAGTTTTGCGGAAAGAACATCTATAAATATTACCAACAAAAATGAAAGCTCATGATAAGACAGAACAGTTGACTACTGGGATGGTGATATACTAGGATAGGAAACCTCTAATAGCAGTGGAATCACCTCAGTGGTTGTAAAAAACTTACAAAAGATACGAGGATTATGATTTTGTACGCCAGAAGCGCGTTTCAAAAGACTCATCAGTTAAGGTACTTTTCAAAATAAAAAAGACATTTAAAAAAAAGAAAAGTACGAAGTTGAAACCCATGTTGTCTACAAAAGACTCATCATCGTCGCTTGAATAAAAAAAGTTTAAAGGCCAAAATTAGGTATAAAGTAGAAGAGCATTTAAAAACTATAAAATCTTACAGATTTTGTTAAATACAGCTAGGGCAATCTATTCCTAGACGGTACAAAATTATAAGTGTTTCAATCACTTCAAAACTGAAACTCATAAAATTACCCTGTAAATGGGCTGATTACCGGGCTGGTGATACAATCGGAGTTCAAACATCCATCATCAGTGGCATTGACCCAGTCAAAATTAGAAAAAAATCACCAGGTCTTTGATTAAGTACTATAGACGCAAGTTTCGTATAAAAAAAGTATCATCAGTGACATTCGTTTCCAATAAAATGTCATTTAAACGCAGAAGTGCTTACTACTGGGCTGGTTATAACCTCGAGAAGTTAATCTCCGCCGGCAGCGGGCCACAGTGGTGTCGACTTATGATGATGCAAAATGAACCAAAATTGAAAGAAAGACTTTGCTTTTAGTGTTAAAACCACAGCAGCAGAGCCTTTATTTTCTAATTTGTTTGACCAATTAGAATAAGATAAAACCCTGTTGTTGATGAATTGAGCTATGCCAGTAGTAACACTAGTTTCATCAAGTACCCGATATCTAAAAAAAAAATTGTAAACGAGACCTCAACAATAGAAGCAAAAAACTCCTTTATCAGCAACTCTTTAAAGAACGGAGTAAACAGATGTGAGCAGAATAAACAAGGCTTTTAATGAATTCAATAAGAACGTTCGAATAGTTTTCAGATAATGACACGTACATAAATCTTTACAGACAAATGCATAGAAAAATATTATTTTGTAGTTAACAAAGGTATAATATGTTTGATTTCACAATTGCAAATATATTCTTATGTGAAGTGCAGTTATCAACAACTCTTAACTAAATGTAAACAATATTTTAAACAATGCAAAAATAAAAATGAAAAATGAAAATTGTCCACCAAATCAAATGGATTATGCGACTAGATTAAAACACAACTCGTATAAAACAACAAAAGAAAATAGTCAGTGAAAGTAAGTGAAATATTTCAGTAAAAACTTTAACCATAGATCAATTTATAAACCCCTGAAATGTTAAATACAGTTTACTGCTGTCTACGGCTCACAATGATGCATCTCGTCAAAGTTATTCCGCATTAAAAGAAGGGACAAAAAAATCGCTGTATAAATAATAAATCATGCAAGATAAATTTAATATTGGGGAAAAGCTAGATATAATTTAAGTACAAAGTTGGGAATATTAACACATTTTAATTACTTATCCTTTACCTAACAATCGTAAACCCTTTTTCAGAAATTGGACTACTGGGTTGAACATAGTTATAATAACTGTGAAAGTTTCAATCATCTGTCTGAAACAGTTTTTGGACACGAGCAAACATTTTTTAATTTACGGTGATTGTTTTCACAGCTCATGTTTACTAAGCCACAGTTTCGGGTTGTGTTTGCTGTACTCGTGACTTGGATTGCAAACAAGTACTGCTAGGTTACCTTTTAGAGAAATTTAATCAAAATTTCTAAGATTTTTCGGTAAATCAATTTCACTAAAAACCTTAAAGAGAGAAATACTTGATAGTCATGAACATTCAGTATGATATACTACAAATTTAACATTATGAAATATTTAATAATGCATATGTCAACTTGTCCACAATATTTCCCCCCTGCCAAATGTTCATAGCCAGTTTTCAGAAAAATCATTTTTTCTACTGGCCTTTACTTTTTCAAGTATATTTTCTTTTTCTTTCCTCGCCGTTTCTGTAATCGGACTACTGGGTAAAACATAGGAATACAAACTGTGAACGTTTCAATATATGTCTGATTTAGTGTTTGACACCGAGCACACCTTTATTAATTTGCGGTGATTTTTATTTCACAGTTCATATTGACTGAGCGGAAGTTTCGAATTGTGTTCGCTATTCGATTCCACGTATAGCTTTTCATTTTTCACGTACTCGTAACGTGGACTACAAATAAGTACTTTTAGATTTCTTTGTAAAGAAATTAAACAAGCCTCCTCTATTATGGTTCGATTCGATACATTTTACTAAAAATTTACGAAAAAAATACTCGTTAGCCATGGACATTTCAGTATGAATTGTAAGACAAGGGTTGGAAAGAGTTCGAAAGAGTATCTGATAATAAATTACATGGGTTCTCTTACATATTGCAGTGTTATAATGGAAAAGAGATGAACTTTGTTTTTTTACTGAAATCATTCGTGGCTTTGTATTAAGAGGGACGCAAGATATCAGAGGGACAGTCAAACTCATAAATCGAAAATAAACTGACAACGCCATAGTAAAAACGAAAAAGACAAACAATATTACACATGACACAACATATAAAACTAAAGAATAAGCAACATGAACCCCACCAATACTTTAGTGTGATTTCAGGTGCTCAAGGTGAGTGATCAGATCCGGCACCCTTCATGTTGCTCTTGTCATAACAAAATCGGTAGGTCATATTCATGAAAGGGACGGAAATTGTAGTTACGACGTAAGGAAAATATCCGATATTATCTATGAAAGGGTTATTCCATAACGGTCAACCAACTCGTGATGGCGTCCGTAAACTTTACGAAGGGATGGTTTCAAGTTCACCATTTGAAACTCTCATGAGTTTAGTAGCTTCCTTAATTTGTGAGCAGCAACCCTCTATCAAGAAAATCATGATATAAAATGCAAGGCCGGGGATGTCGTATCAATTAGGAGATACATAACCCGTATGCAGGTGCTGCTGGTAAAATGCTACTTAGAAATGGAAAGTTCACAATTGGACAGCTGAAATCATCTCTTTTGTCGTAAAGTTTTGTTTTCAACCGACCCTCATTGTCAATTTGTTGATGCAAACGACAATAAATGACAAATGTTAAAACTCATGATTGTCTTATAGAATTATCAAATATCTTGCACTTTTGACACGTATGGCAGTCAGTTGTCCATCGAAACAAGAAGAACCACTGTGTGTTAGGACTCTGATCATGTTGAGAATGCTGAACCAAATAAATTGTAAACCAATGTGTGAGCATATAACATACTTGTACCATGACGGTGTTTATGTTGCTGAATTTGTGAATCTTCCTGTCTTCAAAAGTTAAATCTAATTAAAATATAGATTTCTGATTTCGTAATGCACACTTCGACAAGTGATTATAAGCGAGAAACGATGGATCTGAATTTTAATCAGATTGCAACAACAGGCAAATATTTTCCAATCATTCAACCGTCCTGAGTCTAGACAAATATATACATAAATCTAACAAACACCAAGCAAAAACTGTCAAATTCTTAGAAAGAACTTATAACTTAAGACAAAGAGTAAAGAGTTCCTGACTTTGGGAATTAAAACATATTGACTAGTTTAATTACACTCAATCTTCTTCGTTTAGTATCATTAGGCCAGTAGTCAGCACTTCTGTGTTGACATGAAATATCATTGACATGTTCGTAATTATAAATTACCTGTTTATAAATCTTCGAATTGTTATAAATACTTAGGTTTTTCTACCACAAGAATCTATTAGCTTAGCTGTATTTGGCGAAACTTGTCGATATTTCGGCTTCGCAATGATCCTAAACTTCGTACCTATTTTGCCCTTTTTTTTATTTTTTTTATTCTAGCGTCACTGATGCACCGTTATTAAAAAGAAAAAGCGCGTCTGGTGTACAAATTTTAAAACCTGATATCTATGATGAGTTTGTTAAATCTCAATCATTGGAAAAATACAGACACGTTGTGGAACATACAGTTAAAATAATCACATGTAAATCGTCTTAAAGACTAGGTGTATGATTTCTGTCACCAAGCTTAAATTAGCTTTACTGCTGACACATAAATACTCATACGATCAGCAGTTGTATTTTATTATAACTTAACACGTCATAAACAGTATGAAACTGGACAGACACGTTATTCAAATTAAGTTTCAATACATTGAAACGGGGGAAAACATTTAATAGATATAAGAAGATGTGGTATGAGTGCAAAAGAGAAAACTCTCTATCCAAGTCATAATTTGTACAAGTAAACCACTATAAGTCAAAGTACGGTAATCAACACATAGTCTTGGTTCGCATCGAACAGCAATATTTTAAGTTCCAAAAACAAAGGACTAGTGTAAAACTATTTAAACTGGAAGAGCAACGGTCTAATCTATATAAAAAAAATCATGAAACCATAAACATAATGAACCACATCAACAAACGACAACCACGTGCACTGAACATCGTGTTTCAAATTGCAAATTTAATTGCTTATAATTGGTGAATGGCGAAATGATTTAACAACAACAGTATAATTATATATTCGACAATCCGTAAACCAGTTTGCTTCATAAAAACAGTACCAAAAATACTGACCGTATTTATATATATATATATATATATATATATATATATATATATTTAACTATGTAGAATAGCATTTTACTTCAGCTTAAAAAAATATATTTAGACTTTTTTTATCGTTTTTCTTCTGATATTGTTTTTTTTTTTGTATATAAAAAAAGAAGATGTGGTATGATTGCCAATGAGACAACTATCCACAAAAGACCAAAATGACACGAACATTAACAATTATAGGTCACCGTACGGCCTTCAACAATGAGCAAAGCCCATACCGCATATAGTCAGCTATAAAAGGCCCCGATAAAACAAAAATGTAAATCAATTCAAGCGAGAAAACCAACGGCCTTATTTATGTAAAAAAAAATGAACGAAAAACAAATATGTAACACATAAACAAACGACAACCACTGAATTACAGGCTCCTGACTTGAGACAGGCACATACATAAATAATGTGGCGGGGTTAAACATGTTAGTGGGATCCCAACCCTCCCCCTAACCTGGGACAGTGGTATAACAGTACAACATAAGAACGAACTATAAAAATCAGTTGAAAAAGGCTTAACTCATCAGATAGACAAAACATAAAAGTGGACGTGGCCGGGTACTTATACATCCCGACACAAAAAGACACAATGCACAGATCTGAGAGTACTCGCAGTTATCTGACAGCTTGTTCAAAGCCATTAACAACTAATAAAAAAATCATGCATCTAAGACTAAGCAATCAATCCGTACACATCCAACATACAATGGATTTAATGTAAAGACGTCATAAACAGCCAGAGAAAAACATGACCTTGTACAATGCCAAGTTACAGGTAGCGACAGATGGTAGGTCCATGAAAATGTATATGTATATAACATACTAGTAATATTTAGTTAGCTTTTAATCTACTTATAACAAAGTCAATATTTATACCAATAAAAACAATATGCAATGATCTTATCACAGTGTTGAATAGGTAACCTTTAACAATACGTTTATTTAAAGGAGCAACAAGTTTACATGGATCATTTGTAAATTTCCGCGCACGGTTAACAACGTTTCCGTAAAAATGAGGATGTGCTATCCCGTTTGAAATGAGTTTTCTACAGGTACAACCAAACTTCAAAAACAAATCTTTATATCTATGGAAAAATTTAGTAAAGGTTTTAAGTAATTTATGGTAACGATATCCCTGGTTTAATAATTTACCAGTAATACATAGGTTGCGTTCGTTAAAATCAAAAACGTCACAACAGACACGGGCAAAGCGAACAAGTTGTGAAATATAAACACCGTAAGATGGTGCCAAAGGAACATCACCATCTAAAAATGAAAAATTAACAAAAGGGAACGCAGAATCATCTCTTTTGTCGTAAATTTTAGTGTGTAGTTTCCCGTTTAAAACCGAAATATCTAAATCCAGGAAAGGACAGTTATTACCGAATACATTTGATTTATTTAAAGTAAGTTCCTTGGGGTAAATTTCAGCAGTATATTAAGAAAATTCTTGATTATTTAACATTATCATCAAGATAACGGTAAGTGTTGTTGAATTTATCAATTAAATGCAATTTCGATGGGTCTTTACTGAGTTTAGTCATAAACTGTGATAATGTTCTTCAACTTTGTAACTTGACTGTCCCCTTTATTCTAAGTTCTCTACGTATAAGTACAACATGAATACAAGTATGAATACGTGCAGTTTAGTATACAATTAAGACACAATATAGAAAACAACAGACTGAGCTACACGAACCCTACCAAAAATGGTGACGATCTCATGTGCTCTAGAAGAGTTATACATCCTGCTTCTCACGTGGTAACCGTCGTGTTGTTCATGTTAGTACAAAGCGGGTAATTGATCTGATTCGTAAGGTCAAATTCGAGGAAAAGAGTCTGTGATTCTGGTTACTACAATTTAAACATATCCGTCAACATTTGTGATTCAGATATATTTAACTCGACCGTTACATTTTCGAAGATATGATTTCATCTTCACTGGGAACTCTTTGTTTAAAAAGTAATATCACAAAAATACTGAACTCTGAGGAAAATGCAAAACGGGATGTCCTTTATCAAATGAAAAAAATCAAAAGGTCAAATTCATGAAACGGATGGATAACAACTATCATTTTTCCAACGTTGTACAGGAATTTTAATGTAATATGGTGAATTAAACTTGGTTTTATAGCTAACTAAACCTCTCACTTGTATGACAGTCGAACCAAATTTCATTATATTGACAATGATATGTGTAATAGATACCTTGTAAGTAGAAATCCTTTATTAAGATAATCATGATGGGAAATGACAGCTGTTGAATATAGTATGAACTGGGAAACCTATACTAAATATGCCGGAATGCTGCTACTTTAAAAAAAGAAGCTGACATCGTCTCTTTCGAATTAAGCTCTGTTTTTGATCGAGAAACGCCAATTGAAAAATAAATGATGTATTAGTATACATTTTTTGTCCTAAATCTTTCAAGAAATTTGCTTAAATAATCAATATTTTGAATTTGATTTTGAAATTCAATTTCTCATAAGTCAATATTCCACCTATCAAATGTAAATAAAATCTGATGTTTCATAATACAAATTGCGATTCTAATGTCACATCAATCAATCACGTAACATGTCAAGGAAACCATCTCTAGATGTAATGGTTCCGTTCATTATTATTTTTCCAATATCGGCAGTCATTAAAAGATGTAGAATCGGTCGTTTGCAAATTGATGTACAATTATCACACCATACACGTAATACAATACCGCGATCTTTAGCACGTAGACGAAACTTTGATCCAGATTCAATGATGAGCTAGAAATATTTTCACGTTTATGGACATATGGATATTTCTTAATAGATGGGTTTAGTAAACCAACAAACAAATACAATTGCACGTTAATAAACATGAGTATACTTTAGCTTTCTATCAAAATATATCTGATTTACAAACAGAATTGACTTTTTCTTAATAAAAAAATCTGCATTCTAATTCAGTTACATGTATCTAATTTATTTTCTCACCTTTCCAGGCAAGTTCAATCCTTTTCACGGAACTCTACCTACCGCCGTCATTCAATTTATCCTAAGCAAAAAAGGGATGACATTAACGAAAATGTAACTGCTTAACCTCCCAGAGCTACGTATACTGGGTGCACATTAAATGTCTGCGCAATATGTAGTCTTACTTTTTCTGTTGTCGGTTCTTTGTAAAGATAAGAAGATGTGGTATGATTGTTAAGGAGACAACTTTACATCAAAGTTCAATGTCGACGATAAGCAATTATGTATCTCCGTACGGCCTTCCACTACATAACAAATTCCACGCCATAAAGTCAGTTATAAAAGATTTTGAGATGAACAATGTTAAACAACTCAAATGAGAAAATTAACAGCTTAACTTATAGCAAAACAATTTATATGCTAGAGTTTCTTATTGACAATATATTTGTTGAATTTGGAGGTAGACTTTTTCAACAAATTGTCGGCATTCCTATGGGAACGAACTGTGCGCCTCTCCTTGCCGACCTATTCTTATTTTCATATGAATCGGAGTTCCTTCAGACACTTGTTAAAAACAAGAAGATCAAAGAAGCCAAGTTATTTAATTTCACTTTCAGACATATTGATGATGTTCTTTCCATTAACAATCCGAAATTTTCTGATTGGGTTCCATTAATATACCCACCAGAACTAGAATTTAAAGAAACCACAGACACGGCTTCCTCCGCCTCATTTTAAGACTTATACCTCGAATTTGACATACACAGTCATCTCAGTACCATAATCTATGACAAACGAGACGACTTTAATTTTGAAATTATCAATTTCCCCCACCTTAGTAGTAATATACCAACTTCACCTGCATATGCAATATACATTTCCCAACTTATTAGGTATTCAAGAGCTTGCAGCTCCTATTCAGACTTTGTAAAACGTCACCAATGTCTGAGCAGAAAGTTGATGAACCAGGGGTATGTCAAAGAACGTCTCGTCCTTTTTCTAAAAAAAAGTTCATCGGAAGAAACCCAGAACTCGTTGATAAATATTCCGTATCAACTTCACAAATAATACAAGATGGTCTTGAAGTATAGATTTTGCGTACTGACGTTGGTTATCATCTTAATAACGTGTTATAGTATTCTTTTATTAGTCTATATTAATATTACTTGTACTGTTAAGTCAATTTTTGAGATATTCTTTTGAATTGACTCTGTGGTTATAAAAAAAACATCATACTTTGAACGACAAAATTATTTCATTTACTTAAATTACTCTTACTTATGGATCTTGACATACTATGAATGACAAAATAATTTTATTCAATAATAATACTTTTTCTGTTAAGTCTGTTTTTTTATGTTATACATTTGACGTGAAACTGTATCCCGTCATACTTTTAACCACACATTATTTTATTTATTATTATTACATTTACTGTCGAGTCTGTTGTTTGTTATATCAACTTTACGTGACTATGCATGTATGTATGCCTTCATACTTTGAACGACAAAGTTATTTTGATGTCTACCTGTGCGAATTTCAAACGCGCAATTTTACACCAGCAATTAAAACCTTCTATCCTTTACGGGTAGACTTTATATAGATAAATTAAGTGGTATAAAAAAAAGCAAAATGAGTATGTTAAATTTGATGTATGCCTTTTTGTGCTCCTTCGTTACATTTGTTGTTTTTTTAGTGATGCATGTATGTATGCCTTCATACTTTGAACGACAAAGTTATTTTTATGTCTATCTGTACGAATTTCAAACGCGCATTTTTACACCAGCAATGAATACCTTCTTTCCTTTACGGGTATACTTTATATACATAAATTAAGTGGTACAAGAAAAGCAAAATGAGTATGTTAAATTTGATGTATGCCTTTTTGTAATTCTATGTTAAATTTGATGTATGCCTTTTTGTAATTCTCCGTTTATACATTTGTTGTTTTTATAGTGATATTAAGATGATAACACAATATTGACTGCTGTACCCCTATTTTTGACATTCTTACTCTTTGACTATGTTTGTTTTGTTCATACATCGTTGACAATGTAATGGAATTTGATGCGACTGTCATACAAGTGAGAGATTTAGCTAGCTATAAAACCAGGTCCAATCTACCATTTTCTACATTACATGTACCAAGTCATGAATATGACAGTTGTTATCCATTCGTTTGATGTGTTCGGACTTTTGATTTTGCCTTTTGAATTTTGATTTTCCTTTTTGAATTGTCCTCGGAGTTCAGTATTTTTGTGTTTTTACTTTTTTTCGATAGTTAAAAAAACAACGACAACAACTGAATTACAGGATCCTAACTTAGGACAAGCACATAATGAATGTAGCGTTGTTAAAAAAAAGTTATGAGCTCTCATTCTTCCTCTTTTATCTGACAGTGGTGTTAACAGCTTAACACCAGTTGCAAATAGCTTAACTCAAAAAATAGATACGATGAACAAAAAACTAGCATAAAACAAAATACAAACGGCAAGGATATAAAACAAACCTCAGTTTATTATAAACCCTAGTTTATAAGTAGTCAATTTATTCTGGTATCCTAGAGTTAAGTATCAACCACAACATTTCCAACGAATCTAGTGTAAAGACGTTATAAACACACTGTGTAATTACACCTGACGTTTTACAATGTCAAAATATAAGTAAACAGTACTACAAGTAAAGCAATATATCATAACTTGTTATGTTTAAATTAATCAACAACAAAATCAATGTTAAAACCAAGAAAACAATATTGAAGATTATTTTATTGTGTTGAATTGATGACCGTTAAAGATAAGTTTCAGGCTCGGTTTACAAAATCCAGCAAAAATTAAGATGTTATATTTGAAAACAAATCTACAGTTATACAATACTACCTCACCAAATATGTATTTCTATGATGGAAGTTAATAATAGTTTGAATGGCTTTGTTGTAACGAAATCCCTGACTCGACAATTTATCAGTTATCAGGCGTCACTAGTAGGTATTGTTTGAACAAATAGCACTTCTGGCGTATTTAAATTTTGAACTTGTTGCCTTTTGTTGGCTGTTGTTCAAGTGATTTTTAGTCAATTGTGTTCTCCAATTTATTTATATTGTAGTCTTGTGGTGTTGTCTTGTCATTTTGATGTTATATTTCACATGGCCATAAAAGTGCGAGGTTTGGCATGACACAAAAACAGGTTCAACCCACCATTTTTTCTTTTAAAAATGTCCTGTACCAAGTCAGGAATATTGTTATATAATAGTTCGTGTCTGTGTGTGTTATATTTTAACGTTGCGTCGTTTGTTTTCTCTTATTTTTGAGTGTAAATTCACGTTGCGATAAGACGTGTCACGGTACTTGTCTATCCCAAATTCATATATTTTGGTTTTGATGTTATTTTTGTTATTCTCTTGGGATTTTGTCTGATGCTCGGTCCGTTTCTGTGTGTGTTACGTTTTAGTGTTATGTCGTTGTTATCTTCTTATATTTAATGCGTTTCACTCGGTCTTAGTTTGTTACCCCGATTTTTTTTTTTTTGTCCATGGATTTATGAGTTTTGAACAGCGGTATACTACTGTTGCCTTTATTTATACATAAATCATACGTTCGCTGAAATCCAAAACGCCACTAAAAACACGTGCACAGCGAACGAGTTTTCAAATATACACACCGTAAGAAGTGAAAAAGGAACATCGTTGTTCGAAAAGGAAAGTTGTTTAAAAAACAGCTGTTACTTCGGAAGTGAACATACATGTTGGAAATCTAAAAACGCATTCCAAGGGATATCATAGTTGACATGAGTATCAATTATATGGTCATTTTAATAAATTTTCTCCTGGCAAAAGTATGAATGAGCTCTTCAACTTTGTACTAGTTTTGGATTTCTAACTATTTTGATTTTAGCGTCAACGTTGAGTCTGATGAAGACAAAACGTGCGTCTGGTGTATTAAATTAAAAGCCTGGTATCTTTGGTAGCTTTTCGCATATATATAGACATGCAGAATTAGTATTTCTGGTTTATAATCTTAGATTTGAATTTTGTTTGAACTCCTTTAAGTTCATGACCATATCATCATCCCCTGATTATTTAAAACTCTTGACAAAAGTCATTTATCAAAATATTTGCTTTTTATTGAATATAATTTTATCTATTATCAATCTAAAGACTTGTATATGTTTTGTCAAAGGCGACAAGAAAAATATGTCCGGATGTTCACTATGGGAAATCCGAGCCTATCTATCAATCTTTGATTTATTAATACATACGATTGAGTTGTTTTGATCCCCCACACAATTTCCTTTTTCCTTTTCCTCTTACATTTACCTCCTTCCTTCTGTGCCCGCTTTCCAACCCCCGTTTTGTTCATCTTATGAGAAAACTTTAAAACAAACTTTCTCCATCAGTTAACATACAGTTATATTATAAATATATGGAAAAACATAATGAATGAAGCATTATGAAATTATATTTTTTGTTTTGGTAAATTCCGTGAACAATATCCGATAAACCTCTCATGCCTTTCCAGCATATTCACGTATCCAAAGAAACTATTATGTTTCTCAAATACAGCATTCAATAGGTAAAGAAAGACAATCCATGCTAAAAAGAAGAGGAAGCAAAGCGAGCGAAATCCTTTCCCATAGAGATCCAATGCATGTTTTACGTTTGACAATAAACTCATTATAGATACCGGGACTGAATTTTGTATTTGCGCCAGACGCAAAATAACCTTCCCAAAAACAAAAACAAAAATAATAAATAAAGGCAACAGTAGTATACCGGTATTGATAAGTCTGTAAAGTATCTCTGCGAAACAAAAATGCACATGGTATAAAATCGTTGTATTAAAACCGTGTGCCATCCGGGGAAGATTCAACAAAAAGTAAAATATTTTAAAAATCTTTAAATTATTATGAAATAAGTTTCACATCATCAATCTTCTATGAGCTTTTAGTAAAATGAAAGCAAAATACAAAATGTACCTTGGTTGCAGTTTCTTGTACTCGGTGTTAATTTTAACAAAAGATTAAAAGTCGGCAATGATTAAACTTTTTTTCTTTTAAAGAACATATGAATAATCTGATGTAAAATAGCGAAAAATCAACGATAAAACATTTAATGTCACTTTTTAAAAAGCTATAAGTTGACTCCCTATTTTTTTATTATTTCTTTTTTTTAAAGATTTTATGTTGCTGTATTACTATCTTCAAATATTTTTGAATTGACTAATTTTTTTCATTATCTAATAACCCCAATGTTGTTCAAATACATGTCATATATAGGAATATCATTTAAAACTATTATCTATTATGGTTTATGGAAAGAGAGAGAGAGAGGGGGTTCGTAAGAGACGATTTTTCTAAATGGTCAAGTTGAAATTATTAAAAAATGCTTTTTAAAAAATCAATGTAGTAAGATATAATTCATTTAGATATAGGAAGATGAAGTGTGAGTGCCAATGAGACAATTTAAAAAAAAGTAAACCATTATAGGTTAATGTACGACCTTGTGAATGCCATTTCAAGTATACAAAAGCATACACGAATACAATTAGCGATGAAAACTTAGATCAACTGACTGTGCCATTAATATTTAATTTTTATGTAGCTTTTGAAATGTAAAATTAATACGTATTATTTCTATTGTATATTTGAAAAAAAATACCTATATGGTCCAAATACTCATATGGTCCTGCCCGTTAATAACCAAACGAGTATAATACTCATATGGTCCGACCATACGCGTACGGTCGGACCATACGCGTATGGTCGGACCATATGAGTATACGCATATGGTCAAGACCATACGCGTATGGTCCAAATACTCATATGGTCCGGTACATATATATAAAAAAAATGTGTTCCTTCTTATCAAATTGTTATCGAAAATATGTTTATATCCGTAGTAAAAATGGGTTTTGAAGCCCTTGGCTGTTCTAAAAATGCAGCACCAAAACTATTGACTTTGGTTTTGAATGAAAGATCATACAATGATATGTTCACTTGTCTATGTTTTAAATAATTAAAACAATAGTTTAATAGATTTATTTTCTCAACGAGACATCTACCAACATGAGACTCAATGACGTAGATGTTATTAACTGTAGATCACCGTACGACCTTTAACACCATATTACAAGCTTCTAAATATAACCAAGTGGCCCCATATACGCGCAAAACAATGAACAAAAACTACATATGAGATATTTCTACAAAAAAAGTAAAATAACAAAAATACCGAAATCCGAGGAAAAGTCTAAACTAGTTTTATAACTAGCTAAACCTCTCACTTGTATGACAGTCTCATAAAATTACATTATATTGAGAACGATAAAAGACAGCTTTTGTAATATCTTAAAAAAAGAAGGGGGTCCAAAGATGACCGTTGTAATATACTAAATTATCCAACACATGCGAGACTGACATGTACATCGTAAATAAAGGCAACAGTAGTATACCGCTGTTCAAAACTCAAAAATCCATGGACAAAAAACAAAATCGGGGTAACAAAATAAAACCGAGGGAAACGCATTATATATAAGAGGAGAACAACGACATAACACTAAACTGTAACACACACAGAATAATATAATAAAATATTTCCATACACGGTGCTATCAAGATGATAGAGAATACATTGTTTATCAATTGTAATGTACATACATGCAGTTGAGGTAAAATCATTCTATTAAAACTAGCAAGAACAGGATTTTTTTAAAAACCTTTATCGACAACCACTGAACTTCAGGTTCCTTAAATGTGGCGGGTAAAATCATTATTGCACACACCCATACACCTCAGACATTAGTGTTACCAATCAATATAGACACAACTTTACAAATCTTTCGACAGTCCTTGAAAACAGCTTGGCTAATCAGATCAGTAGAAACACATAACAAACTAACATAAAGACTTAAGACTGATTTTTTTTTTATAGTACTCGCAATTACTGTAAGCATAGAACGTAGTTCATAATAAAATAATAATAAAATAATAAAAATCGTTAAACAAAATTCAAATACTCAATCAGTTATCATCCAATTGATGGATTGTATGGTTAATTGATTGAATATCTAAGTCAGAATATGCAGGAGTCGGTTTTACAAAAAAAAATACGACTCGTTGGTCGTTAGTCATGAACATTTTTTGTGAAACCGACTCCTGGTTCTCAGCTGATAAATAAACACTTTGTTCATAGAACGTGCATATTCCATTTTTTTCGGCTGAACACGTGTTTGAACCAGTTTTTATTTAAGAGAATATATATAAAAAAAAGTGGTATTATTTCCTTAATCTTTGATTGATACAGATGAAAAAAATATGGGTCATGTGTTGTAATTGGGTATGGGTGCATTGGATAAACCAATTACTCCGGACCTCCACTATCTTGGATGTTAAATCTCTTGTTATACTTAATACATTTACAGATAAAAAATCTAAGTCTGATCATATTTACATATTCTGAATATGTAGTTTCATATATTAGTATAAAAAAAAAATATTGATATTTCCTGTTGCTTGCAAATAGGTGCCTCTTTAACCACTGTAGGTATAAAATGTAGCATCATCACATTCAGCTTAATCGTTAAAATTTGAGGTAAAAAATATTGATTAAAATGTTTCGAAGGGAAATAACCCATCTTGTTCTTTTATAAAACTGTATTAGTGTCTACAAGAAAAAAATTCTACATATTATTTCCACTTATAGATATATCAAGGTATTTCTTCATGCCTGAATAAATATTAAAAGATTATGAGCAGATATCAATCACATTATTGTTCATAACAAAGTTTTAAAAGGTACTTATATATTAGTTAATATAATATACTTATAGTACACATTGACAACCCAATACAATATTTGTTTAACCAATACTTAAATGGAATATTAAGTTCCATTTATTGAGTTCCTGAGCCCTCCAATCTATGAATCTATGTAGTAGATAACAATGAAAAGGTTGAGAAAAGACTCATTTAAGTTTAATTTCAAAAACGAAAGTTACTTGTAATGGGTATTGAACCTAAGCAAATCTCACGTTATCACCCTTTAAAAGAACATTATATTTACATCCAGATATAGAAATATACACTTTTACTATGTAAATGGGATTCATTCAGTTTTAATAATGATAATAATAATAATGAAAATTATAAAGCGCCCTATATAAAAAATAAAAATTACTCTAAGGCGCTGTACATACACATGGTAATTAAAACATATCAATGACAATAACATAAAACATAAAAAAAATACATCGTGTCAGATTCAAATACTGAAATAAAAAATGCCTACCATGAAATAAAAGATCAATACGAAATACATGTTAAAACAAAGAATAAAAAAATAACAATATAGGATAAAAGCATGCAGAACAAGCAAAAACTCTAAAACGAAATACAAAGAGTAAAAAAAGCCCGTAAAGGAGAAAAGAATTCAATCTAATTAAAAGCAATACGATAAAAATGAGTTTTTAACTGTATTTTAAAACACTCTATGGACTTGCATTGTCTTAAACTATTCGGGAGATTGTTCCATAGAGATTCCGCTATCCAATCAAATTGTCTTTTACCGTACGTCTTCGTTCTCACTTTTGGAACGGTGAGTAGTTTTGTGGAACTTGAACGCAAAGATCGGTTTGGCACGTGCAGATTGACTAGTTCCCGGATGTAAGCAGGGCCAATGTCATTCAAAGCGCAGTACACATAAGTCAGTATTTTGTATTGTGGTCTATATTGGACGGGTAACCAATGTAAATCAGCAAGTATCGGTGTAATATGTGGTAAAGAAAGATTTTTTTTTGTGGTAAAGAAAGATTTTCCCAAACTAGTCATTATATGTTTAATTCTTTGTTAAGTAGAAATACGATAAGCTCTTTAAGTGTTTTTTTTTTGTTATCATTTTTTTTTTAAATTTAGATACAAAAAGAGAGGCGAAGGATACCGCAGGACATTCAAACTCATAAGTCGAAAACTGACATCAACATGGCTAAACAAGAAAAAGACAAAGAGACAAACAAAAGTACACAACACACAACATAGAAAACTAAAGTCCCAATTAATAATTTGAAACTGCAGCAAAATATATGACAATTACATAAAAAAAATCAATTTAGGATCAACGATTTTCATTAATATTCATTAATGGTAAACTGTTTTATGCAAACTTGTTGGATTTTATTTAAGCTACTTTACAATTCCTCATAGAACTAAATGCTATAAAACGACAAAAACCTATTGATATCTGAAGACATATTCGAGCACACAAGCTCCTAAAGGTCTGAAATTTCAATCAGATTGATAGAAATGTAAATGACAAAATGTCTGACTATGTATAAAAAAAATCGCAGAGGAAATGCCACACTTGGCTTTAATTTGACCATACGCGGTATGTATAGGTTAAATTTTATCACTTTTATGATACTGTTATAAAAGCATCGTTTGAATTACTCATATCTGCATTAAATATATATGAGAAGATCAAAGCTCTTTTTGTTAGATAGACTAAGGTTTCCAATTTGAAAGCATAGGAAAACGGTACAACTTGAAGTTCAGTTATGGCAGAGCATAGTGCAGACTAAGTGTTACTAAGCTTGTTCACCGTCTCAACAAACACACAATAAACTTCTTAATCATATGGATGAAAAAAATGGGTAATAATTTACAATGGGTATATGAAGAGGATGAACCAATTGCTCCGAACCTTCGTGTGGAAAAATGTCTTAGCTCTGATGTACTAAGTATATCTACAGCCTGATAACAACATTCTAAGCCTGATGTTATTTCCTTGTTTCCAAGAATCTGTTGCACTAATTAATATAGATAATTATTATGTACACTTATTATGATACATTAACAAAGTAGAATATCAAACAATGGAAAAGTTCAAATTTGAAATAAAAAAAAAACACATTGATAAACATGTTTCGAAGGGAAATAATCAATCTTGTTAATTTGACCCAATATCAGCACTGTCACGAAATAGAAATAAACTTATGTTTATATTAAAACAGATGTACATTAACAATCCAACACAATTTTTTTGTTCACCCAATACTAAAATGGAAAATTGAGGGCATGACTTCAAAAATAAAAGCCCTCTAATCAAATAATATGTCCATTCTGTAGGTAACATGGTAAAAGATGGAGAAAAGACTCCATTTTAATTTAATTTAAAAAACGGAAGTAACTTGTATAGGTGTTCTTGCTTTTAAATGTACTGTATTCCTGTCCTTGTTTGGTTTTTTAACTATTTTGATCTAAGCGTCACTGATGAGTCTTATGTAGACGAAACGCACGTCTGGCGTACTAAATTATAATCCTGGTACTTTTGATAACTATTTACACCACTGGGTCGATGCCACTGCTGGTGGACGTTTCGTCTCCGAGGGTATCACCAGCCCGGTAGTCAGTACATCGGTGTTGACATGAATATCAATTGTATGGTCATATTATAAATTTTCTGTTTATAAAACTTTAAATTTTTCGAAAAACTAATTCTTACCCCAGGAGTAGATCACCTTAGCCGTATTTGGCACAACCTTTTGGAATTTTGGGTCCTCAATGCTCTTCAACTTTGTATTTGTTTGGCTTTTTAAGTTGAAACATGTTGAGATTTTAATGTTTTCTTTTTTCTTTTTTTATTTTGGAAATTACGATACTTCCAGTATTTAAAATATATAACAGTTATAACTATAAAAATGTATCCCCCTAACATCCTCAAAACTTTAAATGTTTTTTTCATGCTTATTCCATTCTAGTAAATGTTTTAATGTACTTTCCAATGCAACATCGAGAAAAACTCTTTATGTGGTTTTTAGATGTCCAATATATCTTTATCCCAAATTCATGTATTTGGTTTAGATGTTATATGTGTTATTCTCGTTGGATTTTGTCTGTTGCTTGGTCCGTTTCTGTGTGTGTTGAGTTTCGGTGTTGTGTCATTGTTCTCTTCTTATATTTAACGCGTTTCCCTCGGTTTTAGATGTTACCCTAATTTTGTTTTTTGTCCATGGATTTATGAGTTTTGAACAGCGGTATACTACTGTTGCCTTTATTTATATACCTCAAGGTGTTGATGTCATGACAAACACAATTTTATTTTAAAATATATAACTCAAATTTTGTTATCATCATTTGATCTTAAATATACGATAACAGGAGTAGTTGTAGGTCTGAATTTTTAATCCGATCGATAAAAATGCAAAACTACCAAATTGTCATTGTTTCTGACTATTTAAAAAAGAAAATGACCATTAGAGGAAATGTCAAACTTTAACATGACCTTGAGTTTCAGTATAATGATCACTCCTTCAATGATACTTTTATAACAGCTTTACTTTTACTCATCTATACAACAAGTACATATTGAAAGATCCTAGCTCTTTTGTCAGATAGGCTACTAGATTAAAGTTCCCAAAGGCAATGGTTACGCATATGAAAACGGTCTAAGGTTAGTAATGACGGAGTGTACTGCAGGCGTTATATCAACTACATTGTAGCTAGTGTGCATACTCAATTACATGTACTTGCAATTAACAGTATTTCAATCATGTAAATAATGCAATTATACTTGATCATGCACTGGCTACAATAGGTTAGGCGAAAAAACCATGATGTGAATGTACTGTCACTTCATGTTCCACAGATGTACTGTAATGTTAGTCCCTTTAACTCGTTTCAGTAAATGAACTCATCATAGATACCAGGATTTAAATTGTGTATTTGTGCCATACGCGCGTTTCATCTACAAAAGACTCATCAGTGACGCTCCAATCAAAAATGTTAAAAAGAACAAATAAGTATAAAGATATGAAGAGCATTAGGGATAAAAAAAAATCGTAAAAGTATTGCCAAGTGCAGCTAAGGTAATCTATTCCTGAGGTAGAAAAACCTAATAATTTAAAACATTTAATGTTTTGTTAAAACCTAAAGTACGACCATACGTATGATAAGTCATGTCAACACAGAAGTGCCGACTACTGCACTTGTGATACCCTCGGGGAATTAAAACTCCATCAGCAGTGGCATCGACCCGGTGGTTGTAAATGAACTCCTCGTATAGATATCAGAATTTAAATTTTGTATTTGCGCCGGACTCGCCGCGTTTCGTCTACAAAAAGACTCATCATCCAATTTGACTCCCGAATAAAAAATGTGAGTTTGGTCTTTAAAATATAATATGGGATTGGTTTAACTGGACCATTAGTAGTTTGACAGATACTTTTTACAGTTATCATAACTGCTATGTAGGATAATTTGCACATAACGACATACTGGAACATACCAAAGCATATCATAAATATAAAGAGTTTAGATACCAAATACATAACATTATCGCCAAATGGAAATCAAACTTTAAGTTAAATGAAGTTGAAAGATAAACGAAACATAATCATAGTCTTCCTTTTTACAGATGAATCGTTTAATCATGAAGCAATGGCTATATCATTATTTGGTATTAAAATATCCTAAATATGTACCATTGTTGCTTCTGAAAAGTGCTGTTTGTTTGATGAAAAACGAAGATTACAGATACAGCATTCATCAATGTTTATTATAAGAACGTAAGAAACTATGGAGGTATGAACACACTTTCGGGGAATATATTACAATGCAGACTTATCGATATCATTTCGAATTTGTAATCTCAGTTTTGAATTAACATTGTTTGTACTACTAACTTCACGATTTTCATTAACTGCTACTGATAGGAGTAATTTCAAATTTTTATTCTCGTTTTATAGAAGTCCAACACGGATCACGAAAGCTCTTTATTGTGTCGAAATCTTAAAGTTTGGGTTTATTTCTATAGGATACTATTTCATCTTTTCTGTAACGTTTATGGCACCAACGTATTTTTTATCAAAACTTTAAACTTGACATTTTTTTCTAAACCGGAAAGTAAAATATTGCGGAAATTTTCACTGGTAATTCCTAGTATATCTATCAATCTTTGATTTGTTAATATATAATGGTTGTTTCGATTCCTACACAAATTCTTTTTTTTCCGTTTCCCTTTTACTTTTATCTTCTGGCTTCTGTCCCCGCTTTACAACCTCAACTGTTGTTCTCCTTTAGAGACAATTTAACACAAAATTTCTCCGCCAGATAACATAATTTTATACAGAGATGAAACCACAAATTACTTCTATATTATTTTAATTGAGCGAATAGCCAATTTGGATCACATTGTCTTTCATAAAAAAAATATACATTATGTTAAAATGCATAATTCTGCAATATTCACAAACTAGCTATTATCACTGAACTAGTGTATGTTTGTTTAGGGGCCAACTGTAGGACGCCTCCGGGTGCGGCAATTTATCGCTGCATTGAAGACCTGTTGGTGACCTTCTGCTGTTGTTTTTCTATGGTCGGGTTAATTTCTCTTTGACACATTCCCCATTTCCATTCTCAATTTTATTTTTTTATTACGTGAACAACATCTGATATAGTTAAAAAGATGTGTACCAGCTATCATGGTACTAAGGAAAAATAACATGTTGCTTAATCATTGTAGATTATAAACAAAGAGAGACAATCAATGCAAAAAAAATAGAAGAAGCATAGCGACAAAAATCCTGACCGATAAAGTTCCAACAAATGCCTAGTTGTCATACTAATTTAGTTATTATTTTTTCCGTTATTTTATACCATCAATTAGACAATATTATTCAAATACAATTTAAATAGAGGAATTTTACAATATAAAATAATAAATATTGCGAGTGACTTGTGGAAGCTGGAATAATCATGTATATGTTAAAGGCTGATTGAAAGATAGAGAGAAAGAGGATGTGGTTCGTCAAATATGATTTTTGTTTAAATTTCCGGAGTGGGTCGACTTTTTTTCACAACTTTCTTATAATATAGGAAGTGAGAGATAGAGAGAAAGAGGATGTGGTTCGTCAACATTGACATTCTTTTGATTGTCGTGTTGAATTTTTAACACAATTCTTTTAGGAAGTGCATAGGTAATACGATATCCATCATTTCTTTTAAACTTTATTGAAAGTGTGATAATGTTTCTTTCCGTTCATGTATTTAAAGCCCTAAGGACTTTGGTGCTCAGAAACATATATTGTGGTTTGAACTAAATTTAGATTTTTGAAAATCATACAATATTTAAAGCTTGTTTTCAACTGTATTAAAAACTAATCATGGTATAATTATTACCAGGCTCAAGCTAGCAGCCACTCGCTAGCAGCCACCTCGCTATTCGATCTTTGAAAAACTGACCTAAGTGGTCCATTAATAGTTATCAAAGGTACCGTACCAGGATTATATTTAGTACGCCAGAAGCGCGTTAAAATTGATAAATTGCGAGGAAAAACCTCACAACGGCAAAAGAAAATTCACATGAAAAAAAGTCAACAAACGTATCTTGCCATATGTGTAACTATTTCTTCATGAAATTTAACTAAAAATCAGCGACTGACCTGTGGTGCTTCGGAGGGGTAATCGTAACAGCTGCAGTTGTCAGACTCGCCTTGTTATT
Organism: Mytilus trossulus; assembly: GCF_036588685.1. Taxonomy (NCBI): domain Eukaryota; kingdom Metazoa; phylum Mollusca; class Bivalvia; order Mytilida; family Mytilidae; genus Mytilus; species Mytilus trossulus. The sequence goes on from NC_086375.1 coordinate 47,450,952, forward strand.
TCTGTTAAATTCAATTTGCCAATTAAAAAAATGGTCCACTTTCTTTTTTAGATTCAGTTTTATTGAAAAATACACATTTAGCAATATCTGAGAGCAATTTAATTTTTGATGCCTTAGAGATAGACAACAACGTTTACCAATACATTAATATAACCAGAGACATATTCTCTGATTTGACATGTCAGTTATTTCTTCCCTTGTTAATATGCATGATCCTAAATCTTTTTTATGTTTTACTATTGTTTTTTTTGGGTTTTTTTTTGTGTAATTTGTCTGTTTATATTGGACATATGGTATATAGATATAGAAAGATGTGGTATGAGTGCAAATAAGACAACTATCCAAGTCACAATTCATAAAAGAAATCTTTTTATGTCAAGATACGGTCTTCAACACAAAACCTTGGCTCACACCGAACAGCAATCTATAAAGGGCCCCAATATGGTGTTTGATTGTCAGTTTGATGTCTCTTCTCTTCAATTTCAGGAGTCGACACAGCATAATCATCAAATCTTCATCCTTCAAATTGAAAAAGCAGATCGTTACTAAATTATAACTACCAAATTAAAAAGGAAAATATATATATAGTATAATTCATATAATGTTTTTCCTTCGAATTTAAAAATCCCATCGATAAGAGAAACCGCTATAGAATATTCAATAATAACAATCAATTTGAAAAATTTTAGTAGTTCCAAGCTTACTTATAGGGAAAATGGTACTAATACATTTTTCCAGCATTAGGTTGGCCTTTTGTGTACCCAAGGCAGATAAAGGAGTCAAATTAGGATCGCTGTGATGGGATGAAAGGGTTACACTTATTTTTTATTTACCTTTGAATAAGTGCAGTGTGTATATTTACAATATTTTTGAAACATTTTGAAATATTTTCAAGAGAATAATTTGCAAAGACTTAAATATTTAAAATTTGGTGTAAAATTACTGTGGGCATGGATAACATAATCATGCTCCGTTAGAAGTTGGTCATGATACTATTTGGCTTCAATTTTTAAGTACTCATACCACACATAACTGTTTTGTCCAGGTTTTTATTATAAAAAGTGGTAAATTTAGAAAAAGTTAATATTGTCGCCTATGCCAGAATAAATAGTACCGTTTTCCCTTTATCTAGTGAAAAAACTTAAAATAAAAAACGTCGTATGATTACCAATCACGTACATGTAGATGTTGTTTTTTTTAATAATCGAAAAACGGTTCAGTATTAATAGTTGCCAGCTCCAGTACCGAGTGGTAATATGAAAAGGCACTAGATTTGTATTTTAAAATTAGATTATATGGAAGACTAACAGAAAAAAATGGGTCATATATTGTAATTGGATATTTGCACATTGGATAAACCAATTACTCCGGACCTCCACTTACTATGTATATTGAACGCTTTATATACGTGGTATATTGATAGGTCGCAAAAATTCAAAGGCAAATTTTAAAAATTGTGTTTCATATATTAGTATAAAAAGGAGTATACAACTATTATAATGTATCAAATAAGTTGCCTTTTTCGTCAATCTAAGTATAAAATGTTTCAAAATAATATTGGCTTAAACACTTTTGATTTGAAATTAAAATAAGTTGATTCAAATGATTCAAAGGGAAATAATTTCAGGGAAATAAAAGTACCTCATTAGTTTTAATATATTAGCTTTTAAAAATGGGAGTAGTCTGAAATAGTATTACCACTAGAGATATAAGGTATGTTTTTTTTGACAGAATACTTTTAAATAAGAGAAGCAGTAGCATAGCAATTTTTGTTATGAATAGCAAAGTTTTTACACGAACGTATGTTTTATTTTATACATGTTTAATAAAGAAGGAACAAAAAGACACAATTACAGTACGTTTGTTAAAGCACTATTACAATGACAAATTGAGGCCATGATAACAAAAATGACAGCAAACAAACTAAGGAATGTATTCATGCAGAAGATAACATGTTGGAGAAAGGTTGAATTTTTAATAAACTATATGTATACAATTTCAAAACGAAAGTAACTTACCTAAGCATACCTCGGGTTATCTCTCTTTGAGCAATACGTACATGTAGCTTACATGAATATTATTTAGTAGTTAGAGATGTAATATAGATGCATTTAATAAACGATAGAGAGGGTTAACATTTATTTGTGGTAGAGAAAGAGTACTGCAAACAATTATACCAATGAGTAGTGCTTAACTAGACGAACTGCTTGGTTGATACGAATAAAATCTATATTGGATAAATATTGAATTGGTATATCATGTATATAGCCTTTTAAACATAAATTTTGCAGAAATGATAGTATACACACATATTTTATTCGTGTGTAGTTCAGAACTACCAGGTATATTCAGTTGAAAAGATCTGTTATGTGTTAAACAGATCCAGATTCGATAGTTCTCACAACAAAATAACGTAAAAAAATGGAATTTACAGAGTTCATGTATAAAAGAAGTTAATAATGTGCCATTCATAATATAAGATCTATTAGAGATTATATAAAATAACTTATGAAAATAATGATAGTGCAACATATCACAACAACCGCCAAAACCAGTTTGCTTCAAGAAAAAAAAAGCCAACATACAAACATATGCATGCTAAAAATTACATAATTACATTCTGTTTATATTGGAATTATTTTACAAATTCATTTGTCGATATCCTTTATTTATCCTGATTTAGGGCAATTTCTCACAATTTGATTGGCTGATATTGTCCAAATAAATTTCAGTACAATTTTTTATTACGTCAATAGAATTATCTCCCTTATCTATTACGTCAATTGGGATTATCTCCCTTCTACCATTGTCCTAATAATATTTTTTTTTTAAATGAGTTGCTTCATAGTCCTAATATTTTAATTTTTCACAGTTTTAGATTAAATATCTGAAATATATTTGGTTGATATTGTCATTATATTGAATTTAAATATAATAATATGTAATATAACAAAATCAGGATAAATTCGTTACACAGTGTTCAATTGTCCTAATACGGAATTTATCGGGTCAATAAAATTCATATCGGGTTTGGCTTCGCCTCACCCGATATGAATTTTATTGACCCGATAAATTCTCGTATTAGAACAATTACACACTGTGTAACTAATAGTATTGTATTTTTCTCGAGTTGCTGACACCATGATCAGAATACAAAATTTAGTTATCAAATTGTTTTTCATGATTTCTGACTATTGAAAAGTATATACAGCGCGAAAATGTCACACTTTATCTAATTTAAACTAAACTTACATAATTTCAATCCTTTATTCATGTTATTGTTATTTTTTCTAAATGCATTCAATTTCGCTCGCAAGTCTAAAAAAAAAAGGGGGTGTATAACAACATATATCTTTATTCTCAGAAACAAAGTTACAAAGGTATAGGTATATGTAGGCACCACATCTCTTTTTATGTATAACTTTTTTTGTCAAATAAAACTGTGATCTTTATTTTTTTTAATTGTAATTGTAGTATGAAATTGAGAATGGAAATGGAGAACTTGTCAAAGAGACAACAATCCGACCAAAGAGGAGACAAAAACCGACGGCCACAATGGGTCTTCAACGTAGCGAAAAAAAATCCCACACCCGGAGGTGGAACTCACCTGGCCCCTAAATGAAATTGTGTTACAAGTTCAGTGAAAATTGACATTACACTATATTGGGAATGTTTTGCTCCAATTAAAGGTTCAAGTGTAGGCTTAATTGTAACGAGAAAACAACGGGGGGGGGGGGGGGGGGGGGGGAATTCAAATTTCGTAACCGGCTGCAACAAATACACTTGCTTAACTATTTGTCAGATATGCTCTGGACCGGTTTCTAAACACAGGTACTTGTCTCCGAAAAAAATGATCCTATGTTCTTCAATATGTTTAAGTACATATGTTTTCCAAAGAAAATTTGAACGCTTATTACTAAAAAAAACGGTATAAGGTCAGCATGTCTGAGTGTATCGCATACCTTTAAAAGACTAGCTCAAGTACGTACAGATTTTTTCAGTCATTTAATTCATGTCATCACAGAATTCCGTACTAAAATAAGTTATGCAGAAATACTAACACTACATTTATAATTATATTATTGCAATAAAAAGATGGGTCGTATTTTACAAATGGGTGTGAAGCAGAGGATAACCCAATTGCCCCGGACCTCCACTTGCAATAGTGAATAAACCCTTATTATACTAAGTAAATTCATAGATAACAAAACCACAACCTGGATGATATTTACATATTCACAAGAACCCATTCAATAAATTGATATAAATAAGTATTTACACCTAGCGTGCTACAAAAACATAGTCGTGTTTCATTTTTCTAAGTATCAAATAATGTATTATATAAAACAAAACAATGGTTCAAATTTGAATGAAGAAAAACCTGATTGAAATGTTTCGAAGGGAAATAATCCGTGTCCAAATCTTATGTATACTTACATATAATCCCAAAATAACCAATTGGTTTACCTATATCTATATATAGTAAATTTTAAATTATAAAACATGAAATTTTTAAGTAAAAATAGATTGTTTTTTTTACAGAATTTTATTTTTATAATGCCAAAATAAAATTATTTTTGTGGAATATAATAAAGCACCAGCAACCCAGCAACACGAAACAATAAAGTATATACTTGATCAGTAACTGTTGCATAATATTTTTTTTAAGTTGAATGACATACTTTTGTTTAATTGAATAAAACTAGAGTTATTCCTCTTCATACAACAGACTCTCTCTTCCTCCTATTGGTTGTTCTTACTTAAGTAATTTAAAAATCTTAACGTATCAATAAAAAAATATTGACTTCAGCAATAAAAAGTAGTTTTTTTTGTTGTTTTTTTCATTGAATTTTCATCATCATTTGTATGTTTGTCTTCTGCCGGATTCATATTGATTGAAATGCCCTTTGTGGGTCATATAATTTTTAATGAAAAATATTTGTAATTTATCACGAGCAGTAAATTGGATTTTTCAATATATCAATCGCGAAGGTGCCAGAGCAAAATTAAAACAAACGTCCGAGTTGTCATTATTAGTTGAACTAACTATTTAAATGAAAGAAAACATCAAAATGTCATGTATTATTCGCCTAATTTGTCTGTTTCTAGATTAAAACAATAATGAGAAAAGTTCCAACTCCCACAATACATAGTTCTAGGATCTTCTAGCAGGGACTAAAATCAATGATAACGAGGGGCATCTGCTCGAATGTGTCGGACGTATAACTACGCAGCGAGCACCGGTTTACAAAGTGGGGCATTAATTTCGATCCCATTGAAGGTATGGTGATACCTTATTTCCAAGTAAAGATTTGCAATAACTGTCTCACTCCGACCCAATGCCGACTACGAGTCACAGCAAGACAGTTTAAATGAAGGGGGTATTTCAAAAACAACAAAAATATTTTAAACATTGTGCTGTAAACATTATAATACTAATTGAAAAGTTCGCTCGGCGATTTACAAAACTCTCAACTTCAACAATGGCTTTTAGTTTGTGAAGATGATGCTTTTAAAAAGTTCCCATGACTTATAGCATTTTAAAACGACATCAACATGTTCAACAAAAACTCGGTATTCTATAATTAGTCTATTAAAGAGCTTAGATTCATCTGAAAGTGATGAAACTTTTATGGTTCAAAGTTGTCGTTGTGCAAATGAGTAATAAAAACAACATATTTTATGAAAACAACAAAATACGAAAAGTCAAACAATCATAAAACAACGAATTTAAAAAAAAAAAAGATGTGGTATGGTTTCCAATAAAGCAAATTCCCACCAGAAACCAAATGATTTAGGTGTTTAAAACTACAAAATGTATAGTTCTGAATACAGATTTCAACAATGAGTTAACGACATGTGTATGAGAAATTCGCAGATGACTGTTGTAAATTAAACGTATGTCTCTTTCCAAAACATTTTCAATTTCCATTGGCAGTCGAAATTGCCGCCCTCCATCCCAATCTATCAGATTTCACAAACCTAATCTCTTTGTACTCGTCCTTCATTATATATACTGCACTAGATTGGGACATATATATTTAAAGTCCTTAAAGTTATCATAGACAAAAAATGGCTTTTATATTCAACATCAGCGAGCTGTATGTTTGATGCTGAATTTCAGACTACAGATATTGTTCAGCGATGGTTATCCTGGAAAACCAACTTTTGCACGATATTGTCGTCAATGACCTATGAGTACTGATTTACAACTATTCTATACCTAAACGCGACGACCTATGTAAAGTACATTAAAAGTATACAATTTAAAAGTCTTATGCCATTTTAATAAATAGATAGAGAGCTTATAGTCGATGAAATAAACATAATACATTGATTAGCTACTAATGAATCCTCCGCAAGTACTTCTATAAAAAATATCTGGTTCAGCTTTGTCCTTCTCATTTACGTTCTCAAGGTTGAAATTTTGTACATTTAATAACCAAACTTTACCAAACGGTTTATTTCATTTATTGTCGATATTTTAAACAATAAAAGTTTTCCATAGTCTAATCTCGTAAGAAAATCTGTAAATAATATTAACAAAATATTTGTAGCGTTTAGTCCGTAAAATTGTGTTTTGTATATACTAAAGTCTTTACACAGGAATCGAAAAGCTAAATTGTAACTACATCATGCATTTTCTGTATCGGCTTGTAAATATTTTAACAGAAAAAAATGTTTGGGATTGAGAAATATGCTGCTGATAACATATCTAGATTAAAACAAAATGGTCATAAAAAAGAGTATATAATGTTAGAATAGAAGACTGGCTTAATTCCACAGTCCATGCCATTTTTCAGTTAATACCACAGTACAAACAGAGGGAAGGATTGAACAAACAGTAACAGAATATAAAATGAGGGAAGAATTAAACAAACATGGCAACAGTAAACAGAGGAAAGCATTGAATAAACAGTACCACATAATAATCAGAGGAAAGCATTGAACAAACAGCACCATACTGGCATAGTATAAACAGAGGGAAAAATTGAACAAACAGTAGCATAGTGTAAACAAAAGAAGCATCGAACAAAAAGTACCACAGTATAAACAGAGGGAAGAATTAAACAAACATGGCAACAGTAAACAGAGGAAAGCATTGAACAAACAGTGCCACATTATAATCAGAGGAAAGCATTGAACAAACAGCACCATACTGGCATAGTATAAACAGAGGGAAAAATTGAACAAACAGTAGCATAGTGTAAACAAAAGAAGCATCGAACAAAAAGTACCACAGTATAAACAGAGGGAAGAATTAAACAAACATGGCAACAGTAAACAGAGGAAAGCATTGAACAAACAGTACCACATTATAATCAGAGGAAAGCATTGAACAAACAGCACCATACTGGTATAGTATAAACATAGGGAAAAATTGAACAAACAGTAGCATAGTGTAAACAAAAGAAGCATCGAACAAAAAGTACCACAGTATAAACAGAGGGAAGAATTAAACAAACATGGCAACAGTAAACAGAGGAAAGCATTGAACAAACAGTACCACATTATAATCAGAGGAAAGCATTGAACAAACAGCACCATACTGGTATAGTATAAACATAGGGAAAAATTGAACAAACAGTAGCATAGTGTAAACAAAAGAAGCATCGAACAAAAAGTACCACAGTATAAACAGAGGGAAGAATTAAACAAACATGGCAACAGTAAACAGAGGAAAGCATTGAACAAACAGTACCACATTATAATCAGAGGAAAGCATTGAACAAACAGTACCACATTATAATCAGAGGAAAGCATTGAACAAACAGCACCATACTGGCATAGTATAAACAGAGGGAAAAATTGAACAAACAGTAACATACAAAAAATGTAGTGTAAACAAAAGAAGCATCGAACAAAAAGTACCACAGTATAAACAGAGGGCAGCATTGAACAAACATGGCAACAGTAAACAGACTTACTGGTGCGATTTGAAATGTTTTTTTTTCTCCCAATTTAGAGCCAGCTGAAGCCCGCCTCCGAGTGCGGGATTTTCTTGCTGTGTTGAGGTTTAATGCTGTTTTCTGCTCTTTGATCGGGTTGTTGATTCTTTGACACATTCAACGTTTCGATCCTTAATTTTTTATATAAATCTTATTCGTGTACTGATATTTAGTGGCCCATATTTTAAAGTTATTTTCAAGTTTTTAAGTTATATGCTTTTTCTTCTGTGCTCTCGACATAAGTCCAATAAAAAAATTAAAATAAATTTTATATTGTTTAACATATATTGCTGCAATTTTCACTAAAAGGTTATCAAATACATTTGAAAGTGAAGTAAATTAAGCGGTTGTTTTTACACGCTTGTCCTTGGAAATGCTTTGTATTCAATTTGCTTCTGCCTCATATAAACTTTGTAATTTGTCGAATCATCATTTAAGAGTAAATAAATTTAAACTGAATGACCCATTTAATGATTTCTACTTAGCGGTCACAAAGTTGTGGTCAATCATTTAGGATTTTTTCAAGTCATTCTGCTAAGGGGCTAGTGGGGTATTAGGTGGCTTATGAATACAAGAAAGTACAGCAAAATATCAACAAACTTCAAACTTCAATATAAAGAAGGTCAGACAGTGTATATAGAAAAGAAAATAAAAGATTCTTTTGGGCAAGTTGGTGTCAGTAATATGAAAAAAAATATATAATTTCTAAAACAGTTAAATAAAAATGTTGCAAAGAAATTTTATTTGAGCTGTTTCATTTTATTTAAAACATTCTGATACCAAATGAAAACTCATAATTTTTTGTACACTTTCATATTGCAGTTTTGGAAGTCAATCAAGTACACAAAAAACGCTTGTGGAGAATAAGTTGTTTTTGTAATAATATAACTATTGCTTTGCATAATGCACGGCCATTAGATTTTATTGAAAGTCATCAATGGCATAATAACATATAGATTAATTTGAACTCGGATAAACATGTTTTCACATTTTAATATACAATGCAAGTAATTATATTCGTCATAGAATAAATGAATAACTCAAATAACTTGAGAAACAACATTATATATAAAAGCCTAAATATGTGTTATTCTATCTAAAAACTAAGTTTGTATTAGAGAAAATATTTGCAATATCATAGTTTTCACATAAACACACGCCAAGGTAAAGTAAACTAATGTAGTGGAATAAACCAAATTCCAAACCTCACTTTGTAAACATATATCTGTTAATATCGATAGTTATTTAATTTGGTTTTCATTATTAGAAATACTTGCACTAAATTCCTGGTACACGACCAACAATGCATTAAGACAAAGCAAATAAACAAGTCTCAGAGATTACTAGCAGTTCCCAATCCTGTAAAAATCAACAACAATGACAACGCACATGAAAACACAGCATAACTATTGTCTCAATAGACTAGTATGTAATGTAGGTGAAAAACTTGTGATAAAAATGTCTACAAAAATGCACGAAGCAAGATATAAACTCAAATTCAAACTTGTCTTAGTTTGAAAATAAAAAAAAAACGAAATTTATCTGAATTTCAACAAAGCTACAAATTACGAAAAAAGAAACAAATTACTCGCCGGAATTGACGTCTTACATACTTGTATTACTGCAGCGAAGAGGTGATTTTCTTTACAATTTTACAAAAGCTCATTAAACACAATTTATTTTGTGTTAAGAGAGAGTATGATATGAGCATTGCTTTTTTGACATACATTTTTCCAACTTTCTCGAAACTTAGCCTACATTTCCCTTATTATACAGGAACAAGAAAGTTTTGAAACGTTAAATTTATTAATTTTCCCCCTTGTTTTCCATCGAACAATCATTTTTTTTCTTCAAGGAATTTAGTATCGTAATATTTAAATGCTGAAAATGTTATACTAAAAAAATTCTTTTGTTCTCATTTCATTGTATTCTTTTTTAACTAGCATTTTGGTTCCAGGGATATTTCAAAACCACCGAGTAAAAAAAATAATTTAGCAGTACTATTTCTTTCGAGGCACGCATTGCAAAATTATTATTCGTTTGACGTTATAAATTTAATAAGGCTGTTATTTGGTTGTAGTTCTTTTTTTTTGTATATGTGTTTATTTTTGTTTTGACTTATTAATAAGATCATTGTGTATGTAAAGTTATTTTCTTTCAACAAGCCCCTTATGTTTAATATGCATTTTAAATTGTCATATCTGTAATGTCTGCTGCGGAACACCAATAAAAGACTACAACAACCATCCTGTTTCCAACGCATTATAAGTTCGATAGTATGATGTGAATAAAATGAGGTGTAGAAATACACCAATGATTCATTCTACCCCCTCCCTCCCAAAAAAAAAAAACAACCCAAAAGTATATAGGTAGGAATCAAGTTTACGGTGGGTTCAAAATCTATAGCAGATTCCTGATTTAAGCCAAATGTGACGTGCCATAAATCTTTTTTACAATCCGAATATATATCAAATGTACATATTCTATTCAAAAGTTCTGGCATATATAAGTGCACTACCCAATCATTCGCAAATGCACTTTTTGTCGATTTGATAAGGAATGTTCTTCACTTTGGAAATGTGCTATATAGTGTCAAACTGCTAAGTTATTTGTCTAAAATTTTAAATCATAATTGATTTCTGACATCGGGCTCGGACTTCGTTTGAACTGAGTTTTACTTTGCGTATTGATGTGTGTTTGTTTTTTCTAAATTGGCTAGAGGGGGATGGTTGAAACTCACAAAACATATTAAACTCCGCTGTATTATGGCGCATGTCCCAAGTCAGGAACACCGGACCTTTGCTAATCTTGTATGTTGTTTTTGTCATTGCATTTATATGTTTTTGAGTTTACTAGTGTGAAGTTTATTTCACTGAACTAGTACACATTTGGTTAAGGGCCAGCTGAATTTTTGCTGTGTTGAAGACTTATTGGTGACCTTCGGTGTTTTCTGTCCTTTGGTCTGTTTTTGGGGTTTCTTTGATATATACTTTTCTCATTTTCATTCTCAATTTAACTAAAAAGAAGATGTGAAATTTAAAAACATACTTAAAATTATTTATAAAATGCCAATTTCAATGAGAAACTATTTAAAACTATGATTTCAGATTTCGTGACAGTTTAAAGTAGATTTAATAAACTAAATGACCCATTGCTTTATAGTATTTGCGTTGTCCACTCAGTGGTCATTTTATTACATTTTTATAATAAAATTAAATACCTGTGAAATTTTTAAAAAGATTGTCGTAAGAGGATATTTTAAACCAAATTAGTGACATGAAATCTGAGCATGAAATGACGTATTTGGATACTAAGATTACTATTTAATGTTTTTGTTTTCCTCATTAAAACTTCACAACAGTTACTAACGTTATTTGTCATTGTTTCTAGATGTGGGCAGCTAAGCCATCTTTCCTTCTCAGTTGAAATCTTACAAATGTATCACCATACTGTAATGTTTTGTTAAATCTGTTTACTTTGCTTCTTTCCAATAACTTTTCTTTTTCGTTCACTTTAAATAAAAAGAAAACGGTTACAGAAAATTTCATAAATTGTCGGCGGGTAATTTCATGCATGGAGGATCTTTAGGTTAGATTTCCTGAAGATTTTTCGCAAATTCTAAAAAAAACCATTCCTGTTTTGTTCGGTTGCTGTCAATTCTCTAGAACATGAATAAATTCAAGGCATTATAGGCAAGGTGACCTTCTCGTGTGTGTAGCATGGTTTTTAATAAAAACCAATGCAACATTTGATTTCGAAAAAAAAGGTTTTTGTTTGTTATGGAAAACATATTTGATAGGGTATATTCTTTCTGTCCAAAAACATGCCTTCTCTCCACCCCTAGCAAAATATAAATGCCTTTACTGATTAGGACAACGGCAGAATGAGATAAGGAAGAGCTTGTTATTTTCCTTCAACAAACATGTTTCGATCTATTATCTTGCTGGATACATGTATGTATGTTTTGTGCCTTTTTTATGTGTACTTTTGGGGGGTTCGAGATGCCAACTTTATCAAGTAAGTGCTAATCATAACTCATAGGTAAGCGAGGGATAAATAGATAATCTAATTTAATCAGCAATTCTAAAATATATGAGTATTTAAATCAATGCAAAGAAAATAACTACTGAATAGCAAAATTTTGCCTATACGAATCCTAAAATAAAACTGCAAACATCTCGCACGTCTACGTTTAGATCTTAGCTTTGTTATGAAAACTAATGCAATAACAAAAATGTTATTTTGCGTCCCTTTTTTATGGACCTGGAATAAATTGCAGTAACTTATTTTTCATGTGTTCCTTTTTTAATTGGTATATGTCATATTTTAAACTGTGTATTTTTTTTTCACTTAATGTTGTTAAGCCTTGTAGAAGGCCAACACAATATTTAAAAATATAAGAATACACAGTATTTACATTTTTTTCATTTTTATTGTATATAAATAAATTTGTAAATGCAACAGTTAACAATAAAAGATAACATTTGTAAATAATATACGAAAGTTGAACACAAAGAAATGTATAAATAACGTCTCGAAAATTGTAAAAAGTAATTGCACAAGTCCAATGCATTAAGTTAGTAGGATTTGTAAAATAATGTCTCCACAAGTTGATAGCACCAAAATACGAAATTGAAGAGATGTTCTTGCAACAGTTAAAGCACAGTATTAATGTTTCTCTTCGTGGTAGTTTATTTTCTCAGAATTCTTTGGATAATGTTCTTCCTTTTCTTGTGTTTCAGAGCTGCCAACAAGACATTTTGAAACACTTCATGTCCACAATTTTTATTTAAAGCGGAAGAGTCAACAAAAGCATCGGCTTGTATTTGTTTAGCGAATTCAAGTCCTTCTTCTTTTGTTACTGGGATATCTTCATCAAAGTTCAACGAATTCCTTTGATCAGCATGAGTAGCTACAAGAACGATTGGGAATTTATGTCCAAGAAAACTCTGAATTTCTGGAAGCCACGTGTCTTTTATATTTTGAAATGATTTTCGGTCTGTTGCACTGTAGCACAAAACAAAAACATCACTGTCTTTGTATGCAAAATGTCTTAAATCTTTGTGTTCATTCTGAAAATACAAAATAAAAGGAATATTAAGTAATTGGTACATTTTAATACTATCTGGCATATTATTAACAACAAGTATTGTAAGTTGGATTGTTATCTACAAAATTTCTTTTTTTTTAACTTTATAATTAAAAATCACGGCCATTTAAAAGTGAATATGACATATTAAACCTTGCATGACAAATAACTTTCAAATGCAGAAAGTCAATAATCAAAAAATAAAACTAAAACACAAAAAGTCAAGAATTTTCATTTACCTGACAAGAGCAGTCGAAAATTCCAATAGTGTGCGTCTCGTTTCTCTTCATTGAGACTGTGGCTGCGTAACTATCAAATACAGTAGTATCATCTGTTCTCTGAAGCTTCTTACAGCAGAATCTAGCCAAGGATGTCTTGCCAGTTGTTTTATCTCCTACCAGTGTACATTGTACAATACGTTTCTCTTCTGCTACAACCATTGTTAATTTGTGAAGTGATTAGTAGTAAGTATAAATGTGTTATGATCAAATGTAGTGATCAATGTCATATTTATACCCTTGACCAACTCACTGTTGGTTTATACCTCCAGCAAGGCTGATATTGTTTTTATTTTTACCATAGAGTCAACACCCCTAGCTGAGTGGTTTTCAATAGCTTTGTGTTGGTTTTTCTCCTACAGAACATTATCCAATGTGTCATTTAATAGATATATATGTAAAAGAGAAGTGTTTCACGTCATTAATCCCTTTGAACCTAGTTAATACCTTACTAACAGAGCTTTAGATATTAATAATTGGAATACAATATGACATCTTTAGGGTATTGGGTATATACTTCCCAAGATCAATGCAGGGGGACAACTAGTGCAAAATCGCTCTCACAAGTAAAATGCAATGCAATCATGCCGGAGGGATAGAAATTTGATATAGAAATGAAAACAAATATCACTAAATTTGGTTTTAATAATATAGTGTGTAGTCTGGACACATTATATCACAAAATTCCAATCTCTGCCCACTGGTCAACTAAAATGAATGATAAAGATACACATAATAAAAACAATTATGTTACAAATTTAAAGTTGGAAAAAAACATGTTTTTCGAGGTTAATTTTACCAACTATTTATTAAAAAAGGAATTTTTACAATTATTATCAAATGGATTTTGTTTATTTGCAAATGTGTGCTTTTTCCCCGTAGCTTTATATGAATAAATGTTCATGCAATAACGAAATCTGGTACTTTGAGATTTGCTTCCATATTTGATCCGTTACTTTGATAGATTGTCATTGGAATCGCAGCATTTTTATAAAACATTAAAAAAAAATCATCAACAAAAAACACTTTTTACCTTAAATATATAAAAAATCAAGAATACATTTTATGTTTTCGACCAAGAGCTTTTGCATCAACATTTTAGATGATCATACATAATTTGGGATAAAACTTTTTCAATGCCAAAATATTTCTCTTGGATTTAGTATACCGATGAAATGAAGCAATGTCATTTTATATGAAATGAGATTCTTTTCACAGGTTCTGCATTTCTAGTCAAAACTTCATTCTGTGTTCGACAAACTCCATTTGATGCCAAAAATGTCTGCACAAAACTCTCTCTTCACATAATGCGCTACTGTCTTTACATCAGCCTTCTAGAGCAATTTAACTTAAGGACACCCAAAGATATATATATATATATATATACGTTTGGCCCACATAGCTTGGTTTAATTTTTAAGTACATAATAATAACATGTAAGGAATACGTAAACGATTGATGATATATCAATGTTGATAAAGTGTACATTTTACTCCTTCCACTCATAACTTACACAATGCTCTTTTTAAATAGGTGTACTTTTAAGGGTACATTTTCTTTGTTGTAAAGATAAAAACATGATGGACTATAGATTGATGGAGATTCGGAAACTGGTATTACTGTCCTTGTTTTTGGTAAATAAACATATCAGTTTTATTGACAGTATGTGCCAGGTCTCAGCTGGGGTGGTATACATTCCACGCTTTTGTTTTAATATATTTAAAGTATTCTATTGTATCTATAGGTTGACCTATGTGTATCCAAATCAAATGTCAACTTGAAGACAGTATGTCTATAGAAGGAATTCGATATGACCCTATTTATATGTTCCACAAACTACGTGAACTTGAAAACAAAGTATTAATGATCTTTGTTTCAACAAATAGAACTGTTTATAATTAGAAACATTATTGTTATTTTTAGGTTTAAATTTATTCAAAGTTAACGACGTACAACTAATTATATAAGGGTTAATGATCTGCTGACAACAACAGTTTTTTCAGCAGTAAATAGGAAATTTTCCTGTTCTTTTTATAAAAATGATGAGTGCTTCGAGGTCTTTGTGACATATAGAAGCAACTAGGACTTTTTCATATTGAAAATAACAAACACAAAACACGTTGATATGTAGGATTTTTATACCACTGAAGTGATCATGAAATAAATATATCCAAGGTCTCCTACATACGATAGAACCCGTTTCAATAAGTAGAAACTGAATCTGAAAGTGCAGACGGAATAAATGATTTTAAAAATAGGCAAATTTTTAAAATTATTTAGTAGAACCTACAAAAAACATGTAACACGAAAATTTCCATTCAGGACACTTGGCAAGGACCTGTTTTCGGCAGTCGAATATGGTTTACAATGGTTGATAATCATTATTTAAACCGTTTTTTTGTATTATATTGGGATGGTGATTGGTATAATCGCTTATTTTTTTTATATGAATATGAATCATACTGATAACTTCTATAATATATAATTTATTAAACGTTTCTTTACAACTCAATGCGGCTTGCCATTGTATCCAATTGAGAGAAAGATGTTCTATCTATAATTTGCTGTTCCAAAACATTGATATAAATGTGTAGAACAAACCCATCAAAAGAAGACAGAAAACATTGAGTAACAAGGGTGGAGACGAAAACACACACAGAAAGTCGAAGAAAGATCAATATCCAAAAACGGGTGCTCCGGAAGGGTTAAAAGTACCTGCTTAATTAGTTACTCGACATAACAGCTGTCTCTTTTAATATCATTGTTTTCTATATGTAGGAGTTTATTCAGACCATGACCTGTAAAGAGGGTATTTTCACTGAATGCATTCAGTCAAAGCCTCTACAAGAAGTTTTAAAATATTTCAATATAAATAAACATAAGAAAAATATGTGGAGAGGTTATTTAGATAACTCGAATAATTCAATTCCTCTCCGTGTCCGATTTCCTTAGCGGAATATAACGACTGAATTACTCGGGCTATTATCTAGATATCATTGTGAAGAGTACGTTTAGGAACTGCAGTATACACAAACAAATGGTGCTCAGGGATCAAAGAAGTTCTTTTGATATGAAATATTTCCAAGCATGTTTTTTAAATGCTTGCAGTCTTCCAAATGCAATATTTAACTAATTTCGTAGACGTCGTTACTATGAATTTATTTTTGTGAGAATTAGAAACTTAAACTTTACCAGCATCATACTTTCATTCTGGTCTATATTATATTTTATGTTACGTTCTATTTTGAGTTGGTCACGATTAATGAGAACCGTCTGGTCTTTAGGTCAGTAGTTTCATCTATCTTTTTTTTACTTACATCTAAAGTCGACGACCTCATTCCCTATTATTAATATCATTTACTGTAACCTGCCCTGGAAAGCCTGTACATTGACCCAGGCAGCGACACCTTTAAGTGGCTAATATAGCACCTTTATCTTTAACTTTGATACATTGTAAGAAATACGATAAATGATATATAAATATTTACACGATCACTTGCTTTTTAAATATCCAATATCCTCTAGACTTGTGTATTTATCTTATTAAGTGACCGAATTTCAAAAACAATAAATCTCACGGTGTAACACCTTAAAAAAACCTAGCATGAAAAAGCTTTTAATAGGTAATTGAACTAAATTAAAATATAAAAAGAGTTACAGTGTCCGATCTGAAGCTTAATGTGTTAAAAGTATGTTTGATTTAACACAGAAAAAGATAATTTGGGGTTTCAATTTCATTAATTAAAATCATAGAACACCTACAGCAACGCCCATGTGAAAATTCACCATCAAATTTGGGCTAAGACCTATATTAAAATAACACTGCATGCTTCCATTACAGAAGAGCACAGTAATAAGTCAATGTTTCTTAAAATATCGCCTAGCTTATCAAATAAGAGTTTTAGATGAACTTATTCTTTATTTGTTTATAAGGTACTCACTTTTTCCATCTCTTTCAATTCAATAATGATACTTATAACAAATAAAAAAGATATATAAAATGCAAAATATACTAATACCATGACCGTTGTTTTTCAAACGATGAGGGTAAAGTTTGAAAAACACCCCAAAAATTATAAAAAACACTTACGAAAAAATGATGAAAAATAAACACAGCATTATTCAGACGCAACGCATGAGAACTTTATCACATAGTCTTGAAAGATGTCATTTGAATAAATTGTTTTAGACGCACAAAATGTATACAGTGTAATTGTATTTACTATAGCACGGTAAAATTAAAATTTGCTGTTACAAAATATTAGAAAGTATTATAAATTAAGGAATGTATCTGCCTAATGCAAAGCTCTGATTCCTTTCACGGATTTGGCTATACTTTTTGGACTTTTTGGATTATAGCACTTCATCTTTTATATAAGCTTTGGATTTCAAATATGTTGGCCACGAGCATCACTGAAGAGACATGTATTGTCGAAATGCGCATCTGGTGCAAGAAAATTGGTACCGTTAATTTTATTACCGCTGCTGTCAGATGGCCAATATATTAGTCCCCGAGTGTATCTTCATCTCAGTGCCTAGTGCTTTGGTACTGAAATGATTAACAGCATATTGTTCTAAAGAATAAAACACTACCAAGAGACCATGACATTAAACAATCACATTTTTCTCTTACTGTTCATGACGTCCTTACATTAAATCCATTGGATGTTGGATGTGTACTGGTTGATAATTTAGTCTTAGATGCATGCTTTTTTTTTCATTGGTTGTCATTGTCTTTGAACCAGCTGTCATTATTTGCGAGTACTATCAGATCTTGGTGTCTTTTTGATGTTGGGATGTACAAGTACAGCCACGTCTACTCTGTGTTTTTTTTGTTACATGTTTTTCTATTTGTACCTACCTAATGAGTTAAACCTTTTTAGTTGATTTATATAGTTCGTTCATAGGTTGTTCTGTTACACCAATGTCATATTTGGGAGAGGGTTGGATCCCACTAACATGTTTAAACCTGCCACATTATAAATGGTTGTACTGTCCCCAAGTCAGAAGCCTTTAATTCAGTGGCTGTCGTTTGGTGTTGAGTTGCATATTTGTTTTTGTTTGTTTCTCATTTTTTGTACATAAGTTGGGCCGTTAGTTTTCTCGTTTGAATTGTTTAACATTCTTCATATCTGGGCCTGTTATAGGTGCCTATGCGGTATTGGTTTTGCTCATTGTTAAAAGCCGTACAGTGACCTATAGTTGTTGATTTCTGTGACATTTGTTCTCTTGTGAAGAGTTGTCTCATAGGCAACAACACTACATCTTCTCTTATATTAATAAGAGCTATTGTTTCGTACGGTTGGAATTTTGACTTTTATTCCATTGTCTTTACAATTTTAATCTTGCAAATGGGTTTAAGCTATCCTACTTTTAGAAGATATTTCGTATTCTTAAAAGTTCTACAGAACCTGGAGTTTACTTTTTGTTTTAAATGAAATTCCTTTTTATAAAATGCACTTTGACGTGTTTATATATGATTCTTAATTTGCAAAAACAGACAAAAACCAATTTTGGTTATGGCAAATATTATACAACCAAGAGGATCGACGCCTCTGCTGGTCAAAGTTTCCTACCCAAGGATATAACAAGCTTACTACTCCATGGTAGTAGATGTAGTCAACACTTTTATGAATTATCACTGGTTTGGTTATATTTATTGTTTACAAAACGTTGAATTGTTCGAACGATTTCCAATGTAGGAATATTACCTATAAGTAAGCTGTATGTTGGCAAAACTTTTTTTGCAATTTTGGGTTTTTACAATGTTCTTCAATTTCGTACTTTATTTAGCCTATACATTTTTTTATTTTGTCGTCACTGATGAGTCTTTTGGAGACGAAATGTACGTTTGCATGGTGTACACAGTTAAAAGTTCGGAATCTTTGATGAGTTTATCAACTGATTTGTTGTTCTTTCGACAATTTTTTGGAAATTTAAAGCCAGTGTGAACTTTGGAACTTTCTAACGTATCTCAGGAGGGGAAAATGTTTAGAAACTAGAAGGTGGATTCCCGGTTTTAAAGTGTTATTATTCCGCGCTGATCATCATTTTGTGTGCATAAACATTGTGTACATTATACTGTTATCGTGTCAATGAAATTTATTAATGTGAAAATTTGGTAATTTGGCACACCTGAAACCGAGATTATATAATATGATACGTAAAAGGAAATGCACTTTTTGTTATTCAACGTTTTTAATTTCTGTATTTTAAAAAACAAATTTTACATAAGACACACATAATGTAAAATTGATTCGAAGTTTCATCATAATTCATAAATGGTTAGTAATAGAAGTAGGAATTGAAAAAGGCAAAGAAATTAAATACAAGAATAAAAACTGAATGAGCTGGGGACATATGTCAATGAGACAGCAATCCAACGATACTTAAAAGCCATAAACAAGACATAGATCTAGAGATTATCAAAAGTGTCACCACAATATATCAAGCTCTAAATCGACAAAGAATAAAAAGCCTCAGTGGTGCAGTGTGCATGAATTCAATATCGACCATCGAAGAACTGTTATCAATAAATAAACACACATACACACCATAAGTGTACAAATAACTACGTGAGAAGGGATATTGTCGAGCTACAGAAGAAAAAGCTAACACTACTGAAACTGCAACACCCGGCTTCTTTTTTCTCAATGGACATATCCAACAAATAAAAAATCCTGTATTGTGAGGGGGAACTGTATAGTCTAATACATTAATCTCAAATTAACTTTGAATTTTCATTATTATTATTTTTTTATTTACTCAATTGTTACTCTGCTGAAGTGCGATGAGTCTCTTTTATTACTTTTAATTTTCTACAAGGTCAAAATATTCCATTATGTTAGTCTATTCTATGATTACGTGCATCATACATGTAGAAATTAAAATACGTCTTAAATAAACAGCCCTTATGAAATGTCTTTTGGCAGTGAGGCGTACTAATGCTTAAATTACATAATATCAAAAATGAATCTTCAAATTATGTCTTTGCTCAAGCAGTTTGCATGTTTGAGATATAATCTAATTGTCATCAGAATTTCATTTCAGATGGCTGGTTCACATAGAAAATAAAACAGGATAGATATTCAATTTGATACACATATTTATACTTTATTTAATAACATAATATGACTAGAAGTTGTAGATTTCCACGTAATGTGCATACATACATAGATAAAATATAATAGCACACTGTAATATATATAAATATTGTTATATAATTTCAACTTTTTAATGAGTATTTACATCTCCTCTAAAGCGTTAAAATTTGAACATGCAATAATACTTGAAAGACATATGGCATAATTTCAGCTGTTCTGTGTTCTAAGATTTATTTTCTTATCAGCCTTTTTACAATGTTTGATTTAGACTTTTTGTGTTTAAGCACTGATTGAATAGAATATTCGAACACTTTTGGAATTCCTCTCCTTGACACAGACGAACATTCTGTGAAATGATCTGCACCAATCTCGTCTGCTAATTCTAGTCCTTCAAATTTTGAAATTGTTTCTTCTCCTGTTTGTCCACGACTGTCTGATTGTGTCGCCACAAGAATAACTGGCTTCTTTCCCGCCACTTTCCTTATCTCTGGCAGCCAGAATGTTCTTACACTGTCAAAGGATTCTCTATCTGTAACACTGTAACACACCACAAAAACATCTGTGTCTTTGTAATGTGAACATCTTATTTCATTATTTTCATGCTGCAATGAAAAATAAAAACACTAATTCAATATGTACAAGCATCTGATATAGAAAATTTCCAGCTTCCATTTATAACCCCGCCTCATTCTGCAAACTCTGTCTCAAGTCAAGCGGCTGTTTGATGCTGTTTATCATATTTGTTTTTTGTTCATTGTTAATCAGGTCTTAAGTTTTGAATTGTTTGGATTTGTCATTTAAGGGTCTTTTAAAGCTGACTCTGTGGTATGGGTTTTGTTCATTGTTGAAGGCCATACGATGACAAGTTATCTACGACTATGTCATTTGGTCTCTGTTTGGGATTTGTCTCATTGGCAATCATATCACATCTTTCTATATCTATATTATTCAAATGTTAGAAAACTGTATTTGCAAAATGAAGCGAAATCCTTTTAATATTCAAAAAAATGTCGTGATCTTCCTTGTATTTCAAGAATGAAGCACAATTCGAAACCAGACTTAATAAATACTTAAAAGTATCAGATATTAAAACTTATACAAAAACATATAGTATATTTATCGAATGAGTAAGCACAAGATGCAGATGATATTAGATAGTCAAAATGCTCAGAGCAAAATATCTTAAAATCAAAACAGGACGTACTTTAAAATGGTGACGTCAACTAATAGAAAAGTGAATGTGAAACATGTTTGGAGACAAGAAATATAATCCAACATTTTTTTAAATATATTATTTAAGTCGCCATACAAATTAAGCGTAATAAGCATACGAGATTTATTTAAAGTTGGGTATACACATAAAAATACAATATAAGCTTCATCTAATAAATCTGAAACTGACAAAACTTTTAAAGCATATTAAGTCCAATTTCATGAGTTTTTCTGTAGCCAAATAGTTCAGTGAAAAGATCAGGAAAAGCCAATGTTCTTATCTCCGAGGTAAACTTTTTTTCTCTTCAAACGTCATATAAATCTGTAGCCTTACATGTAGCTACGTGGTACAATCTGTTTGCAAAATGGTGGCTTGATAATTGAACATAATTTGTCAATTTTGTTATAAGTTTGCTCGAAGTCATATTATTATCTTCAAATGTAACAATCAAACATCAAACGAAAATATAATGACCAAGCTCCCGCTAGAAGCGCACAAAAGGAAAGCGCTAACTCACAAAGTTATTTTCAAAAGTAAACTAACTAGATCTGAAGTCCTGTTTTCCTTTTCAGTCACAATATACAAAAATTCAAGTCAACTAAAGTTAAAGATAACAATCAACAACAGAATGAATTTATAAAGTTGGATTTTATAAGATTAAGTAAGCCTGCGGTTCTCACAATTACAATTAGAAGTAAAAAGACTGAAATATATTTTTAAGTTATCAAAACTGAAACTCAAAATGTAAAATCCTCTGTTTCATCTATTTGAAAATGAAAATAATAAGATCGTGTAACACTTTCCTGAATCACAATTCAACAGGAACATTTAGATCCAAATGCTTAAATGTACAGTTATACATACCTTCTAAAAAAGAGGCATAAGATGTCAAAGGGAGAACCAAAATTCATGTGTCAGGTTTTAGAGCTTTACGACAAAAAGGGTTCTAATATGAATAACGAAAACCAATGTTAATCATACTGGCGGAATAAAAATACAAACATAACAAAAACTCTGTTAAAAGAGTATTTACAATTACTTCTTTTAATAATGCTTACCTCTCCCGTACAATCTGATATGCTAACGGTGTAATTAACTCCTATGAAAGAGGCATCTCCTGAATAACTGTCAGATATTGTAGCAACATAGTCTCCAGGAGTAGACTGTTCAATAAAACTCTTGATTATAGAAGACTTCCCTACCATACCATCACCAACGATACAACATTGTATTGTTTGTTCCATCACAGTCAAAACCATAGTAACGATATGGTAACTATGAATTGTCTTATTACTCTCTCATTAGACTGTTATATACAATGTTATAAGAAAAACTGTATAGGAGATGTTTTGTAGTCCGGTTAAATACAGCTTGACTTGCCGCTTCGTCGTATGTAAATGATTAAGTAGGTGTCTACTTTATTTTTGATACAGGTAAAATAGGTTCACAACTTACTTATTGAGAGTATTATCTTCCTTATTGAACCTTGGAAAGGAGTATTATTGTTGACATTATCAACCTCTTTGTCCAAACCACTAAGGTAGAAATTTGGTTTTAAAAAATCTTTTACATCTTTAAGGCATTTAGACGAAATTAAAACCACAAAAGTATGTGTCCTAAATTGCAAAGTCACTGAAAATAAAATTTTCCGTAATAACACTAAAAGGATAATTGGTACACGTTAAATGTGTTTTAACACTTTAAAGGTGACACCGGTGACAGGTGACGGTACATTATAATCTCAAACGACAAAGAAATCGAACGATGTCAGCATTTTAATTTCACCGAATTATCGAAAAGTATTTCAATTACTGTCGCTGAAGAATTTAAAATTGTTACGATTTTATTTTATGTGCTGCAACTCAATTAAATAAATCATTGATGTTTGGTAACATTTTAGACTAAACAGGGAGCTACTATGCAAATTTCAAGAAAGTATACGTTTGCTCTAACAGTGTGCATCAATGGTGCTTTCAGCATAAAATATATTTGTTGTCAACATCTGTACATTTACATAAAAATGAGATGAGGTAGGTATGTCATAGAGCCACTTTTCCACCAACCCAAAGGAAATGGATGTGGGCCAGTTTATGCCACCTTACGGCCTTCAACAATGCAAAAAAAAAACAATCCCGTTTAATAAGCTAGATAAAGTCACAACATTTTAATGTGAAAAATACAAACGAGGAAACCGACAACCTGATTTAAACTAGAACAAAATCGGATAGACAGCAATCAACCAGTGAAATATAAGCCTCAATTTCGGACAGTCAAATACAAATGTGAGGATCAGTAAACAAATCAGACTAAAAATGTGTCTAATTGCCAAATGAGAACACTCTCAAACAGAGACCAAATGGCATAAAAGTAAAAAAAAAAACGTGACCGTACGGAATTAACAATGAGCAAAGTCCTTATCACAAAGTAAGCTATAAAAGGCTCCAAAGTAAAATATGTTAAAAAAAATAGACGAGAAAACTAACGGCCTGATTTATGTACAAAACAATAGAGGAAAACACATATCATAAACAGCAACACACAACGAAAGAACCACTGAGTAACAGGCTCCTGACTTGGGACAGTAACATAAAACAATCATTTGGAAATGCTTGACTCATTAGATCTCCATGAAGCAAAACATGATTAACAAAAAGACAAAATACACAAATTACAGATCTTTTCCTTAGTATGCATGACATATTTTTGTTTTGAATCAATTAAACAACAAACTAATTAATCAATCAGTTGGTTTCTGATCAGAAATAACACAAAATTCTGTGCTCCGAGCCTAATGTTATCGTTTAAATGGATAAAAGTTCCAGCCTAGCTGGTCTTGTTAAAAGGTGTCGTTTTTGTTTTGTCTATATATTTTTTTACTTACTTCCAGCATACTGATAATATAAAGACAAGAACTGAATTCGTGATAATATAAATGCAAAGGACCTGATATCGTGTTCAAAACAATTGCCGGTCTGCATTACCAGATGCCTTTAACAGCAATGCTCGACACCAATAGTATGGAAACATATCTATAATACTAAAATTACGAGGTCCAATTTGTCAGCCGTCATCACGTAAAAACGATGAATCAAAGAATTCAACCTTATATATAACTAATATAGTACAATAGTGTTGATTAAAAATTACACCACTCCAGGCCCATTTGTTTTCCACGTAATTAATACTGCCAATAAATAAGAAGTTCCGAGTCGAGTCCGACACCGATACCAATAGTATATTCAACTGTTACCTATTCCTACATGATCTGTATGTTCCGCATTTGACAGGCGTGTAACGGTGTATTTAGAATTTTGCTGTATACTGTTAAAAAGTACTCCACGGCCCTTTTGTTTTGCAAATTAATAATATTACCAATAATTGATAGGTTCCAGGTCGACGGGTTCAACTTGTTCAAACAGAAAGATTTTGAAAACAGAGAAAACTGTGCATCTTATAATCGGCATGACTTGATCAGATGACAATACCAATACTAAAATAAGGCATACGCATAGTTATATACTTTGATTCAGTCACGGACCCGCAATATCACGGGTGTGTTCTAGTAATATTTATACATGATAGGCAATCAATCAAATTATCGAAACAACAATTCAAACTGGTCAAAATTATACTTGAGATATGCAACCATCATTATTTATAACTGAAGACTGAATAACAGTCAATATATATCATTAAATCCTGCAAGTGAGGGAAATAGCTACTGGATAGATGATGCATAATAATTTATAAGCCAACCAATAGTGTAATTAGTACAAACATATTAACTATGAAACAGATATATGCGCATAAAAAGTATATTCAAGTACGCTTTATACGTTACTTATATAAAATCAAATGTTTAAAGAGAGCATCTAAACCAAAAAAGGTTAGGCACAGAACAGCAACAATTGGAAAATCACTTTTGCCAAGAATGATAATTGCGACCATCATCCTTTTAAAAGTCAATTGCGAAATTTATCTAAATAAACTGAAAATGTGCAGTTTTAACAGCTCAAGGTCATATTATTGGCTACTTGGCGGATGGTACTTTTGTTTATACGATGACTCATTAAAGATGGATCTGTTATTATTTTCTCTAACACCTTAGTACAATGTAGTACGTTACCATAAATTACATGTTTTTTTGTTATAAATATTTGAAAAATGACACATCTTTCTCACCATCCTATTGTTGTTCAATTATTGTATTATTTTTCGCAAGTAATTTTAAAAAGAAACTGTAGGCAAGAATTTCCAAGGAGAAATATTGAGATACATCTATATCAAAATATCCCAATCCAAATAAACAGGTTGATTTTCTTTTTATTACAATAATTACAAATGTGTAGTCATCCGAAACCACTGGTCATCCCGTTTACACAAACAAACTGGATCACCTCAACCGCTGTCAAATATGACAAAAATAGACAAGTTTATTTCCTTAAAGTGTTGATGTGACGCAAGATGAAATAATGATATACGTACAAGGATAATCCGGAACTTTGTTTACTGTCTGGATCCACAGCTGACGCAGACCTGCAACTGTTACGGATTCTTTTAGAGGAAATCTTGATAGGTTATTCAATAACTTATTCAATTGTACAATTCATTACATAATGAGCATACGACAAATGTTATTTTATGTGATACAGAAAAATGAGTTTTTGTACGGATAACTCGAATAAACTTAAGTTTGCTACTAGTATGGCACAAGTTCATCTTGATGACATAGGAAAGATATAATTGCAAAGTTGGTTAAAGCTGGGGCATCGATGGTTCTCTATGAGTTTGTCATCAGTAGTGAAAATAGATAGTCCTTTTAACAATATTCAACTTATAAAACTTTTAAACTTTATTTGGCCCTTTCAACATTTTTGCATTCGAGCGTCACTGATGAGTCTTTTGTAGACGAAACGCGCGTCTGACGTATATACAAAATTTTGTCCTGGTATCTTTGATGAGTTTATTTATATACACAACACTTAAGTTTAGGAACCCAAATTAATACATTGTATCCAAATAGTATTTAAGTTGCTGAACACCCCGAACTTGATATAAATTCCTTTAAAAAAAATATTCTGTAATTAAAATACTTTCCCTAAAATGAGACCTTGCATACAAATGGTCAGAGTAAATAATTATTCGATCACAAAACAGTATCTTTTAACAGTTTACTACTAAAAATGCAAAACGAATAATTGCAATCACAATATGCACATTTCAAATATGACCGTCTCAAAGTTAAAAAAAAAATACCATAAAAAATAGTTTTTATTTTCTATGGCACTAATTCTTTGCATTGGAACGTTACATCTGATTTTGCGTGAGAACCACGCTTTCTACACGTTGAATAGCACCTGAAAACTGTTCTACCGAGGAAATTTATATACGAAAAATGAGTTCATTTTCATGTAGGTTACCACAAAACACTGTCTGTTTTTGTCATTATATAAAATAAATATTTTGAAAAATAATTAATACAGTGATGGTTCCCCCAGGTTTAATGTAGTGCATGTTTAATTTATCAGGAAAGGTTGTGAAGTGTATACTTAATAACCACAGTACTATAATACAACTAGTACTATAAGTTTGTACTAGACTTCTGTAGGTATTACAAATTAGGTTAATCTTTCACAATATGTTTGCATTATTTATAAGTAGTTATAATTCAATACAAATTCAAATTTGACATGACGCTAAAAAACCCACACATGGATTATTCTTTTCACTCAAAGATGTACTGTAGTAATAATAACAATCAGATTGAAACTCTGGATCAATTTTACTGAAGCAAATCAGTAAGATCTAGTATTGCCCCGTCATCATGGCAGTTATTGTTTTCCGTAAGACTATTTCCTTTACAAACAAAAGTATTTATTCACGGATAGAAGGTAAACTTGGTACATTGTTTAGACATGGTGATGATGGAAAAAAAGTTTGTCGCCAAGATTTAAAAATGTACTACACTGATTTACCCAAAATAGATTACAAAAAAAAGAAAAGCTTTATCATGCAATCAGTACTTGCATTCATTCTGTATCACAAAATGTTCGGGTAGGTAAGTATTGTCCTTAAACTAGATCAACGCTTATCACTCAGATAATAATCTTTTATGTATAAATGCCTAATGTGAAGACATCATATACATCATATAATTTGCTAAATACGTCCAGTGACAAATATTTGATGCATGTTTGAGACGAAAACTTTTTACTGAAAAGCTAAAAGTCTCAAATGGTATGGGTTTTGATCATTGTTGAACAACAAAAAATGATCCGTTGCATCCTTCAGCATTTATTTGACAAAATTAAAATACTAGGCCTACTATCGTGACAGACAATTTCGAACGAATTAATTGAAGTATCTTTACTCATAAAAAGGGCATATTATAGTGAGACAGCGTCAGATAAAAATGCATCATTTCACAACTTTGATAACAATTACGATAAATTCAGAAAGTAATCAAATCAGGTGACTTGTACCCTTCCTGTATTTAAAGACATCTCAATATTTTACGGAGGGAAACAAACCTTTCAAATCGGTAACCTTAACTTGAAAACATTTGCAATTAAAAACGAAGATACTCCCGAAATCAATTGAAGACTTTTTTTAAATATCAACAAGTTCCAATTTATGGCAGTAATTCGTTTAACGTTTTGATATACGGCGGAAATAGCTGAAGGAATAACTTCATTGAATGCAGTTTGTTACTTCATTTACTCAAATCTCAAATATGATATAAAAAGTTCATTTTAAAAACAAAAAATTCCAATGATGTATGTTAAGGTACAGCAAGTTATAAAATACTAAAGTTCATTTAAGAACAAAGACCGATACGGTTTTGACATTATCAATAAATATGTTTAAGATCAATTGAAGATTGTTTTGAACTAGAGGCAAAGTGCATGTACACACTTAGCAGTTTATATAGGCCGGCGGATATTTGTTCAACTTATTTTGGAAACAATATTTTCAGTTTGACACCTTTCACAAATTTGATTTACTGACTATTAATAAAGCAATAAATTTCAAACCTTCAATATTACATTGAACTATTTGATAAATGAGATTTGTGTTTGTTTTGAACACTAGAAATAGCTATACTGTAGTACACTTCCTAGGACGATGTCATACCTAGTGCATTTTACATAATACAGTCCGGTTATCAAGGAAATTAAAAGTTGTACATAATTCATTTTACAAATCATTTTTTTTTACAAAAAGATGAATGAATATAACGTATCTAATGAAAGATAATATTAATCATACATTTATTTGATTAATAACATGGCAATCACATTTGTTTATGACAGTTCTTTCCCTTTCACTGACTTACACTGAAGAGCAGACTTGCAGCCTTTTTCAACTGATTTTTATAGTTTTGTTCTTGTGGTGTACTGTTACACCACTGTCCTGTGTTAGGAAGAGGGTTGTGATCATGCTAACATGTTTAATTTGACCCCGGCACATTCTGTATGTATGTGCCTGTCCCAAGTCAGAAGCCTGTAATACAGTGGTTGTCTTTAACTTAGTTGATATGTTACATTTTTGTTTTTCGTTCATTTTTTTGTACATATATAAGGCCGTTAGTTTTACATGTTTGACTCATTTGAATCTAGAAAGTATCGAACGTTGGTGCTAAAAAGAGCTAAATTGTCCCTTTGACAAAATATTTCATTTTTACAACTCTTTTCTCTTATCGTTCATTTATGAACTTATTAGTAATATCTTTATCTTTCCGATAAAGTCTGTAATATTTGCTGCTGGAAGTGGTAATATTTGCTGCTGGAAGTGAAGTAGCCATCAATTAATCTTTGCTTAGTCGGAAGTGAATGATGAAAAACGTGTTTAATAATCAAATGACCGAGGTGACATGCATGTGATATGGTCACACGAATGTTATCATGTGAGCTTTCATATCTGATAATCAAGGACAGTTATCAGCCTGATGAAATGTTAAAAATTTATGTAATCCAATGTCATTCATTAATTTTCGGAAAAGTCATTTCACAAATTCAGAAGTGACCTTAAATTTTTATCAATAGTTATCAGTGAAGGTTGATTAGAGATAACATCTGTAAATCAATTGGACAATGTCATATTAAATAAGGGACATTTTTGAAAAAAGAATGAAAAATGAGACAATTGAATGAATTAGTTAAAAACATCTTAGAGAACTATCAGGGGCGGATCCAGCCATTTTAAAAAGGGCGGTTCCCAACCAGGACAAAGGGTGGGGGGGTCAAGTATATGTTCCCATTCAAATGCATTTAGCGGCCAAAAAAGGGGGTTCAACTCCCGGACCCCCCCCCCCCCCCCCCCTGGATCCGCCAATGACTCTCGTTCTGAGAATGCATGAAATATTCGTCACTGAACGTCAAGTAACCATTAATTAACCAATCTTAGTGGACATTACTCAATATTCATTTTACTATTTTTTATTTGAGATCAGGTTAAAAATTTTGACATAACGATAAGTCTTAAGCTTTTTTTACGTTACGTTCTTGAACTCTCCGACTATGAAAACAAACATCAAAAGCATCAAAGGCCAGAGTGTTGATTACAAACCCGTACTGAAAACTTTAGCTTTGTACTTTAATATAATTATCGTTGATCTTAACAAAAAAAGCGTACCTATTAGCACATATAATCTTTCTTTAGATAAATGAAAATGATAATAAGATAAACAAACAGTGATACAAGTTTAACCACCATTATACAATACGAATCAACTATTAGAAAAGCTAAGCTAGTAGTCATTGTTCGTGCCTCGGGACAAATGATGAAAGGTGGTTCACCTGAGTACACAGGTATATAAGTCCTATGACTTCGCAGTTTATCTCAGTATATCAAAGTAGTCTCACCTGTTAACTTCGTCTGATCAAAGTATTTAACTTTTTACTATGGGTTTAAGTAGGAATATTGTTAGTTGTATTATTGTTGGTGATGGCATGGTAGGAAAAACATGCTTAGCTAAGAAATTTTGTGGACAAGAAATTGCAGATAATTATGTTGCAACTATTATGGATACTTTTACTGGAACAGTATCAGCTTATGGACAAAAATATACAGTTAACATCAAAGACACTGCTGGACAGGTACGTTCATTCTTATATTGTTTTAGGAGGAATTGGCAACTAATTTTCCTAATGGACAGTAGATTATTTATTTTCCAAAAAGTATACGATATAAGTCTCACAACTCTTTTAAATTTCAATATGCCGAGATTTAAAATAAAGGAATAATTTTAGTATACAATAATGTCAGATTATAAAAAGGACATTCATACTAGTCTACATCTAATTATATTCAACATATAATATACAGTTTAAATCCACAAAACACTTTATGGTCTGTGGTTTATGGTTAGTAGCAACTATAATACATAAATAAAAATCATTCAGCTTATTTTCGTTATTTTCATAACCGTTCATTTCAAAATATTCGTCTTGATACCAAAAAAGAATCAAATGTTCCTCTTCGTCTGCGAGAAATGTTCAGCAAAAGCTCAAAGGGTATGTTTAATACTAGTATATATTACAATAATATCCATAATGATAGTCATCTTATTTAATTGGTATTTCTTATATTCACAGTTTGAAGACTCTGAAGTAAGAGAAATGGTTTACAAGGAGTCCAATGTATGTGTCATCTGCTTCAGCGTTCTAGACAGGGATTCCATGGAGAGTGTTAAATCGTTATGGGTTCCAGAGATTAAGAACTTTTCCAAGAAAGTGCCCGTTGTGCTTGTGGCTACCCAGTCTGATCTCCGAGAAAAGGATAATACTGATCATATAACTAAAGCGGAAGGATCAAAACTTGCAAAGGAATTGGGTATTGAACAATTTGTTGAAACTTCCTCTTTAAAGAATGAAGGTGTTAAAGAGGCATTTGAAACTGTAGTGAAAGCCTTAGTCATGAACAAGAAACGTAAAGCAAAATGGTTTAAGCCAGCGTTTGGATCTTGAACTTTAAATATATGTCTCTGCCCGGAGACTTGTACGTACATAACGAAATTCTGAATACATCAAACTCGGAGCGTTCGATGAAATTCGAATGACCGAGCGCATGCTATCTACTCGTATGATGACGGAGATACACATATAGAACTTACTATGTCTACCGTGTGACAGTGTTCTTACAACATCAATGGAAACCGAAGCTATGTTTAAATACAAATCATAAAGATCGTATATGATAAAGAACAACATTTATTTATAGAACTGTCAAAGAAAAACAAAACATGTGTATTTATAGACATGAGCAAGCATATTGTTTTCCAATAAAATCATTTAACCTTTTTATGTATTGGTTTTGTCATTTGTGATGAATCAGTCAGTAGTTCACCGCAAGTTGAAAGGTGTATTAATTTGTATGTAGTCACCCCCTCATTAAGGCATTAGTCAATCCATCAAAATATTAATTAAACACATAATTAAAGATAGAATGTATGTCATGATGACCGTCATAAACAACCGTTTTATGGTCACTTAGCGAATGAAAATAACTCTTTTTAAATATGGTGCTTCTGATGCGCAATTCTGGATTTGTCGTCTCGGAATTTCATTACGAAGTTCAACGCTTAAATCGAGAATTTTCAAGCGTCTACTGTTAAAGTACTTGAAGAACCAAAGGATTTGAAGAGACACGGAACATAACCAAAACCATATACCATATAAAGTAACATTTAAATCTTAAAACAACTGTCCTATAGGGTATTAAGTACTGAGCGTATTTTACAGATAGTATACACTGATCTCGGCACTATATTTATTTGACAATTGCCATGGTTTCGAACAATTCTAATTGAATCAATTTGTAAATTTTACAAAATTTGTTCTACAGTTCTCTGTTTCGACGCGAACATTATATTGCTTTGGGTTTTTTAAAAACATATTTGTTTATTATAGTGGATTGGGAAACAAGTTTTGCAACTTATATTAATCTCTTTCCACTTTGCGGGTGCGAGTGCTGCCTTGTAGCGGCATAAGCCTACTCTTTTTCGAAATCTACATCTGCTTTGGTTTATTTCTAGTTCAGATTCTCTTAGCTTCATATCTTTTAATAAAACTTTGGTTTTTCAAAGCTTCAGAAGAATTGTCACCTGCAGAGATTATGAAGCCCCAGTTTTTATATTGAATAGTTGTAAATGAATTAGTACAGTTAACTCCAAATTATGATTTATGATACAATTGTACAATCTTTGGTTCGAAATGATTATGTATTTGAACTATTAAACTATCTTTCGACACTACTCGTATTACCTTTCCAAAACTATCGGTGGTTGTTCGTGGAGGATAACGTAAAGTATCGTAAACTTCTACAATCAAGTGATCAGTGCAAGTGAACATTTTCTTCGTATTTTCTAAAGGGACAAATCAAATTTTGTCGAGCAAAAACAATTTGACAAAACAAAAACAACAAACTGTGCCAAAAAAACAAAAAACTTTGCAGGTTAAAGTAAAATTAATATTATTTATAGATTAATAAAAAAAAATGTAGACTAGAATACTAGCATGTTTAGGTTGGCACATTGCATTTTCCATATTGATCCCAATACCTCTCCATACTACTTGCTTTCAACTTGATATAATATCTTGCGAAGCCATTGGGCCTGATGTGCAAACTGATGTGTCCTCTCAACTCTGTATATGTTTTATTTTTCCATTAGATGGGCTCACAAGGAGCATCTATTAAAACATATTTCCTCGTTACATTTAGGCATAAAATTATGTAGAAACTACATTGAACACCATATTGTGTTATCGTCATCTAGATCTGATATTGGTATCAGTGCCAATTAACCAGCTAATTGTGACGTTATTAGTTTAGGTTCATACCGATATCAGTCCCAGCTTAGAATGAATAAACTCGGACGCACTTAGAACTTTCGTGAAACAGCATGACGTCCATCCTAGCATTTGAAACAGGACTAAATTATATTTATGTATATTGATAATGATAACTTAGTTGAATTAGACTATTTTGATGGCAAAAAAACAAAACTCAGAAAAATCTTAGTGCATGTATATTAATAAATAAGAAGATGTGGTACCAGTGGCATGATTATCAATGAGACAACGTTCCACCAGAGACCAACTATCGTAGAAGTTTTCAACTATAGTCCGCCAAACTTTTAAAAGATGCAACAAAAAAATATAACCCAATGACCGACTATGTAAAAGTAAATATCCTATACATGAGTGTACACAAATAATATAATAGAGTGACGTCTCCAAAAACCACAACGATTAGTAGTCTGAAGCAATTAATTATTTTTGTACCATAATGATAAATACACAACCTATTCTGGCGCCGATATATTAAATATATCCTCAATTAGGCAAAATGCAGCAAAGTACTGTCTGTGTCGTGTTTTATAATGTGCAACCTTGCATTAAATGGTACTAATTATTGTTTATGGTGCTTATAGTTTAAACCTGTATGGCACATATTAAAAGTAAATTGTAATTTTAAAAAGGCTTCTTCTCCGACTTATAGGTGGAACTTCTATAGCATTGAATTAGTCCACAACAACGTAGAAACTATTATTTCAATATATTTGATAAATTAGAATGATTGATCAAACTGATATACGTGTTCATATCGTACCGACACAGTCACGTAATCAAAGTTGTTACATTGTGAAACGTAAAATCACAAAAATACCGCACTCCGAGGAAAATACAAAAAACGGAGAGTCCTAATCTAATGGAAAATCAAAAGCACATCAAACGAATGGATGTCAACTGTTATATATTTGACTTGGTACAGGCTCTTTATGATATAGAAAATGGTGCATTAAACCTGGTTTTATAGCTAGCTAAACCTTATACTTGTATTACAGTCGCATGATATAATCTTCTCATCATAGCCGGTTTTTAATTCATCAGTGGATGGTGAAGTTTGTTGTTTTAGTTGGTTTTTTCAGTCCCATTTCGCTCTCTTTGCTTATCACAGTGTATCTTTAGTTTCCATGATCCTTAATTCAAGGACATCATAACTTTTTCTTTTGTACGATTCTTATCTTAAATTTAAGGTCGTCCTTACTATTGTCTTTGTATAATTCTTATATTGTATCTTAATTTCTATCTTCACACATTTTTTGTTCGAGAGTGATATATAACTGTCAAAATTAACATGTAAATATATGCTAGAAAAATTATAACTAACCAACAAAATGACATTTCCGTATTGACTACAAACAATTATATGTATGATTGTCTTTTGTCGGGGGAATACCAACATCTCTATACCCTTTTGTAACAAAGAAGAAAAACCACAGGAACAGTATGACAGAAAATTAATATTTTTTTATTGTTCACTAAATTAATGATGCAACCATAAATAAATATTCACACGTACTCTTTCATTCATGAGTAGGCACTTTTTGTGTCATGATAATAACGCATACGTTTCAATAATTATTTTTGGCTTTATTTCTAAACTTTTACTTAAACTTAGTTCAAAGAGCTATATATTTTCTTATCCATGTATAGATGTAGAACGAAGAATATGACACCACTCGTTGTGATATTTTGATAATACCAATACTAAAGTCAATCTGGCTTTTCTTGCCTTTGTTTCTTTGAACCTTTCTGAAAAGCCGTTATCCAAATATAGATGTAATTTTCGAATAAATTTTGTAACAAGTACTCGTTTCCTACTATTTCAGTTAACAATTTTAATGCATTATTAAAATTTAGATCAATTTAAATAATTATTAAAGGACTATGAGAAAACTAGAAATTTGTTACAATAGATATAGAAAGATGTGGTGTGAGTGCCAATGAGACAACTCTCCATCCAAATAACAATTTAAAAAGTAAACCATTATAGGTTAAAGTACGGCCTTCAACACGGAGCATTGGCTCACACCGAACATATACATATATTTCTACAAAGCCTGGCGAATATAAAAAAACAGACAAAGCTTTAATGTTTGAATGACAATTTAGACAGTTATCTGTAAGGCACTAAATATATATGGAAACAAAAATAAATATGTAGTATGCGTACACTTGCGGATTGCGCTAAACCCATTTACAAGCTTTTATAATAGACATACAAAAAATTCCGGCATGTTAACTATCGTGTTTTCATTTTGCAAATACAACCACATTTACTCACACATCATATTGACCCACACATCATTGACATCAAAAACGAGAAGGAAATTTAGGATTTTTCTCCCACTTCAAAGCAAATAATTTTTGGAACAATGACTTAACAAAATTGAAATTCTTGTTTACTGCTTTGGTTTGAAAACGATGGACGATTAAAATACTTTGGGAGATTTATCATTAAGTCTGTTTAAATCAAAAATATTTCATACAGACATGCCATCAGCTATAACTAAGCGTAATCGGTTTATTTCTATATTCGTTTTCCAGTTTCTATATTTGAAATAAGGAACAGGAATGTTAAGCAGATATAAAATCGGTTTAGATATGATTTGACCTTTCTCTGTCGACATTGCTGGGGTTTCGTATATCCATGTAAAAACAACTATGCAAAAAGATCGATACTTGCAAAGACTTAAACACAATCATACGTATCATTACATATAGCAAGATATACAAAAGGCACCGCCGTGATATCATTTGAATATATTCAAAAGATAAAAACAATAGCATTTTTTGACGGAATGCAATAAGCAAAAGCCACTTGATGTAGCTTGAGACATGCACAAAATGAATATGTCGATGTTTAACCTGTTTTTCATCTTGCACGAAGACAGTCGGAAAGCACAATATATAAAGAAAAAAAAACCCTTTACTATCAGTGTGAAAGGACTTGTTTATTTTTCTGTTGGACCAAATACCCTAATTGCACTCTTAGCCTGTTGGCTTTGTCTTACTTAGTAACAATTGTATTTAGTATATGCTTGCTCTTCTTGACATTGTCTCATTCTTGCCTCGTCTTTAGGATTTTAATGTAGATTTTCACTTTAAGCAATTTGTTTGGTATATCATATCTATTAATAAATTACTCTTCCGTGATTTTCATGTAAAATTTAACAAAGAATTCAAAACTACACAAAATGAATAGGATTCGGAAAACCAATAAGAGCATTTTTTCATTTATCAATTTGAATGTTATTTTAAAATATTTTAAAAGCAGATTCTATAATTAAAAAGAGGTATTTTTAAATCTTGTATGACAAAGAAGAATCAAAATAGAATCCATTATATTTGCTGGTATGAAACTGTTCCACAGCTTGCTGAACTGAAACGGTTCCACCATTTATACTGGTCAGTTAACTGATATATATATAGCTTTGATCTAGTACAGATGACGGTAAACAAGGGATAAATCTGTCACTTATGATGATCATCATTTTCTTTCCTTTTGTAGTTGAGGTATTTATAAACGCTACATTCTGTTTAAGATACTTGTTTTGGTCATTATAACCAATGTCCTTGGTGTTATCAACTCTTGATCATATAAACAAACGTTCAAGGCTGTGTAAGGTAAACTGTTTAAAGTTCAAACACAAATTGCGTGATTTCGAATGCAGCAATCCTGCATCAGCTAGTATGACATGCGTGTGTATGATGCTGAATTAGATTCCAAAGAAATCCCTATTCCATAAAAAAACAAGAATATCATTGGCAACAAACTGTGTAAGGGACGACATCAAAAGATCAATGTAAGATAAAAAAACTGAATTCAAATAGTTTGGGGTGGGGGTTGAACTGCTGCAAGATTTAATTTTTACATATATCCATATGGGTGAATCAATTTTTCCCAAATTAAGTTAAGAGGGGGGTAGGGGGGTCAGTGAAAAAACTATGTGAATTATTTTTTTTGTCCTTCATTGAACTTTTGATGTCGTCCCTAAGCAAAACACATTTGTTTTGACGTTTTATCGTACAAGAGCATACATGTGCTGGTACTGTACCACCATAAGAACCATTTTTTGTTTATAACAAATTAAAAAAAAATGTTTGAACAGATCGTTGTGCTTGTGCAATATCGGTCGGAATATCTGCCAATTATTGTTCCCAATTATACTCATGGATTAAAATTCATAATACTTATTTTTGGTTATTTTTTACAATGTGTGATTAGTCTGATCAGAATACAAATAAGAACTGGACTGATTAGTGTATTTTCTTTAAAAAAAAATGGTATGCAATGTTGCTTTCGCATCCTAATGCTCTTTTTTCTATTACGGTTTGGTGTACTTTGTGTCTTGTTTAATGAAACAATAGTAATTGTATTGGTTCAAAAAAAGCGGAAATGAAACAGTTGTATGGCCGTGCTGAGAACAACCTTTGCATTCAAATAATAGGCATTGAGCGGTCCTGGTGAAGGTATATCAAGAAAAGCGATTCGAAAGCATTCTATTTATATCTTGTTGTTTTAAAATTTTTGAATACCTAAATACTTATTTAAGCTTTTGTAGCAAAATTTGATATCGACCTTCTTGGGTGATTTTTGGAACAATATATGCTATTTAAAACCCCATCCTGACCTCTAATTATTTATCTTTTGATCCCTTGTTTATTTATTATGTTTCTCTTGTCAAGGCTGGTCATATCTAACATTGGAATGACCTTTTACATAACAAAATACGTACGCGTTCCCAAATAGTATTGATGAAAATGTATATGTTATTATGCATTTCAGACAGAACATGCACAAGTATAGTAAACATAAAGACCCAACTTCCAACTTAAAAACTAAAAAGCGGGTTTTTTTTTTTAGCTTACCTGACATTTTTTCCTCATTACTTGGCATCCGTTCACCTTTGAAAATTCTAGACCAAATTTAAGTAACCAAACTTGGCCTCAATCATTAAGGGTATCTTATACTATTAATTATGATTTTGAACTTATATTACATGATTTCGAAACAAGCAGTAGACACAAGTGAGCGACACAGGCTCTTTGGAGCCTCTAGTTTAAAGCACAGGTTGCTGATTACATTTAAATTTTTCGTTCAACTTGTTCACCCTTCTCTTTGTCGTTTCCAGCTTTTCATACTGTAAGTAAGATTGTGTCTATATTTGAAGAATTTTGATCTTAATTTCTTTGGTTTATTTGTGTCATTGGTTTGGTTTTTCATACTAGATAAGTATACGCATACGCCACATCTCCTTTTTGACTGTATGTTGAAATTTAAGCCATGTTGTTATATCATGGCATAAACTGCTCATTATATAAAACTGGATTTATGAATGAATTCAATTTTATCATTAACATTGGCATTAATATTCTTTTAGGTGTTGTTGTGTAAACAGCAAGAGGGTCAATAAGCTTTCTTAATGTAAATTGTACATGAATAGTCCCGAAATATCATGAATGAAAGGAAGTATGGATCTCTTTTTCTCACAAACATCAAAATAGCGAACACCTTACGTTGATTTATTACAATAATATTGTTTCAGTTAAATAAATGTCAGTAAAATCTGCATTATATAATTTATATTATTACTAATTACAATACTCGAGTGTATCGCAGAACACTATTTGAAACATTTAATTCTTTGCAATTTCGAAGACATGATTTTTCTTTTTCTATCTTTTTTTAAATCAAGTATCACTGTTTCTATTTATGAAGGAAGATTGTACTTTTGCATTATCGATAGGCAGTATGTTATTTGTCGTGCATTTCATATTCAAAATCTGTTTTTTGTTTTTCATGTATTAAAGCCTGTTTAACACACTGCTATATCCAAACAACCTTCCCTAAAACAGCGTTAAATATATGTTAGAAATGATTAATGCTGTATATGTATATGTATACGGCATAATTTGTGTATCTGTTCAATCATATGAGCTGCATTTGCTTACGAAATAAAGAATTAATATAAAAGTATTTAAAACCACTGCTCATCCAATCCAGTGGCACAGTAGTTTAAATTACTTAAGACTCAACCACCAAGGCAAATAATATTTTTTGCAAAATCCAAAAGCCCAAAACGACCAGAAATACCTGATTGGAAGGACGGCGTTAAGAAGTGGCAATCTGTTGCTGTATGGCTATAATACAGAAGCTTAACACTTTATTTCACGAACATATTTATCTAACACTTTTATCTAATATTTACCAATTTACCGAAATTGTTTCGGTCTTTAAAAAAGCACAACTTGTCTCTCGTTTTGCAACATGCATTTTCTTATAACATTGTCAACATAAAGTATTATGATCCATCCTATTTTTGCATAGCATCCGTTTGTAATTTAACTTAAGAGTCTATTATAATAAAAAAAAATAATCGCTCTCAAACACTGTCTATATACACCTATAGTTCGTATCCTTCTCGAAACTGAATATTCCTCTTTTACCACTGATACGAAGGATCATACGTTTGAACACCTAGGTTCAATTGATAACCTTTTCTCATAGCGAGGTTAAATTATCTGCGCTTTAAGACGTGTTTATATCCCTTGGCTGTGATAAATACGTTTTCATCGTCCGAAGACACGTTTTATAATACTGGCTCTCTTCTTTCTGTATATAACTGAAGCTAAAACAACGCTTTCAAGAACATTTTTCATTCCAGTTTGCGCAGCAGCTGAACATTTATTATAGTATTCAGCACCAATAAGTTTTGTCATATATTGTCCTTCCAAGTCAGAAACATGTTGAGTGTTATCTTCATCACGAATGTCACTTTGGGTCCCAACTAAGATAACTG
Source organism: Mytilus trossulus (assembly GCF_036588685.1). Lineage (NCBI taxonomy): Eukaryota > Metazoa > Mollusca > Bivalvia > Mytilida > Mytilidae > Mytilus > Mytilus trossulus. The sequence goes on from NC_086375.1 coordinate 47,491,233, forward strand.
GCCTTCTTTTGTTGAATTTACGAATTTCATGTATCCAGAATGACTGCACATTGTTAAAGGATTCTCTCTCTACTACACTATAGCAGACGATAATGACGTCAGCATCGGAAATCATTTGTGATCGTGTGTGTTCATCTTCATGCTAAATGCAGAAAATAGAAAAAAAATATAACAATGAGTTTTAAAAGGAGCAACAATGGGGGAAAAATCAATTGACCTCGGTTTAAATATTATTGAAATGTTACTGAAGAAAAATTCCGTGTAACATTAAGAAATTTCATACCTGACCATTTGTATCCTTTATATTAACACTGTACTGGTCACCGTAAGCAGTCACATAACCTGTATAACTCTCGGCTACAGTAGCTACATAATAATCAGGGAACGAGTCACCAGCAAATGCTTTTGCCATGCATGTTTTACCAATAAGTCCATCACCAACAATTGTGCAAGATACATCATGACTGAAGCAAACCATTTTCACTTATCGGTTAGCGGTTGTAATTTTTTAAAGGCTACGACAAAAATGATTATCAACTATTAATTCAAACTTTTTATATACCATTACTAATTGCCTGATTGAACTCTATTGTTTACAATAATCTCCTGCTAAGTAAAATTGAATTATTTTCTATTGTTTTATCTTGTCAATATACATTGTGTATAGTAACCCCCTGGAGCTTGTTGTCAGTATGTCGAATTGGCCGCATGGGGGCATGGAAAATTTATTCCCTACTTGTCCTTATTTTAGAGCAAGGTGTTAATGAGAAAAAAGTTTGAAAACATTAATCAAATTTGAAATTATCAATATTGATTGTAAAAATGGCGGTGTATACAAATTAAACATGTCATTGACCTATTCGATATAGGAAAGCCCATATGATCGGGCTAATACAGAAGTATCGGGGTGATAACTGGACAGATAGGCATAAAAGCAGATATTGAATAGTTTATCATATTATGCTTTTACTTATCGATAACGGCTAGGTTGAAAACGGAAGGACGTTCAACAAACAGCTTTGTGCTTTTTCTTTTTTAGCAATGGTGTTGTCATTTTTTTTTATCGTTTGGCGAGTTTGAATGTCCTCCTGGTATCTTTCGCCTCTCTTTTGCAAACGTTTATTTTACAGTGATATTTTGATAAATGCCATTGTCTTCAGTTTTATTACATTTTCCAAACTGGACATATCCGTGTGATAAATGAATAAAGCACTCATTAAACCTCGTTATATATTTCAAAGTAATGTAGTCAAGCTTAAGTTATAATTGAACGGTCAAGTCTTATATTAGACCAGAAGTAAGAGAAATCACCTTGTGATTTCTGACAAAATTCGTTTGTGGTGTTATATTCAAACTTGCCAAAAATTTGTTTTATTGCTGAGTGATACGTTGTTGTTAATGTATAAAAGACAAAATCAAGATTTACACAATTCATAACTTACGAGGAAATTTTGTAAAATTAAAATTAGAAATGCGAACGGTCACTGCACATTTTTGCCATAGAATAAAGAATTCTAAGATCTGTACTTTCTGCTTTTAATGGATAAGGAATGGATAAATACCCTGCCACGTTCGATCTATGTTTCAGTTTGATGTTTTTCTGCTTTGTATCGAACTGATGAGTTAAGCCTCTTTCAACTGTTTTTTTTATAGTTTGTACTTGTGATGTGCTGTAACAGCATTGTCCCAGGTTGGGGATGGTTTAACGTTCACAAACATTCTTCATGTGTCTGTTAAAAGTCAGGAGCCTGTATAGTTTATTGGTTGTCATACGTTCATGTTTGTCAGATTTGATTTTTCGTAAATTGTTTTGTTACAAATTAGGCCGTTACTATTCTCAATCTTGTCGGGACTTTTTAAAACCAGCTATACGGTATGGAGTTTCTCATTGTTGAAGGTCGTACGATTGCCATTAATTGCTTAGTACATTCACTTCATTTGAACTTTGATGGATAGTTGTCTTTATGGCAAGCACACCACATCTCCTTATTTTTTAATAAGCCGAATAGATAAGTTCCGCTGAGAGTCAATTTTTGGCATATGTAAGCTCTAGTAGTGTGGGTTTAAAAGAGGGACGAAAGATACCAAGAGACATTCAAATTCATAGATAGAAAAAAAACTGATGGTTGTTTTAATCTCATTTTCTGTACATCCCATTCGTTGTATAACCACCTGTTTTGTAAGTTATTTGTGAGGGAAAAAAACAACACCAAAACAAAAACCAACTAACTGGTTGTTTAAATCATATCTTAATCCATCTTTTTGACAATGTGAAACATGTACCTGTAGTTAGAGTTTTAATTGTTAAGTGTGTATGTGTATGTTGCTTTGATTTGTTTTGTGAATTGACATGATTATTATACATTTTTATAAACAAAAAATACTATATGTACTTTTATTTTTTTAATATTCATAATACGTAAAAAATTGATACATTATATATTTTTACATATTCAATTCATTGTCACTTCGATTATCATAATTTGAACGAGTTTTGTTTGTCATGCAATGTTCAATATTCATAAAACAACACCAGTGTCAGTTTCAAACAGCTGACAACCGTTGTAATTGTCAATTGGTATGCTAATGTTCACCATGTCCTATTTATTTCCCAATGTTTGTTCGTATTTGCTCCATTACGCCGTAATGGTCTATACTATTGTCATTGTGCGCGGTTTTTCACAAACTCCTCAGCAGCCTGTGTTCCAGCTTCGATTTGCAAACTAAATGAAAATTGTTACGATCACTGTACGAAGTTTGAGTTTGTCAATGGTGTGGTAGAATCGCCCACATCTATGCATTTACTCTGCTCCGTATTGCAAATGTACACCGGTGGTACAATGCAAGAAGACGTGGACTTGAATTATCAAGCTTCTATCTTCGTACTGATATCTGTTTATAATCATATTCAACTCTGGGGTGAGAGAATTCTTTCGGTTTTTCATCGTGCGAAAACACGTTTAAGTACATTTGTCTTCTTCTTTCGGTATCTTATGGCGGCACAAAAGACACTTTCAAAGACATTTTTGACTCCGTCATTAGAAGAAGAAGAACATTTGTTGTAGTAGTCAGCATTTATTGATTTCATTAAATTTTGTCCTTCAATGTCGGAAATATGATCAATGTTATTTTCATCAGGAATGTCTTTTTGAGTTGCGACTAAAACAATCGGCTTTTTCTTGTGAAGTTTTCTGACCTCTGGAACCAAGACGGATTAGGCATTCTCAAATGATTCCCTGTCAACTGAGCTATATCATACAATGATTACGTCAACGTCTATAATTGCTTGTAATCTTGTTGATTTTTCTTCATGCTGAAAAGATAAATAAAAGAATGATAAGGAAACGAAAAAAATAAATATATTAAAGTTTTTTCAAGCTATATAACGGTTTGTGTAAATGAAATTCAATATTTTTTTGAATTAAAATAAATTCAACCTAATCTTATTTTATATAATTTCAAAATTTGCCTTTATAGATATTTGTAAGGTTTCTTTAAAAATATTAATATATATATTTATTTACCTCATTAATATTTAGACTGTATTTGTCACCATAAGCAGACACAGATCCAGTTGTTGTTTCTGCAACCGTAGCAACACATGTGTCTGAGAATTGGCTTCCAGCAAATCTTTTAGCAAAACATGTCTTGCCTACCATTCCATCACCAACAACTTCACAGGAAACAGTGTTCTCGTAGCAAACCATTCTTACAGATATTTATTTAAATCTTTAAACGTTAAGTAAGTGTAAAAAGTGTTATGCCAGAAGGTAAAATTACAGCCCTTTTATAGATCACAAGTCGTTTGCCTCAGTAAATCCATTGTTAATTAAGATCTCAAACAAAGTGAATATACCTTTGTTTAAAATTGCCAATACTGTGTGATCAAATATACCCCAAGTGTCACAACCAATGCGACTCTATCGTTGCTTGTGGTTGAAATTTGAAACTTGCTTCTTGTTTTATTTTTAGCTCTTTTATCTCATTGTAGATAAAAAGGAAACAATTCTTTGTTAACCTCATGATATTGAATATTCTGATGTTGTTTATATTTCCTTTGTTTTGATATTTGATAGTTTTAAACTCTACGTAACATTGGAAATATCACACATTATAAGTTCACAATGCACAAAGAGAAAATAACAGGAATAAAAAACATGAATACCAATTTAATAACTGACTTTGCTAAATACATGGTATTGATTTTTTTAATTATTGACATATTTATCTTTTGATCCCCGAATAGATAAATAGTTGTTCCATTGGCAATCATCCTACTAACATAATTCTTATATTGTTATTTATACCTTGTAGCCTATGTCTTAATTAAGACTATCGCATTTTCATTTTTAACCAAAGAGACAACACTTTCAAAAAACTGAAAACAGAACGCGTCTGAAGCGCTATTTCTGGATGTAACATCATCAGGAATGCCCAAAGCCGAAAAGTTGAAAACCAAAAATGTCTAATAACCTAAAAAAGGACCTAACATTATACTCAAATTTATTTAAGGTCAACTTTGCTTGATGCAGCTAAAACCTAAGTGTCTTTTGGTGTCAAACCTAGCTTCATCATACCACATCTTCTGTTTTATATATACGTGCATAAAACTACAGTTTAGTTAGAGATTTGATAGATTCACATATTCTTTTGCATGTTTCTTATCAAAAAAATAATGACATAGTCATTCAGTATTGATAAAGCGAAGAGCGTATACAGTAAAACAAAAGTCATTCCTCTCTCCAGAACTATTAGAATAATCCATCATAGAACTGTTCTGAATAGTACTAGTTGACACCATCAGGGGAAACTAGATTAAAAGGCAAGATATAGATAATATCTTTATAACCGACTGTGTCAATGTCGTTAAAAACTTCCATCATCATATACCTTCATAATATTTTAAGAAAGCTTAAAAGTAGTCACATATATAAAATTTCTCTGACAGAGACACTTGCTTACTACTGGAAATAGTTAAGAACTGGATAGGAACAGATATGTACATAGTCATTGGTCATATACAGACCCAGAAAAAAAGTTTTGGAAGTAATGACATACACGAACAACTGTATCATAGAACTTAGGCCATAAGTGTCCATTCGACAGAATTTTATAATTTCCGAAAATAATACATTGGTACAAAAATGTATATTCTGAATACTCCAGCTCGTATTTATTTAGGCACAATCTTTATGGGGTATCTATTCATTGTAAAACCGCTTTTGTTTTAAACAATACACTTACATTTGGCCAACAGAAAGGTATCATATTTATTGTTTTGATTTTGAACAATAGAATATATTCCCTGCAGAGATCATACAAAGGCAGTAATATGAGGCGTCCAGGTGGTAATACACTATATTGGGAGCATGTATGCTATTCAGTTGCTATTTTAAGCAACTTCTTTTCCTCTATATAAAAAGCCTGAAACATTTTGCTTATTTTCATTTCAAAATCAGTGCCTGCAATAACGTAGTGTGAAGGAAAAAAATGATATACTTTTGTTTTAATAACAAGTGTTCTGTGAATGCAATTACAGTTTCTCTTCTAATGTTGTGATATACAGTTAAGGTTTTGGATATAATAAATGTGGAAGTATTTAAATATTCGATTCATACATCATGTTAAACGCAAACGTGTTACAGTGACGGATATTTTTTCCTATATTGGATTAATTCATTAGTTTCTGAAATGTTTAGAGCTGAACATACATATAGATAGGACTTTTTTTATATCTTTTTTTTCTTAATTTATTGTTATGTTTTGTATTTGATTTTAGTAAATGTTTAAACATTTTTTAATTTAGATTCTTTTGGCAGATTAATTTGTCAATAATTCATTGTAACTTTTTTAAGGTTCTTTTGGACATTTCCAAAGACGTTTGATAACACTAAATGTTCTATGCACTTTAGAACCAAGGTATTTTTTAAAGTGAAATCCAGGGTAAATCACAAAAACGGAAACATGACCAAATAAAACATTAAAGACATATCAACCAAAGAACTGCATGGAAAATAACTGTCCTGACTTGATACAGACACTAAAGTCAAAGTTCACATACGAAAAAGATAAATAGTCTAAATTTTTACGAAGTAAGGCACCAAAGGGACAAATATCATTCGATGGTATCAAATATTCTCTGTCATGTTACCATCGTTTTTGTACCTTTCAAGTTTTCATATATTTAAAATTGTAATCAGCCATTTCATTGTCATGTTTTTCAGAGGATTTTTGTTTGTTTTGTTTTGGTGGTTAAAATCAGAATATTTTTTCTAAAATATTTTTCGTACAACAAGAAACTTGATTCTACTGTTCTAATTGTTACCATATTCTAGTGCATTTTTTTTTCTCACAAATAAGCTAAAGGAGAATATTGATGCTTTAAAGAACACTCTGAGGGATATCAGGCTTGTGTTTTCTAACGTCATTCGTGCTTGCTGTTATATAAGGATCGCTAGTGGCTCTCGAATATTAAATCAGTAGTAAGGCATTATCAAAAGTAAGATTAACGGTATTGAAAATCAAACGAAGAAAATGTAACCAAAACTACGGATAAGGACGTATGATTGAGGTAGAAATTCTAAGTGTTTCAAATATTTAGAAAAAAATAAAGCAGAACGGATAATAAAAAGTCAAAATAACAAAAATACTGAATAAAAACGACCGTACCATTAATATTTCCAGATTTGCTGTGGTATCGACCTAATGGACTCATTAAAATCACCAATGATACCAGGCTAATAATTTAGTTTAAAACGAGATTATCAATGACGTAAGATATTTTTCATTTTCGTAGGCTTGATCCAAACATCTTATTTTACTATAAGAAAACCACATAATGTGACTTATCAGCGAGGTTTCGTTTATTATGAGAAGCACAATTGGTGCCGTAAATTGAGCAGAATTTTCGAACTGTTGCAGTGATAATGCACCCCAATCTTAAGTTTTTTTGTATAGATTTGTGCACTGTTGGTTGTTGTTTTTCATCAGGCCTTTGTATTGTCTAGAGAGGTATGGGAGTTCATCTTCATTGATTCTGCTTTCTTATTTCTGTTTCTACTGATGAATAATTAGCTAACCTTTCTTAATCTTCAATAACAATTAACCATATGTGTTTGTAGAAATAAGAAGATGCGGTATGGGTGTCAATGAGACTACTTTACATTCAAGTCACAATGTGTAAAACAGCAATAATTAGTATTTAAAAGTTCTATCAATACTTATACAATAATATAACAAGTAACAATGTGCAAAAACAGCAATAATAAGTATTTAGAAGTTCTATCAATACACGAGATAGACTTTTTATATGTTAGTGAATAATACTTGTACTAGGATATAATGTTATACATAATAGCAACTATACTAAGAGACAATGAAATCAATAAAAACAATATCAATTACACACCACAAGCAGTGAAATGGTCATATAGGTAAAACTCCAGGGGGGGTAATATAATCACATATACAAAATTTAAAACAATAGAATTGTCACTTTGCAGGAGATATTTTATCAAACAATAGAAGAGACGGAGCGATCAACTTGGGTTCTATAAAAGGCAGGCGATTTTAAGCTTTCTTCATAACACATTTGTTGATTTTAAAACACTGTCGAAAATCAATCTTAGTATAGTTGAAAAATGGTTTGCTACGAAAACACTGTTTCCTGTGCCGTTGTTGGTGATGGAATGGTAGGCAAGACATGCCTTGCTAAAAGATTTGCTGGAAACCAGTTCTCTGAACAATATGTTGCTACAGTTGCAGAAACATCGACTGGATCTGTGTCAGCTTATGGTGACAAGTATAAAGTCATCAGCTATGAAGATCAATCAGCTAGATCCAAAACAATAACAGAATCCGACGTCATTGTTGTATGCTACAGTGCAGTTGACAAAGAATCATTTGAAAACGTCAAATCCTTTTGGATTCCAATGGTCCGAAAACTCCATAAGAAGAAACCAATTGTTTTAGTCGCTACACATAGTGACATGCGTGATGACAATAATACCGATCATGTATCAGACGCTGAAGGACAAAACTTTATGAAATCAATTAATGCTGACTATTACAACAAATGTTCTGCTGCTACAAATGAGGGAGTGAAGAATGTCTTCGAAAGTGTCGTCTGCGCCGCTATTAGATATAGAAAAAAGAAAACCAATGTGCTTAAACGTGTTTTCGCACGATGAACTTGAACTTATCTCTGCCCGGAGATGAACATTTACAAAACACATCTTGTGTTAAGAAAAGCAAAATACTTGCTGTCAGAAGACTTTGAGATAGATGGAGTTGGAGGTGGAATGTACCACTGGTGTACATTCCAAAGACGGATTGAAATACTACTGTCGAATTACAGTGATTGAGATGGAAAATAAGTAGTTCCGGTGATGTTCAAGGACATGAACTTAGAAAAACAATACGAAATCAGTCATATTTATGAACTTAAAGAGAAACGAATTGATTTAGTGAAAAGACACAAACAATACTAAGTCTTGTTTATTATTGTAAAGATAATAACAACAATTACCTTAATTTATGTTCTAAAAATAAATTTTATTGCATGAAAAATATCTGTTCTCTTTACTTTTTACTGATTGTATATTGAAGGAATGACCTGTAAAGGTATCAAGGTTACTGAGTTACAAGTTTAGACTTAAGTTCAAATAAGAATGATGTGGTATTGCAAGAACACATTGATAAAATAGAGACATCATCAATACTACTTCTCAGAGAAAAAAAAACCGAAAAACAAACAACGGTCTACATAAGAATTACAGCGTAAAATATGTAAAAAGTTCAAATTAGTTGTACTGCACACTTTCAACAAAAGTTTTAAGATCATACAATTTTTTTGGCCGACCTATGTCAATTGTCTATGTTCATGTTCATGGAAACAGGATGCAAAGGATACACAAGGGACATTCAAAATTTATAAATCAAAGAGAAACTGAAAACACAAAAGCAAAAAAGAAAATCAAAAACAAAAACCTAAATAAGCTTCATAACACACAGAAAACTAAAGTTTAACATACACGAATCCGTCGAAAAAGGGTTGCTTAGGGTATGTTTATCCGACTTATATCAATTCTTTATCTGTATTTACAAGTATTCTTTAATTGACCATTGTATACCGTCATCTTACAATACTCTTTTTGAAGTGATATTTCAGGGATTGTGCTTATTAACAATAACGAAAGTTTTGTTGTGAACAACATGTCCTTAGAAGCGACCAAACTTTGATATGAAGCAAGAGTACCACTCCAAAAAAGACAAAACAATATTTGGGAAGCTGGAATTATTGAGTTTTTGTATTCAAATGTCACATCATATCAATTACCATACGTTAGTAAAATTTAGATGTTTGCCTCGTCTTTTCCAAATGGTTATCTTTCAGTTAAAATCTCTTTATATACTGAACAGGAAATGGAAAAAAGAAGTTTCAACCGAAGTTTTCTTAAAAGTCCACGCATAACGTTTTACTATTTCTCAGTGTTTACTTGCACTTCTATAACGCACGATAACATAAAGTAAAATCACAAAAGTATTGAACTCAGAGGAAAATTCAAAACGGAAAGTCCCTAATCAAATCAACGTTTTCTTTGCAAGTGATATATATTATTTATAGAAAACTGCTGAATGCCTCAATCTTTATATTATTTTAATCAATCTATTATACAAGCCCAACAACACAACGAAAAAGGATAAATTGTACGACAATTTTTGAGTTTTTTTTTAAGCCTGGCGTTGTTCATTTTCTTTTCGAATTTTTAGTCTGTACACAGGCAAAATTGCAACGCATGTAAACGCATGTTTACCAGGAATTTACCGTACGTTTCTAAACATGTCAGAAACGCATGTTTGGAGCACCGTACGTTAAACGCATGTTTGGAGAACGTATTGTTTACATGCGTTTATGGGAAACATGCGTTTGAAAACACATGGTTAACGCATGTTCATGGTAACCGTATGTTTGAAAACATATGGTAAACACATGTTCATAAACCGTATGGTAAACGTATGTTTGGATGAAGGTTGCTTTACTTCCAGTTCAGATCAGATGCATATTCAGGTTATGAAATCATGCTAATGAGAAATGAGCTCTAATACTGCTTTGTATTAGACTGACACCCTAACTCACTAATTAACAGTTTGCAGGAAGAATAGTCACCCTACTAGGACACATAATTCTGACTAAGGGTGGGTTGATTCAGTCCTTGTTATTACTTCTTAATGCTGCTTGCCTAGCATAGAAATACCAATTTTAAGTCTTTGCATTGACTCTGCCCCTGTTTGAACCTTAAATAACATCGTGCACTTAATGCAAGCAATTTCAGAATAACTGAGGTGGTCCAATATCATGTAGGATATATGCATGAACAAACCATAAGTCATTTAGTGAATTATGCGTTTGAAATAAAATTTTAATGGTATCAATTCTATATCACCATATGAGCATTTCATCTGAGTGCATAATGTTTCAATCAAAAAAGTATCTACAGCTTTATAGTTTACACTGACTATGATGTTGTGGTTTTTTTTTTTAAGAATTTTAAGAGCGCTTACTAATTATATCATTAAGATGAGAACACCTTAACCATACCATCAGCTTAAGATAAAACCAATTTCTATACATGCAGGTTTTCTTAAAATGGCATGATTGATAACAAGTTTTTATTTTTGGTAACAAAATATATTTGAAAAATGTGTAAATAGTATAATAAAAGGTAACATGAAAATATATGGTAGCACAAATTAAAAGTCTATTTCTTCTTTTCTTTACTTTTTCTTTAGTCTTTTTAAACAGTGGCCTGAGGTTCTGAAATAATAAGTAAGATGCAAAGTTAATTATGCATTTTTTTATAACTACCAATTAATCTTTAATTAAAAACAAGAAAAATAAATTAAGTTGAGGTTAATATTAAGTACATTGATACATAAACATCTATATGTTTCTGAAAGACATTGAAAATCAATTATATCAGATTATAAACAGTTAAATTTTCCTTTCTTAACTAACGGGTTTCAGATAAAAGAAACTATAAGTTTTTCAATTTTATTGTATTTAAGGGTAAAGAAAATCAAAAGATACATCCTCATCCCAGATACATTAATTGTATTTCAATCTTCATAAAGCAGTAATATCGATCCTTGTGGATTGTTAAATTTTTTTTTATATATTTTTGTGTGTATGACAAAGATTAGTAAGCATTCTTTCATTCTTTAAACAAGAATGTGTCCATATAGTACACTGATGCCCCATTTACATTATCATTTTTTTCTGTTTAGTGTACCGTGAAATAAGGATCAAAACCCTAATAAAAAGTAGTCACAGGAAGTAAGTCAGGCTCTGACTACAACAAATGTAGAAATCATTTTAACGGTACATGATTCAACTTGATTGTTCCCTTGCATGCAAACATTTAAATATCATTAACACAAGTGTCAGACTGACATACAGTGGTTCAGAAGGTCATCAGACGGAAGTCAATTAATAAATGTACACTTATCCTCTGTAATTAGAAATTTTTATACACTGTATTCAAATTGCATATATCCTGTTAAATTGACAAATGACTAGTAAAAGTCAAAATTACTAGGGAATCACTGCATAGACAAAGAAAGAAATGGAAGGAAGGACACAGAGAATGTAGTCAGACTGACAGACAAGGTGAATTCTAAATTTATACCACCAATATGTAAATGAGTGGTGATATTATTTGATTGATTCATCTCACTTTTTCTAAGCAATAAATATAAATATACTTTATAACAAAATACCTTGTCTTCTCTTGGTTCTTCTTGAGTCCAATTCCTGGAGTGTTTTCCACTTTTCAGGATCATTTATAACCTGGATCTCAACAAAGTAATCCTTAAATTTTCCCCAAAAGTCAAGAAAAAATTCCACCTCATCTGACCCGTTTGTGTTTAATTTGTGCTTGTTGAGAAATGACCTCTAAAATAAAAACAAATAAAACAGTTATTTGTATTACAATTAACTAACTTAAGAATAATGTACTTTCTTACACGCCTATAATATATTTAAATAACCTATGGAAAACTTGTAAACAATTCCAGCTCTTCAACTTTTTAACTGCATTATACCCCTATGTTCTATTTTTATCCATGGCGGCCGTCTTGGTTGGTTGGTCGGGTCACGCCACACATTATTTAAACTAAATACCCCAAAGATGATTGTGGCCAAATTTGGATTAATTTGGCTCAGTAGATTCAGAGGAGAAGATTTTTGTAAAAGATATATAAGATTTACGAAAAATGTTAAAAATTGACATTAAATGGCAATAACTCCTAAAGGGGTCAACTGACCATTTTGGTCATGTTGACCTATTTGTAAATCTTACTTTGCTGAACATTATTACTGTTTACAGTTTATCTCTATCTGTAATAATATTCTAAATAATGACAAAAAACAGCAAAAAATCCCTAAAATTACCTAATTCAGGGGCAGCAACTCAACAAAGGGTTGTCCGATTCATCTGAAAATTTCAGGACTGATAGATCTTGACCTGAGAAACAATTTTACCCCCTATCAGATTTGCTCTAAATGCTTTGGTTTTTGAGTTATAAGCCAAAAACTGCATTTTACCCCTATGTTCTATTTTAAGCCATGGTGGCCATCTTGGTTGGTTTGGTGGGTCACCCCACACATTTTGTAAACTAAATACACCAATGATGATTGTGGCCAAGTTTGGTTCAATTTGGCCCACTAGTTTCAGAGGAGAAGATTTTGTAAAATTTAACGACAAACGACAACAATTGTATTAAAGTTGATTATCAAGGTAGGTTATGTTTGATTTTCTATTCTATTGCATTATTCGCATATGTACTGATTTCAGCAAGTCAACATGGCGGCTCATTGGTTACGAAATGTCAACTTTGGATTTGACGGTAGCTCACGGGAAAAAACATATAAATCAACATGGTGTCGAGAATGAAACATTTTTTTTTCAGCGGTTGTTCACGAAATAATCCGTGCAAGCTACGGATCTATTAAAATGATGAGCTTTATCTAACAGGGAGTAAAAAAGAACAGCCATACACACAGATTTACCCACCCTCGCTTCAGTTTTTTTAATGATCGTATTTGTCCTATTAGAATCGAAATAACTCATGGAAGCCATAGATTATTGGAAATTTACACATGGCCTGGGCCGTGATATTCGTTGATTTTATCCCTCGCTAACGCTCAGGATAAAATTTGAATATCACGGCCCGGGCCATGTGTAAATTTCCAATAATCTATGGCTTCCATGAATTATTTCTTAATTTACACATGGCCTGGGCCGTGATATTCGTTGATTTTATCCCTCGCTTTCCAGGCCATGTGTAAATTTCCAATAATCTATGGCTTCCATGAATTATTTCTTAAATAACAGTTTGAATAACAAAAAGTTATAAAGGATGTTATGAGTATTTGGAAATAAAATAAAATCTTGAATTGATACTTTAAGTGCCAGTCTGCCTACTTAGAATCAGGCAGTGGTCAAAACATGACCAAAAAAAAACACCCAATTTGACATTAATTTCAGTTCATAATATGTAGTTATGCACAAAAATAACATCCATTTCCGTTTTCTGTTCTGGTAATAGAAGATACAATTTGGTAGAAATACACAAGAGATTAAAAAATAAGGGGAGATAACTCTGTAATTTGCTATAATTCTAACCAATTTTCTAATCGAGTTATTTGATATTACCAGACACATCCAAACGAAAGACTAATAATTTTTAACTCAGGATTATGGTTAGTATTAAAAAGCATGATTAGCTCAATGGGTTTTTTATAATCATGTTTTGATTTTAACCTAAATTGCCTGATTCTTACAAAGACTGGCACTTAAGTCTGAAGATCATTAGTTAATTAAGATTATATATTTCTAAAACTATCAAATCATACTTTTTTGGCATCAACATGATCAATATAATATAAAGCAAATGTTACCTAAAATATTAACTTACTAATAGCAGGCTCAGTTGCCTTCTTTTGGGGGCCAACACATCAGATGAATTACAGAATGGGCCAAGGAACACTTTACTGAACTCATCTAGTTCCATGGCCTGTACATCTTTTCCTGATTTTATGTCAAGAGAAATCTAAAATGTATGACTTTAATTTTAGTAATTAGTACCAGTAATTAAGAATAAGACAAGTGTAACTCAATGTATTTGAAAAATTTAATATGTCCATTAATTTTTAGATAAATGCAAATCAGTCCTATTTAAACTGAGTTTTACTGTGTATATTGCTGTCACATGTTTCTTTATTTTACATTGTCATTGGCTGGAAGTATAGGGGAGGTTAAGTTCTCACAAAATATGTTTAACCACACAGCATATAATTTGCACCTGTTATTTGTCAGGAGCCTCTAGCCTTTGTTAGTCTTGTATGTTTCTGAAGCATTAGTGTAATCAATCCCGTTTCAAAATAACTAGACTAAGATCAATCATTCCTGGTATACAAGCTAGTGTAATCATTCTTGGTTTAAAAAGACTATATATACTGTGAATATTACTCAGAAGAAAACACTATTTTACTTTCTCCTTTTCTAAGTTAAATCAACAATGCAAGTTTACCAAGAAATAATTGAATAATTAAAACTGGTCTTTGTTTGTGTGATTGACAATGAGACAATTTTCCATCAAAGTCATAATGACAGGTTGGGAACAACCTCTTAATTTTATAAATATCCCTTTTAATGAGGGGTCAATATAACTTTATCATGTTTATAATATTTTTTGTTGTAAAAAACACTTTTTAGTACAATAAGGAGGACCACTAAATTTCCAGTTGCAGTAGGGTCTTAGACAATAAAAAATGGCTGGAAACGGAACAATTGTAAAAAATTCCAGTTTTGGGTTTTGGTGAATAATTTGGAGATGCTTAAACTTAGAATCCTTATCTTTTAGTACAATGTAGCTGCCAGCCATATATTGGTTTTGATGATTTTGGCAATGTATAGGTATTTCCCCTGTTATATTTCAGAGCACTCTAACTTAGGATTAATTGGTTTCACAGATACATGTATGTACAGTGTGGTGGGGTGCTAATAGGTTTAAAATCGTTATATACAGGTTTATAAATCTTACTTTTCTCCTTAATTGGTTTCTATAGTCTGTAAATTTGGCTGCAGACCACTGCACCACCATCTTAAAGGCATGACCTTGGCCTTTGAAACCTTCTTTATCAAGGTGTGATTTTACTTCATTCTAAAATAGATTGACAAGATAATATATTATATGAACGACTTTTAAATGTAAAAAAACAAAATACACATAATCCAAAACTCAAACCACAACTGTAAAGCATTGAAACTTAGTAAATTTACAAGCAATGACTATATGAGTTAACAAATGGTCAAGTTTGACATTTAAACCAGTCAAACTACGGTTTAACCTCAAACTAATTGCAACAGAAAATGTTTTAGTACTAATCTATAGCATAATGCCATAAATTAATAAACACAGAAAAAAAGTCCCATAAAATCTAACTGGAGGAAAACTCAAAATCAGCATTTTTATTTTCCTAGGGAAATTAAACACTGAAAGGGGAGATAACTCTGCAAAAAAATTTAGTCTTTCTTTTTTGTTCAGTTTTTGGGTTTTTTTTTGAAATTTGTGTAAAGTATGATACTGTGATGGGGTAATAAGTTAAATATATAATCTTCTGCTCATGAAATGTACAAAACCAAAGTATTATGGGTAGTTTTATTTTTTTTGGGCATGTTACATTGCAAATTTGAAGCTTTGTGTCCGTTTAAACTAGAGGCTCTCAAGAGCCTGTGTCGCTCACCTTGGTTTATGTGCATTTTAAACAATGTACACAGATAAATTCATAAGAAAATTGTCAGGATAGCCTTGTGCAATGTAACCTTATTACACCAATCATTTACTCTACATCTTAGAACTTACTTTGAAAACTATGTCTGAAGTGGTATTCAACCATGGGTTGACACTAAACTTCTCCCGAAGGTAAGTATTAAGTTTCTTCTGGAAATAAACAAAATTGATTTCATGATTTGATTAAGAACTTTTTTTATATTTGAAGGGAACAAGAGGATAAAAGGTACCAAATAATAAGTATTAATTAACCCTCTCTTACATTAATTTTTTTTTCTCTGCAATCTTGATTCGCATAGGATTCTTGTAATAAAATGCTGAAAATATGCTTAAAAGTCAGTAATATAAGCAGCATATATGTAACTGTCTTTGGATATCTTTAAAAAAAAATTAGAATGGAAACAGTCTCAGGGAATGTGTTAGTGTCACTACATTGATGTGAATACCTCACTTGGCCTTTAATTGGGCCAAATAAGCTAAACAAAAATATACATGATATTCTGCAAAAATTATTTTAGAACTGCATAAAACAAGAATGTGTCCATAGTACACGGATGTCCCACTTGCACTATCATTTTCTATGTTCAGTAGACCGTGAAATTGGGGTCAAAACTTTAATTTTGAATTAAAATTAGAAAGATCATATCATAGGAAACATGTGTACTAAGTTTCAAGTTGATTGGACTTTAACTTCATCAAAAACTACCATGACCAAAAACTTTAACCTGAACTTCACACTATCATTTTCTATGTTCAGTGGACCATAAAATTGGGGTCAAAACTATTATTTGGCATAAAAATTAGAAAGATCATATCATGGGGAACATGTGTACTAAGTTTCAAGTTGATTGGACTTCAACTTCTTTAAAAACTACCTTGACCAAAAACTTTAACCTGAAGCGAAAGGACGAACGGACGCACAGACGGACGAACCGAGGCACAGACCAGAAAACATAATGCCCCTCTACTATCATAGGTGGGGCATAAAAATACCTTGAATGAGCATTCCTCCATTAGGAAGCTCTGT
This sequence comes from Mytilus trossulus, assembly GCF_036588685.1. Taxonomy (NCBI): domain Eukaryota; kingdom Metazoa; phylum Mollusca; class Bivalvia; order Mytilida; family Mytilidae; genus Mytilus; species Mytilus trossulus. The sequence goes on from NC_086375.1 coordinate 47,508,115, forward strand.
CCTTTCTGCTCTGACTGCCTCTTCAGGTACAGCACATCAGCTGATAGTTCTTGCAGAACCTTTTCCATTTTGACTAGCTTGTTCACTTAAAAAAATTGTATTATGATAAATATTCTTAGCCAATTTAATTAATTTTTCTCATTACCTTTTGTTCCAATTGTAAAAATCAAGTAAAATTCTCAACACTTTTTCAGTTATAATCATTCTTCATTAAACTTCATAGTTTTTCTCTTTAGACTATGATTCAGTCAACCTAAAAAAAATTATTCACATCTATATGTCCTTGATTGACCTAAAACAGGCTAAAATTGTATAACAATAAATGATATGTCACTTAGAGTGAAAGTAATTTTATTGAGAAAATAATTGAAATTCCTCAAGTCCAATTATTTTAATGGCAGGCTTCTATAAGAAATTTGGTTATTTGCTTAAAGTGTAATAAAACTAAATGAATAAAAACGCTATCTATCTGTCTCATCTAGTTTCGAGTGATTTAAACGACCCAGAGAAAATACCCAATTTTACTATCCATACTAAGAAAAAAATTCTTAGTATGGATAGTAAAATTGGGTATTTTCTCTGGCTCGTTTAAATCACTCGAAACTAGGTGAGACACGCACAGAAGTGATAGATATGTATTATAAATATAGAAAATTGAATATTTTTAATAAAAAAAAAAAAAAAAATCTGTATCTTAGACCCAAGCGCATGTGATTAGAGAACCCATTATATATCAAGAACACATGTTCCTTGATTATAAGTTAATGGTTAAATTCTTTAACTTTTATATAAACAGTAATCAAATGATATGTACCAATATGTAAAACCAACATTTTTTAAAGTTTTGCAGTCGTATAAAAACCATTGAACTGTTACAATTAATAATTGAAACCTAGTTAGATTACTTTATTTATAGAGTATGCACTTACAAATTTCTTTGGATCCAGCACTAGCCCCTGCTGGGTTTTCTGGCGGTGCAAACAAATCCTGGGAATGGTCTTGCTCATCTCCAGGTACAGCAACAGGCACATTTTCCTGTGAATCCTGTATAAAAAAAGTATACATGATAAGTTGATGGGATACTTTTAAAAATGTTAAAGGCACTAGTTCCTGTAAAAATGTACGCTATTGTTCAGAATTAAAAGCCCCCCCCCCCCCCCCCCACAAAGTGTTATAAGAGGGGTTGCGACATTGACTAACCTAAAAAGGGGATGGGTGTCCAGACCAGTCATACTTCAGTGATTCCCTATGTAATTAAACATTTTTTTTTAACATAAGAGGGATGCCCCTCCCCTGAAACCACCTTTGGCCCTTTGGATACTACGAAAAATGCTTTTAATTATGAGCATTTAATTGAACTGAAAGATGCTTTTATTAATGGGCATTAAATTGAACTAAAGGATGCAGGGTCATTCTATATGATGTGTTCATATTAATTCACACCTTTTGTTTAAACAGTTCAATCTGCTGTGCAATTTTTTTTTTAATTCAGATGTGAATTTTAACAGAATAATATAAAATTAATATGATGTAATACATAAAAAGAAATCTCTTTTAAAAATTAAGATTTTATATGATTAAAGAATTTTAATATCCAATCAAAGGTACATCCTACAATTAAAATTGTAAAAATGTAAGGTTTTCTGAAATAAATATTAATGTGTTAAGACAGGAGTCCATCAGGACAAGTTAGATGATGGTAGTAATACTAATATATATATAGTGAAGAAGAAAAAAATCTTTGTAGATTTAAAGAAGATATTTATAATAATGTCTATATATCATGTTTATTAAACTTATCAAACTTTTTTCATCTGTGAATTATCTGACCAGTGTTAACTGGTATAGATCATAAAATATTTCAATATGTATCAGGAATCTACCAAATTCTTAAAATGCAGCAAAATTCATTTCTTTTTGTACTCTAAAGCCGGCAATTTAAGGCGAACTGAAAAGTATCATTATTCCTTTACCCATATTATGATAATATACCTACCTCTAACGCACTCATGCTCTTTTCCTTCAGTTTTTGTATGTTTGACTGATTTCACTGTGATGCGTATTCAAATAAATTTTGACAGAACTGTGTAACTTTGTAATAGTCGTCTGCTAAATGACGTCACATCGGAAGCGTCGGTAAGAGCGCAACAAAAGCTGAAGCGGAAACGTAAACGTGATGTTTCTAAAAATCTAAAGTCAATCGAAAGTATATAATTGTTGTGCAGTTATTTTAACGAAATAAAATAAATAAATATAGTAAACGATTTAGATACGTACAATGTTCTTATTGTTGAAATAAAGAGGGATACTTCCGTGTAACCGTTTCCCGTTTTTAGTTTGACCCGTATGACAATCGGAATATTTTTGGGCTTGACTCAACTGAATTCAACAACCCTAGAGAGCTACCGAGTGAATCATTGTTTACTGCGTAACTATCAGTTGATTACTATGTCAGTATGTACATCTGCGACTGCTGTAATTTTAAAACAACGCGACTGTTTAATTATCAGAGACACCTGAGCAGAGCTACACACGAGCGGCAAGTGTTTTTAACTCAAGAGAACAATTACTCTTTCTCACCTGGATCTATTGAACCCCCTTCGGATTTCGTGTCGACAGCCTTCTCCGGCAGTGAAGAAGACATATTTATACAAGTAAACCATGAAACACTAGATGAAAATGAAAACAGAACTAGCGAGACAGATCAATCTGACAATGATTTCCAGGAAAACCACCAAACAGCAGATGAAAATGAAAACTGTAATACTAATAGTAATAACGAGACAGGCCCATCTGACAAAGCCCCAACATGGTATCCTTTTTTATCCAAAGCTGAAATGTTGCTGTACATCTTTATGAATTCTACAACACATCCAGTTGTAAGTTTGTCATTTTATGATTTTATTTAATATAAGAGGTTTAAAATGGTATTGGGTCTGTTCGCCCTAATTACAAAATGTACATGTACAATGTACATGTTCGCCCTGGGACCTGTTTACCCTCAGTTTGTTCGCCCATAGGCATGGAGTCAGTTCATCCTACAAAATGTACTTAAAAATATTTTAAAATATTCAGGGCAATGCAGTTTAAAAAAATTATTTAGATTATTATTTCTAGGGTATATTCTTGAAATTTATTGAAATTAACATTATGTGACTAGACAACAATTAGAAAAAAATAAAAATCAGGGAGAATGGACCCTCACAGTGCGAACAAGTATCAGGGCCAATATAGGTACAAGGGCGGACACGAAACAGGTCGAACAGTTTAAATTATGTTGTTGAAAAAATAATTGATCTTACTGTAAAGAGTTTGGAATTTAAATTTGTTCTCATACATATGTATCAATTAATTAAATGGATAAAATACAGGTAAGACATCAATACAGTGGAATAAGGTTTTAAAGGACTTTGTTAATTATAAGTTGACATTTATTGTCAGACTACATTGTACATTTAATGTAAACAACCATTTTGTAAACATATGCAAAATTTGGATTTGACAAAAAATCAAGAATCAGAATACATATTTCCAACATGTCAAATTATTCTTTTTTAAGTATATAGGACAGGATCTTTATGTTTCATATTTCTATTAAAAAAAAGAATACATCTTTTCATTATCAGTCAGTTCATACAGATTGGTAAAGTCTTTGATTAAAAAGCTGAAGGTTAAAAAATTTCTTCACTAAATGTTATAATTTCCAGGTTTAATTCACATTTTATGACATTAAATTATAAAACTAAAGCATTTAGAGTAAAATCTGACATGGGATAATAATGCTCATTTAATGTTATTATAGATAAAGAGAAATTGTGAACAGCATAAGATTTCAGCATAGTCAGATCTAATATATTAGTGAATATGACCATAATTGTCAATTGACTCCTTAAGGAGTTATTTTCCTTCAATGACAATATAGCACATTGTGTTCAATCATATTTGCTTTATTTTACAAGGTTCCAAAATATTTGACATAAATTTATATAATAAGCATTGAAATTAATTAAACTGTAATTTCATTTTTCAGAGTGATGAAATAGTGAAGTATATCATTTTTATGATGGGAGAACTGAATGTGACAGATGTCCCAACTCTGCAGAGTTTGAAAAATAAAAATATTGGAGACTTCAGCTGGAAAGATTTTGTGACAAAAGTGAGGGTTCTATTAATTATGATACATTGTACATGATGAAAATTGGGTTATGTATTCAGAAAAAAAAAGTGAATTAAGAGCTCTTTGAAAGGAAGCATTAAATATAGAAAGAAAAGAAAAAGTTGCAACTATAAAAACCATTTATCAAATCAATCCATGTGTTCGTAGATAGTAGATGTTGTTGTGTCCTGTTAAATTGTTATACGATGATGACTGATGTTCCCATATTTTGACTATTTTATTGATTGTGACTGTTTATTTAACGCATCATGTAAATGTAACGGAATTTGATGAGACTGTTATTAAAGTGAGAGGGTTAGCGCTATAGAACCAGGTTTAATCCACCATTTTCTACATTTGAAAATGCCTGTACCAAGTCAGGTATATGACAGTTCTTGTCCATTCGTTTTTGATGCGTTTTGTTTTTTGATTTTGCCATGTGATTATGGACTTTCCAAATTGATTTTCCTCTAAGTTCAGTATTTTTGTGATTTTACTTTTTATCATCCTCTATGTTAGTTTTGTTTGAAATCTATACAGTATAAGAAAACAACAGTAAAATTAAGGACAACTATGATGTGTGATAAAAATGAACTGGAGCGTTTTTAATGACTAAAGCCCTTTGTTAACCTTTATTAAAGTCTCAGTGTCAAGCAGTCTACATAAAGCTTGATTATACTAACATCATTATACTGCAATTTTGTTATACATGAAAGTCATTCATAACTTTTTTTACTCTGAAATTTGATTTTATACATTTTATACTTTACAATTTTTTGTAGTCTACAAGTGAAGATGGCATTCCTGTTTGGTCGATGAAACCATCACAGGTATTAAGGCTCAATATGGCACATCCTAAGATCTCAAAGTCACTCAAAAGGTATACGCAATCAATTCTTAGATAACTCTTTTATAAAGATTGATCTTGATCACAGAAATTAACAACTACTGACAGCCTTCAACTATGAGCAATGTCAATACAGCATAGTTCATTATAAAAGGCCCAACAATTACAAATTTATGCGAAACAATTCAAAGTAGAAAACTAGTGGCCTAATTTATTATAATGTACAAATAAAAGAATGAATAACAAGTATGTAACACAGCAACAAACGACAACCAAGGCTTCTGACTTGGGACAGACACATGCATACAAAATGTGGCGTGGTTAAACATGTTACCACATCTTTGTGTCACACACAGTCATGTAACAATTTTTTAGCTAGTTAAAACAAAATTATCCTATTCCTATAATAAGATCACCAAACTTAGATAAAAAGGTGAAATAGGAAACACCAATACAAGAAATCTGATAAAGCATTGAGCATATGAAAAGATGATTCCAATTCAATGTTTTATACATGTTATGTTATATACATGTATATAATATTTTGTAGAAGTGCTGATGAAAATGAAGTTATAAGACATCCTGCCAATGGAAAAAAATGGATTGAAGATCTGAATTTTAACTGCCAAACCCAAGATGGACAATCTGTAATCACAATCCCTTTCAATATGTTTCTGGATGATACAGCCACTCATAAAAGTAGACGCTGGATGCCACTACATTGCATTCAGATGCAACTATCAGGTATTAATTTATTTAAGTATATTGATGCGTGTTCAAACATATCAATTTAATATTGTGTCAATGACAGTTTCTGCATCAACAACAAAAATGCATATCATCCCTATGTTCTGTACTTTGCAAAGTTAATGTTTACCAATGGATGGATCATAGACACCAGTTACAGATGGAATTACCGTAGTGCATGAGCTGAAAATCACATTGAAAATAAAAAGAACAGTTGCAATATTATAATGATATTAAAATAGGATTAAACACATTTTTAATAAAGGTTATGATGTGTTAACATGTTGTTAACAGGGGCAATTATACTCACAATCTGGATAAAAACCTAAAAGAAATGAGTTTATCCCTTATAATTTTTCAGCCAAACATTTCCAATGTTTGAGAAACATTTTTTGTTTGATGGATACAATATTTACCATCAACAGATTCCCAAAAGCACAATGGCATGCCATAACTAAGGTTACAAAGCCATCTTGAATTTCTAAAAACCATAAATGTCTGACAAATGCAACAGAATCTAAAATGATATATCTTTTATTTGAAATTTTTCCCTCCTGTATCATAATAATGTTAAATAATTCATTTTTTTATTAGGGATTCCAATAGATATGAGACAGAAACAAGAGACAATTCAGTTCTTGGGAGCAACAGAAAAAGCTGACATTATGGATGTTGCAAAGATAATAATAGATGATGTCAAGAGCAATAGGTACATGTATAGTACTTTAGTAAATAAACAAATGTGAAGAAATAAAATGGCAACCGTTTGTAAGAGTATCTTAAAGGTATTTTACAAAACATTGGTATACCATTAATTTTATTTAAGGACATGACTTATATTTTTTCTGTCATTTTTATAGACTTATATGTATAATATAAAAAAGAAGATGTGGTATGATTGCCAATGAGACATGTCACGGAATAGAAGTTCTGTCATAACATAAGTACCAAAAGGAAAATATATTCTGGAATATTGTTTCCACAGGAATAAATATTACAGTATATGTTCCTAACGGAATAAATGGTATAGAATATTTGTTCCATCAGGAATACATGGAATAGATATTATGACAATGTTTATAACAAAGTTTCCATTGGAACTTCTGTTAGAGGAACAAATATACGTTGACAGACAACTATCCACAAAAGACCAAAATGACACAAACATTAACAATTATAGGTCACCATACGGCCTTCAACAATGAAAAAAATATAAAAAAGAAGATGTGGTATGATTGCCAATGAGACCACTATCCACAAAATACCAAAATGAGACAAAAATTAACAATTATAGGTCACCGTACGACCTTCAACAATGAGCAAAGCCCATACCGCATATAGTCAGCTATAAAAGGCCCCGATAAGACAATGTTAAACAATTCAAGCGAGAAAACTAACAACCTTATTTATGTAAAAAAATGAACGAAAAACAAATATGTAACATAAACAAACGACAAGTATGTCTGAGCCAGTGACAACTCTACAACAGATTTATCTGTTGGATCACCAGCAGTGATGGTGAGACATGGCTGTGTACATTATGTATATATATACAACTCTTCTAAACATCAACCCAACAATGTTATATCTATAAATTTGCTTTTGCAAATTTTTGTTCTTCCCTTGCCTGGATTCGAACCCAATCCCAGCGAGGGAAGAATAAAAAATTTGCCAAAGCAAATTTACAGACATAACATTGTTGGGTTGATGTTTAGACAAGTAGTATATATACATAATGTACACAGCCAATGGATCATATATAAATGAGCCAATACATATATTTTTATTGTCACTGTGTTGGAAAGATAAAGCAGATACAAAATATGAAGCCTGCTACTTTTAACACGTTTCTAATTACTGTAATTTAGTATTTTAACAATTGATAATTAAGATATAATACACATCAAATTAATTGATTCACATTCCTCAGTTTTAAAATTTGTTTTAGAAATGGAATTGAGACCTTCGATGCAGCCAATAAGAAGAAATGTTTTGTGACAGGAGTAGTTGATTGTATCGTTGCTGATTTTAACATGATGTCATATTGTTGTAATCATCTTGGAGCAACAGCTCAGAAGTACTGTCCAAAATGTTATGTATGTATAACTACACTTTGAAATGAATATTATTCTCAAATGATTTAAATATTGAAAGAAATTAAAACTTTGACAAATGAACCAATGAACAATGACAATCAGGTCACCATCAATTGACCCCTGCAAGTTTGACATAAACACCTAACAGATATTCCTTAAACCAAATATAGTTTTACATCCTTTAGTATTTGGAAAAAAAAACAAATCACAAAATAATGACATTGAACAATAAACAATGAAAATAAGGTCAAGGTCAGAGTAAACCTGCCAGACAAATATATACAACTTACAATCATTCCATAAATCAAATATTGTTTTACTATCCCAATATTGGGTTAAAAACTCTATTTGGTATAAAAATTAGTAAGATCATATCAAATAGAACATGTGTACTGAGTTTCCTGTTGATAGGACTTGAACTTCATCAAAAACTACCTTGACCGAAAACTGTAACCTGCCATTGGAATTACAAACAAATGAACTAACGAATGAAAAATGGATGGACTTACAAATGGGCGCATAGACCAGAATACATAATGCCGTTTTCTATCATAGGTGGGGCATAACAATACCTAATCACGGAAAAATATCATTAACCAATGAACCATGAAAATGAAATCAAAGTCAGACTATTACTGGCACACAAACATACAAGTCGTACAATCATTCCATACACCAAATATAATTGACTGAATGTAAAGTTTCCAAAAAATAGACCAAAACTGAACTTTGACAACTGAAGACCAAAAATAAACTTAGTGACAACTGAACCATTGAATTGAGGTTAAAGTCATGAAAACTATCGTTTGCACATGTACACTTACCAATCATTCCATACAAGTGATCCATGAAATGAGGTCAAGGTCAAACGAAAAGTATCTGACAGGCATTAGTACAGTAGAAGGTATTCACATACCTTATATAAAAATAAGTGGCTGATCCAGGGGTAGATTGGAACCACTATCCCTTTTTTTATTCAATCAATAGGGACATATGTTTGAAACCACCCCTTAATACCTGGATTTGGACCCCCTGTTCTTGAAAATAGATCAGCCCCTGGAAATCATATTACATGGCAAAAAGCTCAATTTATTTTGACTTTAAAATACTTTACTTTATTTTATGTTTTAAGGCTGATGCAGATCACTTTATGTCGCTGTGCCAGAAAAGAACACCAGCAGATACTAAGCTCCAGTTAAACAGACTTAGTTTGAGATCTCTTGAAAAGGATAAAAAGAAATTTAGGAAGAAAAAAGGTGTGAAAGAGCATGACAATGTTATGTGGGATGTATTGGATCCACACAGGTAAATATAAATCAATCAATATCTATCTATAAATTTGACCCTAACCTGAAAGTAATTGCAACAAAAGTTTTTTAAGTTTTAATCTTTAGCATTATACCCCAAATATACACAGAAAAAAGTCCCACAGAATCTGACTTGAGGAAGACTAAAAAAATTACCATTTAAAAATCCTAAGGAGATTTGCATTGAAAAGGGAGATAACTCTTGCAAAAAAGGCAGAAATATCAATAAAAATTGATACAAAATTACAACTTTACCGCTTCTATTCACCAGAATGTAATGCTTCTGATATTTTATCGGTCTTTAGAGTAAAACGAACAACTCTAAAGGTGTTTTCATATCTTTTATCAAGCTAAAATCTAGATTTCCTAATTCATTAGTTGACCAATTTTTGAATTTTTCAACATGTCAAGGTAAAGAATCTCTAATTTAATAAAAAGAGTTCAGCATGTATTCTTCTTTTTGTGGTTTAAAGCTTCTTTAGATAAGTAAGATGCTGAAAAAATATAATACACAGATATAAACAATATCAAATTTTCACATTATTTTTCAAAAATGGTCACAAAGCTTCAAATTTGCAATTTCTTTAATGAAAAATGCACTCAAGAAATAAAACTACCCATAACACTACAGTTTTGTACAGTTCATGAGCAGAAGATAATATAATTTAGTCAAAAACAAACTTATAACCCCATCAAAGTATTATACTTTACATAAATTTCAAGAAAATATACCTAAAAAGACAAAAAAAAACTCATTTTTGCGGAGTTATGGGACTTTTTTCTGTGTATATTAAGGGCATAATGCTATAGATTAGAACTGAAACATTTCCTGTTGCAATTAGTTTGAGGTTAAATCTTAGTTTGGGTGGACTAATAAGAAAATGTGGTGTAAGTGTCAATTATTCAACTCCCCAGCCAAGAGATAATGTGGTTAAAATAAACATTTATAGGTTACAGTACAATTTTAAACACAGCGCCTTGGCTCATCCCAAACAGCAAGCTATATTAGGGACCCAAAATGACTAGTGTGAAACAATTCAAATTGGATAACCAACTGTCTAATTTGTAAACAAAACAAGAAAATGACAGTTGATATAAATTCAGCTTGTTCAAACATTTCATAGGCAGTTCCAGGGGGGGGGGTGGAGCTGGGCCCCTCCTTTTGTGGGAAAAACTTGGTTGAAGCATGGCTGGAGCAGGTCCCCCCTTAGGTCAGTCAGTGCCCCCATCCCCCCTTAGGAAAAGTTGTGGATCCGCCACTGCATTTTTACAGACACCAACCTTCACACTAACATTACAACATAAAAAGAAACACTTTTCAGAATTAATTGAAAAAGGTTTAACACCTTAAATTGACATGTTTATTTTAAACAAAAAATTATAAGAAGTGACATAATGGAATATTTTAAATATAGAAAACATTTAGTTTAACATGTATACTAGCTACCCTATATAATGTAATAGGATACGACCGAACAGTGTCATGGGAATATATTAGCTTTAATTCATGCCTTTCTTTTTTTAGAGATATTCCAGTTGGTCTTCTCCACTTATTACCTTTAGGATTAATTAAACATTTAATCCAATACATATTTAACAACATTGGAAAAAATGTTAAGACCAAGCTTATGCATCATTTGCTGTCTATTTACCCTGGAGCACAATTTCATGAGTTTGATAAACATTTAGGAAGTAGACAAGGGAAGGATTTTAAAGAATATGTGAGTAAATTTATTTATATTTTAATTTGTAAACTAGAATGAGCATGAAATATCCATCAAATAACCAAAAACTATTAAATGGGAGAACCACTTGCAGAAGTATGGTATATGTGAGTGATTGCAAAGGTTATGCTTGTCTCCCACGTGGTGATAGGGGACATAGAAATACCAGACATTAGTCTGTTAGACCTGTTAACACTTACTTGTATATAACTTGTACAAGTTCAAAAATGGTCGCAACCAACCTTTTTAAAGAGTTATGCTTCTTGGAAATATTAAGTCCTCTCATGGGTAAATTTTTTGTGTGAAAATGAGTGCTGATTGACTTATTTATGGAGAGTTATGCCCTAGGTCTATAATAGCCTTTGACTTTAACCTGAAGCGGGACAGATGGAAAAACAAATGGACACACAGATCAGGAAACCTTATGCCCATAAATTGGGCATAAAAAGTAACTAATACAACAATTTCTACATACAGTGTTTTAATAATAAGCATATGAATATTTAATAGTACATGTATAAAGAATGAACAGTATTGATTTTGCTTATTTATTAAAGCCAATCCACTATAAACAAATATTTATAAACTAAATGATATTTTTTTTTAAAATATTTTAGAAATTTCCCATAGTCTTAAAATGCATAGTATTTCTTTTCAGTTGCAAATAGCACCAATTAATATGTTGTATGCTGGTGTTCCAAGAAGATATATTAAGATGGTGACTAGTTTGGCTCTGGTATGTAAGACATAATTAAATTAGTAACTTATAAACATATTTCCATTACAATTTTAATTGGAAGTGATTGCAGTGTCCTCTTTTATCAGATGCACATTTATGATTTAAAAAGTGGTACTGTTTTTATAAAGGTTAATTACTTTCCCTGCCTTAAACAATGTGTTTAATTTTTGTTTTGCCAATTAAAACCATACACCAGGAAAACCAGTAAATCAAGATTAATAATATTATATCATTGGAGTTTGTAAATTGATTGTAACCAGATATATCATGTTAAGGAGGGGTATTTTTAAAAAATACCAGTCTAGAGAATGTTAAATTTTGCGAGCCGTAAGGCGAGGGAAATTCATTCTCAAGACTAGTAATTTTCGCAAATGCCCCTCAAGAACATGCTATATCTGTTTAATTACATCGAATGTTAATGTTAAAAAATGCATTGATGATTGTGACGTTACAACCGTCAAGTCCGATAGAGTATTTTTTGTCTAATTACACCTTATATAAGAATGCCAGCTTTTGATTGGCTGAAAGCCAGTGTATTTTTCGCATATTCTAACATTTTTTCCTCATTTCAAACGAATCTGACTGTTTTTCACCACTGCAGGTGAATATGCTTCAAATACCATGGTATTTGCCATTTTGGATATTCCTTTTTTACCCTAACGAGCATCTTCCCGCAAATTTTTTTCGGATACGACTTTACATAAAGACAGCGCGAACGTGCATTAGTACATGTATTTTCCCTCGGTATATTTTATGATTGTACTTGTCATCAAATACATATTTCCTTTTCCTAGTACAGAGAGTTTAAATTAAAATGTATTCGGTGTAATTAATCAGATATATCATGTTATGGAGGGGTTATATAATTTGCAAAAAATACAAGTCTTAATGGGACAAAATTTCCCTTGCCTAGCGCCTTGGGAAATTTAAGTCCCTCAACTTGTATTTTTCGCAAATACCCCTCCATAACATGATATATCTGTTCAAAATACCACAGCAGAGAGGGTAAAAAAGGCATATACTTTTTGCAAATACCCCAGTTGCCTTTAAAATGAACAATTTCCATTTGGAAACAGTAAACTAGTGAAAAATTCACTGGCTATTAGCCAATCAAAACCCAGGATGCTTCTTATAAAAGAAATATAACATGGCTTGTTAGTATAAGCAGAACAGTTACTGTTGAATTTCAAATGATCAGAATTATCTATTCTGTTTTTTTAATTTGTTTTATTTTTATTGTTAAAGATCCAGAAGAAATTGAATGAAACCTCATTTTGTTCAGAAGATTTGGACAAAATAAGAGAGGATATTAGAGAATATCAGCAACTTATATACCAGTATGCCCCAGAACTAACCAGAAAAGTAAAAGCACATCTTTTGCTACACTTGGTAAGATGATCATTAGATATTGTTACTATTGCTTTTAATACTCTTTTTTGGTTTTGATAACGTTTTAAATGTTACAAAATATTTCAAGGGTGCTCCGCGTCACCAGGTAATTTAAATTTGCGACAGTAAAACTACTGATGGACGTCCTTAAAGCTTCAAATACAATACAATTATCTCTTAACTGACATAGCAATTTTTCAAATACAGTATTGATACTCTGATTGTAATGCATCTCAAAAAGAAATAATACGATAAAACTTTATAAAATGTCTTTTTTTTTACCAATTGAAAAAATCCTGTGAAACTTCATGAATGATTGTATAGTTGTAATCGAACATTTGTTGATTCAATCATTTCAAAATGGAGGGTCCCTCTTTAGTAACAACTGGTCGATGGTGAATTTGATGTCAATTTTTAGCCAATTTGAATAATGTTACATACATATTGCATTAGAAACTTGTACAACCCTGGTGACTAGAAATGGAAGAAAAACAAAAATACCATAACCTATTTAAGACACAGATATATTAAACACAACATTGGAAGCTTAAGAGTAAAAGAGTGAGCAACATAATCTCAATAAAGAACAAAGGTGGTCTCAAACTAGAAAAAGAAAACAAGTCATCTTCAAAATGTATCATTTGTCATGATCTGTCATGGTATCCACTATATAAAAAAAGGACGTGGAAACCGTTTAAGCATAGCTTATTGAAACTTGATTGTGAAAATTAGTTTTTATTTTTGAAAATTTTTCAGGTAGATGATATTGAAAGACATGGCCCTCCAAGTGGTTTCCTTGAGGATGGTTTTGAAAAAAAACATGGAAATATAAGAAACCTTATATTCCAACAGAACCAAAAGGCCAGGAGTCGAGACACTGCCTTCAAGTTTGCACAAAACTTTTTGTGTTTCCATGTGATTACAGGAGGATATTTTGAAAGGAGCAGAATATGGTATGTTGCATTGTTAAACTATATGAATTGAGGTTCATTTAACACTGACATTTCAAAAAAATGTATATATACTTTAGTAAACAATAAGATGTGTTATGATTACCAATAAGACAAGCCTCAAAGTATGTTTAAAGTAGTAAATATAAGCAAGTATAGGTGTCAGTTCAGCCTTTGCGGGATTCAAATCCTTCAACTTATTTGGAACATTGATTTTACAGGACAATAAAAGAAACAAAAACATTTAAAACTCTTTTAATATACTCAGTTTAACAGTCCGACATGAAGCATGTAACATATGTTTTGAAGAAACTTGGCTGACAGGGACAGGGCCATTCGTGTCACTTTGACACATCTAGTTTATAATTTTCAGGACACAAGCATCTGCCAAAGTACTTGAATCTGGAGAAAAAGGTCCTATTCTGAAATTTCTTGGTATAACACAAGAAAAAACCAAAATACCAGGAAGAATTTCGCTTCTGAAAAGAGATGGAAATGGACATCCAATCATTGAGAATGAAAAGCAAGATGCGTTGTTACGCATGTCCCTCCAAATTGCATCAATAGTTGATAACAATGATTACACAATTGAAAGAGGGACTGGTGTATGTGCTCAGAATGGTGATCTAATACATGCTGGTGACTGGGTGAAATACAGAAATATAAATAGTGATGTAAGTGAAATAATTAAAATATGTATTTACATTTAGTTACACAGTGTCTAATTAAACAGTTATCTTAGTTAGTTTTTCAGGGATATAATGAAACTCTTTTTAATATGCTGTTAACATATATATATTGAAATTTAAAATAAATATGAATAATTATATATATATAAAATTACAAAATGCTAAGAAAAATGTTCTTTTATTGACTAATAAGTATATAGAGAAAACTAAACATAGTTTGGAAACGTTGTGGGACAAGCATGTTGTTATTCAGCTATTCTGTGATGTTGATATCCCCTTACCCCTGTAAAGATTTAATAATATTATCAGATTATTACATGGCATTTTTCATATCGCATGTATTATCAGCCCCAGGTTCAATATCAGCCCAAGAGCCGCATTGCTCGAGGGCTGACATTGACCGAGGGCTGATAATATAGGCAATATGAAAAATGACATGCTATGATCTTTTTATCATATGCTTCAACAGAAGAGAAAAATAACAGATTTATATATTGATTCTTTTACGTGGTTCCCGAAAAGAAGTTGAAAGAGTAAAAAGAAATGTTTCTATCATATGCCTCACCAGAGAAAAAAACCCCACACATTTTATATGGACGAATCGACAAAAAAATAATTCAACAATATACACAATGAACATTGTTTGGAAAAGACAATTTTTTTAAGTAACTTTCTAAATTATGTTTCAGAAAAACTTAAAAAATGCATTTATTTAATATATTTTTTTTTAAATTTTATTTTATTACTTTACACAAAGAAGTATATCAACCTCAGACTTCGTCCTCAGTCAATATATTCTTATATTATTAATTCTTTTATTTTAACAAATTTGATTTGTTTAGGAATAGTCACATGTTAAACTATATTTTTGAAGTTAGAGAAAAACGGCTGATAGCAAAAAGCATATTGCACAGAGCATATTGCACGGTTATTTTTAGAATATCTTAAACCTGATTTACTTTGTGACGTCATGTAATGAATTTCAGGATATCGTTAAACGTTTTGAAACAAATTATATCTGTGATCGATTATTTGTTGAAAAATATCTTTAATTAGATTTCAAATACATGTCAAACAAACAAAAAAAGTAAATTAAATAACAACTTATATGTCGTTATTGTCAAGGAGACAATATGATATCTATAAAATTCAAACAAAATCAAATGATGATTTTGATACAAATATGCATAACATGGTCTGAAATCAATAATATAACAAATATAGCCTTTGTATGAGGTCAATACAGGATATATCGACCCAAAGAAGTATATCGAACTCGGACTTCGTCCTCAGTCAATATACTTCTTTCAGGTCAATATATCCTTGTATCGACCTCATACAGAGGCTATATTTGTATAGTATCGACCTCATACAAAGGTTATATTTGTATATTATTACATTGTCAATATTTATATGGGTTCATATACTCTATCAAGGTATCCTTTTAATTGTTTGATGTTCCAGAATACTTTGCTACAGTTATGCTTATGATGATGGCACATAATATAGGATTACACACATTTTTATGCCCTATCTACACCTATGATAGTAGAGGGGCATTATTTGTTCTGGTCTGTGCGTCTGTTTGTCTGTCTGTCCCGATTCAGCTTACTTATTTGTCAAGGTATTTTTTTTATGAAGTTGAGTCCAATTAACTTGAAACTTGCACATGTTCCTTATGATATGATCTGTCTAATTTTAAAGCCAAATCAGATATTTTTATCCCAATTTCACGGTCCATTGAACAAAGAAAATGATAGTGAGAGTGGGGCATCAAGTCGTAAGGACTACGTAAGTAGTTCAGGCAGAATGGTTTAATGGTTTATGAAAGTGTAAACTAAGGATAGTAAATCTAATGAAACAATCACATTCAAATATTTTTTGGTATGCAAATTAAATTAGTATTATAATTAGATTATATAAATGTATTTTTCAGATCTGCTATGGTATTTTCAAAGAAGCTATGAAGATCTGTCCTAAAAGAGGATCTGTGAAATTAATAGCTGTGGTATTGAAATGTACCATTACTGGTGATAAGGTTGTGCAGTGTCCTGTTTTGAGACTTTCAAATCTTAAAGAATATGTGCCTACCCTCCAAATATTATCTAACAGTCAAGTTATACACAGCTGTCATGAAGCTAGATGTAAAGTTATCGAGGGATTGATCACAGAAAAAATTGAACAGGAAAACATTGTCAGAAGAACAGTCACCTTTAACCATAAACTTCAGTGTCAAACCTATTTATTGAATGTATTTAAATTTTAAGACAATAATGTATATGTTGTGTATAAGTTGTAAGTTTGTACAAATTGTAATTTGTACAGGTTTTTTGTACAAGTTATAAGTTGTTTGACACATACCTTCTAGTATCAGGTGATACAGATTTATCTTCTTAAATGTACATGTTTATCTTTTGAATTCAAATTTATAAAAGCCAACATAACATTTGGTTATATACTCCTTGTACTCAAACTGGAAATATAAATATCTGAATGGTTTAAATTCTAATAATGTTTTTTTGTATCAATGCTCAGTATTATGCATTATCATGAAGTTGTGCCTAGTTATGAAAATACTGTATGCTTGCATCATCCATATGTGTGGATCTATTTATAAAATACAATTGGTATAAACATTAAAACTTGTACACAACATATATATATATGCAAACAAATCTGTATAACTAATATTACCTAAAAAAAAATCATAGCATCATTTATCAATTATGATTGTGGTAAGTTCTTAACCAACACCTTTTTTAAAGAACAGAAAGGAACTTCATTAAACCCAAATTCTTCTGCTAGAAAAATATATTAAACCTTAATACACATTTGTTCCGTAATTTGTCACTTAGATATTTGGTATATGATATCCAACTGTTAATGCACCTTTGAAATTCCCCCTGCGTAACCGATACTTTTCTTTGTAGGAGTTATCTCCCAGAACACTATTTTCATTGTAACTGCATCTCCTCTGTAACCATAAAAGGAAGCATCTAATTCATTTTATAAAATTGCTCATTATATCCTTCGTATGATTTGTCCTTATTTGACCAAAGCGATATGATAACTCCATATGAGAGTTATTTCCCCTTATGCATTTGATATAAGAGCTATGCATTTCTATCTTGTAAACTTTCAGTATTTAATAGAGACCCAAGATTTTTTAATTTTAGGCTCTTGATCCAAAAATAATAAAAATTAGGTCAATGTCAGAGGTCAAAGTCATATTTAAAATTTATGATTTAAGAAATAATTCATAGCAGCCATATCATATTTTGTGTTTGTATGTGTGTGTGGGGCTTTGTTTTTTACCACATTTTTGTTTTTGCATTGCAATGCAAGCTACTTGACCCTGGAAAAGCCAACATGAAGTGAAGTTGGTGTAAACCAAAAGTGGCTATTTTTTTGTACTTTATAAATTTAAAAGTACAATGTATATTGAACCATACATTTTTGAAGTCAGTCACAAATAGACGTAATATGCAAATGAGTACGCCTGGTCAATAAATTAACCAGGCGTAATATCCTTACATAATGCTACACTCATTTTATTTCAGTATATTAACCTAGCTGTGTACTTTTGTGTAGTTGATACAAACTTCTGTACTTTCTTATTGTTTGACATATTGTTTGACAAAAAACTTGAAATATTAACCATTGAAGAAGCTAATATAGAAATAAATACATTGCATGAAGACAGTGGCTTAAATAAGTTTAAGTCTAAATAAGAAATATGACCATTATTTTTCCTTGAAATAAAAGTGTCATTTTAACTAAGTTGTTTTTGAAAATTATTGTCTTTTGAACTAAAATATAAATGATAATACTACAGTTTAACTTAAAGTAAAAGATTTAAATGTACATGTAATTATCCAAGGATTAAGGTTTTGGGATTTCAAAATTTCTGATAGAACATAATACTTAATTATACTCACATTATTATTATTTACCATGTATTACTACTTTCCTTTTATTTCACAATTTTCATTAATTTATTTGATTCAGTATTTCCAATTTCAGATTCTTTCAAAAAGCACAAAACAAGCAAATTATCCCTGAATATACGAAACTGCCATGTGTCCAACTCTTGCAAACTAAAATCAAAGAGCCACATTTTGAAAAAAAATCCCATGATCCTTTGCACAAAGCATTATGGGTATTTCTATTTACGCCATACCAGCAGTTTTACGCCCGTAAGAACCGTCAGGACTACAAATTTACGTTTCCTGCTCCCTTACGCTTGGATCTAGACACGTAACTACCACTTACGCCTGGTTTACGCCTTATTTCAAGGCGTAATACGCCTTATAATTTCGTACGGGTGTGTACAAAAATCCATCATTTGACGCTGGATATAATATTTCAAACTGGATTTTCATAATTCTTGATCAAATTTGATCTTCATGGGTGGAAAGACTTTCAATTGTTCAAATTTAATTATTTTTTTACATTTCTTTATTTGGATTAAGCAATTCTTTGTAAAAATATCAAAAAGGCTTCCATTTGTAATTTTGAGGTATGATAATGTAACTATGAAGTTGTATTTGGATATACAGTTTTTGACCCTGTTTTCAGTTATTCTTGTATCATAATCAGGCTTACTCCAGGACCAGTCTTGCAATTTCTACAAAATTGTAATTTAAATGACGGTACACTTATTTATGTGAGGAATCAATTAAGAACAAGTTTTTTTTTCATTTTATTTCAATTAAAAAACACTCTTCATCCAATTTTTTTGATTTGGGCATAACAAATTTGTTACTAGAATATCTTTTACCTGTGATGTATCTATAATTATCATATTTGTTAGATTAGGCTGTCATTACATGATCATATTGGTCTCAGGGATTGATAAATAATTTGTCATATCATATCAGAAACTTTGCTGTTTATATCTAATTTGTTATTTGATGATACAATTTCCTATGCATTTTTGATAGATTTGAGTTTGGATTTTGGAATTATTCATTATGAACATAGAGAGTTCACTATAATTTGGTTTTACTGTATCTGATTCATTGATAGATATATAAAATTGCAATATTTTTTATTAGGTGGCATCACCTATAGTAAGAATTTAACAGGAAGATCATGTTTTTTGACACATCAAACACTTAGTGAAGATCTCTAATATATATATATGTCCCTCGATAGTAGTTTATATTAACAATAAACGATTTAAACTGTTCAATTGTATATTTACTTTTATTTTGCCATAGATAGTTTGTGCAGATTTCATTTCGAACTGCCTAATAATATTTATATTACAAGTTACATTAATAATACATTATTTTCACAATAAGAAATGACCAACATATTTATATACCAAACCCTAACTGGTACTCTAAAGAGTTTACCAATGCTTGAGTTGAGTTTTGTAGATTTCGGGTTGTTATCTCTTGGACACATTCCACATTTCCATTCTTTATTCTAATAATACGTACCAGTATACAAATAATTTAATATCCTATTATATGTTTTTTTGTCTTGTGTTGAGGGAGCCTAAGCATTGGCATTTATATCGTTTCCATAAAAGATTATTGCATTATTTTATGCATTTTTTATAATATCAAAATAACACATAGGCAAGACGTAGGTATATATTATTCATTTACATGTCAATCAAAAAGTTTAAACATTATTACATAAGTCAGTTTTCAAAACATGAAAAACATATGTTTTTGAACATAAATATCTTTATTTTGTGTTACTCAAAACATACGTTAACGGCCTGTTTTCAAACATACGTTAACCAGATGTTACTCAAAACATGCGTTTACCAGGTGTTTTTCCAAACATATGTAAACTACATGTTTTCAAACACATGTTTACCAGGTGTTTCTTAAAACATATGGTAAACATATGGTCAAACGTATGTTTCTCATATGTTTTGTAAACATGTGTTTCACATGCGTTCATCAACGCATGTTTACTACATGTTTTTCAAACATATGGGAAACGCATGGTTTCAAACACATGTTTACCACCTGTTACTCAAAACAGATGGTAAACATATGGTGAAACGCATGTTTACCATACGTTTTCAAAAACACCTGGTAAACATGCGTTGCAATTTTGCCTGTGTATGTTATTTTGGTATCTTTCGAATTTGCTTTATTGTTCCCGCTTAATTTTTTTCACGTTGTTTTTTTACTTTGATCTGAAGAAATAATTGTTTGTATTTTGTTTTTCTATTGTTGTATTTTGTTAACCATACTGTTTTGAATGTTCCCTTCGTACCCTTTGCCTAGCTCTTTTTATTCCGAATACATACACATTTTACATAAACATATTACTCTATTTTAAAAACAATTAAGCTGCCGTGTGAACATTATGAAAAAGTCGATCTTGACTAGGAATTGATAAACCATTGTGACCACAAAGTTAACCAAAAACTCAACAACCTTTATTTGAATCGGTAATCTTTTGTGGTTTTTTGTTTGATTTTTTTTCTTGTTTATGAAGTATTCATGTTGTTATCTAATGATTTGTTTTTATTTGCGTTAACATCAAAGTGTGTTGCCCATTAACATTGATATTTTGTTTCAATATGAATACTTATCATTGATTTTTATCAAAAAATTAACTGTCTGTAACAACCTTTTCGTGTCATTCCTTCAGTGTATTGTGAATACATAGCTAACAACATAAACATTTTTCATATAAGATAATTTATTTTCATAATATAAATCACTGTTATCATTTTACAATAATTAACAATAATAACTTTTGTCTTTTCACCATTTAAGTTTTTTCTTTAAATTCATCATCTTGACTAATTTCATATTGTTTCTCAAAGAACTATTTCGTTTCTCTTTAAGTTCATACTGATGATTGATTTCACATTGTTTTTGTAAGTTCGTGTCCTTGCCCATCACCGGCACTACTTATTCTCCATCTGAAATACTGTAACTCGACAGGAATATTTCAATCCATCGTAGGAATGTACACCAGTGGTACATTCCATCTCCAACTGCTTCTATCTCAAAGTCTTTTGACAGCAAAAGGTTTTGCTATTCTTAACACAAGATGTGTTTAGTAAATGTTTATCTCCGGGCAGAGATAAGTTCAAGTTCATCGTGCAAAAACACGTTTAAGCACATTGGTTTTCTTTTTTCTATATCTAATAGCGGCGCAGACGACACTTTCGAAGACATTCTTAACTCCCTCATTTGTAGCAGCAGAACATTTGTTGTAATAGTCCGCATTAATTGATTTCATAAAGTTTTGTCCTTCAGCGTCTGATACATGATCAGTATTATTCTCATCACGCATCTCACTCTGTGTAGCCACTAAAACAATTGGTTTCTTCTTATGGAGTTTTCTGACCATTGGAACCCAAAAGGATTTGACGTTTTCAAATGATTCTTTGTCAACTGCACTGTAGCATACAACAATGACGTCAGCTTCTGTTATTGTTTTGCATCTTGCTGATTGAATTTCGAAGATATTGACGCTGTATTTGTCACCGTAGGCAGACACGGACCCAGTTGTTGTTTCTGCAACCGTAGCAACATATTTGTCTGAGAATTGGCTTCCAGCAAATCTTTTAGCAAGACATGTCTTGCCTACCATTCCATCACCAACAACGGCACAGGAAACAGTGTTTTCGTAGCATACCATTTTGTACAATTTCTGTTTTATACCTTCAAACGTGTAATATGTCAGTAGAAAAGTGTTATGCTAAATGAAAAATCTTTAGCCCTTTTATAGATCCCGAGTCGTTTGCCTGGGTAAATCCATTGTTTATACAGATCTCCTACTAAGTGAAGATTCTATTGTTTAATCATGACAACCCTGTGTGATCAAATTTACCCCCAAGTGTTTCAACCTAGATAACTCTCTCACTGCTTTGGGCTGAAATATGAAACTTTTTATTGTTTTATTTATAGCATTTTTCTCTTACAGTTTTAACAAAAAGGAAACATTTGTTTGTTATCTTCATGTTATTGAATCTTGATTATGATGTTGTCTAGTTTTTCCTTGTTTTGATATTTGAAAGTTTGTTAACTCGATGCAGTTAGACATAGTAAATTGCCAGTTAGCAATATAGTAAGGAAAAGGGAAAAGACAAAACAGAATAATCATATAGTTTGAAAAACATAACAGACGTATTATTGATTAGTAAAACATAATCGGCACCAATTTGACTGCCCTTGGTTCACATTGCGACAATTACTGTCTCTGCAGTGATGCAAAATACAAAATATTTGTAAATCAAAAGCATATACAAAACGGGCCAACAGTAAAGCAAATATTTTTTATTCTAGTTTTTAAGTACATCAAAAGAAGTAATTTTACATGCCACATTCTTTTTTGAATTACGATATGTTGTCGAAAGTTAAATCCCTTGCAAACTAGGAGAAACTTATTACTTCATTTTTCATATAACAGTTTCCTTTCGTAAGATTTTTAATGGTTGTCCTGATGATCTATTGCTTACTATTGAAAACAGTAGATAATTTTCAGTGAATGAGTATTGCAAAGTATCTTTATTGTCAACTGGAATAGTTTCGAGATTAAAATTTGTATTATCAAATGCACGAACAGTCAAGAAGGAAAAGAAATCATAACGATGAACTCTGGACAATTATGCATAAGCAACAAAGAAGCATTTTCTTCAAACAATATATTATTATAAAAATGATGCCTCTTTTACTATAGGTGATACACATTTTTGCTTACACTTCAAACTTCGAGTGGGTATCTATTCATTATTTACTTGCCTTTGTTTTAAATGATTGTATCAGGCACACAGAAAGCTATCAAATGGATTGTTTTGATTTTGAACAAAGAAACATATTCCCCACAGAGATATAACAATAGGTGTAACATGAAGCGACCTGGTGGTAATAATGTCAAAACAAGGAACATATTGCGATATTTACATGTAATGGAACTTGTTTTCCTCTGTATATAAAGCTTTGATACTTTGCTTTTTATAATACAAATTAAGTTTATCTAACTAGCTTGGATGAAAATTGTATGGAAATATTTGGATTAACAAGTGTATTTCTTGAAGTCTTGTGTGCATAATAAAAATGCTACGATGAATGCGGGGAAGTAAATAAAGTTTCATCAAGTTAATGTCGCTATGATTTGGATATAAAATAGCGAAAATGTTTAGAATTATTTACATTAGAATGAAGAAATGCACAGTGCCGCAGTGATACTGTACACACATATTTTTTCCAACTGGATGTTATTCATTGATTTCCACATGACGTTATGACTTTATTAGCATATTCTATATATTTTATGGAAATATATCTAGTGCATTAAAAATTATTAATTTTTAATATTTATTACTAAGTATCTAGATTGTCAAATGTACATTTATTCCTTTGTTCAGAGTAGCTTTTATTTTCCTTTTATTGCTGAAAGGTCGACGTTTATGATATCTCGAATTAAGTGTATGTGAACAGTGTACCTTAATAGAAATAGTCGTTTGTACACATTAGGATTTGGGATTCAATAGTGGAAACGACTCGTAATCAGAAAAAGCAAGAATTCATAACTGGATATCATCTGTTATTTGCTATTAAAAAAAAACCAATCAACTCTGTCATTGGACAAAAATATCACGTTGATTTAAAGGTGTTGCAAATGAAATCTAATACCGAATATATATGTTCTCACATCAAATGCAAAAAATAAATATTATATAATTTTTCTTGTTTTGCTGTTCAATATGTTTGTACTAGTTTGTTAATTTTATCCTTGATAAATGTCTATTTCAAATTTCCTACTACCTAAATATAGGGAAAACGGCAGTATTACATTTTCCCAGGATGAGGTTGGCCTTTTGTGTACCCAAGGCAGGTGAAGGAAGTCATATTAGGAGCGCTGTGACTGGATGTAATGGTACAATATATGTTTTTTTAGCTATGAATAGCTGCAGTGTGTATATTTGCAATCTAAATTTTGAAACCTATTGAAATATTTTCTAGAGAATTATTCGAAAAGACTTTCAAAATTTCATAAATTTGTCGTAAACTGACGGTGGGCATGGATAACACAAACAAGCTCTGTTGTAAGTTGGTCATGATACTATTTTGCTTTAATTCTTAAAACATAAAAATACAGTACTAAGACCACGTATAACTGTTTTATCCAGGTTTTTATCATGAAAAGTGGTAAATTTAGAAAATGTTAATATTGCCGCCTATGGCAGAATAAATAGTACCGTTTTCCTTTTAACAATGGTAATATACCATTGTTCAAAATTTATTAATCGATTTAACGGAAACAAATCCGGGTACCAAGTGCATTGTGCAAAGATGACAGTATAATAAATTGCATCATTAAATAAGTTCTTATGTCTATCGAACACTCTCTGGAGCTCTTTGGACATTTTTTGGTTATTGTCCCATGAGTCCTGGTTGTTTTAGTGATAATTAATTGCTAATGAGGCTTAGAATAAAGAACTTTTGGATTAAAGTTTAAATTTCGAAAGGTTGTATATTTTGACTGAATTTGTAAGTTGCTATCTAATGGACGTTTGTCCTATTTAATCTTTCCCTTTTATTCTTTTAATAAAATTCATACAGTTTAATCTACAAATATATACAATCGGGCCGTTTCTTTATTTCTTTAAAATGATTAATAATTTTGTTATACATGCTCATTTGTGTTTAGCTACCTAGATGTTACGAGTATACGTTATTTAAAGTGACAGAGAAATGTAGCAGCAGTAGTTTACTGATGTTGAGATCCAGTAAATCCATTTTGAATACACAAAAAAAGACATAAACAAAACTTAAGGGAAATTACATAAGACAAGTGCGTTCAGATGGATTAGTTCTGTAATGCAGGACTACTCTGAAATGTGAATCAGGACTCAGTTAGAAACAATTCATAAAATAGAAAAGAATATGTCTAGCTATTTTAAAGATCACAGTATAATACTGCTTTTGAATTCAATACCGACAAAACATGTTCCTAGTTAGATGCAAAACATAGCAAATGATGACAACTTATATGATTTCTTGAAACGGATTGTAAAATCCTTTAAAAGTGATATGAACTCATTTCGTCTACATTTTGCTGAGGTTTACTCTATAAAGTATCCAAAAATTAAGTTACTGAAAATCAGATAACCTAAGTTGAAGTTCCTTTTTTATGATTAAACTTATATTAAGAGTAACATATATGAAGAAGTTTAGCATCATATCATGACCTTCTTCATTTAACAAACTTAATCGATGAAAAAAAGATATCTTTTCCATGTTATCTTTCTATATTAAGTAGCAATAAAGTCAGTATCTATACTGCAAATTTTATTGTTTCATTTAAAATAAACTTAAATGGCGTATGTTTCCTAAAAACGTTTTAAATGGCAATGATAGAGGGCTACTGCTACTTTAAAAAAGAGAGGACATTGCTAACGAAAGATATTTTTTTATTTTTCGAAGCTGTTATCCGGTAAATTTTCTTGCATTATATATTATGACCTCCTATCGTATACAACATGTACCATACGTGAAGAATGAGCTAAGTATATATGAAAGCCTTAAAGTGTTTATGTTGATAAATCTTTGGTTGTCTGAGTGTCATTTCTAAACTGCCGGTGTTTTCTTTCTAAACTCAAGTATGTTCTTTTTATTGCTAGCTTATTTTTTGTTTCTTTCTTTCTTTTTTCTTTCTTATTTCTTTGAAGATTAAAGGTGAAAACCATATTGAAAGGTTGAGATATGACTATGAACATCTTGTCAATACTAGAACTAGCACTTGTATTGTCTACAGTTTAATTATATAATACTAAAAGTAAACAAAAATGTCGACTATACACAGAAAACAATGAAATAAATCAAACGATATCAATTTACACACCACAAGCAGTGAAACGGTCATATAGGTAGAACTCCAGGGGTCTTTTATGATCATATACATGTTAATTTATAAACAATAGAATTTTCACTTTGCAGGAGATATTT
The DNA here is from genome assembly GCF_036588685.1 of Mytilus trossulus. Lineage (NCBI taxonomy): Eukaryota > Metazoa > Mollusca > Bivalvia > Mytilida > Mytilidae > Mytilus > Mytilus trossulus. The sequence continues at coordinate 47,534,698 of NC_086375.1, forward strand.
TTCAAACAATAAAAGAAACAGAGCGATTAACCTAAATTTAGATACTCAACGTTATGATTTCAGTTTTGCAAAACATAGAATTTTTTTTTTCGTTGTGCCATATACATATCAGTCGAAATTAATGTTTAATGGCTTCTGAAGCGGTTTTGTCCACAACAATTCAACATGATTTTAATAGACCCATTCACTTTTATTTGACCTGATAAATGTAAGATAAGATGACAGCATACTTATGTCTATGTCATTAGAGTATCATCAGGTGAGCACAGACAGACGAAGGACTGGTATAAGTCGGATAAATATAACCTGAGATCATCTCCATTATTTGATGTATTTTTTTTCAATTTAGTGTCTTGTTTTCTGTGTATTCTTTAGTTAAGTGTTTTTTCATTGTTGTATTAAAATCACAAAAAAAAAATTCCGAGGAAAATTCAAAACGGACAATCTTAAATCAAATAGTATAATTAAAAGATAAAACATATGAAACGAATGGATAACAACTGTAATATTCCTGACTTGGTACACACATTTTTGTATGTAGAAAATTGTGGATTGAACCTGGTTTTATAGCTTGCTAAACCTCTCACTTTTATAACAGTCGCATCAAATAATGAGAGTTTAATACACCTTCTGTATCTTCTTCATCTGTATTTTTTCTGATATATAAACATTTGACGTGTGCTGGATGTGAACTGAGTAATTTATTCACACATTAAAACAACTAGTGGATCTCGTCTTTAATAACAGAGAACACCTAAGCTAACCATAACCTGAATTGTTTTTGTTTTATTATATTGGGTTTTGAATATTGCATGTTTTTCGTGTTTTTTGTTATGCCCTCCGATCGTTTTGAAGTAGTTGTATCCCATTATACGTTTTTAATTGCTTTTGGATAAAAACAAAAACAAAAAACAAAGATTTTCCCATTAACATTGATGTTTTGTTTCAATATGAAAACATTTCAATGATTTTCGTCCAAAATGTTACTGACTGTAATAACCTTTACATGTCATCCCTTTCAATGTATTATGAGTATATAGCAAACAAAATAAATATTTTTCATATAAGATTTATTTTCATAATATAAATCACTGTTATCATTTCACAATAATTAACAAAAATAATTTGTGTCTTTTCACCACTTCAGTTTTTTCTTCAAATTCATCATCATGACTAATTTGATATTGTTTTTCAATGAATTAAGTTCAAATTGATTTCATATTGTTTTTGTAAGTTCGTGTCCTTGCCAATCACCGGCACTACTTTTTCTCCATCTCCATCTCAATTACTGTAATTCGACAGCAGCATTTCAATCGATCGTAGGAATGTACACCAGTGGTACATTGCATCTCCAACTCCTTCTATCTCAAAGTCTTTTGATAGCAAAAGGGTTTGTTATTCTTAGCACAAGATGTGTTTAGTAAATGTTTATCTCCGGGCAGAGATAAGTTCAGGTTCATCGTGCAAAAACACGTTTAAGCACATTGGTTTTCTTTTTCCTATATCTAATTGCGGCGCAGACGACACTTTCGAAGACATTCTTTACTCCTTCATTTGTAACAGCAGAACATTTGTTGTAATAATCAGCATTAATTGATTTCATAAAGTTTTGTCCTTCAGCGTCTGATACATGATCAGTATTATTCTCATCACGCATGTCACTATGTGTAGCGACTAAAACAATTGGTTTCTTCTTATGGAGCTTTCTGACCATTGGAATCCAAAAGGATTTGACGTTTTCAAATGATTCTTTGTCAACTGCACTGTAGCATACAACAATGACGTCAGCTTCTGTTATTGTTTTGCATCTTGCTGATTGATCTTCATAGATATTGACGCTGTATTTGTCACCGTAAGCAGATACAGAACCAGTGGATGTTTCTGCAACCGTAGCAACATATGTGTCTGAGAATTGGCTTCCAGCAAATCTTTTAGCAAGGCATGTCTTGCCTACCATTCCTTCACCAACAACGGCACAGGAAACAGTGTTTTCGTAGCATACCATTTTGTACAATTTCTGATTAAAATCTTGAAACGTGTTCTTAGTCAGTAAAAAAGTGTTATGCCAAATGTAAAATCTTCAGTCCTTTTATAGATCCCGAGTTGCTTGCCTGGATAAATCCATTGTTCATAAAGATCTCCTACTAAGTGAAGATTCTATTGTTTATAAATGACAACCTTGTGTGATCAAATTCACCCCCAAGTGTTTCAACCTAGATTACTCTCTCACTGCTTGGGGCTGAAATATGAAACTTTTTATTGTTTTATTTTTAGCACTTTTTTATTGCAATTTTAGCTAAAAGGAAACAATTCTTTTTTAAACTCTTGATATTGAACATTATGATTTTGTTTCGTTTTATTTGTTTTGATATTTGATAGCTCGTAAATTCGATGCAGAAAAATAACATAGTACATTATGCAATATATTACGGGAAAATGGTGGTACTTTTAAAAAAGTACATTGTTGACGACAAATATATACTTTTTTTTTGCCATGATCTCATATATTTTCCTACATTGGTGACTTATGATTACCGAAATATGGTGTGCAACACGACATGTGGAAAACATGCAGCAGGAACTCGTTTACCTTAGAATTATGATAATTTTATAAATCTTTAGGGTTACCTGACAGTTTGCTTAACTGTCGCTATCTTTTTTTTATCTTTCTAAAACCATGAGTAAAAACATAAGGTTTTTATTGCTCACTTGCTATTTCCTAAATCTATTGTTAGTGTTGTTCTATTGATAACTTAATACTGTTAACATAGATAATATTTTTTTAGAATTTACTATGAATATAATAATGAGGACTTTTCTTGATTCTTGAATCTGTTTTTTTCATTGTGTTTGTTTTTCTGATAACTTATATTAAACGTATTGTACAACATGGTTTAATGGTCACTTCCGCACAACTAACAATGAAATTAATAAGACAATATAAATTTGCACACCAGCAGCGGTGATATGGTACAAAGGTGCAACTCCAGGGGGCTAATATAATCACATACATGCAAATTTATAAACAGTAGAATGTCACTTTGCAGGAGATATTTTTCAAACAATAGAAGCAATAGAGCGATCCACCTATGTTCTGTAAAAGTTATCCAGCTGAAAATTTCTCACAACATATTTGTTGTTCTAACGCTTTTTTATGTAACAATTTTATTTTCTTTGTAATTTTGATACAGAACATTATGATTTCAGTTTCCAAAATATCGAATTTTCTATATCTGAGTGGCATAAAACCTAAAATTGGTCGCTTATATAGAGATTTTGTCTTCAACAGAGACTTTATGATTTGGAATAGGCATCTTTACTAATATTTGAAGTATTCCATTAACGATAGAAGTATCCAAACAACCAGGTTGGCACAGAAAGATGAATGACTGATATAAGTAAGATAGGCATAACTCGAAATGATCCATGTTTTGGTGCAGTTTGTGTTGCTCAGTCTTTTTTTTTCTAAGTAATTCTTTGATGACTTGTTTGCCTTTGTGTCGTTAATTGTTTTTAACCATGACAATGTCAGCCTCTTAAGTGTTAAATATCCGCCTCGCATCTTCTATCTCTTTTTGGTTATGTCTAATACATGAACATTTGTCATATGTGTTGAAACAAATTGGAAGATTTTATGTGTTGAAAATGTACAGAACAAATAAATTGAACGTTATAAAACGAGTGGACACTGACCGGGAATTGCTTAACTAGTTGGAACACAAACATTTAAAGAATTTTTTTCCGCAACCTTTATTTTACTTTGTGATTTTTTATGTTCTTTATTTTGTTTTTTCATCTTTTTGTATGAGTGTTCATTGTGTTGTACCCAGTAACATTATTGCTTTGTTTCAATCGGTATACTTTCCATCGATTTGTATCAAAAGCTGACTGACTGTAAGAACGGTTACACTTCATCCCTTCAGTTTATCATAAGTAAATGGTTAACAAAACAAATCATTTTCATGTAAGATAATTTATTCAAACAACATAAATTAAAGTAATACAATAATATACAAGTATTGTTTGTGTTTTTTCACCATATAGTTTTTTCTCTTTAAGTTCATCATCGTAATTAATTTCACATTGTTTTTGTACGTTTCTTGTCCTTGAACATCACCGGCACTACTTCAACTCCGTCTCAATCACTGTTATTCGACAGCAGTATTTTAATCCGTCTTTGGAATGTACACCAGTGGTACATTCCATCTCTAACTCCTTCTATCTTAAAGTCTTTTGACAGCAAGAATTTTGCTATTTTGACACATTTCAAAATGTGTAAAGTATAGGTTTATCTCCGGGCAGAGATAAGTTCAAGTTCATCGTGCGAAAACACGTTTAAGCACATTGGTTTTCTTTTTTCTATATCTAATAGCGGCGCAGACGACACTTTCGAAGACATTCTTCACTCCCTCATTTGTAGCTGCAGAACATTTGTTGTAATAGTCAGCGTTAATTGATTTCATAAAGTTTTGTCCTTCAGCATCTGATACATGATCGGTATTATTCTCATCCCGCATGTCACTATGTGTAGCGACTAAAACAATTGGTTTCTTCTTATGGAGCTTTCTGACCATTGTAATCCAAAAGGATTTGACGTTTTCAAATGATTCTTTGTCAACGGCACTGTAGCATACGACAATGACGTCAGCTTCTGTTATTGTTTTGCATCTTGCTGATTGATCTTCATAGATATTGACGCTGTATTTGTCACCGTAAGCAGATACATAACCAGTGGATGTTTCTGCAACTGTAGCAACATATTTGTCTGAGAATTGGCTTCCAGCAAATCTTTTAGCAAGGCATGTCTTGCCTACCATTCCATCACCAACAACGGCACAGGAAACAGTGTTCTCGTAGCAAACCATGTTTTCAATTTCTGTTTAAAATCTTTAAACGTGTAATAAGTCAGTAGAAAAGTGATATGCCAAATGTAAAATCTTCAGCCCTTTTATAGATCCCAAGTCGTTTGCCTGGGTAAATCCATTGTTCATAAAGATATCCTACTAAGTGAAGATTCTATTGTTTATAAATGACAACCCTGTGTGATCAAATTTACCCCCAAGTGTTATAACCTTGATAACTCTTTCACTGCTTGTGGCTGAAATATGAAACCTAGTATTGTTGTATATTTTTAGCAATATATTATTGCAATTGTAGCTAAAAGGAAGCAATTTTTTGTCATTACCCGTTATGATTTTGTCTCGTTTTTTTTAATTTGTTTTGATATTTGATAGTTTGTAAATTCGATGCAGAAAAACAACATAGTACATACATGATATTGGAACAATTGTGGTACTTTAAGAACATAATACATTGTTGACGACAGATATACTCTATTTTTTGTAGCCATGATCCCATATATTTCCTGCATTGGTGACTTATAATTATTTATATATAGTGTGCAATACAACATGCGGAATGTGTGAAGCAGGAACTCGTTTACCTTAGAATTATGATTGTTTTATAAATCTTTAGGTTATCTGAGTTTTTGTTAAACCACCGCTATTTTTTATCTTTCTAAAATCATGTATACAAGCATATGAATTTAACTTCTCACTTGCTTTTTCTTAATTCTATTTCTCGTGTTGTTCTTTGAATTACTTGGGACTGTTGATTATAAATATTTTGAGAACTTCCTATAAATATCTTAATGTGTTTTTTTCTTGTTTCATGAATCTGTCTTTCCGTTGTGAATGTTATTCTGATAATTTAATTAACATATTGTGCAACATGGTTTAACAGAAATAATATGAACTTAGAAGAAAGTTTAAAAAGACAGAATTTCGATTTGTTTGTCAAAATTTGTATTAGTACTTAGATTATCTTCATTGTAAGAATATGATACTAAAAGTAAACAAAATAATTGCTTACACACAATTTACAACGAAATAAATGAAACAATATCAATTTACACAACACAAGCAGTGAAATGGTCATATAAATAGAACTCCAGGGGGCTAATACAAGCACATACATATGAATTTATAGACAATAGAATTGTCACTTAGCAGGAGATATTTGTCAAACAATAGAAGCAATAGAGCAATCAACCTATGTTCAGTAAAGAGCATCCAGTTTAAAATTTCTCACACAATACTTGTCGTCCTAATTAATTTTTTGTAACATTTTATTTTCATTGAAATCTTGATACATCACATTATGATTTCAGTTTCCAAACTTAAAATTTTCTATTTCGAAGTGACATATGGCTATCGGTCAAAATTAAAGTATGGTTGCTTCTAAGGAGGTTTTGTCCACAATAAAGATTTCATGATTTTGAACAGGCAACTTCACTGATTCTGACTTCAAGATAAGATGAAAGTATGCCAACGACAATAGAAGTATCTCTAGAACCATGTTGGTACAGAAAGATGAAGGACTGATATAAGTGGGTAGACTTAACTCGAGATGACCCATTCTTTTGGACGAGTATGTGTTGCTCGGTTTTTTTTCTATGTAATTCTTGGGTGACTTGTTTGCTTTTTTCTCGTTAATTATGTTTAGCCATGACAATTCCAGTTTATTAAGTGTTTAATATCCGCTCCGCATCTTCCATCTCTTTTTGGTTATGTCTAATACATGACAATTTATAATATGTGTTGATAATGTACAAAACAAATATATCGAACGCTATCAAACGATTGGCCATTGACCGGGAATTGCTTTACCAATTGGAGCACAATCATTTTAAACATTTTATCCGCAACCTTTATTTTACTTTGTGATTTTTTATGTTCTTTATTTTATTTTTTCATCTTTTTGTATGAGTGTTCATTGTGTTGTACCCAGTAACATTACTGCTTTGTTTCAATCGGTATACTTTCCATCGATTTGTACCAAAAGCTGACTGACTGTGTAAGAACGGTTACATATCATCCCTTCAGTATATCATAAGTAAATGGTTAACAGAACAAATATTTTTTATGTAATATAATTTATTCTTACAACATAAATTAAAGTTATACAATAATATACAAGTTTTGTTTGTGTCTTTTCACCATATAAGTTTTTGTTCTCTTTAAGTTCATCATCGTTATTAATGTCACATTGTTTTTGTCAGTGTTTGTCCTTGCCCATCACAGGAACTACTTCATCTCCATTTCAATCACAGTAATACGACAGCAGTATTTCGATTCGTCTTTGGAATGTACACCAGTGGTACATTCTATCTCCAACTCCGTCTATCTCAAAGTCTTTTGACAGCAAGTATTTTGCTATTTTGGCACATTTTAAAATGTGTAAAGTATAGGTATATCTCCGGGCAGAGATAAGTTCAAGTTCATCGTGCAAAAACACGTTTAAGCACATTGGTTTTCTTTTTTCTATGTCTAATAGCGGCGCAGACGACACTTTCGAAAACATTCTTTACTCCTTCGTTTGTAGCTGCAGAACATTTGTTGTAATAGTCAGCATTTATTGATTTCATAAAGTTTTGTCCTTCAGCATCTGATACATGATCGGTATTATTCTCATCACGCATGTCACTCTGTGTAGCGACTAAAACAATTGGTTTCTTCTTATGGAGCTTTCTTACCATTGGAATCCAAAACGATTTGACGTTTTCAAATGATTCTTTGTCAACTGCACTGTAGCATACGACAATGACGTCAGCTTCTGTTATTGTTTTGCATCTTGCTGATTGATCTTCATAGATATTGACGCTGTATTTGTCACCGTAGGCAGATACGGACCCAGTTGTTGTTTCTGCAACCGTAGCAACATATTTGTCTGAGAATTGGCTTCCAGCAAATCTTTTAGCAAGACATGTCTTGCCTACTATTCCATCACCAACAATGGCACAGGAAACAGTGTTCTCGTAGCAAACCATGTTTTCAATTTCTGATTTAAATCTTTAAATGTGTAATAAGTCAGTAGAAAAGTGTTATGCCAAATGTAAAATTGTCAGCCTTTTTATAGATCCCGAGTCGTTTGCCTCGGTAAATCCATTGTTCAAAGAGATCTCCTACGAAGTGAAGATTCTTTTGTTTATAAATGACAACCCTGTGTGATCAAATTTACCCCCAAGTGTTTCAACCTTGATAACTCTTTCACTGCTTGTGGCTGAAATATGAAACTTATTATTGTTGTATATTTTTAGCAATATGTTATTGCAATTGTAGCTGAAAGGAAACAATTCTTTGTTATTGAACACTATGATTTTGTCTCATTTTTTTGAATTGTTTTGATATTTGATAGTTCGTAAATTCGATGCAGAAAAACAACATAGTACATACATGATAGAGGGAAAATGGTTGTACTTTTAGAAAATAGTACATTGTTGACCACAGATATACTCTACTTTTGTAGCCATGATCCCATATATTTCCTGCATTGGTGACTTATAAATATTTATATAAAGTGTGCAATACAACATGCGGAATGTGTGAAGCAGGAACTCGTTTACCTTAGAATTATGCTTTTTTTATATAAATCTTAAGGTTATCTGAGTTTTTGTTAAACCATCGCTATTTTTTACCTTTCTAAAACCATGTTTACAAACATATGATTTTGACTGCTCACTTGCTTTTTCCTAATTCTATTTCTCGTGTTGTTTTTTGAATTACTTAGAACTGTTAACATTGATTATAAATTTTGAGAACTTACTATGAATACCTTAATGTGGACTTTTCTTGTTTCTTCAATCTGTATTCCCATTGTGTATTTTATTCTGATACTTATATTTAACAGATTGTACAACATGGTGTAACAGAAATAGTATGTACTTAGCAGAAAGTTCAAAAAGACAGATTTTTTATTTTTTTGTCAATACTTGTACTAGTACTTAAATTGTCTTCATTGTAAGTATATGATACTAGAAGTAAACAAAATTATTATTTACACACAACTAACAACTAAATAAATCAAACGATATCAATTTACACACCACAAGCAGTGAAATGGTCATAAAGGTAGAACTCCAGGGGGCTAATACAATCACATACATATGAACTTATAGACAATAGAATTGTCACTTAGTAGGAGATATTTGTCAAACAATAGAAGCAATAGAGCGATCAACCTATGTTCTGTAGAAGGCATCCAGTAGAAAATGTCTAAAAAAAATTTGTCGTTCTAATTCATTTTTTGTAACATTTTATTTTCATTGAAATTTTGATACATCACATTATGATTTCAGTTTGCAAACTTCAAATTTTCTATTTCGGAGTGACATATGGCTATCGGTCAAAATTAAAGTATGGTTGCTTCTAAGAAGGTTTTGTCCTCAATAAATATTTCATGATTTTGAACAGGCAACATCACTGATTCTAACTTCAAGATAAGATGAAAGTATACCAATGAAGATAGAAGTATCTCTAAAACCATGTTGGTACAGAACGATAAAGGACTTATAAGTGGGATAGACTTAACTCGAGATGACCCATTCTTTTGGAGGAGTATGTGTTGCTCGTTTTTTTCCTATGTAATTCTTTGATGACTTGTTTGCCTTTTTGTCGTTAATTGTTTTTAGAAATGACAATGCCAGTTTCTGAAGTGTTAAATATCCGCTTCGCATCTTCTATCTCTTTTTGGTTATGCCTAATACATGAACATTTGTCATGGGTGTTGAAAAAAATGCAAGATTTGATAATGTACAGAACAAATAAATCGAACGTTATAAAACGAGTGGATATAGACCGGGAATTGCTTAACCATTTGAAACATTTTATCAGCAACCTTTATTTTACTTCGTGATTTTTTATGTACTTTGTTTTCGTTTTTTTCATCTTTTTGAGTTTTCATTGTGTTGTACCCAGTAACTTCGTTGTTTTGTTTCAATCGGCATGTTTTTCTTCGATTTTTATCAAAAACTTACTGACTGTAAGAACGGTAACATGTCATCCCTTCAGTATATCAAAAGTAAAATGGTTAACAAAACAAATCATTTTCATGTAAGATAATTTATTCAAACAACATAAATTAATGTAATACAATAGTATACAAGTATTGTTTGTGTCTTTTCAACATATAAATTTTTTCTCTTTAAGTTCATCATCGTAATTAATTTCACATTGTTTTTGTAAGTTTGTGTCCTTGAACATCACCAGAACCACTTGTTCTCCATCTCAATCACTGAAATTCGACAGGAATATTTCAATCCGTCTTTGGAATGTACACCAGTGGTACATTCCACCTCCAACTACATCTATCTCAAAGTCTTTTTACAACAGGTATTTTGCTATTTTTGACACATTTTAAGATGTGTAAAGTATAGGTTTATCTCCGGGCAGAGATAAGTTCAAGTTCATCGTGCAAATACACGTTTAAGTACATTGGTTTTCTTTTTTCTGTATCTAATAGCGGCACAGACGACACTTTCGAAGACATTCTTTACTCCTTCATTTGTAGCAGCAGAACATTTGTTGTAATAGTCAGCATTAATTGATTTCATAAAGTTTTGTCCTTCAGCGTCTGATACATGGTCAGTATTATTCTCTTCACGCATGTCACTATGTGTAGCGACCAAAACAATTGGTTTCTTCTTATTTATTTTTCTGACCATTGGAATCCAATATGATTTGACGTTTTCAAATGATTCTTTGTCAACTGCGCTGTAGCACACAACAATGACGTCAGATTCTGTTATTGTTTTGGATCTAGCTGATTGATCTTCATAGCTGATGACGCTGTACTTGTCACCATAAGCAGACACAGATCCAGTTGATGTTTCTGCAACTGTAGCAACATATTGTTCAGCGAACTGGCTTCCAGCAAATCTTTTAGTAAGGCATGTTTTGCCTACCATTCCATCACCAACAACGGCACAGGAAACAGTGTTCTCGTTACAAACCATTTTCGTAGTTTTTTTAAGTCTTTAAATGTGTTACGAGTATTTAAAGTAGATATTCGTTATGAGAGAAAGTTACAATTTCTGTCCCTTTTATAGATCGTTTGTTTTTCGGTCGGATTCGCCCATTGTTCTTCAAATCTCCTGCAAAGAAACAATGCTTTTGTTTTTTCTTGCACACTGGTGGTATCAAGTTTACCCCCTGGAGTCACTACGTATATGTCCAAATCACTCTATGTGGTAGGAAAAGGAAAGTATTTTGAAAATTTGTTAATGTTTACTTTTCGATAGTCGAGTTTTCCACAGACATAACAGTAATACAATACGGCGTTGGAGGAGAACAACATTTTGTTTATACAGTTTTGTCTTTTTGAATTTCGTATGAATTGTTGTTTTGAAATAGAACAACTCACATGAATATCATGCTGTCTTGATTTTTGCAGTTTGTAATCATGTATGATAAAGTTATACCCTTAAAGTAAACTTTCTGTGTAATTCCTCCTTTCCCTTTCAATACTTTCTACCTTGCTTGCACGGCAGCATTTTTATGAAACCATTAAGTCTTGTGAATGTTGTTGTCTTCTTTACCCTACTTGTTTATATAATTTTCGATGATTGTATAATTTTATCTGTCTTTTTCAAATTAGTAAAGGTTAATGTTTTTTTACTCATTTTTAACAAACACGCCTTTCCGTGCAGACAGTGTATGTTGTTGAACATATGAAGGAATTCATATCTGATAAAAGAAGAAGTCTGAAATAAGTTCAAATATGCTTGCATATTAAGCACAATGATGTTCATACGATTAAATATTCGTTTGTGTCAAACAAACGGGTACAATATTTAATGCTAATGAATGCCATTTAGTTTTGCAAATTTCACTTCATTTTCTGCATAAATGTGTTTTCAGTTAACATAGAAAACCTCTATATAAGGTAGAAGATAATGCAAACTCAGATATAATTTACATGTTATATGGTATATATTTGTGTAAATAGAATGCACGTTTTTTTGTGGATTCTCATTATATGACAGTCCACTGTCTGAACTTTAAGGGAATTTCTACTGATACTATATGTCGAAGATAGTCCAAATGGGGTTATTGAATTGTTTTACCATCAAAATATATCGCATTTCTCGTTTCCTTTTTTTACAATTAGATATAAACAGACCAACAGAGAGTTTCGTAGCTGAAAACAAAAGGTGTATTCGCTTGATTAGAAAACAATGCGTATACCTACTGATTGACTCAAGGTGGTAAATATCTCGCTGGTAATGCTGGTAGGGGTTGTAATATTATCTAGTGTTTCATTTTTGAAAACTACAGGGGGTTAATGTACATATATACTGTATTTGTTTGTGCTCTATCATTTTTATTCTGTAAATGGACTAGCGATGATTCTTTGTGGATATTCAGTGCAATATTCAGTGTTTTGCTAAATTATAGTTTTGGTTTTAGTATACTTTGGAATAATACAAGTGGAACTATTTGGTGTTTTCTTAAATCCAACAGTATTCATGGATTATAATAGATTTATCAATATCATATAATTTTTTTTAAAACTAGTGATGGTTTTGTGTTCATACAATCGTAATTAGATTCAGGTGGATGTAAAAGAAGTTTGATGAGCAAGTGTTGATGACTTTTATGTATTCTACCAAACAAATATCATTGGATTATACCAAAAACATATCAATGGATTACATTTCAAACATTGCATAATGCATTGCAGTTGAAAACTGTTTGGTTATTCTATTTGACTCTTTGGTCTCCCTAATGTTATCTACTGTAACAATATTTCCTAAAGTTTGTATATACTTTTATAAGAAGTATATAACTATGGTAATAAATATATTGAAAACATGTTCCTCTATTTCAGACTTAATTTTTAAATTGTTCTTTCTTTTGCAAATGATTTATTAATAATGTTAAAAATACTTTACTAAACATCGGTTTCCATCTTATTAATAAGATTGATTGCACACTTTCATGCATACTGCAATTGATTTGTTAGATAAGAGGCATCGGTGTTGTGTTTTTTTTCTGGTGGTGATGCAAGCTATGGTTAGACTCAGGGTGTCTTTTTGAGAGAAGTAATTATTTGCAAAGGCGACAATAGTAGCATTTTGTGTCCGTGTTTTCATGGTTAGAAGAAATCGGTCGACAAAAAGACATATTCTGAGTTTTCAACACCTTTGGTTTTGAATACATTTGAATAAGCATAAGGTGCCACTGCTATTTTTACGTAACATTGCCTTTTTATGATATTGTGAGACTCCGGGTGGTTTTCTGTATAAACGAAAATAAGAAAACGAAATTTCGAAATGCAAAATAAAAATTAAGGTCAAAAGCAAACAATTTGCAAGGTAAGGTCACATTAACAGTTGAACATTGAAGAATAGTAGTATATTGATTTTTAAATGTCATATTCCTTTGCTGGGGACATTTAACTTAAGTATTTAAATTATTATGAGAAAAGATTTTAAACTTTTTAATTAGACAGATTTCGCTAAAAGACTCTTTGTTGAATTCGTAAAATTAAGTAAATTTTCACTAAATAAAATACAATACCGTCAAATTGACATACCCCATACCAAGTATAAACAGTAATATTGTAAATGGCCTTGTCCTTATTGTGCTACATAAATCCGATATTGTTGTCAGAACTTTATATTCGAAATAGTTGCAAAATATTATTTTAATGTAATTCAGACAAGTTAGTACAAGGTATTAATCGTATTTGGTCTTGGATTGCAAATATATCGTTAGGAAAACCTGAAAAATATTACTGTGACTATTTAGGGCTCTTGCTTTGATATCACATCGTATGTTAATACGGATTATATATATTCCAGGAAATGATAATATAGCACCTATTCGTGGTCTTGATCTTGATCTACCTATTTAGTCGACTCTATGATCAGTTGTAAAGACTTTAACTTTTATTCATATAAAAAGTTAGCGAATATGTCATTTACAAAGAACTAAATTTTTTTTATTTTTTTTGTTGTTGGAAAAGGGAGCTTTTTATCGCGATTCTTTGAAAACCGAAAGGTAAATCAAAGATGGAACAAGAAGTCATAATTTCAGAAAAAAAACCTGAACTATACATAAGATTATAATAAAGGACATAAAAATAATTACAAGCAATTCTTTTATATGTTATAATGTTTATTATAGCATATTGTAGAGTTACTAACATGATATATAAAATAACCCTCTTAAATTGAATAACTTTTAAATTATAAATTGGTAAATAATCAAGAAACTAAAGTTCCATCTTCCTCACTTGACCTTAGATGCTATTATTTGAAGTCCATTTTTTGTCATACAGCTCTTCCTCCTACATCATTTGGTTTAAAAGCATTCGGCTTTGAGCGTTCCTGGTGAAGTTTATTAAAAGAAGCTCCTTAGACATAAAAAGTAAAATCACAAAAATACTGAGCTCAAAGGAAAATTCAAAAGTCTCTAATCAAATGGCAAAATAAAATGATAAAACACATCAAACGATAATAATTCATTTCATAAGTGCTTTTTGTTTTATCTTTATTGAACGTTCTTCTGTGAGATTTTTTTTATATTAATATTAATGGGTTGCAATGATATTTTGATACTTGTCTATTGATTTTGGTTTCGTGTGGATGTTAACTCATTTAGAATACGAAAGACATCACTTACATGGACATCATCTTCCATTCCGTCCATGATTTTATACTTTGTTTTGAAACCCCAGATTGTTGGAAAACTGATAAGACAATCTGTGTAGTGTTATAAAGATCTACTGGTATTGTGCCAATAATGCGTTAGTTTAAATTTGTAAGCAAGAAATTTAAAAGGGAAAACTTTCTGTTTGAACTGTTTGATTATATAATAGATTTGATAATAGTTTGATAGATAACAACCTTTCAATAACCATAGCCTTGATTGCGAGTGTCTGTGACATATCCTCGACATGAATCAAAATATTGCAGTCGGTGCAGTGTACCCGCTAGATAATTCCACTAAAGTGGGGTAGAAAGTAAATATGTTCTTAAAACTACAACGTGTTGGCATTTTTAAACGTAATTTCCACTAAATTGCCTGCACATAATGACCTCATAAAACAGATGGTCTAGGAATTAAATATAATTACATGTATTATATTTTATTATTAACCTGAACAATACATGAGAATTATACTTCACCATACTCAAAGTTTACTTTGATTTATTTGACAATTTAAAGAGAAAAGCTTACCATAGACTTTATTAGCCTTTAAGTGTTAAGTGTTACTTTTATAAACGAAGAACATGCGCACTCTCTATTTTTCTCTTTCTCTCGAAAAATAGGTTGATAACCCTCTTAATTTATACAAGCTATTTGCCAAATGTTTGTCTTTTGGTGCGATCACTTGGAAATGAAACCTGAATATACGTGACATTTTTGCAACGATCTTGTATGTAAAATTCTATTGATATATAAAGATAGTATATGACATTGTCCTTGAAAAGGGATACAGCGAAACGACAAAATACTTTTCGTAAAATTCGTATCCCTCAATTATTTGTTGATATTTGCTTAATATCATGATGTTGTCAATGGTAATTTTTCTGAGCGTTTCGTTTATGCTGAGATTCCTTTATTGTTTTGGCAGTTTACTTTTAAATCTTCGTGGTTTTATTGCTACGTCTGTTTTCATTGTTACCAGCTTAATTTTGGATTCTGAATACTCATTGGCCGTAAACAATGAACGCGAATCTTGAAAAGTCAAATTTTAAAGTTGTAGATCCTATATTCAAGCATTTTAATAACAATAATCAAACTCGGCAAAGTTAAACTCTTTCGATGTAAAAAAAAAAAGCAAAAAATATTTTGAAATTGTAACAAGTAAATTCAGTTCATGAAATGTGCGTTTCTGAGAATGTCAAAATATAGACATTGTTATCTAACTGTAAAGTATAACTTTAATAATGTTGTTTTTTCTTAAACGCGTTTGGACTTCGATTTAATATACATAATATATAAAGATAGCAAGTCTAGCCAGTAAAACAAAATGAGTATCTAGTACACTTTCAATAAGCAACGAATTGTCTACAAGGTACTTCGTAGGAGATATTTATTACTATATATTTGACATTGGAAATTTATATTAATATTTATACAGCTTATAAATCTAATTCCATTTCTTTGTGTTCAACAAACTGTGTATAAATAACATTTTGCCTACACTCTTTAAATCGCCTGTATCAGCAAATACTAAAGGTTTAAAAGTTGAAATCAGCATGAAGCCATTGTATAGTAGTAAAACTGACCTTGATGTTTAAATGAAAACTTTTATGTAAACAACTTATATAACGTCATGTACTGACCGAGCTTTTGGTCAGTCATGGTAGGATAAATGGCCAGTTTGCACTCAAAGACATAGAAGAAACTTTATATCATCGCAGGAACTAAAAGTAAACGTACTTGATTTAACTTTCTGTTTTTTTTTAGCAATTTATTAATGTGTGCTGGTTTTATTATATATAATGTGTATTCTATGATCTTCAACGACAATCAAACCATGGGAAAGTGGTGTAATATCAGAACATATGAAAAAGACAATCAATTATGGTTGAAAAAATACCGAACTCCAAGTGAAATTTAAAACGGAAATTCCTGTTAAACATGACAAAACCAAAAGCGCAAACACATCAAACGAAAGGAAAACAACTGTCGTATTCCTGACTTAGAACAGGTACTTCCTTACGTGGAAAATACTGGATTAAACCTGGATTTATGGCTAGCTTAACCTTTCAGTTGTATGACAGAACTTTGCATTAAATTTCATTATGTTGACAACGATACGCTATTAACACAAACGGACATAGTAGGCAACAACGGCAAACATTGGGATATCAGCAGTCAAAATGAAAATGTCATTAAGCTTTCATTGTATGCTTTCTTGGTTTTAAAATGTATTGAAGAAATACATAAACTCATCCTTGGTAATTTGTTGGGAGAGGAAACACTATACTTTGTTTAAACACCTCTGAGATAAATAAATCACTTAAACTTAAATCACCAAGGCTAATTATTTTATATACGCCGAATTATTGTTTGGTTTGTTTGTTCTTTCATCATTCATCTCCAGCCATTGCGTTACTTATGCAAGCATCTCCGAAAAAAAACGTTGCCAATAATCAATATGCAATAAAAGCTTACTACCTTCTTTAAGTCTATCTTAGTAATGCCTCCTTTTAAAATAAACGAAATCGTTCATGACAGATCTGGAAAATAACAAGATTGAAAACGAACCTAAATGTTTGAAAGTCAACGTTTTTCGCCTTGTCTATCATTTACCCATGAGTGTATGAAGAAGACTCGAGCGACGCCTTCTTTTAGACTTTATAACTGAAAGTAAAATATCTTCGAATAATTCATCTACTTCTTCTTTGTTATCAGATCTACATTCGATGTACGCATCAAATTTGTGAGATTCCATTATATCAAGTCCTTCTTGTTTAGATACATTGTTATGTTCGTCCCTGGTGTCTTTGTATGTGGCAACTAATACCACTGGCGTTTTCTTGCATAGGTTTCTAATTTCCGGAATCCAGAATGACTTGACATTTTCAAAGGATTCTCTGTCGGATACACTATAACACAAGATAAATACATTGGCTTCTTTGTAGGACTTTGTTCTAACCTCCTTGTAGTCATGCTGAAAAATAAAACAAAATACACCATAAGTAATTTAATCTATTTGTGGGGCTACTGTGCATGCTCTAAGCATTTAAAATGAGCAAGAGCAAAGACCGGTTGGCCGGAAGTCAGAATTATGTGTCCGGGAAGGGTAACATATTTTCCTGCAGACTGTCAACATCGTCCATGAACTAGAACGTTAAAAAGCCGTCTTGGCGTGTCAGTCTCATACAAAGCAGGTTTAATAATTATGCTACATACATATTAACATGTTCTAGTCCTGAATATGCATATAATTTGCAACATGTTGTTAAACAGTCATCCGTCATCATTAGTTGCAAATTTGATTATCGATTGTGATACGCTTTATGATTTGTCATTAATTCGTTTTGCAATAATTTTTTTGTTCATTTGAAAACAAAAGACAGACACCATACATTCATTTGAATATCTTACATATAAGAAGAAAAATATCATTATGTAACAATATTAAACATTCCTTTTAAATATTACTTTCATGCTTAAACTAATATAAAAATTAGGAGATGTGGTTTAATTGTCTATGATACAACTATCCACCAGAGTAAAAATGAAGCGGTAAAAAGCAATTGTAGGTCACCGTAAGCTTATTATAAAATCTATAGCACTTATATAAAATATACTAAGAGGATGTGATATGATTGCCTTTGAGACAACTCTCCACAAGAGACCAAACGATACAGAAATAAACAGCTATAATGGGTCACAGTGTGGACTTCAACAATGAGAAAAGCCTTTACCTCATAGTCAGCTAAAAAAAGGCCCATTTGTCAAAAAAATCGAATAATTTGTTTTAAACACTAACCTGGCCAGATGAAATAAACAACTATAGGGCACAGTATGTGTTTCAACAATGAGCAAAGCCCATACCGCAGAGTCAGATAAAAAGGGCCCATCTTCCAATACAATAAAATGATTTGTTTAAACACTAACCTGGCCAGATGAGTCTACTATTTTGATGATATAATCTGAACCCATCATGTAAGTCGGTACAGTGTATAAATCAGAAACTGTTGCTGTATAGTCGTCTGATGTTTGACTTCCGGCAAATGTTTTACAAATTTGAGTCTTTCCTACCATCCCATCTCCTACAATAGGGCACATAACAGTTTTATCGTTCTCGTGGGTTAGCATGTTGTTTTATAAGTCAGATCGTCAACTGATCATTAAAAATCGCAATCACAGTTTTATACCATAAACTTCAAAATTTTATCCATCTTAAGCACAACCTTTCATAATCGACTAATCCTCCCATAATGAACTTCGACGAAAATTTGATCGCTACTGTGAAATTATTAATCTCCTTCATCAAAAAATGAAATGTCTCCTTTGCTTTTGAATTATTAATTTTAAGCCTGTGAGAATGTAGACAGTTTTAAAAGAGATACTTAATTCCAACACATATCTTATAACATGGAATATATGAATTAAGATATTAACGTAAATTTGTTTAAGATAAAGAAACTAAGTTTTCAACTCCCTCTGGCAGATTTGAGCGTTAGTTAGAGGGGTTTTGCTATATATTTTATGTTGGTCCCTTTTGGTTACAAAGCGCTTTGATTGTTTCAGGTCTTGTACAACCTAGGCGTCCAATATTCGACTTCGAGCCTTCATGATGAAAGTAAATTCTGAAAAGCGCTTTGGACGCATGTCATTTAAAATGTGTTGTTCTTATTTTTAGCTCACTTGTGTCCCAAGGTCCCAATCTGAGCTTATGCCATGACTTGACGTTCGTCGTTATCCGTTGTCTGTCTTCATCGTCCGTCGTAGTCGTAAACTGTTTAAAAATGCAGTTTTTTGGCTTATCTTATATCTAAAAAAAAATAAAAAGTACTTAGAGGGAATCTGACATTGGTTAAAAATGTTCAAAATGTCAAGATCTATCAGCCCTGAAATTTCAGACGAATCGAACGACCCATTATCGGGTTGCTGCCACTAAATTAGTAATTAGTTTTTTTTATAAAATTTAGGTTATTTAAGAATTAACAAAGTAGGATGTGTATACGACAAGGCATACATGTACCATAGGAAGTTTTGTTTTAATATGTTTTTAAATTTCACAACATAGGTCGGAGAATGGAACGTTAACGGTTTTTTTTCTTCTTTAAGAACATATTATTAACGAGTTTCTTAATCAAATACAAGGTTTTTCTATTTCTTTTTTTTACAAGATTTTTTTGAGAACGGTTTAATGCGTAGTACTAGGATACCGAAGTCAGTAGAAAAGGTATCTTTTATAACAATATAAATTCATCATCAAGAACAATGTAAAAATAACAATGATCAAATTTAGGGCTCACATGATTAAACTCTATTAAAAGTTATAGCAGATGTTTTACTGTGTCCGGTGGTAATAACCTATAATGGGAATTAAAGTATTTTAATTGATTTAAATACTAGAATAATACATCTGTTCAGGACAAGTTTGACTAGGAAATTATAGTAAATAATGAGATCTATATCATTCTTTTCTCAATCAATTAATTAAAATTAAAAGTTTTGCGTACAATTCTTGTTTATGCAATCCTTAGATCTGAACTTGACTTGACCTCACTAACTCTTTTTTTCGTAATTCATTGTTAAAATTTGATGGCATAATATCCCAATAGACATTCATATAACAACAGCGTCTTTAGACCTGCAATTTGAACCATAACACTCAAAGTATAATAAAATTAAACTTAAAGAGGCAAAATTTGCATAATTGTGACACCATTTGAATGTTTAAGTAGTTATTTTCTATGGATTACATATATTTTACATTCTGAGTGAAGATGAATTATACAGTAATTGGTATTTTGATTGATTTTTGGCACAGTTGTAAGGCCTCTTTTTAACCCGATCTTGAACTCTCAATTCTTCATAAACAAATCTATAAAATAATATTTTATCATATAATGAATACATGTACATTGTATATTCAAAGAGCTGAATATAAAACTCCAAACAAGTTTTCTTTTCTTTTCTTTTTTTTTTTTTAGATAAAAAGCATTTCTTATCTTCTGTTAACATTTTTTTTTAAATATATCAATTTTAATAAGTTCATTGCGTTCAGTGTTTAAGAGTATCTGCTAAACTTCCTTTTTGACAAGTTATCTAAGTAATTTCTTAATTTTTCAAATGCAAAACATTGTACAACCCTAGTAAACCATAAATGCTCTTCCTCTCCAAACTATGTTCTATCTATAGGATTGTTTTGTTATCCATGGTTCTTCCATATGTTTTGCATAGTTTGATTTTCTGTTGTGCCGTTACAACACTGTCCCAGGTAAGAGGAGGGTTGGCTCTTTCAAACATGTTTAACCCTGTCATATTCTTTGTACGTGTGCCTGTTGCAAGTCAGGAGTCTGTAGTTCAGTTTGCTATCACGGTTTGTTTTTTTTGTAAATTGTTATGATATAAATTAGTTTTCAATATAATGGTTTATCATTTTCCATGTCGGGGCCTTTTTATAACCGACTATACGATATGGGTTTTTCTCATTGTTGAAGGCCATAGGGTGGTCGGTGATTGCTTAGCTCCGAGTCAATTGAACTTCGCTGGATTGTTGTCTCAGTGGCAATCATACAACATTTCTTTCTTTTTCCGTCAAATATTTAGAATTTACAAGTCCATTGACATTAAACACATCGCAAAATTTCAAGGTGGTTTAGAGGTTGTGACCTGGAAA
This sequence comes from Mytilus trossulus, assembly GCF_036588685.1. Lineage (NCBI taxonomy): Eukaryota > Metazoa > Mollusca > Bivalvia > Mytilida > Mytilidae > Mytilus > Mytilus trossulus. Next base: position 47,555,857 of record NC_086375.1, read on the forward strand.
TCAAAGGTGTATAATAATAATAAATAATAATAAAATTCTTTATTTAACGAAGGTAACACATTTAACAATTACATGTTAATCTTCCATGAGGCCTTCAAAAACTATTAATACAAATAAAAAAAGGGGGAGACATACAAAGTAAATTACACAATACAGTTAAATATAGCAGCTTAAATATTGAATTAGTACATATGCATTAAATAGAAAAAGAAAAATACATTAGTTTCGTGCATCTTTATTCTGTTCAGTAAGAAAATAGTTTGAACAGTTGGTCTTTAAAAAATGTATCTAAATTATCTATTTCTTTAATATTACTTGGTAAATTATTCCAGTGAATAAGACCAGAATATTTAATTGTTCTTTTAAAAAAAATCAGAATTAGAAAAATCAGAATTAGGTTTACTTGATTTGGAGTCTTAAAAATATAATGTAGATAATAGTATTTCATTATCATATGGTATAGTTTTTAACTTAATAAAATTGAGAATGGAAATGTCAAAGAGACAACAACCCGACCAAATGAAAAAAACAACAGCAGAAGGTTACCAACAGGTCTTAAATGTAGCGAGAAATTCCCGCACCCGGAGGCGTCCTTCAGCTGGCCCCTAAACAAATATATACTAGTTCAGTGATAATGAACGCCATACTAATTTCCAAATTGTACACAAGAAACTAAAATTAAAATAATACAAGACTAACAAAGGCCAGAGGCTCCTGACTTTGGACAGGCGCAAAAATGCGGCGGGGTTAAACATGTTTGTGAGATCTCAACCCTCCCCCTATACCTCTAACCAATGGAGAAAACTAAACGCATAACAATACGCATATTTTAACTTAAGCATATTTAATACGTAGGCGACTCAATCACTATATATTTTCAATAAATGTATTTGCCAACTTTAATGTGTGAACAAAGTCAGTTAAAAATCTTTATCTATTTTTGTAAATCAAAATATGCTGATTTAAACTTTAAAATATATAACCACAGCAATTTATGTATATATAGAAGAATGTCAGTTGAAATATACTTGATAAAATATATATTGAATGCAGATGAAAACTTGCTGATTTAAGTTAAAATCCGAACCACAATTATTTATAGATATTTATCAATATGAAAAATATTAAAATATTTATATTGTAAAACATTTATCTGACCTTAATCTAACCACTAGATTAACAACGCCTATTAACACTCAAATAATTAAAATAGTTTAATGTTATCAATTTATCAACCTTGTATATATTGATCGCTTGACCCAAGACTGACCGAAACCTAATGGAGTAACTATTATAAAAATGTAATTACCAACTATTTGGTTACGAAATTTTATATCATATGTTAAATGGCTATATGTAACCTTCTCTCTCTTGATCCGAATAGAAAGCAATTCATATTAGTTTAAACTGTCTTTCAAAAGGTAAATATATGTAACCTTCTTTCTCATTATCCGAACAGAAAGCAATTTATATTAGTTTAAGCTGTCTTTAGAGAGGTAGACAAAAGATAACAGAAGAAAATATTGGGAATAGTCAAAAATCGAAGGCACCATGACAAATTGCTTGATAAGCAATTTTTAAGATACAGCCTTAGTAGAACTGTTTAAAATGAAGACACCCTGTCCATTGTTATGGTAGAGTTGAGCTTTCACAAACTCTGGTGCTTTGGCATATTCCTGTTCCAAGTCCGTTGTTTTTGCATATAGATCAGGTTCTGTTTATTTTATCATTTTGTCATGTCAGGACCCTTTATTGTACTCTAAGGTATTGATTTTGCTCATTGTTGAAGGTCGAACGGTAATCAATTGTTTCATATATGTCAACTTCATTTGATATCTGGATAATTGAGACAATGGCAATTATACCTCTTCTTCTTTTTTTTTTATTACACATGAAAAATATTCTCAAGATACAAATTGTCGTCAGTCTCTATGGAAAAGGTCAGAAGTGCATACATGTAGAAATGGACGTTGTCTCAACTTATATTAGAATGAAATTGAGAATAAAAACGAGGGAAATATCATAGAGACTTCAACCCTACATACGAGCAGAAAACAGCGCAAGGCCACCAATTGGTCTTCAACACAGCGAGAAAATCCCGCATTTGAGTTCAGTTATAGTGAAAAAAATATAAATTTAAGTATTTATTGTTGGCATAGGTCTACCAATGAAGGCTTGGTGTTGGTTTTTGTTTGTTTGGTTGCAGTTTTTGTTGTATCGTTTATTTTCTTTTGCATTTCATTGTTTTTATTTTACACTTTTCTTTACACGAAAATTTTTAGTTCTTCTCTTTGATATTAAATGTATGTAGAGTCAATATGACCTCAGTATTATAACTTACAATTGCAAGTAAGGAACAAAGGTAACCCTGAATTGACCGGAGATTTTAAAGATAAAGTTGAATAATAAATACATTTGCATAGTATGATTATGTGTGAACTTAAATTCAATTAAATATTTAACTACTTAAACGTTTTCAGTTTCTAAAACGATTAAAAGAGAATTATTTTAATCTGTTCGACTCTATACTAACATATTATAATTATTTCTAATGCTGTAATTGATCTATTGATTTGGCCAAACTATTATATTTTCGATTATCCACTGAGGTCCTCCATGTGGTCAGACTGAGGTCAAATACGTAATGTCAATTATCCAATCATTCAATCTCACCCTGCTGACAAGTTTACAACATCTGTCGTGTTCAGGTAAAGCTAGGCGTTATTGTTTTTATGTAACTGTTCAATCAATTGGATAAGATTTAAATAGTCCACATTCCGAACGTGTCTGTAATACAGGAGCATTCCTTCAAGGTCATTTGATTGAAGCAAGGGCTTTTGAAACAAAGAATACAGGAAATTTTCTTTAATTTGAAATATGTTATATTCTATTTGAATTACTTTTTCTTCTAATATAAACGAATAGTCATTGGATTTTTATATTAAACGAATGCATATTTTTTTCAATATTTCAGTCTATTTCCTTGGACCAATCGATGAACTCGGGTAGTTTATTTTATTCCTATCATGATTTTCTTGATAGAGGGTTACTGCTCACAAGGAAGCTATTAAACCAAGAGTTCCAAATGGTGAAGTTGAAATCATCCCTTCGTAAATTTTACGGACGCCATCACGAGTTGGTTGACCGTTATGGAATAACCGTTTCACAAATGATATCGGATATGTTCCTTACGTCGTAACTACAATCCCCTTCCCTTTCATGAATTTGACCTACCGAATTAGACTATTTACCGGGATTTGTAATCACATAAGCAACACGACGGGTGCCGCATGTGGAGCAGGATCTGCTTACCCTTCCCACTGGTGTCATTCGGTTTATCGAGAGAAATGAGCGTGAAAGAATATCTAACGGCGGTCAAGTATTGAGCGACGATCGTGAAAGTTCTGGTAACGGATCGTGAAAGACATTTAATCGAGAAGACATATGAAAGGTCAATACATATTCTAATTAAATTAATTACACAGACAAATTTACGACAAAATAAAACTGTCTGTCAAAATGGTTCAACATTATGATCAGTATGTCAGAATAACAAGTTGTAAAAGTACATAGTTACTACAAAACAACAAAAGGCAGATTGTTTCTGACATTTCAATGACATAAAAAATGTAAACAAACATGATTTTTTTCACAAATTCGACTAGAAAACCTACTTTAATACGAATAAGGGCATTCTATTTGAATTAAACAAATGGTTCTTATAGTTATTTTGTATAAACATAATATGAAACTTGGTAAATAAAGAATTATTTACACAAAAATGGATTTTTTGGATCGTGAAAGATCATGTACCGTATTTTTGAAGATCGTGAAAAGGATCGTGAAAGATCTGATGCTACGAAAACGTTCAAATTTTTCTTCAATTGTATCATAGTTAATATTTGTTATTTGTATTGAGAAAAGTTATATAGGCCAACATCCTCAATAGGTTTAAGCTTTTCAAAGTATAAATATTTGGATGATTGTAGGATGAAGCTTTTTATTGTCATGTGAAGTACTCACTTATCGCGATTTATAGGATATCCATATTTGGTATATTGGATCCTATAAACTACATGTCCGTCAGACAGGATTCACCTGACCCCGAATTTGCCTTATTTCATGGATGAAGATTCATTTTTTGTGATCAAGTCCGTATCGCGGATTCGTTAAGCTTTAGGATAAGTGTCTGTTGTTATGATTGTGAGGTGTACATTTTTGACTTTTGCAAGGTTTCAACTGACATTGAACCCATTGTGATGCATCATTCGGCAATGCTCGTTTTATGTTGTCTAGCCTTTGGATATATACCTGTATGCTATAGCGCCATGGCATTTCGTGTATGGTGTACATGTCTGTTTGCATGTTTCATAAATGACCATAATGACGTCAATTGTATTTGTAATATTGAATGATAGAAAAATGTCAATGTCTGGCTGTCGGACAGGGTTCATATACCTTTGACCTTATGTTTCGAATTAATTGGCCAGCATAACTTTTATATTTGTCAGTTGCTAAGGCACTGTAAGGATCGGAACACATTTATTTGGTCTACGGGATATTTGTAGAGATCTGTATGTCATGGTTCATTTGACCTCGCACTCTTTTTATTAACCATTGACAATCCTAATTTAAAAAAAAAAGTGGTATGATTGCCAAAGAGACAATTATTCACAAGAGACCAAAGTGACACAGACATTAACAACTATAGGTCACCGTACGGCCTTCAGCAAAGCCCATACCGCATAGTCAGCTATAACAGGCCCCCATAGTGACAATGTAAAACAATTAAAACGAGAAAACTAACGGCCTTATTTGTATAAAAAAAATGAACGAATACCAAATGTGTAACACATAAACAAACAACAACCACTGAATTACAGGCTCCTGACTTTGGACAGGCACATACATTAATAATGTGGCGGGGTTAGACACGTTATTGGGATCCCAACCCTCCCCCGAATCTGGGACAGTGGTATAACTGTACAACATAAGAACGAACTATAAAAATCAATTGAAAAGGCTTAATTCATCAGATGGACAAAAATACATTAAGCGCATTAAGCGCATTTGACACTTCTAGTAAAACCCTTGATATTATAGACGTTCGATAACATTAACTATCATAAGTAAAGCAGATGAGACATTACAGCATTTGCGATTTGGTATTCTATAGTCTGTAATATATAGTTAAATCAATCCACATCTGCGTTGTATATACACAACTTAAGAAAGTACTGTTGCACAAAATGTTGGTTATCGTTCAATCTCAAATTACTCATGAAAGATGCTGTTTTGCTGTAATTTTTTGTTTGATGGATATCATTTTGGTTTAAACGTTGCATATCCATACTATTGGCTATAAGTAAATAGTGTAATTCTGCATGAATTGCACTTGACCGATTCTCAGAGCTGAATCTTTCAAACTTATCTAGAGATGTTTTAGTTGTTGTTTTTTAACTCTCGAGGTTAAGCGTTGAATAAAAAAAAAGCTTTAATGTTCATCCTTATTAAAATAGTTACAGGCTTCAACCAGTTTCAGGTTTATCAAATGGTAAAAGAAATACTGATTTCTAATTACTAGTAATAAGTCTGGTCACGCATTATCTTTCACGATCAAAATAATGCGTTGCCTGATCTTTCACGACCAAGTTTGATGGATGTTCAACAAATTCAAGGTTTTCATATTCAAATTAATGCTTTTAAGAGGAGAACATACCTTAATTTTACTGTACTATCAGATACACTAAAGATTAGATTTCAAATATATAATGATGAACTGAAACATGACCATTATAGTCACAAAAAGCGTGTTATTTGTAATTAATTGCATATACATGCATTGCGCCTTTTGTGTTTTTTCATAAAGTACTGCATACTTTCTCTTACTTATTTCACAGTTTTGTTGGGGAAGTTAAACCATTTTGACAGACATATTTTTTTATTCGGATTTGTTCCGCGTTTTGAAAATTAAGCAATATTTTTAAAGATTCTGACCTAGACTTCCCATTAAATGTCTTTCACGATCCGTTACCAGAGATTTCACGATCGTCGCTCAATACTTGACCGCCGTTAGATATTCTTTCACGCTCATTTCTCTCGATAAACCGAATGACACCCGTGCTTCCGGAGCACCTGAGATCACCCCTAGTTTTTGGTGGGGTTCGTGTTGTTTATTCTTTAGTTTTCTATGTTGTGTCATGTGTACTATTGTTTTTCTGTTTGTCTTTTTCATTTTTAGCCATGGCGTTGTCAGTTTGTTTTAGATTTACGAGTTTGACTGTCCCTTTGGTGTCTTTCGTCCCTCTTTTATTTGGTATGCAACTGAAATGCTGTGCAAGATCACGTAGTATAAATGCATGAGAATTTGAAAATAAAATTAAGTTTTAAGTAAAAACTCTTAATAAGTAAACTCAGTTTGATGTCAGATTTTATATTTTATCAGATTGTTTTTTGTACGAATGTTTTAAACGGATAATAGCTACGATTTTCATCAAAATTACTTTTTTAATCTATATGCCGGATTTTGTACAAAAAGTTTAATAAATATGATTAAAACAACAACTGGTTACTTTCCATTTATAATTTAGAAGCTTTTTAACGTTTAACACCTAAATTTTTTTCTTGTCTATAGATAATAATTCGATGTTAAGCCCAACCCTTATTCATATGACCTATGTTGATTTGAACTCTTCAGTTCCCAATGCGCAATCGCACATTGTGCCTCGAAGGGAAACTTGTCGAACAGGGGAATATTATCGCGGAAATGGTACGTGAATTTATAGATCTTTATAGTTTCTGCGAGAAAAGAAACAAAAAAGAGGTGCAGACAAATTATTGTAAATTATCAATTAAAAACGGCGATGAGATCGATAATTAAAATCACTCAAAACACCTGCGAGTCGGCGCAGCCAGGGTAAGTCAAACAGAAGTAGTCGACGGTTTGCGTAACTTGATAGATATAGGAAGATGTGGTGTGAGTGCCAATAAGACAACTCTCCATCCAAATAACAATTTAAAAATTAAACCATTATAGGTTAAAGTACGGCCTTCAATACGGAGCCTTGGCTCACACCGAACAACAAGCTATAAAGGGCCCCAAAATTACTAGTGTAAAACCATTCAAACGGGAAAACCAACGGTCTAATCTATATAAATTGTTTACATTACTTAAAAATTCCAGATCGTATGAAAATAAATCGCAGAGTGTTCATTATTGTCAAAAATAACCAAAGCTAATGGACCAATGGCAAGTGCATTCGGAGCAGCTTTTCAACTTATTAGTATAAAAAGTGGTAAAGAAAAAATATGCAGTTCTCTTGTCGCCATAGATATTTGGTTTACCAATGTTATCTTATAATATATCTATTCTTGCACCTTTTTCCCTGAGCGTTTTCAATGGCATTGTCATATTGTATATATTATGTAGTCTTTTAAATGCAATGTATTTATATGTACTGTGCATCATTGGATAAAGAGTACTAAAATTATAGTGACGTCAATTCAAAATTTAAAATTTAGATTTTTTTACTTATCGAAATGGGTTTTAGTTCTTACAACCACTATTCACTAATTTATTCATTTTTTTTGTAGGTGGTAATATTTTATTGCTTGTTTGATGAAGCAGCAAAACTACTCAATCGTATATTATATTGAAAACGCCCTTGTAACAGTTGTAAAGTTTAAAGTACAAGTTTATATTTATTCTAAAATAGTAACGCAAAGCTGTCCTGTTTCGTTTGATATTGATAACGCGTGGGTCGTTTGTATTTTATAGTACAATATAGTATAGGCAATAATGTGGTGGAGTTGAAACAGTTTTAGATCTAAGGGTGCTCAGACTTTTGCTTATCAAGACAATAATATGTTGTAGAACTAAAACACACAATAAACAGTTCAGCTTCCGACTAGATGACCACAAACTAATAAGGAAAGAACCCAGCTCACAATTAAACTTTGATATGTAGTGTCAAATTGTCCTCGCTACTAAAGGAAGTGAATATATCTATCTAGAAGCTCTATGGTAGTAACAACTAGTTTGATATACTGCTGAGTATTTGTATTTGTATATTTAGTATAATAGATATAAGAAGATGTGGTTTGAATGCCAATAAGACATCTCTCCATCCAATACTAGAAATGCATGGGAAGATAGTGCAAATTGTCAAAGTCAGATGAAAAGAACGCATACGCATTTCAATCTCCTTACTGCGGATGATATGGTTGATATTTGGCAACAATTACAAAAAAACATGCCATCAATTTTAAACTAAGAAAAGACCATTTGACATAAGGCAGGGGTAGGTAGGGTGGGGCCCTCTGGAGATTTTGTTTTGCGGATTGACTATTCATTTTCATCTGTTTCTACGCTGGCATTTCATCCCTTTTGTATACAAATATTTCCTGCAAGAGTATAAATAATATGCAGCTCTTTCATTTCCAAAGTGGATTACTGTTTAAATTGGAATAATGATATAGCGTATTCATAGTTCTAATTAGAAATGCCGGATTTAGAATTCTACTAACATGAAAGTCTGCATGAAATGAACAATCCACTACCAAAAACGTAAGTTAATAACGTTTATTTTACTGCCAATATTTTCCTTTCTAATTAGCGCAACAATTATCAAAGACAAAACGAAAGCAAACAACGGATGCCACATAAGGAGCAGGATTTGCCTACCACCCCTAAAAGAAACCAAAACCAAACAAACAAAAACACCCGATATCACCCCTAGTTTGGATTGTGTTCGTGTTGCCAAGTCTTATTTTATGTTATGCTTTGCAGACTGAAGCCTGGATTACAGAATCGAATCCTGAAGTGGAAACAATATCAATTTGTAAGCGCAATCCCGATAATAGAGTTCATAGTTATAATACTAGAATACCTGTGTTGCACAATGTTGCGTCTGGTATTTTTTTTTTTGGTGTGGGAATAATTCATTAAGTGAAACAAGACTACATACTCTAGTGGATAGTTGCTCATTGGCAATCATACACATATTTTCTTATTTTTATAACATTCATTTTAAGCATTGCACAAAAAAACATCGTAATGTTGTAAAAAGAAGTACAGTCACCACATTAGAGTGCAAGTTTGTGTAAATTTATTACTTTGAGATTGTTTTCAGTAACTGTGATACTTTTGATACGGTGTTGTTTGATTGTTATCTTGTCATTTTTTCTTCTGAAGAGTAGCATTTGTTACTCACTGTTCATAATTAAAAGGGTGAAATTTAAAACAAAATAAAAAAGAAACAAAACTAAACCCCATCACATGATAACCTCGTAAAGAGATATATGTTATAAAGTTTGTTTTTGTACTTTTGTATTGACACGTTCAATCATTGAAGTCCGTTTTTGGTGTGCGAGTGTCTTTTAGTGTAAGAAGTAGAGTTATGAGAAAAATGTATCAAGTACAGAGGAAATAATAAAAAGAAATATTGTTTTTCAAATTTAAACCTTTTATTTTCATTGCTGACATAAATGATATTGCTGCTGCACGAGATTCTGATAATGAGACTAAAGTCTTCGGTGTGAAATTACTAAACTCAACACTATGTCAATAAAACAAGTCCATAACGGGAACTAGGATTTGACTGTGATTTGCTATGTAGTTGCAACTCGCTATGGTTGAAACTATGATGTGCTATAGCTGAAACTGACCATGGCTGTAATGTCTTTGACGGATAAAAAAGTTCTTGTCAAATAAAGGAAGTACTCTTCTATATCCTATCAAAATTTACCAAGCCTCTGTTTCAAGTTTGCATGACATGAATGATCCATCAACGGCGCGTCCTCTGTGGCGTAGTTCAGGGTAGATCTAACTCATTAGATGAGTTTGTGCGCGAATTGTGAATGGTATTGTTCGTCACTGATTGTTCACTCAGTTTTTCATCAGATGGATAGAGATCCGTCTATAAGTTTATCCAGAGTTTATGTTCATGTCTCTTCATCTAGCTAACAGATGACGGAGAAGGCTTGAACGCCTTCTTTTCTTGTTTTTAATGACGGACAATAAAACATCTTCAAATACTTCATTCACTTCTTCCTTGTTATATGATGAACATTCAACATAAGCGTCAATTCCGTGTTTATCCATTATGCATAGTCCTTCTTGTTTAGACACATTGTTGTTCTCATCATCAATGTCTTTTCCAGTAGCCACTAAAATCACCGGTGTCTTTTTGCAAATCTTTCTGATTTCTGGAATCCAGAATGATTCGATGCTTTCAAATGAATCTCTGTCTGATAAACTGTAACACAATATGAAGACCTCTGATCCCTTGTAGGATTTCGTTCTAAGTTCTTTGTAGTCATGCTGAAAGAATAAAAAAAATATTTTATCAGCTTTGAGTTTAATTCATTTTTGTAAGATTTCCCGACCTACCCCTTTTCATAAAATAACGATATTGGAGAAACCCGAGGTTATTTCCAAGAAGTACGTGAGAAAGTACATACATTTAAATGCAAAGATAACCCTATTATGCATCCGGATTTATCGATTAAAGTTTCCCGGTACAGTACTGCGGTACTATATTTTAATCAATTAGTACATTTTTTCGTTGCTGCACTGCACATATGATGTAGAAATTTAAATATAAAACTAGTATGAATCGGTTCTTTCAAGTTAAAATAATATAAATCTGACTACATCATTTCCATTTAATCCCTTTTCTGGTAGCCGGTAGTTTTTTCTTCGGCCTTGGAAGTTGTCTCATTAACTAATACCATCATAAATGAAACTCATTTAACCATTTTTTATTTATCATCTTAAACTCTCAACTTTTGTCTTTATTTTAATATTTTAAAAATAGCAATCACATTATTATTAGTCTATTTTAATCTATACTTTTCCATAATTTTAACTGAATTCTAGCAAAAATGTCATCTTACCTGTCCAGAAGAGTCTACAATCCTGAGAGTATATTTGTCTCCCATAAACTGTGTAAGTACAGAATGCTCGTTAGTCACTGTAGCTTCATAATCTTCAATAGTCAGATCACCAATAAATGTTTTACAGATCTGAGATTTCCCCACCATTCCATCTCCAACTATGGTACAAGTAACGGTTTTATCACTAACTTGAGAAATCATTGTCCTGAAAGTAGTCTAACTAGTCTGAATGTATTAAATTAGTATAGCTCGTCTGAAGGTAGAACATGAAATGATTATTTTTAAACACCTGAGGTCTTTATATATGGCCTCATCTCAGGTATTGATCCGGAACGTTAGATCAACAACCTTGAAAATCAAGCAAACAACCTGTATCATGTAGTTTACAGGTGTAGGGGTTCAAAGATCTTTATATATTTAAATACTTATATTAAATCATTAAATTAAATCATTAAAAAAGATTGAAAAAAGATCTTTGATTTAACGAACAACATTAAAAGGAAATGTCCAGTTCAGTATTGGGGTTTTTCTTAGGTGTTCAACACGAATTTGTGATGTTTATTGAATTAAAATGATGTACTGCGTGTATATTAAATATAATTATGGTGTGCTTTTTCACGAATTTCTTGTTCAAATAAACTTTTATATCTACTTTATCAAAAATTAAATAAAAAAAACGCAAATCGTGAAATGTTCTGTATTCGTATAACATGTAACTTTAAGGTCTGTAACAAGTTCGACCACTTATGAGTCAGGCTATCTGGACCTTGTGATGCTCGTAATAGTTCCGTCTTTATTGTAGAAAAATTGAGAATGGAAATTGGGAATGTGTCAAAGAGACAACAACCAGATGAAAGAGCAGATAGCAGCCGGAGGTCACCAATTGGTCTTCAATGTAATCTGTTGTACAGACCAATTTCTTATAAAATTGAGAATGGAAGTGAGGAATGTGTCAAAGATACAACCCGACCAAAAAGCAGAAAAACAGCCAAAGCCCACGAATGGTCCTACAACACACCGACAATGTATTGAATTCCTTTTGCAGTTATTATGTATTACCTCAATTGTTTTAATTTATACTTTTCTTTTCGTTTTCGTTTGCTTGTTTGTTTGCTTGCTTTTTTTATTATTATTTATTTGTTTTTATATTTTTTAAGCTTAGGTACCAATTATTAACTAAAGACATTAAAAATTCTACTGCACGTTTTAATATACATGTACATGTATAATCAAATGCATGGTATTTGAAACCAGAAACAAATGAAGTTCAAGACTACAAGATTTGTAAATTTGATTGGTTTGTGTAAACTCCTCAGTAATTTAATATGCAGTAGCAAAGAATTGGATAAACAAGGCGCTCTTCTTATTTAAATAACCTAAGAGAACTTAAAATTCAGTACGAATCCCGTACCAGGAAGTACGCTTATCTTTATCTAAAGTAAATAGAAACTTTTCCTTATACGAGAAAAGTCTGCGGAAAAACCGATCTGTTATTATGAATGTTGATCTTTAGTTTTAAATGCAAGGAGCTCAATGTTTAACTAATAAAGTCCGTGTAAATATAGTTTAATAAAAAGAAATAAGAAGGCTGGTCCAGGGCAATGACTGTATTTTTACTACAATTCTATATACAAATCGTACACTCACTGTTTATTAAAACTAAAATAGACTTTTAAGCTTTTTATGCGACCACAACTAAAAACAAAGCAAACTATTTCAATGACATAACCTTTTTTTCACTGATAGAGGTCGTTCAGTATCGATTTTTATTCAAATGATGTAAACCAGTAACTACTTGTTTGATTGTCATATTTCAGATGTCATAAGATTGATTGTTTTAAAAGTACTCATGACGGCATCAATGTCAATGGATTTTAGTATGTGCACCTTTAACATATCGACATGATTGTAAATAGGTCATTGTTTTCTTTCGTGATTCAAATCTTTTGAAACTTGAATAATAAAAAACTATTTTGTTACTAATGTGAAATTAACAAAGCGAAGTTGGCATGTACTTATTTAATCGTAATCTTAAGCATCTAACGGAGGTTTTGACGATTGTATCAAAAGTTGATGAATAGAACCAGTCTTCATCGTAACAGTTAAAACGTACTTTTAAAACAGGTGATTTACTAAATTCCTAGGTCAAATAGCGACATATATAGATTAGATATTATTTCTCACAAATTAAAAATCTTTATTTTCTGGAAATGATTTCATATACATATCAGTATAAAATAAGATAAAACAATAAAGTATGTGACACTATCGAAGTTATGTGGGTCGGATCAGATAAGAGTAAGTCTACAGCCCTTATTACGATGTTACAATGAAGAAAATTGTTCAGAGCAGGCTTATGAATCCAAATGCACGAGTAGTGGCATATCACCTAAATGTATTCACAATTCATCAATTGAGTGTTGGTTACTATTACGTTTTAAAATTGTACTTGTCCATTCCCCATTCAACAAATACACACCAGTCGATCATAAGACCCGGCAAATCGTAATTGGACAAGAGATGAATAGGTATGAATGCCAAAACTTAAGGACAGTAGTCCAAATGGAATGAGATTGTAAATGACCATATATATGCCCTCCCGTTGCAGTTTTTACTTGAGTGTTTTTAGATGTATTAATCGTCGTCATTAATACTAGCCAAACTGAAGGTTTCCTCCTCAAGGATCTTACTGAAGACGAGATAGCAATATTACCATTTTTCATATACCCATGAAATTTGATATTGCATGATATCGAACCAGATTTAACGTAACAGCATAACCAGAAGTACAATAAAATTCAAAAAGCATACGAAAACCGTTTCTCAACAGACCAAATGGTGATGCAGGATCTTGTGATGTAGTATAGTTAATAGAAAAAGCGAAAAGGCATAGAGGATAACAAGACTGTCTCTAGTTTAATATGACACTGTATATTTTACATGTGAAGATATTAATTAATTTGACATATAATGCATGAATACATTTATGATTCATAAAAAAAATATAGGGGAAATTTATTCTTCATTGACATTTATGAATGAATTTGCATTATAAAATTTAATTACTATTAAAACATACAGTTGTTACCTCTGACGTTCTGTGTTTGTTTTGTTTGATTGGCTGTGTGTAACATAGTTGGTTTTACACGGACAAATAGATTCATTGATACAATTTTCACATCCAAGTCAAAGATTAAACACAAATAACTGCTTGCTCAACTAATTCATTAATTAATGCAGCCATCTACTTTCTATTCCTTATACTTAATGTTATGTTTGATCACAAAAGTTTGTATTTTATATGTTTATTGTATACCTTGTACGTGAAATTTCAAAAGTCAAATCTGAAAATAATTATGATAATGATATAGGGACATCCTGAACGATCTCCGTAATATGATAGATAGGTTACTAGACCTCACGCGATATCAGTTTACTTCAAATCATGTAGGAAAAACCTATAGATACATATTTTTGAAAAGGAAAAAGAAAATAGAAGTCGACGAGAGGACCAAACCCAGCCACGACAATTAAAAGCAGTGTAAAAAGGGAGGGAAGATCTGTACGGAAATGAGATATGAAAATAGGAACATGTGGTATGATTGCCTATGAGACAACTCTCCACACAGAAAGTAAATACACTGACAAATAATTACAATCCTTACAAAAAGAAGCAAAAACATTAAAAAAAAACCGACCCCGTTGCCCCTTCCCCTAAAAGAAACCCAAACGAACCCAAAACAAACGTAATAAAAAAGTTTTGATAATACAAACATTAAATTCACTAAAAGCCAGTAGCAATACCAGGTGCGATTGATGGTAACAGTGCATTCTGCATCACACACGAAAGCTTTAAAAGAAACAAGTGTTCCACCTAAACTCATTGAAAAACCTATAATCATGTTTAAGTGCATGTAAATAATAGCCTTTGTCTCTTTGGGATTTTATTTCATCATATGAAAGCCAGTGTCAATGTGCATGTCTTATAAGTAGCAAGTTAAGTTCATCCGCGTAAAGAGCTTATATTATTAATCTTTGTGGACAAAGTCACACTTTGATCAAGGTGACATATAGGACATACATTAATCACTCTTGAACAAAATTAATGCTGTGATTGGGGTGTCTGTTACTGCACAAAGAAGATACTATTACATTTGTTATACTTTAGTTAAAGGGTGTTAGTCGCTCTAGTTAGTTGTAATGTGAAACCTCTTTTAAAAGACACCACAACCAAAAAGGCGTTTTTAAATATATAGAATTGCACTGTCACGAATTTTAATTTAACGACTTACAATAAGTACTCACTGTGTTGATGCATTTATTCTGATAATAGTGGTAATATATAAAAATAACTGTAATTTAATCTGTTATTTTGTATTTTTTTAAAACACATTGAAAACATAGAAATACGAAAATAAACCAAACATAACTCGTCCACAAATGAACGTGTAAGTGTTCAAACGCACTAAGATTGGTATATTTAGACTTAAATTGAAGTTATACTTAGTGTCCGAAGATAAAGGCAACAGTATTATACCGCTATTCGAAAGTCACAAATCGATTGAGAGAAAACAAATCCGGGTTACAAACTGAAATTGAGGGAAACACATCAAATATAAGAGAGAACAAAACACAAGCGACAATGCAACAAACACAGTGCATCGTTGTCGATATAGCGTACCAACTGCATCCTTTTAATTTATTGCAATCTGATTCGTTTCTGTGCCTAGTTTGGCTATTGACATAACTTTACAAATTTTGAATCAAAGTTGCTATAGTTTTGAATGCTTTATAAATGTAATAATAGTTATAGGTTCATATGATCTACGGTAAATCATTCTTAGGTTTTTAATCATTAGTTTAGAAGCATGTCAACATATTAATTAATTTATAATTTATCAGCGCATATATATGTATATATTAGAAGAGATATGAGTCATGTGTCATATAGACAGTAATGCAATACATGCATTTTTTACATATACACATTCTCTTGGTCTGGTTTTTTTCCCAACTGTCCCTTGTTTATTCTATAATGAAAGCACATAGGTCAATCATATCGTCGTTAACACACAAGTATACAGATAGTTTAAATATTTGATAGAAGTTAAATCTTCCAATAAGGCAGATTGTTGATTTTTAATTTGTAAATCCATGATTTTTGCGCTGTAAAATATGAGCCGGAATTTACAATCAGAACCCCTATGCCGAAGATTTAAGACTACATATTGCTCTCCGAAGATTGAAGACTACACATATTACTGTGTAAATAAACACTAAAAAGTCTCTAAAGGGTTGGCATTTCGGGAAAAATTAACCTGACAAAAATATCAAACTTCAAACGAAATTTAAATCGGAAATTCCTTTTAAATTTTGCAAGATCAAAGCTCAAACATTTCAAACGAATGGAAATCAACTGTCATATTCCTAACGTAGTACAGACATTTTCTTTTGTAGAAAATGGTGGATAAAACCTGTGTTTATAGCTAGCTAAACATTTAACTTGTATGACAGTAGTCTAGAATTCCATTATTTTGACAGAAGTGTGTGAGTAAAAAACAGACGTAAAAATGCAGATTAAGTACATGGAGAAAGCCTCGAAATTAAACCACTTAAATCATAAGACTACAGCTGCATTTTAAAACAGAGAATTTCATGATAATGAATTTTTTTCCCTCCAAAAATGACTTTCGCTTTGTGTGAGGACGAAACTCATAATAAACTAATAACCTTTTGGTTTTCGGAAGACACTTGGTTTGAACTTGTTTTTATAAGGAAGTTCCTATTCGATATTTCACATTTTTTTTTTTTTTTCTTCAAATTTACAGACTATTTCCTAAGTGTTCCAAAAACAACCCCATATTTCTTAGTATTCAAAACGAAAGCATCTTAATCTGGATCTGCCTAACTACTTCCAAAGAAGGCATCTAATACAAAGCTCTGATTCCTTTCACGAATTTGGTAATACTTTTTGGACCTTTTGGATTATAGCTCTTCATCTTTTAAATATGCTTTGGATTTCAAATATTTTGGCCACGAGCATCACTGAAGAGACATGTATTGTCAAAATGCGCATCTGGTGCAACAAAATTGGTACCGTTGATTTTATTATTATATATAGATACATTTTTGTTTGTTCATGAAGATACTGTTATTTTAAATTCTAGCAGCGAACATCCTTAAGAGCAATGGCATTTGAACGCCAGTATACAGGTGATACTAAATGATTCTCATTTGACCAAAGACAGCCTAAGTAAGGGAACATATGGGTAATACACCTATGTAGTGTTTTGATATTGTCCAAGTATTGACTTAGAAATTGTGAAGGATACACACTTATCCTAAATTGATGCAAATGACCTTTTAACTAGTTAATTGTGGAATTGTTATCATGCTTCTAGTCAAAATAAAACCAGGATGGAATTTACAACTAAATGTTTTGCGAGATCTTACTAAATAAGCCATTCTTATGAAGAAAGAAATAGCTAAGGTACAATTTTGAAGGTTATTACGAGCAGACAGTCAAATTTAATGTAATAAAAATATCAACAAAGGTATTAATAATAAGGATATTGACCTTATATCCCTGTTTATGCAAAAGTATATCAAAAAAATACTGAACTCAAAGTCAAGTACGGAGATAGTCCATAAAACTGACAAAAAATCAAACGTTATCAAACCAACAGATTAAGCAAAAACAACTGTTGTATTCCTTACTTTGTACAAGCATTTTCTAAAGAAGTTAAGATTTCGATGACAATTGCAACAAAAATCTGTATTAATGTCAATTTTAATTCATTTTTCAATTTAACTAGTCATTGGGTTTTAGTTTTATCTGTGAAAGATCATAAGTCGAAATAATTTCACAATGTTATATATGAAAATACCAACCGTTGTTGAGGGTATATCACCATAACGCTACTGGACTAAAATTGCTTTAAATTTACAGTATTCTGTAGATATAAAGTAGTTGGTGAATCGCATAAAATATAACGGGTACTTTCATATTTAAATGTATATAATGTTATGTTACTATTATGCGAGTTCTACCTGTGAACTTAGTAAAAAGAAAATTACTTTGATCAAGTCAAAAGAAATCAAAATTTCTGTATATACATCAGTATCAAATAGACAGAAAAGTTTAACAGATCATGCTGAGTCACTTAGGAGGCCTTTAATTTTCCAACAAATAAATATTAATCATATTTGTGAACGATAAGCTATAAACTATGCTTCATGAATCTAAACTTTAACTTTGCGGTTATATTTGTAGGTATATCAAAGCATGTTTCTTCCCGGGAGAAGTTTTGCCATCATTTCACCCACTCTTGAGGTTAATATATGATATTTTACTTAATTCAGGTTTATTATTATTATTCTTATGGTTTAACGTATCAATTTTTTTTTATACAAATTAGAATTAGCTGTGGGTATCCATTTTAATGCAAATAAAGGCAAAGTACAGTCTACAATAATATAACTTTGGGATTTTTATAGTATGTAATGCCAAATGTATAATTTGTGCAGGTTGGCTAAATATCAAAAGTTACGAACCAAAATAAATTAACTGGTAACACACTTGCTGTCCTGCAGAAAAGCAAGATGCTTAGTTTTGAAGACCGGTATACTACTTTTGCCTTTATTTGCATAGATCCAAAAATTAAATAACGAAAATACAAAACTCCGAGGAAAATTCAAATCGGAAAGTCCCTAATGAAATGGCAAAATTAAAGTTGAAACACATCACACGAATGAATAACAACTGTCAAGTTCCTGACTTGAAATAGGCATTTTCGTATGTAGATATAACTCAAGCTAATAAA
The DNA here is from genome assembly GCF_036588685.1 of Mytilus trossulus. Classification (NCBI taxonomy): domain Eukaryota; kingdom Metazoa; phylum Mollusca; class Bivalvia; order Mytilida; family Mytilidae; genus Mytilus; species Mytilus trossulus. The sequence goes on from NC_086375.1 coordinate 47,574,576, forward strand.
TAATATAAGAAAAAAATCGATATGACATTAATCATTTATTTTGTTAACATCTGAATCAAACCATTTTTTTATTATGATTTTGTTTACTATGTGGGACGGTATTTTGGTGTGTGAAAATTTACTCAATAAATCATGTTTATATAGATGTCATGTTTTATATATATAACTTTTATTATTTTGTTTTGAACTATTAAATCAAATCAAAGTGTTTGAATCTATAACAGAATGCCAGTGATATTATTATTTCAACATAATAGCAACGAATGAACAAGTTCATTCACTATTGCTACCAATATTGTTTTGTCAAAATATTATAAAACCACAATGCAATTTGCTTCGTCTTTAGATGTGTTTGACGATTCTGATTTCAAATATTAAATCAACGGTAAAGAGTAATTGGTTTTGTAGTTTGACAGAAACCACTGGCTCTTGAATATATGAAAAATAAGTATACTCAATATCTATAGTTAAAAAAAAAATGAAAAAAAAGTATTATAAAAAATACCTAACTAAAAGGTAAATTTTAAAATTGAAAATTCGATAAAAAAAAGATGATAAAATCAAAAACTCGACTATACAAAGCAACGGAACAGAACAAATGTAATACATTTGAAAAACTGAACTCGTTACTTCTGTCCGTTAGTTTTGTTATCATTTTATGAGTTGATGAAAATAACCAAAGCAGTGACATATTATCTCAGTATTTGAGGGATCACCACTGGACTGGCGAAATCATCGGACTCGAAATTTTTGTTGTCGGTTGAACCTTCTTATTAATTGCGCGAGTCATCAAAGGAACCAGGCATATAACTAAGTACATTATAAGCGGTTTTTGTCTACAGTTGATTTATGAGTGTCACTAGAGTTAAAGTAGTTACCTAAGTTCGCAAATTGCATTTCGACAGTGAAAGACAAAATGATAATTCAGAAATTGCAATAAACCTTGCTATATGTATGCCTCTACAACAACCAGGCTTTTGAATGCTTGTAGCACCATCTCGAGTAGAACACATATGTTTGCTTTCTTTGAATATGTACGAACACTTTGGTTCACATTTATTTTGAATGTATTCGATCTTGTTCCAATTAACAGAGTTTTTTTGTAACTGCTATTTCAATTACAAATATAACAAACGCATTCAGAAGAATAATTTCTTGTCAATTTTCAATACCTAAATCCAAGTCCACCTGCACTTGGGCGGCCACGCCAATACGATAACCCAATGATTTGTGTTTAGGTCATTCTGCAAAGAATCTGTTAGTATTATTGTAATGATTGGACTCTGTAATATTTTTTTCAGTTCTTTATATAATGTAAGGCTTGTGATGATAGGTTTGATGTTTGTGAAACAATATGCATGTTTGGTGTCTATATCAGTGTGCTCGCTATTCTGCATTGACAATAATTGTATTGCAGTCAAATGAGTATAATTATATCAAGACTTTTATTTCTATTTTCCAAGTTTTAGACACACAAATGATTCCTATTACAAGTATTACCTAGATATATCAGTAAACGACATAAAACAAACGCTTAGAGTATACTAACTTCATTCTACTATACTTATTCTTTTTTTATGGTTTTGTTTACCATTAAGACGATATTTTTGGTGTGAGATTTTACAAACTAGATCCATATAAGAATAAAAGTTTTATTATTTTGTTATGAAGTTATGAAGTGAAAGTATACTTTATCGAGCTATAAAAGCATAAATTTATGTTATACCTTTATTTTCAACGTAACAACATGAACACAGCAACGGTGTGTTATGTAAATTTTCTCTCTATGACAGTGTGCATTATTTTTTTTTTACTTTCACATTGATAAATGCATTAAGTCTCGCTTACGTTTTGTAATCTTCATAATGATTTGATTTTTTTTCATTTTGTTTTAAAATCAGTTCAAGCACATAAACATATAGAAATGCAGATGATTTATTGCATTTTTTTTTCTTTTACGTTTTTTTTTTAAATAGTAAAAGGAAAAAACCTGAAATGCATCACAGGTTTAGGTCAGTGCTTTAGAGATGTATGTATTGACATAGTTTAATAGCCAAGTTTTTGTTTGCAAATGACTCACCTGACAAAATATACCCTGTTGTATTCCATTGTTATTATGTTTAGAAAGTATCCTAGGTAAATGTCTTTTAATTATCCATATATATATATTTGTCCGTGTCATATTTATGGTTAATGTTGCTGGGCGCAGTACGTAAAGAGTACAATGTATTTCATGTCATTTATGGGCAGCTAGTAGTCTTTATAATAAATATCAAAACATCATGTCCTTATGACCATGATGTAAGGGGTTGAATCATTTGTTCATATATAAGAATAAGGCATAATATATATTCCAAAATAAATGGACAAGTCAATTGTCATTATTTAATGGTTAGTATTGGGATAAGGTTTTGAAAGATCATCACGGAAAACGAATGGCGATTTACTGTTGGAATCTTGACTTGATACAAACACTCTCAAATAAAAACATATGGGTTTAACAGCTTTTTTAACGCCACAAACCTATTTGAAAGATATTCTAGAATAAACTTTATCTCTTAGGTTTACAAATTTGGTAAACAGTCATTTTAGAAACTAAACAACAACTATTGGAGTCAACGTCCCTGCATCCCGTACAACGGTTGTTTATAGGCTTTTGTAAAGATAAAAAGAGGGTCTTTGATTCTTCATCATATGTCTAACTTAAAATACGTCCAAATTAAGAAGTTAATTACTCTGTATCTTTACACCTTGCTTAAACGATAGGTTTTAATTAAAAAGAGGTGGTGTGAATGGAGAACGTTCTCTCTTTAACATAATGAAAAACATGACTAAAAGTGGAGTGTAGTAATTCACAGTTTCGTATCATAATTTGTTTTAGCATATACTATTTGAAAGCCTTGTTATAAAAACAAAGACTACATGAAGAGGAATTGAAATCCTCATTGATACAGCAACATCATCTACACAATAATATAGAATAGATATTCAAAAGCCATGCACAAAATACGATCTCTTCTACACAAAGGCATGTAAATGACGAGTTTTACGTTTAATCTATATCTATAGTGAATAAGATTATAAGAGACTTATTAAAACAATTTGTTTTAGATACAAAATATACTAATATATAAACCCCTTTCAATTCACATGATTTACGACATATACAATTTCACGCTTTTTAATCATAACCCGTGACTTCTCAATGGTATAGAAGTAAGTCAAATAAAATCAGTTAAGGATACAGAACAATTTTATAATGTTGATATATAGAGACTGAGCAACATGAACACCACCAAAAACAAAATCTGGGGGTGATCTCAAGTGCTCCAGAAGGCTTAGCAGATCATGTTTATGTTACGGCATCCGTCGTGATGCGCATGTAAGTACAAACCCGGTGATAAGTATAATTCGGTAGGTAACATTCTGGAATAGGAACTGTACTATATAAGTTACGGCATGAGGAACATATCTGCTATCACCTGTGAAACGGATATTCCTGAACGATCAATCAACTTGTGATGGCGTCCGTAAAACTTATGAAGGGATGATTTCAACTTCAACTTTTGGTTAAATATCTTCATTGTGAGCGGCAAATCCTCTATCATTGAAATCATTACTGAAAATACAAGCCAACTTAATATATACGATGTAAGATGGATCATCTGTAATGTTGCTGCACAGAAATGGAATGTTCACAAGTGGAAAGCTAAAATCTTAATTGTAATAGAGTTAAATGTTAACGAACAGAATGGTCAACTTTTCTAAATATATGTAGGTTCTTCCATTTCCGTGTAGATATTGAAAATGAGGTTAATGGATACAAATGATAAAACCATTTCATCAACAGTAGGTTATGGTGTATGATCTAAAAAAATATATAAAATCTAAACGGTCCTACTATTTCATCTTCGACCAAGTGCTTATAATAGTTTGAAAATTGATTTGTGAAATCCTTGTCTGTAATCTAGTACAACCTAGCTTTGTAACGGTATAATATGAAGTGGATTTATTTTTTAAAAACACCTGAGATCTTTTATATATACTGACTACTCCATGTAATGATCTCCCCGGATACCCTTAATACAACCTTGAGATCCAACAAACATCCAGTATGTGGTAATTCTATGACACTTAGAAGTTGAAATTATAAATAGAATTATTTAAACTTTCACGATCATCAAAATCAAAGCAAGTGTTTAATTCAGAATTCCTGTAATCTTTGGTACATTTCTGGTCAAATTTCACTGATGTACTGTATACATATGATCATCCCCTTTAAATTCTGGGTTTATGAAACTGTGAATGGTTCTGTTTATCCAAAACAAATAAGGCCTTAGTCGCATTTGATGTACATTTTCCGAAAATTTTGGCTAGCAATGATCATCAATTATTTTTTTTAATTTGTCTTTCCTGTACGTTTATTCAAGAACTACTGGTAACACATTAATAACACATTAACTTTGGTTGCTTTGATGATTTTGTACTGTTGAAAATAATTTTATGTCGTTAATTGTTAAAGTATTATTAAACGAGTTTTGTTGGTCTTTTTTATTTAATTATTTCAACCCATCTTTCTGGTTTTACAAATATATACTAGTATATTCAATTTTGATCTACTAGTTTCAAAACGTAATAACGTCTTTGAGTTGCATATTGGACTTTCTATTTCCGATTCCAAATATGTCAAAGTTTACCCTGTACGATTGTTTGGTGATCTGCTTTAGTGGTTATCAAATAGATCGTTTTCTGTATTTTGGAATTTGTTCCGATTGTTCCTTTGTTTTCCTCATATAATTGATGTGTTTCCATTGCTTTTGGTTTGTTACCCGGATTTGTTTAGTCTACTTTCTTTAATGTTCTTTATTTGTTTCTTTTCCTGCACGTTTGGGAAATCTGGTGAAGGTAATTGTGATGCGTAATGAAGTCCTTATCTACATAGTACTACCGATAAAGTGCTGCTGTGGATAGTCTTAAAGTCTTCGAATGTTACATCTGCCTATCTAGACTATCTTGCTTTTGTCCTGTTTTATCCCAACACATATTTTGCCTGTACAAAATCCGTCTAACTTGTTTAATTTTTGTTCATCGTTGTTTCTTTTTTTTTGTAATCCCTCAGTCCCACTAGGCCACGATCGCACTACGATCTGTGAAAAAAAATGCAAATTTTGATGATCGTAGTACGATCGTGTAGATCGCAGTAAGGTCGTATCACGGTCGTGGTGAGGTCTTCAAGATCGTGATGAGCGTGGCAAACTTTGAACATGTTCAAAACAAACGTCGTGCGGTCTTGGCGAAATCAGGTCGTAGTAGAAGCGTAGTGAGAGCGCACTAAGATCGAAGTAAGATCGCAAAGGTCGCTGTACCATCGTAGTGAGAGCGTAGAGAAAGCGTGATTCTATTCGGAGAAACTGCGCTACGATCTTATTTCGACGTTATTACGGCCTCACTACGATCACCACGTTCTCACCGCGACCAACCTATGCTTCTACTACGACTATACCACGCTGTTTACGACAATAGTACGATTCTAGCACGCCCTTGCCGTCCTCATCGAGCTCTTATTACGACCTGAAAACGTTCACACTACGACCATTATTCTCATTGTCATTTCTTATAAATATTTTAATTCTCTCCAGGTTTTGTTTGTCTGTGTGTAATTGGTACTTCTTGTCCATTTTCTCTAATGGCTCAACCATGCTTCTTGTTTTCATATAAATTAGACCGTTGGTTTTCTCGTTTGAATAGTTTTACACTAGTAATGTTTGTTTATGCTTTGTGTTTCAACTTAACCAACTGTACTACTGAAACTAGAAGTGTGGTTTAAATTTAGAAATCTTTTCTTTACCAAACTTATATTTTCTACTGTTAACTCTCTCCGTTTTAGTAAAATAAGGACCCTGTGTTCAATCTTCGATGTTTAAATACAGCAATTGATACACGTGTGCATGATCAGATTTTACGAATTTCAATAAGCGACTCGTGATAATAATACAAATACACAGCTAATGGTAATCAGTAAGAACGAAAAGGAAAGCGACAAAAATTTTGTTGACCATAAAGACGTGCCTATGCGTCAATTAAGAACAATCAGGCATGTTCTCACTTATATCAGACTGATATGAGAATTTAACGATAATGTTGTATTCCTTTCGGAGTATGTTGATTGTGTATATGTACGCATTTCGTATGATGCATGCACATTATGTGACGATGTCCATTCGTCTAGCATTACCAGTATACCGTATTTGTTCAGTAGGTTTGTATATTATAAAGGATAGAAATTATAGATGCAAACAGTGGTAAACTACTGTTACCTCGTGTCTTATACAAAGTTTAAATTGAGTGCGTTTTGACAAGATAAGAAAAAAGAGTATTCCTCTTGTTTCATGCATACACATCAGTACTTTCTTGTTGTTTCACGAAAATGTTCCTTGTTCATCAATACATTATGCCAGTCTGACTATCACACCCTCTTTTCGACTTGTGCATTCGGACATATCTATATATATGTTGTTTGTTTCACAAATAATTAATGAATACATACTTTGCCAGATATAGGGACCTTTGCTGTCTAAAGGTCACACAATTGTCATGAAATGGGAGCATATTCAATCATGTCTATAATATACAATGAGCTTAAGCGGTTTATTTAAACCTCCTTTATTGCATCTGTTTCTTATATATTGCTTACCTAGGTTCTAATTATGTATTTAATATTTGTATACTTAAAATGTTTATGTATACTTTAAAAGGTACTGTTAGAAAGCATCAAGGTTGTTATTTACAACAAAAAAAATAATTAAATTGTAAACCCTGGACGTATTGACGCAATTACTGAATAACCTATTGTTTAGACTTATCATGGATAATTATTGATAACAATCTTTTGAAATTTGAATAAAGCAATGTTTTTGTAAATGTATATGATATAAACAAAGCTTAGTTAAGATGTACTCTTCAGTTGTTATACCTATATTTGTAACAGAGGCAGGATATGTGTGTTTCAAGGCCTTTTTTTTTTTATTCTGTTAAAATGATAAAAATGGTATCTATGATTAGTTTATTTGATAAACGAACAGATTTCCTGAATTACTATTGAAATCTTAATTCCAATAATAATCTTTAATTTTGTTTTAATCATGAGTAACTATCAATGCATCGAACGAACTCAGAAAAAAATGATAAAAACGAATATACATAATACAAATATTAAACATGTGAATATCAAATTAAAAACAGCATAACAAGAAAAAGAAACATTTTCGTCTGAGAAAGTTGTAAGATATTTCAGTGCAAATACATAATCAATCAAAGCATTGACAATCATAATCATGTATCTCTAAATGAATGTAACGTTTCAAATACTATACATTGTTTTAAAAAGAAGATGAATAATAATTTGAAGGTTTTAATTTCATTTATACACGCAATGTATGATGGAACCTTCATTTGATCAATAATAAATGTAAAAAAATAATGATATGTTATAGTGCATTCACATTTGTGAATTGATTTTGTAAGATACAATTAATTTATATTGATACATAGATTAATAAAAAGTCAAAGCCAGACATTGATTGATTCAACTATGTATCTCATTATCTAACATGAAGACCATTGTTTAACATGTGAAATTATCTTATTGCTGTAACAGGGGGTATTGGTGGCCAAGCGGTTTAAGTAGTTCTTCAACTATAATCACTATTCAGTCAACACTGATGTTGTGAGTTCATCCCCGCTCGTGCGGGTGCACTCGACTCCCATCTTAATTGATTAGGATTGTCAATTTTCCTAATGAAAGATGGTGGTTTTCTCTAAGCACTCTAGCTTTCACCACCAATAAAAACTGGCCGCCACGAAATAGCCTAAAAGTCCTAACAACTCATCAAATATATTTGGAGAACTCAATGCTATTTTTGTGTAAAGCAATTCCGACCTATTGTTTCCATAAATAAATAAATCGTAAATAATATTGTGAAATTGGTCTTCATATATATAGATCGTAATTTCCACCTTCAATCTAGAATATACCATACTTTGTTTCGAAAGAATTAACCATTTTAAGTTGTGTGAATGATGATATGAAAAAAAATATATTTTGTAACAAGTTGGGAATGCCAAGATGTTTTGTAAAAAGTTCAGTTTTGTGCAATATTCTTCTAAGAAAGTCATAGACGTTTCTCTTGAAAATGAAAAAGATATTTTTTGTTCAAAATGCTACAATTAACCGGCAACCTTAATATAGAGGGACACATTTACTGAACCCAAAACCAAAATTTGACGATTATACAAAGTCACTACTGTAAGTAATTGTTTAAATTTTTCTAAACTTCTATAATTATGGTAGTGGACAAAGGGTCAGCTTTGATCATTGTGTCTCTTCGTACACCTTATTCATTATGCTTTGAATTAGGCATTGTTCCTGCACAGTGGTAATACTCAAGGGGATAATGTTTTGTGATATTTCATTTCATGGGTGGTACGTGTACTTAGTTATCCGCTCTACTGGATTGTAATTCTATACTTTTTATAGACACATCATTACTTAAAAGGCGTATCAATATAAAATTGAAATGTCATGAATTTAAATTTAATGATTTTCCATACACATTTGAAGTACTCAATCTAAAAATAGTAATAAAATTGAAATATAAAAAAATGGGAAAAGTGGTTTCAATAGATAATTAGCCTGTGAAATGAACACTTTAAAAATGTGTTATTCCAAAGCGCTTTTCAGTGTCAACCTTCGTTAGGAACGTTCAAACCTAAACATTTGAAAGTCAGGAATGTGTATTTACTCTAAACATGTTTTATTTTATTGTAATGGGAATTTGTTAAATATATAAGTGAAAAATGGTTGTATAGGAAAGGGAACACGAAAGGAAAGAAAAATAATTATATGAAAATATCCTTTTTTTATCCTGTTTTTTTTTACATGTATTACCAGCACCAATTTGAAAATTTCCAATTGCACATATTGTCAAAAATATCAAAAATAGCTACTTTAAATAGTTAAAAAAAAACTAAATATTGAATATATGATCTCCTCCCAAAAAATATGAGGTAGGTTTTTAAAAAAAAGCACATTTCACGAATTCTACAACTTCGGTTCTGCTTTTACAATGCTCTAGTATTTTAAACATCTTTATCACAATTAAATTGATAAAAGTATATGTGACATTAGTTTAATGACAATGTTTACCTTCAGGGAGTTATGTAGGTGTATATTATTTATTAATAATTGCAATGATAAAGGCAACTGTTTAATGATTTATATGTTGGTCTTTGCAACTTTATAATTTTATTTCAAAATGGATTTTATTTAACGACAATTTATAGCGTAGATTTATTGGTAACCCCTTTTGTGATGTTCTTTTTTATGTGTTTGTCTTGCTTGGAGGCGATTGTATATACGTCACTTTCTAAAGATATACTTTTTACAGTGGTGCGTTGGAGTTCTAATAGACACACAACTGATCAATTGAAATATGTCAATCTATTCTCCTATTAGCATTTGTATACTGAGCCAAAAAAGTTTAGCAACAAAAATATGAAATTTTATTTTATTACAAAATTGTAACAACATATGATTTTGATTATAAAAAAATGAAATTATTACATGTCAGAAGTAACATGAATGTTTATCACTCACATTCATTAGGATTTTCTTTGTATGGAGCGCGGGAGGGTCAAAATGCAAAAATGAGATTAGTGTTATTCAAAATCAATTTCTCGGTCATGTCCTAAATGCATTAATGAAGGATTGGCAGGCGCACCAGCAGCTTCCCTTAGTCAATGCACTACTCTTGTGGCCGGAAAAAACTTGTCACGTGTTGGTGTAAAGCGAAAGTAGCGCTCCTCCCTTGACGATAGTTTTTCTTGGACTACGACATATCGACCTACCCCATGCAGTTGCAATTTGTCGATATCTGTTTGTTAGTCTCTAAACTGTTGAATTATGGACATTTAATCAAGCCTCAAAATTAGAAACACTCATTCTGGCATCAACCATTCCAATAGCCTTCTGACGGTCATTTTTGGAGAGGCCAGGTTGACGCCATATGCAATTTTTTCAAACTTTTTTGTGTTTTTCTTAATAATGGTGTGTTTCTGAACGTTAGTGAAAAAAAAATTCAAATTTTGTTTCAAAAGTACAGGTACAGAAGGAAAAACATCAATTACACGTGGAAAGCTAAAATGGCGCGAAATCAATCATCCAGAAAAAAAGTAAGACTGTTAAAAATTACAGGTAAAACTAAGGATTATATCAATGATGTTTAAAAAAAATAATTCCAGAAACAACAACAAAAAAAAATTGAAAAAAAAGTGTTGCTAAACTTTTTTGGCTCAGTATATTTCTTTACATTGGGTTCGTTGGACGGACTTCATGATTTCCGAAAGAAATAAGATTTTTTATCACATATCATTGACTTAAAATATTTTGGCTTTGAGCGTTCCCCATGAAGATGATTTAGAAGTCAGCTATATGTGCATATAATAGTACCATTAATTAGATAAGTCAGGGTTACTATAGTGGCGTGATTAAAACATACTTTTCTTAACTTTTCAATTAATAAATTTGAAAGTTATTATAAAACTAAGGTTCTTCTTATCATGCAACGGTTATCTTAGATAAATTTTGTCAAGTAGCTTTTTTGTGTGTTACAATACATGAATTTTAACGATGCCATAACGAGTTGGTTATCGTTGTGGCTATCTGTTCACAGAGGACGACGGATATGATTCAATTTACATAACCTCATTCCTGTTCTCTTTTCCTTGAATGCGACTTACCGAATAAGACGGGCTTATATTCACACGAGCAACACGACGTCGGCCGCATATGGAGCAAGGTCTGTTTATCCTTTCAGAGCAACTGGAATCATCCCCGGTTTTAGGTGAGGTTCGTGTTTCTAAGTTTTGCTTTGTTGTGTTCTGCGTACTATAAAGTCTTTTTCGTCCCCCCCCCCCCCCCCCCGTTTTTGCCATGGCTTTGTCAGTATAATTTCGATTTATTATTTTGAATATCGTTCGCTATGTTTGCAACATTGTAAAAGGTCCATATAAAGCAAGAGAAAACAAATCGTAAACGGAATATTATATCAAAGAAAAAATACATTGACAAACATAATATAGTTCAACAATACTGATATTTACCAAAGATTCATGACTTTGAACACCAAAATGTTTATGCTGCATAATGAGACTTCTTTGATATCTCGTTATAACTTTTGTCATGTATTCAATAGAGCCAAAGTGTATTGATCTTGTTAACATGAACATTTAATTTTGATAACATGTTTACATGAATTTACGTTATATTTAAATTTTCAACTACTTTTTGATTATCAAAATTAATACTAAAATAACTTGTTATTTCTAAATACAGGTGTTATTATTTTTACCATGTCATTTAAAAATCATTTACGTGATTTAAATAAAGGGTGCAACATCATCTTCCTGGTATTTGTCTAAATCTCAATTGAAATACTGTGACTTGAATATTAAATCTAAATAATAAAGCTGTATTACTTTTCAATATTTTTTTTACTTTGTTTTTGAAATTTTAATTTTCGATCAATATTTACTAAAATGTGAGGAAATGTGTAATAATGATAGTAAGACAACACTTGTTGAAATAAAGAAAACACCTCTTAAGTCACCGACAAGGCAACCCCTTGATCACAGATTGCTGAACTGGAAGCGATAAAAGTATATGGCAGACGCGCACAAGCATGTGAAAATCCCTTCCAAAACTTGGAAAAGCAGTGATACATACAACAACAATAACAAACAGCAGTAAATCATGTAAAACTCAGCTGGGAAAGGCTTGACTTATTAAATTGCAACAAATCACAAAATCAAATAACAAAACGACAAAATACACAAACGTACTAATTTACGTGTACTTGCAATAACAGGAATCTAGTTCCAAGCGAATTACAACTAGCCTATTTCACATTAAGTCATTAAGGACACAGAAAACGATATAATATTGGAGATGGAATGGTTAGCTGCCGAAGACAATCACTATATTCAAAGGAAAGGAGAACGCATAACTGTGTTAACGACCAACAAGACATATCAGTGATCAGTGGTTTTGGTTATAGGTCTGTGAGAAAAAAAATAATTAAAGTAGGACTGAGAGAGAGAACGACTAAAATCAACATTAAAATGATTGCATGGTCACCATCATAAATTGATAGCCAGGCATATGTCAAACTTCTGAGCGAATTTTTTTCACAAGTCTCAGATCTTAAAGACATCAGATAATTGTTTCCAATTTACTATAGCGAAATTATAAATTGAATTTGAATTTGTACACAAAAAGATGCATGCAAAAATGACGAAATTTATCTTGTGGACGAATATAGTTTTAAAGGTACCAGGATTATAATTTAGTACGCCAGACGCGCGTTTCGTCTACATAAGACTCATCAGTGACGCTCATATCAAAATATTTATTAAGCCAAACAAGTACAAAGTTGAAGAGCATTTGGGATCCAAAATTCCAAAAAGTTGTGCCAAATACGGCTTAGGTAATCTATGCCTGGAATAAGAAAATCCTTAGTTTTTCGAAAAATTAAAAGTTTTGTATACAGGAAATTTATAAAAATGACCACATTATTGATATTCATGTCAACACCGAAGTGCTGACTACTGGGCTGGTGATACCCTCGGGGACGAAACGTCCACCAGCAGTGGCATCGACCCAGTGATGTAAATAGTTATCAAAGGTACCAGGACTATAATTTAGTATGCCAGACGCGCGTTTCGTCTACATAAGACTCATCAGTGACGCTCATATCAAAATATTTATTAAGCAAAACAAGTACAAAGTTGAAGAGCATTTGGGATCCAAAATTCCAAAAAGTTGTGCCAAATACGGCTTAGGTAATCTATGCCTGGAATAAGAAAATCCTTAGTTTTTCGAAAAATTCAAAGTTTTGTATACAGGAAATTTATAAAAATGACCACATTATTGATATTCATGTCAACACCGAAGTGCTGACTACTTGGCTGGTGATACCCTCGGGGACGAAACGTCCACCAGCAGTGGCATCGACCCAGTGATGTAAATAGTTATCAAAGGTACCGGGATTATAATTTAGTGTGCCAGACGCGCGTTTCGTCTACATAAGACTCATCAGTGACGCTCATATCAAAATATTTATTAAGCCAAACAAGTACAAAGTTGAAGAGCATTTTGGATCCAAAATTCCAAAAAGTTGTGCCAAATACGGTTAAGGTAATCTATACCTGGAATAAGAAAATCCTTAGTTTTTTCGAAAGCTGTCTACCTTCGTTTAGAGTTAATTACATTCAATCGATGTTTTTTATTCAAAAGTTGAATATCGGTCAAATACTGTTGCTTTTATAACTTATCCATTATGTTGATTTGTGTTTTTACATTTTTAATTGATCATCGAGATTAATTTTCCCACTTGAGCCGGCACAGCGAAAGTGAAAAAAAACCAAGCGATTTGAGATAACCAAAGATGTTTATCTATGACGACGTTGTTAATTTCATTGACAACGGGCAAGTTTCCATCGATATTTTTGTCATATCACTCTACTGTGTCGAGAAAAGAAATTACCAGTCAGTAAGATAAAATGAAAATTTCGTAAAATAGCAATAAAACGGCATTATATAAGGAGCAACACAGTGTACAGTGTTCAATAAATGCAATTTAAACAAAAGCAAGGCCACTCTAAAAAATAGAATCAGAAAACGTAATGCTGCAGGAACACATTTTTTATGTTATGAAGAAATCGCGAAAACGAAAAGTTTAAACACTTAAACAAACAGTTAATATCAATACCAAACGATATAGAATACTAGTATAACTATTATGGCATTGACCTAACCTTGACTGCACTGGCGACTTAGTGCTTAGCACTCCAAGGAATATACACACCTTTTAAATTGATGAAGAAAAACAAACAAAGCATTAAGTATAGTCAATACAAATATAAGACATCAATAAAAATTGATAGCTCTGGAAAAAAACCCGTCTAAGTAGGAGTTTTAAGCGTTTCATACATAGCTGATCTTCTTTCAAAAATGACTATGAAATTAATGTTTATATATTTTTGCTGATAATGGGACGATTTCAACCATTCAAATCGAATGACTAACAGTATTTAAACAGATGCATATATTTCATGGAAAGTGACTTTTTTCCTTTTCATTGGTACAATATATAAGTTTTACTTTTCTTACAATTACACAATTATAACAAGATTTATTGCAACGAACTGAAATTACTAGACACACTGTCCGTATAACCAGAAATTTGTTTGTAAACACTTTTTTTGCAACGATAACGTAAACATAGGTTGATAAATTAAACTACTTACATTTTTTAGTATTTGATCAAACAGTTCACAGAATAGGACATATACAGACATTTTCATTTTTTTTAATGGAAAGCAAAAAGTAGTTAAAATTGTATCGTAGAACAAACCTCGTAAAATCAAAAAATGAAGTCCAATTTTTTACACGTTCAAATTATGTTGGTGATTTAATATAAAAAGAAGATGTGGTATGATTGCCAATGAGACAACTATCCACAAAAGACCAAAATGACACAAACATTAACAATTACAGGTCACCGTACGGCCTTCAACAATGAGCAAAGCCCATACCGCATATAGTCAGCTATAAAAGGCCCCGATAAGACAATGTAAAACATTCAAGCGAGAAAACTAACGGCCTTATTTATGTAAAAAAATGAACGAAAAACAAATATGTAACACATAAACAAACGACAACCACTGAATTACAGGCTCCTGACTTGGGACAGGCACATACATAAATAATGTGGCGGGATTAATTAAAGTCATTTCAAAAAGATAAGCAGATATGTGAAGTTTTTTTACATTTTTTTTAAGTGTCTATGTAGTTTATTATGGACTGTTTTTATTATATATATCTTTGTAACTTTTTGTTATGATTTTTATACTATGTAATATAAAATTATGACAATTATTAGAATGATTAGAAGAAAAAGAGGAATAACTCTACAAAGTATAGCTGAATTTAAAAAAATCATAAAAGATGTGGTTTGATTGCCAATGAGACAATTACCTTCAGAAACCACAAGACGAAGATGAAACATGGATCATAGTATGCCAAAAGTTGATTTATACTTTTTAACAATGAACGTTAAATAAACAAAGCAAACAGCTATAAATAAAAACCATCAAAACACATACACTGGTACTTTTGCATAGGTACTATGTCTGTACTAAAAATCTGTAGTACTTGAAATTTCCTTTTAATATTTCTTTACTTTAGAATTATTGTAATATTTAGGTTTCTGTATTTTACAGTACTTGATTTGTACTAAAAAAAAAAAGGTACAGAAATAATACCGGCAGTGATTACAATATACAATGTTTGAAAATCATAGCGTTAAGATATTTGAAATAGACAAACCTTCAAAATGCTGCAAAATATAACGGTGTAACCAAAAATCTGTAGTACTTAAATTGCAAGTACAAATCAAGTACTGTAAAATACAGGTACCTAGATATTAAAATAATTCAAAAGTAACAAAATAGTACTGAATATTAAAAGAAGATTCCGAGAACTATAGATTTTTTGGTACAGAAATAGTGCCTTTGAAAAAGTATCTTTGTACTCTAATATGAAACAGGTATATGTAGAATGTGGCGAGGTTATACATGTTCATGAGCGCCTAAAATGTTCTCTAACATTTTAAGTGGATGAACAGCACAGCTTATGTTTGAGTACACAAAACGCGCGATTCTTCCACTGATCAGTGGCGATCAAACCAAAAATCAGTAACGACATTGTAAGCAGTTAAACAAAACGACAGAAAAGAGAGAATGCTCGTGGAATATTAAGTTCTAAGTTGAAATCATCCCTTCGTAAATTTTACGGACGCCATCACGAGTTGGTTGACCGTTATGGAATAACGGTTTCACAAATGATATCGGATATGTTCCTTACGTCTTAACTACATTCCCCTTCCCTTTCATGAATGTGATCTACCAAATTAGACTATTTACCGCATTTGTAATTACATAAGCAACATGACAGGTGCCACATGTGGAGCAGGATCTGATTACATATCCGGAACACCTTAAATCACACTTAGTTTTAATGGGGTTCGTGTTGCATATTCTTTAGTTTTCTATGTTCTGTCACGTGTACTATTATTTGTCTTTTTCATTTACAGCCATGGCGTTGTCAGTTTATTTTCGATTTAGGAGTTTGACTGTCCCTTTGGTATCTTCCGTCCCTCTTTTCTAACTAATCAAAAATGGGCCAAAAGAAACGCAAACAAAGCATGTTCTGCTGTTCTTTATCTCAACATCGCACTAGACCCTTCAACTCGCAGAAAATATTTTCACCTGATTTACAATATTATCTTATGGATTATAGTACAAGTAACTGAAATTGAAACGAAAACAAATCTGACAGTTTGAAAACTTCAAATTCGCAGCAATAAAATGCGTAAAAATTAAGTTCGATAAAATGCTAACAGATAAAAAAAAAAATGCTTTATATTTGTTTTTAACATTTATTTCTATAACTGTCATGAATAATTTTAACCACGTAACAGCATATTCTTTTTGTAATAGTTCAACATTCCATTCTAAGTTCATTGTTTAAAGTTTTGACACCAACATACTTTGAACGATTAATCTCTTCGGCTTAATAATAGCTAGTGTTATCAATACTGACGTATGCATCCATAATTTCCAACTGAAGAAGTCAATTAAAATTGGTACGCATCAGCAAACCACGTTCGGCAGGTATTGTCGTTACACCTGAATGAACTATCTCTCTCTGACCATCTGGTACCGTACCTCGCTATGTATTAGATGGAAGGCATCCATCTATATTATTTACCAAGAAGTAAAGTAACATTGTCTTCACCTAGCCAGTAAATGGTGGAAAATATTTGAAAGTCTCTTTTTCTTAGATTTGATGACAGATAATAAAACATCTTCAAAGACTTCATTGACTTCTTCCTTATTATATGATGAACATTCAACGTAAGCATCAATTCCGTATTTGTCCATAACGCTTAGATATTCTTCCTTCGACACATTATTGTTTTCATTATTATCTGGAATATCTTTACCAGTGGCAACTAAAATGACTGGTGTCTTTTTGCAAAGTTTTCTTATTTCAGGAATCCAGAATGTCTCGATGCTTTCAAACGAGTCTCTGTCACTTAGATTATAGCATAGTATAAATACTTCTGATTTTTTATAGGATACTGTTCTTATGTCTTTGTAATCATGCTGCAAAATAAACATATCAAGGTATTAAAAACAAAAGAATGACGTGCGTAGGCTTTTATTTGATTTAATGTATGTGTAATTTTAAAAAGTACCAAATCAATGAAAAATCCATAATTAATTTCGTGGAAATATTTAAAGTTTTTCTTTGTATTTAAGTATCATTTAATTATTTACAAAATATCTTTTAAATTAATAATTAATTTGATACAAGACTAGGTATTTCCAAGTTAAGTCTCTCATTTAAATCCACTCTTGTGACGGTTCTTCAAGTTTATTCAAAAAGATATATCTTTTAATCATGTGTTGCAATGACACTTTTTTTCTAAATCCTTAAAACTTATTTGGTGGCTATTTGTAAATGTCGACATAATTAGTTTGCTTATTGAAAAAATAAAAAGTATGATGAAAATATTGAACGTATATTCTGTAGACACATAGACATTTAGAGATAGAAGTCGCTTAAGATAGCAAACAAGGAAAAATAAAAATCTTTTTTATTTCAATTTCTTCCTTGAGCTTGTGGTCATTTCATTTCTTTATCTATTTGTCTTTTCCGGTATCCGTTTACATTACTCAAATAAAAGAACTAGTAATTCAATCTTACCTGTCCAGAAGAGTCTACAATCCTGAGAGTATATTTGTCTCCCATAAACTGTGTAAGTACAGAATGCTCATTAGTTATTGTAGCTTCATAATCTTCAATAGTCAGATCACCAATAAATGTTTTACAAATCTGAGATTTCCCCACCATTCCATCTCCAACTATGGTACATGTTACAGTCCTCTCACTTTTATGTGAGATCATTGTTCTTGTATTAGATCAGTTTGTATACAGGTAAAATATGAAATAATTCCCTCTAAAACAACTGATGTCTTTATATACCGATACCGTCAGGTATTGACCCGGAAACGTAAAACGAATAACCTTGAAATCTGACAAAAATAGTATGTTGTTTCAATATATTTACCGCTGTTTACTATTTTAAATCATGATTATTTATTTTTTTGAAAAAATCAAAAAGAGAGATAGTACTTTTCTTTTTGAATATATGGTTTATCTTTGGTAAATAACAATAATGTGTCGCGTAAAATGCCGGTGGTGCAAAATTTTATTACAAAAACAAATAAATTATACATCAGCTAAAGACAACCACGGAATGACAGTCTCCAGACATGAGAAAGGACATATAGTGTGTGGCAACGTTAAACATGTTTTCGGGCTACCAACCCTCCCCCAACTTAGGACAGTGGTATAATAGCAAACGAATAAAATGTTATAATCAGTTGAACAAGGACTTATCTCGTTAGATTGATACAAAGGCCCGAACAAAACAACTAACAAAAACACTATATCGCAATCTTCAAATATGAGTTCACTTGTAGCTACTAAAAGCTAATTCAAAGCCAATAACAAGTTTTATAAAGTGTGTAAATAAGACTGAAATATTCATATATCCCGCTAACATGTTTAACCCCGCCACATTGTTTATGTATGTGCCTGTCCCAAGTCAGGAGCCTGTAATTCAGTGATTGTTGTTTGTTTATGTGTTACATATTTGCTTTTTCTTTAATTTCTTTTACATAAATAAGGAAGGCCGTTAGTTTTCTCGTTTGAATTGTTTTACATTGTATTATCGGGGCCTTTTATAGCTGACTATGCGTAATGTGCTTTGCTCATTGTTGAAGGCCGTTCGTTGACCTATAGTTGTTAATGTCTGTGTCCTTTTGGTCTTTTGTGGATAGTTGTCTCATTGGCAATCATACCACATCTTCTTTTTTTATATAAGTACGCATCCAATATCCAATGGACATTGACCAAGACGTCATTATCAGCCAGAGGAAAGTTTGACCGTGTGTAATGTCAATGCAATCTTTGTTAACGTATTCATGATTTGGGGAACTATACAAAGAGCAGGATTACATTTTAGCGAAAGACAAACTGAGTGATAATCTACTTGGCGATATCAGGTTTCCTTTTCCATAATTCTTCCTAAATGCTTCAAACCAATGGAAAATCCATTTTTGATTTCTTGGAAGTCTTTAAATTACTTCTATGTATTAAACGTGTCATTTACGTATTTGAAAAGTGTTTTTTAGAAAACTTGAGCACGAGTAACTTGATAATAGGCTTGGTTTTTAACGTCAAGTTCCTCTTTTGAATTGACAAAATCTTATCAAGGTTATAAAATGATTATCTATGAAGATAGATCTTTAAATGACATTTGTTTCTAAACCTTATTTCAGATGTATTTACCTTACTATATATTCTTTGATTTACAGTTTGTAAAAGGTGCCGGGTATTTTTTAATTTATTTGATTTTATGTTGGCTTGGATTTATTGTTTTGTTTCGTATACTAACATAGATTTATAAAACTTCAAGCAAATATTATATCAGGATTTTCTGTAGGGACTTAACAGTTTGGGTACAATCTAGTCCTTACTCTTAAGTAAACATAATCTTAACTATAAGCAATACTCAGAAAGCCTCCTTAGTGAACGGATAGAACATGTTTCGTAAATAAAGCCAACAGTAGTATAACGGTGTTCAAAAGACATAAACCGATTGAGAGAAGTCAAATTCCGGGTTACAAACTAAAACCGATGGAAACACATCAACTATCTGAGAAAAACAGTCGAGACACAAGAACACTGAAGTGCAACAAAAACAAGCGCTAACATACTTAAACGAAGTATTTGATAACGACTGTCATATTCCTGCCTTGGTACAGGACATTTTAAGAAACAATGGTTGATTTAAACTGGCTAGGCAAACCTCTTCCGCATTATAATTATGTTTAAAAAAATATTAGTTATCTGAATTATAAAGAGTAAAGAAAGTATTAGCTCAAGTTCAGTTCAGAATAAGATTGTACTATTAGACTTGTATACCCTTAAAGTTACATACATTATCCGCCAATAAACCATTAGAACACTATTTACCATTAGCTTTCAATAGTTTATAATAATATCAAAATGTGTATGCGAGTGGTTTTTTTTCAATTCCAAAAACGTAAATCGTTTATGACGAATCATTCACAATAAAACATAAAACATAGATTGAAGTACATTAGCAGAAAGTCGTATTATAGTACAAATTTATCAAAGATGTTATAGTACAAAACACGTTTCATTGATAAAACAGTAATTTGTAAAACTGTCATATTTCAAGCCAAAATATTGAAGTTAGATGTACCTTTAAAGGCATCAATGTCGCTGTTTAAGGAAGACGGAAATGCATTAAAATATATGTACTTAAAACATATCAATTAAATTGACACGTGCTTATTGTTTCTTTTGTTATTTCTTGATTAAAATCTTTTTAAAAGAATGGGTTTTTTTAACGGATCAAAATAATTCCAAAATAAATTATAATTCAAAGCATCAGTCTCATTGTACATGATATATCTAGTTTTGATTTGTTTTCATGTGTAAATTAAATTATAATTTATTTATCGTAAACAGATATTTGAGCTCTAATGGAAAATGGACGTTCTTTATTAAAAAATTCTAAAGTTTGGGATAATAGTGGCTCCCACATGTTAATGATATCCATTCTGTGAATAGTATAATATTTTAGCATGTCGGTCTTTTCAAAACAAGAAATGCCCTTGACATTTGTAATTCAAAAATATAAGTAAACCGTATCAACAGAGTGCACAAAAGGTAATAGCATGAGTTATCATAACTGTACATATATAGCAATATATATATAGTTATGTTTTGATACCCAAAAAGAAATCAATGGGTTTTTTCAGTTCAAATATAGCTTATGTTAATAAAACTATCCAGGAACTTATCAGTTTGACATTGTATATATAAATAACTTTTCGTTTTACGAATCATTTTCTACATGACGGAAATAAGTAATTCCACAGACATTTGCTGTATGCATTGGTTTCGCATTATGTAATTTGATTGACGTTATACATGTACTATATTAAAACCTCAGACACCAGGCATGCTACTGTTTGACTCTTAAACTGCTACGTGATAATATCGTCATTATGGTTTTACACACATGCATAATTATCCCTTTCAGGAAGCTTTGTAGGTTAATATTCGAATGTAAGTCACGAAAACATTGGCTACACTAAAACATGCAATGCAAAGAAATATGAAATATGCTGTATACCTCCTAAAAAGAGCTCAGAAATCTGGCGGAAGAGGCTACATTTTTTCTACCAGGTTTCTTTGATATTGTAATATGTACTATTAAGGTGGTATGGGAGTCTAAAACAAAAATGATAGAATCTGTTCATACTTTGTCAAAATGTAGTATCTATTGATACATGATCAAAAATATTATAAAAATGATAGGTCACCGTGCATTTTCACAAGCTACAGGTTGTGACAAAATGACAAATTTTGTATTGATTATACAGGAAAAAACACCATTTTGTGAATAGAAACTAAACAAAATGATAGAATTGTAAAATAAATTAGGAAAAGATTGCTTGCAGACAATGCTTTGAGAATATCAAAAGAAAATATAGGGTCACCGTACGTTTTTTCCGGCTAAAAATCAAAATAGGAAAATTTCATGTAGAGTCCTTCAGAAAAAGCACTGTTATAGAGTTACCTCCCCTTAAAATGCCAATTTGAAAATATTCAAAAACAACCAAAATTTATCTACACTTGTAAAAATATTAATATTTCTAAGTTATATTCTTATAAATTGATTCTTTTAAATGAAAATTCACATTAAATTTCTGCATTCCTGCATCAAATTTTGCTAACTTGATAGAAAATATGGACCTTATATTCTCTGTTTTTTACAATCCAAGATGGCGAAAGACACCCATACCACCTTAACAGAATAGAACATATCAATCAAACATTTAATTTTAGTTTGTAAAGATTTTCAGAAAAATAAAATATATCCTTAAAAAATTTAACTTGGACCCTTGCAGCTTTATCGCACAAGACTGCGATAAAGTAAGATTATCTTAATAAAATATAATTAATGTAAAATGAAAACGAATATTAAGAAATCGACGGAGGAACATACAAAAAGGAATAAAGTGTAACAAATCAAAGCCAATATATGAAATAGGATTCATACTGGAAATTACCAAAAATCGAAGAAGTAGAGATTATCGGACCACACTTGCTGCTCACTTTTTTCACATTTTTCCAAAGATATCGTATGAACTGGTAATAAATTATTTTAACAGTCTTTAAGTGGCCATGATCATACGTGATCAAACGTGACATTCTTATCTGGAGAAAGTTAATTTTTCATCCTTGTTCGTGTAGTCATTAATTAATCTTAGCAGACAAATGAAAGACGAGGTTATAATAATGTATACTAATTCAGTTATATTGGACAGAACGAAAATCTTTGATTGTTTTGCTCTTATGTTACACAGGGAATATATATTACTTTTAATAGTTAAGTGGCATGATAGTATGGTTACAATAGTTATCCACTCTATTCGGTTGTAATTCAATATTAAACCTATAGCAAACATTCTTTTCGATTGTTTATCCGGCGGTACCTCCAACGATGCAGTTCATACCTTTATTTCATGTAAAAAAAGTTATCAGATATGAACTTCAATTGTATCCGATGTCATGCGTTAACCTATAGTTAGTTCAATTATTTTACATATATTCTATATGTTTACGCTTCAAACTTTTAAATCTGAAACGGTTATTCCAAAATCTAATATCGTTTCAGTCTTCAACAAATTATCGACATGTTTAAACAACGCTCGGTGTTGAAGACCGTAATTATACCATTAATGGTTACTTTTACAAACTGTGATGACTTGGATAGCGAGTTGTTTCATTGGCACTCATACCACATCTTCTTAATTGTATCTATTAAACTCTAAATCTTCCGAGTCTAAAATCAATATGAATAATTTCAGCGGTCTATCAAAGGTTTGTCATCAACTTCTAGTTTTCAAAACATTTTGAAAAACATCAAGAAATAACAAACGACAAACACTGAAGAGGACTTAGAACATGCGCATTAATATAGGGTCATCCTTAGGTCATCTTTTTTAAATATCATATTCCTCCGTTCTATCCCGATTAGTGTATTTACATAGCGCAATATTTGATTCACAGATATAAGTTATTTCATTGAATTCGTGTTATGTATATAAGTTGTAATTTTCGTGGTGTTTGTATATACATGTAATTTTAAATGTTAATGTATTATATCGTATTGTTGTATTCAACGGATGTTTCTTTTATAAATGATATCGAATTAAAAATTGTCATTAATGTGTTTTTTGAAAATTTACGAGGTCCAAGTCATTTTAGGTGCAATTGACATTTATGCACCGATACCGAAATATATTTGAAACTGATGGTTGTCAATCAAATTGATATACAATATATATGTAGATAGATCTCTGATTTCTTTATCTTCATCTAGTAAGAATATAGATCTCTAAATAACCTGTAATAATATTGTTACTCGAGTTATAAGAGGTAAAATAACAAAATAACAAAAATGCAGAACTCCGAAGAACACTCTATAAGGGTGGTACCTCAACAAAATGCAAATTAAAAAGCTGGAACCCTTCAAATGAATATATAACAAATGTTATATTCCCGACGTTTCTTATGCAGATAACGGTGGATTAAACCTGGTTGTGTAGCTAACTTAACCTCGCACTTGTATGACAGTCGCATAAAATTCTATTATGTTGACATCGATGTGTGTACAAAACAAATAGACATAATAGGTAAAAATGTCAAAAACAGGGGGACAGTAGTCAACACTGTGTTGTTTTTCTTATCGAAGGGACTTCTTGAATGATTCAGATGCAAAAAATAAGTATTGACTTCTCAATCATTGGGTTTCGTTCTATATTTTAACTCTATACCTTATCATAATGATATTGAAGTTTTCTCTATTTTTGTAAATAAACATATGTTATGATTTTTTCTTTATAAATTTATTGACAAAACGTCTTCTCCTTAACATTAAATACAAAAAATTATTAGCACAGAAAATCAAATGTTTAAAATCGCTTTATCATTCTAACTAGATAGCAAAGGTAAAATATTTTTATAGTTACTATTTTTAAGTGATAATGCACTTATGCATTTTTTTACTTAAAAGAACGCTTTATTTGTTGTACGTATTCCCATCTCAAACACCGCAATGCCGACACATGTTAACACAATGCTTTTTCAGTCATTTTAAGACCGTTGTTTCAAACTCTCCTTTGTCTTTTTTATTTTAACTTTTCCAATAATTTGTCGTACTCGATTGACAACAAATTAAAAATATTATTAGTAAGATAAAAATTCAGTACCTGTTTTATATCGCTTCATTTTTCAATGGTAAACATGTGATTGCAACACAAAGATGTCACACTGAAACTCAAATTTGGTTATACAAATATTCCGATTTTATTACATCATGTGAAGGACGTTCAGGTTTTTATTTACATTATGCATTATAAATAAATGGTAAAACGCATAATTTATTCTTGAAAGTAACTTGGTACACTTTAAAAAGAATAAGAAACCACGTGAGTCAACAATATTAATCAAGAAAACATTTTTTGTTTCTTTCCAAAGTTTATATTTATAGCCACTTGCGTTCAGAGACAAATAATAAGTATTGTTGACTCACTATTTCTTAATAATGCTTCTCAATTTGTTTATCTCTTTATATATTTTAACTATAAATTAGCTATAAATTATCATAATGAATATAATACGTCAGTAATGACATTGAAGTTTTTTGTATATATGAAAATAAACGTATGTTATGATACTTTTTTGCAAACTTATCGACAGAACGTCCTCTTTCTAACATTTTGTACCAAAAAAAACCGAACACAGAACCTCGAATGTAAAAGCACTTATCAATTGAGATATCACTTTATCATTCTAACTAGATTGCTTGAACATTGTTCCTTGAAATTCAAGCGTGAAAGCAATCTGTTTAGAATATAGATCTATCTCACAGCATTCGCTCTAAATCTATTACTTTGGGATACAGAACGGCATATCTGGTTAATAGTGAACACAAAGGTAAATCATGCTACACAGAGGTGCAAGTGGTCAGTATGCTGGTATTCGTATTAACAATATATTTGTTCAATTTAGAGGTAGATTTTTTTCAACAAATTGTTGGTATTCGTTTGGAACTAACTGTGCATACTGCCATACAAGTGAGAGGTAGCTAGTTATAAGACCAGCTTTTATCCATCATTTTCTACATAAGAAAATGCCTGTACCAATCAGAAATCTGACAGTTGGTATCCATATGTTGAATGTATTTGAGCTTTTCATTTTGCCATTGGATTACAGCATTTCCGTTTTGCATTTTCATCGGAGTTCGATATTTTAGTTTTTCACTTTCTATCGTATATTCCAGAACAGAACATTGTATGTCTATTTCTTTTACTTGCTTCATGTCAAGCTCATCATAGATACCAGGATTGAAATTTTGTATTTTCGTCAAACACGCGTTGGTCTACAAAAGACTCATCAGTGACACTCGAATCCAAAAAAGTTAAAAAGGCCAAATAGTGTTGAGGATCTATAATTCATAAACGTTTTGCCACATACAGCTTATGTAATCTATTCCTAAGGAGAAAAGCCTTAAAATTTGTTTTGTAAACAGTATAATTATATTAATCTATTATCAATTAATAATATTTCATGTCAACGCTGAAGTGCTGACTACTGGGCTGGTAATACCCTCAGGAAATAAAAATTCCACCAGCAGTAGTATTGACCCAGTGCAACATAACGGAATGAGAACATTAAATCAAAAACCTACAATACGTTCCAGTCTATTCTTTTGTTTTGAATGTCTAATGTATTTTTATGCAATTATACATCTTCTTATATTTTTTAAAGTAAATTATATTTATTATATTCCATTTTCATGTATAAGATTTTTAAACCAGTTTCAGGGGTGGTATGACTAGAGATCTTAGAGATTTTTAAAGAACCCAAATAAAGATGCAGTCAATATAAACGGACCGGGAAAAACACACGTGTAAATGCTAACAAGTTTTATTTTCGATAAAATTATCCTAATTTACTGAAAAGTACAACACGAGGGTCGCCTTATTGAAGGCAATGTAAAAAAATTCCTGTTCTGCGTTTAAATCTCAACTCGAACGTAACGATCAACGTACTAGCGAAAAAAATATACAGAATTAGCAAAATAATCGATCATACAAAAACACAAAAAAAGTATTTCGGCTGTAAGTTCATTTCCATATCCACTTTTCTAGGTATCAAGATGTTTATGTATATTATGCTCTTCGTTTATGTCAATATTCCCTTTAGTTCCAAGGCACTTATGTCACCAGTTACTTGAAGTACCAAGGTTATCCGTCTCAAATAATTTCAATACAGAAAACTTCTGATCAATATTTACATTTCATTATCTTAGCACCAATAAGTCTTTAATTGTAGAAAATTGATATACAATTCTACTACTTATATATTTATAGTCTGTTATTTTCTGATTAATACTGCGTTGAGACGTGTCCTTTTTAAAATCAATGTTCAAATAAACATGTTTACGAGTGACATTGAATAATGCTGATATGAAAGCCTTGAGAGAAAAATCACCCTTTCATTTGATGGTGTGTCAGTGCATTTAGAGTACGAAATTGGGCATGACAAAAAACCGTGAACATTGTGAAAGTATGGTGTTCTCCTGACTTACATGTATGTTGGAGGGAGTTTTATCTAAACATTTTTTTTTCTTATAATTTTTTTTTATTATTATAACAACGGGTCTTAACCGCTCCTGGTGGACCATCAGTCAGCTCAGTGCCTCTATAATTCATAACAAACCGTTAGTCAGCTGTATGTTTATAAATATACAAATTAAGTAAGAAAGGTTTCAACTCAATCAAGCAAAGTTGGCCTAAGATTGATTTGGCTATTATTTTAAATTCTGTTTGTTCGTGTAGTTCTTCAAATGTTTCGGTTCTTATTCATCCAAATATTCAGCTTTTATTTTTTTTTATATAGATTAACCGTTGGTTTTCCCGTTTGAATGGTTTTACACTAGTAATTTTGGGGCCCTTTATGGCTTGTCGTTCGGTGTGAGCCAAGGTTCCGTGTTGAAGGCCGTACATTGACCTATAATGGTTTACTTTTTTTAAATTGTTATTTGGATGGAGAGTTGTCTCATTGGCACTCACATCACATCTTCCTAATCTATTTGGCGTTCCTGATGAAGGTAAATCTAGAAAACGCTTCGAACAAAGGAAGTTTATAAAGTGTTGGTTTTTTTTCATTTATAATTCTCTTCAGGGTCACCGACGTTAGTCTTAATCATTATTTGAAATTTCTATTTTTTAAACTAGTAATTGGGGCAACTGCCCAATTGCAAGAAACAAATTTAGTACAGTTTACATCTTAGAATTTGAATGTTTTTTAATCATTTGGTTTTAAAAACAATCTGTAGAGAATAATAAGTTGGTACCTATACAAAAAAATGTAAAGAAACCTTGATCACAGTTCCACAATAATTGGAGACTCTCAGAAGACGGATGAACCCAAACCTATGACTTTTAAGAATGTCATCATTTAACTTAGTACTAGTACAGGAAATATCAGATTCTTGACCTATACCTTCGTTAAATGTTTCTTTAGTTCAACTCTTTGTTCAAAGTAAATGTGATACTCTTGAAACGTATCAAACATTAACTATAGTGGTGGTCCTTTATATATCTCGACTTAAGAATACCAACACATTATAATCACTGTACAATGTTTATGCAGTTACTGTTACAGTAGCAGTATCCAAAACTCATTTATTTTAAATTTGTTTTTTTTATTATGGATTTTTTTAAAAACGCACTAAAAGTTTTGGATAAATTATGTAGACAAAACGCGCGTCTGACGTATTAAATTATAATCCTGGTACCTTTGATAACTATTTATACCACTGCATCGATGCCAGCCCAGTATTCAGCACTGCAGTCTTGACATGAATATCAATTATATGGTCATTTTCATTAATTTCCTGTTACAAAACTTTGAATTTTTCGTCAAACTAAGGATTTTCTTATCTCAGGAGTAGAGTACCTTATCCGTATTTGCCACAACCTTTTTAAATTTTGGGTCCACATACCTCGTCAACTTTGTATTTGTTTGGATAAGTATTTTGATCTGAGCGTCACTGATGAGTCTTATATGGACGAAACGTACGTCTGGTGTACACAATTATATTAATCCTGGTACCTTTGATAACTATTTACATTCATTTTGATAGTCTATTTACTATTCGACTCTCTCCACTACATCTCGTAGGAAAGTTCTTATTTGATGTACATGGTCCTTTAAATATCTGAATGCAAATTCGTATTTACTGCAACTGAAATGAAACCTTCTTATGCAATGAAATAGGTAATATATTAGATATACTTATTGATAATTGTGACACGATTATTAAAGCTACATTTGTTTTACAATATCTTTGCACCTTTCAGCAATAAAGATTATCGAAAGGTTGGTAGATATTCCTTTGGGCAACGGTTGTGTTCCTTTATTACAGACTTGTTATTTTTTTTAATCACATATTATGGCAAAACTCAGAAACAGTAAATATAATAATATGGTATCAAACATAATCTAAATTGTTAAAAAAAAAAGGTACAATATTGTTGGTGAGCAACCCTAGTAGTTGAATAATAAATTTGAATAAAAGTATATCCTCGTCATAGAACTTAAAGGTAATATCTTCATTTTTGTTTAATTCCTTGTTTTGGAGATAATAAGCAAAATAGTTTTGTCATATCTGTCAGTTGCGATAATTTTCATCTCCGTTTATTTTTACACATTTATAACAAAAATTACATAGTCGCAAGTGGTCAATATGACCTTTTGTGTCTATCATTTGCTAAGGAACATCTAGTCCTTACAAAACAAACCCATTTAAATATTAGATTACAAAATTGAGGCATGTATGGCTGATTTGAACGATGCAAATACACAATTTTTTGGTCTTATCCGATACTATAAACGACGTTTTATAACTATGACCAGATTTAGGTATAAAGTGAAATAGTACCATGAAGCCAAAAATAATTAACCAGTGTGAATTCCTGTTTACACCATAAAGATGATCAAACGATTGATTGCAGAATTTCCAAGTACATGCTGCTATACACATCTTCCATAGAACAAATACTTGTAGTTCTGAATGAAACGAAGACATTTGTTATTCTTAAGTCATACAAACTCGTCGCCAAAAAGATGTTCTTACCCACCCTGTCTATATTTGACAAAGGATAAGATTATCATCAAACAAGTACATTTCCGTCTTGTTTTGTATACTTTACATACATTCATAATAAAGTTTTGTTACCAAAATCCTCAAAAGAGTATAATCACGCAATAACCAAAAGAAAAAAAAAACAATATGAAATGTATACTTTGTTGTCAATATTTTTACGTGCAAATAAGTGGCTTGCTAGTATGTATCTATCAATTAGTATAAAACATTTAAAAGTACCTATAACTCTGTAATAAATATGTGTAACAATAGATCTGAAATATGACAACTTGAGAAAAAAAAAGTTTAATTGTTACATCATATACATTAAAATGTCGAGATTTGTTGACGAATCCTCTATCCTTGTATGTAAGGACACTCACCTTTGTGTCGTACAAGTTTACCAAAGAGCAGTGTCATGTGATTGGTACTGTAGTAGCTATATATAGTTTATCTATGAATTAAAACCGTTATAATTTCGTTGTTACTTTTTATAATCACTGTTTGTGATTGATTGATTGATTAGTTATTTATTTGTTTAACTGCAAATGGCAAATATTTCACACATGTTTCAAGAACTATTGGTATAGGGTAAGTAGTTTTTTCTCTAAAAAAAATAGGTCTGCTAAATCTGCAGACCTATTTTCTAGGATTTGCTAGCAGCAAGCTTTAGAAACTTATAAACGCGTGTTACATACATCGATACATCGAATAATGTGTATATTGTCGATGTTAACTATACGTCTTATACTGTTTCGTGCAAACATTTGAGACTTTCGTTGCATATCAACTATGGATCAATGTACTTTACAACCAAGAAGATGTGGTATAATTTGTTTTGATACAAAGCTCCACATGAGACCAAATGACATAGAATAATAATCATCGAGCAAGCTAAAGATGATCACCATTACAAAGGTATAATGGAAAATTCAGGAAATTATCCTAATTTTAAGAAAAACCATCTGAAACTTTTCATGCCCAAATTGTGGCATTTAAAGTTCATGTGCACCATATCGATCAGGTAAGGTATCGGTCATTGATTCAAGGTCGTAACTTAATGGATGCATTTTAGAAAGGACGATCAAACTTGAGAAACATATTTCTGCATAAACTTAAAACTTTAAAAAAAATATGTGTGAAGTTCAAGCAAAACAGCAATTAATTTTTGCAGTAACTACACATAATGCTTTTCCATTTGGCAACAAAGATTGGAGCTTTACACACACCTATTACTAGTAAAGTTTTTTCTGGCTTACACCAAATTTCTTGTGTAATATGAAAACATTTACTGAAATATGTTTTAGTACGGCAGTTTAAAAATATTTGTTTAAAACCCTTAACTAAATTCTTGGTTTTTTCTCAGAAACTGAAAGTGATTAGAAGAATAAATAAACCACGCATATTGATTATTTGTATTTTAAAGAAACGTTGGATCTCAGTGTATTTATAGATCTTTATACACTAGCTTTTATATCTACAGAACCAGTTTGAAATCTCAAAGTTATACTTAACCCAACTTGTTATATAGTTTTATAGAGTTGTTTATTATTCTGACATAGGTTTACAAAAGGTTTTGAAAAAGGATGTTGGCAACTCAAACTTACAAGCTGCATTTCTTTATTGTTGTAACATGATTTCAGAAATATTACTTTATTGTTGTCTAGATTCCATTTAATTTTCTGTAAATAAAGAGAGATAACTCAGACAAAATAGTATTACAAAATACAAGTAAACAGAACAAGGTATCAAAAGAAAATGTTGATGTTTGATTGTTGGTATTTAGCGCCATTTTTAGCGCACTTGGTCATTTTATAGCGGAGTGGGTACCCTTTATAGCTTGCTGTTTGGTGTGAGCATAGGCTTCGTATTGAAAACCGTACCTTGACCTATAATGGTTTACTTTTATAAATTGCTACTTGGATGGAGAGTTGTCTCATTGGCACTCATACCACAGCTTCCTATATCTATCAGAATATAAGCGTATTATACATATTTTCGTGTGCACGATATTGTTTCTGTTATAACCTTCACCAGGTACGCTCAAGGTCTGCATTTTTATTCTTCAAGCTACCATAAGTTATAGTTATCCTCATCTAAGTCAAATAAATATAGTAAGATGTTGTATGAGTGCCAAACTCTCTATCCCTAGTAATAATTTATAAATATAAACCATTATAGGTCAAGGTACGGTCTTCAACACCTAACAGCAGCTATAAAGAGCCCCAAAAATTACGAGTGTAAAACCATTCAAACGGAAAAAACCAACGGTCTAATCTATAAAAAAAAAACGAGAAACAACTATCAACCACATTAACAGACGACAACCACTGAACATCAGATTCCTGACTAAGGACAGATGCAAACAATTACAACGGGACAACACGTTTTAATGGTACCAAACCTTTTCCCCTTTTTGCAACAATAGTATAACATCACAACATAGAAAAACACACTATAAAATATCAATTGGAATGGCTTAACTAAAACAAAAAACGTAGTAACACAGATAAACACACAATGAATGAATGAATAAACTTAGTCTGTGATACAAAGTAAATACATAGTTAATAAATATAAGGGATTTATTATCAAAGTAAAAGTATAAAACCGCTGTCAAATGTCAAACAATTTCAGAAAAACACCAACTATTGTACACAGGTAAATGCACTCTACAGCCGTATATAAGATAGGACGATGTGGTACAATCGCCAGAAAGATAACTCTCAGACAATGACGTTAATAACTATAGGTCATCATGCGGCTTTTACGATGAGGAAAACTCGTACCGTTCAGACAGTTACAGAATAAAAGGCCCCGAAATTGTGTCTTTATAAGCAAGATAACATAACATGTTGGATGATTGAATCAGAAAATAAACTCATCATAGATACCAGGACTAAATTTTAAATATACGCCAGACGCGCGTTTCGTCTACAAAAGACTCACCAGTGACGCTCGAATCCAAAAAAATTGAAAAAATCCAAATAAAGTACGAAGTTGAAGGTAATCTATGCCTGAGGTAGAAAAGCCTTAGTATTTCAAAAAATTCTAAGTTTGTAAACAGTTAATTTATAAATATAACAATATCAATGATAATTCATGTCAGCCCAAAAAGTGCTGACTGCTGGACTTGTGATACCCTCGGGGAAATAAATATCCACCAGCAGTGGCATCGAACCAGTGGTTGTAATTAAACTCATCATAGACTAAATTTTAAATATACGCCAGACGCGTCAGAGTGCGTATTTAACAAATAATTCTTCGACAAGGAAGTCTTTCCAGTGAGTAGATATTAGCAAAGTTATTTGTTTTGTTCACTTAGAGTTTTAGATGTTGAAAATATATACACAAATATTAAATATATACTTAACCCAACTTAGTTGATAGTTTATAGAGGTGTTAATTATTCTGACATAGATTTGCAAAAGGTTTTGTACAACATTGTTGGCAACTCAAACTAACAAACTATATGACTTTATTGTTATAACTTGATAAAAGAAATATTACTTTATCTAATTAAATTGTTGTCTATATTCTATTTATCTTTTTTGTGAATAAAGAGAGATAACTCAGACAAATTTGTGTTACAAAATACAAAATACTAAAATTAACAGACAATACACAATGTAGGATAGCCAGACCAACAAGTATATTTTTATTTGGGATAAAATGTCTATTGCCGGGTTCACATAAAATACGAATTGTGTGCGGAGAAAAAATGTTCTGACTGTGAACAGCAGATTTTGAAAGTCTCGGCAATCAAAATGAAAGACAAAAAATAACATTAACTTTTCAACTTACATCTGTATTTGTATCAGTCTCATTTGATTGTATCTGTTTATTGTCTTTGTGGTTTATAGAGAAATTAAAATGTATGTAATCTGCTTTTTTTCTTCAGGATCACACTGAATAGATGTTGGTTCAAATAATTTTTCGTTTAGTTTCTTCACTTTGCCATCAGTAGGGTATAAGATTGCATCATGTATTTGAAATTCCCAAGATCAGTTTCAGAAGGAATCAAATGATGGTGTTCCCGATACGAATTTGAGAAGGAATCAAATTTTGGTGTTCCCAATACGAGTTTCAGAAGGAATCACATTTTTGGGTTCCCAAGATGAGTTTCAGACGGACTAAATTATGGGATTCCCTTCCCCTTGACGAAAGAAAGTATTCAGTGAGCATAACAATCACTATCATAGCGATGTTATACATGTATATTTAATATATACTCCACTTTGATTAAGTTAGGTGTTGGCAAAAACAGTGTTAAGACATCACGAATATTCAATTTGATAGAGTCGTATTAATTATATCGTTAGGTTAACGTTTTATCTCTGACATAGAATAATGACCTACCCATCGTCGGAAGTAACTACTTTGTTGAGAGCATTAAGAAGTGGTAAATAAATGCACAGCAGGAAATCTAAATTATAGTGTCATTTCCTTTAGAAATATATTTTAAAATGTCAATGTATCCTTAGCTTTCATTAATAAATTTATTCGCAAAGAAAATATCCCATAGAAAATAAAGTAGATTAATTTGATATTTTAAGAAGACCAGTGATAAATTTATAGTAAAATTGAAAACAAATGTAAAGTTACTGTTATGATTTTTTTTTGTGCAGTAATATCATTTCCATGCAATAGCATGATATACGACATCATTTTAAATTGGAAAACATGGGTGGGGCTTCTTTCTTGTCTGGATTTCCGTTTTTCCATTTAGCATAATTTTTGGTTCAAAGTTCAATGGGACTTTTGAAACCTCAGCGTTCAAATTCTTAGAAACAAAAGACATGAAGACATATAGATGTGTGTGTAGATGCGCTTATAAGAGACTGAACATATACAAAAGGTAAAATCACAAAAATACTGAACTCAGAGGAAAATCAATTTGGAAAGTCCATAATCACATGGCAAAATCAAAAAACAAAACGCATCAAAAACGAATGGACAAGAACTGTCATATTCCTGACTTGGTACAGGCATTTTCAAATGTAGAAAATGGTGGATTAAACCTGGTTCTATAGCGCTAACCCTCTCACTTTAATAACAGTCTCATCAAATTCCGTTACATTTACATGATGCGTTAAATAAACAGTCACAATCAATAAAATAGTCAAAATATGGGAACATCAGTCATCATCGTATAACAATTTAACAGGACACAACAACATCTACTATCTACGAACACATGGATTGATTTGAGTGTCTGACGTCAGAAAAATTATATACGTCACATAAATTTGTCGTTCAATGTGAATACAATAGTTATCAAAAGTACCTGGATTATAAACAATTTTAAATTTTACATAGGCAATGAGCGCAGACAGGGTTAAAAAATCAAAAGTATGTAAGAATAAATTACAAATACAAAAAGACATGTTAAATGTCCGAATCATGATCTCAGATACTGTCATGCCATTGATTCATGAAATTTGGTAAAAGGGTGTTTACTGTATTGTAAAGCATATGCCATACAAACCATGCCAATTTAACCTAGATTTTTGTAATATATATTAAAATCGAATTTAAATTCTCAGAAACAGCTATTATATTTCTATATGTAAATTCACTAACGGATCATATCTTAGACTACATAAAGAGCGTATTTAAATATAATTACAACAAATACAATTTATTTTGCAGGACTTTTGGCAGGACAAATGCATTAAAAATAATAATAAAGAAATAGTTTTATTCTTTATAAAATATGCAAAAATTAACAATTAGTGGAACATTTCTTAAAAACATAAATATCTAAAATTGGTTTACAAACAAACTAAAAATGGTTCATCAGCAAGCAAAGTACCCTACATGTATGTGACATAAACTGTATTTTTCAGCTGCAATATTTATTAACAAATGCTGGATTACTGATTATAATAATATAACTTCTTCATATTTCCTTGTTTTGGTACCATTTATATTATTCCATAAACAGTTTATCAAAAGATAATTGTGAGATATCATAAAGTTATGTGACTTCTTAAAAACAAATCAGGTCATGGGTGATAGATTCATATTGTTTGATTAACAGTCCAGTGGCAAATATTTTATGCATGTTTAGGGGAATAATGAATGAGAATATGTAGATTTAAGTATGGTTTACAATCGATGGTTTATTGCATGAATATTTGTTATCTTTAAAAAAAAACACTTAAATAACATATAACTGATAATTTCATTATATTTCCCTAAAAGGATTACGTTTTATATCTTTACTAGGGAACTATGGTCAAACCAGGAAACTGTTATTACATTTAACTTACTATTTCAAGAATTTTGAGAATTTAAAAAAGGAAAGAATTTTCATTTTAGTGCGTAAATAAAACATTAGCTCCTTCAATATAGCATCAAAATTCAATTATATCAATGCAATAATCCACTATAATCTATTACTAAATAAGTTCATTTCCGCGTTAATGTTTTTTTTTTAAACCTAAAAAGTTAAAACAAAAAAATAAACCAAAAGTTATGAAACTTCCTGTGTTACTTAAATATTTAAATATCATATTGTTCTTGTCATCTGAATTTTTAGTTTAAACCATAGTCTGTCAATTAACTCTGAAAAATACTCTGGGCACGTTGTCGGTTGAACTTAATTTTTAACTATAACTGCATTTACTAAAGAGTATATAAAACCAGTGACGGACCTAGGGGGGGTCCGGTAGTTGGAACCCCCCTTTTTTGGACGATCAATGCATTTGAATGGGGACATGTGGTTGGACCCCTAGCTCCCCTTTATCAAATGACTGGATCCGCCCCTGAAAACTAAGAAAAACGCCCTGAAATACAAATGTAAGACAACATTGCCTTCTTGTTTGTTCTAATATAACTAGGTAAAATAAAATTATGGATTAGAACTCTTAAGAAGGATGTTATCAATGTGCATCGTGAGAAATCTTCATCTAATTTTATAATACTTATATATAGCAGTGATATATCTTATTTTGATTTTTGTAATCACTTCAAAAAAGTTATTTTAAATCGTCTTTCATTATGTAAAATATATATGCGGAAGAACAAAAAAGATAATCTGGCAAGTAAGGCCATATATAACTATGGTAAATATTAACTAGTGATAAATGTCTCTTGAAGAAAATGTTCACTAGGATCACCGATATCAGACCTGATTGTTCTTTATCTGTCATGAGTCAACATACAACAGATTATATACTTTTTGCTATCTATGTGTCAAGTTGGTTGCACAATGTACCCTGTCTATCAAATATTGTAAAGCAATTGTTGCGTACATCTTGGAAGGGCAATACTAAATGTATTTGTTTAACAACAAAATCACCTTTCGGAGATTTTCATGTTGATTTATGTTTAGATCCCCAGTTATAACACGACCAGAGGGGCTGTAATTGTAAGGCTAGTGGGGACAGTCACACGTCGGAGGTTTTTTAGGTGTTGTTCTAAGTCAAGGTAGATGAAGCAGGGTGAAGCAGCGTGCATCAAAATGTCATTATTTTTCGATTGACCTTGGTTTCTTCATAATTTTGAACGTGGTAAATAGCAAGAATATAAATTCTCCATATTTCACAACTGCAAGTTATATTCGTTAACATAACCATCATGATCATGAATATACTTATAATCATAAATACTGTGTGTCAAGTCACAGGAAATCATTAATTGTCATATCAGGCCAAATTCTAAAATTGTGAAAACATCAGCATTACATGCTATTTAAATGTGTTCATCATAAATGCAAGAAGTAAAAGACCTGTAGAACCGGGTCAAAGTATATTGTCAAATTAACATTGAAATTCTAAAAACAATAGTTAAAATACCAACATAAAACTGTTCAATTGCTAAAGGTACAAAGATTTCTAAGTCTGGGTTAGAATGTTGCTATGCTAACGCATTGGAGTCAGTTTGTTACAGTGATATCTTAACTCATGAGTTATAATTGGGCTTTGCTAAATGATCGGGGTCTGTTTGCAACATGGCTGTCTTAAATTTTGAATAAGATTGGTCAAAGGTTTGTTGTAAGGTTCTATATCCAATCTTCTTGACAAGCGCTCGTTTTCAGATGTCGGAGGAAAACTGTGAAAAGTAGATGATCTGAAAGAAGGTAATTCCTCTAGATCATCTACTTTTCATATCTTACCATTTGATAGAATTACATTGTTCTTGTGGTGAACAATACCGAAATATCAACAAATCAGCTGAAGTAGCAATATTTGTATAATATTCCCCCAAAATAATAAAATTCATAAGAATAACCATTACAATCGTAAATATTATTAACAACACTGTCAAAAGCACCGGTTTAATAGAAGATCTTATATATTATGACAAATATGTCAATATGATATCAGATCTAACAGTTACGTATCTGTCTTAGTCAATATGCATAAAAGATCACATACTGAATTTCGTATGTTAAACCAACCTTCACACAATTCGTCTTTCCTGTCATGTTTTATAGGAAAAAGCATTAACAGTAAATCGAAAACATTTCACAAATCGAACCTTAAAATATAGTCATGCTCTTCAGTCATATTTCAAAGATGGAGTTTTCAGTTGTTCATGTAGCAACAAAAGTAATACATATATGCAACGATGGCTAAATATTAGCTCTTAGACTAACTTGATAAGATAGAAATAAGTACAAACTTTTGATTTCATTAAGAATATAGGAGATATAAGAAGGCACAAACATGAAAGCTATAAACATCAATAATAATTCACCTGATAGTATTTAAAGGATGAATGTTCAGCAGCAAATATTTTAATATTTCTCGTGTAATATATCTACTATTTCATACAACCCATCATTTTATCAGTTAATGTTAGTTTATCTGTTTTAACAACAAAATCTGACTAAAGCTATTTCTTGTAAAAAAAAAAAAAAGTAAACAAATATCAGGTGGTGTCAGATGCAAAAACATGTGCAACCTCTTATTTCCCCCAAACAACAAATGCTAGGTTTTGTATTGCACAGACTTAATACATACAATAAAATGCTATGGCCTTTATATAAACAAATACATTAAAAACTATTTTCCAAGAACATTCACAGAATATAAATGTAAGTTTCACTATTGTACATGTAAATGTGAATTAAGTATATACCAAATTTAAGCCGGAAAACGCACTTCGGTCTTTTTACTTGAACTATAGCAGGCACTAATCTTCACTTAAACCCTGTAACACTTGAGTAAGGTGAATGAATTAAATTTGAAGAAATGAGTTAATGAACTATATTTATAATATAACACATCTCACTTTCCTTCTTCCAGATTTCCTTTTAACTTTAGGGTCCAACACTGCTATGAGTGCCTCATCAAAAACGTCTTTTAGTCCTTGTCTTGTTAATGACGAACATTCAACATAACAGTCTGCGTTCACACGTTTTGCTAATTTTTGTCCTTCTTCAAGGGTAACAGGTTTTTGTCTACGTTTTTGTAATTTTTGTTTGACTTTTTCATCGTCTCTAAGGTCGCACTGAGTTCCTACGATTAAATATGCTGAAGACGGTGACTGATGACGTACTTCCGGTATCCATTTTTGTTCCAAGTTTTTCATAGACTCTGGCATTGTAATAGAAAATGCCATTAAGAAAACATGTGTACCTGGATAGGACAGTAGCCTGAGACCTTGGTACTCTTCCTAAAATATAAGATAAAAGTTTAACGAAACGAAAACGGTTGGACCAAATATCCCTC
Organism: Mytilus trossulus; assembly: GCF_036588685.1. Lineage (NCBI taxonomy): Eukaryota > Metazoa > Mollusca > Bivalvia > Mytilida > Mytilidae > Mytilus > Mytilus trossulus. The sequence goes on from NC_086375.1 coordinate 47,613,769, forward strand.
TTTATTAACGCCAAGGCAATTTTCAAAGTATTTGTTTGATTCACAACATCACAGCTCCATATGGGTAATTGCAGGTTCTATACTAGATATAATATCATGTGTAATATATAAAAACTGTACATAATTATATAAAAGCCTTACGATAGCTCAAAACCCTAATTTTGACATATTTTGAATTTTAGTTTGTATGTCAGTTTGTATTTATGCATTTTAGTTTGTATTTTTAGTTTGTATTTATTCCCAACATGCCCAAAAAAGTAATAAGGAGAATATTACATTGTATTAACCAATTGAAAACCTTAATTCTGTTGGAAGAATATATTTCGTTCTTGTACAAATCAATTCATTATGGTTAAAAACGTAGTTCGATTGAATGATGGATTTCTTAGCGAGTTCTTTACGCCGCATCAGCACACATAGGCTATTTTGCGTCAAGAACGAATTCACAATAAGAAGTGAGTGGTTTGACATGTTGCAAAATTTCACACAATAAAATGTGAATTTGCAAGTTTGTATCAAAACGCCCCAAACAGCAAGATGCTGAATTATTAAAATTGAGAATGGAAATAGGGAATGTGCCAAAGCGACAACAACCCGACAATAGAGCAGACTACAGCCCGAGGCCACCAATGGGTCTTCAATGTAGCAAGAAACTCCCGCACCGGAGGCGTCCTTCAGCTGGCCCCTAAACAAATATGTATACTAGTTCAGTGATAATGGACGTCATACTAAACCCCGAATTATACACAAGAAACTAAATTAAAAATCATACAAGACTAACAAAGGCCATAGGCTCCGGACTTGGAACGGGCGCAAAATTGCGGCGGGGTTAAATATGTTTTTTGATATCTTAACCCTCCACCTATACCTCTAGCCAATGTAGAAAAACATTGCCTATTTTATATTTATGGAAATACGAAAAGTTCTAGAAATCTAAATAAATTTAAGAACATGACCATGATGATATAGACTTGATGAACATTCAGATTCCCGAATGATTTAAATACTTTCATAGTCTCACCCTTTGAATGAAACCAAATACTAGGAAATTTGGCTCTACCTCTTCTGCTTCAATTAGTTACTACCGGTTATGTTTTCAGTTATTGTTTGTATAGTGTAAGTTTATAGGACATCTATTTTCTTGAAAGAATGTGATCACTTCATCTTCTCGATGAAAATCTTAATAAGTACGAAAAAACATCTAAATAAAAATCATATGATAAAGTCTTATTTCATAAATATATAAATGCAAGTAAAACAGACGAATTATTATCAGTTCTAAAATGAATACAACCACTAAACTACACTATTGTCAAATATGTAGGTCAAATTTGGTAATTGAATTGTCACTCTAACTTTTATCAAAGGAACGTTAACACAAATATAGAACATGTATTTTATATTTATACTAGTATGTTGAATAGATGTCATTTTCATGAAAATGTATGTCATTGAAAAGGGCATTTCAAAGATAATATAGATTTTGAAACTTATTCTCATTAGAAACCTGTATTTCACCATAAATTCGCGAATGGGGTTTTGAAAACTTGTGGAGTGAAATACAAAAGAGTTTGAAAACTATCCTTTACAGATTCGTTAATCATTTAAAATATATAAGAGTTTGAAAACTATGCTTTACAGATTCGTTAATCATTTAAAATATATATCTATAAAGAAGACAATGTTGACACAATGCTTAAAAATGTTCAAGTATTTTTTTCCTCGTTCTTTGAATCTGTGCATCCAGAGACATCAAACGTAATATTAATTTGTATACGTCGGAAAGAAAACGCGTACCTACTTCTAATACAAGTTAGGTTGTGATTAAAAATGCATAAAGTGCTACAACAATTATCAAAATCTTTTATACTGCAGTTGTAGTTCAAATAAAAGCGTCAACCTGTGAGTTATCTATCTGCATCTGAATGCTTTGAAAATTGGTAGCATGTTCAGAACCCAGATATATATTATTTAATGATGTTGCAACTTTAAATCCGCAATAGATAAAATTGAGAATGGAAATGGGGAATGTGTCAAAGAGACAACAACCCGACCATAGAAAAACAACAGCAGAAGGTCACCAACAGGTCTTCAATGTAGCGAGAAATTCCCGCACCCGGAGGCACGGTCCTTCAGCTGGCCCGGCCTCTAAACAAATATATACTAGTTCAGTGATAATGAACGCCATACTAATCTCCAAATTTTACACAAAAAACTAAAATTAAAATAATACAAGACTAACAAAGGCCAGAGGCTCCTGACTTGGGACAGGCGCAATAATGCGGCGGGGTTAAACATATTTGTGAGATCTCAACCCTCCCCTACACCTCTAGCCAATGCAGAAAGGTAAACGCATATATAACAATACGCAAATTATAAAATTCAGTTCAAGTCTGATGTCAGAATATGTAAACAAAGAAAATAAACAAAATGACAATAATACATAAATAACAACAGACTACTAGCAGTTAACTGACATGCCAGCTCCAAACTTCAATTAAACGGACTGAAAGATTATGATTTCATCATATGAACATCAGGCACAATCCTTCCCATTAGGGGTTTAGTATCATACCATCATAAATGTAGATTTAAGATTGGAAGTCATTTTCAAAATGCCCTTGTGTAAAACAACATAAGTAATTGGTACTACTTCTTACATGTCTTATGGATATTAACTGTGAAGAAACTAAATATGGGCCCAGTATATGTTAATGAGACAACAACCACATGGGACACAAAACCTTCTTATTAAAATGCATATCTGTTGGAAATCAAAGCAGCTAGAGGTATTCCAGCCAAAGACAACAAACTGAATCCATATTCTCTTAATATACAATGTATTGACCTTGACCTTGACCTTGCAGACAGACATTCCAACCTTCGACACACATCTCCTAGTGATTTGAAACAATACCTTCCAATATGTACATCATTCATGTCCTTAGAGGCATTGGGTAGTTAAGAGTTTGATGATAAGACTTTGTACATTTATATGTGAATATGGAAGTTTAAAGTTTAACTACTTTTTTGGTGCTTGCTTTGTAGCAGTAATTTTCAGCCTTTTTGTCTAGCAACAATAATACCAAGCAACATCAATAACCTCACTAGCATTCAAACGTACATTATTATAGAAACAAATGATGAACATGATGAAGTGCACATCGAAAGTGACTTGTAGAACAGGATCAATAAAACCCTAAACACAACTTTGTCTGTCGTGTATCTTAATCAGGTTTTACAAAATTTAAAGGTGACCCAGTTCATTAAATAGGAAGTGCAGGTTAGGTAGACAACATGATAACCAATTGTAAATCTTTAAAATATGGTTTAATAATTTACTCGTGCATACTTTCAAATTACTTCTTTGTGAATATACAACATCCTTGTTCATTTTTTCAGGTGTCAAAAATACATTGCATGATTAAAAATGATATTAAAACGGTCACGTAATACAAGTCTGCATGTTTACCTGGCCGGCTGTGTCAAACAATCCTAGTTGATATTGTTGTCCTTTAACGGTAACTGTCACTAGAAATAAAAATAATAATTGTCATTAAAAACAGCTATTGGTAAGTCGAAAGTCGAAATGAAAAAGTATTTCGAAGTCATAAATGTCGGGAAAAAACTATTATATATCGGGTCGATTGAATGATGCATTCCAACCTTTATTCGTGTATTTTACGCTGTTATAGGGAATGCATTTTCCCTCGAGCCTCTTGAACATTATCATGTCTTGCATATTTACTTTTTGTTTTTATATGAAGACATTTGGCAAATGTGATGTCCAGCCTTTCTATATCTTTCAGCAAACACCATTATATTCATTTGCTTTTGCTATTAAATAATTCTAGTAAGATCATTTAACAATAAGTAAATTAAACTGGCCAAAGATTTGTAGAGAAAACTTTAGTGTATAAAAGGTCTAAATAAAGTCACATTAACATTTAAATGGATTTTATTATTGATAAATGTTATACATTAAAGCCTATAGCTAGTTTATGTAGGTCAAGTAAATAGTATGGTCGTAGTGCTTGGACGAACTGGTCAATAACTTCTAACTCGTTAAACACATTGATATTTTCTATTTAATATATGATCATATAACAAAAATATGTCGGTTTCAAAAAATATTGTACAACATTATTGTTTTGTGTCACTACTTCCTAGATTTGGTTTTTAAAATTGCGTTTAAAGTTCACACATGAATGTTATCTGGTGACACTGGGATTTCCGCAATATTAGTCATATTTAGTCTGGGAAGAAAACATCTTTTGTATACACACATAATATATTGACTTTTTATAATTAAAAGTTTGAACAAGGTAGTCCATTATTAGACCAATAATTATGACATCAAGTACAGACGGGAATTAGATTTACTGTTTGTGTGTCCGTGTGTGTGTACTTTCTTTCTTTTTTAATTTTTGAAATATAATAGCTTTCAACAGGAAGCTTAAATGTGTATTACATTTAGGTCGAATCTCAGTGATACCAAACGTCCAGTCACCAGTTTTTGAAGATTATATCTGTTTATACTTTGTAGAATTTTAAGATCGAATGTGTAACAAATCAAAATTTAACATTATCTGACAGTGAGACGAATACGAAATAAAGCTTATGAATAATTCATTAAATCAAATTATGACATGTAAGACAATAGAAGTGAATGATTTAGATAAAAAAAAATAATGTGATAAGTATGTGTACTATAGGTGAGCTGTTTACCTGCATAATTATCAAACACAGTTGGTACATAGTCCGTTGGAAACTTGTTCGTAGCATAACTCATTAACATACAAGTCTTTCCCACGGCTCCATCACCAACCACTACACATTTAATAAACTTTGTATCGCTCTCTGCCATCATAAATTGTCAAATATATCAAGAAAATCCTATGAATAACTAAATGTTGTTGACATTTTCTTCTAATAACTTTTCAAAATGAGAGAAGAATTCCGAGTATTCCGAATGAAAGAAAACGTCATTAAGGTGCGACTACAGCCAATCAACATACAAGATATAAATAAAGTTACAGAAATTATTTATAAATATATAGTAGATCATAGTGGTATAGTATAATAGGTTTGTTGTTGATTATTTTGTAATAGACTTACACCTTTTTAACTCTTGCTTAAAAAGCATAACAAATTTTGAAATTGACTGTTTTGGCCAAACAAAAAGTGGAAAATATATAGATTCAGAGTTTTATCAAAATTAATTGGTCAAAGATGAGACTCAAATTGTATTAAATAAATTTAAAGAACTTTATCACATAGTATTACACAGATAATGTAAAATTAGTTACAGTCAGGCTAATATCACGAAAAAGTCAGTGCATTTTTTTTTATTTCCTGGATCAGTAAATAAATAAGCATGATAAAGAGATTTTCAGATAAAAGTTCAATGTGTGTTTTAAGCTATTCTAAAAACAAGGAAAATAGCACAACGTTATCTGTAGAGGATTGTTCATAGGATCAAATTTAATAATGATTGATCATGTATGCTTCAAAAAACAAAAAGCAACAAAATTGTAAAAAGAAAAAATAGAAAAAAAAGAAAAAAATCAGTTCATCAGTTTATTGTTTTCATTCAGATGAAGAGTTGTGGTTTCTAATATCATACACTGTAGATGCAAAGTCTAGTAGCGCTGTAGATTTAAAGTCAAGCGCCGTAGAAAAACAATATAGTTTTACTGTAATCTACTGTGCTGGACATTTGTTTATCTAGAGCGTTTGCCTTTTATATTTACAGCGTTCAACTTAACTGCTTCAGCAGTTGACTGAACTATTTATCTGCAGCGCTCGAATTTACAATACCAGCGCTCTATAAATATATTATATTTCTATATCGTCAGACTTCATATTTGCAGGGCTGGAATTAATATCTACAGAGTTTGACTTTACATATCCAGCGGTTAAATTTGTATATACAGAACTTTAATACTTTACAATTTTAGCGCTCTATTAATATGAGACCAACATGGCTCCGCTTTTCAGTTCTCGAGGTTCTGAATCAGTTAATTACCAAAAATTGATTTTTCGGATTTTAAAGGGGCATTAGCTACGAGATATGTTTTTTTGATGAATCATTAATGAAAGTGATTAAGTGAAATTATAATTCGCGTTTGGCTGCCAATTTTGTTCAATTTTGTCAAAATAAGCTAAAAAAAAAAAACACCTTTAATGAATTATTCACTTGCAAGTGAATAATTCGACCTCATTGAATCCGCATCCATATGACCTCCAATTAAATCCCGTAGCTAGATGGTTTATGCATGTATTCAATTATTCAAATTTAATATTATTGATTTATTGAAGCATTTTGAGGGGATAAAAACATTTTTACTATTAATGTGCAGATGTAAAATAACACGAAAATTAATGCACTTTAAATTTCAAATAATACATCGAGTCATATTCACAGTTGCGGTTACGTTAATTAACAAACGTGTATTATTAGTTACATGGTGTGCTAGTCACCTAATATGGTATATATAGGGTCAGTAAATTCCATATGGGGTGAGAGCGAAGCTAGAATCCCCATATGGAATTTATCGACCCCATATATACCCGAAGCTCGAATCCCCATATGGAATTTACTGACCCCATATATACCGTATTACGTCACTAGCACCATATGCAACGAATTTATCTTACCTACTACCATTACGTGTGAAATTCAAACTAGTGACCTATCAAAATGAGCAGGTCTTCAATACTGTTAGCATTAAGAAACTACTTCCATTGATCCTACAAAAACGGATGCCGACAATAACAACTTGTTAGGTTTAAATGTGTTTTATGAATTTATTTCAATCTTAATTATCAATTTCGTCGTCTGTTGAAACCTTTAAGGTTTTTTTCGCAGTACCTTTTTGATTTTATAAAGGGACCTAACACCACTACCAACCGGGTATGAAATAAGCCCCGCCTCCCTTCTAACCTAATATGGAATATAAAGGGACGTAACACCGCTATTAACCGTGTATGAAGTAAGCCCCGCCTCACTAATAACCTGATATGAAATATACACGGTCCCCACGAGGACGCTTTTATCCAGTCACGTTTCTAGAAATGTATAGGAGGCAAGATAATGTATTATACATTGACTAACTAAGAAAAGTGTTGTTCTCGTTATTTACAGCCTTATTTCGTAAACCCTTGTATACACTGACATTAGGATTTTCAAACTAAATATATTTGATTTAATTTTGGTGCATATAATTGAAACAAATTGCCTTGTTTTCAACTATAATCCAATTGATTTATATTTTAGTGCCTAATTTTGAGAATGATCGGATTTTTCAAAATGGAAACCGATTCATATCAATTGTGTTGCCTTTATTTCATAAAGATTGTCTTTTTTTTCAAATGGGCACCGATTTGTATACTTTTGGTGCCTATATTTGAGAAAGAATGACTTATTTAAAAAAATGGACAGCGGTAAAACTTTAACGTCTATATTTTAAAAACAATTGCCTTGTTTCCAACTACAATAGACCTATGCTATATTTGTAAAAGGGTTGCCTTCTTTATAGCTGGACATCTTTTGGTGTCACTTTCACATTATATTTTTGAGAACGATTTCGTTCAATTGTTTGCTAACTTTATTAGCACGTAAAATTGAAAGTATCGCTTCCATTTTTTTTGGTCCAAAACTTCATAACTAGAAGACTTGTGTATAGAGATAAAGATTCAAAGAAAACGAATTTCTAAAAATAAAAAGTTATGTAATGTGAATGATAAGGGCCAGCAGATCCTTATTTACGACTGGGGCTTAACATGAGTGGCAACCTCCAAACTTCCATACTTCCAGTCTACTGTCATAAAAATATGAAAAATAAAGTAAAGGGTAGGAAAGACAGATATTTACGGTTCAAAATCTTAAATTCAATAATACGTATTCCTTTGAGAGCAGATTTATTCTCACAACCAACAATATAATTTGAAACGAAGGAACCAGCATGGAAGGAAATTTGTGAGAGAGCGACAGAGATTCAGAGATGAAGGAAGATGAGCAGCAGAGAGAGTGTGTCAGCTGAAAAGCAGAATACCACCTTCTGTAAGTAAAAAATAATCCCTTTATTGTTGCGAATCACAGTTAATGACAAAATCTCGATCAAGATACATCTCTTAAACATTTTTTTTTAGAAAAAATGAATAACACTTAAAGTTACTTTTTTTCTTTTGGAAACACAGCAGATAATTGCATATGCACAGCACACAAAAAATTATTTAAGTCACAGACAGGGTATATAATGTGAATATATCTGGGAGTGTCGCATATTTTGATATATACCCTGTTTGAAACCAGAGTTACACAAATATTACAGATTACCGCTTCCTGAATGTATTTTCCAGTGCCAGTGATATTAGTATATGCAACAGTTACAGTAAATATTCAGTACATGTTACTTTCTAAGTTGTGTTCTTAACTTAACACATTTTTTCAGTTTGACAAATAGATTTGCTACACCGAAGCGAAATATCCCCGCGATGTATAAATAAGGAATTACAATGTGTGTAACTGTGTCATTGTGGTTCAATGGTCAACATACAAGTAGTACCAAAGGGTAATAGATCCCATTGTATGACTTCACATGATGGCAATCTGTATAAAGTAGCTTTTCATTACAGGATCTTAGAGGCATGCTTCCACTAGGTGCTATTGTAAAAAAAAACACCTCCAAAATATAGTCAAAGTGTCATAAAAGAGGAGCAAAAGATACCAAAGGGACATTCAAATTCATAAATCGAAAATAAATTGACAACGCCATATGAAGCTAAAAAATAAAAAAACAAACAGACAAACAATATAGAGCACAAAACAGTTCACATAGAAAAAAATAAAGACTCGGCAACATGAACCTCACCAAAAATGGGGGTGACCTCATGCGCGCTCTGGAAGAGTAAGCAGATCCTGCTCCACATGTGGCACCCGTCGTGTTGCTTACTCCTGTACAAAATGATATGATAAATTGAAACAAACTGGAAAGTGTATAAAGCTCAAAGAACTTTGTCTGCCCTTTGGTCGGGTTGTTTTCTCTTAAGACACATCCCCAATTTATTTTTTAATTATACTGAGTGCCAATGAAAATTCAAAAAAAAATTAACAATTCTAATAATAGATCGATATCAAACAAACATGTTTCATTGTCATCTTTCGGGCGCAATAGGTAAACGAATCATCCAATGTCGAATCATCAATTCACAGTCCTAATAAAAAATGTTACAACCCCGTAATACAGCGGAATCTCGACACCGAGGTGGAATTGATCATCCCGGACGTTTAATGTGATCAATAGGAATATTGCTTCACTTGTCCCGCAAGTCAAACTCGAGCTGACTTTATGATATTGGTGGTGGTTTTCATCGTCTAACCATGTCAAATCTGATGCAACATTTGCTCGATCGGACTAAAATCCAATGTCATTTTCAACCAACTATACAAAGTTCTAATATAAATAAAATAAAAAATTTAAGATTTTTTTGAAAAAACAAAAGTGTTGCGTTTTCAGTGGCATTCGGTATCGGTATATATATATATATATAGATACAACTCGTCTAAACATCAACCCAACAATGTTAGATCTGTAAATTTGCTTTCGCTATATATATATATATATATATATGTAACCTTTTTTTTAACACCTGTGAACACTTATGTTATTGAAAGATGTCAATTGACCCTAACACAAAAAAGAGATCTGACCTGGATAGGAGTTAAACTATTTCTTACAAACAAAGGGTGCGCCAATATTACAAGAAACATGGCGATAGAACATAGTGATAACATTGTTATCGATGGAAATAATCCAGGCATTGATGACCAATGAAGCAATCATTAAAAAAATGTGAAGAATTGTTATATTCAGAAAAACTTAAATAAATTAAATGTTTAGAAAAAGCTCCATGTATTTTACTAAATGATTGTTTACAATGTGCTAAAACTGCAGAAATAAACACAATGACTGATCTGTAAATTGTCTTTGTCGTCTCTGGTTTTTTTTCTAGACTCACTTCATAAACATTATTTTTGAAAATAATATTTACAAGCACGTGCGTGTGCTCCTTCAATTGAATTGTTTTTAGACAGCCAGTGAGACTATCAGGTCATTTCAAGGTTTTTAATTTTTTCCCCACTGTAATTAAGATTAGGTTTTGACTTTATTACATATAATTATTAATCGCAGATTGGAAAGGCCCTATACAATGATAAATACCTGGCAGCAATATTGATTAATAAGACTTTGATTACTTACCTCATGACTTAAATACTGACTGTGCTGAAACACAACGGTTTAAGTGAATCTAGTGACGAGTACTCTTCATGTATTCTATGGCTATCTGACTCACAGAAAACAATGTGTCAAAATTGGTCAAACTTTAAGTATTAATGAAATGCTTTATATATATGAAGGTGAACGACAGGGTTGTATACTAGGTCCAGGCTTATTAAACATTTTATCAACGGAATTTTTCTATTTGTGAAAATACTGTGACTTGTACTCTTATGCTAATGACAATATCCATTCAAAAATATGGCCCTTCTTTGGATTCATAAATTAAACCTTCAAGCAAAACAGTGGCTCTCTAATTCTAAGGCTTTCATCAAATAAAATACAGGCCTATGCTTACCCAGAAAATTTACAAGCCATAGAAATTGATTATGTATGAACAATACATCCGAACAACATTGTCTTCATCTTAAATCGCTCCAAAAGTGACTGAAGATAGGAAATATGATCACTTAGGTCTTTTTGTTCGATCGGCAGTAAAACCCATAAGCTTACCGAAGTGTGACGTCCGCTTTGATTTGGGGATTTACAAGTACACAGCCACGTCCTCTCAGAGACGTTTAATTCCGAAGTCGCGTGTAAAGAGTGTCACGCTCTCTGCACGTCACCAACCATTGCAACAGCTCTTTGGGTGTCAGTAGGTGATCTGTTGCAAGGCTTCATTTCTGCCCCTTTTTAATATGCCAGTGGCAATCCATATACCCGATCTTTGTTCCGAATTGCCTCTATCGCAGGACCTACATGTTATTTGTAATGTTTTAATTTGTTATTGTCAAGAACATGCATGAAACATTTATCACTGGACGTTGAGAATCTAACAATTAATACATCAACTTAAATAAATGCACTACCAAATGTGATCATTATTTTCAGCTACTCAGTTTGAGTGATCATTGATTTTAATCTGAACTTTTGCAAACACATATTGAACATATTAAAAAACAGACAGATTATTGTTTTAAAAAAGATAATATAAACTAGCCAAAGTTACCATTTATAACTTATTCGTTATGTCAAATCTATGATACTGTTCACTAACAAGACAGCTTTGTGGCGAGCGCAACACAAACAATATTGAACCGCAAGAACGAACGATCGAATTAATTTGCAATTACTGTTACAACACTTACGAACAATTTCTTGTTCAATGTTGTAAGTTTAAATTGTTCGCATGTATTGTTATAGTCTATGTAAATTAATATAAACCGTTCTTGCGGTTCAATTTTTGTTTTATTTTGCGCTCATAACAAAGCTGCCCATGAGCTTTAGCTAAGAGAAAGCAAACTCATGGAACTCCCTGTCTAATCATGCACCGAGTCTCTCTCTTTTAGATAGTGCAAACATTTTTTACTTGTGTTGTGTTCTTCAGACAACTATTTCTGTAGCTCATGTACACAATAACCTTACTGTCCCATAGCTAGAGACTTCTATCCACCAGTGTTTTGATTACTGTTTGCTCCTCTTTTAATTGTTTAATATTTATTTTGATTGACGGGCCAAAGTTTTGTCAAAGAGCGTCTCGTCCTTTCTCTCAAAATTTTCATCGAAAAGTACCATAGCAAAATATAATAATAGGTAAATATGCAGTGTCTACTCAACAGATAAAACACGATAATTTCCATTTAAAAAAAGGTGGTGAAGTTAGGATTTGTTTTTAATTTACCAAACAGTTATTCTGTGTACGTGCTATTAGGTTCACTTTCTTTTTAAAAGTCGTGTGACTCTTTGAAAGTAAAATCACAAGTTTACTAAACTTTGAGGAATGTTCAAAACGGATAGTCCCTAATAAAATGTCAAAATCAAAAGCTCAAACACATCAAAAGAAGGGACAACAACTATCATATCTCTGATTGGTACAGGCATTTTCTTTCACCTGTATGATAGTCGCATAAAATTCCGTTATATTGAAAACGACGTGTGAACATATCAGACATAAAAGGAAACAATGTATAATATAGAGGTACAGCCATCAACATTTTGCTATCATCCTAATAACTATAAAACAAACAAATATGTAAACAAACATTAACCATGGCACAATAACACAATTACGGGATGTATACTAGTCAACAAAAGAAACGATAGACGAATTTGAAATTAAATTTATCAAAATTTAAAGTATTAAATATAAAACAAAATGAGATACACTATTTTAAAAATCTTTCATTTCCAATGTATGCACATGTGATAATGAAAATCAAAACTTGTCGGAAAATCTCTCAATTCCGTGTAAACGATCATAGGGTGCAAATTAGTTTTGCGGAAAGTTGAATAAAAAATCGACAAATAATTTTAGAGTACTAAAAAAAATTTCAAATTTGTTTAAAAATATTCAATATGCTAATCAAGTTATATGTTCATGTTGAAACTAATGGGTTGAAATATTGTTTTTAACAATTTTTTTGGGGAAAAAAAATTATTTATTTTCTTCTCAAATCAATGCTTTAGGTATGAAAACAACACACAGTAAATTTGGAACCTTTCGGATTGGCTAGTTTTAAGATTGTTACTGCTTTTTGAATATCACTTTACACATACTGTCTATGGTAAATCAGTTGATAATGTATACATTTTAACGATTTCTCGTGGGGCAGAACTTTGCTTAACAAATAAACGAAGAAACTGTATCATTTTTAAAAACAAATTGATGGCAAACACTGTCTTCCCCTTTAAATGAGAGGTTGGCATCATCAGTTGGAACTTCTGTTTTTAAAATTGTCGTTGTATGTAAATTTTGTAAAAAAAAATCGAAAAACGTCACGAAAGCAAAAAAAAATTGTTTTAAACGGATTTATATTTCCATAATGATTTTAAAGTATTACTATCTTCAATATTGGTCCAATGAACGGAAATCTTTATCTTTAATTTGAAAAAAAAGTCTTGTATCGTTTCTTTTGTTGACTAGTATATAAGTACAGAGTCACGTCACATATAACAAAGAAACAGAAAAAGACATGTAGACAAATCATATTAGTAAAACGTGAATGACAATACAAAAGTTATCATACAATAATAACGCAATGACGGATGTAAAAGTACAGAGCCACGTCATATGTAACATAAAAGCACTAAAGCCGTATAGACAAACCATGATAGCAAAAACGAATGACAAGAATACAAAAATTATCATAGAGTAATAACGCAATGACGGGATGTAAAAGTACAGAGCCACGTCATACATATCAAAGGAACATAAAAGGGCATATAGACAAAGCATATGAGCAAAATTGAAAGACAAGAATACAAAAATTATCACAGAATAATAACAAAATGACGGGATGTACAAGAAGAAAAGCCACGTCAAACGGAAGCAATCAAAAAAGACTAAATAGTAAAGGTAATATCCATAAAGACGAATAAAAGAATATTTATTTATAACAAGTTATTAAGACAAAAACATAGTCTGCACCAAGATTCTATACTTTAAAACCATCGTGTATTAATTAGTGTATACGGAATATTTATAATGAAAGTTTATTCATCTAGCTAACGGGTTTGGGCTTTGGCGTTTCTATTGGATGTTTAAGTGCAGAGCCACGTCATATGTATCAAAAGAAGGCCAAAAAAATTATACAGACTTCGATATTTTTTTGGTAGGGGTGTGCCATTTTTGCCTTAAAAACGTACCCATTTTAATATAACATTCACTGAAATTCAGGGCCTATAGTTAAATAAATATTTAAGACCTATACTTATGTATAAGTATATGACGTCAAAATGTTATTGAAGATCAAATCAGGAGACAAATTTCCGGGATTTATTTTGGGAACTTATTTGAAAGGTGAACTTTATAATTGACCATAAATAATGTAAGATTCTCAAAGCATATTTATATAATATGAAGATTATACCCCAAATCAATCTACAGGTTTCAAACGTAAATGCATTTTAATATAGGATGTCATTAAAAAGGAGGGTCATTCTTATATAAAATCTCGCAAAATTATGACCCATATTTTTGGCACATCCCTGTTGCCCAATAATAGGAAGTTACCCCCCCCCCCCCCCTTTTGCCCCTGTGACAAAAATACTCTGAGGAAAATTCAAAACGGAAAGTCCCTAATCAAATGATAAAACACATTAGACGAATGGGCAACTCCTGTCATATTCCTGACGTATAGAACAATAACACGGTGACAGAATGTACAAGCAAAGAGACACGTTAAACGGATACCGTCAAAGATATTGATGAGGCAGATACATATGACATGTGGTATTACTCGGCGTAGTTTATGTATTAAATAAGCTTTGGATTTTAAGTTTTGTACAATACTAGACAATCAAGTAACATACAATACAGAATAGCTTACAACAAACGAGGCTAGGTTATGGTAAATTGTGTATAATGATATGATCGTATTTGTGATCTCTCAAACACTTTCCCTTAGTCAGTGATGCAAATCAGTTGAAAAAGAAATATTTTTACTTTTACATTTGTTTTACGAGAAATGAAGAATTTAACAGTTGAATGACCCTAACTCTAAATTTAATTAATTATTAGATATATTTATTCATTACGTTTCTCCAACAAAAAAATTGAAGCTGTATACGAAAATATCAAATGTTGAAGAAAATGTAAACACACCAGGAAGATGGAAGGTTGTTTCATTAGCAACCTCATACACAGATCTCCATTTTTCATACTAATTGGTGACTCATGATCATGTCAGATGTATCAACTGGGTTGACAAGACAATTTAGCAAGGCTTCATTTTGTACCCATCATTTTGACGGAATAGGGAAAAATTTGCAATATTCCTTTTAATGTATACGTTAGCTTAAAAAAGCGTAAATTGTATAACTGGTAGTACCCCATATTAAAGGCCTCATTCGTAGGAAAATGAATACGATACTACATGCTGATTTCAATGCCTGCAAGACTAAGCTCAGGTAGAAATAGGTATTAACCGTTTTATACGGAAGCCAGTTTGGGCCACATGGAAATAACTTTGGCGAAATAAAGACTTCATGTGTCATAATATACCGACAAAACTTAGTCGTAATGTTATTACGACACAACTTTGTCGTAATAACGACATGGTTATATGTGGGTAAATTCTTACAAGAATTGTTGCCCTTTTTGGTCTATTTTAAATACTTATTTAGCAGTTTCCGTTTCTATCTTAACAACTATTAAAAAGAGTCAAACTGTAAATTGTGTTAGGTTGAAGTATATGTGCTCAAACATTATCAATTATATCGACCTTCAATATGATGAACTTTTAGGGACATCGATTGAAACTTTGTACAAATACACTTATTGATTTGACCTTTTATAATCATATCCCAAATTATGGTTTTAACCAAATCTCAAGGTTCATTATTGAGGAAACTGATATTGCGAGCAATTTAAGACATTTCTGTATATCAGGCCAATGTTTGGGGTATTGTTTAGGTGATTTGTTTTCGGGTGTTAGTGATTGATGACGTGTTGCGCAGTATAATATTTAAAACAATCCTATCGGTCCCTTTAATACTGCATATAATATTGAGTGAGTGACTTCTATCCTGGTACCTTTGATTACTATTTACACCACTGGGTCGATGCGACTGCTGGTAGACGTTTCGTCCCCGATGGTATCACCAGCCCACTTCCGTGTTGACATGAATATCAATAATGTGGTCATTTTTATAAATTTCCTGTTTACCAAACTTTGAATTTTACGAAAAACTAAGGATTTTCTTATTCCAGGCATAGATTACCTTAGCCGTATATGGCACAACTTTTTAAAGTGTGGATCCTCAATGCTCTTCAACTTTTGTACTTGTTTGGCTTTATAAATATTTTGATATGAGCGTCACTGGTGAGTCTTATGTAGACGAAACGCGCGTCTGGCGTACAAAATTATAATCCTGGTACCTTTGATTACTATTTACACCACTGGGTCGATGCCACTGCTGGTGGACGTTTCGTCCCCGAGGGTATCACCAGCCAAGTAGTCAACACTTCGGTGTTGACATGAATATCAATAATGTGGTCATTTATATAAATTTCTTGTTTACCAAACTTTAAATTTTTCGAAAAATAAGGATTTTCTTATTCCAGGCATAGATTACCTTAGCCGTATTTGGCACAACTTTTTGAATTTTGGATCCTCAATGCTCTTCAACTTTTGTACTTGTTTGGCTTTATAAATATTTTGATATGAGCGTCACTGATGAGTCTTATGTAGACGAAACGCGCGTCTGGCGTACAAAATTATAATCCTGGTACCTTTGATTACTATTCTAGCTTGATGGTATAGCATTAAGAAACATTTATTAAATCCTACAAATATTCTGTCCACAAATTCATCTTTCTTCGCCTGTTTGTAAATCAGATATTATTGAATTTCTGTTGTTAACAGTTTCGGTCTTTTTAGTATAGTTCAGGAGGTAAAAGCGGAAAATGCAAAAGAACGTATAAATAGTCTTTTAAGGGCAATAACTATTATAATAATTTACGTACATCTAACATTGTTGTTATTGCGATACAAGATGTCGTTATCACGACAAATTATGTCACAATTACAACATAAGGTGTCGCTATTACGATATTCGACTTCCTCATTGTTGAAGGTTGTATGGTTGCCTGTTAGTGTCTGAAAGTAAAATTCTTAACGAAAAGTCCGAAATCAAATGACAAAATCAAAAGTTCAACCACATAAAATGAATGGAATACAACTGTCATATTCCTAACTTGGTACATGCATTTTCTTATGTAGAAAATAGTGGATTAAACCTGGTTTTATAACTAGCTAAACCTCTCACTTAAACAAAAAATTTATTATATTAACAACGATGTGTGAACAAAACAAACAGACATAAAAGGCACTTTATCTGAACCTTGGTAAATTGTTGTCTCATTGGCAACCCTACCATATCTCCTTATTTTTATAAAATGTCGTTACTACGACAAGGTTTTGTCATTATTACAACACAGAAAATCGTTATTACGCCCTACGAAGTCCTTATTATCAGATTTATTTTTTATCAATGTGGACCTAACTGGCTTCCATATTACGGGTGTAGATTATACATACAAATTGAGTTACTAGTATATGAGAAAAATATTCATTGAATACCTCACCATTTTACAGGTGTGAAAATTACGTTGACATGAAAATCGATTATTGTAAGCATATGTACCAATAGTTCTCCTGAATCGAAAAGATGAACAAGAAAACAGCTCTGATTGTTTATGCTCATCCCGAGCCAAAATCGTTTAATTCAGCACTTCGCGACACAGCTGTTAAAAATCTTAAAGACCAAGGGTATAATGTTATAGTGTCCGATCTTTACGCACAACATTTTGAAGCAGTGATTTCAAAAACAGATATTATAGGTGAGTAACAGAGTAATTTTACATTTCTCCTTTAATAATATTACTCTCATTCATTTATTCTTAACACATTGAGATTGTTGAAAATAAATTTACATTCGAAAAAATACATGCAAGGGTTATTCAGGGATTTTTGATCAACAGAATGGTACTTTTTTTTCTGATTGAGAGCTCGCCATCTCAAAACAGTTTTATTTGTTTTGAATGATAGTATCAGTTCAGTTTGTGATATTGAGGTTTTTTTTGCGTTTTATTCAACCCTGTCGCACGAAGTAACAAAAGGTATATAGCAGAACGTATGTAATAAACATCAGTACTGAATCAAAGAATATTCAGTTTTAAACTTGTTTCAAATCAAAATACAAATACATATATATTGATTTGTATACCCCCCCCCCCCCCCCCCCCTTTCCAAAAAAAACAGCCGTAAGGATTGAACATAAAAAAGTATCATCAAAACCAGGATAGCAACCTTTAATAATACTTTTTCGTTATATTTGGTCATTTTTACATAAAAAGTTTTAATTCGTATACAGGTTGATTTAAGTTAGGTTGACTTAAAAAGTTTTTTCGTTTCATATGAAACTAATCAATGGACTTGGTAATAAAAGTAAAACATTTCCTTTTGCCATCAAAAACTCTGTTTCTGAATCTATAAATGGCTGTAACTAATGAAAAAGACAATTTTACAGTTTCATTTATCACATATGTATTGATTGACGCACTCCAAACACTGTGTTATATCAGCTTCTCAATAATAATCAGCTGGATATCTGTGTTACTTCATACATGTGTGATCACACTTGTTACATACTAGTATAATGTATATTCTAACATATCTATATTTGCCATGTCTTAACATTTAATACTATTCAATTCAATTCAAACTTTATGACCATATGAATCAATTTAGACTACATATATGAATTGGATATGAAATAAATTAAACATACTAGCATAGTACGTATGACAAGAAGAAAGCATTTACAATCATAATAAACAATCTAATAAATACATATAATTACATGTATATAATATGACACGACATTTGTTCGTTCAAAGTTCACATTTAGGATTTTGTATATTTCTATAATCTATGCTTTTTACTATCATTCCGAGTCCTCATTGCGTTTTAATAATTCAATAGTTAATTGTATGTTAGAACGCTATTCAAAAGTTACTTGTATTTTAAACTTAACTATATATAATCCTTTCATTGATTAATAACAAAATTAAAGTTATCATTAAACAAGTCTGTACCACATAGTTTTGTAAGACTGAAATGATTTTATTCTGACAGAATTGAATTTTGTGTACACAAAATTGATTTTGATTACAAAAAGTTCAAGTCCAATTCGGCGCCCCTTACTTCGTTTGATGTGTTTGAGATTTTTATTTTGCCATTTGATTTGATGGTCCTACAGTATTAATATTCTTCGGAGATCGGTAATTTTGTGATTTTACTTTAAACATATACCTTTTGAATGATTATGATCGATAAGAAATTGAATTTATATAACAAATCGTGAAATATAAGAAGATATAGAGTCAACAATAATAGCTTTAGAAAGAACATTGTTCGGTCATTTAATATAAAAAAAAAAAGAAGATGCGGTATGTTTGCCAATGAGACAACTCTCTTCAAGAGACCAAATTGTATATGGCGCAGAAATTAACAGCTATAGGTCACCATTCGGCCTTCAACAATGAGCAAACGACATATCGCATAGTCAACTATAAAATGCCCAAAATGACGAAAGTAAAACAATTCAAACGCGAAAACTAAAGGCATAATTAATATTAAAAATATGAACGAAAAAAAAAATTTAATACACGGCAAAAAACGACAAAATAACAGGCTCCCGACTTGGGTTAGACACATGCATACAAAATGTGGCGGGGTTCCAACCCTCCTCCTAACCTGTGACAGTGATGTAACAGTACAACATAAGAATGTATACCATTGTTATATAAATAAGACAATCTGCCTATGATTGGCTAAGGGACGAGAAACTTGCAAAATAATTATCTCTTATGATTTAATTTGATAAAAATTATCTTATTTCATTCAAAAAAAGAAGAAGAGGGCTTTATATTGTAGACAATTTGCTAAATTTAGAAAATCTTTTCTTAAATAGATTCTCAGATTAGGGATAATTATACATTATACTAGTACTTAAAATTAAACATATGAATAACAATATGAAAAGGGGCATGGTATTTTTTTAAATTTCTATATAGCTTTCTCTAGAAATCATCTTTAAACTGTTCTAGTTGTTGTAATTCATTGTTTGATGTGTTTGAGCTTTTGTTTTTACCATTTGATTATGGACTTTCCGTTTTGAAATTTACGCAGATTTTAGTATTTTTGTGATTTTACTTTTGGTATTTTGATTGATGATAACCTGAAGTGATGTTAATCAAAGGAGAAGAAAATCAAGATCACAGTCAGGTTAAAATTTTATCATCATTTATAACTTTGATAAATGTCACACAATATTATTAACTGCATGAACCATTTTATAAGTTAATCACTTATTAATTTCAGGTGAACTCGAGGATCCAAAACATTTCAATTATCCAAATGAAGTCGGCGCAGCCTATAAAAAAGACAGTTTGTGCTTAGATGTCAAACAAGAAATACAAAAGTTAAAATTGGCTGACTTGGTTATTTTCCAATTTCCAATGCAATGGGCCTCAGTCCCAGCTATTCTCAAGGGTTGGTTTGAGCGTGTTCTTATCAAAGATTTTGCATTCAGCTTTCCAAAAATGTTAGATGAAGGACTTCTTAAGGTAATTGTTAAATACATTAGTGTGTATTTCTATTTCAGTATGACTATCATAGATAGATAAAGAAAGACATTTTCTACTTTTTTACTATATAGGCGAGGTAAATACTGTCTATACTTCCGAAACAGCTTATTTACAATTAAAACGAAATATGTATTAATCGAAGAATTAATGTGATTGATAACGACCAAGGACCACTGAATAGACCACTTTCGAGTTCATCCGTCACCGGAAAAAACTCGTCAATTATACGCGCCTTTATCACCGTCATTTGTGCGTTTAGGGGCGTCGTCACTTCCTTCCAATGTTGAGCGAGTGGTTGGAAAACTATAATTCTATATTGTACGAATTATTCGGCAAATTGAATTCTCATAATTGACAATCAACACTGCTGTCATTAGGGAATTGTCAGTAAGTGCCTACAGAGCAACCATTATTTCTAGTTTATCCTGCACAAAGACGATCACTAAGACGCTTGATGAACGTAAATAGTGCAGGGATACAGGCCAGCCCCTCTATCTGGTAAATGACGTCATAAAGGCGTGCATAATTGACGATTGTTTGCCGGTGACGGATGAACTCGAAAGTGGTCTATTACATGCTCGTGAGATGGGACAAGTTGATGTCACGCTCATTGAAATTATCAAAAAACCACAACAGACACGTACCCAGTAAACGAGAAGAGACGGGTTCGAAAGAAATGATATTTCACTAAAAAAATGAGAAATTAGCAATTTTTCTCTTTTTATTATTATCTTCATGGTTTACGTTCTGAAAATCAGCTTTCTGTTTGTAACGTTTCTGGTTCCTTTTTTGCCCAAAAACAAATACTTTTTCTATATTAATACAATCTAGGTCATATTTATGAAAAGTTAATGACCAACACTTATTGTATACGTTACATATAATCCATTGCAGGGAAAGAAAGCAGTTTTGTCATTTACAACAGGATGTCCAGGTGGAATGTTTAAACCTAATGGTTTGCTAGGAGACCTAAATGTGATTCTTTGGCCTATTCAGGTGATTACTAGTCTTGTTAGTTTTTAAGTGTAAAATAGATGTGAAAATGGGACAGAAGATACCAGAGGGACAGTCAAACTCATAAATCGAAAATACACTGACAACTTCATGGCTAAAAATGAAAAAGACAAACAGACAATTAATAGTACACAAGACACAACACAGAAAACTAAAGACTAAGCAACACGAACCCCACCAAAACAAATGGGGTTTAAAGACACTTAGTTAACTCATCCGTCACAGTGTCTTCACGTTTGGGATTTTACTGATGATAGAACTAATTCTTTTTGGCTTGTTGGTCCTAGGAACTATAAACATGGCGTCACTTTCTTGGTTCCGAGCAGCCTATTGCTTTAGATTTCAAATGAGCAGACGATCGTAGTTTGGCTTAAATATATGGAACGTTTCATAAGGCAACAAGAACACCAGCAACACCGTATGTGTATATTTTTTGTATATTCAACCATATGTCTTCTAAATAAACATTTTGTGTTCATACTTTTACGTCTAGTTGAGCTTATATCCCAGAAATTGGGTAGACAATAGAAAAATGTATTTTGTGTAATACTATAAATGGAATGAAATTTAGTGTAGTTTTTGGGAAACAAATCTGAAATTAGAACGAACAAATCGTTGTCACTAATTTTAATTAAAAAAAATGTCTGTTTTATTTTACACATCATGTTGGTGCAGAAAAGATTCGAAGTTATCATTGTGGATTTGACAAATTAAAAAACTACATTTTAACATTCAAATTTTACATTCACAAATTTTGATTAAAACGATCAGATTGAGATTCTGATCTATCGTGACTCGCTTACTCGTCGTTATAATCATAGCGAAATCACACATCTTTATGTATGAAAACTAGCTAATACCAGGAATAGTTTACCAAAGCCGTATTTGTCACAACTTTTTACAGTTTTGGGTCCTCAATTCCCTTATGTCTGGCGTACTATATTATAATCCTGGTACTTTTGATTACTAATACTTTTTTGTATTTTACAGTATTGCACACTTCGATTTTGTGGATTTGATGTTCTGAAGCCTCAGTGTTCATTTTCACCAACGCATGCCGATGACAAACAGAGAGAAGAAATGCTGAATGCTTGGGGAACTCGCCTAAAGAACATTCTAACAGAAGAACCAATAATGTTCCCATCGCTTTCTAATTTTGATGCACAAAAGTGGTTTGTCATTTCTGACAAATATGTGGAGAAACAAAAGAATAAAGAAGTCGGACCATCTGTTGGACATCATCTGGGCAGAAAAATGCCACTCTGAATACAGATGTTAATACAAATATTATCGCTTCATACCTGATGTTTCAATAAAATATTTTATCAAAACAAATTTTTAATTGTATATGTATACGTGGTTTTAGTTATTTTGATATTTAACCATATCCTGCATGACCACAATGCATATCCATGTAATCATTTTTCTGTAGAACGAAAAGGAAAACATACGAACAGTTTCAATTATCAGAAATCAAATTTCACATTTATTAAATTTAAAAACCATTGTAACACGACAAACAAGTCTAACCTTCACTAAATTAACATCATGTAAATTGATATATAATAACATTACCACCAAATTTAAACCCTTGCAATGCTGCTACTACAGACAGCATACCATCAAGGGTAAAGGATAAATAAAGGCAACAGTAATATAAACCGCTGTTCAAAAGTCCAAAATCCATTACGGAAAACAAATCATGAAGATAAACTAAAACGGAGGCAAACTCATTAACTATAAGAGGAAAACAGAATTAACCATTGAACTGCAACAAATACAAACTCCAACAAACATAGAAACGGACTATTTGCAAACAACTTCCATATTCCGGACTTGATACTGGACTATTTAAGAAGAAATGGTTGATTAAACCTTGTTTTAATGCTACACAAACCTCCCTTTTATATACTACTAGCAATGTTAAAAAAACATTGCTAGATTAACAATAAACTCATCATACATACCAGGATTAATTTTGTATTTTCACTACAAAAAACTCATCAGTGACGCTCGATTCCAAAAAGCTAATAAAAAAAAAGCCAAATAAAAGGACGAAGTTGAAGAGGAATAAAGCTCAAAAACACATGAAAACTAAGCACAGAGAAATGCATATATAATTAATAAACTGAAAGATATTGCGATATATTGTTTAAATCTAAACAGATATCTGTTTTATAAAACCGATGAATAAACAGGTATATGAAAGAGCTCAATATG
The DNA here is from genome assembly GCF_036588685.1 of Mytilus trossulus. Classification (NCBI taxonomy): domain Eukaryota; kingdom Metazoa; phylum Mollusca; class Bivalvia; order Mytilida; family Mytilidae; genus Mytilus; species Mytilus trossulus. The sequence continues at coordinate 47,637,439 of NC_086375.1, forward strand.
AGTTTTATATTAAAGAAGGGGGCAATGTGAACTATCGCCCAGTTCACTGACTTATATTTGATGTAAATAGTGGAAAATAAATTCATCATAGATACCAGGATTTAAATTGTGTATACTAGTCGTGCGTTTTGTCTTCAAGAGACTCTTCGTTGACGCGCGCATATAACAAAATTACGAAGTTAAAGAGCATCGAGAACCAACAATTCCTAAATGTTTTAAAAAATACAGCTTATGTACACTATACAAAATGTCAATCCTGATATAATGATGAGTTTATTTTTAACAACCTCGTGGTAAACCATGCTGACACTTTATCCTCTTAAAAAATGTATTCAGGAGGAGCATATCCAGCGCAAAAAACTTATTGAATGTATCCTTGAAGTCATAATTAGCATCGATACAAAGAAATAAACTGACTATCTTGTTATGGATTTCTGTAAGACTTTTCATAAAACAAGTTACAGCTTGTACTGAATTTCAAATTCGATCTTACATCACCATCATATGGAAAACCAACAAATGGGCTCATTTCCGTTCTGAAAGGAAACAACTGGTATAATAGAAACATCTTAAACAATCAAGATAATCGATAAACTTATTAAGGGAAACAAAATGAAAAACGGTCTTTTATCTACATCAATGTAATTCACTAATACAATCAAGAAAATGCAATCCTATAGTTAGAGAGTACATAATGCATGGCCATACCATTCAGTTTGTTGAAGTCATGTTAAAAACATGTAATAAGGCAAACACGGCCATAGGATTCCTAGAGAGCCTGGTGTATTGGTGAGGGCTTGACAGCATTTGCGTATGGTCTTCAGGAAACGAATATAGTCCGTCGGATGATGACGTTAAAAGGCTGACCCGTGTTAAGAGAATATCTCTAGCACGTAAAAGACACCCTTGCAGATTTCGTAATAACATTAGCGGTACCAATTTTTGTGTACCAGATGCGCATTTCAACAATACATGTCTCTTCAGTGATGTTCGTGGCCAAAATATGTAAAATCGAAAGCTTGTATAAAGATGAAGAGCTATAATCCAAAAGTTCCAAAAAAGTATAGCCAAATGGCACCCACAAAGTGGGAAGATATACATATAAGTTGCAATAGCTTGTTTCCAAATCTACTATAGGTAAATCTGTTTTAACTAAAAAGGAAAACTATCTCGACTTACTATGAGGAACAAACTTGCTAACTGGATGGTCAATGTTGACACACACAAAAATCCATTACACCAGACAGAATATCTCGAATCTAAAACCTCAACCGATTCCAAGTACCGTCGTAAAGAATCATTCTATCGTAGAACATATAATGCACTCCCGTATGCGTTTACATTGCTGGTAGTCTTGAGTGCTGAAAGACACATGTATGGGATGTATGAAACACACTACCTCTATGTACATGTGCACCAAAATGTAATTATCAGTTTAGCTATCAGTTCCTATACATTCTTGGTTTTCAAATATTCGGTTTCGAGTGTTCGCGATGAAGGTAAGTCTTTAAAAGCGTTTCGGAGCACGACATTTATCATCTGTTGTTTTAAATCTTAATTAATAGTGGTCGTAAAATAGTGAAAGTAGCCAACAAAAATTATAATTAAAACATGCCCACATCTTTCTATTTTCTCATTCAGTCAAGAGGACAACTTACATCTTAATTATCTTTGCTTAATGTACGTTGTAGATACGTACGGGGATTTTGTGTTAAAAATTAATTTACAATATACCTTTAAAATCATTTACTAGGCTACTTTTTTACTGAATTTTCCCATGTTTTAGCGCTGTAATCGGCTTAAAGTGGGTCAACTCGAAAGAAACTCGTATAGCATGTTAGTTGTGAATCTTTTTATTTACTCGACACTTTGTCTTTTTGCTATTAGGATCCTTATGTTGCATGGCTCTTAAAGTGACTCGGCATATATGCATCCAGGTAGCGGGTTTTGGCTATGACCGTTCTTAATGCATGTAAGTCTAGAGAGTTTCCGACGCAAGCCGGTTTTGCACTGTTGTTTCCATTTTGTTAATCGACGTTTTTATATTTTACTTACTTTGACATAGACGATAAAGATAAAGATAAAGTCTATATAATAAACTACACGCACTTTGTTTTATCGCGGTCTTTGGCAGATTTGCTGTAAACTACAAAATATTTTTTGTTAGCGTCTTTGATTTTTATGGACAGTGTTGTATGAATGTGATGTGCGGGTAAACACAGTTTTGGCTGCTAGGTCCAAATTATTGTAACTTCAACCTATTGCGTCTTTTTGAATTGCTTGATCAGTTGTGTTATCATGAAACTGTGTGAAAGTTTTATGTTATTATCATAAATAGTTTCTCAGAGATACAGCGCAACATGTGAAAAAAAACTCAATTACTCTAAAATAAAATTTTGAATCATAACCAAAAAAGTATTCAGATCTTTAGATTAATATAACTAAGAAGTGTGTTAAGTTTTCAGCAATAATCATGAATCGTTTCTGAGATACGGCGCGACATGTGAAAAAAACACACACCCCTGCTTTAGATACAAAGAAAGTTTCAATTTTATTTTCACCAAAAAGTATAAAGATCATTTGTCCGTCATAACAATTAAACAACTATATTAAGTTTCATGAACTTTGGATAAGTCGTTCTCAAGTTACGATGCGACATGTTTACGCCGGACAGACAGACGGACGGACGGACAGCCGGACCACGGACAGACGGACTCCGGACATTTGTATTTCATTATACGTCCCGTCAAAATTTTGACGGGCGTATGCAAACTATCGTAATCTGTTTATATTGTATTGAATATGGCAATTTATCATATTGAATCATGTTTTCTTGTATCATATGTGCCGTTCAACGAATCCCGAATTTAATTAATAGAGAGAGATATTTCTCGTTATTGGTCTAGCTACTGCTGTTGAGAAACGTCCAATCATTTTAATAAACCATAGATAATTAATGGAGAGAACTCGGCTTAGAAAATATCAATCTAACCTTCGCTTCCCTCGGCGAAAGATTTGATTCTACGCCCCCTCACACAAATACCATAGGAACCTTAAGCTGATGTCATAAGTCTGCAAGATTGGATAGACCATACGTTCTTATGGTATTCGGGAATGGTTACATATTACAACCTTTAACATACAAAATGCTTTAAAATTTAATAAGCTTAGGTTTAAATAGTTATTACCCGTTTTATACGGAAGCCGGTTTTGGTCACATTGAAAACTAATGTCTCACAATAAAGACATCGTGTGCCATTTTAATGATCCAACTCTTTCGTTGTAACGACATGGCTATTGTGGGTAAAAAAATATAAGAATTGTCGCCCTTATTAGATTGTTAACTAATTTAGCACTTTCCGCTTTTATCTTAAGAACTATTAATAATAAAAATGAGTCAAATTGTAAACCGTGTTAAATTGAAGTATATGTTCAAAGACAATAACTTCGATCTCCAAGGTTTTTAAGTTTAAGTGAAATCGACTTGAACCTTTGTGCATATGCACACAATAATGTGATTTTTTAGAGCTAATTTCCAAATGCACGCAGTGCAATACTTTTATTACCTTGCTTGCTTTGTTTGTATATTGTACATTGTAATTGGGATAACATCCAATCAAATTTATATATAATATTCACAGGTTTAACTATGCCTTCACAGTATATACAATACATTGTTTGAAGATGTCAATCTTAATTTCAAAGCTCGAGTAAACGTTTGTACAAACAAAGCAAGCAAGCCCTACAAAGTTTTACTCTACAAGCATTAGGAAATTGGCTCTTATTAGTTTTCAAAGGTACCAGGATTATAATTTAGTACGCCAGACGCGCGTTTCGTCTACATAAGACTCATCAGTGACGCTAATATCAAAACATTTATAAAGCCAAACAAGTACAAAGTTGAAGGGCACTGAGGATCCAAAATTCCAAAAGATTGTAATCTATGCCTGGGATAAGAAATCCTTAGTTTTTCGATAAAATTAAAGTTTTGTAAACCGGAAATTTATAAAAATGACCAATTTATTGATATTCCTGTCAAAACCGAAATGTTGACTACTTGGCTGGTGATACCCTCGGGGACGAAACGTCCACCAGCAGTCGCATCGACCCAGTGGTGTAAATAGTTATGAAAGGTACCGGGATTATCTAAAGCATATGCCAAATTTATAAGGTTCATTAACAATAAATTTGATAATTGCAAGCATGACATTTCTGTATATCAGAACATTGTTTTGTTCATAGCGTATGTCTTTTTTTCAAAAGATTTCGGGTTTTATTCGGGTTGATGTTGTGTGTTACACATATTCATAATGGACAATTCCCATTGGTCCCTTTAATGATGTTAATTATGCTGAGTATTTTTAGCGAGTGACTTCTAGCTTGACGGATTAGAATTAAGAAGCCTTTAATTATTTCTACAAACTTTATCCTCAAATACGTCTTTCTTTGCCGTTTTGTAAATCAGACATTATTGAATTCTTGTTAACAGTTTCTGTCTTTTTCGAAATTCTCAAGATGAAAGCGCAAAATGCAAATATAATTTTGCGTATATATAGTCCTTTACGGATAATCACTCTTTTACCAATTTACGTACACCTAACCTTGTTATCACGATAAATTATGTCGCAATTACAATATATGATACGATATATGATTAATTATTACGATATATGATGTCGTTATTACGACAAAGTTGTGCGGTATTCAGTTTTCTCATTATTGAAGGCCGTACGGTAGCCTTTAAGTTCTCGATTCCACTTCATAAAAACTTTGGAAGATAGTTGTCTCATTCCCAATAATACCATATCTCCTTTCTCTCTATGCTGCCGTTATTATGACAAGGTCATGTCGTTATTACAACATACGATGTCGTTATTACAACATACGATATCGTTATTACAACATACGATATCGTTATTACGACATTATGTCATAGGATGTCGTTATTATCATATTTTTTCCTCATGTGGCCCTTACTGGCTTCTGTATAACGGGTGTAGATTATACCTAATTATTACATTTATTACACGAGATTTATATTCATTAAATACCTAACCATAATACAATGACTGGTGTGAAAATTACGTTGACATGAAAATCGATCATTATAGGCATATTGTACCAATAGTTCTCCTGAAGAAACGATGTACAAGAACTTTCTTGCAACACAGAAAACAGTTCTGATAGTTTATGCTCATTCCGAGCCTAAATCATTTAATGCTGCACTTCGCGACACAGCTGTTAAAACTCTTAAAGCCCAGGGATATAATGTTTTAGTGTCCGACCTTTACGCACAACATTTTCAACCAGTGATTTCAAAAACAGATATTATAGGTGAGTAATTTTACATTTCGCTTATTCGTAGAATATTGAGATTGTTAAACATGGGTTATTCAGGGAACAATCAACACAAGTGTAGTTTTCCCTGATTGAAATCATGCTATATTATGACAGTTTGTATACGCCCGTCGTCTTTTAGACGGGACGTATTATGGTAAACCGTTGTCCGTCCGTCCGTCCGTCCGTCCGTCCGTCCGTCGTACCGTCCGTCCGTCCGTCGTCCACACTTCGGACAATAACTCAAAAACACTTTCATCAATTTCCATGAAACTTAGGTGAATTGTTTATATCTATTGACGTAAGCTCCCTTTCGTTTTTTTTTTTTAATTTCAGATTTTAAGTTTTGGATTTATGGGGCTTTATTCATAAAAAAGGGGGGATTTTCACCACTTCGGACAATAACTCAAAAAGGCTTTCACCAATGTCAATGAAACTTTGGTGAATTGTTTATATCTATTGATATAAGCTCCCTTTCAATTTTTATAAATTTCAGATTTTAAGTTTTGGATTTATGGGGCTTTATTCATAAAAAAAGGGGGATTTTTAACACTTCAGACAATAACTCAAAAAGGCTTTCACCAATGTCCATGAAACTTTGGTGAATTGTTTATATCTATTGATGTAAGCTCCCTTTCAATGTTTATAAATTACAGATTTTACATTTCTGTGTTATGAATTTTTATGCTTAAAAAAAGGGGGGATTTTCCAATTTTGGGACAATACATTTAAAGCATAAAAAACAAGTTAAAAGAGCAACGGGCGTATCATGCGCTAAAGCGCATCCCTTTATTATTGTTTTGTATGATAACTATAGTATCAGCAGTGTTCTGAGTGATTTTCGTGTATTTGTGTTTGTGTGTTTTGTGCATTTTATTCAACTGACAAAGGCATGTATCAGAACGTATGTTATCATAAAAATTAGTCAAAGAATATTCATTTCTTATTTTTTTATTTTATTTAAAATGTAAATTAATTAATCGGGTTTTATCCTTAAAATACCAGATGAAATGATTGAACATCAAAAGTATCATTGAAAGACAGATTATTCCCTTTGCTAATACTTTTTCGATAGATTTGGCCATTTTCACATTTAAAAAAATATATTACATATAGATAGGGTCATTTTAAGCTTTCTTGACTTTAAAATTTCAAATATTTTTTCGTTTCATATAATTACAATAGTAAAACATTGGAACTACATGTATTTCATTTAAGATGTTTCCATGGATTACCGTATAATCTTGATTCCTTTTGCAATAAAAAAAATAAAGAATTTTGTTTATGGATTTATTATAAATGACTGTTACTAATGAAAAAGACAATTTTACAGTTTCATTTATCACATATGTATTGAATGAAGAACTTCAAACACTGTGTTATATCACTTCTTCTATTATATTCAGCTGGAATATCGATGTTGCTTTACACGTGTATAGTTCACACTTTTTACAAACTAATGCTTTGCATATATTTATACCATTTTACGTATATCCATCTTTAACATTTTCCTCGACAGGTGGACGGAATATATTAAAACTTAAAACCAAATCAGAACATTTTAAAAGATGATTTCTAGAGAAAGCTATTAATTTTAGCATCTTGTCAACAACAGTTTTATGTCCTCTGCTTTGTTTTTAATTGAGAACCTTTTTGTTTTATGATATTACGTGATATTAACAAAAGGATAAGAAAATCAAGATAACAGTTAGGTTAAAATTCAGCCATCATTTATAACTTCGATAACTGTCACAGAATATCAACTACATGAACTATTTTATCAGTTAATCACTTATTCATTTCAGGTGAACTCGGAGATCCAAAACATTTCAATTATCCAAATGAAGTCGGTGCAGCCTATAAAAAAGACAGTTTGTGCTTAGATATCAAACAAGAAATAGAAAAGTTAAAATTGGCTGACTTGGTTATTTTTCAATTTCCAATGCAATGGCCTCAGTTCCAGCTATTCTCAAGGGTTGGTTTGAGCGAGTTCTCATTAAAGATTTTGCATTCAGCTTTCTAAATATGTTTGATGAAGGACTTCTTAAGGTAATTATTAAATATATCAGTGGATATTTCTATTTTAGTATGACCATGCTAGTTAGATAAATAGACACATATGCCTTGATTTTCATATGATGAAGACATAATCTTTCAATCAGTATAATTGAGGTCTGGAGCTGACATGCCAATAACTGATAGTAGTCTTTTGTTAATAATTAGGAATCTGATGTTCAGTAGTTGTCGATTGTTGATGTAATGTGGTGTAATGTGTTTCTCGGTTTTTTATATATATAGACTAGACCGTTGGTTTTCCCGTTTAAATGGTTAAACACTCGTTATTTTATGGGACCATTTATAGATTGCTGTTCGGTGTGAGCCGAGGCTCCGTGTTGAAGACCAAACGTACATTGACCTTTAATAGTTTACTTTTATAAATTGTGACTTGGGAGGATAGGTGTCTAATTTGCTTCGGCTATCGACGACAAAATGAAAAACTTAAAGTTCTATAAATCACAAGTATATAAAAGAACCAATCAAAATGCATTCACTCATATTTATATTTTACAACATTGCCCTAAGTCACAAAAAATATTTTAGCATGAAAACAAATATTGAATGAATGCATACGGTTTTCCAATTCTGTCATATGATCAACATTATTTTGACATTTTAACCCTTGTAAGTTGTTTACTCAAAGACTTGTTTATAGTTGAATATATCTGAAAAAAGTATTCGAAATCATGGTATATTCAAAATTTAAAATTCATATCTTACATAAACATAAATCAGTACGAAAAGTTCTTTGTCAAAGGCAAATTTAGTATGACGGGTGCCGCATGTGGAGCAGGATCTGCTTACCCTTCCGGAGCACCTGAGATCACCCCTAGTTTTTGGTGGGGTTCGTGTTGTTTATTCTTTAGTTTTCTATGTTGTGTCATGTGTACTATTGTTTTTCTGTTTGTCTTTTTTCATTTTTAGCCATGGCGTTGTCAGTTTGTTTTAGATTTACGAGTTTGACTGTCCCTTTGGTATCTTTCGTCCCTCTTTTAGCCATTAACAAAAGTTTATCGTTAATATCACCCGGATGAAATCCATAAGTTCTTACATCCACAAAGTCATGTTCTACGTTTTTTCTTATATATTTGATAATCAACATCATTTGGATTCACTTGTTCTACTTCATTAGATCCTCGGTCATATTTTGTAATGTCCCCGGTCTCTTTCAATTTCGCAATGAATTTATCAGGATACAGTCTAATTTTCTTTATCACCGCTTTTGAAATGATATCGTCGATTTCAACTGCAATTATCTCATCATTATCATCATCATTGTTAATCTTGTACGGATTTTTGTGCTTCTACCGTATCGGAGGGGGGCATTAAGTTGTAACCTTGTCCGTCTACACCTGTCCAGTGCGTCCGTACGTACGTCCCAAAGTTGGTTGCTGTTCTCTAACTTTAGTTTGCCTCAACTGAATGTTATGAAAGTTATACACAATGCTTTTGACCACAAAACACAGATCAGGTATGAAATTGGTGGTGTCACTTTAACTGTTCTTGAGTTATGCCCCTTTATAAACATAAAAATTGCTGAATTTTTCGTTTCTGTTGTCTAACTTTAGCTGACCCCAACTAAATACTATGAGACTAATACACAATGCTTATTACCACAAAACACAGATCAAGTACAAAAGGTAGAGTCACTTTTACCGTCCTTCAGATATGTCCCTTTATGTATCTGTATACGATATGCAAGCAGAAACATCATCTGTGTCCATGCATGGCCACAATCCACATGTATTTTATCATAGTTCATTTAAATTTTTTGGGTATAGTGTGACGTCTACTTCCAATGAACTAGTACGCATAATGTGGAAAGAGTAGACATGCTAGCAATAGCTCAATCACCCCTAATCTTAACCAGTGGTGTAACAGAACAACATAATAAAAATACTATAAAAACCCTTTGAAATGGCTTCACTCATCATATCGACACAGAGAAAACAAATAAGGACACATCTGTATATTATGAACATTCATTACTAGAAATAAACTTATAATGTAGTCTTATAACATCAACACTTTAGGTACTGCTGAAGAAATTTTATTGACCTCTGGCCAATGGAAGCTGGCGAAATGGGGCAGAACTGTTTGTAATTTATTAATAAATTTGCATTTTATATCCGGACTCATTTATTTTCGTTTTTCTCCCAAAATAACACAAACAGAATAATCATAAGAGAGGATGTTAATGCGACTTTATGTGGTACCTATAGAACGTTTAATAAAATTGAGAAAGGTAATGGGGAATGTGTCAAAGCGACAACAACCGGAGCATAGAGCAGACAACAGCCAAAGACCACCAATGGGTCTTCAATGTAGCGAGAATTCCTGCATACATAGGTGTCCTTCAGCTGGCCCCTAATATGTATACTAGTACAGTGATAATGGACATCATACTAAACTCCGTATTATATACAAGAAACTAAAATTAAAAATCATACAAGACTAACAAAGTCCAGAGTCTCCTGACTTGGGACAGGCGCTAAATTGTGGCGGGGTTAAAAATGTTCATGAGATCTAAACCCTTCCCCCATTACCTCTAGCCAATGTAGAAAAGAAAACGCATAACAATACGCACATTAAAATTCAGTTCAAGAGAAGTCCAAGATCGATGTCAAAAGATGTAACAAAAGAAAATAAATAAAATGACAATAATACATAAATAGCAACAGGCGACTAGCAGTTAACTGACATGCCAGCTCCTGCCCTCAATTAAACTGATTAGAAGATTATGTCTTCATCATATGAATATCAGGCACAATCCCTGCAGTTAGGGGTTTAGTATCATTCTATCATAAAATATATGAGAACATAACCCGTGTCATGTTTAATAGTATAGATATATATGTTGTTTGAATTTTGTTCTTTTCAGTCTGTGTGTAGTAAAACGTATTCAACTTATATTTTGTCCCATTTGGATCATTTGGTCAGAAGAACAGAAAAAAAACAAATGAAAATGATCTATTACACAAAAAAAAAAGCTTCATTTCATTGACAAATCTCTTCATGAATTAAAGTGCAACCGATTTTTTTCTATCCAGTTCACATTTTAATTAACGGTTAAAAAAACTTAAAAGTACTTTCAAATGTTTAAATTACATTAACTTAACGTCAGTTGCACATTTCAACATGCTATGCTAAATAATACTACAGAAAATTTAATCCGGGTATAATTTTCAGTCTTATTTTTCACCTGTCATTCAACCCAAACTCTAATTGAAAACCCCTTTGTTTTTTATTACCTTTGATCTCATCTATCCAACTTTTTTTTTTACCTTTACAACCTAAAGTTTTAAAAAGTTGGATAAATGAGAATGAACCCATAAGAATTAATCTACAGTTCCTGCAGTTACTAAAAGCTACTTCATAGCCAACAGCAGCAAAAACAGTAAATAAATAATATTGAACTCCGAGGAAAATTCAAAACGGAAAAGTCTATTGACTATTCATTTTTGCATCAATATTATATTCGTGGTTTTCGTGCTGAAAATCTGCCTTATATGTTTGTAACATTCCTGGTTCCGTTTAAAAATAAAATACCTATATTATATTAATGACATCATGGTCGTATTTATTAAAAGTTGATAACCAACCATTTTATATGTGTTTCATATAATCCATTACAGGGAAAGAAATGTGTTTTATCAATGACAACAGGAAGTCCAGGAGGAATGTTTACACCTAATGGTTTGCTAGGAGACTGAGATGTTATTCTTTGGCCTATTCAGGTGAATTTTTTTCGAAGTTTTTAAGTATGATAAATATACGAAAATGAAGACTCAATCGTGATTTAAACCCCATATGTTAAACAAATACGTATATCTTAACCTATAATTGTTTACTTTTATAAATTGTGACTTGGATGGATAGTTGTCTCATTGGCACTCACACCACATCTTCCTACATCTATAGCTGTGTCATTGGAACTCATACCACATTTTCCTATATCTATTATATAGATATAGGAAGATGTGGTGTGAGTGCCAATGAGACAACTCTCCATCCAAATAACAATTTAAAAAAGAAAATATATATATATATCTTCACTTGATGGTATATAGGTAAAGATTTTTACAGAGAGAAAGGAATAAAAAATGTAAAACCGTAAAATAGGCAATACTTTTCAAAATAAAAGATAGAACATTATTAAAAGCCCTTTTACAGATATCTAATTTTTTCCAAATTCCAAATCGAAATCACCAAACACGTCGAATACTAGTATCAATATTCACAGTCACTTTATGGTTTATGACCCCTCCTGTAGCCATTTTTGTACGAACTTTTCAAACCTCAATTGTATCAAAACTACAGATATAAAGAATAATAGAGGTAGGCCATTTAGTACATATTCCAAGGGGAAACCTGATGCAAAGCATTATTTTTTACTGTTTCATTGCATTTAATAGAAAAAGATGACTTTGTGGCAAATAAATCAAGATTTTTATAGAAGGATGTTTTTCACCCATTTGTCCGTCCGTCCGTCAGGCCTGTTTTTGTCATCTAAATTCCTCTGAAACAACACAACAGAATTTCATGAAACTTTGTAAACAATAGTAAACAATAAGGACATACAATATAGATGTGCACAACGACATTAAATTTAGATTTAATTATTTTTCTAGGAGTAATACCCCTCTATCGTGACTCGCTTACTGCCGGCTTACTGTTGTAATCATAGGGAAAAAAACATCTTAATTTAATTAGATTATATAAAAACTAACAAATTATATTGTGGATATTTTCAGTATTGCACACTTCGAGGTTGTGGATTTGATGTTCTGAAGCCACATTGTATATTTTCACCTGCGTATGCTGATGTCAAACAGAGGGAACAAATGCTAAATGATTGGAGTACTCGCTTAAAGAACATTTTAACAGAAGAACCCATAGTTTTCCTATCAATATCTAATTTTGATGCAAATAAAGGGTTTGTAATGTCAGACAATTATGTGGAGGAGCAAAAGAATAAAGAAAACGGACCGTCTGTTGGACATCATCTAGGTAAAAAATTACCACTCTGAATACATATGTATAACAAAAAAATTAAAGTTAATAATAATATTGTCGCTATCTACCTGATGTGTCCATAAATATTTTGAATAAACATGTTTTCAATTGTATAAGTAAACTTGGTTTTAGTCATTTTGATATCTATCCCTATCCTGCATGACCACCATTCATATCCATGTAATCATTTTCTTCAAGGCCTCTGAACCCATACAATGCTGTTGATACTGATACCATATTACCAAGAGAACTGGATAAATGAGGCAACAGTAGTATACCGCTATTCAAAAGTCAATTATGAGAAAACAAATCGGGTTACAATCTAAAACTGAGGGAAACACATAACTATAAGAGGAAATAATAGATCAACAGAACCATTGAACTGCAATAAAAACATACGCCAAAATACATAGAAACGAACTATTTGAAAACAACTGCCATATTCCTGACATAGGAAATTTAAAAGAATGGTTGGTTAAACCTTGAATTATGGCTACACAAACCTTTCGCTTAAATAGCAATGTTAGAAAACATTGCTTAATTAACAACACTTCGTGACAGGAATACAGAACAAACAAACACAAGAACATTAAGCACAGAGAAATGTATAAAAAAATAATTATATGAAAGAGATTTCGATATATATTGCTCTAATCTAAACAAATATCTTTAGGTAGTTTTTATTTCTCAATAATGACTGTATGTACACTAGAGAGATTTATCATTTTGAACTAACTTTAGATAAAGCTAATACTAACAATGAGCATTGCCCTTTCCTGAATCTTGATATCTTTATCATTAATGGGAAGCTTAATACCAAAATTTATGATAAAGAGATGATTTTTCGTTTTTTTTATTGCTAATCATCCTTTTTTAGATGGTGACGTTCCCATGTCACCATCTTAGGTCTTCACATATCTCGATTCAGGCGTGTTTGTAACAACTTGTTAGAAAATATATATGTATAACTGAAAAAAAATTACTCCAAACTATTCAAAACATTTACTTAACTTTATCATCGGTACATGGACATCATTAGTAAATATAATTCAACATGCAGACATCTAATACGTTCAGGTAATTCACATCCAATCTTTTAAAGTACTAGTAATATTCTTAACAAATCTCAAAAATTTCGAATTCACCTCAAAATCTAACAAACCTTTGTGCCCGCGTCACACTGTGCCGATTTTTACGCCGATGGCAAACAATTATGGAAATTTTCAAAATCGGGACTGATCGTAATAGATCGGACTATTCGTAATGCCATCTTTAACAATCGTAGAACCATCGGCCACTTTCTCTAGCCTTCGGGGACAAATTCGGGAAGGGTTCTAAATTTTTTAACATGTTAAAAAATCCCCGAAGGTGCGTCCGATGTTAAGGGTTCGTATTGAGTTCGTATCACCATCCTCACAATCGTAATGTCACCGGGAATGCATCCTTGAACATCGTATCGCATTCGTGTTTCCATCGTTTCCATCGGGCAGTTTTGACATTACGATGTCTACACGAATGAATCACGAAGCTACCCGAAGTTCTTACGATGGCAACACGACTTCTTGAAGACCTCATAATCCCATCGTGTTGCCATCGAAGAAAAGTACGAAGGCGACAAGATGGAACTACGACGGCAATAAATCCAACTAAATTTAAGTTAATTTTCGCGCTAAAATACATTTAAAGTACCATGCGCGATATGCAATGGTCAGTCTAATACGACAGTTGAGAAAGAGGAGCTCATGTCATATGATTCTATGAGAACAAGAAAGGCGATAGCGTTGTTTCTATTAATTCAAATGGAACAAAAAGAGCAGCTATTACAGATTCAGGATTTACTTTTACAAGTAAAATATTATTTTTTGTTATTTTTTCATATCAAGTAACATAATGAAAATCATAAACGTCCCTCGTACACCAACACTGAAGGTACACGTACATAGGGAAACCAACTTTTTCTTCATTATTCTGATTTTTTTATGTATCGTCTAAGTTGTTGTCACACGAATGTTTACTCCATAACCATTTTGTTTTCTATATGTCATATTTTGCCGCATTTGTTGATTTCCCCACATCCTCCTTTTGTCTATTTTATAATGATATTCTCCTGGAAAGAGTTCTTTTTGAATAAAAGGAATCAACGAATCCATTACCTTACCTTTAAGATAGATCAGTAAACATGGGCATAATTATGGGTGATTATTCAGACACACATTTTACAGTTCAAACAAGGCAATGCCGAGCGTGGCATCCCCTCGTATGTAACATATTGGGGACAAATATGGACACTAAAGACACACTATATTTGTTTATGACACATGCAGAAAATGGTTAATTGAATATGCATTTTTGATACATAAACTATTTTTTAGAGGTCAACCAAAACATTCAGTAGAACCAGTAGGTAAAAAAATGAGCAACCAATTTCCTGTGTATTATGCTATTTCAAGGAGAAAAAACAAGTCCATCGGCCTGACCTTGACCGCTTTGGCCTTGAACGTAAAAAATATCAGATCATTACCAAGAGGAACAAAATACCAAATGTGGTTAAAATCTTTTGAAGCATATTGGTTTTAGAGTGTCCACAATGGTGATATTGCCTTGTATTACAACTGCCACTGTGACCTTGACCTTTGAACTTTAAAGTCAATAGCGCTTAAGATATTCTTAACGAGTAACACCATACCAAGTTTTGAGCATTTTGGTTCTAGAGTGTCCATAACAATTTTATTTACAAGCATCTTACATGTAGTAGGCGAGGGGATAATAAACTAAGTTTTATAAGAATTAGACAAAAAGATCGATTTCCCGCGATGCATGGCAGACTTGTACAGAAACGATATGTTGTCGAAATTCTGTTCGTATCATAAAAAAGTTCAAAACAGGTAGAACGCATTTTTAGATCGTTTGTATTTTCTTACAATAAAATATATATTCAATATTGATCAAACAATTCAAAACGCGTGATGCCTTCGGTATATAATTAAAATGCATCGTAAGATGATGACGTCTTTTAGACATCGTATGGCCATCGCGCCATCATCGTAATCCATCGTGTAGCCTTCGTAATCCATCGTGTAGCCTTCGTGATCCATCGTGCAGGCTTCGGCTGAGATATGAAGCTCAAATACCCGTCTTCGGTTAACATTCGTATGTCCATCTTTTGCTATCGTATATAATTTCGGCACCATCTTGTAGACTTCCTTATTCTTCGTACCTGCTTCGGTCACTTTTTTGTATTTTAACGAGATCGGGACCAACTTCGTACGAACTTACAATTTTCGCATTCGGGTGTCCATCGTATATAAAAATCGGGACAGTGTGACGCGGGCATTAAACAGAGTTATTAAGAAGGAATATAGTTACGATACTGTTGTCAGGTCATTAAAAATAACATAGTTTGGCTTTAATATTGATTCACGTATAGGGTCTTTGCATCGGAAATAAACACATTTATTCCAAAACTAGTTATTGACATGATACGAGTTATGTTCTTTTAATATATTCAATGATGGTATGATACACAACCCCTAACGGGAGGGATCCTATTCAATGTTTATATGATGAACTGAACACATAATCTTTCAATCATTTTAATTGAGGTCGTACCGGATTTTTGAGCCTGTCCCGAGTCAGGAGCCTCTGGCCTTTGTTATATGTCTTGAATGATTTTCCATTTTTGTTCATTTATAATTTCGGAGTTTAGTTTAGAGTCCATCATCACTTTACTAGTACAGTTGAGTTTGTTAATTGACCAACTGATAGAGCACGCCCCCGGGTGTGAGATTTATTAGCTGTGTTGAAGACCCATTAGTTGCCTTCGGTTGTGTTCTGCTCTTTGGTCGAGTTGTTGTCGCTCAAATAACAAAAGTCAAAACGACCAACAGACCGAGTTAAAGAGGATCGATGACTTAAAATGTCTAAATATTTCAATACATACAGCTAATGTACGCTATACAAATTTGCAGTCCTAATATTTCTGATGATTTTATTGTATTAACTTTCAAACTGGGTTTTACATCTCCATCAGCTGGCAAACAAATGGATCCATTTCCTTTCTAACAGGAAACAACTTGTGAAAGGGGAAACATCGGAAACATTCAAGATCATCGATAAACTTATAAAGGGAAACAAAATGGAAAACGGTCTTTCATCTACATAAATGCAATTCACTAACACAGTAAAAAAGAAAGTAAACCTATAGTTAAAGATTACATATTGCATGGCCATACCGTTCAATTTGTTCAGTATCAAATCTGTACCACCAGTTCAGATCTGAGATGGGACGAACATATCGAAAACATATGTAATAAGGCAAACACGACTATAGAATTCCCAAAATGAAACCTTAATATAAACAACACACATTGTAATGATAATCGATAGTCATACTGTATACAAATTTTTGGTAAGACAAACATTACAGTATGCGTGTACAGGCTGTGATCAACAAAATAACAAACACTAGTTGCAAATGGTACAGTATCAGTTTACGTAACTAACATATAGCAAACCACATCATCTGTCATTAACATGCAAGGAAAACACTTGATTACAGTAGAAAATGTCTCGACTTACAATGAGGTACAAACTTCATAACTGGATGGTTAATGTAAAAACAGAAGAAGAAAAAAACACTACACCAGACAGAATATCTCGAAACAAAAACGTCAACCGATGCCAAGTACTGTCGTTTAGAACAGATGTGAAGAAACAACAATTTTATGAAAGAACATTTGGAGGATATAATGCACTTCCATATACGTCACCAGTGCTGGTAGTCTTAAGTGCTAAAAGACCCAACTACACTTGATGGACTAGACTATCTTTCAGGATGCACAAAATACTTTCTACGTGATCATCCAAATGTAATAATCGGATATTTATCGGATCCTATACATTCTTGGCTTGCTTATATGTTTTCTTGACGACTTGTTTCTTTATTATTATGAGGCTGATTTTATACAGGAATTTCTTAGGAAGAGAGATAAGAAGTTAGCAATTTGGTGACTATGTTGAACGCATCTATCCCATCGAACTAGAAATAAAGGATACAACAGATACGGTTAATTCGGCCTTATATCTTGACTTACATGTAGAAATTGACAATGAGGGTCGGTTGAAAACAAAACTTTAAGACAAAAGAGGTGATTTCAGCTTTCCAATTGTAAACTTTTCATTTCTAAGTAGCAACATTCCAGCAGCACCAGCATACGGGGTATATATATCCCAATTGATACGATATTCCTGTGCGTACGTTTCCTTTCATGATTTTCTTGATACAGGGTTGCTGCTAACAAGGAAGCTATTAAACCAAGAGTTCCAAATGGTGAAATTGAAATCATTTCTTCGTAAATTTTACGGACGCCATCACGAGTTGTTTGGCCGTTATGGAATAACCGTTTCACAAATGATGTCGGATATGTTCCTTCCGTCGTAACATTTAATCCCCTTCCCTTTAATGAATGTGACCTACCGAATAGACTATTTACCGGATTGGTTTTAACATGAGCAGCACGACGAGTGCCACATATGGAGCAGGATCTGCTATATTGTGTCATGTATACTATTGTTTGTCTGTTTGTCGTTTTCACTTTTAGCCATGGCGTTGTTAGTTTATTTTCGATTTATGAGTTTGAATGTCCCTCTGGTATCTTTCCTGTGTCTTTTATATTCGGTTTTAAGCGTTCCTGATGAGGTAAATACAGTAAGTTTTTCTTTATTTTTTAAACCTTGATATCATTGGTACTTTTCACAGGATTTTTCATATTTACTCAAACTCTTTGTTTATGCTTATGTTGGTTTATTTGTTTGGATATTTATATCAAGTAATACGTTGCGATCGTGCAATATAAGCACTTTATAAACAGGGTTGCTCTTTATAAACAAGTTTCAATGTCACTATTACAAATCTGTTTACCCATACCATGTGTTGGTGTCTAAACTCACTTATAAAGATGTGATGCTTTTTGGGTTTAGTGTCCGGCTATATATCTGGGTACTTCATGAACCTATTCTTGCAGTGATGAATCTGTTGTTCTGTTACCTTTTTCTTACTCCGAACTGGTGGCTGAGTTTGGTACGGATCGTTCTTTTAAAGCAAGGGTAGTTTATATACTAGATCTGGCAAGGATATTATGATGTATGAGATGGCGTGCAAAGATAGGTCGTCTGATTTGATATTTTCAAAAACCTGTCCTTATCATTGACAATTTCATTTTATGAGTTTAAATTCACTCCTCTTAGAAATCATGCGAATCACCAAATTTTTTGTTCATAATCTTGAATTGTGTATTCTTAATCAATTTACGAGATTCGAACATCCCTAAACGACTGCTGCCATTAAAAAAAGATCATAGGATGTGGAAGAAAAAAGCTGTGTTGCGATTTTCTTAATTTGCCTTGCTATGAACGACATTTCAAAAGTTTTCAACAGATAACAGACGACAGACAATTTAGAGAATGTTTTGAAAGATGAAAAAAAAATCAAAGGAAACAACTGAGCAAAAGATAAAACTATTTTTTATTTTCCCATCTTTAATCTCATCTGGTACATATTAAATGATCAACCACTTTGAAAATCATTACATGATTTATAACACATGAAAATGAGGGCATAAAAATCTCAATTTGAAATAAAATGCAATATCAATTACTGAATTAACATACATATTGGTAATCTTCTCATCCATATTAAGATATACATGTATATATAAACATTTTCAGCTTGAATTTATGAACATAATTTAAACAAGAATGTGTCCCCTGTACACGGATGCCCCATCTGCACTATCATTTTCTATGTTAAGCGGCCCGTGAAAATGGGGGATAATCTCTTATTTAACATTAAAATTAGATAGATCACATCAAAGGAACATGTGAACTAAATTTCAAGTTGATTGGACTTCAACTTCATCAAAAACTACCTCGATCAAAAACTTTAACCAAAACTTTAACCTGGAGCGGGAGGAACAGACGAACAAACAGACGAACGAACAGACAAACAGACCAGAAAATATCATGCCCATAAATGAGACATCAAAAAAATATTTTACTGATATGTTGTGGTCTCTTTGACACATTCCCCATTCCCGTTCTCAATTCTACATCTGAACAAACAGCACTAACTACATCAGAAATAAACCATTAGCTATCAGACAAAATGATAAAAATATTAGTACTTTTCATTTTTTGACACCAGCTATATGATAAAAGTACCTATGGCTTGTTTTGAAAACAAATATCTTCTGGAATGATAACATAAATATAATAGTTTTAATATCAATCTTTTACTTTTTCTTTGATATCTTACCTGATGACCTAAAAAATAGTCATATTATTTTCCCACTTTTGGTAAGATAAAATAGTGTTTATAAGGTTATTTTCAGAAAGAAAAAAGTCATTTTATTAATATCTCTATCAACATCCCTACCTGGTCTTAAAAGATAAAGGAAGACAAAGAAAAAAGATTCTATCCCCAAGTGGTATATCCAAATTATATGAAAATTGGACATCCATCAAATTTTAGTATAACAGTCAAAATTTAATGATTCAAAAGAGATAGTCCAGAAACAAACATGTTTTCATAAATTTGAAAGCAGATTGACCAATCAAAATCAACTGGCAGCATCATCTCAGAACAGAATAGATCGACAACAACCATAACTTGAAAGAAAATGTTCCCAAACTGAAATGCTGACACAAAGCTATCCAAACCCTTCATCACAATATAAACTGAGGTAAAAGAAAAAATCATAGCTTACTTAAAAAAAAGTTGTTCATTATCTAAACTTCTTATATTTTTTCATAAATGCAGTCACAAAAATCAACAGTATTTTGATACCAAAATGTAAGAGTAATCATGAAATTATATTATTAATAATTAATAACCATACATGTATATGATTAAGAAAAACAAAACATATTCATACAAAGGTAGATACAAACAAAAACAAAAACGGAATGCTTTTAACAAACAATCAACTTCTGCTGAACTTTATCAACTGAAGGTAGGCTTCATTTATTAACAGTCTAATAATATTATACATATTAATATATGAAGTGGTCACACATACATGTATACTGCTTTTACCTTTATAATGGTTTAGCTTCAACTTTCTAAACATAGATTACATTACTAATTTGGTATATTAAAGTTTCAGTAAAGCTAAATAATATTATCACAAGAGAATCTGAATTGCTACCCTTCAGAACTGTATCCTTTAACTGCTCAAAAGATAGTTTACATCATATTTAGATCCTGGTATCCTTTTTTAGCTCCTCTTAAGTTTAAAACATTAACCTTGTAATTTCAGTGGTTGTGAATTCAAATAAACATATAACATGCCTAATGCTGCAATTTTTATCATCTGAACTATATAATATTTCTGAAAAGGTTGGGGAAAATTGGAATAAATATAAAGAAATGTGAAAATCGGTTTGAATGTCCTGTGGCAAATTAAATGCATATTCAGGATGAGAACATGTTTATGGCATATCAATAAGCCTAGAAGAAAATGCATTTCCATGTGAGGCAAAATAGCAGAATAATGCAGTGTAAAGATACAATACTTATATACTCAGGATTCCTTTACTTATATATGTACCAATTTTGGGGAGTTCGGAAATAATTGTGGTTATGCTTTTGAAAAATTCTGCTAACAAGTAAATTTAAACAATTAATCAAACAATTTACCAAAACAGTGAAATCCATGACAATTAGTATCCCACACAAATAACATTTAACCCATGCAGTAAAACATTAAGTCTAACTAAAGGGAAAAAAACACTAAATTTACCCACCAACATTATAAACAAAGGCACCACAAGGATTTTTTCTCACATATATACACTAATAGTTTTTAATGACAAAATCATATAAAAGAACCTAATGAGGTAGTTAAGATAAAGTCAAATTTTACTCAATTTGATTAAAAAAACAGATCTGGTGTCCAAAATTCTGACTGTTTTCCATTTTACTTTCTGTTTCAGAGATCTATCTGATTCCTTTAGTTTTGTTGTATTGAAACAAAATGTTGAAGGCTGAAATTTCATTGGTTGATGTAATAATACCACAACCAAAAGAAAAACTAAGTGTTTTAAGATCCTGGTAAGGGAGACTTGGAAGAAAGATCAGTATTTTTATCAGATTGGATTTTTTTCTGAATAAAATTGAGAATGGAAATGGGGAATATGTCAAAGAGACAACAACCCGACCAAAGAAAAAAACAACAGCAGAAGGTCACCAACAGGTCTTCAATGTAGCAAGAAATTCCCGCACCTGGAGGCGTCCTTCAGCTGGCCCCTAAACAAATATATACTAGTTCAGTGATAATGAACGCCATACAAATTTCCAAATTGTACACATGAAACTAAAATAAAATAATACAAGACTAACAAAGGCCAGAGGCTCCTGAATGTTCATTACAACAAATAACCTTGCTCTATCTATGACAAAAAAGAAATGTACTAAGGCAAATGTAACCCAAAAACAATTTGACAGTTCAATGTATTAAGAAATAAAGATTATAAAACAAACAAATCTGACATACTTTCATATATTTTCACATATATCATGAATTTATTTATGAATGAACACAAATCTTGGAAGTTTCATGTGATATTAGTGATGTAGCACATTTCCCCTAAAATTGCACAAATTGCTCAGATTTACATTGTTGTATCAATTGTGTTATATTGTACTTCAAAATAATTATAATTTATCAGACCACAATTCTTATACCTTGGTCTATGGAAAACAACAGTAATATCAAATGCCAGTGTAATCATTACATGTACAGTAATGCAATTATACAATTACAGATTGAAAATTAAAATATATCTCAATAATATATCAAAGCAAGTTGGGATCAATTTAATAACAAGCAGAGACTATCAAAGATTTTAGCATTCAGTTTGAGTATTCTTAAATAAATGTTTAGCACTTAATGTGAGATTTTCAAACTTCAAAATAATCACAATTTTTAGATATATCTATATATATGTATTTTAAGAGTAACACATATCATTCTTTTATATATTTTGACAATACTGGTAACATGAGACCAATAGAAAAGTGATTAAGAAGATAACACTAATAGTTGGTTTATATCAGTAGCCAAATTGATTTAAAATTATTTTTAAACTCAAATTTTATATATTTTTTTGAATTATCTGTAAAAAATACAAATAATGAAAAAATCTATATATCTGTAAACATTCATATTGTAAAAGACTTCAACATAGTGATTAGTCTTATCATGTTACAAGAATGAAAATAAAAAATTGCTATCAAAATGAAAAAAGATAAGATCATAGAAAGTCCACAACTAAATAATTGTAAAATATCACAGTTCTGTTTATTAACATATTTATGTATCAATTGTAATATAACCATTTGTAGAGTTATGAGATTTCTTTGATCCTTCAATAGTTAATGAACAATTTGATACTAAAGACTTGAACTTTGTAGAAAGAAAACTTGGCCAAATGTATGCAAAACTGTGCTTTGGTTCTGTTCTGGTACAAGCCAAAATCATAAAGAAAATCTGTAGATATGCCATGATAAATATGATGAAGAAGACAAATGCAGGTATATCAATTATGTGATGCCACAATCCATGGTTATCTTCTGTTCCTGAGTTTGTATGGAATTTTTCAACATGGTCAATGGCAAATTTATTGAAATGTTCATTTATCTCAAAAATATAGTACACGAGAGCACATGTTGCTGCTAGAAAAAACACTATCACTAACCAAGCCAGTCTTTGTCTAAATCTCATCATCCAGACCTCATTTGTTCTTAAATCTGTAAAATAAAATAAAAACAAACTTTAACAAAATTGTTACATTGTATTGTATTTCAAAAACATATAGAGAATATGATAAGACTCAACAGTGGCTCTTGAATCATAACAGTTCATAGGCAAAATCAAAAATAAAGTTGGAAAGCATTGAAAACCTAAATCCTGAAAAGTAATGCAAAATACAGCTTAGGAAATCAGATACATATTATGACTGACTAACTGGTGATGATTGTTTTATTCAAGCTAAATTGTTTAGTCTGTTAAAAAAACCTGCAAAATTTCATCTGCTTTATTTTTGGGCTTAATGAGTGCAAATTGCGAACTTAGTGCTATTTTGGTACTGTGGTGATAACAGCTTGCAAATTGTATACTTCTTCTTCTTTCAGTACAGAGTCGGACTCTTCTTGAGTGTAAAAATGACTCTTGCTCGTTTAATCATGAGGCCTTCCCTCCTCACTTAATAATCAAAGAGCAGAATGCTCTGAGGGATACGATTGCCATAGTTTTCATTGACACATGTATAGCAGTTCTGCCAAATTTTCATTAAACAAATACATGAGATTTGGCCAAAATTGAAAAGATCAAAGAGGAAAAAAATAGATCCAAGAATACTGCCGCAAAAAAGCATGAACATGCGTGAGTCTCAAGCATTTTTGGCCAGTAACCCTGGTATAGCTGGATAGTATAATTCTCTAAACTAATTCAACTGCACATGCAAAATGTAACAATCTGAATAGTCACTCAACTTAAAGAATAGCCAATCCCCGTTACAAGTGTATGAGCCATGTACTTATTGTGTTTTATCGAATTATAGTTATCCTGTACCATTGTAAACTCGTACCACTAAAAAAACTTGTACCAATGCAAACTCGTACTATTGCTAACTCGTACCAACTTATTTAAATGCATTCAAATGGTGTTAAATGATGACTATACATGATATACGTTACTTTCACCCAATACCTCTTAAGATTACAGCTTTAATTAACTTAAATTGGATATATATATATTCAACATGTTCAATTTTAATAAGGTACAGTTAAAGCAATGTTTTAACTTTCCTCTGGATTAAGTTCTACAGTGGCGGCCCGGATCAAGAACTTTTCCTAAGGGGGAGCCCGCTGACTGACCTAAGAGGGGGCCCGATCCAGTCATGCTTCAATGATTCCCTTTATAATCAACCAATTTTTTTCCACGAAAAAAGGGGGGGGGGGCTGGATCCGCCTATGTTCTAGTTTGAAAGATCAGTTAAAACATTAATGCTTTAAAACATTCTTTATTTTTGTCTAAGTTTTCATTTAACTCCTGTGTAAAATTCAAGTAATTCAACTTTATTTCTATTAAGTTTACAAACAGAAACCCATAAAACATCATATTTTTTAATATATTTTTCTGAATGGTACGACTTCCCAGTAGTACAAGTTAACTTGCTTCCGTATCTTGTCACCGTAATTCTAGGAGGAACCCTAAACTGGACCCCTGTTGTGTTCACTTATCGCTACACTGACCTTCGGTGCGAAGCTATATATAGAACGGCGGACCAGTTCAGGAGGAACCCCATTTCTTACTCTTTAATAATTGAAGTTCCTTTGGGTCAGAGGGCATGACTCCTTTCCGTACACACTCCTCTGTTTACATTGAGGTCGTTCTTAATATAATACGACGTTTATCGGCATTAACCAGTTAATTCTTCTTGACGAATACTTCGAAAAGGGAGACAACTCGAAACGATAATATGGAAGATTCCATTTCTGCTGAAGGGGTGTTATAGGTAATTTTTACGATGAAACATTTATTTTAATTTAAATTATGCATATGATTTAAAATTATGCAACAACAATAGCCCTCCATATGCAGACAAACATAGAAAGAATCCCATGAGTTTCAAATTAATCAATGAAGCGGGGAATCACTTAATCTCCTTGAAATCAGGAAAACTACACGCATGTGGGGTCTCACTAATTAGCGACAAAAAGCGTCAAGAAGCGACAAGAAGAAAAAAATAGTGACAAGAAGCAACAAGAAGCTATTTAGCGACAAGAATACATTTTGTTATCACATACATCAAAATATTTTTTTAGGATTATATTGAAAGATGAAGAAATAAAAAAATTTCGAGGAAGAGATTGTGTACTTTTTATTATCATATTGATAGATAAATAAATTAAACATGTATAAGAGCAAAAGAAAAGTAAACGCTATAAAATGAAAATAAAAACAAAAATTTGTCACCTTCCTTTTGAAGGATTTAATAAAACAAAAACATGAAATATTATTTCCTTCCTAACTGTACAATTAATTTTTCCTGATAGGACCAACATTAGCTGTGGCTTCACTCTAATGTAATACACAATAAAGAGCATCAAATGAGATTAACTTGGTGCGTGTCCTTTGTTTAATTGCTACAATAACATCCATTAACACCTTCATCAATTACACGCACCAGAAAATACAATTATTGTACCGAATAGTGAACACCTGTTGAAAACTCAAGATTGTCATCAGTTTCCTTTAATCTTCAATCTATATGCATAAACATGATGAATATCGTTAAATGAGACAATACACTAAATAAAATGATGAAAAATATTCACATTTTAATTATGTTTTTCTCTTGTTTGATTTCAGTTCTTAATTTGTATTTCACAATTTGTGTATGTATTTTCTGGACAATTATGCACAAATAATGCATTTTGCAAGTTAATTATATATTGTACAAAAATAGTTTTAAAAACAATTAAAAAGACAAAACATATTATTGTTCTAAAACACAAGTAAGAGTAATACCATAAAACGACAGGGTAAAGGTAATACTTCCTGTGATACCTTTATAAAATATCATGTAAATAAATGTAGCAACTGAATTAGATTTACAAGTTTCATTTTTTTCCCTATCAAAATTAACTTTCCTGTCGTTGAAATTGTTTTCTTTTGCATATTTTTTTAATATTTATTTCGAATAATTAATATAAATAAAAAAATGTTTTCTTGTCGCTAAATAGTTTCTTGTTGCTAATATTATTCTTCTTGTCGCTTCTTGACGCTTTTTGTCTCTACAATTCTTTTTGTCTCTAATTATTACTGAACGTAAATTCAAAAATCTAAATGTGCCTAAAATTACGCTATTTTTTTAAAAAGAAAATAATAAACAGAAACGAAAAATATGGTTGTTAACATTTCATGTTCGGTGTCATTTGTTCTCTTTTGGAAAACTGTCTCATTGGGATCACACTTTCTTTCGGGCACCCTTCTTTCTAATTTTTATTGACGGAAGATACTAATATGATACGCAAAACTGATACAAAAAAGACGGGAGATACCAAAGAATAATCAAAACTAACATGTCAAAACTCATAAGTCAAAGAGACATGATATACCATAGAAATAAATAATTAAGAAAAAGATTTGGTGTCTTTAAACTATGATAACCCCATCACAATCGTTGTGTGTGTGTCCCAAGTCTGGAACCTGCACTTTGTGACAAATGTCAGACCTGCTGGTTGAAAAATAAAGTCCTGAATGAACCTGTGTATATATAGTTAATTCAACATAGCTTATAAAACATTTGCATTTTCATTCAAGAAGAGTCAAAAGCAACTTAAATTGTGATAAAAATATTTAATTTTAACGATAATCCAATTAAAAGATTCAAGTGAAATGTTTATTTAGATTAATGATCCAATTATCACCTAATATCAATACAAGGTGTAAATTACAACTGGCACACGTTATGTAATTAAAAATTTCAATGGACGAACACACGTCTTTAAATTATATATTTGGTTCATGGGGTAGCAATACTATTATTTTTATTTTATAAATAAAACAGTTTAAGATATATATATTAATGCAGTATAAGCAAGTTGAATTAGTTTGAATAATTTCACCGGGCAATCTTCTTTTTCTCTTTAGGTTTAGGATTCATCATCAACAAGGTATTTTGTATTCAAATATGTTCCTGTATAAATATAAAGTCATTCTTTCTCTTCAATGGACACTTGTCTAAAATTAAAACAAATAGAAAAGACAATGCTGTGCGAGTTTAAATACATCTACCCCTATGATCCTGTTATTCATGTCTTTTATTTCCCCGACAAGGTCCGAATTTTGTAGCTCAACCATTATATTTTCGATAAAATTCTTTATCATTTTAATGATAAATTATACCTTTCCTATAACAAAATTCATACTTCAAGGAGATTGATTGAAAACAGTTAAAGATTTTGAATAAATTTGACCACAGTCTTTTCAAGCAAATGTATGTTATTTAATTTTCCGTTCAGGTCCGAGTTTTCAACGATATTTTTCATATCTTTTTTTTTAACTTTATCATTATACTGAATTTTTAGTTTCACAAAATCTAAAGTTGAAAGATAACCATTCAATATTAAAAAAGTTATTGAAGTTAGAATTAGTCCGAACATAGATTTTCAGGTCCCTTCAGGTCTTTTCATTTCTCCCTTCAGGTCGAACTTTTGGCATCAAAATTTTGTTTTTAATTTAAAAAATTTAAATTTTAATGAAATATGGCTATTAACAATTGATTAAATTCCAACTTGAAGAAATTCCATCCAATAATAAAAAAGTTGTTGCAATTTGAATAATTTTAGTCGTATACTTTCAGGTCTTTTCAGGTCTTTTCAGGTCCACTTTCAGGTCTTTAGTGTAACCCCATTAATACATAAATAAACCGCGACTTGCGATTTGGAACAAGAACGTTTATTAAATGATATGATGAATGGTTCTCCATTTCTTTATGAGATTACAGTATCAAATATCAGTTTCATAACGGTAAAATATAGAAATACTCCACTTCAGTTCTTGTGACAGAAATAGAATTATCGATCGGCTTTCAGAGAACTCTCGCAAGTTATCAAAATTGGGGAATTCCCTCTGACGTGTTTCTAAATTTATAAAAACACTAAATATAAATGCTGTTTAATTCTGATTTTCCGTATAGTTAAAAACACGCAAATAAGTCTAGGAAAATATCACACTTCAAGATTATGAGTAAAACATTACAGGAAAGTTGTTTATGTTCAATTGATATGCTTGTTTTTACCTTTTATAAAGCAAGACAATCATAAGAATCTGAGATGTTGCTGAATGTTTAGAATAAAACGAATGACGTGAGGGAGTGTATCATAGGGTCAACGGTAAAAGTCTACAGATTGCTTGACAGCAATCGTATCCCAAAAACTATTTACAAGAAAATTTACAAATAAAACTATGTACATCTGGGGTCAAAGGAGTTCTAGGTGTGTGAAGCTCCTGTCAAGGCCTCTGGCAGGATGGTAAGGCTGGCCTTGAACTCTTCTAGTGTAGCTGCTGTTGTGGCTTTTTCCGGTAGAGTGTTCCATTCCCTGGTTGATCTTGGGAAGAAGGAGTACCTGTATTGATCTTTTAGAGTGCGCTGTTGGTGTATGCGGTGGCCTCCTCTGGTCCTTGAATCTCCGGGTTTGTAATAATTAGAGGGGTCAATATCCACCAATCTATTGCGGATCTTGTATGCCATGGTGAGTCGGTCTTTGCAGCGGCGATCTTTAAGAGGCTCCCATTTGAGTCTATCCATTAGGGAGCTGACACAACCTGGGGATACGTCTTGGTATTCATTGTACACGAACCTAGCTGCCCTTCTCTGTACTTGTTCTAGTTCTTTTTCAAGGTTATGTAGATAAGGGTCCCATACAGTGGATGCATATTCCAGGGTTGGTCTGACCATGGTGATGTAGGCGTTGGCTTTGACTTCTGGTTTACACCGTCCTAGGTTCCTTCTCAGAAAGCCTAGTGTCCTTGATGCTTTGCCTACTGTCTGGTTGATATGTGTCTTCCACTGTAGGTCATGGTTTATGGTGACTCCCAGGTATTTCCCATGCTCGACTGCATCTAGTGTGTGACCATGTAGTTGGTAGTTCCTTATCAGTGGGTTTCTTTTGTTGGTAATCCGTATCACGATGCACTTCTCAGGATGGAAATTCATCTGCCATTGTGATTCCCACTCTTGGAGTTTGTTTAGATCGTCTTGAAGTGTCTCGCTATCCTTCACATTCTTTATTTTCCTATAAACTAGGCAATCGTCTGCAAACAACCTTGCCTCAGAAGATGTTGATTGTGGCAGGTCATTAATGTAAGCCAGAAATAATAGGGGTCCGATGACTGTTCCCTGAGGCACCCCTGAGATGACGTCTAGGGGGCCAGACTTATGCCCTTCAAGCAATACGGCTTGTGTTCACTTGCTTAGGAAGTCTTGTATCCATTTGAGTGTTACTCCACGTATTCCGTAATAGTCCATTTTTTGGAGGAGTCTCTTGTGGGGCACTTTGTCAAAGGCTTTGGAGAAATCAAGCAGAATGATGTCTGTCTGTTCTCCTTGGTCTAAATTCTTGCCAATTTCGTCTAGTGTTATCAGGAGTTGTGTTTCACAAGATCTTTTGGATCTGAAACCATGTTGATGGTCACAAAAGATCTGGTGGCGGTCAAAGTGATCCATTCATATGTTCAAATAGAAATCCATTAAATGATATGTATCTAGTATAAATTTGTATTTTCTGTCAATGTTGAACCAGTTTCACGCGCTTAAAAACACGACATCCAGATATCCTGGGCTTAAAAAACACAAAATCCCGAGGTCCCAAAATTCGAAGAAAGTATTCCTGATCCCGAAAGGGTCAATCCTGAAATCCTGAGCTTAAAAACACCCGATCCCGGAGTCCCGATAAAGATCCTATCCCCCCTCTGTATATCTGTCATTTTTCAATGTTTTTTTTTTGTTATTAGGACCATCATCATATGGGTCAATGCATGATTTAAATAAAAAAGTTGATTTGATCAAAGATAAATTATGTCACTTTATCTTTAATATACTGAGATGATAGACCATAGACATACGTGATAATGACCCAGTTTTTTTTAATGGAAAAAGTAAAAACACAAAAATAGTGAACTCCGAGGAAAATGGGGACTTACAATGTTGTATTTCAATATAAACGTTGCCTTATGTAAGGCTTATATTTATAGAAATTGTGTCTTGCCTCATGTCAGATAACTATATTGTCATGTCAATTCAGCATCACTCTATATGATTGTTTTCTTTTTTGTGATGATCATGTGCCACGCAAAGTTCCAACGGGTGGGAAAAGCTAGAAATACTCCGAAGGATTACTACTGGTTACCTTTTGTACCAGTTCGGTCTTATCTAAATACCACAAAACAAAATAAATATATATATAAGGTGTATAACTCTGAACGGGTACACGACAACTCGTACTTTCGGCAACTCGTACTCAACTAACTCATACCCTATATTTACCAACTCGTACCCATGCATTATTTGATATTATTTATCATGTTTATATGTATAGTTATTGTAACTTTCTTTCGTATATCAGTATATATAGCAACATTTAAATAAAAAAAAAACTTTCATTGTTTCAAATAAAATGCAAATAAATTGTTTTGAATATATATAAAAGCTTCATAAGTATTCCTTAGAATTGATTGTTTGAAATTGTTTGGACGGCAATTTATTTGATATGCACATTAAAATAATTATGAATACACAATATACTAATCAGTGGTCATTAGTGGATATAACATACCTACAATAATAAAACGGATTTGTTTAAATTAGAATAAACATAGCGAAGTAAATGGAAACAAAAATTCGGTATAAGTGCGGCACTATGAACATCAGAGACCGTTGAGCTATTTAAGAAATTATTCCTTCACGTCATGCTCTATGCTCATTTTAACATGGGTAGGCGTTATCTTTGCAAATATTTTACACTGAGCGTTAGCCAATGACATAGGAAAAGGTACTATTTTTTTAAAGAAAAATCACATCAAATTATTTTGAAAATAAAAACTAACATACAACATGATAAACTTTTTGATTTAAAACTTATACATGTTGACACTGTAGACAAACTAGTGAAAAAGATCAATATAAAACTGTAGCGTCTTTTTGCAAGTCGTTGATGTAATACAGAGAGAGACTTGGCTCAAAAACTGAGCGTTATGGATACTACACATAAATCCAAATGGACGGATGATGAATATGCTCATTTCTTAAACGACCATTTGCGTTCTTCCAACCGAACAGTTCTTTGTAAACATATTGGTGTTGACTCTAATACATCAAACTAATAGTGTGTATACAAGTAAGCTCTAATTTGCCTAAACATGTTTGCCCTAGCGAAATTCTTTTATCGGTATACATTGTATTAGTTTGTTATCCCGCATGTATGATGTTCTCTAAATCAGCAGGATTAGCCTTTACTAATACCATGAATACTAGGTTGTAACTTGTAAACAATGTTGATTATCTCACAATAGGTCATAAAAGATGATACAATTATCATATGCTCCACAACTTTACAACATATTGACGTCAGGAAATTGGCTTGTTGTTTGCTGCAGTATTGTATTGATTCTATCTAACTCAGAACTGGTGGAGGAAAAATCCAGTCTGTTGGGCTGAGCACAGAGTGTAAAAACAAATTAAGTGACATTGGTAAAAGGCTATCCCAATTGATTGGCAACTCGTAACATTTGTACAATATGCAAACAGAAGATGTCTATGGTGATATTTTAATTAAAAAAATATTCACCTGTATAAAAATCAGCTCAAATGAAAAAATAAACAGCTGCGCCATGAGCGCATGATACGCCCGACGTCTTGTGTGGAAGTTTTATGCAATAATCATAAATAGTTTCTGCTGAGAAAGTTTTAAGCAATAACCATATATTGTTTTTGAGACACGGCGGGACATGTAAACCCCCAACCCTGTTTTTTTTTTTTACAAAAAACTAAATATCACTAAAATAAAATTTTGAATCAAAACCAAAAAGTATACAGATCTTTAGATTAATATAACAAAGAAGTGTGTAAAGTTTTAAGCAATAATCATAAATTATTTTTGAGATACGGCACGACATGTAAAAAAACCCTCCCCTGATTAACAAAATACTCAATAACTCCAAAATAAAGTTTTGAATCATCACCAAAAAGTATACAGATCTTTAGATTAATATAACAAAGAAGTGTGTAAAGTTTTAAGCAATAATCATAAATTGTTTTTGAGATACGGCACAACATGTAAAAAATGGAATTTTGAATCATCACCAAAAAGTATACAGATCTTTAGATTAATATAACAAAGACATGTGTAAAGTTTTAAGCAAAAATCATAAATCGTTTTTGAGATATGGTGCGACATGTAAAAAAAAACCTCCCCCTTTTTTACAAAATACTCAATAACTCAAAAATAAAACATTGAATCATCACCAAAAAGTATACAGATATTAAGATTAATATAACTAAGAAGTGTTTAAAGTTTTAAGCCATAATCAAGAATCGTTTTTGAGAAACGGTGCTACATGTGAAAAAAAACACACCCCTGTTTTAGTTACAAAGTGCCGTAACTCAAAAAGTTTTGATCTTATTTTCACCAAAAAGTATACAGATCATTTGACCATCATAAGAAACAACTATGTTAAGTTTCATGAAATTTGGATAAGTCGTTCTCAAGTTACGGTGCGACATGTTTACGCCGGACAGACAGACGGACGGACGGACGGACACCGGACATTTGTATACCATAATACGGGCGTATAAAAAACCCAAATCTTTTTTTTATATATTTTTTCCTTAACTTTAGTATCCTCGGTTTTCGTTGTTGTCTTTTTGTCATGCAGCTTCTTTAAGATGTATTGAAGTACAAGATTATGGTTGTTGATAGGATTTTTAAATGATTGGTGTAGGGGTCATATTGATTCTAGTGCTGTTCTTCAAGTCCCAACATGGGTAATTCATATCCCAGCCAATGATGATATTGGAATAATTAGTATTTTACAGTGCTATATTTATTTATTAAGGTATACAGGAATTTTTTTATGAGACAAGTGCCTGTGGTTTCACCGTATTTTTCAAACCATTTATTCCTCCATTATGAAAATCTGTCACCTATTCAACATGGCTGCATATAACCAAGAAATGGCCTGATACTGCTGAATAATGGGAAATACAGGTTTTACGTCAATGAGCCATCAATGTTTGGTAATGAAATGTTGAATTAGCCTTAAGTTAACATTGTATCGTTTTGTTTAAAATAAATAAAAAGACCAAAGATTACATAGGATTGAGTTGCAGCACATTTCTAACCCATTATCTGAGATCTAGCTTCTACATTTTATTAAACATGTTTTTTTCAGATATTGTAGTAATATTCAATGATTTATGTATGTGCTTGTTTTTGATATAAAATAAGAGCCTGCATCGCTCACCTGTCAAAATAATATCTTGTATTGGTGATTTTTTTATGCTGTTTAGTTTCTTCAAATGAAATAATGTTGGCAAAAACACAAAAAATGGTCAAACATTATCAGTTATGGGGAATAACTATTTATTGCTATAAAAAGTCATCTAATGTTTTCAGTCTGACATTTTTATACATATAGATTGTATTGCAGGTCCTTTAAATACAGTCAAAATCATCATTAAAGGGCAACCACTCCTTAAAGAGTTGTGGGATAATATAGCTGGTGGAAAAAGGCTGCAGATCTTGCCAATCCAAGCATTTCCTCGATCTGTTATGATTTTCAAAATTTAGGACAATTAAAGTATTGAATCTACAACATAGACGTCAAAAAAGACTTTTAAGGTGAGCTTAAATCGTAAATGGAGGAAATACAACCTTTTGATTGAAGGGACTTGCTGAAAACAGCATTTAAAGATACATCATCTTTGTTTTTAAAAAGCAATTCAGGACACTGTATAGTTATATATCTGAAGTAGTCCAAATTTCTTCTATTACTTTATTAATAGACCCTGAATACCTTCTTGAAAGTTTTGTGCTGTTTGGAACTATTGTTATAACCAGATGCTTCGCAGGGCGTAGCTTTATACGACCGCAGAGGTTGAACCCTGAACGGTTGGGGCAAGTATGGACACAACATTCAAGCTGGATTCCGCTCTAAATTTGGATTGTGATTAAATAGTTGACACAGCATAGGTTTCTGACACAGAATGAATGTATTCAAATGTACTTAAAATTTTTGTTTTCTCTTAGAGCAATTCACTATGCTGTTGAATATTAATCCTCTCAAAAAAATGTTTGAAGAAATTTTCTTTTTATTTATGAAATTTCAAATGAGAAAAATTGAACCCAATTTTTTAATCACATCCCCCTTTCCCTTATTCCAAAACTAATTTCAATTAAAATATTCTAATGGAGTTTGCAACAATTACTACTCATTTAAATACATCATAAAATATTAAGATGTCAAAAAACTGCTTGTTATCACTGAATGGTAAAGATTATTCAAATTTATCAGTTGGTAGTAAAAAGTGAATATACATTGTATATTGTATATAACAAAGATTTAAGTTGATTCTGGTCAAAGAAAGATAACTCCAATTAAAAAAAATTCTTGCAGATATTTCTTGCTTACTATACTGGACAAAGAAAGATAACTCTTAATTAAAAAAAAAATTGCTATTTCACAATATTGTGAAATTAGATATTTCTTGCCATTGCACAATACTGTGCAATTGAAAAGACTTGCTATTGCACAATACTTAATATAATAATTTAAGATCCTGATTTGGACCAACTTGAAAACTGGGCCCATAATTAAAAATCTAAGTACATGTTTAGATTCAGCATATCAAAGAGGCCCAATAATTTAATTTTTGTTAAAATCAAACTTAGTTTAATTTTGGACCCTTTGCACTTTAATTTAGACCAATTTTAAAACTGGACCAAAAATTAAGAATCTACATACACAGTTAGATTTGGCATATCAAAGAACCCCAATTATTCAATTTTTGATGAAATCAAACAATGTTTAATTTTGGACCTCGATTTGGGCCAACTTGAAAACTGGGCCAATAATCAAAAATCTAAGTACTTTTTTAGATTCAGCATATCAAAGAACCCCAAGGTTTCAATTTTTGTTAAAATCAAACTAAGTTTAATTTTGGACCCTTTGGACCTTAATGTAGACCAATTTGAAAACGAGACCAAAAATTAAGAATCTACTTACACAGTTAGATTCGGCATATTAAAGAACCCCAATTATTCAATTTTGATGAAATCAAACAAAGTTTAATTTTGGACCCTTTGGGCCCCTTTTTCCTTAACTGTTGAGACCAAAACTCCCAAAATTAATACCAACCTTCCTTTCATAGTCAAAAACCTTGTGTTTAAATTTCATAGATTTCTATTTACTTATACTAACGCTATGGTGCGAAAACCAAGAAAAACGCTTATTTGGGTCCCTTTTTGGCCCCTAATTCCTAAACTGTTGGGACCGTAACTCCCAAAATCAATACCAACCTTCCTTTTGTGGTCATAAACATTGTGTTTAAATTTCATTGATTTCTATTTACTTTAACTAAAGTTATTGTGCGAAAACCAAGAATAATGCTTATTTGGGCCCTTTTTTGGCCCCTAATTCCTAAACTGTTGAAACCAAAACTCCCAAAATCAATCCCAACCTTTCTTTTGTGGTCATAAACTTTGTGTCAAAATTTCATAGATTTCTATTAACTTAAACTAAAGTTATAGTGCGAAAACCAAGAAAATGCTTATTTGGGCCCTTATTCCTAAAATGTTGGGACCAAAACTCCCAAAATCAATACCAGCCTTCCTTTTATGGTCATAAACCTTGTGTTAAAATTTCATAGATTTCTATTCACTTTTACTAAAGTTAGAGTGCGAAAACTAAAAGTATTCGGACGACGACGACGACGACGCCAACGTGATAGCAATATACGACGAAAAATTTTTCAAAATTTGCGGTCGTATAAAAAATTGTAAGCTGCATAAATAGAAACAAGCTGAGTGTGAAGTCATCCAAACATGGTTGAAGCCATTCCTGTGTGGACAGTAGGAAATTTTCTTTTGAAGTTCTCCTTCATTTACAGTAAGGCAAAGTCCATGTTGTGCTATGTAAAAACCTTATATATCAGTGGATATATAGTAAAAATGAGGAAGTGAGGGGACACTGCACATGGTTAGAAATAATTGTGTCAACATGTGAATTGAAGGAGATTTTGCATAATACCTTTATGAAAGATAGTGAAAAGGACATGTCATGAAAGATAGTGAAAAGGACATGTCATGAAAGATATGGAGATCATTAAATATCTGATATAAATAATTTGTAAAGTTTTTAAAGGATATATATTACTATTAAAGGATTTATAAAAAACAAATGTAATAAATATTTTTTATTAATATAAAATCAACAGTTTCCATAAAATCCTTACACACAGCCACTCCCACATCAAGCATGCATACACACACCTCTCAACCACCCACTTCTAGCAAAATTCTCATGAACACACACATAACAAAGTACTTCACAATTATCTTATCCTCCGTAATAAAATAATTAATCCTATTGCCAAGGCGAAAAATGTTATTAAATACATATCCCAGTCAGGACCAAATAAATATCTGGGATCTAGTTTTTGGAAAAAATTATTCATTTCTTCTATCTGAAATAGACAACATAAAAAACATTATTAATTTGCATATAAGAAAAATTAGTGCTTTGAATATTCATATATTTATCTAAATACATCTTTTATATGTATCAAAGTACATGGTCTTTTTTAGTTTGAAATATTTGTCTTTTTGTAATGCCTTTTATAACTTACAAAACAGTATGAGTTTTGTTCATTGTTTAAGGTCATAAGGTGATCTATATTCCATCCATGTCATTTGGTCATTGGTGAATAATAGTCTCATTAGCAATAATTCTACATCTATATGTGTCAATATAGAGTGCAAAATATCAATTTAAAATTTGAGAGAAGGTTGGTTTGCATATATATAAACAATTTAGCATATTTCTCAATTTAGCATATTTCTAACACATTATCAAATAAATACAACTCAACAGCTTTTTTTTTTCGAGGATAACTTAAACCTGTTGACTTACTTCTTTATTAAATACATCAGCACCATAAAATACTCCTAATTTAAATAATGCTAACATAACAGGAACTTTAGCATCTATACTGGTCTCTGCAGCCATGTCATAAAATCTTTTGGCTAGATGCAGATCCTAAAATTTAAATAACAGTTTTAATATACTGGTACAATCATGGGTTCCAAAATTTATAATATTACATGTTACAAAATTGATGTTTATAAACATTATAAGTCACTATGCATCACATAGTTCATAAATCTGTACTTGATTGAAAATATTACTTGGGTTTTCAAGAACCATAACTCTTTAACAGTGAAAGTGAAAATCGTCAATATCGAAATTGACCTCCATTTTGTCTTCGTAATAGTATATTAAAATTTGAAAGGCTTTGATTCATTGGTTTATGAGTAAATGCACTGACACTGTTTATCAGCTGCCAGCCTGTCTGCTGTATATCCCTAAATCTGGTTTAAAAGCAAAACAATTCCTGTCCTTTTTCAGGTCTTAAACATGTTGAATTTCATTCCTTACAGTTCGCAAATGAACCCTTTAAGTAATGCTTGTGTGTTTAAAGACACTGGGCATATATAAAATATACTGATAAACTGAGCAACACAAAAGTCAAAAGTTAATACATTTGCCTACCTGTTTAAGACCAAGACCCTGTTCATGCATATATCCCAGATTAAACATGGCTTGAGCATTATGTTGCTGTTCAGATGCCAGTCTGTACTGACTAGCTGCTGATTCATAGTCTACTTTAGTACCATAACCATAGTAATGATAATCTCCCATCTTAAGCCTTGCTATAGTAGATCCTTGGGAGGCAGCTCTACCCCAGTGGAGTAAAGCTCTCTGATAAATTTCATCTTCAACAAATAATCCAACTTCACCTGAAATGAAAACTTTACCATAAAATTTTTCATCATAAGGTTAAAGAAAATGTACAGTAAAAAAATGTTTATAACTTTAGTTTGAAATGATTTTCTTCTGGTGTGTTCAAAATAGTTCATATACTATTTGCTTGATCAGATATAGAATCAGAAGACTATAAATATAAACATCAGTCTGCTCTTATTAGACAGACTTTAAATTAATAAAGAAATAATTCCTTCATGTCATACTCTATGCTCATTTTAACATGGGTAGGCATTATATTTGTTGATATTTTACACTGAGCGTTAGCGAGGTGTAAAAAGTGGTCAAATATAATGCCTACCCATGTTAAAATGAGCGTAGAGCATGACATGAAGGAATTATTTTGAATTTAATAGGACAAATACAATATTTTTACAGATCGAAGCGTACGAAAATACCGTAAAAATGTTTAGCTGTTCCCGTTTCCTCCCCGAGGACTCTGTACAATACATTTCATATTTGATAAGTTTAAAAAATACGAGC
The DNA here is from genome assembly GCF_036588685.1 of Mytilus trossulus. Taxonomy (NCBI): domain Eukaryota; kingdom Metazoa; phylum Mollusca; class Bivalvia; order Mytilida; family Mytilidae; genus Mytilus; species Mytilus trossulus. The sequence continues at coordinate 47,676,000 of NC_086375.1, forward strand.
AGGGTAAATATATGTTGTTCAATATAACATATATTATAAAATTTGTGACGAGTGAACCAACACCTTCTAACGAAAAAGCTGGTAGAGTAACCAAGATGGATACCGAAGTATGCTGCGGTTGTCTTAAAACCTCATGGAAATATAATATGTAGAGATAACAACATCTGGGTTACCGCAAGGTGATAGTTTTATTGAGTCGACATGTTTCGCTAATGCGGTGTCATCAGGACAATATTACAGAGTTTACATGTTCATGAAGTGTATATAATGCGGTTGTATTAATGACGTAAAAGAATAAAAGTGAAAGTAACAATGTAAAATACTGTTCATAATGTAGCAAGAATAAAAGTTAAAAATAGAAATAAAAACAAATGTTTATCTTGACTGGTATGTTCCGAAGTCACTGTGATTGAGGTTCATATATAAATAGAAAGTGAAAGTGAAATTAAAATAAGAATCTAGTATAGTTAAAAGTGAAAGTTAGTAAATAAAGTTATTAACGATGTGGTTAGCTGCTATTCTTGCACGTCTGTGTAGTGGTCCTCATAGAGGTTTATAAAATGTCAGTTCATTTCCAAATTGGACAACACCCCATTGGCCATCCCGTACCAATTCAACTGGCTTCACTCCGAGGGAGGTACTGCTTCCATTGAGGTAGTAAAGGGTGAAGTGTATGATTGCCGCAATTTTGGGAATTGTAAATCTTGGTAGATATGTTCATAAAAATTAACTTGGCTAATAAAATGTCCGTGGATCAAGCTTTTCTTTATAAATTAGGTTTATGGTTTATGTGGTATAAATAATTTTCTGTGAACCCCTGCATTCGCACACGATCCACCTTAGCCGTCCTGCGTTGTAGTTACACGAATTTGTTTACAAAGCGTAATAAGGATGTCATATTAGAATTTTTAATATACTTTAACTAAATTACCTGTCAGTTAAATTAACAAAGAAATTCAGAAATAATTGAATAAAATACTTTGTAAATTTAAACAAAGCAATACATTACCATTATCCAAAATATATGCTACATTTGATTGAGCCACTTCATATCCTAAATCTGCTAGGAATGTATATTTCATTAAAGCTTGATGCACATTTCCTTCTTTGTACAGTGTGTGAGCTTCTTGTAACATAGAAGCCCAGCGTCCCCTTTCTGCCACATTTTTGAAAAACTGAAATGAAATTAAAATGCAAAATACAACTTCAGATGATTTGTTATGTATATTCAAGTGCAAGAAGAGTACTCTCTGTTTTAAATGATAAAGGCTAAAGGGTCATTAAAAGGAATTTATATTGAAGTGGCCATGGTTTCTAAAGTTTGCTGTTCAAAATATTTATATTCAATTGTATAACACAGGCTTTAAATAAGTAAGGAGAACAAGATGTCTTTGAGTTTCACTGATGAGTCTTTTTGTAGACGAAATGTGCGTCTGGTGTAAATATAAAATTTCAATCCTGGTATCTATGATGAGTTTATTCTGTTTTAAATTAAGGTTAATCAAACCATAATGTGACAATAAACAAGTTTCACCAGAATTATTATTAGCAGATGGTCCCCGAGGGTATCACCAGCCCAGTAGTCAGCACTACGGTGTTGACATGAATATCAATTATATGGTCATTTCTATAAATTTTCTGTTTACAAAACTTTTAATTTTTCGAAAAACTAAGGATTTTCTTACGCCCAGGAGTAGATTACCTTAGCCGTATTTGGCACACCTTTTAGGAATTTTTGGGTCCTCAATGCTCTTCAACTTTGTATTTGTTTGGCATTTTAACTGTTTTGATCTGAGCGTCACTGATGAGTCTTATGTAGACGAAACGCGCGTCTGGCGTATTAAATTATAATCCTGGTACCTTTGATAACTATTTACAACAGTTCTCTTTTGAAAGTTTAAACTAATTTTTAGATTTAATCTAGTTTATTATAAAAATTTGCATTTTCAGAATTTGACATTTAATTATAAAGTACTTACACAAGAATGATAAAAGTGTTTAAGGCAATAAATAAGGTTACATATTATAATAGCCCCTTACCTCTACAGCTGTATGACAATTCCTTAGTACCCCTGTCCCTGTAGCATGCATCTGTGCTAGGTTAAAATAAGCTAATACATGTCCTCCTTGGGCAGCCAAGTTAAAGTATTTCACTGCCATTTTATAATCCCTTCTTACTCCTTTACCACCTACAACAAAATCAACATGCATGCAATATATTGTAGATTATTGTTGTTCACCTCACCGAGATTGAGCTGGTACAGCAAAAATGAGAAAAGCAATCAATTTGAGATGACCAATGATCCTCTGTTTATCAATAGTTTACCTATGACAATGGTTATATTGATAACACCACATGCCTCCTTAGTTTCTGGTGATTATTTTTCATATCACTCGACTTTGCTATGAAAGGAAATTATCAGTCAGCAAGATAAAAGGAAAATTTCGTAAAACAGCGATGAATACCATTAAACGAAGAAAAAAATTAAACTGGGCAAGAATTGAAAATTTGAGAGTGCTTACAAGATGGAAATTCTCACTGAACATGGATCAAAGGATGTCAGGTATTTCTATGTCCCCAGCAACAAGTTCCAGGGACAATTATCAATGAAAATACATCAAATAAACATTCAGATTTAATTGCACTGAATCTTTATTTTGTATCCACACACATAAGTGTATGTTGTTACAGAAAGAAATAGTTACAGATCAGAAAGAATAAAATATCCTTTAAAAGTAAATTAGCTGAATGTCTACATTGCTATCTTTTAATACATGCAACTACAATAGAAACAGTAAACGATTCTGAACATCCAATAAATATTTCAATCTATATGTACTATACATTGTATGATGACTTACTGAAGTACATGATACCAAGCTGTAACTGTCCATCTACCCATCCTTGGTCTGCTGCTAGTTGGAAATATTTATAAGCCTTATTAAAATCCTGAAAACAATCATAAGATTTTCATATTAATGTTCAAAAGGATATGAAACAAGAATGTGTCCAAAGTACACGGATGCCCCACTCCCACTATCCTTTTTCATGTTCCATGGACCGTGAAATTGGGTAATAATCTAATTTGGCATTACAATTAGGAAGATTATACTATAGGGAACATATGTACTAAGTTTCAAGTTGATTGGACTTCAATTTCATCAAAAACTACCTTGACCAAAAACTTTAACCTGAACGAACGCACAGACGGACGAACGAACGTACGAGTGAACGAACGAGCCACAGACCAGAAAACATAATGCCCCTCTACTATCGTAGGTGGGGCATAAAAATACAGATGTTTATAAAAACAAAAATTCAAAATTAAGTATTGCTTGTTTGTTATATTTTTTTAAGGACTGGTGGGGGATGAGCTGCACTCAAATAAATTAATTACAGGTATTTGCATTTCACTTAAAATGTTGTAAGAATTAATAAGTAAAATGAAAATTTAATGGTTTTGGAAGATTGGGTTTAAAAAAAATAACAGTAAAAACTACCATAATATACTATTTCCAGAAAAGCAATGGACTCTAATTGCTCAGTTTTATTAAAAGTGTAAATATGTTACTTTTTGCTGAAAATCATACCAAACCGAATAATTTTTGAAAAGATTTAGAAAAATTACCCCCAAAATGTTAATGCAATTCTTAGAATGTCATACAAAATGTTCAAAATCGTGATTTAACAGTTCAATAACTTTGTATTATTTTGTCTTTATAGGAATACAAACAAGTTTTCTTCTCTAAGGCAAGTCACTGACAAAATGTAAGCCATGTATACACTTACCTTTGCCACACCTTTACCATACATGTACATCATTCCAAGACCTGTCTGACCTACTGCATTTCCCTGAAAGTCAAATAAAATCAATAGATGATGCTGGCATTGATAATACTCTTGACATAATAGACAATTTAGCAAAACCTACATTTAATTGTAGGAATAAATAAGTCAGCTTAAGTTCTAAACAAGAGTTTGCGTAGGATGACATGTCCTCCTGCTGATCGTTGTCCAGAGAAAAACAGATATAAAATCTGAAATTAAATATCAGTTCAGCAAGAAGCAGTGTAAATGCTGCATAAATAAACAGTCAGTTAATTGTAATTGAGCATTTAACATCCACCAATCAACCAATACATTGTATATAATTAATTCATTGGTATTTGTTTTGCATTAAATGCTACATTTTTTTTTAAACAAAAGTTTATTTCAAAGTTACATGTATTTTTCCTTTGAAAATGTTTTTTATGAATCTCTTGTGTATATTATTTATTTATTAACAAAAGTAATGATTTTTAACAGGTAAACATTATAGACAGTTGTCTCATTGGCAATCATACCACATCTTCTTTTTTATATTATAGCAATTTTCAAGATTTATAGCCTTGACAATTGATCTGTTATATCATGGGAACCATGGTTTGGAAAAAAGCAGTTTTAAGGATGTCCCACATCATGGTACAATCAAAATCAGAACAAGAGGACAACAAAGTAAATTGGTGCAGGATTCTCATGAATTCAAAGTACATATGACACTGTATTAACTCACCTTATCAGCTGCATTCTTGAAGTACATCATAGCTGTCTGGTTATTCTGTTCTACTGCTGCACTACCTTCTGTATACATCTAAATGTCAAAAGCATATTAAAAATCAATACAAATGTTCTTTGTTTTACAAATAAGTGACATTAAATGTTTGAATCTTTAGATGAATTAACTGCAAGATATATCTGAGAACAATATTAATATAACGACTCTTTTTTGTTCAATTAATAATCTGGGATCATGATTAGATAAGAAATGCTCATCTCATTTTAAAATAAATCTACTTGCCTTCCAAAAATTACTGCCTGAAATCCCTTTGTACTTATTGTATTAGAAATTGGAAAAAAACATGTTTCCTAAGTGTGTGTTTTTTAATGCATATACATTTCCAAGTTAATCAACATTTTCAATCAGATATTAATTCTTCACAATATTGAAATAAAATCTTAATTACAACATGACCATATGAAACAATATTTCTTTTTACAAACCTTTCCCAGATAAGCCAGAGCATTGGCATTCCCAGACTCTGCTGCCATCATGAAATAATGTAAAGCTCTCTGAAAATATAGAGGAATTTTTGAAATTAAATTCAATCATCTTGAATAAAAAAATAAAATTGATACACATATTTGTACTTCTGAATATTCAATATTTTGGCCTTGTGTCTTATATATTTTAACATCCTCATTCTTTAGTCTATGGTAGATAGTTATCTCAGTTAACTTATTCAATGACATATGGATCTAAAGAATATGTTTTGCATTTTCTTTTAAACTTTAAATTGACTTCAATAAACTCATCATAGATACCAGGACTAAATTTTGTATATACGCCAGACATGCGTTTTGTCTACATAAGACTTATCAGTGACGCTCGAATCAAAAAATGTTTAAAAGCCAAAATAAAGTACAAAGTTGAAGAGCATTGAGGACCAAAATTCCTTAAAGTTTTGCCAAATACAGCTAAGGTCATCTATGCCTGAGGTAGAAAAGCCTTAGTATTTCAAAAATTCAAAATTTTGTTAACAGTTAACAATGTTATGTTCCACTGTGCTATCATTTCTTATAGTGCTGATAGTCATCCTTATGCTCTGAAAATTAATATTTTTTCGTATATGAAATCACATACAATATCAATTCTATTTTTTTGGGAAAAAGCTCTAGCCTGTTACAATAAAAATTGTATTGAAGCACTAGATGAACCAATTTTTACTCCCCCTCCCGAAAACAAAATCTAACACCAAACCAGTCTTTACCATAACAGATAGTTCCTAGATGCATTCTAGATTAACAAAAAAAATCCTTATGACTTCAGTTTGTTCACAAGAACTTCCCTGTATGAATTGGAGCTTTTTATCTTATGTAGATTTTGTACTGTTGTGTTTATCTGTTAACCTTTGCACTTGACAGCAAAGACAATGATAATGATGGTCAGTAACTATCATTGCTATTTTCTTTCTTAATTAAGACAATTAATTTAATTACCTCATGATCTACTGGTACTCCTCTTCCACCTTGGTAATACAGCTGTCCTAGTACAACCTATCAAAACATAAAAATCCCTCACTTATAATCTCAGGACAAAATTTTACATTCAAGATCAACTAATACGGATAATATGAATGAACAAAATAAATATTATCTTACTTATAGGAAGGGTAATTAGTGTAAACATATACCTATGCCTAATAACTTTAAGTTAAACTTATATGCAATGAAAATAGTAATAATTTGAAACACAATGACCAGACACAGATTAAAAGCAAAACAGGTGTATAACATCCCCTCACAAAACTACTGTACACCAACTTATTTTCATGGTTTATTCATTGGGATTTTACAAGTACAAGATTAATGTCTGAATTGTTGTGAATTTGGGATCATCAACAAAATCAACTGAAAGACTTAAATGTGAAAATAGAATGGCTTCCAGGTAACAATAACGAGCTGTTTTCACCAAAACCTTTTTTTTCACAGAATTAAAGATATTGTAACATCTTTAGCACCTGTATTGTAATATAAAGCAAACTTTGTATTTCATTCCAAACACATTGTTCCTCTAAAAGGCTGAAGTTCAGGTTTTGTTTTTATTGATTCTTTAAATATCATTAAACATGAAATATCCTGTCCACTTTTGGTTGATAACTGATAAATCTTTAATGTATACACATACCTGAGCTTGCACATCTCCTTTGTCAGCTAGAAAGTGATAATACTGTAGTAAATCATCATCCATCAATGCACTTTGACCTGAGTTTTGATTCTCTGCTTCTTCATGTAATCTGATTCTCTGTATGGCAGGACCACTCGAAAATGTTACAGCATCTGCCACTGTAACAAACAAATATTACATTCATCAGTCTAAAACACTAAATACTAGATTTTTTTCTGCTTAAGGATCCAAGCAACAACTCTCCTTTGGGGGTGGAGGAGTAGAAATTTGTACACCAGCATCAATTTTTGATGTGTTTGTGGTACTAAATCTGGTCTGTCATTTTTGTTTGTAATAGCTATATAGTAATGATAGTGTTGTCCCCCTTTCTTTATTAAAGTTTGAATTTGTGCTCTTTAAATACACTCTCTTTTTTTAAATATCAAATTTTAAGCTGAAATATGTTTTTCATCAGTAATTTTCCTGATACCATAAATATTTATCCTCTATGCATGGCAGCATTAAACTGACATTTGCAATAATTTTTCACTTTCACCAAAAAATTGTTTAGAAAAGCGTTACATTCAAAGAAATTGGAAATATGCATATACATAAACATATTAATATAATTTATGTCTTTTAGAATCACACTATATTTTTTAAAGGTGAAAGTGAAACTTTAAACAAGGATTTAGAAATCTCTCAAATTCAAATAAACTTATTTCTTTTCTAATATTTCTGTGATTGATTCAATACATTTATGTATTTATGTATGTGTTCATGTCATGATTGTCAAAGTGAAAAACTAATGATCGTTTCTGATAAAATTTATACATATATGATCTTACCAGTTGATGCTGCTTTCTTGTAATAAGTTAATGCAGATTCACATTTGGTTTCTACTCCTATCCCTGACCAATATCTGTAACCCTAGAAATTAAATTAATATAGTTTAATTCATCAAATAACATATTTCTGCTAATGAAGAAATTACAAATTGTATAAAAGAGGCTTTTTTTTTAAATACTGTTCAAAACTGTCAAGACTTTTTCCCAGAGTCAATACTTTTTTTTAAAAGAAAGTGGGTATCTTCATGGAGATGACATCTCTGGTAAAAATCTTAATAAATAGTTTTTTTATTTGAATGACAAAACAATTTGATCTAGATTGTGGTTAAATCACTGCCCTTGTATTATCTTACTAGTTGTAAGTATTTCTGAATGCTATTGTTTATTCCATTTAATTCTGACTTGCAAGACAGCGCAAAATCTTACTCAAATTTCATCCTCAGACTAGATTTAGTTTTTAATTGATGCCTTTTCCTTGTTTTTTTTATTCTTAGTCTTGTTGCATTACTTCAGTTTTCTCCAAAGATTGCCATGATAAAAGCTGACAATGTTTGGTTAATTTGAACAAAATCTATCTGTTAATTTGTTATCATATCAATACATACTAAAGTCATCTGTGCCAATGGATCTCCTCCAAGTGAAGAAAATGTGTAGAATATCAAACCCTGAAAAATATAAATTTACTATCATACCTTTGTTAGTTATGAAAAACATGTAATAGTTTCACTGTTGTTTCAGTGTATTTAGCTTAATGTGCTTTTTTAAGATCACAAGCATTGTAGATTTCTTATGCATAGATAACATCAAATATGTTAACTGAGAGTGCAAAATAAAATTCTCCCTAAAAAAAGAATCATTTTTAAGAAATTGGTCTTATTTTTATTTTGGGTTTTATAACAATTGGCTAGTTTATTTCACACAATGATTCTTTTGAGCACTGTAACTTTAAATATTGTCTCTTGTGGTATTAACTTTGTACAGGAATGTTTGTACATTTATTTTGTAATTGGTATAGCATACAATGGTGACCAAAAAGTGGTTAGGTGTAGGTGTATTCACATTTTATCAAATAATATTGTTGATAGGTATGACAGAAAACAATCAAAAACTAGGGTGTACAACAGATGGAAGTTTTTAAAGACATTGACTAGCTATACAGCCCTTGCACGATTGGACTACTAGGGTGTAAGAATATGATAAATCCTTTTAAAGGGCTGTTCCATAAAATCATACATGGGACCCACAATTAGGCACTTCCAAATCTCAACAATGGGTGGGTGTCATCTATGTTTTTGAATAGTTGAAATGTAAGTGAAATTATAATTTGCCCTATAAGAGGTTATCCTGTTTCAAAGTGTCTTCCCTGGATACCATATATGTTTAAATGGAACAGCAATACAAAGAGAAGTTTTGTGACACTGAAAATATTACCCTTAAAACCTCCACAATCTTGAAGATTTGAATTCCATCCTTGTCCTTTTACTGTGGAGTATATTATATTCAAAAATATGTTAACATTTCAAGTCTGAACTGATATGAAAATATATGTTAAGACTATGTTCTAGTTATTGAAACCTTTTAATACATGCTTTGATTATTTTAAATTAGAGGTAGTCAATAACATACCTTTGCCTGGCTGGAGTTGACTGCAATTCCTGCACTACTGAGAAATCCCATTCCCTGTAAATCAAAAATTCAATTAATTATCTGGTTATGAACAGTGTATTTCTTTATTTTAATACTTGGTACATACATATTTTTTTTGTATTGTCAGTATTCCATATTTCTACTCTGTCATAAAATTAAATTAGGAAGTTGGATTAACTTATCCATGACTGGATTTCAGAAAATTTTGAAAATCTAAAAAAAAAAATTATTACTAGGATTCACTGAAATAAGTATAAAGATCTACTTTTTATATCCAGTGTGGTCCTTCCTGTATCAACTCTTGAGATTTGGTTTCTCATGGAGTATTTTTTATTCTAGAGAAAGGAAAAGGTTAATTTTGTACACTCACCAATTGTCCCCTTGGTGACCCTCTGTTTGACAAATCAACAAATAATTCTTTAGCTTTTTCAATACTCTGTGGCATATAATCTCCAAACAGGTAGGCAAAAGCAATATGTTCTAAAGCTTTTGTATGATTCAGATCAGCAGCCATCTTGAAGAATTGGTGTGCTCTACAATTAGAAATCAGTTTAGAAAATTTCTTATTTCTTACAGCACAAGTAAATGGGACAAAATGAAAAATGGGTACCAATATATCAATTATCAGATTACACTGTTTGATGAAAAATATATGTACAGCTAAAACAAACTTTAACTGGAGTCGCACACAGCAATTCACGGTATTTATATTGAATTTCACTATGGAATGTGGATAACAGTACCGCCAATGTTCTCCCCAGGTCGGCTATATACATGTTCAAACTCATGATATTGACTATTGCATAACAAAGTTTGGCAATTTTTTGTTGTTGATTTTTTGTTAACAGGAATACTTTTATTCTAACATATATGAATAATGAAACATTAAAAGATGCTATAACCTTTTCTCAAATTATTATAATGTTACTAAAAACCAGCACAAATGTAATACTATCAAAATAAACTTCTGACTAACTTACTGATGGTAGTCTTTTTGGAATGTTTCATTTATAAGAGCCTCTCCTTGCTTGTAGTATTCTTCAGCTAAATATAATTCAAAATCTTTATTTATCAGTTATCCTAAAGATAAAATTATGACTAGCAAAAATATAGATTAATTTTGTGTACGAATTCAGATGTCATTTTGTTCTTATGCTTCCATTTTATTTGACTATTGATAGTGCTCGAAAACTTTCTTGTACATGTAATAGTATAATCTAATAACTTTTTGTTTTGTTTCTAGGAATTTATATGTTGTTTTTCTTTTTCATTTCATAATAATCGTATTGTAATAATCAAATGACAGTACTTGTGATATTAAGTTGTTAAGTACAAGTTCACTATAACTTTGTATATTTCAAATTAAGCTGGTAGAAATTTGCCTTTCACTTGATCATAAATTAGTTTAAAAAAAAAGACGCATTCTGTATAAGTTTGTCTTAAGGCAGGAAACCTGTAATTCAGAGGTTGTTTTACATACTTTTTTTTATACATAAATCAGGTCGTAAGTTTTCTCATTTTAATTGTTTAACATTTTTTTTAATTTCTGGGCCTTTTACAGATGACTATGCGACACAAGCTTTGCTCATTATTGGAGGCCTTCAGTTAATCTATACGGTAGTTGTTAATTGCTGTGTCATTTGGTCTCTTGTCAATTGTAGAGAGTTGTCTTATTTGCAATCATACATCTTTTTTTTTTACACCACCCATTTACTCGCGCACATCAAATGTAGTTATATATTTTAATGTTTGAACGATTTAATTTTCAATTTAATACAAAGACATTATATACCATTGCCTGCATATGCAAAAAGTTTCTTCAATCAGAATTCTCTTAATTTTACAATACCTTTAAGTTCTTCTGGTGACAAGGGCTTTTCTTCTACAACTTCTTTTGCTTCCTTTTCTATAAAATTTAATGTCAAATATTAATATAAACAGTGACATAAATTCAGAAGTTTAAACAGCTATTAAAAGTTTAAAAGTATTATAGCAAACCAAATGAAAGTTTTCCACAGAGTCGTCTGCTCTTTACCAAGGTATTTAAACTTTTGCAAGTTTACCTGTCCCATTGAATCAACACAATAGCTATTGTTCTCTGTATAGTTTATTCACCTGGACATTTAAATTTCTTCTAGGAGAAATCTATCACTCATTGATTAATTTGCCTGACCAAAAAAATATCTTGGTTGTTGATTGAAATACATGTATAAACTCACATAAACTGCATGTGATACAGTATTTATTCAATATCAATAATATATATATTCAATCTGTTCAATATAAGCACTGATTTAATCGAGGATTTAATTATAAAAAGTTTATTTCTGATTTTTTTTTAAGTACTGTAACTGCATGCATTTATGTTTCAAAGAATCTGCATGATTTTCATGGTTCTTCAGTTATAAAGGATACATTTATGAAGACCTTTATCTAAACATTTTCATTTTAAGTTTTTATTTGTGAACAGACTAAAAAATAGCAAATTTTAATAGGTAAAATGTTGAAATTTGATCAGTAATCAACTTTTAATTTTTATATCAAACAAATTGAAAATGTGTTATTGATTGAATAAATACAACATCACATGCAGTTTAATAATTACTTATTTGTACATGTATTTCCATCATTGACAGTTCAATTTTTTGTTCAGGTAAATTAATCAGTGAGTGATAGATTTCTCTTGCAAGAAATTTAAAGGTCCCAGTGAATAAACTATACAGAGAACAATACCTGTTGTATTTGTTAGATGGGACAATAGAACTGCCAAAAGTTTAAATCGACAGGTAACTTGCTGGTGAATCTGTGGAAAACTATGATAGGCTTTGCAATAACATGTATCTAAATAATCTAACAATAAAATGAAAATATTTATAAATAGAGTACATTTGTTATTATTTTTATATAGCAGACATTTTTTATTACTGTTCCTTTAGCTGATGATGAAATTTCATATACATTTTTTTGCATAAGCAAATTCATATTTTTTTAATTTATATAAGCTACTTTAGCTAGAACTTTATACAAAAGAAAATAAATTGAATTGTGAAGTTGAATAATAAATTTGAATAATAGAAAAAAATATTAATCAGCAAACACTAAAAGCATATAGCATATACAAAACTTGCAACAATACACAAAAATAAAGTATACAAAACACACAACAATAAAAAGTGAATATAGAAAAATAACAAAAGCATAGTAAAATATACATCTATTCACCAATATGTGTACAATTTATAAATAAATTAATATCATTAACCAAAAATATAAAGAGGAACAAGGTATATGTTCATGTGTAAAATAATGGTTAATGAAAAATTATTCAATATTTGGGAAATTTTGGATTTTCTTACTTTTTATTCTAATTGTTTAAAGAACTTAGAATTAAATATAAGAACAGAGAGAAAGGAGGAGACAACTCTTTTGACTCTCACAATCTTTTTACATATTTTTAAGTATTTATACATTTTGTACCTAAAAATTGTTAGTCTTGAGTTTGATTGATATCAAGTACAAATGAAGTAAATAAAGATCTTTCCTCTCTAAATTCAAAGTTATCCTATTAATTTATTTCTGGAAAAGCTTGAAAGTTTAGTTAAACGAAAGGTCACTCATTTGAAGAGTAACTTCATGTGCTGCAAACAAAGTTTCTATATATTCAATTAAATCACACTAAAGACTTGAAGAGGTATTTTGTATTATAAACTTCTTCAAATAAATTGACTTCAAATTAATTTATCAGTGTTCCTGAAACCACATTAATGGAATTTGTCTCAGTACTTACAATGTATAACAAAACTTTTCAGATAGTTGCTGATTCTATAGAAAATTCCCTTAATGATTTTGAGGAAGGAAATATATCCTATCAACATATTGTTTACATAGATCTGCATGTATTACTTGATCATATTAAATGGTTATAATCCATTTAACTTAAATTTACATGTAGCTGTGAGGCATATATAAAACCCTCTTAACCATGCATATATATCTCCAAAAAATATACATGTACACCACAGAAACAAAATTTACATGGTGTTTTTCCATCATGCATCAGAAGCAAAATGGTAAAATTTAAAGCAAAAATCCTCCACTGTTATTGATCTTTCCATTTTCCATGAGCAGCAGAATATATTTGATGTACAGTGTACATGGGATTTATAGACAGCCTCACCTTGTACATATATATCTTCTAACTTCTGATTCTGGGACACTAACTGGGGAGGGGAACCAGGCTGAATGTATTGTTTTACCTCTGTAGTTATCTCCCCTGATGGTTCTATTGTCATCTGATAGACCTGTCCTCTGACTGTTCCCTCTTTATTAGGTTTATAGATAACAACCTCTCTTTTCTTGTTTCCATTTACACTCCTGCTTATCTGATCTACCTCATCCATGTTAAGTCTTTTCTCATTAATAATCTTGGGAAAGTCCTCCATTGTATATTTTCTTGGTTTTGTATAAGATTCTGGGTACTTGAGTTTGTAATAAGTCTTTATATACTCTTGCCTCCCTTCCATCAAGTCAAAAACAGGCATATCATAATAATTACTTCGCCAATCTACAGCTTTCACTTCAGCTTGCTTTTCTTTTTTACTTTCTTGAGTAGCTTTCCACGTCTTCAAGGTCTCTTGTATTTGGGTATATGTTTGGGTAGCCTTCTGTTCGTAAGCCTCCTTGACTTTTTTATCAAAATGTTTCAGCTCTTCCTGATCTACAACAACATTCATAGTATCTCTGAGATGCTTTTTGTGCTGGGTTTTTCTCATCTCCTCTACCTCCTCTACCGACTGTTTTCTTTGACTCAAGGTTTTTAATGCTTCTTTAAACTGTTTTTCAAACATAGGCTTGAGTTGTTCAAAAGCTTCTGGATTTATTTTCTTCAACAGCTGTTCATTGAGGTTTTGTAATTTTTCTTGTTGAGACTCCACAGGTTCAGTGCTTTCCTGGTTTGTAATGACATTTTCAAAATCTATTTCTTTGTTACTCCTTTGTTTATCACTTTCTTTTGTAGATCCATCATCTTTCTGAGTCTCGATTTCAACAGATTCATCCATCTTTAAATGAGAAGGCCACTTACCATTCCTTCTTTGCTTTTCCCATTCAGAGGCATCTTTACCATCAGCACTGTCACCATTGTTTTGTACATGTGGTATATTCTTCTTTTCAGCTTTTCCTTTAACATCTGCAATCTGATCTTGCCTCACTATTTTGTGTGGCAAGTCATCAGATTTAAATTGGGCATGCTTATTAGAAGTGCTACTAGGATTATTGTTAGAAGTACTAGTGCTAGATAGATCACCCACAATATTAGTAGAACTAAAACTACCATGTGCATCAACTTTACCTTCAGTATCTGTACCGTCTTTTGGTTCCCTTCCTGATTCCACAGACTCTGTCGTTGATTCTATACTATGATCATTTAACCACTGATCATAATCCTCCTCAGACAAGGTATCTTCAACATTTTTCTTCAGTTCAACCTCTTCAAAATTTGTTGGTTGATCACCTGTGACTTTATTCACATCATTATCCTTCTCCAACATCTTCTCATTATTAGCCTGGTTTACATTATCTCCTGGATTTGTATCATCTTTTGATCCTGTTCTTTCAATTTTGTTATCTGTATGATCATTTGTTCCTAATGTACTAGCAGGAAAGCCTTCTCCCTTTTCAGAAGAAGGCCCAGGTTTAGAATTTGGACCAGTGTCTTCTTTATCATTTTTATGAGATTCACCTATTTGATCTTTAATAACATTAGTATTAACAGTGTCCTTATCTATATCATTTTGATTCATTTCTTGAACAAGATCATTTTTAACTGATTCATCAACCTTTCCTGATTTAGGTTTAAGGTTGTCTACATCTTTAATATCTTTGCTTTCTTTATCATCTTTAACATTAAGTTTTCTATCATTCTCAGCCTTTTGATTTACTTTTTCATCTGAGAACTGATTTTGAATTGATTGTTCATTAGATTTAACAACATTCTCTACATGTGAATTATCATCAGATTTCCTACCTTGTGTATTTACAGTTTTATCAGTATTGGTGTTAATGTCTTGTTCTGATTTTAAGTCTTTCTTTGGTGTCTGTGGAATTTCTGTGTTTATTTTTTCTGGTTTTACGTCTTGCTTTGAGACCTGTTGGTTTTCAGCGTAAGTTAATGAAACACATAAACAAACCAGAAAAACTATTTCCAATGAGAAGATGACGCTGGTGTTTCTTTTATAACCAGCTTTCTTCATTTTGAATTTCTCAAGATATTGGTAACAACCTTAACACCTAAAAAAGAAAAAAGATTTTTTTTTAGTTACATGAAAATGTACATTTATAAGACACCCATGCAAATATTTTGAATGTTAAAATGATTAACTTCGGAACAAAGTATATATATTTTAATCTTTAATATCAAAAATGTCTAAAGATTTAAATGAAAAATTATTAAAAATGCAATAAGTGATTGTTAGAGAAATTTTGAAATTAAAATGTGAACCCTCTAGGCCAAGACTATTGATAACTACTAAGTCTAAGGACTGGTGTAAATCACTTCTGTTCAATGGACGAAACTACAAAATACATCTTCTGATAACCAAAGTCAACTGCAAATTGTGAAAAAAGCTTGAACACTTGTGACCTCTATAAACAAGACGCCCAGGAGCACAAGACTTTTCGGTGACATCAAATAATAATGTTTGAAATATATAATATTCATTTTGGCTATACGATACTCAATATCCAATACAATAAATACTAAGAAAACTCCAGTTTTTGGCAAACTTGGTTTCTACCTTTTGGAGCACTTCTCATCCCAGTTTTTATCGTGGTTTAGGTTGCTTATTCTTTTAACATTTTTAAGTAGTTGATTGAGATCTTTTTTCGTGCTGTGGTGTACAGCTATTGCTTTAATTTGCCCCTGGGTATCACTATATATGTTAAATTTATCTTCAAGGGCTCTTTTTTACAGCAGTTCTAGCTAATTTTGTGCAAAACATGAGTTATGAAATGTTGCAGAATTTAGGGAAGTCTTACCGAATTAACTATCTTACAAAATATGTGCTATGTCAAATAGCATGTCGCTATAAATCGTCGCAAATTCAGTTAATTTTGCCACGTCCTTTTCACTCGTTCCCTTTTCCATCCATGTTTATTGTTTTGGTTGTGTGGGGAAATTTGATTGGTTGTTCCACCGGAAACAAGATTACCTAATTGTTTCGTCCCATATATTTTCGCCCTATCTTTGGACCATTTAAAAAATATACAATTGGGTGCTAAAAATATAATAATAAAAACAATCGATCTCTTATTTAGAAATAAGGTAGATACTCAATTGAAATAAAATAAAACAAAAAGGTAGAAAAAGACAAATGTGTTCACCTATCGAAAACCAAGGATCTAGTTATCATCCTTGCAGTAATTCACACAAAAATCATAATATGGCTTTACAGGAATATATTAATATTATTAGATATACTGTTCCTAGGGCTATAAAAGATATAAAAAAAATACTGACACTTGATTTCTCACAGAATTGGCATGTGATGGCATGTGATGGAAATATTTCAAGATAATTTGTCCTGCAAAAAAAAGACGGACATCAATTAAAAGCTGTGTTTTGTATATCAAAATCATCAAAATACTGGATAGGACAAAAAAAAATAGTTTTTGACTATCACGATTTTTATAGCTGAATTAAGATAGGTGAAATACTTTTGATCGAAGACTGTATGTCGAAAAAAATATTTATGATAAACCAAATAAAAATTTTAAAGAGATGTTGTTAACCGCGGAACCATTAACATTCCGAGCAATGAATCCGGTTCCTTACCTTGAAGAAGAAGAAGAACCGAGCTCAGAAATTTCAAATGAGATACGATACGGGAAAAATATATCGATCCTATAAACAAACTTTTTCTATATAAATATGTTTTTTACCAATTAAACATTGAATGTGATCTTTGGATATTGTTTCTATAGTTATAAATGTTGATTGTGTTATCAGTAAATTAAAACTACTAATTATAATTATAATATAATTGTTTTAGAAATACATAATAATTTCACAGTTTTATCAATCTGTCGATCCCTGTTTATCTGGACATTGTACACGGAAAGGGTCGGAGTGTTCTCTTGCTATATAATGGTAAACACAGACGTGCCGCTGGTATGCATGGTAACTTTTTTTTTATCAGTGAAAGTCATTTATTTCAATGGGGTGCAACTTTACAGAGGTAATATATCAATGGATAGAATTTTGACTTTGTCAATGGGTCCGGCATATATATAAATGTTCGTGTTCGGGATCTATCAATGAGTGTTTTTTGTTAGAAGCTGCATGCCATATTTGATTTTCGTTCATTGTTTTGAATATAAACAAGGCCGGTAGTTTTCTCGTTTAGACCGTTTACATTTATCATTTCGGAGCCTTTTAAAGCAGACTATGCGGTATGATTTTTGCTCATTGTTTAAGGCCGTACGGTAATCTATATTTGTTGATTTTTGTGTCATTTAATTACTCTCTTGTGGAGAGCTGTCTCATTAGCAATTATACCACATCTTCTTTTTTTATATATTCTAGGAAGACATCATTAAATTATTTATACATGTATGTTTATCAAGTTATTTTATATTTTGTTGGAAGCTGCTAGATATCGACACCGCTGGTAATCTTACCTTATACCTGTTGCAATCGTGGATAATAAAATTGAGAATGAAAATGTATAATGTGTCAGAGACAACAACCCGACTAAAGAGCAAAAAGCAGCTGGTGGCCTTCATTACAGCGAGAAAATCTCGCATCCGGAGGCGTGCTTCAGTGGACCATAACTTGACAAATATGTGTACTAGTTCAGTGATAATGGTCTCAAACCAAACTCCAAAATATATAAAAGAAACAAAAATTTAAATTTCATACAAGACTTACAAAGGCCAGAGGCCAGGCGCAAAAATGCGGCGGGGTTAAACATGGTTTTTGAGACATCAACCATCCCCTTTACCTCTTGCCATTGTAAAAAAAAAACACTCAAAAATATGCACAGTAATACTCAGTTTCAAAAGAAGTCCGAGTCCGATGTAAGATCGATTAACAGAAGAAACTAAACAAAATGACAATGATACATAAATTTTCAAAGGACTACTAGCAGTTACTGAAATGTGTGCTCTAGACCTCAATTAAACTGATTGAAAGATTATGTCTTCATCATATGAATATCAAGCACAACCTCTCCCGTTAGGGGTTTAGTATTATACCATTATAAAATATATGAGAAGAACATAACCCGTATCACATATAAAGCCAACAACTATCATTTTCTGTGTGCAAATGATCAATGTCAGTAAAGTCTTAAGTTTTGCAGTTTATCCACATTGTTACACATTTGTTTACTTTGTTTTAGTTGCTTCCTTAGTAGGGGTGTTGTCTCTTTTGACGTTCTTTATTTAAGAAAGAATTCATGGAAGCCTAGATTGTTGGAAATTTACACATGGCCTAAGTCGTGATATTCGGATTTTATCCTGAGCGTTAGCTAGCTAGTTATGATCAGTTATCAAAAGTACCAGGCCTATAATTTAATACGTCAGACGTGCGTTTCGTCTACATAAGACTCATCAGTGACGCTTAGATAAAAATATTTAGTAAGCCAATCAAATACAAAGTTGAAGAGCATTGAGGACCAACCATTACAAAAGATTGTACCAAATACTGCTAAGGTATTCTATGCCTGGTATCAAAAAATCCTTAGTATTTCGAATAATTCATACTTTTGCAAACAGTAAATCTATAAAAATGACCATACAATTGAAATTCATGTCAACACCGAAGTGCTGACTACTTGACTCCTCTGGGCCGAAATATTCACCACCAGTGGCATCGAACCAGTGGTTATGATAGTTATCAAAGGTACCAGGCTTACTATTTAGTACTTAAGACGCGCGTTTCTTCATTTATAAGACTCTTCAGTGACGCTTAGATATAAAAGGCACCGATATAACTGTTACAATGTAAAACAATTCAAATCTAAAAACCAACGACTTGATTTATGTATTAAGCAACACACACACCATTCACTGAATCACAGGCAATTCACTATTAGTAAGTTATTTTTACTTCCTTGATAGATGACACAACCATGAATAGAGAACATGTTTTAAAATCTACATGAAAATTATTAAAAAAGACATGACGCTATACTGCTAGCATTTCAACAGATTTGAATAGACATGGAAAATAATACAAATAAAGTCACATTACAATATAAATTCATTTGTAACTTAGAGGAGAACATTGTTATCTCATACTGTTTGAAGCTATTATAATCTTAGGAATTATATTATTCCCCACTACTGACATACCAGTAGATTGAAAGTTTGAATGATAATCTTCATAGTACGTTGTTTGATGTTTCATTCCTTAAAATCAAATGAAATATATTTTATTGTTTAGACAATGATCCAATTGATAAGCAAAAAACTGTTTTAACGTTTACATATATACGATCATTCCAAGACTTTTTTTTTTTTTTCAACAATGGCCCGCTGACAAGGAATCTCATTTAACTGAAATGCATATTTACCAGCCTTCTTTTCGAGTGATTGTTTAAAAGTAAAATATATGTTTCTGGGTCACGTTATACTTTAGCAATGTGTGTTATCTTAATTGCATATATATATTTTACTAACTTAGAAGGTATAGTCAAGTTTTATAATAACTTAACTTAAATCACAAAGTACCGAAGAGAAAATAAAAAAAACAATAGGCAACTAGAGACTCTATAAAGAGCCTGTGTCGCTCACATTGTCTATGTAAATAATAAAGGAAGCAGAAGGATTCATGACAAAATTGTGTTTTGGTGATGGTGATGTGTTTGTACATCTTACCTTACTGAACATTCTTGCTGCTTCCAATTATCTCTTATCTATAATGAACTTGGCCTAGTAGTTTCAGTGGAAAATGTTAGTAAAAATTTACAAATTTTATGAAATTGACTTTAAAGGACAATTATAACTCATTGACCATTTGGGTCACGTTGAATTATTTGTAAATATTACTTTGCTGAACACTATTGCTGTTTACAGTTAATCTCTATCTAAAATAATATTCAAGATAATAACCAAAAACAGCAAAATTTCCTTAAAATGACCAATTTAGGGACAGCAACCCAACAAAAGGTTGTCTGATTCATCTGAAAATTTTAGGGCAGATAGATCTTGACCTAAAAACAATTTTACCTCATGTCAGATTTGCTCTAAATGCTTTGGTTTTTGAGTTATAAGCCAAAAACTGCATTTTACTCCTATGTTCTATTTTTAGCCATGGCGGCCATCTTGGTTGGTTGGCGGGTCACCGGATACATTTTAAAAACTAGATACCAAATGATAATTGTGGCTAAGTTTAGTTAAATTTGGCCAAGTAGTATCAGAGGAGAAGATTTTTGTAAAAGTTAACGACGCAGGACGACGGACGACGACGGACGCCGAACGGACCCTTCGGGCCAGATGAGCTAAAAAGGACAGACACCAGTATGACAGGACGAAATAAGACGTACATACACATATCAGTTCATCAGCATTATTAAGAAAACAAGGTCTGAGTAACTGGAAGCAAACCGAAAAACCGAGAGAAGGGTAATTAGGTGCTCCATTCACATAGGCATTTAAAAATCCGAAAATTAGTCGCATATGGTAAAAGCATAATCGAAGAAATATAAGAAGAGGTCGTGCTACTGTTTTACAATTCAATGTGTCCATCCATGTATCTTTTTTCATTTGCTCAGGTTTTGAATAATGTTCTGGACACTTTCTTCTATATTTCCCATTCTCCTTCATTTACTTGTTAAACAAACATGTCTACAAGTATTTCATTCAACTTCAATCAAGTCTGTGAGCTTCACAGAGAGTCAAATAATACATAGTCATGTCACTATCACAGCTAAGATAAAGGCCTCCTCTGAACATTTGAAGGTTCCCACTATGTATTGGTTACCTAAATAACACCAAAAACTTAATCGTCAATTATAGATCGGCCTCTAGTAATATTTCTACTACTAATATTTCAGTGTATTTAACGAGTTGCTTCACTACTTTAAATAATATAGTGAAATCAACCATTTTTGGAGTGTAACAATTGTTTTCAATGTTTTATATAAATTACGTGCTTTTGTTGGGCCTTTTGGTTCAGTTAATAGTTTTGTCTTTTTCCCTCTTTAGATAGATAGATACATTATTCTCTAACAACTAAATACAAGTTTACAGAAAAACATACAATATAATTACAGATACAATAGTTGATGTAAACAAATAAAGTATTGCTAAGATATTTTAAAACTACAAAATTATGATTGCATACATGTTTAGTAACATGTATAATTAAAGCTTGAACTTAATAGAAAAACTTTATAAAACACTTCTACACAATCTAATCGAACAAAACTTTTCAATTAAATGGTCGTTTGATAAAATCTGATTGCATATTTAACTCATATAAGACCCGTTTCTTTAATGAGAAAGGTTAACACAGTAGATATACTTCCCGAAGAAGTCATGACATGATTCAAGCTATAAATGTTCTCTTTGACAACATAAACGTACGTTTAGGCCAAAAAATTAATCGACAGATTTTATGTATTCATATGGGCACCAATTATGCCCCTGTAATAGCAGACTTGTTCCTGTACTGTTTTGAATCACAGTGTATGACTATTACTCAGTAAAAACCATCCGAACTTTCATTTAAATAATAAATTCAAACACAGAAGCAAATATTGATCTTATTCCACTGTCCCAGGTTAGGGGGAGGGTTGGGATCCCGCTAACATGTTTAACCCCGCCACATTATTTATGTATGTGCCGGTCCCAAGTCAGGAACCTGTAATTCAGTGGTTGTCGTTTGTTTATGTGTTACATATTTGTTTTTCGTTTATTTTTTTTTACATAAATAAGACCGTTAGTTTTCTCGTTTGAATTGTTTTACATTGTCTTATCGGAGCCTTTTATAGCTGACTATGCGATATGGGGTTTGCTCATTGTTGAAGGCCGTACGGTGACCTATAGTTGTTAATGTTTGTGTCATTTTTTTTTGTAGATAGTTGTCTCATTGGCAATCATACCACATCTTCTTTTTTATATTGTACTTTTAATTTTGTTTTCAAGCATAGCAATTTATTCTAGAATAGAATTCTATAATCGTTACATTTTTTTTTCAAACGATAAAAAAAATTAAAAATCAAAAACACTATATCCTGACTTCGAATCAATTATGCAAAAACTAGGTTTAAAATCTTTAAAAAATCTGTGAACATTTTGGTGTCATAAAAGGCGCAAACATTTTCACATTCCAAATCTGACGGACATGTATATCAAAATATAAATTTAAGTGTACATTATTTAAATTTTTGAATCAGTACATGTAATAATTTGAAAAAAATACATGTGCATTTATCAGCCTTATCTAAAGAATATTATCAAACACTTTGTAAGTACTCAAATGTTAAAAGTAGTTTGATTGTAATTTGCACGACTTAAAATAAAGATCAAACAACAATGCTGATAGAATGAAATTCAAAACAGTGTGGCTGTGGCTATTGATTGACAGATTAAATTCATCCATTGACTGGGACAATTTACGTGAACGTGTTTCTGTAAAGGCCACTGTTCACGACGTACCTACGATAGACATTTAAACTGTGGGGTCACCAAATGTTTCTAAACGCCTTTAATTATAAAATAATTCGAAAAATTAATCAGGAATAATCTTTATGTTTGGATTGATTTAATTGATATAAATCAAAACATCGTGTTATTTTTTATTAATTTTTCGAATTACTTTATTTAGGTGTTGAGAACCTTTGGTCACCCCATAGTTTAAGAGTCTTTTACAAGTGCATAGTGAGCAGTGGTCGTTACATACAAATTTTCACCTAAATTGTCCTAGTCAATGGATGAATTTAATAAGTCAATCAATGGCCACTGCAACACTGTTTTGAATTTCATTCTAAATGATACTTCGATATTTACAAGAAGATATTGAGCGGGTATACATGCTTAACATGTTTAACCCCGCCGCATTTTTGCGCCTGTCCCAAGTCAGGAGCCTCTGGTCTTTGTTTGTCTTGTATTATTTTAATTTTAGTTTCTTGTGTACAATTTGGAAATTAGTATGGCGTTCATTTCCACTGAACTAGTATATATTTGTTTAGGGGCCAGCTGAAGGACGCCTCCGGGTGTGGGAATTTCTCGTTACATTGAAGACCTGTTGGTGACCTTCTGTTGTTGTTTATTCTATGGTCGGGTTGTTGTCTCTTTGATACATTCCCCATTTCCATTCTCAATTTTATTATTCTGGAATACCGTATAGTCTTCTAGAAAGGCCCCCTACACGACAAATATAAAGCAATTCAAATGATAACAACTAACAGCCATTTAAAACAAACAATTCACGAAAAACAAATATGATAGACATGAACCAACGACAACCACAAATTAACAGACTCCTGACTTTTGAATAGGCACATATACAGGATATGGCGCGGTTAAACACTCCTGACATTGGACAGGCACATACAGAATATGGCGCGGATCTCTTTTATGCTTAATTTACAACAGAAATCATATTTTGTGTATCATATTACTTTGGGTAATAAGTCTTTAACCTCAAAATTTATTTTTGTTTTGTTTACAATTGGTTTTTTTTTTGTGAACATTTGTCCTTCTTAATCCAAAAGTTTACAATTCAAGTATTAGGATAACATTTTAACCTTCTCTGTTAAAGACTTCCAATTTTATCCTATTTCAGAATATCAGCCTGTAAATATACAATTAAAACTTGATAGTGAAATAATTGATCATAGGATGCAAAATACATGCAGTGACTAAAACTTTGCATAAACAGATAACGGCGAATGTAAAGTTAGATTTACAAATGAAGCGTGCTTCTGAATTTTTTCATAACATGTGAAACCCAAATTGGTGAATCCCATTGTAACACTTAAAGCTCATTTATCAAATCGGGTAGACAAAAAATGGCAGGTTACTCATCCGTAAGATAGTTGATCATTAAGTTACTATATGTTCGTTAATCAGTTCTATGACTGAACTTGACACTATTGCAAATGGCCAACACTAGTTTCAATCGGCATGTAAAAAAAGATTTTAACCGATTTCTGAGGTTAAAACCTCTTCTAAATCTGTGTCCATGACATCTTTGAAAAGTTAGATCCAAAATTTATATAGGGACATAAATGCAGCAGTTTCTGATAGTGCTTTTATGGTATCGTGAAGTGGTCAATATCAGGAATGTGATGTTAATCAGTCTGCTCTTATTTCTTAATAATAGATTTGAATCAAGAAAATCAATGTAGTAACATATCATGAGTTAAAAACTACGACATGAGTTAAAAAAAGGCAAGGAAACATTGAATCTTTGTAAAGCTTACGAAAACGTTAAATATAGATACGAAGGGAAATATTAATAAACACCGAAAAGATGAACTTTCAGTGTTACTAGTACATTTGATAATGATGGATTTGGTCAATATCTCCTTCTTAGTACAACAAAGAATTTGGTATCTAATTTTTTTTTATCAAATTTATATTCGTTAGATTTATTGGATTTTCGGAAGCATTGAGGAAAATCCATTGTACAAAATTGACAAAACTTATGATAAACGTTTTGAATGTCATAATGATTCAAATACTTCCGTGTTGAATACTTAGCATGATCATTCTCTTATAAATTAACCAAATATGATCTTTTTATTACTATCATATTTATCTCAACATGTAGACAACACAGATTAATTTTCAATTTTATGTAAGTTTATAATAAACAAGTATTGATAACATTTCAAATTGAGTTCTAAATAAAACTCTGCGAGGTGTTCCAAACAAGATATAAACTCTCTAGTATCCAATAAAAAGTTCGAGATCGAATTAACCAATGAAATATCATTCATGGATATAAATTGGAGATATAAATCTAATTATTATCGATGGTTGTTTAAATTCTTAGAGGTCTCAGTCGATTTTAGAGAGGAAGAGAAAAAAATGTCCTATTTTACTGCAAATATTTTTCTCTTTATTCTGTTAAGTCGGGATGGAAATTGCTCACATTTCAGAGGAGGAACTATTA
Source organism: Mytilus trossulus (assembly GCF_036588685.1). Classification (NCBI taxonomy): domain Eukaryota; kingdom Metazoa; phylum Mollusca; class Bivalvia; order Mytilida; family Mytilidae; genus Mytilus; species Mytilus trossulus. The sequence continues at coordinate 47,701,325 of NC_086375.1, forward strand.
GCTGGAAACCAATTCATGGCCATACGGTAAGATATCACTAGGCCGTATCTTAGACCGCCGATTAAACGAAAGGTATGAAATGTGTAACTATGGTAGTATTATAATGATTACATGGTGTAACTTATGTTAAAAAGAAAATAAAAACAGGAAAACCGAAAAACCGGGGACACATATTTAAACGAGGCTGTGACAATATATAAGAAACTAGACTAAACTAGACTGATATATATTGGTGTATTGACAGACTAAACAAACGTTTGCGAAATAAGAATAACATTTTATAAAATGCAATCCAGAATATTGACAACTGAAATGTAAACTTATATTTTTAATGAAAAAAGTCACAACAGAAACGGGCAAAGCGAACGAGTTGTGAAATATAAACACTGTAAGATGGAATCAAAGGGACATCATCATCCAAATGAAGGAAAATTAACAATATGGAACAAAAAAATAGTTCCTTTTGTCGTTAATTTTAGTGTGGATTTTTCTGTGTGAAACTGAAATATCTAAATCTAGGATCTGACAGTTATTACCGTTTACACTTGATTTATTTAAAGTAAGTTCCTTTGAGTACATTTCGGCAGTATCTTTATAAAATTCTTGAAAAATTAACGAGAAAATATCATAAAGATAACTGTAATTGTTGAATTTATTAAATTAATGAAACTTAGAGAGGTCTTTACTGAGTTTGCATTGGTCATACACTTTGATACATAACAGTACAAAAACAAGTCTGTTATAAACGGAGCGCAATAAGTGCCTATAGCAATACCTACAACCATGTTGATAAAGTTTGTTGACGAAACGTACATAAATATCATAAAGAAGAAAATTAACAGCATCAGTCATCTAATCACACCCCAAGTTTATTTAGCTTTATTAACTGTCTCATTAGAGAAGAGGGCTAAAAATTAATTCCAGAAAATATATTTGCATTCAGATTTACCAGTAGACAATTTAACTAAATAGATAAACTGTTGTTTCATACGATTGTGTGTAGTTTTAAGAGTTGAAAAGTCAAAACTGTCAAGAGAATCAAAAGGAACATCAAAAACACGTAATTCATATATAACATCCAAAGGATTTTTTACACTAAAAAAATAGTAATTTCACTATTTTCATATATTGTATTACAAAAAATTACCTCTCTCTTTAAAGAAAAGGGCTTTAAATGAGTTGCAGCAATTTTTTTTACATTCAGATTTACCAAAAGAGTTGAAATGACCATTTCATTGAGCATAAAAACTGTTATTTGATTATTTTTTATTAACTGTTATTACTTCTGTGGAAGTGTAGTATACATAGATGAAAATTCAAAAGTACCACAAAATAAAGGCAACAGTAGTACACCGCTGTTCAAAACTCGTATATCTATGGACAAAAAACAAAATCGGGGTAATAAACTATAGCTAAGAAATGTGTTTTTTAAAAACACGTTATTTATCTAAACCCTCCAAAGGATTTTTTACACTCCAAAATAGTAATTCCACTATTTTCATATACTTATATATATTCATATATAGGAATTAGTTCAACGCACTAAACATATTAGTTGTAGAAGACTTTCAAGAGGCAGAGATGAAACAATATTTACTGTTTTATTTAGGAGTTATAATTAGGTATGCAATCCATAGTAGAGACCTTCAAATGTTCAGAAAAGGCCATTAGCTCTGTGGTGGTTATGATATGTTTGCTTGATATATATGACTTTGTGGGAGTAGACGAATTTAATTTTTCATTCTTTAGAACATCTGTGTAGTATTAACGGCTTGAAGTTTATTTATAATTCTGGAAATAGGCGTATGTTTTTAATATTGTTTCATTATTTGAAATTCAACCTCAACACTCAACACCCACCTGCTTAAGCAAACAAATACACAATTGGGTTAGACGGAAGAAACACGTTTATAGCAATCAGATAACAACAGATTTCTTGTTTTTAGTTTATCTATCTCGTTTATTTTTGTTTATTTGATGTTTCTAATGAGACAAGTAAGTTTACCCAAGTCAGGAGCCTGTAATTCAGTGGTTGTCATTTGTTTTAGTGTTACATATTTGTTTTCTGTTCATATTGTTTTGTTTATTTTTTTTGATTATATATATATACATATATATATATATTAATAAGGCCTTTTTCACGTTTGAATTGTTTTACATTGTCATTTCGGGGCCTTTTATAGCTGACTATGCGGTATTTGCTTTGCTCATTGTAGAAGGCCGCTTAACGGACATGCACCGGATATGGACGGACGTCTAACGGATAAGAACGGACGTGTAACGGACATGAACGGATTGAAAAAAGTTATCCGTTAGGCGTTCGTTAGAGCTATCCGGTAAGGTGTGACCGAGGCTTAAGATGGAAAACAATAAGAGAGAGTACACATACGTCATTTTATCTTTGTTGGAGAGTTGTATTATTGACAAAACAAAACACCATCTTCTTGTTTTAAAATGAAAATGAATGTCTAGGGATACGATAATTAGGCCGTGTTCACATTGACCTAAACTCGGTGTTGTGTAAGTGTAACTCACACGTAAACTAAACAATGTTATGTTCCCATCGATAAAACTTAATGTTTACATGTAGTGTAAACTATGTTTTGTCTACATGCAGTCGATACTCGATGTAGGCCTTGTGTAGGTTAAGTATACACAAAACTAGGCATTTAGGACATTAGTTTTACCCTGTAAATATTTAAGGAGGAAACTATTTTTGCGTAAAATTGATATTTTTGATAATTATTAGTATAGTTGAGGAGGGATATGACCTTTACCGTGACTCTGGGATCGGGTGTTTATAAACTCGGGATTTCGGGATCCGGGAATTCCTTTTCTTGAATTTCGGGACCTCGGGATTTCGTTTTTTAAGCCCGGGATTTCGGGGTTTCATGTTTAAAGGCCCGGGATTTCGGGATCAGGACCCCTCCTATCCCGCTCCATAGTTCTTTACAGAAATTGTTGTCTAAATTTTACAGATTTTTTTTTGTTAAATTTTTTTAACGTACTTTAAACAAAGCAGCATCATTGCCGAACCCATAAGGCAGCAACCAATTGATTTTCGGGGGGGGGGGGGGGCTATTATAGTTGAGTATAAAACTTACAGGCAAGGGGCTGGGGGTGGTGAGCTATGGATTTTGTTTTGGAAAAAAAAATGTTTCCAGTTTTTGGCCCTGAAAAATTTTTTGTTTGTTTCATCCTCAGTTGCCACTATATATAATGTTAAAATTGATATCGACTTGTCACAAAAATTTGTCCTGAAAAAAAATCAATAGCTCACGCCCCCTTCCTCCGCTCCTCCTCCCCCTCCCCAAAACATGAAGTAAATAGTTGCTGCCTAATTCATTTGAAAAGGTGTCTTCCCGAATCGACTTGACGTACACAGAAATATTCGCCACTGGTCTTTACTCAAACAACGATTCACGCATAAATGCATGACTAGTAAAAGTGTGAGGTAAAATGATATGTTTGTCTAGTATCTCAGATCCGTTAAATAACACTTAAAATAAATTAAAAAATCGTAACCCTATTCCTTAACCAAATACTCCTTGGAGAAGAAATACCATTTGAAACGAACAGAAAAGATACAAATGTAGTGATCCCTAATATCTCAATCCTTTTTTTCGGCTGTAAGCACGCTGTTGCAGCTAACGTTTTCTAATGCGTAATTGAGACATGTCTAGTATATTCAAACTACTGCAAATTATAAAAATGGCTTTCATAAAGTAGCAACCACTTAACTTAAAACGAGGGTAATTTTTTTTTATCTGAGTCAGATTTTGTTTCGCGTGTTCGTTTTTATTCCTTTTTTTTCGATGCTGGTGATCAAATACTTTTTTCAATATTATTTTAACACTATAATGTATGAGAAACCCTTGATTCAGAATATTTTGACATATGGTTTACAAGTGGGAACAAATCTTATGTACAGGTAGCTAAACAAGGTGTATAGATGTGAACAAATGTAATGTGAAACCAGTGTACACTACACTAAACTAATTGTAAACATGTTTACTCTACACGGCGTTTGGTGTGAACACGGCCTTAGACAGCAGTCTAACACATGAAAATATGTACCTTTAAATAATATATTAAGCTATTAAAATTTCCATATTACACGACTATCGTATCACCAAATCCTCCTCATAATTACTTGCCAACTGATCACCTACTGCAACTTATTGCCTATTTTCCCATTAATTAAACGATTCCGGAAATGCCGCCAGTTGAGCAAGAAATATGTATCTTCATATAGTACTTGGAGAGTTCCACATATGTTTCTATTGTATTTCGTGTTTCTAATTTTATAGTTTTATCAGTAACATTTTTGTCTGTAAGTGTTTGGTTGTTTGTCTTTCGTCTTTTGCCTATGGTGATGTCTTTTAAGTTTGGAGCATGTCAACCAGTATACACATTTTCTGAAATAACAAGATCGATTAAAAAAGCCAGTGAATAAAATATTTATATTTTGAACAACACGGACAATGCGTCTCAAATTACATATTTTAAAAATTAACATGCAAAGTTACTTTCTATATTTAAAGAATTCTTGTTTAACCAAGTGCCAAAGTACCAAGTACCACCAACTGTCCCTTCAAATCTAATATATTTCAAGATTAACATTTAGACTAGTTACTCTTTCAATGTCATTTCATTTAGTCGATTTGGAAAATAACCGATAAAAATCCTTTTTCTTAAGTAAATTTAATGAAAATGATTAACTCTTAAGAATTTCAATTAAGTACAAAATTATAAAAACCATAAACTAGCAAACAGACTTCAAATTTTATTTTGTTATTTGTGGTCAAAACGTAAATTTTCACATAAATATTCATGAAGGACCAACAATGACTTTATGATAACTATGCGAAATATATGAGGTACATTTATATCAGACAACACAATTGGTATAGCACAAATAATATGTTTTAAATATAACATAGAGCTTTACAGAACCAGAAAATAGTATGATCACTTCCTAAAACAAAATTGAAGACTAAAATTGTAGTTGATGCTGAAGTAACACGTTTCCGATATTCTGTTCATATTGTTTTGCTATTCTTAATATACTTGTACTTCTGATTATAGTGTGTTTTTTTTCCGTTTTAAACTTCTATTTAAATAGCGAATCGAATCATCGTGAACTAAAAAAAAGGATCTATATCCGTATTAAGTCATAAATAGCTCATTGTTGAAAGCCGTCATTATAATCATTATTAATGGCATACAATCATAAAACGATGCATTTGCGACCTTAATAAATTATCAGGGTTTACACGTTGTTGAATGTTTTTCTCAGTAAGCAAAGTTGAACTTAAATACTGCAACTGCAAATATGTTGTCTAAAGCGATTTTTAACCAGCTGCTTTTGCCGTCAGAGATAGGGTTCTGTAGTAGCGAGCACTATTCACCTGTGATTTCTAAATTTAGAGCCGTCTTTTATTTTCTTGTTTAAGTTGGTTGTAACTCTGGTGGTATCAATACTATGCCGATGTATTGTGTTTTACTTCAATGAAACAATCTTAAGATATCTAAAGAGGGAGATGTGTGTGCGCTAGAAATATAGTTCCATCACGAATTGTGCATGTACCGAAATTAGGCAACCTCGACCACGTTATTGTTCATTGTTGTTTGTCTAATGTTCTCCGCAATATCTTTGATGATTCATGCTATCCTTTTGGTGTATAATCATAAAAAAATGTTTTTTAGAAATGTATATACAACTTGAACTCATTAATTTTGCCGCAGTGTTTTAATATTTTAATTACAAAAGACATGATTACGCCTTTTTTTTTTAACTTTTAGTATTACAATGGTTTGATAATGAGTTCTGGGAATAGGAAGCGAATCATTTTTTGAAAATATATGAAAATCACCAGTAGAACTTGTACCCAAAAATCATAAAAGTCTGATTATCATATTTTTTTAACGTATTTTTCAGCCTGATATGCATCTTGCAAAAAGAAAGAAAGAAAAAAATAACCAGGACTTTTTTTGTTTTTGTTTGTTTCTATCTAGTGCAAAAGCTATGTCAAATTTAAATCCTTTATATATTTGAAAATGTTCATTAGAAATTAGGTCACAAGTCAGGTATCTAGGGCAGACATTTCCGTACATGTATTTTTTGAAATTCTACTGAATTTTTTTTTAGATTTTCAAATTGCAATAAATTTTCGTTTGAGATAGGAAATTAACTGCATAGACTGACAGGAAATTTAATCTAAAACCTCTCTCTCCAGCTGAGACATTAAGGCAACGAGCCACCTATGCCACCATAAAATTATATTAACACTTATGAAAATGAATCAAGTCCTTGCTAAGCACATGACATATAGCCTTATAATGTTTTTTATGTACAGTATTTTCTACTGATATTTTGTTTCAACTGGTAAAAAGTATCAAAAATCGACACAAAAACTGTTAGTGAAGGTAATTGAAATACTACATTACAAAGTTATTATTTGATCCTTGAAATATATGATTTCGTTCCAGAAAAAACCCAAATGAACATTCGATGGAGACTTTTTGTCTGAGAGTAGACCATTTACTATTTCAGCACAAGGAATAACATCATCACCCCAGTAGTCAGCACTTCTGTGTTGACTTGAATTATCATTGATATGGTCATAATTATAAATTAACTGTTAACAAAACTTTGAAATTTTGAAGTACTAAGGTTTTTCTACCTCATGAATAGATTACCTTAGCTGTATTTGGCATTCAATTTCAGTTTTTGGTCCTCTGTACTCCTCAACTTCGTACTTTATTTGGTTTTTGAACCTTTTTTTATTCGGGAGTCACTGATGAGTCTTTTGTAGACGAAACAAGATTTTTTTTTTCAATCTGGTATCTATGATGATTTTATTTATTAAAATAGTCAATTATCCTATCAAAGTTGTACTATAAATATTGTAGATTGAATTCACATTTAAAATGGGATGGACTTTCGGAAGTGGACCAGGATGTTCTAATAGTAAGATTGGACAGTTTGTTAACGATACATTTATAGGTGATAAAATCTGGAAATGTGATCAAGGTTGTAATGTGGCAAAGAAGCCAGTCGGTACTGTTTTCTATTATTGTACCGGCGCCAATGAAGTAGGTAGTGATGCTGAAAAATGGGAACAAGGAGAAAGTCGTTTTCAAGAGACATTCATTGGAAATGGACCTTTTATTATAAGGTATGTATGAAAAACAAAAGATGTAAAGTAAATCATTGTAAGTTAACATAAAAAATAGAAACAAAAAGATGTCAATGAATTCGGGAGTGAAAGGTATAATATAAGCATGCAAAAAAATTTAGCGAAAGACTAATAGTTATCAAAGGTACCAGGATTATAATTTAGTACGCCAGACTCACGTTACGTCTACATAAGACACATCCGTGACGCTCATTATAAAAATATTTTTAAAGCCAAACATGTACAAAGTAGAAGAGCATTGAGGATCTAAAATTCAAAAAAGTTGTGCCAAATACGGCTAAGGTAATATATGCCTGGGATAAGAAAATCCTTACTTTTTCGAAAATTCAAAGTTTTGTAAACAGGAAATTTATAAAAATGGCCACATTATTGATATTCATGTCAACACTAAATCAAGCCCAATGAAGGTACGATACAAGTGAGAAAACTAATAAATGTCAGAATCATGAACGAGTACAGCTAAAAGTGGTTGAATTAACCGACTAAGAAAGGCTACGCACCTTAGAGAATTGAGTCAATCGATAGAGCTCAAGACGTTACGATGAAAAGTGATCTGCTAAAAGAGCATATCATTTGGCTAGTTTCCAAATGGGAAGATTAAAAAATGCCATAAAACTAATATAACGTAATCCCCTAGACAAACATAAACTTGAAATAAACACTTCTTGGAATTAAAACCAAAAGTGTGGTGTTTAGCTTGTACCTATAATACAGGCATGGAAAGTTATGGATCATTGGACTATGAGTATTTAATGAACATTGAACGTGTTCAGATTTTTTTTGATGTAATCCCCTTCAGAACTAAATATGATTTCCGGAATTTAAGAATGTGATGATGACTTACATATTGAATAAGCATTTCGTTCCAGTTGACCAAATTTTCAAAGAATAACGATTCTTGGAATTGTTCTTGGTGATTTTTAATTTATTTTGCTATTCTGCTGATTTGCAAATAAACAATGAACAATGTATGGTCGTTAAACGAGGGGCGAACGATACAAGAGGGACAGTCAAACTTATAGATCGAGAATAAACTGACAAAGCCATGACTCAAAATGAAAAAGTCAAACAGATAAATAATAGTACACATGACATTGCATAGAAAACTAAAGACTAAGCAACACGAACCCCACAAAAAAATGGAGGTGATATGTGGTGCTCCCGGAGGGTAAGCAGATCCTGCTTCGCATGTATCAATGTTTCGTCTGTATTTTGTCTAGACGTAGACAAATTAACCATCGATATGTCCTCTGAAGACTGCCTGCAGCATATAACTTAATATAAACATAAATATAAATAAAGACAACAGAAGAATACCATTATTCGAAAGACAAAAAATTGATTGAAAAAAACAAATCAAGGATACAAACTAAAACCGAGGGAAACACACCAACTATAAAAGGAAAACAAAGGAAGAATAAGTACACGGAAGTGCCAACATATATTTAAAAAATATGGTGAGTTGAACCTGGTTTTATTGTTAGCCAAACAACAATTAAAACACTACATGACAGAAATATAGTACAAACAAACGAAAGAACACTCGACAACACTAGCAAACTGCTGAACAACAACGAACATTTTCCATCAACGATAAAAGCACAGCAAATCAAAACAATTACACACTGTTATAAAAAAATGTAGAGCCCACATGCAATTGGATTTTTCCAGGTCTATATAATTTCATATTGTACGTTTAAAATATATTCGTCAACGTTATTACTCGTATGAGAATGATTTATTTAGTGTGGGTTCAATCAGTCAATCAAAGGGTTCATTTTACACTTTCAATGATGACATTCTTTTCCTTTTATTAGTTGAAACGTTACCCATCTCCAGCTAAGAAGTCAAATTAAAAGTCACATTAATATGGATTCAAAGAGGTCGAATTATTCACTTGCAAGTGAATAATTTATCAGCGATGTTCCTTACATCCATGGAACAAACTGGTTGCCTCAAATCGAATTATTATTTCACTATCTGAAATTTTGAACTAAAAAATAACATTTTATTGTATATCTCGTAGCTAAGAAATGCCCCCTTTAATCTATTTCAAGATTGGATGTGCCTTTTTTCTTTTGATTGACTATTCGCAATAATGTTGAAGGTGGATACTTTTAAGGCGTTTAATTTTTTAACACATCAATCTCTATATTTGTTTTATTTTCTTAAACAAAATAGTTTCAGATGTGTAAGCAGATATTGCTCTATCCGTGTTGCAAAAAAATAAAATCAAACAGAAACCTCGACAGAAACATGCGATTTCATTAATGAAATAAAAAAAATCTCTCAACTTGAGGTCACTCTTCAATTTGCTTATAAAAAAACATTTAAATTTTAGTTAAAATGTAATGTGTGCTCAATAGACCTTCTTGTTTTGGCAACTCAAGTTCAGTTAATAACTTACATAACATAGTTAACATAGTTTTATAAACACTAAAATGTTATATTAATTACAACTAAACTTAAATGACCGCAATTTTATTTGAACTCTTGGATGTTAGAACTCCACATCTCTTTTGAATGATATTTGTTAAAAAAAACCTAAAAATACATTTAACATGGATGCAACTTACATTATGTAGTACCATGATAATTCAAAGAGGTGATCGAATGAAAAATATTCACTTGCAATTATTTATTTGCAGTTATACTGGAGCGATGTGGATGAATTTAGATTTTGGTAATCCAAATGGATGGAATCTTCAAACAACAATAGATCTCAGAGTTAGAGACGATATAAACTCTACAAATTCCAGTCCAATAACTGCCAGTAAACCACTATATACGTACGTATCCAAATTGAGAATAAGAATTTTGAAAGTGGTGTCCTGCCCTCAACTCTGAAGTAAAGTTGAGAATTGAAATGTGGAATGTGTCAAAGAGACAACAACGCGATCATAGAACAGACAACAGCAGAAAGGGCACCAATAGGTATTCAATGCTGACGTTGCTGTTAATAACAAAGTCAATTTAGGACTTTCTTTGAGGTATTATAGTGTCTGGAAGACTCAAATGATGATCCGCAGATGCAAAATGATTACCAAATATACAAAGTTTAGCACTAAGGGCACATTTGTTTAAGCTTCACTGTAGGAGGAGTTATCCGAAAACATTACGCACCTTTTATGTCATTTAATACTCCACAAAAAAATACAAAAGTTCATCTATCTCACAAAAAAGAATTACCAATAACTTAAACAATCAATCTTTATTATTGTATCTTTATTTCTCGATAAACCCAATTACATAACTTTGAAGTTAAGTATGATAAATGAAACCCATAGCTGGTCGTAGATGAATTTGACTATGATTTTTATGTTACTTTAAGTCATAGATACAAGAAGATGTGGTATGGGTGCCAATGAGACAACTGGTTATCCAAGTCCGATTTGTAAAAGTACACCATTATAGGTCTTCAACACGGAGCCTTGGTTCACACTAAACATCAAATTATAAAGGGCACACAATGGCCAATTTAAACAAGAAAACCAACGGAATATATAAACAGAAAAAAACCACTAATGAATCACATCAACAAACTGCCACGACTAAGAACAGTGCAAACAAATTCAGCGGGTTTAAAAGATTTAATAGGTTATATCAATTAACATAAAATACCTATCCTTCGTTGTTTTTCAAATTGTTAGGTTAGAACGTTCTTGATACAGATATATATATATATATATATATATATACAACTCGTCTAAACATCAACCCATCAATGTTAGATCTGTAAATTTGCTTTCGCAAATTTTTGGTTCTTCCCTCGCCGGGATTCGAACCCATGCTACTGTGATATCGTGACACCAAATCGCCTGCACTGCAGCCGTCCCGCTAGAACATATATATATATATATAGAAAAGTGTTTCGGACACAGCAACTTTACAAAGTGTTATGTTCGCTTGGTTCTACAGGAATTCGATCAAACATTGAGGAGACAAAAAGATATAAAAAAAACCAACAAGATTGACATTTACAGTGATCGCTCGCAAAAAATTGGCACAGTAATATTTGGCATACTTGCATATATAAAGACGAAGAGGTTCAATTCCTGAATTCAATAAAAACAAATGAATATATTGTGTCAGCTTGTGCCACAAAATACGAAATACATTACCGACAAAAATATTTAAAACATGTTTATGATACTTTTGTTATTTCTTATTTGAAGATTACAGTTTTCTTGTTACCACGAGCTGAAACTTCCAATGTATGATCCCGATGGTGATCTGGTTAAATGTAGATGGGCCATTGGTAGAGAATGTGAAAGTGTGTGTCATGCCTTGCCATCTTCGAGTCTAGACGAGGTAAGTTAAAATCTGAATGCTTTGATCTGCATCGACATTTGAATGATTGCAAAGTGCAATTGTTGTTTTTATAAAACATGGTTTTAAAAGAGCGACCAATGATAACAAATGGAATTTTTTTCTAGTTAAATCGAAAATAAACTGATAACGCCATGGCTAATAAAGTCCAACAGACAAACAACAGTACACACGACACATAATAGAAAACTAAAACGTGAACGCACGAACCTCACAAAATATAAGGGCAATATCAAATGCTCTGTAAAGGTAAGCATATCCTGATCTTTTAGTGGAAAAGGTCATGCTGCTCATGCAAGTACAACCCTGGTCATAGGATCGGCATTTTTTGCAAGACTGAAAAGAATGCAGATAAATACTTTGTTCATTTTGTAATTATGTTCAAATTGCACAATAAAGTTTAATTACTGGTTACGTATCTTTATTGACACGTGTTTTCGTAAATATATTGAAATATGTGGATAAGAAAATTAAGATATGATTTTTCTGCAACAGGATTTATGTTTTAAAAAGTCTAAGTTTATCAATTTGGAAATAATACTTTATAGAATTGTTGGACAAAGAAATTTCCCCAAAACCTATATCCCGAGTCTACAATGTGAATAGGAATGATATAGGTCTAGGTAGAGAGCAAACTAGATGTGTTCATTACTAGAGACCTTTACTCATTTGAATGTCATTAAGTAAATGCAGTTTTGTGTTTTCAAATTCAGGACACTTGCACGTTAAAGTTCAACACTTCTACTGGAAGTAACTACATAAATGACGGTTGGTATGCTGTAGCACTCACGATTGAGGACTTTCCTACGAAAACGATACACGTTGGCAATGAACAATTCAATGAGACAAAACCTATGTCAACAGTTCCATTACAGGTAAAACTAAAACATCAAACGTCTACAATAGATACGACAACATGATGGAATGTGATTATTTTGAAGTTCATTAAAACTTTTTGAAACCATTTTGGGTATATCACTTACGCTTCATAAATGTTTTCAAAGAGCATCTTAACAGATGTACAGAAGCATATATTGAAACTTATATATATAATTTATAAATCATTGTTTAAAAGGGCAATACCTGAAAAATTCATCCTCACTAATTTATCTCAAATTCTCCTATTCGACTAATTACATACTGAAACGTTTATCCAAATCAAAATATTCTAAAATAAAAAGTTGATGATGCGTTAACCCAATATAATGTATCATCATTTCTTGTGTATTTTAGTCTAGACGCCATCTATATAACCATCAAGATCGCCTTCCAAGACTAATGACGGTCACACAACCTTATATCAACATAACCGTTAATATAAATAGATAACAGATTCGTGAAATTGGATTTTTCTGCTTGATTTCATCGTATAGATGTAAACAATATGTAAATATTCATTTTTTCCAGTATAAAAAAAAGGTTTTTGCAGATTGAATCAGTCATTTAAATGGTTCACCCTTGTTTGTTTCATTGTCAACATTCTTTTTATCTTCAAAGCTTAACATGCCTAGCACATGGGTTATCCATCTCCAGTTAAAAGGTTCAATTGCAGTTCACAATGAAGTCGAATTAAACCCTTGCAAGTGAATTATTCCTCAGCGATGTGTCTTCGCCTATTTTTATCCAAACTGGCTGCGAATTATAATTTCACTATTTCAATTTTATTAATCATTGAACAAAAAGTAAATTATTTTATCTATATCTTGTAGTTGATGCCTCGTAAAAGGTTTAAACAGCACAAACATGAACGGATTTTTTCTTTTTTTTTGGAGAATCAACATTTACATTTACGTATAATAAATGTGACAATTATATAAAATGCATTGTTCATAGTTTTAAAGCAAGTGTTAAACAAATACAATTCCTTCAAATTGGTTTCCGAAATAGTTGTCAAAGAGTTCTCATTAATCTGATTTTGAAAAGTTTCAACAGCTATGATTTTATTCTTTTGTAAGATTTTTGAAAATTCTTTGTCATTTTAGATACAATTGACTACTTTCTTTAAATAAGTAAACCTATACAATAATTCTCTTTTTTAAAACTTTAACCATCTACCCTGTAACTGTTTCTCTGTATAATTGTTATGTACTGTTTCAATTCAGAAATGTGAAATTCAGCATTTAAATAATAACAAGAGAGGCAATGCGATAATCATATAAACTGCATATAGTTTTTAAGTGAAAGTTAAACGTATAATTTTTCACATTGTCTTCCGAAAGTTTTCATCCTGATAGTTCTCTATTAATCTTATGTGAAAACAAAATGTTTTATTTTCAGCAGCTAGGGTTTTTTTTTTGTGATGTTTTTCTGAATTGTTTACATTAAATTAAGGTGCAATTTCATAGATAAGTAAACATAATAAATAGGTTATTTTATTTATAACTTTGGCATCTCCTCTGTAATCGTGTCTATACATTCGCTGAATTAGTGTACTGTACTTTTTTCATGCAATCATGTGATGTTATTTTTCCTTTTCAGTTTCTTATTCATCTGGTGGGGAAAAATTCACCGTGCAATTGGAAACCAGAATTTGTCTCGCCTACTCCTCTTGCGGGAACAAAAATCAGCATATCGGCTGGGAAATCATTTACACAGAAGATATACGCAGCAAACTTGGCAAATAAAAAAGAAACGTAAGACTAAATAAAAAATGGTTATTCATTGATGAAAATATAACGTATAGTTGGGAAGGATTTTCAAGTAAACGACTATTCGTCTTGTATGTATATTATTGTGTTTTATTAAACTTTTTTAAATTTTTGCAGCGTGACCAAACTTAGTCTAACCAGGCCTGCAGGAATGGTTTTGAAAGGTCCGACAAACGTTCCAAAAAGAGCTGGAGTCGTTTTCTGGGAATTGTCATGGACACCGACAGTAAATGACAAAGGGAATCACATTGTATGTGGCATGGCTGAAGACAGCACAGGGTAAAATCTCAAAAATGTATAAATAACTTTCACTAAAATCATATGAGACCGATCGCAAATAATATTGATTGCTATTGACTTAAATGACTTTGTAATTATTATGAGCATATGATGTAATTGCCTTTCCAAATAATAGAGCCTGTAATCTAGTAGTAGTCCTTAGATGATGTTTGTAATTTTTTTTATGTTTATTGTTATGTTATTAATCAGGCTGCCTTTTTGTTATGCCAGTGATTTCTCATTGTTGACGGTCGTTTAGTGACTTATTGTTGGTTAGATTAGTTTCATTTTGGAATCTTTTGAAGAGTTGTCTCATTTACAATCCAATCACATTACAGTGACCCATCTATTATGACATCAAAACGTTAGAAAGAAAACAGTGGCTTGCTTTTTTTAAATGACCACGCGTCTAAGTGACGCAAACATGTTAAAAAAGAGACATCATTTGCATACACAACGGCAGTGGTTAGATATGAACGAATTTCATCTGACATATTAGATAAAACAAAGAAAGTAATTATTCGATATCAAGGAAATTGAATAAAGATAAAGAGATATTTTAAATAAAAATTCATTATCAACTTGTTTGTATTATAATAACTAATATAGCTTGATATGCCTATTGTTAAACAATAAATGTTCAAGTTTAAACATAACCGTCATCTGAACACGCGTCACAGGTTTTATTGGACAATTGCAAGCTGCCGTTTACTTAAAAATGTTTTGACAACTTGAATAATATTTTTCTTTTTTTCAAACTTAGGCATACAAGTGACATGAGATGCATAACACTGATAGCCTGGGGTAAGTATCACTATAAAATAACGCTAATGATTTTTTTAAAAGTTGTCTCATAAAGTCATTTTGAATTAAACCAATATTTGCATGTACCGGGATTATAACTATGTTCGCCAGACGCTCATTTCGTCTACGAAAGACTCATCAGTGACGCTCGAATAAAAAAAGTTTAAACGTTCAAGATCGCTTAGGACTTAAAATAGCTATACGTGTTTCAAATAAAACGTAACGGATATCATATACTATTCAATGTTCTTTTGTATATCAGAAGTGCAATGCTATTTGTAGGTTCATTTATATTTATTTTGTTTCTCTTGATTCAGATGCAACAGATCCTTGCAACCCAAACCCGTGCAATAAAAATCAATCGTGTTCAAGAATTGGGTCATCATTAAAAATAGAATGTGTTTGTCCGAAGAAGACGAGATTGATTGGACAAGTATGCATCGCAGGTAATGAGTTTTTCAATAAAAAAATAAAAAAGTAAAAGGTAAAGACTAAAAACACTAACTAAAGTCTAACTGAAGTTATAGCTTGTTTTAAAAACTAACCATCCTTGTCGAATAGAATTTAGCACAGACTATCAAACATCTGTTACTATCGTAGAAATCTCTAAACCACAAATTAAAAAAATAAAAGTTAATGATGCAGAAACTGTCTTTAGTTTTCTAATTCCCGTTTAGAGAATATATTGTTTAAGAAATGTACAATGACCCATAAAACACAAATACAATAGTATTTTTTATGCTCAGTTTCAGATATACCAACAACTATCCCTATGATAACCACGCCTATGACAACTTCTAAGACCACGACCATGCCGTCGATAATATCAACTACTCAGCCGACTACAACCAGGCCAACAACGACCACAACTGTTGTAACGAATTCCACAACCATGCCAACGACCACCAAAACTACTAAAATGACCTCCACAACCACTCAACGGAGTACGACTACGCTAGCTTCAAAAACGTCGACAACTACAAAGAGTAGAAAGTATCCACAGACAACAACACAAAAGACCACATCACATATGAGATCAACAAATATAATGAAACAGGTTGCGACGGTCGTAAATGTATTTACGAAAGTTATAAAAGCAACTTCATCATCCATACAAATACCGTCAACAATAAGTACATCACAAAATGGTAAATCTATAAGGTTTATTTGGGAGATGGGTTTTGTTTTTTCTCAATGTATTTATAACTTTGAACACCTGTATACTACTGTTGTTTTCATTTAGTGAATCATTCGGATACAATAATTGTTTCATTTAGGACTTTGTTTTGTTATAACTTTGTTTTATCGGCAGCGCTGTATGTTCATTTGTCAATCATATGTTTTTAAATAATATTGTAGATTTTGGCTAATTGTAATCATCGTTGTTAGAACTGATTATAGGCGTTTACCACATTCTTATGTATTGTGTTTGAATGTGAATATGGTATCTTGCGCCTCTCTATGGATGTTGATTGGATGTGCAGGGTATTTTGATACACAGGGAGTCATATCACTGACATTGATGTTTTTGTAAATGTTGCTAACGGGCTATTTCATGCCTCCCATGTACACTATAAAACAGTATTTTATGCTGTGTGTTTACCTGTATACCTGGATAGTGGATAGTTGTCTCATTGGCAATCATACCACATCTTCTTTTTTATATGATGTAAAATGTTAGAAAAAAAATACATGTGTCAGTTTGCCGAGGTACTAGACCGAACAAGTACTTTTCAAAAAAATGCTGGCTTGAAAATGCATGTATGAATCTTAAATATAATTGGCTGTATTATAAGAATTTACCCGCCATAATACCATGGAAAAAGGACCGTCAACTTGTCTTAAAATGCAAGGTTAAACTTTGTCATAAAACGTAAGGTTCAATTTCAGAAAATGTTATGTAGTATAAATAGTATTACTGAATATGTATTCCTGATTTATTTATTCAATTTTATGCTCAAATAGTTAGTAAGAAAAATGGAAAAAAAAAGAAATATAGTTTCTTTAACACAAAAGGCTAGGCCTACTCTATGTTTTAAATCTGTCATTTTAAATTTTAACAGGTTTTTTTCATTTTTATAGGTGATTCTGTAAAACTGAGTAAAACGTCCAATGTACACAAGAAAACCTCAGGACATATCTGCTTCAAATCAGAACCAGTAATTTTATTAACAACATTCTTTTCTATTTTACTGTTTGCATTGGGAGCAGTTGGTGGAATATTGGGATATAAGGTGATCAAAACGAAAAATCAACTCAAAGTTATGGATTCATCAAACGAAAGTTTTAACATAAATTCTGAAAAATGAAATAATTTCAAATTTAGTATCGATTATAGCTGTATAATGTTTCTTTCTAAAACCAAATATGTTTTAGGCTTTGAAACGTTTTTTGTTGTTGTTGTTTTTGTTATGTAAAACGAAACACTGAAGGGTAGACGAAATCCTGACTTTTAAAGACTGAACTTGGTTAGCTCTTTGGTAAATACGTTCAGCATGGTCAATAACTCATTCAATAAATGATGGTCGATAAATCATTATGTGAATTTGAAGCTACATCGCGGACAACTAGATTATTTATATGAAAATAACGAACGTTCAATCATTTTCCGTTTTTGAAGTTACAAAACATTTGCTGGAGACCTCGACGTTAAAACATGATACACTTTCATCGTAAACACGACAGCTTTGAAATGTTGTTTTGAACAATATGATGTACATCTGAATAATAATGCGTATAAAAAACAAGTAGTAAATATATCAAAATGAGTCCATCGAAGATCTACCATTAATACAAAATTATCTTAATAACAAAAAAATATGTGACAATGCTTTCGAAATTCTTTACTTGTTTCTGGGTAAACCTAGATGTTGAAGATTTCAACCCAAACGTTGTTGTCTCGATTATTGGTGCTCGCAGTTACAGTAAGGGAATTTCGTTCTAAACTATCACATCGACTTCTGCACCTGATAATAGATTTCATACAGCAACTTCATAAGTAACAGAGGAACGAAAGATAGCAGAGGGACAATCAAACTCATAACTCGACAACGCCATGGTTAAACACGAAAAAGACAAACAGACAAACAATAGTACACATGACACAACATAGAAAACTAAAGCATAGGCAAAACGAACCTCACCAAAATCTCAGGTGATCCTGCTCCCCATGTGAAACCCGTCGTATTACTCCATGTTATAACAAATCCGATAAATAGTCTAATTCGGTAGGTCACATTCATGAGAGAGAAGGGGATTGTGGTTACGACGTAAGGAACATATCCGATATCATCTGTGAAACGGTTATTCCATAACGGTCAACCAGCTCGTGATGGCGTCCGTAAAATTTACGAAGGGATGATTTCAACTTTCCCTGTGGAACTCTTGGTTTAATAGTGAGCAGCAACAAACTATCAATAAAAGCATGAAAGGAAATACAAGCACGGGAATATCGTATCAATTGGGAGATATATGGTCCGAGTACACAGTTATCGTCCTTCACGAATATAGTCCTTAGTGTGGACATTGTGTTACTTGCCAATTTTCGTTATACCCCTTCCAAATTTATTTCGCCATGTTTCATTTCTCATATAGCAAGTAGGGGGTGAAATGATACTGTAATAAAAAATTGGGTCATAAATATAAATGTGAAGTAGTGATTAGGTCCAATTGAAAAAGGTAAAAAATTAGCACTTCGGACGCTATCTAAAGATTTCAAGACCCCCTTAACATAAAATTGTCCATATTTTGAGTGAGAGCTGATGAAGTTTTCTTTAATTTGTCCCAAAAGTAGTACAACACACTGTAAAAATATTGCTAAGAAAGCGCAGGTGGTTTTTTTTTTTTTTTCATTTTTGTCTTAACGAAATAACTGTGTACTCGGACCTAAATATATACCCCGTGTGCAGGTGCTGCTGAAATATTGCTACTGAAATTGGAATTTTCACGATTGGAAAGCTGAAACCATCTCTTTTGTCGAAATTTTTTGTTTTCAACCGAACCTCATTGTCAATTTCTAGATGTTAGTCAAGATATGAGGTCGACCTAACTGTATCTGTTGTATCTTTTATCTCTAGTTCAATGGGATAGATACGTTCAAAATAGTCACCATTTTTTTAATTATTTAGCGGGATATCATCTATATAGCGGAAAGTAAATTAAAGGATGTTGCTTACTTCTTATCTTTCTTCCTAAGGAGTTTCTGTATAAATTCAGCCTCATAATTATAAAGAGTTGAGTCGGCAAAAAGAGGGGCACAATTATTTCCCATTGGAATACCGACAGTCTGTTGAAAAACGTGTCCTTCTAACGTAAAAACTGTGTTGTCAATCAAGAAGTCAAGCATCTCCATAAAGTCAGATTCAGATAATTTTTTGTTTGTATCAGAGTGATCCTTTACAAAGTATGATTTATCCCTCATGAGGACAAGATACTTTTACGTTGGCCATTTTTTTTTTATGAAACAAAGCAATACATATATATATAATATATGAAGACACGATGTATACTGAACGATTTTAAAAACGCAACACTCATTTTGTTGATTTTTTTTTACCAAATCTTGTTTGATTTTCTTACAACTACTTTTCATGCTTATCATACTTCTTTCTCCTTACAAAAAACTAAAATCTAATTAACCTGTGGTTAATTGACCATACCGAATTTTGAAGTCGCACGAATTTATTAAAGCGAAATTTTGGACCCATGAAAGATTGTTTCATTTTTTTTTGCCTTGTGAAACAGTTCTTGCAATCCTTTGCCTCACTTAAATCAGTTTCAAAAGAGGGACGAAAGATACCAAAGGGACAGTAAAAAAATGTTGCATCTCCATTTTGCCAAGAATGAGAAATAAAAAACTGAATTAGGCCTTAAGAATACTGCAAACATTTAAACATAAACGTGCTGCAAGCATACTGAATGACTTCAAAAACTCGTCTTACTGTCCTTCCGAAAACGATACAAGTAGACAAGTTTTGTTGCTGGCCATCAATGAACAAATCAAAGTGTAGTGATAATGAAACGTCAACAGAATTTGATTACGCAACGTCATTTGCCAGACATGTTTACGACCGCAACGTCAACTGCTAATCAAATTGCCGAGTGCCATTAAGTACAGATTCATGTCATAAATATTTCCCATCAACTGAACTGCCAAAGAATTGACTGTAGGAAAACCTTTAAAGCCCCCAAGTTACAACCGCATAATTGCTAAAACCAATTAATGGGTTGAACAAATGCAAAATCAGAAGGTGTAAAAACAGAACCCAAAACATGTCAGACAGAATTTGTTGATCTTTCTGACAATCACTTTGGCATTTGTAACAGGCAGTCATCGCTTTTGACGGTGACACATTCATTCAAAAATAACACAAACATAATCCAGTATTGCGTTTCTTAAGTCGGTCAGTATACTTTAGAGAAGGTTTACAAAACAATTTCATAAACAGTTCCTAGAGATATCATTTTGTACATTGTCTAGAATATATGGGAACAAAATATCGGTGCAAAAAAAACTCCAAAAGATGCATCTAACATCTTAGTCGCGACTTAAACGAATTTCCGTTAATCTCCAAAAGTACCCGACGAATGGATTGAGCAACATTATAATTATAATAGCTGCCAACGAGCTTAATAGTCTGATTGGTTGTCAAAAGTTCAAAACACACTATAAAAAAAAAAAAAAAAATTTGTGAAAGAACTAAAATATTCCAAAGGTTGAGAACACTGAGAGGTCATACCGGTGTTATGATGCCGCAAAACGTTTCGCACACGTACCTTGCGCTTAAAATCATTTAAATCTATTTATCCTACAATTGGGTGTTCTACTATACAGATACATCCCTACAGATATCACTATGCTGTATCTGTATACTATATCGCTTTAAAGCTCCGCCCACTATCGGACTGAGTATTGTATGAACCCGCGTGACCTCAGAATCTGTATTGCAATCGCATTCCAACGACGTATCAATTGCGAATTAACGATTTCTTTTATACGTTCTGTTTCTTTTCCAACATTTCTTTAGAGCAATAAGAATCACACCAATTTTCTGATAACATACACAAATAAACAGCAGTGTTTTCTACGATGACAACTATCGATATCAAAACTTGAATGTGTATGATTGTGTAACAAAACCAACCATGTCAATTTCAGCATGCATGTTTAGTGAATGTCGAGTCTGAAGCGTAGGACAACTCGTACACTCCTGTTTCAAATTGAACAATGTTTCGTTATTTGTTTTTACTGTTGAAATTAGTTGTTATGTTAAAAAAGATAATTATTCACTTAGAGCGATGTATTATTGTTGACCATTCGAGATTCTTTTTTTGCGAACCCGTCTTCAACTGAATGTGTGATTACTGTACATTGTATTACTACACGGGCCTCAAGGGATTTCAAATGAAAAATAAATGCGAAACATGTGTTTTTTGTGTCTTTCAAAACACAAATAATATACAGAAGTAATTGCAGGATAAAGACAATAACTGTTTAGTGTCTTTAAATATCAGCTATATTTGTACTCCGCTCGAAACAGGTGTAATAGCTCGCTAAAAGCTCGCATAGACCTTGTTTCCTAGCCTCTTACAAATACAGCTGATATTTAAAGACACTAAACAGTTATTGTCTATGCACACGCACCGTAAATTGTGTTTGGGGATGAAACTGTCATTTATATCATGTGTATTTTGATAATTGTAAGGTCACTGGTGTGCATATCTGTTTGGTAGTTATCGTATTACCACCAGTCATGTATTCATCATCCAACATAACTTGCGGTCATTCAATGTACTTTAATTAATGTTATATTAGCACGTGGCCTTAAAACCTGGAATATATAATAGAATTTGATATATCAAATAGTTTTGCTTGACTACAATATGAAAAAGAAGATGTGGTATAATTGCCAATGAGACAACTATCCACGAAAGTCCAAAATGACACAGACAGTAACAACTAGAATCATATTCAAAACAGTGTAGCTGTGTTCATTGATTGACAACCTTAAATTATCTCATTGAATGGGGCACATTATGTGAACGTTTGTCTGTAACGACCGCTGCTCACTATGTACTTATTAAAGACACTTAAACTGTGGGGACACAAAAGGTTCTCAACACCTAAATAAAGTAATTAGAAAAACTAATCAGGAATAACACGATGTTTTGATTTATATCAATAATATAAATCAAAAGATATAGTTATTTCTGATTATTTTTTTGAATTATTTTAATATTAAAGGCGTTAAGAACCTTAGGTGACCCCACAGATTAAATTCTATAATAAGTAAGTAGTGAGCAGTTGTCGTTACAGACACACGTTCACCTAATCTGTCCCAGTCAATGGGATAATTTAAGGTCATCAATCAATGACCACAGCTTCACTGTTTTGAATATGATTCTATATAGGTCACCGTACGGTCTTCAACAATTTTGCACTTTAAGTTTTCTAAAACATCTATCTTTATTATTTCTGTGGATTTTTTTCCCACTAGTGCTTTTGTGTATTGAAGCGACCATTACCGACCTTTTTTCTGAAAATTTCTCTTTATTTTAAAATTATTATTTTTTTACCTGCTTCAATCTATATTGAACTAAACTTCAACTGAACATCTTAGCTAGCGAAGGGTTACGCAATAACTATGCGTTTAGCAATATTCAAAAGAAAAAGAATGTCAACATTTGAAACAAGGGCACCCATTTGGTTGACTTCTTTGATTTACAAATACTCAATCATATACAGGGTTGCGTTCAATATAGTAGCAGCTACGTAGTGCTACGTAGATTTTGACTGTTGAACGTGAAGCTATAGACTAGCTGCTACAAAGATATTGATAGAAGCTAGGTAGCCCCTTCGTAGCTGCTACGATATTGAACTCAACCCTGCTAAAACGATTATTAAAATATGTTTAAAACCTGTAATACGAAATCAAGCTGACATAAATAAAATCTTATTGCACGAGTTCGCTTTCTATTTACATCTATTTTTATGTTTACATCAAGTAGTATGACCTTACAGACTTTAAAAGGGTGACCTCGAAATGTGATACACATGATCGAGTCTGCGCTATGTAAATTGTTATTTTAAACTTTTTAAAATATGGATTTACGTTTTAGTATGTTATGAAACAAATTTCGGGAATTTGGGTCAATTCGATGAACATAAGTTTTACAACTAAGTTACATTTAAACAAAAGAAAGGGGATTCTTTGTTAAAGAAGGTAAACATGTCAATTTGGTATATTTGGACATTTATACATCTGTTTCTTAAGGCTTTCAAAGTTGAATGTATGTTCGTGATTTAAGGTTTTGTGCATCTCACATACGTATTTTTACTTTTAAAAGTAAACTAACAAAAATATCGAACTCCGAGAAATATTCAAAACAGAATAATAAACTAGTAATTAAATGGCAAAATCAAAAGCTCAAACACATCAAACGAATGGATAACAACTGCCATAATCCTGATTTGGTACAGGCATTTTCTTATGTAGAAAATGGTGGATTCAAATATTAATGGCTCTTCGAGATAATTGAACACTTTTAAATAATTACATTAGATGTATGTTTCATTATATGACGTTATTCTGATTGGCTAACTGCACTTCACATGTTATTCCGTAAGCAATTGCATAAGACAATAAAATTTATCATTCATGATGACACGAGGTCTCACAATAAAGTGCACAGGTGAATCAAATAAAACTTGATAAAAATCGTGTTTTCATGATCCTAGCTAAAACAAGTGAAACTGCGAGCTACTGCTCACTGATGATACCCCCGCCGCAAGTGAATAATATTAATAGTGTAAAAATATACAAGTGTTCGGTAAACAGGAAGTTGTCGAGTGATGAATCTGAAAACGCATCACACGGTATAGCTGACTATATAAATCCTGAAACCAAATTTCAGAAATCCTTGTACTGTAGTTCCTGAGAAAAATGTGACGAAAATTTTCAACTTGGCATTCATGTGTAAAATCATACTAGTGTTCGGTAAACAGGAAGTTGTCAAGTGATCAATCTGAAAACGCATCACACGGTATAGCTGACTTAGATAAACCCTGAAACCAAATTTCATAAATCCTTGTATTGTAGTTCCTGAGAAAAATGCTACGAAAAATATTCATAGGACGGACGGACTTACTGACGGACTGACGGAAGGACAGACAGAGGTAAAACAGTATACCCCCTTTTTTTTTTTAAAGCGGGGGTATAAAAATGTAATTATAAGTATTGAATGCTTCTTTTTGTAACTTTATAGGGTTGTTAAAGAGTTGATCGTGCGTACATTTTTAGAATGAATTTAAAGCGCTTCCGCGCTTAATACAAAATGTACTTCGGTCAACGCTTTTACATCCCAATTATTTACAAAAAGAAGCATTTAATTCTTAAATGAAAGACAACTTTTCGCAAAACAATCGATTTTGGTAGGTACAAGTCAAATACATGTAGTTTTATTTTCATTCCACCGAGAGAGAAAAGAGAGATGCAAGAATGATCTTTATAAAAGAGGTGTGTTTGAATGTTTTACTTACAAAACATGACGGGAAAAAGTCTAAAAGGATCTTTAAAATGCAAAACTTGAAAAAAGATTTGTATGTGTTATCTCGGGTATTAAGTCTTCAACCTACAACACAAAATATTTTGTCTGCTCTTCCACAAAATTAATCTATCTAAAATTCACCCTTATAACCGATCAGACAATTATCATAAATTGACAGACTATTAAATGATGCTTAATAGTTAGTACAGTAAATACATTTTTCTTTGTAGATAAAACAGGGTTGCGTCAATATCGTTGCTGCTACATAGGGCTACCTAAATGAATGACTATAGAACGTGTAGCAGCTTGGCTAGCTGCACGTTCAATAGTCATAAATCTAGGTAGTCCTATGTAGCCGCTACGATATTGAACGCAACTCGGTTATATAAGAATCGTGACGAAGTTGTATGCCAACTAAATCTATCTGGGTTGAGTTCCATATCGTAGTAGCTACATGTACGTAACGACCACGTAGCTGCTCTGACGTTACGGGCGATGTTCGTACATGTAAGCGTAACACAACGTCGCGAATATTTCGTAACGTTCAAACCAAAAATTCGACTGAAACGTTGGTTTTAAACAAGTGCGACATTCTTGTCAGACTCCGCAAAATCGACGGTGCTTTTTAAGAACTTATCGAAAATTGACGTATTTTAGTTTTTTGAAAAATTAAGAAAAATAACATTTTAAAAATCATAAAATTCTACCATGATAAGAGCAGTGATAAGCAAACAATTGACGTAAATTTGAGTTCAGTTTGTTTTTACGTAAACAAATGGCGGTGCGGAAACCTTGTAAGCCTTTGAAAAATCGCTCATAAATTACCATAGGAGGCCTGTTTCATTTTTCAGGATATTTGTTTTTAAATTAATAAAATTAAGCAAATAACATTGATGTAGTAAATACAAATACTCACCTTTTTTTTATTTGAGATGCATGTTTTTTATTCTCAAATCTGGAATCCCATTTTTTTCCCGTGGGACAGATTTGCCCTTGAAATATGGACGTCATCATAACGTCATAAAAAATGCACAAAAGACTGAAGGAACCATTCTGTTTAATAATGGAAAAACCCGTTTTTCAAAATATTAAAAAGTTTTGACTAAAATCATAGTTAAATGGTTACAATAAATGAAATATGTTACGCGGGACAACCTAAAAATCGCCGTTTTTTTTTTAAATGAAGCTTGTCGCATGCAGCATAAAACATAGTTTCAACAATTATTTTTTCCGTTTTTATTTTTAAAAATCGTTATTTTTTAAAATACGTACAATAGCAAGGAATATGATATCACAAAATTACATATTTTGGACTTGCATCTTGCCAACTACACCGAATTTCCAATGAGGTACGAACATCGCGTGTAACGTCTATCAATATCTATGTTACAACTAGTCTATAGCTACACGCTCAATAGTCAAAATCAACGTAGCACTACGTAGCATTATATACCTGCTATGACATTGAACGCGACCCGGGTTTCAAGATCTATGTTGACAGCGCGTCATCCCAACAATGGCTTCCATTTTCACGAATAAAAGAATCTATGAAGAAATGATGGCTGTTTACGATGTAAAAAGATGTACACAATCCAAGTATATAATTCCTTCTCTAATAAAGAGTTCTACTTCTTTGTTTGATGATTAAGATATCGGCCTATAAAATGTACTATTTAAACTTGATAGTGAAATTTCTAAATATCTGATGCAAAATATTTGCGTTGACTAAAATTTCGCTGAAGGATTGATATGTCGTATGTACGGTAAGATTAACAACTGGCGCGTGTGTCTGGATTTTTTTCGTAACATGTGAAACACAAATTGTTGAGTCCTATTGAAACACTTAAAGCTCATTTATTAAATCGGTTTGACACAGACCAGCAGGGTTACTTGTCCTTGTGATAGTTACACGGTCAAAATATGTTTCATCCGCATATAAAGAAAAAAATATGATCACACTTCTGCAAAGTTTCTGGTAGTGCATGTATGTTGTCATGAAAAGTTCAATAGGAGTTTCAAATGAAAAATTACAATGATGTTTATAAGTCCGTTCTTATTTTCTGTTTTATAAATTTGAGTGATTCTGTGATTCAGAAGATTCACTATAGCAACACACCAATAGTTAGAATACAACATGAGTTTCAAACATTGAAACGTTTTTTCAAAGCTACTGAAGATTTTATACAAGATGTAATACAATTTGCTATGAAGTAAATATAAGTATACACCGAGGAGATGAACTTTCAGTGGTATCTTTAATAAAAGTGGATTTGGTCAATATCTTCTTCTTAGTAAAACAAAGTATATGATATTCAATTTAAATATATTTCTTATCAAATTTAAGTTCGTGATATTTTATTGGATTTTATGAAGCATATGGAAATTCGTTGTATAAAGTTTAATGTCTAATGAGTCAAGTACATCCGTGTTGAATGCTTAGACTGATCATTCTGATATAAATCAACAAAACATGATCTTTGTTAGTATCATATTTATCTTAACATGTAGACAAAACAGATAAACTTTCAATTGTATATAAGTTCATAATAAACAAGTATTGATAAAATTTCAATTTGAGTTAATCAATCAAGTCTTCCAAACACGACATAAACTATCGTACAGCCAATAAAAAGTTGTTGAGATCGAATTTGTTATCAATGAAACTTTTATGTTTTGAAAATAAATTCACCAACAAAAAGTAATTCTGAAGACGTAAATTGGCAATATCAATATAATTACTATCGAAGAATGTTTCAAATTTAAGACACTCTTAGCCAATTTAGGAGAGAGAGAAACATGTCATATTTCACTGGAATAATTGTTCTCTTTATCATGTTAAGTCAGGTTGGAAACTGCTCACATTTCAAGAGGAGGAACCATTAGCCGGAAATCAATACATAATCATACAGTGAGCGTTTGGAATTAAGTCACTGGGTCTTACCATAGATTGCCAATTTTGTAATGTAACTAAAAAAAATTACTTAAAAATGAATGTACGATAACAATAAGAGGAAAAGAAAAAGAAAGAAAAAAACTTTCTTGCTTTGGGGTTTATTTTCTAATGTTTATAGATAAAGACTTGTGTTGGCTTGTTTAATTGCTTTGTTGTATTAATGTTTGCCTAAGAATTGTAATTAAAATTTATATTTGCAAAAAAAATATACAATAGGCAGAGTTACATTATACTTAAATTTCATTAGATGTTATCCTGAAAGATAAGAACATCCAATTGTACAAACCCATGTTGGTAAGGTTTACCTCCAATTCATATTGTTTATATTGTTTGCAAATGTCAATCTCATTTACAATGGTTGGGCACACGTGTATACCAACAAAGCAAGCTAGTCTACCAATGTTCAAATCTACAAGCACAAAGAATTTAGCTCTAACACATCTCATCATCGCAGATTTCACTCATATAAACATGGAAAGAAGTATTATTACAAACGTTTTATAAATATTAGAAATATATAAAGTTGAAATAACAAAATGCATATATCATCACGTTTTTGTATACAAGAAACATTATGCAAGGGTCATCCTTTGTGTTGGCCATGGTGTCTTAAGGGCATACGATACAGTTTTGATCCCATACTGAAATTTTGATGAAAATTTGCAAATAGGCTATTGTTTCCCTGGTTTAATCAAATATGTTATAAGAAATATATCTTCATGGGCTACTTTTGGAGTAAAATGAGGACAAAATTTCGGATATTTTCTCAAATTTCGGATATTTTCTCAAATTTCGGATTTTTGGACAAATATTTCCCTTTGACAGAAATGCACAACCATTTTGTTTCAAAAGATAAACACAAGCTGTATTATTTAAATTATTTATTATTTCTCTTTTATATAACTATCCTATAAATTTGTGATTTGTTTTTGTTTAGAATTTACAAAATTTAACAAATGTTCATGAATGTAAAAAAAAATGTATATTTATCAAATTTCAAAAAGTTGAGTTATTAACTTTTTCATGAAATTTGGTACAAATAGTTTTCATAAATAATCAAACCGATCCTGTTTTTCCGTGAAAATACCAATTTTCCGTCCTATCCAACCCTACAACAAAATAACCTATATATTTATATCACACTGTTTATATGGTCTCGTCTTAAACATGCATGACATATTTGCCACCATCAGTCTCTAAGCAATTAACAATCAAGCAATCAATCCCTTTTGGACTACAACCTGATGTTACGAGTAAAGCAAAAGTAAAATCATAAAAAACTGAACTCAAAACGGTAAGTCTTTAATCAAATGGCAAAATCAAATGATAAAACACTTCAAACGAATGGACAACAACAAGGCACGTGTATCCTTAAAGAACTGTTTGAAGAGTTTTACGTAAGTTGGTGTGTTTTGTTTGTTTCATGTTTAACTTTCTAAATCTTTATTTTAGTTTTATAAGTAATAGTGGTGTCTTTTTTTTATTATCTTTATACCGTTAGTCTTTTTTTTAAGTTTGAAGCATTTCTACCAGCATACGAATTGTCTGAAAAAAGATCAAATACGAAAGTAATTGAATAAAAAAATCTACAACACGGTTTCTTTTAATTGCATTTCTTTTGAATTTTTGTCTCAAATATAACCAATCTGATAATGTGTAAGATTGTCATTAAAAGCTGAATCAACTATTTACGTGTCGCACGAATTTGGACTGAGGAACATTTGTATTGGACGAACCACTGGATAAAAAAACAAAATTATAAATTTTAAATACAGAAAGGAATGGATTAGTTTAGCTGTTGAGACATTATTCTGATAAAGTGTTTTGTTTTTGTTGAACATACTTTTAATCATGGTTAAAGCGTGTGTTTTATTTTTTAAAACTACATTCTAAATGGTTACTCAAATTAACGGGAAAATAAAACATATTAAGGCAAAGTCACAAATAAAATACATATTCCATATCATTGTTTTTCTGCAAATTTCAGAGCTAAAATTGGTTATCTAAATAGCCCTTCAACACTCGGTCTTTTAACCTAGTTTGTATTACTTTAAAGGCTCAACAATGTCAACCATAGACTTTATGAAAAAGAAGTCCGAAATATTATTCACATTGGTCTTCTTGGATTTTTTGAAACGCATTGTATTTGCTAATACCATCATATCCTTATTGTATAAACCAAACTTTACATTCTATTATAGCAATGGTCTTTCGTGTTATCTACATATTTACATATGAATAAACAACCAAACATGTATTAATTTAGATTTGAATGTGAAATGGAAGAAATCTTGAAATTTTTTAATATTCATTATGTCACGTTTTAACAAACAGATTACCGAAAGTCCAATGAAAAGAAAGGGCCTTTAAAGATTACAGTATATGAAAATCGAATTCAAGTATTTATCATTTTAACGGAATTATGTAGAACACTACTACCACTGTTTCTTTGTAGATAACTGTATAAAAATTAAATTACAGGAAGTATAATATATTTCTTACTATAATTTCGATGCAGCATACGATAGGAGTAGGTGTACTTCTTTTTGTGTTCAGTTATTATGGAGAATGTTCACATTTCAGAGGAGGAACTATAAGCTGGAAACCTATACATGGCCATACGGTAAGACAAAACACTCCAACTAAAACATATATGAGAAAAAAAATTGTGGCATGCGATTTTTCATACTGTAAATCTAAACAAATCTATAACTTCACTATAAAAAGAACAAGTCTATATTTCACATTTCAAATCAGATTAGGTCGTAGAGGAAAACCCTTTTGATTGAAAAAGAAAATTGTTTATTCTATTGTAGAAAATCATAAAACAACCAGTTGGTTGACACATTAATCCATGTCTTCTCTTGGTAAGCATTGTTGCTGTGGTTAAGTCATCCAATGTTTTAATGTACATGCCAATATTTAATTTACTACTTGCCAACATTTCTCTTAAAGTACAAACATAAATTGATGTAAGAATGACAATGTTGGATAGCAAGATTGTATTAGTAATTGCCGTGTTAACTATCCATACGCCCCCGACAAAAAAAAATTGCTTTTCTGGGTTCGTATGGATAGTAATCACGGCAAATAGTAACAAACCCCTGTGGTTGGATTATTTAAGGTTTATCATAACAAATGGACAAATATGGCCGTATTTTCACCTCAAAAACTACTCTGTGTACAGACTTACCTGTGCTGTTTGGAAAGTTTTAATGCCTAGCATCCACTAGATATATAAAAGTTAAATGCATTTTGTGTTTAAGAAAGATAAAATCTTTCTTGGTTTTTGATTGGCATTTTTTTCCCTTTCTTCAGAAGGTGCAACAATAAACAAAACACTTGAATTACTTTGATACTGTCCACTCTCTGACTCAGATAAACTCTTTAACTCACCTATAGTTGTGAAGATACCTGGTGTCCATGTCAATTTAGGACAATGAAAACAATACAAACCGTTTTTTTACCTAAGGGAGCATCTCATAGTTGTACCACAACTTAGTCAATTTTCACACCTTTTGCATGAAGGGAAAAAAATGCCCATCAAAATCCAAAAGAGATTTTATCTTTCTGAAACACAAAATGCATTTAACTTTATTATATCTAGTGGATGCTAGGCATTAAAACTTTTTCAACTTTACAGGTAAGTCTGTACTAAGAGTAATTTTTGGCCTGTAAATGCAGCCATATTTGTCCGTTTGTTATGATGAACCTTAATACATCGTTTGCTAAATGACGGTGAATTAAAAACATGCCTGCCTAGTCGTATTATTAGTTGCCTTTTATACTTAAATACTTGAACTGTGAATTCACTGTCTATAGCGATATTCAACCAGGAAATTTAACCGCCTGAACTAGTGTTTAGTAGTCCATTCCATTCTGTGATTTCCAAATTAGTCCTTGAACCCATATGATTTCGTTCGAGGAAAAGGTTATTCGAATGACACTTATGATCTAAACGTAGACCATTTACTATTTCAGCCCAAAGATGGCATAGGGAAGGGCCTGATTATCCTAATAAAGTTGTACTATACATATTGTAGATTGAATTCACATTCAAAATGGGATGGACTTTTGGAAGTGGACCAGGATGTTCAAATAACAAAATCGGACAGTTTGTTAACACAACATTTATAGGTGATAAAATCTGGAAATGTGATCAAGGTTGTAAAGTGCCAAAGAAACCAGTAGGTACTGTTTTCTATTATTGTACTGGTGCCAATGAAATAGGTAGTGATGCTGAAAAGTGGGAACAAGGAGAAAATCGTTTTCAAGAGACATTCATTGGAAATGGACCTTTTATTATTAGGTGTGTATTAAAATTATATAAGATCGGGATATAAATCAATTCAATTTGACTAAAAATAAAAGAGTAAGTATAAGAAAGGCTACTTGCATCCTTATTTGCATAAGAATGGAGAAAAACGATCAAAATCAAAGACGATATTCAGATGAAATGTGATCAGCTGAAAAAGCGAATCTTTTTGCTTATTTTCAAATTGAACGATAAAAAAAACCAATCCTCTACAAGAACTTATACCCCGTTAAAAACACATTTTAATATTTTCTTTGTTGATATGAAATGTACATACACTGCCTCTACTCAAAAGGTTAGAAACATTTTACTTGCTCTGATGTTTTTAATCACATTCAGACCGTTCCAAATTGTTATGATTAATGATGTCCTACGTATTCAATTTTATTTCGTTCTGATTTTTGCAGAATTAAGGTACTTGGACTTGAAATATAAAATAACGTTTTTGTTGGGTTTTTTTGTGGGTTTTTTTTGTTTTTTTTATACATCGTGTAGAGTTTTTGCACTTTACTGCATGATGATGAATCACGATTGGGTTTGCGTTTGTCGCATATGACTGACTCTTCACGACAATTCGTTTTTCAGTAATTTAATAAACAAAGTTATTATCCTTAACAAAGAAGCGAAACACACCAAAAATAAAAAAACGATGCAAAGTCCAAGAGAAACCAACAAAACTATGAAAAAGAACAAAATAAAAAAAAAAAAAAAACACCAGACATTACTATAAAAAAGAATAGAAAACTAAAATATAAGCAACACGATTGCAACAAAAGATATAGAGGTCTCTGGAAGAGTAAGCAGATTCTCCACCTATAACACAGTACGAATTGTCAACTTAAATACTATTTTCTATTACTGTAATAAAATTAACGAAAGTCTGTCTACACATATCAACTGTACAAACTGTCTTGCCAAATGTTAGGAAACTATTACGTCTAGATCACGCTGAAGCGTTACAAATTTAAACACAGGCAAGAATAATTCACTGATGATTTGAAAACTTTTAAATTGGTGTTACATGGGGAGTGAAATAATATTTCATAGAGTCAAACAAGCGATGAATTAGGATGACTCATATCATGATTTGACGATCAATATATCTTTTTTTCTTAACGATCTGAGTTCTATGGGTGCAAGTATATTTTAACTTATGTAACTACATAAATTCGTTGTAATAGTAAAAGTGTCCTGGTCTCAAACATGATGCGTTCCAGTCTATCGTTTTCCCTGAACGTCAAGTGTTCCAAACTCATCCACGATTATAAAGACACGTGATGTATTAATGTACCGGATGTGTGTTTCTTAGCGGGCTTGTTATGAATTGTAAAAAACATCGACGATGAAAATGAACAACAAAACTTGATTTAATAGGTATGTATGTCTATATTTATAACACATAACGAACATAAAATTTATTTTTTAAGTATTTAATCGACAAATTCCTCTCATACTGAAGTATAAATGGTAGCAGAACGTTTCGTTTGAACACCGAACAATTCGTGTTGAATGTGCTGTTACGTCTTGATCGTTTCAAAAAGTAGGAGGTTCTTTGCGTGAATAAATATAAATGAAAAATATCATATTTTCGTCTTTTCAACGAATGTAAACTTCTATATGTGAACAAACCCTTATGGTAAAGAACCACTAACTCAGACCCGGTCGGAGAAAACATACTACATACTTTAAACAAAATTGTTCCTACGCATAGCTGCATCTCTTTCAATAGGTGAAATATTTGGGTAGTTTCTGGTATCAAAAGAAAGTTTGGGGACTTTGTTTAGATCAGAAGTACCTGTTTTGTACTATGTAACTTCCAGGAACCAGAACTCTCTAATACGCAATTAAAGGTATGACTTTTGAATGTTTTAGCACAAGTGCAGATAAGGTATAGTTTTGATATGAAATGACTGCCACTTTTTTTTTTAACTTCAGACAAGGTAGCCATTGCAAGATTTAACATAGAAACCAATGGGCCTATGACTTACTAGTAGTGGTTTTATACTTTATGCATTGCGGTTTTATCATACTAAATGTATATCTTCAAACGTGTGGATAATCCTCTTATCTAATTGTTGCTTTCTTTAAACATTATTCGCCTTAGGTAATTGTCATTATTTATTAGGGGGGTCATTACCAAAACTATACCGCTGGGGGGCTGCAATCAAAATATCTATTTACTGAGGGTCAAACGAAGAAACGTTTTATGTCTGACAAGCAAATAAAGTATTGGCAATATTGAAGTGAGTGTGCAATCTTTTAAATATTTATGTCGCTATTAAATCTTTGATAGTGTACAGCACCAGCAGGATGCATAATCTTCCAAAGATAGTGAATATGATCACTTCTAACAGAAATCACCCCGTATAACCCCGATAAAATTGAATCCGGAAGTTGACGCATTCAAATCGAAACCTCATGTACAACTGAGTTCAGACAGTGGAGAATTGACAATTTAAAAAAAGTCCAATATTAATTCTTCGGATATTTTACTCCAATGTATTCTTTGCCGTAATACTCATTTTTGACTTCAAGGTTTTTCAAATATGTTATATAATAAATGGCAAACATTATAAAACGCCTGACCACGCCACTTATAAAAGCATGCTTGCATTTTAAATAAATTTTATATATGTTTCTCGTGCCTCATATTTTTTAAAAGCATACATTTTTGACAATATCATAGTTTAAGATTAACAAACAAATTAAGATCGTAGGTTTATGTTTTATCTAGAAACAATGGAATGCATGTTTTAATGGGATTTTAACTGGCAAGGTCAACCACTCAGTTCAAACTGCAACACTCTAATTTTAATGTTCTCATGTATATGGTTTTGTTAGTTTTCACATTTTTAATTATTTGATTCTAAAAAAGAAATAAGTTATTTATTTCAGCACTTCATATTGTAATGTACTCCTTTGCTACTGTTTAGGGTACAAACACAGCCATTTAGAGGTTATTCTGCATACTTGGAGAAAGCAGAGAAATAACGCAGATCTTGTTACTTTGAAGATGACTATTTATCCAGCACCATAAAAGTATCTTATGTAAGTTTAAGAATTGCATGAGTGCGTATTGAATCCTTACAATTTTAGGAGTTTTGGAAATGCAGATTTATCACTAAAACGTACGCCCTCACAAACAGTCGATGAAATGAATCAGAAAAGTATTTCAGCAGAATCTATACAATTACTTCAAATTTAAACCAGGGAAGAATTTTGATAATCAAATGGTTGAATAACCCGTATAAATACAGTTCAATGATGAAATTCCTAAAAATCTTTAAAAAAACACAAATAACAAGCAATTGGTCTTGTTGAGATGTTCGCAGTCAATTTAGTGGCTTAAAAAACCTACAATAATGACCTTTGCTGTACTATTCCTTTCTTCTCTTTTTTCCCCTCAAAAAGCTGTGTAACGCGAGAGCCTCGTGCTTGGAAATGTACCACTTTTGACAAATCAAACTGTAAAAAAAAACATCTTATAAATGAACTAAATTTAAAATCATACAAGAATAACAATGGCCAGAGGCTCATGACATGGGGCAGGCGCAAACAAGCGACGGGGTTAAACATGTTTTGTGAGATCTTATCCCTCCCTCTATACCTCTTGCCAATTATTTAGTTATATACTTTATATTTGAAATTTCAGAACTGGAGGTTGATATATAACAAGACTAAGGAGTAGTTATAACCAAAGGAGAAGAATCCACTTAATTGAGGAAGCTCAAAAAACAATTGTAGGCGACTCGAATCAGGTTTTTAAAATGTCAAGGTAGCACCCTTACATGAGCACTGACTCCGATTACTAGCAGCATATCCTCAGCATAAAGAGGATATTTTATGTCTGATATTGACTATCTGAAGTGCTATGCAGGCAGTGGATTCTGGAAAATGTTGGTGACAAGCGATCTATTGACATCTAAGTTTTTGTAAAGAAATTTCGGGCAATGCTTGACTTTAGAGATTGTAAACGATGAGTTAAACTGTGTTCATAAGCCAGTAGACTTTCTTGGTTTATGACTTTATTCAACTTGACGAAATTTTTGAATGATTAAATCAACAAAAAAGTCGACGGGAGGACGAGAATCTGTAATAAAGATGTATATATATCTATATGTATATGGACACATTTTGTCAATTATTTGTTTGTGAAATTTCTAACTTGTCTTATACTTTATCACACTAGGACAACGATCTAGCGACGACCTCAGAAATTATGAAAAATTTTGGAAGTCGTGGTCAGATCGTGGTGGTCGTTGTTAGGTCGTATATATAGTAAGGACCAGCAAAGTCTTCATGATCGCTGAGGTTTACGACCAACTTTGAACATACTCAAAACATTCATAGTGCATTCGTGCATTCGTGGCCACAACTAGTTGTAGCGTTGGAAGATCGTATAGTAAGAACGAAGTAAGATCTGAATGGGCATAGACGCCTCTTATTGGAAACCTGGTTCAACTAGTAAAAACAAATGAAACTATTTTACTGCGACCTAACTACCATTTCATTGAGACTATCCCGATTTCACTACGTCTTTATTATGCTTCTGCTACGATATTATTACGATGAAGAAAACAATAATACGCGCTTGTCGTCATGACCAGTCGTAGAGTTACAAAAGTTTTGTGAATACGGGTTCTGTGCACGATAGTTGCACGAGCTTATTCTGTTAATACCTCTAATTTCAGTACTACGTTGTTTTTTTTGGGCAAATACTGGCATGATTCTTCAAGGAATGTACAACGGGAAAGTTAACTTATAACTAAAAATATCTTTAAGTAATTTTCCTAAAGTTTTGATGAACAATTGTTTATAATATCGTTTTACTTACTTTTTAAAAATATCTTATTTTACGTTTTCGAGTATCGGGAATTTATTCATAAAAAGGGGTAATTTTCCAGTTTTCGGAAAATAACTAAAAAGCGCATGTACTTGTGGTTATGTCTATTGAAATAAGCTTTGATTTGTTTTGATATGACATGTAGTTGTGGGGGGATAACTTTGTTCTTTAAAAAATCGTCGAAAGCTTCCATTTGTTCACATTTTGTACGGTTATATGCTTATATTCATTCATAAATGAGATAAAAGGGTGACGTGTGAACCTAACACTTGTAATGGGACTTTTTATCAATATAATATGTATGTAAAGATATTATTAGACGGATTTAACATGTGCGAGTACACAAACCTCACCCTCCGTCCCTCTTTAACCCGGAAAAGTAGTGTTACATCCCAATAAACGAACCAATTCATATGCCGAAATGAAACTGACAAAGCCATAACAAAAACTGAAAACTACAAAAAACAAACAACAGTCTAATAAAATTAACGGTACCAATTTTCTTGCACCAGATGCGCATTTCGACAATACATGTCTCTTCAGTGAGGCACGTGTCCAAAATATTTGAAATCCAAAGCTTATATAAAAGATGAAGAGCTTTTATCCAAAAGGTCAAAAAACAGCATACAGAAGACATGCTTCACATGTGGCACACTTCGTGTTGATCAGCCTCATTCGGGATATTTAGCAACAATTTTATTTACATGATGGCATATTCATTTCTTATTGAACAGTTCTTTGTCATTCATGGGGAATTTTTTATTGACATAATTAACATACCATATAATAAAATATCTTTTGTATCGATCACCGAAATGGAAAGTGGTTGAGAACACAGTATTATTTTCTATAGGGGGTTCACTCTATACACGCAAATTTTTATTGTCTTCACTTCAAGGTAAATCGGGCAAATTTCAACAAATTTTGATGTTTTACAGGTTTTCACTTTTAACTACGGGCTCACGAGGATCTTATATCTGATCTTACTGCTGTGTCCACATTTATAAACCTACGTATTTCACCTGTATTGGTTTGGACAATTCCATGGACTATTCCATACACACACCATTATGCTTAAGGGGTTTTCATATGTCATGTCAAGATGATATAGGCTATTTACCGTTGTTTGCCACAAAAAAAATAATCTGGTAAAGTCACTTTTCTGAAAAACCAATATAAATATAGTTAACATATTTATATATTTTATCTAACTGTTCATTGACCCGAATGTTAATGACAACACACACCTAAAATTCGTTTTGGTCTATCCCATGACATTTGCGCGGGAAATATTAATCAGAGACTTAATTTTAATGGACGTTCATTTGGAAAATTTTACAATCTATTTTATGTGAAAAATTGTCATATGTGTTTGTGTTTCATACATTCAAAGGATTGACGTTATAAAATTTCCTATATCTTCATTTGACATCAGGTTTGTACGCATTTAGTCTCTTCTCTTGTCTATAATCTAAACTGATGGCCGCGAAGGATCATGACATGTGCTGCATAATCCCACACATCTCAACGAAAAAAAAACAAACTATTGAATAGACTTTATCAGCTGTTTATAGACATATCTATATGCATTTCATCTAATGCCAGTCATGACAACTGACATTAACAGCGGAAACCGTGTATTCTATGTCCTTCGCCTGCTATGGACTATTCCATACAACATTGTATTTTAGGGGTTTACATTATGGACGATTCCATATAACATTGTAGTTCAGGGGTTGTTTACATGTTTGGTCGTATCTTATCTTCATGATAACGTATGTATTTTTTATGCCCCACCTACGATAGTAGAGGGGCATTATATTTTTTGGTCTGTTCGCCGTTCGTCCGTCTGTTCGTTCGTCCGTCTGTCCCGCTTCAGATTTAAGTTTTTGGTCAAGGTAGTTTTTGTTGAAGCTGAAGTCCAATCAACTTGAAACTTAGTACACATGTTCCCTATGATATGATATTTCTAATTTTAATGCCTAATTATATTTTTTACCCATTTCACGGTCCATTGAACATGGAAAATGATAGTGTGAGTGGGGCATCCGTGTACTTTGGACACATTCTTGTTTAAGTTAACAATAAAAATATTTATTTCGTGAGCATTTAAACGCAACAAACTAACAATAAGAGTAAACATTTTGTGTACCATAATTCAAGGCGGTGATTAGAGAAAAGAGTCTACTTGCAATCATTTTTTTTCCAGTTATACTGGAGCGATGTGGATGAATTTAGATTTTGGTAATCCAAATGGATGGAACCTTCAAACAACAATAGATCTCAGAATTAGAGACGATATAAACTCTACAAATTCCAGTCCAATAACTGCCAGTAAACCACTATATACGTACGTATCCAAATAGTACGAAAGTCGGTTAGTGTCCGGGTGAATTTTTTTTTTAGTCGTTATAACGACTTAGCTAACTTGTAATAACGAGTTTACCGTCTTCCGTTAAATAGAGAATAGGAATGTACAGGCACGGCCAAATATAATAATACATGTAAAAGGATAACACGAATGGCAATAATACGACACAGTACATATGGAATATAAATATAAAATGTATTTTTACAGAGAGTATGCTACAATAACAAAATGTATAAACAGCAAAAATAATTTAAAAATGAATATCGTACTTAATCGATGTCTCTACTTTTCTTTTTAGATTACAGTTTTCTTGTTACCACGAGCTTAAACTACCAATGTATGATCCCGATGGTGATCTGGTTAAATGTAGATGGGCCGTTGGTAGAGAATGTGATAGTGTGTGTCATGCAATGCCGTCTGCTAGTTTAGACGAGGTTCGGTATAATAAATAACAACCACCTAATGCTTTGATTTGCCTCATATTCAAAACAATTGCAATACGTCATTTATATATTTTTTAATAAGGTCTTAGATTACATCACGTGTTTGTAACAGAGAAGGGCATGCAATAGTTTGTCTCTGTCTCTTTTGGACAGTTGTCTCATTGGCAATCATACCTTATCTTCTTTTTTTTTAAATTTGCAGGTTGGTTTTTTTCATTTCTTCAAATTTGAATGCACAATGAAGTTTTATATTGGATATTTTTAATGGGTTCGTGTTATCCTTAATATATTTCATTATATATTAACAAAGTTTTGAACCTGAATCATGTTTAATTTGAATTATCATTTGAAAACTAAAACTATACCATATGGAATCTTCGGGTGACGAAAGATCTTCAAATCCGTATTTATTTTTCGCAAATAAGGTTCATCTGGATCATTATCTTACCCACTTTTGTCAAACTTGTCTCAAATTTGTAGAAATCATCCCTTCGTAATTTTTACGGAAGCCATCACGAGTTGCTTGACCGTTATTGAATAACCGTTTCACAAATTATATCGGATATGTTCCTTACGTCGTAACTACAATCCCCTTCCCTTTCATGAATGTGACCTACAGAATTAGACTATTTACTGTATTTGTTACCGGATTTGTTATCACATAAGCAACACGACGGTAGCCACAGGTGGAGCAGGATCTGCTTACCCTTCCTGAGCACCTGAGGTCACCCCTAGTTTTTGGTGGGGTTCGTGTTGCTTGTTCTTCAGTTTTCTATGTTGTGTCATGTGTACTTTTGTTTGTCTGTTTGTCTTTATCATTTTGGCCATGGCGTTGTCGGTTTATTTTCGATTTGTGAGTTTGACTGTCCCTCTGGTATCTTTCGTCCCTCTTTTGAGGAAGATACCATTTCAAAAGTGATGATGACAAGAGATAGATTACAATCTAGGTGTGTTCTTTGTTTTAGATTTTTATTTCAAATTCTTTGAACATAGTATGTTAATGCAAGTTTTTTCTTTCATATTCAGGATACTTGTACATTAAAGTTCAACACTTCTGCTGGAAGTAACTACACAAATAACGGTTGGTATGCAGTTGCATTGACGTTTGAAGACTTTCCAACGAAAACAATACACGTTGGTAATGAGCAATTCAATGAGACAACACCTATGTCAACTGTCCCATTACAGGTAAAACTAAAAACCCAAACGTCTACAATAGATACAACTACTAGTATATAACGGAAAGTGGTCCCTTTGAAGTTCTAATTACATCAAAACTCTTGGAATCATTTTCAGTTGATACGTTACTTTTTATAAGAAATTTATGGAATTATCTTTCAAAACTTATGTATATAGTTGATAGTTCGTTGTTAAACGAAATACAAAGTAAATATACAAACTAAAACTACAATTTTGTAGAAATCAACACTCACATTTACTGAGAATGAATGCAACAATTACATGTAGTTATATAAACTGTAATTGTCTCTAGTTTTCGGGCGAACGTTAAACAGATATAATTCTTTGATACTGGCTTCCAAGAGTGTCCGTCCTAAGTTCTTTATTTATCTGATGCTACACAAAGCTTCTCTTACTTACAAAAAAAACATGTCTTCTATTTTTAACAGCTAATGTTTTGCTCTTTTGTGAGATTTTCTGAATTGTTTGCCATAAATTGATTTTTTTAGAGATTTCACATGCACAATAGTTCACTTTTTATTTATAACTTTTTCCATCTACTCTGCAACCGTTTCTATATATTCTATGAATTAATAAATCGTACTTTTTTCATGCAAATGTTTGAGATTACTTTTATTTTCAGTTTCTCATTCATTTGGTGGGGAAAAATTCACCATGTAATTGGAAACCAGAATTTGTCTCGCCCACTCCTTCTGCGGGAACAAAAATCAGCATATCTGCTGGGAAATCATTTACACAGAAGATATATGCTGCAAACTTGGCAAATAAAAAAGAAACGTAAGACAAAAATTAAAAAGAGTGATTGTTTATTTTTTAGAATAGATCCTTTAACTTGGATGAATTTTTGGTAGATAATGGACTTTAATATGTATATTATAAAACAGTATATATTTACAAGACTTTGTAACAAACACCATTCTTTCTATTTATTTGTTTTATCTCCATCAACAGGCAAATAATTTTCTCATTGGCAATTATACCACATCTCCTTATTATTAAATCTAGAAAAAGGACTGTCACCTGTTTTTCTTATTTTTTGCCTAGAAAATATGTATAAAAGATGAATTGGCATTAGCTGAGCATGTGTGTGTTTGTGTGTTCGTCACGTGTATGTATGTGTTTTGATATGGTGCTGTGTCATTATAATATAATGGAATTTTACACGACTGTCAAACAAGTGAGAGGTTAAGCTAGTTGTAAAACCAGGTTAAATCTATCATTTTCAATATAAGAAAAAAGTCTGTCACAAGTCAGGAATATGACAGTTGTTATCCATTCCTTTGATGTGTTTGAGCTTTTGATTTTGCTTTTTGACTACGGACTTTCCGTTTTTAATTTTTTACGGAGTTTAGTAAAAAAAACATTTTTTACCTTTTTTCATTAACGTATACACGACTAACCCCATCACCTGCTATTCATACAAGTATTTTTTTTCTTTTGTATTAAATCATTGCCAGTGCATCTTTTCGCTTGCCCGCTTTCTTTAAAAAATGATTTGCATCATTAACAAAAATAGCAATGAATGTAATCAATATGTCTTTGGTATTTGGGAGTAATAGTATGGTTAATGTCTTCTCAGTCTATTTTAGTTATGATGTTTGTTCACATATTTAATTTATTTCGTTTTGCACTTTTTGTAGTGTGACCAAACTTAGTCTAACCAGACCAGCAGGAATGGTTGTGAAAGGTCCGACAAACGTTCCAAACAGAGCTGGCGTCGTTTCCTGGGAATTGTCATGGACACCGACAGTAAACGATCAAGGGAATCACATTGTATGTGGCATGGCTGAAGACAGCACAGGGTAAAATTTAACTAGTTCATAGTGATGAATCATACCATGAGACCGTTATTACAGAATATTTGCTTATAATTTATTTGTCTTCTTTTCTAGTATAAGTATACATATGTTTTGCCTGTCTCAAGTTCAATCTCATTTCATAAAAAAAAATGTCACGAGAAAAAATATTCATAATCATTTCACTATAATTCACGAACGATCAATTTTTGTCGTAACATATTTTGTGAAAGTAGCCCCCGCTGTAATCTGTTGTTGGTGTTTGATGTCTGGCATATTTGTTTTATACTGCAACTGGTTGTGTTTATTTCCTAAATATAGTAACACAGCTATATTTTGTGCAATGTCAATTTCATCATGGAACACTTTTTCCATAGTCAGGGGTTCACTAAGGGATGCAAATAAGTTTAAAATGTGTGGTACAATCTAAATAGCTATGAATTTATTTATTTAAGTTGCAGTATAAAACCAATATAAGGTCAGTGTCAGAAAAATATCAACTTTTTTTGTACTCGGCGCAAAACTGGGGTCTCCAATTTTTCTCAGCCTCATACAAAAAAGTGGATATTTGTCTGACCTTGACCTAATACTGTATATGATATATATACGTCTATTGATTAACTTAAAAATTGTTTTCTTAACGATTATATGGTTTCAATTTTTTTCATGTCTTGACCTTTTAGAGCTGACTGTACGCTAATGGTTTTATTATTGTTGAAGGTCGTACGTTGGACTTTAGTTGCTTCTTCTTCTGAGTCTCACAGTAAAGTACAGTTCTCACAGAGATGTGTTGCTGTACTGTTTAATATTATAATTGAATACTCTATGTGAGGAAACCATTATGGAAAATATGCGTCATATTTAGTGCATTTGTGATCCCGTAAAATCTTGTTCAAATGTCGTCGCCTTTTCATCTTGACACCCTGCACACCTGGTTTGAATGACTTCATGGTTGACAGGGTAGAATGAATGTCTGCAAACATCAGTTCTGGCAATGGTACTAGGAATCTGTCATCATATCATCGAGAGGTGGTTGCTAGTGGCATGAGACATTGAATATATTAATTTGGAATCAATGCGTTATAAAGAAAACACTTCCTTTTTTTATTTGATCTGGCGTCTACTAGAAGAAAATCCAAAAAAAGAGACATTCTTGGGTAAATTCATCGTAGGTTGTCGAATTTCGTTGGATAAATCACAAAAAACAGGATAGTAATTGATCAACACCAAGCACATTTGTATAAGTAATTTTGAATAAAAACTGCGCAGTTATCATATTATTGTGTTATGCATGCATGGTCACTAATATATATAAAGTGGACATGCCTACTTTCAAACAATCACAATTTTCAAGTCAAAACGTAAGTCTCTTTGAACACACTATTATATAAGCCAGTTTTTTTTTTAATATACAACATTATGCCCTAAAATGCTTAGAAATAACTTGTACATTTTTAACTTTAGACATACAAGTGACACGAGATGCATAACACTGATAGCCTGGGGTAAGTATCTCTAGGAAATGGCAAACTTATTATTTTATGTCTCGTTCACACGGACATTTAATTCGAATTGAATTCGAATCGAATGCGAATCGAATTCGCTAATCGCGTTCACACAGTCTTCTTTTTTAATTCGAATTGATTCGATTTGGCTAATTTGAATAACCCAATTCGAATTAGAAATACGTTTTTGTTAATACGAATTAAACGTTAACGTCGTTTGGAGAGTAAAGCGAATTTGACGCGCATTGTAATTCGAATTAGAATTGACGTTAGGACGTAAAACGTTTCG
Source organism: Mytilus trossulus (assembly GCF_036588685.1). Classification (NCBI taxonomy): domain Eukaryota; kingdom Metazoa; phylum Mollusca; class Bivalvia; order Mytilida; family Mytilidae; genus Mytilus; species Mytilus trossulus. The sequence goes on from NC_086375.1 coordinate 47,745,848, forward strand.
AATGATGGAATTTACTGACCCTGCATATATGATATTCGGTCACTAACGGCACACTATGTAACTAATAATATACAATACATACCCCATTATACAGATACAGATATAGTTACAGACATTTCCTATAAATGCATTCTTTGATAAGGATCTATAGGAAATATATAACATAGAAAAAATCCATATGTACTCAATAATATTAGTTATCTATGAATTTTCAACAACGGTGTAAAATTCCGTACACCCCTGATTACACCAAGATAACGAACTTATTTCTTTTGAACAATTCCTTTACACATTTTGAAACCAGGATGAAAAATTGAATGAATAGTTATGAAAAATTTCCAGCGTAATATTTTTCAATGTCCATGTTGCTGCACATGTCATGTAGATTTTTACCTTATTTTTGGAAAAATTCAGATTTTTTTGTGTTCTTTTGAGTTTTCAAAAAAAAAAAATATATATTTCAAGTTAATAAAAAAATGAATTTTGTGTGTTTTTTTTGTTTTTTTTTTATCATTTTCTTATTTTTTTATTTATTTTTTTTTATTTTTTTTGTTAATTTGGGCAAAATTTTATTAAAAAAAAAAATTTGGCAAAATTTTATTCATTCCGTGGTGAACCAGGGTGGGGTGTTATTTACACCGTGGTAGTCAACCAATCAGATTGCAGTATTTTTGCTGCATAAGAAATAACTTTTTTTATTGTCTTGAACATGCATGAAATATTTCCAATTGGACATTCAGTAATCAATATCATTTATGATTATAGCTATATTCGTTCAAAATGATAAGTAACAGTAGTTAGTCATATAGTTCCATGATTTTGATTGCGAACAGACTATGCAATTTCATATGATCCTTTTGTAATAAAATTTTGTTCTTGATTCAGATTCACCAGATCCATGCAGTCCAAATCCATGCAAAGGAAATCAAACGTGTTCAAGAATTGGGTCGTCACAAAACGTAGAATGTGTTTGTCCGAAGAAGATGAAATTGATTGGACAATTATGCATAACAGGTAATAAGTATATAGAGAATAATACATGGCAAAATCCGTATCATATGTCGTATCATCCCGAGACATCAATATCAGCTCGAGGGCCTTTAGGCCCAAGGGATGATATTGGTCGAGGGTGATACGGCATGTGATACGGATTTTGCCATGTATTATACGCTTTATCATATATTTCAACAGAAGAGTATTATATTATATGAACTGTTTTCTGATCCATAGCACTGGGTTACCTTCATTTCTGCTTTTTTCTTGTTTCAAAGCCTTAAAAAAACTGCTCAATTATTTATACGAAGCACCTGGGTTACCTTACAATCTGTTGTTTTAAATATTTTGTTTATTATTGTATTTATTTGAGTGTTTTGTATGTTTATAGTTGCATTTAGTGTGCCAAAAAATATGTTGTAAAAACGTAATGTTCGTGACGTCACATAAAATATGAAAACTTAACGTTCGTGACGTTACATACCAAACAATGACGTCATTCAAAAAATTGACCTATTTTTTGGAAATTTTTTCTAAGCAAAAAAAAACTAAAAAACTGACTTGATGTATAAAAAAAAAAAAAAAAAGGTATGCGATACGGGGTATGCGATACAGGGTAGGTGATACAGACTGGAAAAAAGAACCTTTATTAGATATACAAAATAGCTGTATTTTGTACTAAATATATGATAAATTAAAATAAAATGGAAAAATGGAAAAAAAATAAAAACCGAATACTTATTGTCAACTTCAATAGCTTGTTTTAAAATCTAATCAAAATATAAATAGCTCCGTTTTTGTATTCGTTGATTTTGTTTAAGATACATCATAATTGTCATATAAAAACGAAATGATGTAAATTTCTTACGTCAATAAGCATTTTTTTATTTCGGCAAAAAAGAATAATTATGGAGTTAATTTGAACGGTAGCAGCAATTGTAATGTCCCCGTTAAATCTTATATGTATAATAGTTAAAATGATTTATTTATCTTTGTTGGTTCATTTATATCATTTGTTTCATTTCCTGTTTCATTATACTCATTATGACATTTGACTGAGACTGATGACAGTTCGTATGTCACTGCATGTAAGATTTCAGATTCTCATCACTGCGAAATTTAGGATAAATGCGTCAGTAAGTATTAAAATATGATTGCACTCATGTAGTAAAATAAATGTTACGCTTCATGAGTATATTTTTTGGGGTTAGTTTTTCATTAACTGCGTAACCTTCTTACTAACTGAACGCTTTTAAGCTAAAAGACTATTTGCGTTAATTCTGTGAATCGAAAAAGTATAATTTACAGTTTACTGAAAGAATTTCATTCAGTAAAAGTTATGTAAAAAAAATTAGTTGTACTTTTTACATTCTTTTTACGTTAAAAATTACTTAACTATAGCAACATTATGTTTACTGCTTAATTCACTGCGAAATTTTGTAGTGCTTTGTCGAAAAAAGTCTGTCAGTTCTTTATTTGGCTTGATATTATATTTGGTGAATGAATTAATGTATTTGTTTTCCGAATTTGTTGAAAGATTTGTTTATGTTTAAATAAATATGTATTTGCAATATATAAAAGCTGCACTGTTTTTTGCCATTGCAGAATTTATAATATATATATATATATTTTATATACAACTCGTCTAAACATCAACCCAACAATGTTAGATCTGTAAATTTGCTTTCGCAAATTTTTTGTTCTTCCCTCGCCGGGATTCGAACCCATGCTACTGTGATATCGTGACATCAAATTGCCTGCACTGCAGCTGTCCCGCTAGACCACACGACCACCTGGGCTCTACAAAAATAGAGCTTTTGCTGGCCGTGTGTTACCTTTCCTCGTCAGTTTTAAACTAGTGGCGTACTACAGTACATGATATATAAGGCATGAAAATGTTATTGTTACAGATCAGCTAAATTATCTATAGTAAAGGATCCTACAAATAATGTAAGATACAGTCACAGAAAATAATTATATTTATAAGTACGTCTGAGTCAGTGACAACTCTACAACAGATGTATCCATCGGATCGCCATCAATAATGGTGATACATGGCTGTGTAAATAATGTATATATATACCCAGTCCACTGTGACATTGTGAACTGTCTTCATATCTCTTTCAAAAAAGTTCCAGGTGAACAAACAAAAAAATTAGAGTTGTCTTCCTTAAATATCAATGTTCAATCTTTGTATTTAACAGTTACTGTTTTGGAAACATATAGCCATTATACAATCATTTTTTTTTATTAAATGTGAACCAAAGATACATATTTGACTTGTTTTACACTAGTTATTTTGAGGCACTTTATAGCTTGGTGTTCGGTGTGAGACAATGTTCTGTGTTGAAGGCCGTTCATATACTTTGACATATATTTGTTTACTTTTTGCACATTGTGACTTAGATGGTGAGTTGTCTGATTGACATTCATACCACATCTTATATCTAAATATGGCATCAGACGGCGAACAAATGACATGAAACCCTTGAGACATCCAGGTCAACATCCGTTCTTCAAGATAGGCCGTATTAATCGTCCAGGGTTTAAAAAAAGATGTAGTGAATTTATTCGAGGCTAAGATCAGCCACCACTATTAAACTCATTAAATAATAATAGAAACAGAGCATTGACACAAAAATCTCACTGATGAAGTTTTTGTCATTGGAACTTATTCTTCATGTTTCCAAAATTCATATTAAGAGAATTCATCTTTAATCTTTACAGATACAGGCAATGATTTTAAGTAACCAAAAAACAAACATAATTTATTTTGTATGCTTACTTACAGATATTCCCACAACAACCCCTATGACAACGACACCAACGACTACTACAACAACAACGACGACCACGCCAACTACGACAACAACGACAACAACCACACCAACGACGACAACAACGACGCCAACGACGACAACAACGACGCCAACAACGACCACAACCGCTCCAACGACGACCACGACCATACCAACGACGACAACAACCACGCCAACGACAACCACGACCACACCGACGACATCAACGACCAGACAAACTACGACGCCAACGACGATATTACCGACCACAACTACCACAGCAGCGATTCAAACAACAATTTCTACAGCAAAGCCAATCATGATACAAACCAAAACTACACCAGCAAATACTAAGAACAGAAAGAACACACAACAGACAACATCACAGATGAGATCAGTAACAAAGATTACGTCGCAAAATGGTAATTAAAGATTTGTTTTGTAGATGGGTTGTTAAGCGAACTCGATTATTAAATTATTGTTTAATTTTTTCCTGGACCTCGTTTTAATTCAACGTTTGTTTATCGGTATGGTGTTTGTTCAATTGAAACAGCATATCCACAGTCATTGGTAGGATGTTTAATGTTATTGTGGAATTTGGGCAATCATAGTTATCGTTGTTTGAAACAGATCGTAGGGGTTTACCATAGCCACTATATTTGTTTTGAAACGTTTAATTAAATAAAACCTAAGAAGTTTTACTGAATATACATTTATATGACGATAATTCAAAGTGTTGCTTAAAATCAAGTTAAGAAAAATTTTTAAAATAAAAGATATATAGCTAGTTGGTCACACAAGACTAGTTTGTTGTTTCTTAAAAACTGTCACTACTATAGGTATGAACATATCAGATGTTGATAGCTTTTTCATATTTATAGGTAATTCTGTAAAACAGGGCCAAACGTCCAATGTACACAAGAAGATCCCAGGACATAACTGCTTTAAGTCAGAGCCGGTGGTTTTGTTTGCAACATTTTGTTCTATTTTACTGTTTGCATTGGGAGCAGCTGGCGGCATATTGGGATATATGGTGTTCAAAATGAAAAATCAACTTAAAGTAATGGATTCGTCAAACGACAGTTTTGACATAAATTCAGAAAAGTGAAACCATTTCAGATTTAGTTTCAATTGTTAATGTGAAATGAATAATTTGATTGAGAAAAAAATGTATTTTGGACATCGAAAACAAATGAATTATTTGATGTGATACGAAACACTAGAATTTAGTCTTAATTCTTGACAGAGGAACCATTGTTATCTTTGTATTTAAATTTATTGTTTCGTTGTTGATTTCAAGGACAGTGTAAATGCTAATTTTCGTGTGTATAACGGAATATAATTTCAAAAAAACTTATAAATGGTTTGTTAAACTTTGTTTAAAACACTAAAATCAAATATCAACACAACACAATATTCTCTCAACGATAACAACACCGAAATAAACAAAACTTCTGACGTTTACGAAAAGCAAGCATCTAAGTCAATTCAATTTCGTTGAGCATAGCTTTTTTTTGTTTCTCAAATTAAGAATAAAGTTTGGGATCTTCTTAAGGGCAAGTTTGTTACGATACTAACCGATAAAATTCATTCAAATAAAAGCTTAAAATCAGTCTGGTCTTTTAGAAATACTCATGTTACATGTCCGGCTTTTGATTCCTTTCGGTTTTATGAGCTCTTCAAATGTTTTTGTTAGGGTTTTAACTTAGTTTTGCCTCAAGAATCTCAGAAGAGATTTATTAACGAAATGTGCATCTTATGCAATACATTTGTTATCGTTTATGCTATTATAACTCATATCTTCATTCGCAATGTATTACAAGAAATCATAAAAAAAAATTACGAAAACATTCTATTTTGATATTTTTACGTATACAATACAAAGAATTTTTTTTAAATTGTGTATTCAGTTTCTTGTTATTCTTTCCATCGTCTTCTTCGTTTCAATGTTATTGAAGTAATATTTTCCTTTAAAAAATATTCAGGAGACAATGTCTTTCCTCAAAATTCCAGATTTCTAAAGCAAATTTTTCTCAAATCCAAACCGATAAAAGCAAAAAAACCTGTATGTAATGTTATTACACCAAATTCATCCCTCAGTTTGGGATGTATGTTTATTAGATATGTATTTTTGGTCCATTCACACTGCTCAGATACGGAGAACAATCTAAATACAGTAATGTAAATACTACCGAGCCACCTCAAAGAGTCTATATCATATACATTAAAAATTATTTTAGCAATTTTACATATTTCCATTAAATTAAAATTCTATTAAAATATCATTGATTGTATCAAACAATACGTGTTCAATCGCATCATTCAAGTTACAAACTTTTGAAGTATACATGATTTTTTTTCTGAATATTGCTACCATATTGATCAACCAGAAACAACACAATGCCACACAAATACAAAATATACAAATATGGATAATGGAATTGTTTGAAAGCCACAACTATTAGTACACACACGTACATCTAGAAATAAACATGCTAATACGACGTTAAATAAGATAATATTTCTATTCTCTTTCATACGTCAGGCTATAATATTTTCTTAAAGCCGTTACAAAACTGTCAACAGTAGTCTTCTTAATATCACAGAGATAAATGTTCTGAAGGCTATTCTGTTTACCATGTGATTGTAGAAAGTTGTCTATGGCCTCCACTATCCACTCTGTGATCTCTTTAACAGGAAACCCAGAATGACCTGTGTATAATGCAGGTATCGCAAAACTTGTAAATTTCTTTTCTTGGGTCTTTCTCATGGCCTCCTGCACAACCCTTACAAGAGATTGTTTTTCTTTCTCGTGATCATTTGACCATGATTTCCCACCGACATGGGCGACCAATTTACCTCTTAGCTTTCCCGCAGAGCTACAAAAAACTTCCTCTACATCCAGTTGCTTGTTTGGCTTCTTTGCAAGGTAGTCCTTACATTCTTTTTGGATTTCAACACCACCTGGAAATAAAAAAACTTTCGGGTACTTTTTAAACAACTGGTATATATAGTCAGATACTACAAAGAAAAGTAGCACATATTTAAAAAAAAAATTGACAACATATATACTTACCACACCGAATGAAAAACGATCTAAACAATATAGGTTTTACGTATGAAAAAGATCAAATTAAAATTTCTGCAGTAAAAAAATACAAATATGGCCAGACCATTTGAAATTCCTAACAATTTCTTTTGTATTAGTTACATGTATTCATGTTTTTGTATCTGTTGAAGTGTATCCCATAAACACAGTTACACTGAAACTGAGAGGATTGATCATTATATACGATGGTATGTACCTTTAATAACAAGATCATGTCCAACACCACAACTGAGTTCAAGTGACCTACTGGAACTGCATACAATCACGTCGTTGTCAAGATCGGTGATGTCACCGACTATTGTGGTTATTGTCTGACCATTTTTTGTGCTGAAATGTGTTGTACCACGTACCTTCTTGTCCGGATATTTATGAAAGATTTTGACGTGCTCCTCAATCGCTTTTGCATTGTTTTTTGGAATTGCAAATATTATAACTTTGTTATTTTCAGTTGTCACGATGTTGACATGTCCACCTTTCTTTTTCTAAATATGCTCTACCTCCTTGTTCCACTCTTTATTGTCAGGTTGGGTATCAACATCAATGGAAACTTCCACTACAGAATCTTCGACTAAATGTGCTGCACTCTGAGCCGAAGTTTCCGTCAAAGAATACATCACTAATGTGTTGCCGTTTTTAACTTTCCATGCACCAAGAATTCCATTTTCCTTCAGTAGATTATCCAATTCTAATTTTACAACAGGCGTTTGAAGAAACGCTATCTCATCGGGCGAAAATCCACTAATCGGTACTTCTGCTACTTTTTGAAGGGCTTCAGCCACTTGCTGCTTTGCAACTGCTACAAACAAAGCTGTTCCAGAAAATTCTATGATGTTTCTGTCTAATTTTCATTCCTTTGAAATCTTTGCAGATATCATCAAGGACCTTTCCATTTGACAGTTAATGTATTTCAAACTCTTCAAGCCTTTCATTTATAATGACGTCTGCTGTAAACAGGCGAACTTTATGTGTTGCATCAATGAAAGGGATCTTGTACCCAACAATCACAATATAAAACCTTGTTTTATCTTCGTCTATAAAAACCCTTTTGTCGTTCGTAACCCGGATTTCACGGACAAGAAAATCCAATTCATCGTCTTTGATTTTTTCTTCTGTAACATATAAAGTTTCTAAGAACTGTTGTACTGCCCTTTCAACACATCTCCTCCATTTGTGTGCTTTCTTTTTAAAGTTTTTCATATCTGGATCCAAACAGCATTCAATGATCAAGGAGCTTTCATCATGGATACTAGACGATCATTGTATTTTGGCATCTAATTGTTGAAGACGTTCGTCTAGAACTTCCTTGCTTAATGGTGATCCTAGGAGGAACTTCATTTTATTCATGTTTAAGTTGGCAATTTTGACTGGGCTAGGAATCTCGCTGTTATGCATTTCTATTGTCAAGTAATGGCCTTCGAATTTCAATCTCCGACCCGAAAACGGTTTCAAAACTGTAAAAAAAATTATAAAAATCGCTTATCATTACATTGTCCTTAATAACCAAAAGGATAATATGTAAAGTAATGGTTAAACATTTTAACATCTATTTTTTTTAAATCTACTTAAAGCTCTTAAAATTTACAAACTGATTTATTTTGCTATGATATTCAACCTCTTGTTCTGTTTTTGAGAGATCACACCTACCATCTGTATTAGAAAAGACAACTTTACACCATCCTTCATCCTCATCCATCTGTACGTCACACACTTTGTTTTTTCCTGACACCGGCAGTTCATTGAAATAGTCTTTTATCCTGTTAGGTGGGGTACCATTAGGAAATCCCTGAACAATTAAACTATTTGACTCGTCAGACTCCATGTATTTGCTACCTAAAATATACCATTCATAATATAATTATCAAATAACGCATTTACTCTCCTTAACAGTTTCATATATTTTTATTTATTTTTATAGTTAACTAGTTAAATAGGGTAACTATGAGGTAAAAGTGTTTCCGAATGACGACAAACATGGTTCATTAAAATTATTTCGACACATCGAAAGCAACATTAACAGTATTATGCCAGTTTCTTTCATCTATTTAGCCAACTACCTTTTTTTTTTTAAATAAGTTGTCCATAAACTAGAGTTGCAAAAGAGAGGCGAAAAGAATATTCAACTCATAAGTCGAAAGCAAACTGACGCTGACATTGAAGAATAAAACTAAAAACGACGAAAAAGACACCAAAAGAAAAACAGTGCATAAAACACGACACAGACAACTAAACGTATTAGCAAAACGAATCCCACGGAAAAAAACCGGGTATGATTTGAGTGCTCCAGAAAGGTAAGCAGATCTTGCTCCTCATGTGAAAGTAAATCAAATCATGTAAAGTGTCATGGCGTTGGTTTCTCAGCGTAGAATATATTTTTGGAATATATTCATTAAGGAATACATTTTTCTCTCTCATACATCATGCACATATCGTTCGAGTTGAATTAAAATTACGATGTTTTTTCCTACGTTTGATACCGGAGGCAACGAATGTAAAAGCCTTAAAATATAATACATAATTGAGAAAATAAGTGTTAAACAAAATGTTGAAATTATAAATGTATATCTTTCCCTCATTAGGGAACATTATTTTTTTAAAAGCATCGACTACAACTTGAAATAAGGAGATATGCCATGACAGTATTTTAAATAATGCACACGAAAAAACCAACGGTGCATCCTATTTCAAAAGAACAAACGAATTTAAAAAATGACAGAAAGCAACCAAAGGAAAATAAAAAATGACAGACAGCAACAAAAGGAAAATAAAAAATGATAGACAGCAACCAAAGACAACCACTTATCTACAGGAAAATGTAATATAACAAAAATACCAAACTCCAAGGAAATTCAAAAACGGCAAGTCCCTTATCAAATGGCAGCCCGCTCTATGACAGGACCATACAAAATATTGCTCGGTTATACATGTTTGTGGGTACACAATCTTTACTCAACCGATAAGAGTGATATGTCAGCATGTAGGCTTAATCTTGTGACGTTTGACACAGTAAATGATCTCACACGACACGAAGATTCATTTGCAGGTACATTCTTTTTCAGTTTTATTTTTCATATAGTCGCATAACCATTTTGTATTAATGTCCTATTATTATAATAATAATAATAATGATCGTTATTATTATGATTATGATTATTTTGGTTATGATTATGATTATGATTATTATTTTATTATTACTGTTATTATTACCATTATTTTTTTATCTACATACCAAAGTCATCATCATCATCATCATCATCATCGTCTTCCATATAGACGTCCGATGAACCTGAAAATATTTGTTTTCGTTTATTGTTTTGACTAGGCTGGCTTAATATCAATGAATTCAATGAACATCTATTTAAAAAAAAGAGTCATTGTGTGCCTATCTTGTTGTATATAATCGACATCTTCGTCATATTTCATGAGAATTGTATTGAAATGTAGTCCAATACATGATATTACCTACACGTCTCATTTAGATTGACCATTCTACATAGAAACGTAATACCGTAAAAAAAATCATACAATCGGCGCAATAAAATGGGTTGTTTTTTGTTGGGTTTTTATTGGGTGGGGGAGGGGGGAGTTATACCTAAATTTTTTAAATTGGAGTGACACAAAAGTAGCATTGGCGCAAAACAGTTGTTGCGAAATGAGTTTATTTTTGGTTCGACCTTATATCGCTTTTATATAGGTGAGAACGTGAACAGAATAAAAAAAAATAAAACAATCGGTGTCTACTACGTAGCCAGTTATATTTGAAAAAAAAATATATAGCTACTAATAATTCCCTTTGTTGATTTTGTACTCAACACACATTGTTACAGGAGCTCAGATTATTCAGATATCGCTCGGCACACTTTTGTAATATTATGATTAATATCCTTACCACATTCATCTTCAGTTTCAAAACATTCCTCTCCATTGCAAAAGAAAGCTAGAAAACATTCAATAGTTTATAAAACAATAGATGGAAAACTTCGTCTTGTATTCTGAATATATGATATTTTATAAAGAAAAATATGTATATTACATTATTCTGTTTTGCTTTCAACGTTTTACTAAACCATAGTTGACCACATAAGAAACTGTAATAATGCAGTATGTTGAAGGGAAATTAATAAGATCACCTGTTCATTAGACCATATACAAATAAGTCATGAAATTAAATGCAGGCTAAACAATAGATTCTAGTTGAAATTAAAAAAAAAAAATTGAAATCGACAACGATAAAATATTATTTCTTTCTCTTTCTGCAAGATTTCAAACTATCTCATAAACTTGTTTTTTAGTTTGTCTACTCACCCTCTTCTTCTTCATATTTGTCACCATTTTCATTGAATCTGTAAGAATAATGATAAAAGTTTGAAATTTATACACGTGTGGATATGTTTAAATTTTGATTTTGTTACTTTGGAATTTCAATTTTCTTTATGTCTTGTCACTATAATTTTTGAAAGATAGCTGTTTCTGTTCATATCACAAGTAACTACATATATATTGTACTATGTATTTGTATTTGTTTATGTTTATTTTGTTCATTTCACATTAATTAAACAATCAATAGATGTTGGAAATATGCATACCTGTTTCGTGTTCTACGCATTCCATTTCTGGCAAATCTTTGAATTGAACTCCATTCACCAACAGTTTTAAGCTGTAGGTTCCGGAGTTTTTAAATGTGCAATCGACCTCGTATACGCCGTCTCCAAATTCTTTAAAATTAATTCTGGCTCTTTTTCCAGAGCTTTCTTCGTTTACTAACAATGACACGTGAGCTGATTCATCAACTGGTTTTGAATTGTAATCTCGCAGAGTAACTTTGAAGGTTTTGCTTAGATTTCTGAACATTGAATTTGGTATTGCCAATTTTGACGTATCAGGGTATGCATCGGATGATAGAACATCTCCAAATGTTTTCACCTTTTCCTCGAAGCATGCGCCTTTGCCTTCAATAAAAAGGTGAGCTCACTGTGTATGTTTGCCTCAGTCTCAAACTCCAAGGTGTTTAATTCTTCTAAGTGTTTATAAATCGTTGGAGTTAAAGTGAGGAATGCAGCAGGATTCTGAGACAAACAAGCCTGTTTTAGAAAGGAAGAGCCATGAGAAAACCTGCCTTTTCTACTTTCTAAATCTACTTTCTGATTTCTTAAGTCTTCTAGCTTTTTGTCCGACATTGTGTTCAGCTTTTCTAGCAAAAATTCTTTTCTTTTTCCAACAAATGAATACAACGATTGAAAAACGATGCTATTTCTAACTCAGCTTTAATCGTTTGTCTGCTTACATCATCAGTTTCGTCATTTAACCACTCTTGAAGTCGACTAAGGTTCACAACCTTTTCATTTACCACATCTTCTTTAGTTAAAAGAAGATTTGTTTCTTCTTCAAATTGGTTTGTTATGTCTTTTCTAATATGGTCGTTGCCGGAATGGTCCTCCATCCAGCACATACTACAAACTGTCTTTTTGCATTCCTCACCTGCACAATATATATCCAATGGTTTGTCCTTATGTCTGAGTATTGTACACAACATTTCCTGTTTAAAATCGAAGACATCTTTTATATCTGCTATGGCAATTATTTTATGATGTTTGAGTTTTCGAATGTTTATATGACTTTTTCTGCATGGTGTACATAGAAACGTTTCGCAATGTTGGCATCTATAGGCAGCAATTTTACCATCTTCACAGTTCTCACATGAAATGTCTTTGCCTTGATGGAACGAATTGACAAAATTCACAATGTCTAATCGTGTATAATCGACAATAAACGCATTCGGTGAACTATCAGGTACTTCATACTTCCGACTACAATCTGGACATGACAATTGCGATTCTTCAATACCATTATTCACACATGAGGAACAGATAGTGTGAAGACATGGTAAAACTATTGGTTGCCGGTCATCTTCGTCGAATTGGTTCTTACATTGCATACAATCTAAATACTCTTTGTTGATACCTTCACATTTATCAAGGCCTTCAACTTCCTCTGACATATTTGAACTACAAGAATATATAAGTATCTTAGACGTGGTCACCTGAAGCTTATAGTGTGTATACCGATATACATGAATATATTTTTATACGGAGAGTTGAAAAAATATGATATTCTATATCAAATTAAGAGTTGCCTCTGATAAGGTCTTACTACAAGTAATGATAGTTGAACTGTTGTATACATGATGAAGGTGGATATTATGTGGAGGGAGCAAGCCACTCAACACGTTTCAGAAAATGACTAAGAGTATAACTCTTTTCCGCATATCAAGTTCTAACGTGTTTTAAACTGGTGAACCCACCAACAGTGTGTGTGTGTGTGTGTGTACCATTTTTGTCTATCTGGACCATATGTTATTCATTGTTTGACTTTGTTCTGTTTTCTGGGAAGAGGGGGTTGCTGTCTGATGTGCTGTTTAATTGTTATTTTATTAAAGGAGGAAAAACATGTTGCCATGTGTGAATTCAAACTAGGAATGGCGGGAAGCAATCTGTCATGTAGATTTTAATCATGATGGAGACGGAGAAGCGTTATATACATTCAAAAGATTTACCCACCAATCTTTAAAAAAAAATGATATTCCTATTTGTGTAAATAAAGGCAACATTAGTATACCGCTGTTCAAAAATCATAAATCGATTGAAAAAAAACCACGCAGGTTACAAACTTAAACTAAGGAAAACACATCACATATAAGAGAAGAACTACGACACAACAGAAACACACCACTAAAATGCAACACACATAGAAAGAAACTATAATATAAAAATGGCCATTTTACTGACTTGGTACACGACAATTTAAGAAAAATGGTGGGTTGAACCTGGTTTTGTTGTTAGTCAAACCTCCCGTGTTTATGGCAACGTTAAATATAACACTAAAATGACAACATTACATGAACGGACTACACTACAAATAAATTGGAGAACATACAAGAGAGAGAAATACACAAATAATAGCTATAAAATAGTATCAGGCTTATAACTTAATACGCCAGATACGTTTCGCCTATATAAGACTCTTCAGTGACGCTCATATACAAAAAAGTTCGAAAGCCAAAACAAGTACAAAACTGAAGTGCATACCAAAAGTTCCAAAAAGTTCCAAAAAGGTGTACCAAACACGGCTAAAGTTATCTGCCTGGGATAAGAATATCCTTAGTATTTAGAATAATTCATATTTTTGTAAACAGTACATTTATAAAAAAAGACTATATAATAAATATATATATCTTAACACCGAAGTGGTGACTTACTATAGAATAAAAATTAATACGTAAAACAATCTAAACCAGCACAAACAAAAGGGGCACAGCCGAGTTCGCCGAAGAAATTGACGCACATTAGAATTTCGAATATTTCCCAACAATATGATAGAATTCAACATTAGGTTTGTAATACTGATATAACATGTATTAAAAAAAATGAAAATTACAATACTTTAAATAATATAACATTTTTTGTCACTCCCTACCCTTTACGAAATGCTTGTTTAAAAAATCCTGGATAATTAATCCACCTTTTGAAAGTCATCTGCAAATGTTGAACCTTTATATATATTGGTGTAAAAGTAACAAAATTCCAATCTGAAACATCTTGAAAAACTTTTGATATAAACAAACTTTCTTCGTCACTTATATCACTGCTTTATCAATGAGGTTTAAAGTATTGTTATAATAAAAAAAGGTATATACAACTGTCATTCTGTTCCTATGAAATTGAAGGCTAAGTTTATAATAAGTCTTTTCGTATATTAACGTAGACTATAAAAAAGAAGATGTGGTATGATTACCAATGAGACAAATCTCTACAATAGACCGAAATGACTCAGAAACTAACAACTATACGTCACTCTACGGCATAAGTAAAACAATTCAAACGAGAAAATGAACGGCCTTATTTATATAAAAGAAAAAGGAACGAAAAACAAATATGTAACACATTAACAATAAACTCATCATATATACCAGGACTAAATTTAGTATATACGCTAGACGCGCGTTTCGTCTACAAAAGACTCACCAGTGACGCTCGAATCCAAAAAAAATAAAAAGGCCAAATAAAGTACGAAGTTTGCTAAATTTAGTATATACCCCAGACTCGCGTTTCGTCTATAAAAGACTTACCAGTGACGCTCGAATCCAAAAAAGTTTAAAAGGCCAAATAAAGTACGAAGTTAAAGAGCATTGAGGACCAAAGTTCCTAAAGGTTTAGCCAAATATACCTAAGGTAATCTATGTCTGAGGTAGAAAAACCTTAGTCACTGAATTACAGGCTCCTGACTTGGGACCGCCACATACATACATAATGTGGTGGGATCCCAACACTCCCCCTAACCTTGGACAGTGGAATAACAGTACAACATAAAAACGAACTATAAAAATCAGTTGAAAAAGGCTTAACTCATCAGATCGACAAAAATACAAGTGGACGTGGCCGGGTAACTTGACGTTTTTTTTTACTAGTTTGGCCTTTGTTAGTCTGGTAGGATTTTTAATTTTAGTTTCTTGTGTATAATTCGGAGTTTAGTATGACGTCCATTATCACTGAACTAGTATGTATATTTGTTTAGGGGCTAGCTAAAGGACGCCTCCTGGTGCGGAAGTTTCTCACTACATTGAAGACCATTTGGTGGCCTTCGGCTGTTGTGTGCTCTATGTTCGAGTTGTTGTGGCTTTGACACACTCAACTTTTCCATTCTCAATTTTAGTGTTATTGGGGACACTGCCCTTCTGTATCTTAGTATTTTTTTACTTGACACAATTTGAAATAAATATCCACGAAAAAAATCATTTGAATATGTGCATGTCAGTGAAATTCATGTATGGCAAAAACAACTTTATTGGTCTTAGTTATTGGTCTTTCTATACAGTTATTGGTCCTTCTATACGTTTTAAACTTTATATTAAAATTGACGTCGTAAAAGTACGTGGCTTTAAAAAGCATGAATCGTATGTCATAATGTGTATTAGAGTCATTGGTTGTTTACCTTTCACATCATTCACCCCTAGAATCGACCAAAATAAAACTTGTGCTAGTTCTTCTTATAATTGTATTCATAACCAAATCGTTTATTGTCAAAACCCTTTCATGAACCTGCAATAAATAGACCTCTATATAGCGTATTCTTACTTATGTTACAATTGATTGAGTTCAAACTTTGCCGTTCTTTAACATGTTTAAGTTAAGCTGCAAATAGTGAAATAATCCATATTCATATGATAATTGGATTTCGGAAGAACAGTTGACAGTCAACCACAAGTTATTTAAAAACAAATAGCAACATCTTAGGTGAAGCTTGAATTATATGACAACTATAGAACCTTTTTTTTTTACAAAAAGGAGACACTCTAATTGAAATCAAACAGGTACTTACTTCGGGAAGCTAAAATCGCACAAGGAAGTTCTTTGTTCCATTGATTGATATTCCAAGGTAGATACTCATTGGAACTTTGTTTCAATGTCATATGACAGTTCAAGTGCGCATCGAAATTGGCTTCAAATATTTTTATATCATTGGTAATTGCTGGTATCGAAGGTAAAGAAATACGTTTCGTTGGCAACAAAGCCTAAATCATGCATGCTCTCAACAAATGGAAATTAAAACACTAAGTAGTTGTTTTTTAAATATTAAATGCCTGGCATCTTATAAAGGTCTATTTTGACAAAAGTCTATTTTGACTAATTAACTAATAAACATATTCACATTTTATAAAAGTAATTCTTGTAATTTACATTGTCAAATGTTATAAAGCTTCACCAATCATATTAATATTAACCCTGTTAACCGACATCACATGTCAACCCTTTTTCGACAGTTAGTAAAGGTTCTGTTTCTCCTTTTCTAAATAGTTATGAACCCATTTTGTTTCTTTCTCAAGGAAAAGGTTAAGTCACAAAAAACACTGAACTCCGAGAAAAATTCAAAAAGAAAAGTCCCTAATCAAATGGCAAAATCAAAAGCTAAATTTCGTCAAACTAATGAATAACAATTATCATATTCCTGAATTGGTACAGGCATTTAATGTACTAAAAAGTAAAATCACAAAAATACTGAACTCAGAGGAAAATCAATTTGGAAAGTCCATAATCACATGGCAAAATCAAAAAACAAAACGCATCAAAAACGAATGGACAAGAACTGTCATATTCCTGACTTGGTACAGGCATTTTCAAATGTAGAAAATGGTGGATTAAACCTGGTTCTATAGCGCTAACCCTCTCACTTCAATAACAGTCTCATCAAATTCCGTTACATTTACATGATGCGTTAAATAAACAGTCACAATCAATAAAATAGTCAAAATATGGGAACATCAGTCATCATCGTATAACAATTTAACAGGACACAACAACATCTACTATCTACGAACACATGGATTGATTTGAGTGTCTGACGTCAGAAAAATTATATACGTCACATAAATTTGTCGTTGAATGTGCATACAATAGTTATCAAAAGTACCTGGATTATAAACAATTTTTAAATTTTACACAGGCAATGAGCGCAGACAGGGTTTAAAAATCAAAAGTATGTTAGAATAAATTACAGAAATCAAACTAGTCCAAAAGTTATACATAGAATTTATGAGAATCCAAAACTTTTAAAAGGAACAATTTAACAGGACACAAAAACCTATCCACGAACACATGGATCTACTTGAGTGTCCGACGTCAGAAAAATTATATACGTCACATAAATTTGTCGTTCAATGTGCATACAAACAATTTTAAAATTTACATAGGCAATGTACGCATACAGGGTTAAAAAATCAAAAGTATGTAAGAATAAATTACAGAAATAGACCGAGATTCAAACTAGTCCAAAAATTATACATAGAATATATGAGAATCCAAAACTTTTTAAAGGGAACAATTTAACAGGACACAATAACATCTACTGTCTAAGAACACATGGATTGATTTGAGTGTCTGACGTTAGAAAAAATATATACGTCACATAAATTTGTTGTTCAATGTGCATACAAACAATTTTAAAAATTTTTCATAGGCAATGTACGCATACAGAGTTAAAAAATCAAAAGTATGTAAGAATAAATTACAGAAATAGACCGAGATTCAAACTAGTTCAAAAGTTATACATAGAATTTATGAGAATCCAAAACTTGTCAATTCCACTACGCCATTCCGAAGAGAACGGCTATTTTCGTTCTATGTTCCGCCAGTGGTAGCATATACAATACCAGCGTTATACCAAGTTATGTTTCAAGATTACACGATTGTATTTATATTTAGTTATTGTTGTGTCGTCCCAAACACAATATGATCCTTAAACTCTCTGTTATTTATTATCTTCTGCAAGTAAAGTTTTAATTGGTCAAATGTAAATATTTTTTTCGACTTTCTGCAATGATGCTCTAGTTATTATTGATTTTCGATTACTCCAAACTTTCTGAAAATCTCTGGGATCTCTTAATCTATAAATAAATACGTATGGACATAATTTGATGGATACGAGTTTAAATATAACAGTTATATTACTTCCTCATTTTGGTTTAGAGAGAGTACATGTAGATAAAAGGTAAGTCATATTTAAAATCGAAATTAAAAAAAAATCATCGACTAATATTGATCTTACATCAAGGTCATTTTTCATTTATTTTCATATTCACATGTTGATCTGGTATCAGAATTGTTTCGTTGCTTACAAGTTATCAAATATTCATTATTCGCTGACGAAATTTTTCAGGCTGACGTCTGACACTTTTAAACTTTAAATATAACTTCGAAATATTATCTTATGTTATTACTTTCTTCATCATTTTTTCAGTCTTATAATCATCTCATAAAATTCCAGAACATGTTCGAAATGTACATATTGCATTGAGGATAATTGAATGATGCTAGTCTGGTAAAGTACTTTTAAAATATGAACCCGTCAAGCCGCAAAATCGTTGAAAGTTTGATGTTAAATTTGGGTCATTGGTCTCTATATACAAGATTTGTTAAGACCATAAATGTAATTTACGTATCACATCTATGTTTAAGACTTACATCTTGATAAGTTAGACGTGTGATTGAATACTTCTATTTTTAAACAATGACAGGCCATTTCGAATTGATTAAAATAGGTTTGATAAGGAAGATAACATTTTTCTCGATGGGTTTTGAATTCTAAAATTGATAAAAGTTAACAACGGACGTGATGTGGTTTCTCTCGCTCGTATTTTAAAAATTGAAAAGGCCTATATTTTGATTTTGAAAAGCTAACATGTAAAGTAATAATTATATTAACAGCAGATTGTCAAAGCAGATATGAAATTTTAAATACAACATTAATTAGATAAAGCTTAGAGAATCTATATTTGTTTTGAAAGCAGACAGGAAATATAATGGCGTCTATAATTAGTAACTACGAACACTTTATATTAGAGGAAATTCGGCAATAAGTTGGTAACTGATATCATACATTAAACATTGTGTAGCATTAATCACCGGACATATGTACTTACGAAGCGGTGGATAAACGTCAGATCAATGTTTCATATTTTCAATATACTCTTCTTTTGATTGCATGTTAAGTTTTGTGATATTGATTGTTATAAAGCAGCTTCTATTTAGGGCTGAAAATGATCCTGCTTTCGCGATATCTAGACCTGAATCAGACAGGATTGTTCCTGTTTAAGCGATGAACAAAGCATTTTCTACAATTAAAAATGCCTGTACCAAGTCAGGAATATGACAGTTGTTGTTCATTCGTTTGATGTGTTTTATCATTCGATTTTTGCCATTTGATTAGGGACTTTCTGTTTTGAATTTTCCTCGGAGTTCAGTATTTTTGTGATTTTACTTTTTTCAAAAACTTTAGCCTTCAACTATTCATTTGATGTTTTCGTAGGATACAGGAATATGCCATTTAAGCTTGAACAATACTGAATTGTTGTTTTCTGTACGGGGATTATAATAGAATCAATTTTATAACAGCGCAGACAACCGTAATACGTATGTTGGTATTAATACTGAATCATTTACCCTTAACTTGTTTGTTATTGGCTGTCGATAACAGTGAATTTACGCTCACTCGATCGGTCAGAGGCGTTTCAATCGGAGTTTTAATATAATTATAGAGGAGAGAACATGTATATGCACGAGAACCAAAAAAAAAAGAAAGTTTCAGTATTCAACATTTAAATCAACACACAAGGTTTAGTCCTATGCTAGTTATTTGTATTATTGGATTTAGGCTCTAAAAACCTTTGACAGCCCACAGTTTAAATGTCTATGATACGTACGATATGACAAGTGGGCGTTACAGACGAACATTCACCTAAAATGACCCAGTCAATTGATAACCTGATCGCGACAAGAAGGGGGTTTGTTCACGCTGTTATAAAAATGATTGTATGTACTTTTTTTTCTTTGTTTCCATGGTGGGGATGTTTAAAATTGTTGAAATTATATATGCAGGCAGTAAATAATAATAGTCTTTAATTTAGTGAACCATGGCAGAAGGAGGTTTTCATGGAAGTATAAGAGAAAAACGACTTCAATGTTTACACTGTAAAACACAGTTTGATGAAGAGGATCATCTACCAAGGGTGTTACCATGCCTGCATACTTTCTGTTCGACGTGTTTAGAGAAGCTTTTAAAAAACAATATCCTTACTTGCCCAACATGTCATGATAATTCTAAAACATCCGCAGATTCATTGGAAACGTACCAGGTTGATTTCACCCGAAAAGATCTAGTTTCCTTCCATAAAAGTTTTCTGCCAGTCATCAAAAGTAGAGTGTGATATGTGTGATAACAAAGCCGATTTCTGGTGTGACGTTTGTGAAAACCTTTTATGTAGCGGCTGCAATAAAGGTCATGAGAAAAATAAAAAATGGAGAACTCACAAAGTTGTAAGCATTACTGAAATAAAAGATCCTTCGGATTTCCGACATGAGGTGCTATGTAGTAGAGAAGGACATAAAAACAAGCCATTAGAAGTCTACTGTACAGGGGATAGTTGTAAAAAGGCTGTATGTGGTACATGCTGGATGGTTGACCACTCTGACAAGACTGAACATACACCAACAGATATCGAGGACCAATTCGTAGAGGAAAGAGACAGTCTTCTCAAGAAAGCAGAAAAGCTAAATGAAAAGCAAGTTCAGATAACGAGACTTCAAAAGAGAATAGATGAGGAAGCTTATGATGTCACAAAGCAAACTATTTTAGCGGATTTTGAAATAAGTTCTTTTTTTAACCAGTGTATCAAGCTGTTAGAGAAAAGAAGAGATGAGCTGTTGGAGACGGTTAACACGATTTCACAGAACAAAGAAATTGTTCTGACTAATCAGAAACAGGAACTAGAAGAGTCCAAGTATAGATTGTCAGATGCAAACATTTTTCTTGAGCAATCATGTCTTTCGAATAATTCAGCAGGATTCCTGAATCTCGTTCCAGTTATAAATAAAAGATTTGAAGATTTGATACAAGAAAAATACGACAAAGCTCCAAGAGTTGGTAGCCAAATCGGTTATTCAAACGTAACCACAGGAGATGACTCACGTATACTGAAAGGAAAAAATCTACAGAAAATTATTGAACACCATGCGGCAATTTCAGCTACAAATGCATATCCACCAAGGACAGAAATTATAATAGTAAATACGAGAGGGAATAAAATTCTTCAAGTAACTTTGAAGGATTTCAAGGAAAATACCATAAATGATTCTTCTTTATGGGTGTCTGCTGTTCTTAAGGGCGAATCCTCTGGTGATGTAACAAAATTACGATTTAACAGTATGGGTAATGGCAGATTCAAATCTCTACAGAACATTAAAGATTCGGATGTTTATATTAAAATTCTGCTGAATGAGAAACAATTCACAGAAGAAATGAAGATTGAATCATTGAACTGTGTAACAGGTATAATTATAATTAGTGTGAATGATTTATTAAAACGAAAAAAGAATGAATTGATTGATATAAAAAAACTAAATACAAATTTATAATAATAAGAATATTTCTTGTTTATATGTTCCCGTGCAATTCATGTCTTTAAAGGGGCACTAGCTACGATATATATAAAAAAATAAAGTATGATTTTTTTTAGATCAATCATTAATCAAATTGGAATAATGAAATAATAATTTGCTTTTAGCAATCAATTTCCTTTAATTTTGTTGAAATAAGCGATTAAACATAATTTTTGACTGATTCGCTTGCAAGTGAAAACGTCATCATCATTCTAACCGGTATTCATGTGAACTTCAAGTTAACCCCTAGCTAGAGATTGACAACGCATGCATTGTATGTGTACTGGTTATTTAAATAAAAAGAATGTCAACAATGAAAGTGAAACTACGGTAAATCATTTGATTACTAATTCGATGCACAAAAAATCATTCTTATATGGTTAAAAACAATTAGAAACATCTATTTTTAATCTATAAAATAAAATCAAACAGACCTATAAAAATGCAATTGCACGTGTTGTTTTAATCTATTCGTATCTTTATTTTTGTTTACATCGCTTATATGGTCATCTGAGGTCAAATCGATAGTTAATTAGATGGCGTCTGGACTAAAATACACACGAAACGAACCTATATAGTATCTACCCCATGCTCTGTAAACTGTTTATTTTAGACTTTTGATAGTTTGGATAAATGTTTTACATTGTTATAAACCAAATATGAGCATTTGAGTCAAATCGGTTACAATGAATTTGACAGCTAGTGCCCCTTTAACAAAAATCTGTTCGCTCAATAAAAAATATTAACGTTTTTTACAATTTCTCTATCACAGACATTTCACTTGCAGTTCACAAAAAGCCAATATGGATGCCATGGTATTTTAAAAAAAAGGATGATTTAACCAAAAAGATTAGTCTCTTGCAATAGCTGCACTCCATGTTCAAAACAAATAGTATCTTTCATGTGAAAAAAACATTTGTTCACAATTAAACGATTTTATGATAATTTTTGGTTTACAGAAACAAGTATAAAGTAAATTCACAAAAATATTTAAGGCCAAGGAAAATTAAAAAAGGAAAGTCAAGTATCAAATTCCAGAATCAAAAGCTCAAACTTTAAAAACGAATAGATAACAGCTGTTTTATTCCTGACTTTGTACAGGTATTTCCTTTTGTAGAAAATGGTGGAAATCTAGTTTTATATGTAGCTACACCTCTCACAAGTATGACCGTCGCATCATGTTCCATTATATTGACAACGATGCGCGAACAAAACAAACAGACACAATAGGTTAAAAATGTCAAAAATAGGTGTACATCTGTGAACATCGTGCTTTCATCTTAATTACCATGAAAAAAACAAATGTACAGAAAGAAAGGCCTACATCAAATTAGACATCCTCATTTTGCTTTTGATTTTAACTTTATATATATATATTCATTAATGTATTTTCATAGGTAATCCAGAAGAAGAGATAGATAGTGTAGAAGAAAATGGTAAGCATTACAATTAATCAACACTTAGTTTGTTTTTATTTGAAGTGTAAAAGAGTTTACACTGACTGGTGTGCATCATTATCGCTATTTTGTGCACCTTTCCTTTGATTTTTTTTGTGATAATTTTCATATCATGCTACTCACTTGAGATGGAAAACGGTCGCTAGAAACTAAGGAGGCACGTTGACTTGCTAATAAAATTGACATAAAATTGACAACGTCTTCATAGGTAAAATAGCGATAAACAGATTATCATTGGTCATCTAAACTCGATTGTTTTTCTCGCTTTTGCCATCCCGGCACAAGCGAGAAAATCAATCTCGTTGAGATGATCACCGATAATTTATAATTATCGCCTCCATCCCCTCATATGAGATAACAAAATCATTGACTAAAATGAAAATGAAATTACCTTTGGTGTTTTGTTTTTCGATACTTCATTTTGAAATGATATGACTTTATCTCAAAAATGTAGTTAAAACAGAAAGTATGAAGATTGAATCAGGATTTATTGGAGTAAAGTTCAACGCAAAATGTGTAAACTGTCAAAGTGGTTATCTCATGACTCAACAAAAGATTGTAGTTAAGTTCTCCAAATACCAAAAAAAATCTGGACTTTTCAAATGTTTATGTACATATTTTTCATAGCTTCTGTGACACGTTTAAGGGATTTTTGAGTTGAGAATGTTTGATTCAAAAATCAAAATCTGAGTACGCCCCCACTTCTTTTTCTATAAATGTTTTAACATTTATAAGATAATAAAAGTGACTAATCTGATACTTTATGACTAAACAAGTATTTGAATGTGCTTATTGTAATATTATATAGTTTATATATGAATAAGTGTATACAAACATCAACACTTTAGATATTTTATTTTTAGAATTAATCAGAGAAGAAAAAGAATTTACAGATTCAGAAGAAGAATGGGGTCTGTAAATGTTTTATATTGGTACATTACTGTTGCTTTATTTACACTTCTCAATAAAAATAAAAAAACGAATACAAAACGTCAAGGTAAATTTGAAAAGAAATGGTGGAGTCCTCTACCTCTTTACTGACCAAATTAAACTTTGTCGACCAAAGTAACGGGTAAAAAACAACTGTTACATTCTTGACACGATTCAGTCATTTGCTACGTTAAACCTAACTAGACCTCCACTTATATGACAATTGTTTGTTTTTCCGTTATATTTATAAAACGGAAACATGCAGAACATATACAAGAAGAATGGTGATTGTTAATTCGCGGAACATGTGTCATATAAAAAAAAAATATGTCAGTTTTCCAACATGCACACTGTGTAAGATTGTATTAGGTTTCGGAAACGTGCGGAATTTTATATCTGTACTTTTGTGGTTGTGTATTGATCGAATAAATAACAATTGAAGACGACTTAGACAAGTTAATCATTCTTTTGATAGATTTCAGTACTGCATAACTTTAATAGAAATAAGAATATATGGCACGAATGCTTAGCATAATGAGACAACTTTCACAAAGTCACAATTTGTAAAATGTAAACAATTATAATAGTAGGTCAAATTATGGCCTGCAACAAGGAGCTTTGGCTCACATCATACAGCAACATATAAAGGGACCAACAATGACTTGTGTAAAACAATTCAAACTGGAAAGTCAACTGTCGAATGTATGTAAAAAAAAAACCGACGATGAACCACCTTCAAAAACAACAACCACTGAACAACACTATCCCTTTTCACAAAATATATTTTTAGGTATAAAATGTATTCCTTATCAATTTAACCAAATATTTTAAACGTAAGATTAATTTTACACTTAGGATTTTTTTTTGTGAAAAGTTCTAATTTTAATCAGTGGTTCCTGACTTAGAACAGGTGCAAAAAAATGCAGCAGGTTTAAACGTTTAAACAGGCGCAATCCTTCAACCTGACCATGCTGACATGAAACATTAAATGTAACATTACACTATAGAGAGACATACTATAAAATATTAATTGACGGGCTTAACTCAAATAAAAGAAGATGCATTTTATGTTTTGGTAATTGAAACATACAAACCGATTATATAATCATTTATTTTTATTTTCTAGATTTCAATCCAGATAGGGATGATGATATCAATCACGAAAATGGTAAGTTTGGTTGTTTCTGTTATATTTTTTTTATATATTTTTGATTATTGACACATAATATTGTATGAATCTTTTGATATTTGATATTTCTATATTTCTATTTCGAGTTTTTCTACATCTGATAATTGACTTAACTTTAGAAACAAAAGTATCGTAGGCATTTGCAGAGTAGACTTCATATCTTCATCAGATTGAAATAACTTAATTCCAGTTATTGCTTTAAATTCAAAGTAGCATGGTTCTATCATAGACTTGATGTAATGGTATATCTAGTGTCTTTATTTCTATTGGATTGCAAAATAGTAGACCACAATTGGTCTTAATCTGTTATGAATCGTATTCCGTATATTCAGAAATTATTGCAAGGTTTAATACGATAAATGCAACAGAGTTAGTATCGCAATAATAATAACTAGCATTTTTATATCTGATACATATATCTTTACGCTCATTTTCCTAACATCGCAATAATGAATCTAGCATTTTTATCCATTTTTCCAAAAAAATTGAAATAATAAATGCACGGAATAATTGAATTTATAGCACATTATTCTTTTTCAACTACCAACATAAGGGTAAATAGCTCAGATAATCTAATTTCGTAATTGCTTTATTAAATTTAGTCGGTTATCTTTCTTTCTATTCACACAATATATATTTTCCCCTGTATGATTCTTAACAGCCTGCTTTTTTATCATATTTTAAAGACATAGCATTATATTATTAAACTACATTTTGGTATTTTGCCAATAGTTATCAAAGGTACCAGGATTATAATTGCCAAATTTTGAAGAAATGTAGCGTTTCAATTTTGGATCCCTAGTTATCAGCATTCAGTTAATATTGATACATATAAATGAAACCGTTTTATGACGTCACGTCACGAGTTAAAATTTCTACACAGAAGAACTAATTTCGTTAGCGTTGATATAATCAGTTGATCTGAGCAGCGTATCGTGTTATAGATATAAACTCACTCTTAAAATAAAGTCTGTGGTCAGGTTGTTATTTTTTTGACACACTCCCCATTTCCATTCTCAATTTTGTATGTCATAAATTTAATTTTAAGTTTTTAGTTGTGTAAATTCGGGGTTTCTATCACTTCATCAAACAATGTCCCTCTAACTTTATTCAGTTCGTTTGTAAGTCGGTCGAGTTTACATAATCCATTCAAAAATAGTTAAGCTATATCTTTCCTTTTGTAAACTTTCCATATTACTGTAGTAAAATCCAACCTGCACTCTGCTATACTGTTTCTTGTCAGGATATGCTTGATTGTTTTAGTGTAATTAAATCTTTAGCTGAGCTGTTTGCAATAGACAGTTAGCGGTCAGTGTCTTTATAATATGGCTGGAGATTTAAGAAATGTATGCATTAACCTCATTGACTTTTTGTTGTGTAATGACAATAAATACATAACTTTTTCACAATTTTTACCGTCCAACAATTACACCTTTTTGTTAATTACAGAAGCCGTGTCGTCAACGACGGATGGAGATACTTGCAGTATTCTAATCGACGGTTTCTGTGAAAGTAAAATAACAGAAACTGATGTAAGGGATTATTTTAGTAACAAGGATCTCTCTGGAGGAGGTACAGTGAAGGAAATTGAATTCAATACTGATGAAGGATGGTGTGTTGTAGTTTTTACAAGCTCTCAAGGTAAGTTGTTGGCGCCTTTAATTTATTCTAAAACAAGAATGTGTCCATAGTACACGGATGCCCCAATTGACTATCATTTTTCATGTTCAGTGCATCAAATTTAACATTAAAACTAGAAAAATCTTATTATAAGGTGCATGTGTTCAAAGTTTCAAGTTCATTGGACCTCAACTTCATCAAAATCTCCCCCAAGGGTGACTGGGGTATAGAAATATGGTCACTTGGTCTTCTCCCGACCGGCAGTAAAACGCTTGCAGAAGTGGGGCGTCCGTTTGGCTATGCGGGATGTATCAAGTTCGAAGTCACGTCCGGTCAGAAGGGGGACGTTAAATCCGATGCCTCGTATAAAGAGAGTGCCACGCTCTTTGCACGTAAAGAACCCTTGCAACAACTCTTTGAGGGGTCCGTAGGTGGCCTGTTGCAAGGCTAAATTTCTGTCCCTATCCGATATACCCTCCTTTTCCCAGATGGCCTATATTGTAACAACCTACCTATTGTATTTATTGTGAACTTGTTCTCGTCCTGAATATGCATGAAATATTTGCCACTGGACGTTGAGCAACCAACAATCAATCAGTCAATCATCAAAATATACCTTGACTAAAAACTTTAAACAGAAAATTTAACTCACTGAAGTGGGACAGACGGACAGAGGAACCAACGAACGGACAGGCGGACCGACATACAGACCAGAAAACATAATGCCTATAAATGGGGCATAAAACATGTTTAAATAAATGGTATAGAAGTCAATAGTAACAAACAAAATCGTGTTATGTATATTTGTGGCAATGTCTAATCTAAATTGAAAATAATTGATTCTGCCAGTTCTCTTCATACGTTACAAAATCATAACTGAGCACATTTTTCGAAGGAGAATCACGTTTCTAAAACCGCTTAATTTATTGGAATAAAATAAAGAGTTATCGAAAATAAATTGACAATGCCACGGTTAAAAAAAAAATATGTTACTATACTTATTCAAAAATCATATACAAAGAATGAAAATTGGAAAGCAGCTTACTTAAACACTGTAGATTTCATGCATAGGTGATAAGACTCCGCCTCTAATTCTCAACTAATATAGGTATTTCTTTAAAACTATAGACTCGTGTACATTCCTGTAAATTTAACATTCATACCTATTTATTTTAAAAAAAAATAAACCCCAAAAAATGTTTTATAATCTGGTTGTCTTAATAATATTTCACCATGATATTAGCTAAATTTAACCGATACATTTCTATTAGTTATATTATTGTTCACAATGAAAATGAACGTCTTTCGACCAAAATGGAATGGAAAATGATACCAACAAGTGTTTCCTAAAAGAATAATTAACACATTAAGTTATGTTTTTATATATTTGTTACAGCTTTTAATGATGTTTGCATCAGACGACATAAGCTGAAGGACCACGACATGAATGTAAAAGCTCATGGTAAAAAAAGACAAAATGTCCCAGAGGTCAAGGTGATTTCTAACTTAGATGAACACAAATTAGCTTTCATTACAGCTTCAAATATAAGCAAAGATGTTCTACAAACTCACTTAAGCATATTTTCAGCTAAAATAGACTGGTCTTCTGTGAAACCAGACAATCGTTCTCTACACATAGCTTCAAACCTTACTTCAGATATGAAAGATTTTCAGAAGAAAGCTAGGGTATGGGATAAACATATTGAAAAAGAGGTATTACAGTTCTTTGAATTATTACAAATTAAAGAATACAAAATAGATCCAAACGAATGGGATTTAATCAAGAAAAGCGTTCATCCAGTTGATGTAAAGGATAAGGAAAGAGTTATGATAACAACCAATGAAAACAGATTTAGCATAGTAGTAGTTGGCTACCGTATTCCTTATAAATCTTTGGTCAATCACATCAATCTCCTGACAAACACCGTGAGAGTCAGGGAAAGGTTAGAAAATAGCGAAATACGTTTGTTATCCGCGGGAAAAGAAATGGAAAGTATAAAAAACGAACACAAATCCATAAAAATTGTTGCAGATTTGGCAAACGGTAATATTGAATATTCAGGAACTGCAGCCATAGTAGCATCAGCAAAGCAGAGAGTTTCTGATACACTAAAAACAAAAGTAACTCTCATTATCCCAGATATTGCAAACGAAAGATATCAATTTTTCAAAAGAAAATCAGTTCAGAAAGAATTAGAGAAAGAATTCAAAGATAAAGGTATAACATGCGCAGTTGGATTTGAAAAAGATAACAAAATTTTTATTTACGCGTTATCTAAAACAGAAGGTGAAAAAGCAGTCAACGTTGTGAGGGCGTCAATAGCAGAAGTTAACGTTGGTAAAGAAACGCCACCTGGACCTCTCGACAAAGAGTTGCAAGAAGTCAGAAAAAAGAAAGGCGACACAGTAGAAGTTCGAAGATCTGACAGTAAAATTATAATTTACGCAATACCACTGTCAACTGTAGAGGCTATCAAAGATCATATCAATTTTTTTGTTCGATATCCCCATGGAAGT
The DNA here is from genome assembly GCF_036588685.1 of Mytilus trossulus. Taxonomy (NCBI): domain Eukaryota; kingdom Metazoa; phylum Mollusca; class Bivalvia; order Mytilida; family Mytilidae; genus Mytilus; species Mytilus trossulus. The sequence continues at coordinate 47,775,445 of NC_086375.1, forward strand.
GTCCGTTGTACAGCCCATTTCTGTACTGAGACAGGCCAATCTATAACAACATTGCTCGGTGATATTACAGATCTTGATGCAGATGTAATTGTTTGCAGCTCTGACAAACATTTGAAACTTGGTATTGGTGTAGGCCATGACCTTGTTCAAAAAGGTATTTATTTGAAGATAATTTATATGTCTGGTAAACAGTTGCTATGATATCAATATAAACAAAAAGAAAGTATCATTTATCAGGTGAACATTTCATACTGTGTCGATACATTTGTCCGTTTACGAACGTATCAGCATTTGATCTTACTCTTGAATGAGTGTAGATAGCAAACTTTTTTTTTAATTATTTACAAAATCAAGAAATTTTAGGTTAATTTCAAATACAATATCATGCTTTTTAAGTATGCTAGCTATGGAACTGATTTCATTCCAAATAAAGCATAAAACAATTCAAATTTTCCGGAAAAAAATGTTTAATATAAAGGTATGGTTTTTAATCTTCTTGACAGGTGGAAACCAAATACAGTTGGAATGTCACACCTTCCTCCAATCAAAACAAATAAAAGAATTGAATAAAGACGAGATATTTTGTAGTTCATCTGGGAAACTTACCAACTTTAGATGGATTGTTCACATACCTGGTGAAAAATGGGAAAATGTCAAAGAATCTAGTGAGATTGATGGGAAGAATAATTTCATCAAGTTGATTACTTCATCTCTTGAAAAAGCAGAAAAAAAGAAAAGTAAGAGTATTGCCATGCCAGCATTATGTTGTGGAAATAATGAGTACCCTGTCAACAAATCTACTGATTGGATTGTGGAGGCTTTAAATGAGTATCTGAAGCGGCCTGGAAATAAAACAAACATCCGAAAGATTTATCTGTGTGATAAGAACCCAAGTGCAGTTGACAACTTTGTGAAAAAATTAAAGACTTATAAATATGCATTGGTGTACAATAGAGACAAACAACAAATTTAAATCGAAGATCATTTTGGAATTGACAGTAGCTAAATCACCTTATAATATTCATTATTGTCCTAATTTGTATATATATATATATATATTTTGCCCAAAAGGTCCTACAGAAATAATAAGTAAATAAGCTTTGTGTTTTAATCAATGTGCTTATTAATAATGTCGCTTTTAAACTTAAAGACATTAATCTTAATATAGTTTTTAATGCTTTTGTTGCACAGGAAATATACAAATATTTTAATACCAAAACGTACGACATTTATCACAAGTGTTTATCTATTACATTTACATATGTGCACTATATGATCCAAACGAAATATTTATGACGTAAGTGTTTTAAATGAGATAATACCATATACAATATTACAGCCGTTCATTGTAGTTGTTTTCTGCTGAATGCAAAATTTGTAAGCTTTGTTGCCCAACAAGATACACAATGAACAAATTGCATAACATATATCACAAATAATCATCACCATGTTTGTCTTCATTTACAAAATACAAATAAATACAAAATTATGCCATTGGTTGGTACTTTTGACGTCGACAAATGCTTAATCAACTCCACATGTTAATAATAATTTGTAGATATATGATCACATAGGTCCTAACATTTATCAATTAATTTTGATTCTTAGATAATACACTGAACCTTTGAATAATACAAAATTCAATGTAAAAATCGTTTAGCTGAAAAGAAAATAAATATAAATGTTTGTCAGTTAAGGCGCAGCAACTGGTGCGATTTAAATGATAAATTACTTTAAAGGCAGAGCTGGCTTTAAGGTATCGGCTGATCTTTTATTTAATCTCACTGGGTTTTACTGTGCTAGCGATATTTATATGTTTAGCCTACTTTGTCTCGGTCATACCTAATGAACTTTATCCCAGAACCACGTGCCGTGTAAAAAAAAATACGGTTTTCATATAATATGTATGTCTTCTACAGTATTCTATATCATATAAAATTATTTCAAATATGTTTCCGTACTTTTCCTCCCAGGAAGATGAATGTACAAAATCATGAATATGACAATTGTTATCCATTCGTTTGGTGTATTTGAGCTTTTGATTTTGCCATTTGATTAGAAACATTCCGTTCTAAATTTTACTGAGAGTTCAGTAATTTTTTTTATTTTACTTTCAAAAGACAATAACAATCAAAACCAAGGAGTAAAAAACGACTCGTAAAACCAAAAGACATTTACATCAACAGTTATAAATAATAAATAAGAAACAACACGAACTCCACTAAAAAACCTCGTGTGAAATCAGGTGCTTCGGAAGGGTAAGCATTTCCTGCACCTTATACGGCATCCGTCGTGTTATTCTTTTTTCAGTCCGGTAATAATGGAAGGTTATTATGATTGAAGAAGAATATCAGATATGATTTCTGACACACCTTTGTCACAATGGCGATTAAGCTCTTGATGGCGACCGTATAATTTTTTAAGTGATGACCTTAATTTGATTGATTCATATACCTAACGAACTTTATCCCAGAACCACGTGCCGTGTAAAAAAAAATACGGTTTTCATATAATATGTATGTCTTCTACAGTATTCTATATCATATAAAATTATTTCAAATATGTTTCCGTTCTTTTCCTCCCAGGAAGATGGATGTACAAAGTCATGAATATGACAATTGTTATCCATTCGTTTGGGATATTTGAGCTTTTGATTTTGCCATTTGATTAGAAACATTCCGTTCTGAATTTTACTGAGAGTTCAGTAATTTTTTTTATTTTACTTTCGAAAGACAATAACAATCAAAACCAAGGAGTAAAAAACGACTCGTAAAACCAAAAGACATTTACATCAACAGTTATAAATAATAAATAAGAAACAACACGAACTCCACTAAAAAACCTCGTGTGAAATCAGGTGCTTCGGAAGGGTAAGCATTTCCTGCACCTTATACGGCATCCGTCGTGTTATTCTTTTTTCAGTCCGGTAATGATGGAAGGTTATTATGATTGAAGAAGAATATCAGATATGATTTCTGACACACCTTTGTCACAATGGCGATTAAGCTCTTGATGGCGACCGTATAATTTTTTAAGTGATGACCTTAATTTGATTGATTCATATTCCTGTCTTTTGAGAAAGCAGTATTCCACGTTTAACAAAATCAACGTACTTTGAGCTAGTAAGTTCACTTGGATATATCAAATGTAAGTGATCACTGAATCTACTATTATTAAGAGACAGAACATCATAAATATACCGAAAGGTGAAATAAAAAGACTGGGCTTATTTCTTTTCTCATTTCTATACAAGCCCATGAATAAATTCTGCTTCAGGAACCTAAAAATAAATCTGCGAGTAGAGGAGCGCAATTGGTACCTATTGGGATTCCAATAGCCTGTTGAAAGACCAAATCCAAATTCAATAAATATGTTGTCAATAAAAAAAAGTCCAGCATGACAGGGATATCCTTTGCGGTGTATTTTCTGCTCGACTCTGTATTATTTTTAACAAAGTCAGTTGAATGCCTGCCCAAAACTAGATATTTAAAACGAATAGTACCCTTTTTCTTAAAAATTACATAAGTAAGCTGACGAGTTCTTTCAGTCGAGCGTTAAGTTTAGTATGTGGAATAGTGGTATAAAGAGTTGAAAAATCAAAGGTTTTAATGTTGGTACAATGTTTTAATGATTGAGATTGTAAATTCACCAATACCTATTATGAATTCTTCAGTATCCACATCAGATTAACACCACTTCTTGACTATGCCGTATCTGAATATTTCTGAAGTCCTGCTGCAGTGAGTATGGCAGTAAGAACTTTAGAAAGGGGTTTAGTGGATACTTGGAAGAACCTGCAATATACCTTTCCTTCACGGATTCTTGTTGAGCTTAGGAATCCAATATAAGGATCAAAGATCCTGGTATTCATCCTTTGGATTAACAACAAAGGAGATTAGAACTAAAGGAATAAACAATACATCGATGTCAATATAATGAAATTTGATTCGACTTTGATACAAGTGAGAGGCTAACTTCAAAACCAGGTTCAATCCACTATGTTCTACATAAGAACATGCCAGTACCAAGTCAGGAATATGATAGTTGTTATCCACTTGTTTGGTGTGTTTGTGATTAATTTTGCAATTTGTTTTCGGACTGTCCGTTCAGATTTTATCTCGAAGTTCATTTTTCTTTTTCATTTTTTTAACACCAAAATAACAACAAAAGAAACGATTTCTTGAGACGTCTGGGTGTCAACCATGATGAAAAAACAATTACTATTAATAGTTCGCCAGTAAAAAGCTCAGTATGGACGATGGCCAACAAAAACAATTCCCACAACGGCTACTAGTATTTAAATATCATAACACAAACCTAGTCAAATCTTGCTTTAACTGAAAGCATCCACTAAAATGCTTTTCATTCTAAGAAAAATTATAGTAATGGCGGTGAATCAAAATCTATGGAACGTACAACTGTTTTAAGCTGTACTGCCACACCACTGTACGCTTATCAAATGTTTGGGGGAATATTTAGCCGAACATAGCATGAGGGGTCGTCTTTGTCTAGTTCATCTACACGTTCTTTTATCTATTGATCGAAATTAACAGAGGGAGGATTGAATATAAATAATTGCTTATGTGGGAAATAAGCCAACTGTTTTAAAAAGTTGTATCTTAATGGTTTTTGTTCTTCAAAACTTGTTTATGAATTAATAAATAAATAAACAAATTCGAACTAAGAAAGGCGGGAAGCAAACTGTCACGTTGATTTATACAGTCAAAGGATTTACATACCAATCTTTTTTTAAATGATATTCTTGTTTATGTAAATAAAAGCAACATTAGTATACATTTGTTCAAAATTAATCAATCGATTGAGAGAAAAAAAACGGGTTACAAACTAACACTGAAGAAACACATCAGATATAAGAGGAGAACTACGACACAACAGAAACAAAACACTAAAATGCAACGCACACAGAAACAAACTATAATATAATTATGGTCATTTTCCTGATTTGGTACATGACATTTTAAGAAAAAAGGGTGGCTAGAACCTTGTTTTGTGGCTAGCCAAACATCCGATTACATGACATGACTAAACTACAAATAAATTGGAGAACATACAGGACAGTGAAAACACACAAATCATAACTATTAAAAGGTACCAGGCTTATAACTTAATAGGCCAAACGCGCGTTTCATCTACACAAGACTCATCATTGACGCGCATATCAAAACAGTTCAAAAACCAAAAAAGGAACAAGATTGAAGAGCATTGAGGACCAAAGGTTTTCCAAAATTGTACAAAACACGGCTAAGGTTATCTGCATGGGATAAGAAAATCAAAAGTATTGAGAATAATTCATACTTTTGCAAACAGTACATTTATAAAAATGACTATATAATTAATATACATGTTAACACCAAAGTGGTGACTTACTATAGAATAGAAACGAATATGTAAAACAACCTAAACCAGCACATAACAAAGGGACACAGCAAAGTAAGTCGGAGAGATCGACGCACAAAGTGACGTCACTTTTGAATTTTTCTTAAATTTCCCAAAAATAAGATATAATTCTAGGTTAGATTTATATTACTGATATACCATGTATTAATAACAACATAAATTACAAGACTTTAATTGATATAAAATTACCTGTCACTCCCTACCCTTTTCAAATTGCTTGTTTAAAAAATATGGACAATCAATCCACCTGTTGAAAGTCATCTGCAAATGTTGAATCTTTATAGATATTGGTGTAAATATAACAAAATTTCAATCTGAAACATCTGGACAATTTTTTGATATACACACATTTTCCTTGTCACTAATATTATAGTTGATCAATGAGGTTGAAAGCTATGTTATAATAAAAAAAAAGGTAAATAAAACCGTCATTCTGTTCCTATGAATTTATAGGCTAAGTTTACAATAAGTCTTTTCAGATATTGAGGATAGTGCCCTTCTGTATCTTAGAATTTTTTACTTGACATAATTTGAAATAAATATCCACGAAAAATCAATTTGAATGTGTGCATGCCAGGACAATGATATTCATCTATGGCAAAAACAACTTAATGTTAACTCAGTTATTGGTCTTTCTGTACGTTTTAAACTTGATAATGAAATTGATGTCGAAAAATATGTGGCTTTAAAAAGCATGAATCGTATGTAATAATATGTTCTAGAGTCATTAGTTGTTTACCTTTCACAACAGTCACCCCTAGAACCGACCAAAAATAAAACTTGTACTAGTTCTTCTTATAATTGTATTCATACCCAAATCGTTGATCGTCAAAATTCTTTAATGAACCTGAAATGAATAGACCTTTCAAAAGTGTATTTTTAGTTGTTTTGCATTTGATTAAGTACACACTTTGCTGTTCTTTTAGATCAGCTGCATAAAGTTAAGTAAGCCATTTTTACATGATAATTGGATTTTAAATGAACAGATGACAGTCAACTACAAGTTATTTAAACACAAATGAGCAACATCTTAGGTGAAGCTTGAATTATATGATAATTAGAGAAATAAGAAATGTCAAAAAGGAGACACTCTAATTGAAATCTAACAGTAACTTACTTCGGAAAGCTAAAATCGCAAGGAAGTAATTTGTTTAATTGATTGATATGGACATTTTTGTAGACATTTTTTGGATCTTTGTGTCAATGTCATTTGACAGCGTTAATGCGTATCAAAATTGGCTTTAATCATTTTGATCTCATTGGTCATTGCTTGTATCGAAGATCTAGAAACACTTTTCGTGGGCATGGAAGGCTGTATCGTGCGTTTTTCTCAACAAATGAAAATTAAAACGAAGTAGGTTTTTTTCAATTATGAAACACTTGACATCTTATAAAGACATATTTTAAGAAATAAGCATATTCACATTTTATAGAAATAATTGTAACTACATCGTCAAATGTTATAAAGTTCCATCTACCAGTCCACATCAATACAAATCGACCTCACTTGTTAATCATTTTTGAGTGTTTGTTAAGGTTCTGTTTCTTCGTATTAGTTATGCGCACAGTTTGTTTATTCTGCAATGCAATAATACCTGATGTGTAAATATTTTACAACTGATTAAAATATAACTAATTCCGAAACGGTCGTCTTTTTCTTTTCTATGTTTCGACATAGGCAGCACATTCGATTTCAAAGGTATACAATTCAAGTTTCCTAATCACATGATTGTATTTATTTGTAGTTATTGCTGAGTCGTTCCAAAACAATATATTACCTAAACTATCAGTTATTCTGCCATCTTCTGCAAGTATAGTTTAACCTATTCAAATTTAAACAATTTCCCTACTTTTTGCAATGATGCTCTAGATATTAATGATTTCCGATTGCTCCAAACATTCTGAAAATCTTTTTGATCACTTATTCTAAAATTAAAAACGTATGAACGTGGATTTGTTTTGTTTGAGTTTGAATATAACAGTTATCTTACTTCCTCGTTTTGAGTTAATGAGAGTCCATGTAAGTTAAAGGTAAGTCATACTTAAAATGGAAATTTAGAATATTTGTATTGACTTATTTCAATCTTTTATAAAGGTCTTTGTCGTTTACTTTCATGTTAAAATGTTGATCTGGTCATATTATATTGCTTTGTTTCTTACAAACAATCAAATTTTCATAATTTACTGTAGCGAATTTCCTGGCCGACGTCTACCACTACTTTCTTGATTTTTTTGACTGAATGTGCATATTGCATTTTGGGTTATAATGATATTTGCTCGTCTGGAAAAGTGCTTTAAAAATTCGACCAGTCAAGCCGCAAAATTGTTTAATGTTCGATATAAAAATCATAGGTCTATCTATATAAACAAGATTCAACATAAACAAGATTTTAAAGACAGACATCTTGTTTGTATAGACGCGTGATTGTATAATTCTATTTTCAAACAATGACAAGCCATTTTTTGAATTGTAGGGTATTGATTTAAAATATAAAGGGAAGATAACATTTTTTTCTCGATAGGTTTTAAGTTCTCAAATAGATAAAAGTTTACAACGGATATTATATATATTGTTTCGCTCGCTCGAATTCAAACGTACAAAAGGCCTATTAAGTACGATTTTGAAAGCTAACATGTAAATAATATTGACAGCCGGTTGTCAAAGCATATATGGAAAAGTAAATAGTCCAAATTTATTCCCCTAATAAATACAACATAAATTAAATAAAGCTTAGAGAATATATTTTTTAGTAAAGCTCAGACAGGAAATAATATGACGTCTATAATGAGTATCTACAAACACTTTATATTACAGGAAATTCGGCAATTATTTTGATAACTTAAGTCATACAATGAACACTGTATATCATCAACCACCGGATGTACTGCCGAAGCGGTGGGAAAATCTCAGGTCAATTTCTTCTTATTGTCACTATACTCTACGTTTTGCTTACATGTAAAGTTTTGTGATACTGATTTCTAATAATGTAGCTACTATTTACGGCTGATAATGATCCTATATTGACGGTCTCTTTCTTAAATCACCTCAATTGACTGTCCTTTTGGTATCTTTCGTCCCTCTTTTGGACAGTATGGTACCTGTTAAGCAAAGAATGAGACGAGTTCAAACACATTTATCCTTCAACTATACCTTTGACGTTTTCGTAGAATAGTGGAATATGCCATTTAAGCTTAAACCATACTGTATTTTGAAAAGAAATATATTTTTACACAGAGATTTATGTCAATAAAGCGGATAACTGGAAGGCGAACAACGGCAAATTGTTGTTTACTGTAAGGAGATTTGAATAGATTCATTGTCACAACAACGTGCACAACCGCAATACGTATTTTGGTAAATTATACTGAATCATATACCCTTTACTTGGTTGTCATCGGCTATCAATCACAGTGATTTTACGCTTAATCATTCTGTCAAAGAATTTCTAATGGGGGTATAAATAGAATGAAAGAATAAATGTCCTTAACACGTACGATATCACAAGTGGGCGTTACAGACGAACGTTTACCTATTCTGACCTAACCAATTAATATTCTGAGCGTGCCAAGAAATAGTTTTGTCCACGCTGTTATAAAAAAGATTCTAGGTATTTTTTGTTTCTTTGCTTCTTAGATACCCATACACGGTGGTGATGCTGAACAATGTTGAAATTATAGTTGTTTCATTATGCAGGCAGTAAATAATGATATCCTTTAACTTAGTAAACCATGGAAGAAGGAGGTGTAAGTATAAGAGAAAAACGCCTTCAATGTTTACACTGTAAAGCACAGTTTGACGAAGAGGTCCATCTACCAAGAGTTTTACCATGCCTGCATACTTTCTGTTCGACGTGTTTGAAGAAGCTTATGAAAAACAATCTCATTACTTGCCCAACATGTCATGATAATTCTAAAACATCCGGGGATTCATTGGAAACGTATCAGATTGATTTCACCCGAAAAGATCTAGTTTCCTTCCACAAGAAGTTCTGCCAGTCATCAAAAGTAGAGTGTGACAGGTGCGCTGAAAACAAAGCAGAATTCTGGTGTTGCGATTGTGAAAACTTTTCATGTAGCGGCTGCAATAAAAGTCATGAGAGAAATAAAAAATGGAAAACTCACAAAGTTGTAAGCATTACCGAAATAAAAGATCCATCGCATTTCCAACATGAGGTGCTATGTAGTAGAAAAGGACATAAAAACAAGCCATTAGAATTCTACTGTACAGGGAAAAGTTGTAAAAAGGCTGTGTGCGGTACATGCTGGAAGGTTGACCACTCTGACAAGACACAACATACACCAACAGATATCGAAGACCAATTTGTAGAGGAAAGAGACAGTCTTTTCAAGAAAGCAGAAAAGCTAAATGAAAAGCAAATTCAGATAACGAATCTCCAAAAGAGAATAGATGAGGAAGCTTATGATGTCACAAAGCAAACTATTTCGGCGGAATTTGAAATTAGTTCTTTTTTTAATCAGTGTATCAAGCTGTTAGAGAAGAGAAGAGATGATCTGTTGGAGACGGTTAGCACAATTTCACAGAACAAAGAAATAGTTCTGACGAACCAAAAACAGGAACTTGAAGAGTTCAAGTATAGATTGTCAGATGCAAACATTTTCCTCGAGCAATCATGTCTTTCGCATAATTCAGCAGGATTTCTAAACCTCGTTCAAGTTATAAACCAAAGATTTGAAGATTTGATACAAGAAAAGTACGATGAAGCTCCTAGAGTTTGTAGCCAAATCGGTTTTTCAAACGTAACCACAGGAGATGACTTATACATACTTAAAGGAAAAAATCTGCAAAGAATGATTGAACATCATGCGGAAATTTCAGCTTCTAATGCATATCCACCAAACACAGAAATGGTACTAGTAAAGACGAGAGGGAAGCAAACTCTTCACGTAACCTTGAAAGACGTCAGGGGAAATATTATAAATGATTCCTCTTTACGGGTGTCTGCTGTTCTTAACAATAAATCCTCTGGTGATGAAACAAAATTACGATTTACCTGTATGGGCAATGGCAGATTCAAATCTCTACAGAACATTAAAGATGTTGATGTCTATATTGATATTCAGCTGAATAAGAAACAATTCACGGAAGAAGTGAAGATTGAATCATTGAACTGTGTAACAGGTATTATTATAATTAATGTAAATGGTTCGAGACCACAATTCTCGAATATAGTCCCTAGTGTTGACAGTGGGTTACTTGCATTAATTTTGATACCCCTTCCAAATTTATTTCTCCATGTTTAATGCCTCAAATTGCAAGTAGGGGGTGAAATTACACTGTAAAACAATTTGGGTTCAGAATTTTAAAGGAAAGTAGTGATTTGGTCGCGCTAAAAAGGTTAAAAATTAGCACTTCGGAAGCTGTCAAAAGATTTCAAGACGCCCTAAACATAAAATTGTCCATATTTTGAATAAGAGCCGATGAAGTTTTCTATAATTTTGATATAATTTGTCCCGAAAGTAGTACAACACACCGTAAAAATTTCTTTGAGAAACCGCAGTTGGGATTTTTGTTGATGTCATTTATGTTTTAAAAGGAATGCACTACGAAATGATTGTGGTCTCGGACCAAATGATTTGTTAAAAAAAATTGAATTGATTGATAAAAAAAACTAATTACAAATTCTCATAATAAGAATATTTCTTGTTCATATGTTCCCGTGCAATTCATGTCTTTAACATAACTATCAATAACCTGTTTGCTAAATAAAAAATACTAACGTATTTACAAATTTTCAATCACAGACATTTCACTCACCTTATAGTTAACAAGAAGCCAATATGTGTGCCATGGTATATTAATAAAAAGATGATTGAATCAACAATATTAGTCTCTTACTTAACACTGCAATTAAAGCGGAAGGTTTGGCATGCCACAAAACCATGTTCAACCCACCATTTTTTTTATAAAATGTCCTGTACCAAGTCAGGAAAATGTCAATTGTTACATTATGGTTCATTTCTGTGTGTGTTACATTTCGATGTTGTGTCTTTGTTGTGTCGTAGTTCTCTTATATTTGATACGTTTCCCTCAGTCTTAGTTAGCAACCCGGATTTTTTTCTCTCTATCGATTTATGTATTTTGAACAGCGGTATACTACTGTTGCCTTCATTTACAAAATCTGTACTCCATGGTCAAAATACATATTATCCTTCATGCCAATAAAACATTTAACAATTTAAATATTTTAAAGATATTTTTGGTTTACAGAAACAAGTATCAAATAAAATCACAAAAATACTGAACTCCGAGGAAAATTCAAAAAGGAAAGTCATCAATCAAATGCAAAAATAAAAAGCTCAAACACATCAAACGAATGGATAACAATTGTCGTATTCCTGACTTGGTACAGGCACATTCTTAAGTAGAAAAAAGTGGAAATCTGGTTTTATATGTAGCTAACCCTCTCACTTGTATGACAGTCACATCAAGTTCAATTATAACAAAATACAACACAAACAGACATAATAGGTAAAAATGTCAAAAATAGGGGTACAGCAGTTAACATCGTATAAATCATTAGAAACAAACAAATGTAACAAAGAAGCACAGAAAGGCATCCATCAAATTTAACATATAGATATAGGAAAATGTGGATTGAGTGCCAATGAGACATCTCTCCATCCAAGTAACAATTTATAAAAATAAATCATTATAGTCAATGTGCGGCCTTTAACACGGAGCATTGGCTCACACTGAACAGCAAGCTATAAAGGGCCACACAAATTACTAATGTTACACCATTCCAACGGTAAAACCAACGCTATAATCTATATAAAAGCGAGAAACGAGAAACACGTATGAACTACATAAACAGACGACAACTACTGAACATCAGATTCAAACATTTGCAGCGGGATTAAAAGTACCAAACCTTCTCCCTTTTCTGAAACAATAGTATAACATCACAACATAGAAGAACACTATAAAATATCAATTAAAAAACGAAAATTATCACACAATTAACGAATAAACTTGATCTGTGATACCTGCAAATACATAGTTATCCTCAATTTTGCTTCTGATTTTAACTTTATATATATATATGTGTATTTCATTAATATATATTCAAAGGTAATCCAGAAGAAGAGACAGATAATGTAGAAGAAAATGGTGAGTATTACTATTATTCAACAAACTTGTTTATCTATATAAGAAGTGTGAAAGAGTCTACACTGACTGGTGTGCATCATTATCGCCTCCATTCCCTCAAAAAGGATAATAATATCATTAAATAATTCTTATATGATTTGCATATTAGGGAATACATTGAAATGATTTGTGGAGAGGACTTCCGGTAGTTGATCGTGACGTTGGTTGGTTATTTTTCGATAGACGACGTTTAAACAATTTTAAGATAATCAAATGGACAAAGCTGATACTTCATGACTGAACAAGTATTTGAATATGCTTATTGTAATAATACATAGTTTGTATGTGAATAAGTGTATACACACATCAACACTTTTTTTTATATATTTTTTTTATAGATTTATTCGATGAAGAAAAAGATCTTACAGATTCTGAAGAAGAATGGGGTCTGTAAATGTTTTATAATGGTATACTACTTTTGCTTTATTTACATTTCCCAATAAGAAAAAAGAATACCAAAGTTCGAGGTAAGTTCATAATTGGTGGTCCTCTTAACTGACCAAATTAAACTTTATCGACCAAAGTAACGAGTGCCAAACAACTGTCACATCCTTGACACGATTCATGCTTTTGCTGGGTTAAAGCTAGCAAGACCGTTCACGGGTATGACAGTTGGTTGTTTTTCCGTCGAAGTGATAACACGAAAATATTCAGAACATATACAGAAATAAGGGTGTTAGGTAATTCGCGGAAAATGTGTTATATAAAATAACTCAAAATGTCAGTTTTCCAATATGCACAATGTGTAAGATCGTATAAGGTTCATAAACCTTTGGATTCATATATCTGTGATTGTTTGTGTGGACGTAGCGCGCGTCTGATGTATACAAATAATTTTTAACCTGTTACCTTTTGATTATTATTCGTTTGTTTCTCAGTCCTATAATTTCTTCCATTTATTTATTGTAGCCCTATCGTGTAATAGTATCTTTTTAATGTTATGATTTACACTGTCATTAAAGCGGGAGGTTTGGCATGCCAGAAATCCAGGTTTAACCCACCATTTTTTTCATAAAATGCCCTTTACCAAGTCAGGAAAATGGCCTTTGTTACATAATAGTTCGTTTCTGTGTGTGTAACATTTCGATGTTGTGTCTCTGTTGTGTCGTAGTTCTCTTATATTTGATACGTTTACCTCAGTTTTAGTTTGCAACCCGGATTTGTTTTTTCTTTATCGATTTATGAATTTTGAACAGCGGTATACTACTGTTGCCTTTATTTATGGTAGTGTATTGATTTTATAGATAAATTATGATTATGAATGAGTGCTTCCAAACTAAAAAAAGGAGAATGTATAGTAAACTTATGAATATCTTAAGCAAAGAACAAAAGTCGAGCAGATGTAATTTTTTCGTAAAATTAAGAGGAATATCTACGCAGAAAACAATTGAATACGACTTAGACAAGTTAATTATTCTTTTGAAAGATTTCAGCACTGCATACTTTCAATAGAATTAAGAATGTGTGGTATGAATGTCAATGAGATAATTCACCATCAAAGTCACAATGTGTGTAAAAATTAAATCATTATAGGTCAAAGTACGGCCTCCAACAAGGAGCTTTGACTCTTACTGAACAGCAAGATATAAAGGGCCCAAAAATTATTAGTGTAAAACAATTCAAAGAGGAAAGCCAACGGCCTTGTCTATGTAAAAAATGAGAAACGTAAACACTTATGAATAAACTCATCATAGGTACCAGGATTGAAATCTTATATTTACGCCAGACGCGCGTTTCGTTTACAAAACACTCATCAGTGACGCTCGAATCACAACATGTAAAAGAGGCCAAATAAAGTACGAAGTTGAAGCGACAGTAACAATCAAAACCAAGGAGAAAACAAAGAATCACAAAACCAAAGCATTGAGGACTAAAAATTCCAAAAGTTTTTCCAAATATAGTTAAGGTAAATTATTCCTTAGGTAGAAAAGCCTTAGTATTTCAAAAATTCAAAATTTTGTTAACAGTTAGTTTATAATCATTAACATATCAATGATGGCTCAAGTCAACACAGAAATAAACCACTGAACAACAGAATCCTGCCATAGGAATGGTGCAAACAAGTGCAGCAGGTTTAAACGTTTTAACAGGCGCAATGCCTCACCCTAACATGATACCATAGCGTAATACAATACAGAGAAAACATACTATAAAATTTCAGTTGAAAGGGCATAACTCAATCAAAAAGAGGCATTGTATGTATTAATTATTGAAACAAACCGATATTATAAATACTTTTTTTCTAATTTTTCTAGATTTCAGTGCAGATAATGCTGATGATATCAATCACGAAAAAGGTGAGTTTGGTTGTTTTTGTAATAATTTTTATACGCCCGTCGTCTTTTAGACAGGACGTATTATGGTATATCGTCGTCCGTCCGTCCGTTCGTCCCTCTGTCTGTCCGTCCGTTCGTCCGTCCGTCCGTCCGTCCGTCGTCCACACTTCGGACAATAACTCAAAAATACTTTCACCAATTTCCATGAAACTTGAGTGAATTGTTTATATCTATTGACGTAAGCTCCCTTTCGTTTTTTTTTTTAATTTCAGATTTTAAGTTTTTGATTTATGGGGCTTTATTCATAAAAAAGGGGGGATTTTCAACACTTCGGACAATAACTCAAAAAGGCTTTCACCAATGTCCATGAAACTTTGGGGAATTGTTTATATCTATTGATGTAAGCTCCCTTTCAATTTTTATAAATTTCAGATTTTAAGTTTTGGATTTATGGGGCTTTATTCATAAAAAAGGGGGATTTTTAACACTTCGGACAATAACTCAAAAAGGCTTTCATCAATGTCCATGAAACTTTCAATTTTTATTAATTTCAGATTTTACATTTCCGTGTATTGAATTTTTATGCTTAAAAAAAGGGGGATATTCAAATTTTGGGACAATAACTAACACTTTCACAAAATTTTATGCAACTTTGATAAATTGTTTATATCTATTGACATTAGCTCCCTTTCATTTTTATAAATTTTAGATTTTAAGTTTTCTTAAGTAATGAACAAGATAGAATGTATGGGTGAAAAAATAAGACAACAAACTTAGTTAAATTTGAGGTAGCCTTAATAGTGCCATTCTTTTGTGCATTTTTATTTATTATTTTTTTTTTTTTTGGGGGGGGGGGTGGATTTGACAGGGCTCACACTATTTCTAGTTGCCCAAATAAATCAATTAAAAGCATAAAAGACAAGTTAAAAGAGCAACGGGCGTATCATGCGCTAAAGCGCAGCCCTTTATTAATTATTGAGTGGCTATATATTTTTGACACACCATATTGCATGAATCTTTTAATATGTATAGTGACGTTTGAGTTTTTTCATCTGATAATTGACATTACTTCAGAAACGAAATGTATCGTCGACTTGTTCGTTTATTTGCAGATAAGAGCAGACTTCATATATTCATAAGATTGAAATAATCTAATTTCATTGCTTAAATTTCAGAGAAGAATGGCTTTATCAAAGAATTTATGTAATGGTAGATCTAGTGTCTTTATTAATCACTATTGGATTGCAAAATAGCACAATCTGTTTAAATCTGTTATGAATCGTTTACTGTATATTCAGTATTCGCGTAGCAGGTTATTTAAAGTGTGCACTACATTTTTTATGTTATTTCGAAATATTACAGTCAATTCTCATAATTTAATTTTTAAATCCATTTTAAATCTGAGTAAATCTGGAAAAAACGTTAATGACGTCACGGTCACATGACAAAATTATGTCTATAAGCTGATAAACAAACAACGTCAGCCAATCAGAAAACGCGTAACATCCAAAATTAAATTATATAGATATAAAGGAAACCGTTTTATAACGTCACGAAATCTAATAAGAATTCAATCTTTTACTCACTCGCAGCGACCAAGCATTAAAAAATGAGCGAGTGAGAGATTTAATTTGAATTAGATTGTAACGTCATGCACGAGTTGGAATTTCTACACGGAAGAACTAATTTCGTAAGCGTTGATCAAATCAGTTGATCTGAACGTAAATTGTGTTATAGATATTAATACTCACTTTTAAAATCAACTCCATGGTCGGATTGTTATCTTTTTGACACATCCTTCATTTCCATTCTCAATTTTATATGTCATCAATTTAATTTTAAGGAGTTTCTAGTCGATTAAATTCGAACTTTTTATCACTTTATTAAACAATGTCCCTCTAACTTTGTTCAGTTCGTAAGTAAGTCACTCGAGTTTGCCCATGTTTATCATATTCTTAGCTATGATATGATAGCTTTTGCATATGTGTAATGAGCGGAAGTAAACAAGCCATACTTTCCCATCCCGGCTAAAAGACCCTATCAGGTGCATCTCGTGCACAAAACCCATAATAGAGCCTCTCGTGCAAGTTACTTCCGGTGCTTCCGGTATCGGTTGTTTACTTTTGATATTTTTTATCAGGACGTCAAATTTACGGGAACTTCTGTGGGGATAGTTTAGTACTTGCTAAAAAATGCCATTGACAATTATGAATCATTTTATAGTACAACGAACATAAAGTTATAATGATTATAAAACTCTTCCAAATTTTTTATGTTTCAAAATGCCTCTATAGGAAATGATACCATAAATATATATAAAGGTAGTCATGCTGTTGTTGGACAATCAAAATTGAGAATGGAAATGGGGAATGTATCAAAGAGACAACAACCCAACAATAGAAAACACAACAGCAAAAGGTCACTAACAGGTCTTCAATGTAACGAGAAATTCCCGCACCCGAAGGCGTCCTTCAGCTGGCCCCAAAACAAATATATACTAGTTCAGAGATAATGAACGCCATACTAATTTCCAAATTGTACACAAGAAACTAAAATAAAAATAATACAAGATTAACAAAGACTAGAGGCTCCTGACTTGGGACAGGCGCAAAAATGCGGCGGGGTTAAACATGTTTATGAGATCTAAACCCTCCCCCTAAACATCTAGCCAATGTAGAAAAGTAAACGCATAACAATACATACATTTACAATTCAATTCAAGAGAAGTCCGAGTCTGATGTCAGAAGATGTAACCAAAGAAAATAAACAAAATGACAATTATACATAAATAAGAACGGACTACTAGCAGTTAACTGACATGCCAGCTCCAGACTTCACTTAACCTGATTGGGAGATTATGATTTCATCATATGAATATCAGGCACACTCCTTATCGTAAGGGGTTTAGTATCATACCATCATAACATATATGAGAAGAACATAACCCGTGTCATGCCAACAACGGGTTTTTTTATAAATGTGTTTAGTTCCGATGCAAAGACACTTTAAGTGAATCAATATTAACGCCAAAATATGCAATCTTTATTGACCTGACAACAGTATCGTAACTATATCCCTTCTTAATAAGTCTATTTAAAGGTTTTGTTAGTTTCTGCGGTGAATACTGACATTTTTGTGCTTTATAAAAAATATTTCCATAAAAAATGTGTATATCATTTCATAATTGGTCATAATTTAACTTCTTTATAAATTTGTTGACTGTTGAAGTTATTGCATTTGTTTATTTGCCTTACATAAAACTATTGTCGGAAGTATATGATAAAGCGATTAATACATGACCTTTTCCATATCAGCCTGGGTGTCATCCCGAGACCCTCATATCAGCCATTGACTTTTTGTTGTGTATTGACAATAGATACATAAAAAATGAATCTCCAAACAAAGCAGAAATAAGTTAGTATTACTAAGTAATCGTTGAAATAGAAAAAAAACTTTTCCACAATATTTAACCGTCTCACAAGTCAATCTTTGTTTTTGTTAATAACAGGTGCCGTGTTGTCGACGACGGATGGAGAGACTTGCACTATTCTAATCGACGGTTTCTGTGAAAGTAAAATATCAGAAAATGATGTAAGAGATTATTTTAGTAACAATGATCTCTCTGGAGGAGGTACAGTGAAGGACATCGATATGAATATTGATGAAGGATGGTGTGTTGTAGTTTTCACAAGCTCTCAAGGTAAGTTGTAAGCTTCTTCAATATAGTTTAAAACATATGTTAAAATCAGTCATAAAGGAGCAAACTGAACATCGCGTAAGTTCTTCATGTGGCACTGGCTTATCTTAGTTGTAAATAATTTATTCATTCAGGATTGACTTTGTCAGTTTTGTTCAAACGTTACAAAAATCCAAGATGAGCACATTTTGCGAGGAAAATTTTTGTTTGAAACACCGCTTAACTTATTGACATAAAGTTATAAGAATTAGTAGTACATCTTATTACTTTGGTCAAAAATCATATACAATATATGACAATTAATTGGAAAGCAGTATACTAAGATTACGCCTATAATATTCGATCATTTCAGGTATTTATATTTTTTTTATTACAGACTCATGTTCATTCTTGGAAACTGAGCTTTCATAGCTGGAAATATTTTACCATAATGTTAGATAGGTTTAACAGATACAGTTATTTTAGTTATACTATTTTTCACAATAAAAATTAATGTCTCTCGACCCAAACGGAAAAGAAATCAAGAACACGATCCCAACAAATGTTTCCTAAATAAATAATATATACATGTACATTAAGGTTCTGTTTTTACATATTTGTCACAGCTGCTAAGGATGTTTGTATCAGACGACACAAGCTGAAGGACCACGACGTAAATGTAAAAGCTCATGATAAAAAAATACAAATTGCTCCAGAGTTAAAAGTGATTTCTAACTTAGATGAACACAAATTAGCTTTCATTACAGCTTCAAATATTAGCAAAGACGTTCTAAATGCACGCTTAAGCATATTTTCAGCTAAAATAGACTGGTCTTCTGTGAAACCAGATGAGCGTTCTCTACAAATAGCTTCAAACCTTACTTCTGATGTGAAAGATTTTCAGAAGAAAGCTAGGGTATGGGGTAAACATATTGAAAAAGAGGTATTACAGCTCTTTGAAATATTACTAGTTAAAGAATACAAAATAGATCCGAACGAATGGGACTTAATCAAGAAAAGCGTTCATCCAGTTGATGTCCAGGATAAGGAAAGAGTTATGATAACAACCAATGAAAACAGATTTAGCATAGTAGTAGTTGGCTACCGGATTCCTTATAAATCTTTGGTTACTGATATTAACCTCCTCACAGTCCCCGTGACAGTCAGGGAAAGATTAAAAAATTACGAAATACGTTTGTTATCAGCTGGAAAAGTAATGGAAAGTATTAGAAACGAACACAAATCCATAAAAATTGTTCCAGATTTATCAAACGGTGATATTGAATATTCAGGAACTGCAGCCATTGTAGCATCCGCTAAGCAGAGAATTTGTAATACACTAAAAACAAAACAAACTCACATTATCAAAGATACTCCAAACGAAAGACTTCAATTCTTCAAAAGAAACACAGTTCAGAAAGAATTAGAAAAAGAATTTAAAGATAAAGGTGTAACATGTGCAGTTGAATTTGAAAAAGATAACAAAATTATCATTTACACGTTATCTAAATCAGAAGGTGAAAAAGCAGTCAACGTTGTGAAAGAGTCAACAGCAGAAGTTACATTTGGTAAAGAAACACCATCTGGACTACTCGACAAAGAGTTGCAAGAAGTCAGAACAAAGAAAGCCAATACAGTAGAAGTTCTTAGATCTGACAGTAAAATTATAATTTACGCAATACCACAGTCAACTGTAGAGGCTATCAAAGATCATATCAATTTTTTTGTCCGATATCCCCATGGAAGTGTCCGTTGTACAGCCCATTTCTGTACTGAGACAGGCCAATCTATAACAACATTGCTCGGTAATATTACAGATCTTCATGCAGGTGTAATTGTGTGCAGCTCTGACAAGCATTTGAAACTTGGTACTGGTGTAGGTCATGACCTTATACAAAAAGGTACTTGTTTGCAGATTATTTATATTTAGTTGATGTGATAAAAAGAATAACTTAGTGATGATATTAACATGTAAAAATAATGTTACAGTTAACAGGCATATATTTCATCCTGTGTCGACACATTATCCCGTTTATGAACAACCAGCATTTGTTCTTACTCTTGAATGAGTGTAAATAGCAAACACTTTTTTTTAAATAATTTTGAAACTCTAGAAATGTTGGGTTAAATTCCAATTTAACAAAGTATGATATCTATGGAACTGATTAAATCCCCCCATAAATAAACTCATCATGCATACACGTACAACGATTGAAATTTATACTTACATCAGACGCGCGTTTAGTATACAAAAGACTCATCAGTGACGCTCGAATAAAAACAATAATAAAAAGGCCAAAAAAATTACGAAGTTGAAGAAATTTCGAAACGTTTTGCCAAATGATGCTAATGTAATCTATTCCTGAGGTAGAAAAGCCTTCGTATTTCAAGAAAGTGCTGTTAACAGTTAATTTATAATTATGAATCCATTTTAATGAACATATCAACAATAACTCAAGTCTAGACAGAAGTCCTGACTACTGGGATGGCGATAACCCAGGTGAAATTAAAACTCCACTAGCAGTGGCATCGACCCAGTAGTTGTAAATAAACTCATAATAAATACAAGGATTGAAATTTATATTTACACAAGATGCACCTTACGTCTTCAAAAGACTCATCAGTGACGCTCGAATGAAAACTTTTAGAAAGGCAAGGCAAAAAAAATGTACGAAGTTGAAGAGTATTGAGGACCAAATTTTTTTTAAAGGTTTTGCCAAATAATGCGAAGGTAATCGTTTCCTGGGGTAGCAAAGCCTCAGTTTTTCAAAAGTTCATAGTTTTCTTAAACCAAATTTAAACTTTCAAAAATATTTTGTTTAATATAAAGGTACCTTTTTTTAATTTAAGGTGGAGCAGGAATACAGTTGGAATGCAACACCTACCTTCAATCAAAACAAGTGAAGGAATTGAGTAAGGACGAGGTATTTTGTAGTTCATCTGGGAAACTCTCCAATTTTAGATGGATTGTTCATATACCTGGTGAAAAATGGGAAAATGCCAAAGAATCTAATGCGAATGACGAAAAGAAGAATTTCATCAAGCTAATTATTTCAGCTCTAGAAATAGCAAAAGAAAAGAAAAGTAAGAGTATTGCCATGCCAGCTTTATGTTGTGGAAATAATGAATATCCCGTGAACAAATCAACTGATTGGATTGTGGAGGCTTTAAATGAGTATCTGAAGCGCTATGGAAGTACAACAAGCATTAAAAAGATTTATCTGTGTGATAAGAACCCAAAAGCTGTTGACAATTTTGTGAAAAAACTGAAGGATTTATATTTCTTGATATACGATAGAGATAAACAACAAATTTAAATCGTAGATCATTTTGGAATTGACAGTAGCTAAATCACCTAATAATATTCAATATAGTCCTAATTTGTATATGTACTTACCAAAAGGTCCCAACGAAATATGAATGAAATAAGCTTTTTGTTTAATCAATGCGCTTATTAATTATGTTGCATTCAAAATTATAGCCATAAATCCTAAATGGTTTCCAAGGCTTTTGTTGCACAAGAAATATCCAAATACATTACCAAAACACACGACATTAATATCTTTATTAGACATATAACCACCACTTACAATATTATACTAATTTTCTGCATTTAAAGCCTAATTAAATTAAAAAAAAACATCATATGTTATTCAGTTCGAAAAATGGTTTTAGTCCACCGTAACGCCACTATTTAAGAATCATAATTATGCTGCAAATTAGATGAACTATGACTATTTTTTTTTAAATTGTGTGTTCGTTGAAACTAGCAATAAATGAAATTATGCAAGAATGTTAATGATGCAAATGATAAATGAGTATTTCTCATTATTTTGGTAAATAAAGGCAACAGTAGTATACCGCTGATCGAAATTCATAAATCGATTAAGAAAAAAACAAATCCGAGTTATAACTAAAACTGAGGGAGACGCATCAAATATAAGAGGAAAACTACGACACAACAGAAACACAAAACTATAATGTAACACACACAGAAACGAACTATAATATAACAACGGCCATTTTCCTGACTTTTTAAGACAAAAATGGTGGGTTGAACCTGGTTTTGTAGCATGCCAAATCTCCCGCTTTTATAGCAATGTTAAATATAACATTAAAATGATAACATTTCATGACAGGACTTAGATACAGATAAATGGGAGAACATGTAGGTCAGAGAAACACACGAATAATAATCTAACAAAATGTACCAGGTTTAAAATTTAATACGCCATTCGTGCGTTTTATCCACACAAAACCAATCAGTGACGACCAGATGAGAAAAAGTCCGTAAGCCAAAACAAGTACAAAGTTGAAGAGCACTGAGGACCAAAAGTTCCAAAAAGTTGTGATCAATACGGTTAGGGTTATCTGCCTGGGATTAGAAAGTCTTCATTATTTAGAATAATTCATACTTTTGCAAGCAGTAAACTTTATAAATTTACTATGTAATAGATTATACATGATAAAACCGACGTGGTGACTAACTACAGAATAAAAACGGGTACATTACATAAAACAGCTATGTCGGTGTTTCTTCTGAACTCTAAACCAAATGTATCGTATAAATTTCGTTGAACCAAACTAAAATCCAAAAAATGAGCTGGATGATTAATAATCTTTACCATAACACACGAATACGACAGAAAAAAAAGAAAATTTACAACTACAAACGTTAAAACATTTGATAAACTCTGATGAGAATAACAAATATAACATCAAAACTAAATACATAAATTTGGGATAGAAAATTTTAAGTACTGTCTTATAGCAATGCGAATTCTCACTCACCAAAACAGTCATAAACTGATCGAAATCACCAGAAATTATTTTCCTCATACAATAGTTTTACCTTAAATAATCAGAAAGAAAATGCTAATATCTTGTCTAAACATGTTCACGTTTATAGTTATATAAAGAATTTCGATTGCATTTTATTAATGAAAATTATCATAACGAATAAATTTACAAAAATATCTACCGAGTGAAATCTCTCAATTAGTCTGTGGCGATATTTTTTGTTCACAAAAATTTTAATTGTCAAAATCTATCGTTAATCAGTATGATGGGAGTGTCCGGGATGACCATGTCATGATGAAACTGAAATATGTTTATTTTAAAGCATGCAGCTAATCTCAATCACGGAAACATGTGTAATCTTAATGTTTTAATCATAATTATCACAATTAAATACAAAAAAACAGGCAGGCCATTCTTCTCTACAGAAGTGGAATTTGAATAACCATAACTACAACTACCAAAAAGAAAAAAAAAATATCAATAATGTTTATTGTTTTCCGAGTTATCCTTCTTACATTGAATTTTTAGTATGTTTTATCACATGTGTCGATACCAAAAAAAGTTTTAACTCCTAAAGTTATCTCGGGGAATTAGATCTTGTTTAGGAAACGACCTTAGTCTTGAAGTTGTGTCTGTGGCTGTTGTGGGTGCATTGAATCTGCAAGTCAAAGTGGACGTTAAAGATCATCCTGTAAGAAAGTACCACATTCCTAGCGCGAAGAAAAAAAATCAACTTTCCCGCACAATTGTCTAAGAGTAAGTTAATTGTGGCAGATGTTGAGGTAAAATTTTCCGACTATACCCAATTCTTCCCATTTCTTGTGCTGTCAGTTTTCTCCCTTTTTGTGACCAATTCCAACTCTTGTTTTCATTTTATGCTTATTTAGTATATTTTGGCTAGTTCTAAAATAAAAACACAGGTGTGAAATTGCCAATCCACAGAAATATTATTCTTTAATGAAACCTGTGTGATGTTTACTTTCTGACGTCAAACGCGCAATTCTACGGCATAGTTAATGATAATCTTACAATTCAGTCCAAGTATTTAAAATCTTTCAATCGTTTATGGGTGGATTCAACATACATGAATAAAATTCAAATATAAGAAAGCAATGAATGATGTTGTAAAATTTGATATATACCTGCTTGCATCTTTGTTAAACATTAAATTGTGTTTGTTTTTACTATGATTACGATACTTGCGGTACTTTTACATCCTCTCATAATGTGATTGTTCATGATAATTCTCATATTCTTGTCTTTTGTGTTTGCCTATCTTCTTTATCTTTATGCCTTTTGGTTTTACTTCGATGCATATAGAGTGGCTCTGTACTTATGCATCCTGTTATTGTGGAATTGTAAAACATCTATAAAATCTTGTCTTTCATTTTTGCTATGTACTTTGTCTATATGCCTTTATATGTTTTATTGATACATATACCTATAGCGTTGCGCTGTACTTATACATCCAGTCATTATGTTATTGTGGCATTTAGTGCTACTTTGTTATACATTTGATAGTTTGTTTTTGTGTTTAAGATTATAACACAATGTTGACTGCTGTACCCCTATTTTATACATTTTTACCTATAATGTATGTTTGTTATGTTCACGCATCGTTGTCGTCAATATAACAGAATATGATGCAACTGTCATACAAGTAAAAGGTTTAAGTTGCTAAAAAAACAGGTTCAATCTATCATTTTCTACACAAGAAAATGCCTGTACCCAGTCACAATATGACAGTTGTTATCCTTTCGTTTGAAGTGTTTGTTCTTTTGATTTTGCCTTCTGATTAGGGATTTTCTGTTTTGAATTTTACGCAGAGTTCAGTAATTTTGTGATTTTCCTTTTTTCAATATTAATCATAATTGTTCCAATTTAATTCAATGCTATTGGTAACGATGAACTAAAATACAAACTTGCAATAGAATTTTTCAAAGCTGTAAATATCAACTTAATTGTACAATTTATTCTAAATCCATGAAACATATTAAATTTACTGTGACAGTAGCAAAAAAGAAATCACCAGAAAATTGATAAATCATAAAATTAATTAAAACCAAAACTTCCTCTTAGATTGATTTTATTTTTTTCAAGATGATTAAAATGAGGGGTTTGTATTAGTCAAAAAGACACCAACCTAACGATAAAAGATGCCTTCCGATAAAATGCTTGGACAATAATTGACTGATGTTTTTCAAATATGTTAAATTTTCAACCGTTCCACGTCCGAAAAAATGGCAAAATAAATTTAACAGAGCCTATCAATCAAATGCCATCAATATCCTAAATTTTCCCCAAAACTAAACAAAAACAAAAAAATATACTAAAATGAATATACGAAGGTGTAGTACGATTACCAACGAGATAATTGTCTACCAGATATGTGAAACGATTCAAACGTCAAAACAAAACTGCTGAATTATAGGCTCTTGACTTGTGATCGGCACGTAACAAATGTGGTATGACTGAAATAAGGCTAGTATATTCAACAAATATATTTCATTCGATATATAGAGAATAATACATGGCAAAATCCGTATCATATGTCGTATCATCCTGAGACATCAATATCAGCCCAAGGGCCTTTAGTTACCCATTACTTGTTATAAAGTAGAAATATGTATTAATATATATAAAGGCATGCAACAACACGAAACAATTATAATTGTGTACAGTAGTTACAGTTCTCTCAAACCGAAGAGTTAGGTTTGCAAAACGTAACAATACGTAGACGAACGTATCAAAACGTGGTATAACCTTGTGAAACGTACGGACCGTTAAAAATGACATAAAATAAATGAAATGACGCATTTCTAAACGTACTAACACCTAGCTGTCCACAAGTAGATTGAAAATAAGGGACTCGTTCTGCTAAGTTTTGATACGTTTTCTTATGTAAAAACAACGTTGTACTACGTTTCAGTACGTATTACAAGGGGTCAGTACTTTTCTAATTCGGTTCACTACGGTTAAACTACGTTTTCGCACGTTTTCCTACGGTTTTGTATATTTATCACGTGTCACCACAATTTGATCATTGACCTATGAAACGGCGCCATTAATGAAAAAAAAAAAAGAAAAGACAGAGATGTAGAGAGGGGACAAAGTAACTCCAAAAGGTAAAGGAGAAAGCATCGCTATAAGAGATGTACGAACGATCCAGTAGATTTTCAAACACAATAAGCATTTTTTTCTGAACGCCTTATAAAAGGGATATTAAAAAATGAAATTAAAACTGTTATGCATGAAGTGACTGTACAACAAATAGATATAGGAAGATGTGGTGTGAGTGCCAATGAGACAACTCTCCATCCAAATAACAATTTAAAAATTAAACCATTATAGGTTAAAGTACGGCCTTCAACACGGAGCCTTGGCTCACACCGAACAACAAGCTATAAAGTGCCCCAAAATTACTAGTGTAAAACCATTCAAACGGGAAAACCAACGGTCTAATCTATATAAACAAATGACACATTAACGGTTAAACCCAAATATGTATTACAGTCGATTGCCTTGTTATTATCCACAGCGTTTGCAAGACAGAAAACACACTTAAAGGAACAATATATTAAAACATGACAAAAGTGAAAAAAAGACATCTTTTCGGGTTCCCTAGGCATAAAAACTTGAAAAACACAGTACTCTGGACAATTTAAGCATGTTGCAAACTATGAAAACACATTCTATACTATGTTTGTTAAATTGATAAACATGCAAAACAAAACAGAAAGAAAAGTATAGAAAAGTTTACGGAAGATTTTTAGCTTTTCAAATGTTTTGCCTCATCTGATCAGTAAAACTTTTGCACAGAAATACGTTACCGCTTTTCCCCTTTCACCTGATTACCCCGGCTTGGAAGAAATTTGTTCCAAGTTAAAAACAAAATGTGATATATGCACTTGGATGTTGCTTCAATTGTCCTTCTAGTGATACTAATCATTAATAAGCCACTGGACGTTAAGCATTTTTAAGTTTGACAAAGCATATCAAATTTATGATGTCAATTTCAAGCGATATTGCGCACGTCTTATCATTTATTTCATTATACTAAATCGAATAATACAAAATATTCAGTTAAATTATTTGTTTGAATTGTCTCTAAAATAAATGCCCTGTATTAGTTTCAGTATAAGATGTATCCTGAAAAAATAATTCCCATATTTTTAGCATGTGGTAAATGAACAAGTTAAGTAGGTGAATGTCAGTACTCAATATTGCATTGATTAGCAAAGAAAAGACTAAACCAGGAGTCTGAGAATGCATATGAACAATGTGAAAAATCGTTCAAAAGAGATAATGAGGCGTAAATAAACAAACAATATTGACATGTGCACTTACACTTGACTATGGATCATTTACATTCAACAATCTAATCGAAATTTAATTCTTAACAGATCAACAGCTTCAAATGCAATCCATTAGTGATGACAAGTAGTAGCACTGCAACATTATGCATCAAATATAGCAGGAGGATGGCGATATCACCAAAAATTATAAGGGGGCGTTTAGGCTATCCGAAAAAATTACGTATCACATGGTCAAAATTCAATGTGTCAGGCTACCATTGAACACCTAGTTTCATGAGGTAGATATAATCGAATGAATATAAATTACATAAATGTTGACGCCCCAAGTCAGGAGCCTTTGGCCTTTGTTAGTCTTGTATGATTTTTAGATTTTAGTTTCTTGTGTATAACTTGGAGTTTCGTATGACGTCCAGTATCACTGAACTAGTATACATCTATTTTAAGGGGCCAGCTGAATGACGTATCCGGGTGCGGGAGTTTCTCGATACATTGAAGACCCATTGGTGGCCTTCGGCTGTTGCTCTATGGTCGGGTTGTTGTCGCTTTGACACATTCCCCATTTCCTTTCTCACTTTTATCCATTTTAAATGAGACACACTTTGTACACCTAGTCTTAAAAAAGAGGGACGAAAGATACCAAAGGGACAGTCAAACTCATAAATCTAAAACAAACTGACAACGCCATGGCTAAAAATGAAAAAGACAAACAGACAAACAATAGTACACATGACACAACATAGAAAACTAAAGAATAAACAACACGAACCCCATTAAAAACAAGGGGTGATCTCAGGTGCTCCGGAAGGGTAAGCAGATCCTGCTCCACATGTGGCACCCGTTGTACGTGTTGCTTATGTGATAACAAATCCTGTAAATAGTCTAATTCGTTAGGTCACAATCATGAAAGGGAAAGGGATTGTAGTTACGACGTAAGGAACATATCCGATATCATTTGTGAAACGTTTATTCCAAAACGGTCGACCAACTCGTGATGGCGTCCGTATGGTCGTTATGTAACTAAATTTCATTAGTCGAAGTCAGATCCCATGGCTTTTTTCTCTGATCTTTTTTGGGTTAGTTTCTTCCCATTAACAACATAATGGTTGATACTGTTGATACATGTAGCGTTTCCACTTTCATACACACCTAATTTGAGCTCGATTTCCAATGGGCTCGTGTTGATCGCCATTTTGCTGTCTTTGTATTATTGTGTTGTGTTTTTTTTTTTTCTATTGCATGGCTTTCATCGTCACCAATCTTGCAATTTTGCTTTCTTTCCTTCGGCTAAAAATTTATTTCAACATGCAATACTATCAAACCATTTGACTTGTTCTACACTGTACACAAACATTTCCTATTCAAAAAT
Organism: Mytilus trossulus; assembly: GCF_036588685.1. Taxonomy (NCBI): domain Eukaryota; kingdom Metazoa; phylum Mollusca; class Bivalvia; order Mytilida; family Mytilidae; genus Mytilus; species Mytilus trossulus. Next base: position 47,804,468 of record NC_086375.1, read on the forward strand.
TCAAAAAAAAGAGCTAGCCCTGCTTTGTATTATAAAACACTATGGCCAACGTAGATATCTTGTCTTCAAAAGGAATAAATCGTTTTTGTATAGAAAACAATCATGTTAATTCAAACTAAAAATTCTATGAAACGGACATTATCAAGTTGCTTGATTTCTTAATTGACAACATTTGTAACGTTTGAAGAATGTGTTTTTTCAACACATAATCTACATTCTCAATGAAAAGCAACTGTGATCCTCGTCTTGCTGACTTGTCCTTTTAATCGTTTGAAGTTAAATTCATACAGGACCTACTTGAGAAGAAATGAAAGAAGTAAGAAGTGTCTTCATTCTCCGCTATAAACATGCTGTTCTCTTATGTGACCAGGTGGAATAAGGCTCAGATAAATTATGCAGAATGTTCATATATTTTAATAAATATAATATATAATAGAAGGCAACGACAGATCTGAAATATACAGATAATGACAAATAAATACAACTTTACATATAAATGCATATGAATATATCATTTTGTAGCAAATAATGTATATTATGTTTAATTACACAATTGCAAATAAATATTAATGCAAAACACAGTTAAATGACCACTCTGAATGTAAACAATTTGTTAATTTTTTTAGATGACATTAGTGTGTATTCTGCAAATATTGAAGAACATTTGAAGCGTTTAGAAGTTGTTTTCAAGAGATTACGAGAACATGGTTTAAAACTGAAGCCTTCCAAATGTCATTTTTTTAAACGAGAAGTTCGCTATTTGGGCCACGTCGTTTCAGATGAAGGAATTCATACAGATCCAGATAACATCAGTGCAGTTCAAGATTTTGAAATACCTACAACCGTTAAGAAGTTAAAGTCTTTTTTGGGTTTAGCAGGATATTACCGTCGATTTACACAGGGATTTAGTAAAATAGCAGGACCTTTACACAAATTAGCTCAAAAGTTTACACCTCATCCACGAAAATTATTTGGTAAGGAATGGACTACTGATTGTCAGACTGCTTTTGATACTCTGAAAGAACACTTAGTTACTGCTCCAATATTAAGTTATGCGAAGTTCGATGAACCGTTTATTTTGGAAACTGACGCAAGTATGCAAGGATTAGGTGCTGTTTTGTCACAATTTGTCGATGGAAAATTGCGTGTTGTTGCGTATGCTAGTCGTGCTTTAAGGCCAAATGAGCGCAATATGGATAACTATAGTTCCAGAAAATTAGAACTCCTAGCTTTAACTTGGGCAATTACAGAAAAGTTTAGAGATTATTTACTTGGATCCAAATTTACAGTTTTTACTGACAATAATCCATTGTGTTATTTACAAACATCGAAACTAAGTGCACATGAACAAAGATGGTTGTCGAAATTAGCCGTTTTCAATTTTGAGGTAAAATATAGACAAGCTAAACATAATACCAATGCCGACGCACTATCCCGTATGCATGATAAAATTGAACTTTCGAAATCTGAGGATGTTAAAAATTTACTTCAAACTTTTGCTGCAGGAACTGTTGTACCAAATGACTTAGCAGCAAATATACAGACTGTGCCACAGAAATCAGTTTATACAGAGGAATCATTCGTGACACTACCTACTTTAGATAGACAGGAGATTAAAGATTTACAGAAACGAGATACAGTGATTGGTAAATTTATTGAAATATGGAACACTAAACGTAAACCATTGAGATCGGAGCAACGGAAATTTGAAAGGCCGTTAGTAACATTATTACGTCAGTGGGACCGTATTGAAGTAGAAGATGGTTTAGTTTACAGGGTAATCATTGATCCAAATGAGGGACACTTGAAGCAATTAATTTTACCAGCCGTTTTACGGGACAAAGTATTGAAGAACTGTCATGATAAATTAGGTCATCAAGGAATTGAGCGCACATTCTGCAATATTAGAATCAGGTGTTATTGGCCGGGAATGTTTAGACAGATCAAGGATTATTGTAAATCATGTGAACGATGCATTGTTTCAAAGATGCCACAGCCTGCCATAAGACCAGCAATGGGCCATTTGATAGCTAACAGACCGTTACAAATACTTGCAATTGACTTTACTGTTCTTGAACCAGCACACGGAAAAGAAAATGTATTAGTTATGACCGATATTTTTACAAAGTTTACTCGTGCAGTACCTACGAAAGATCAGAAAGCAGACACTGTTGCGAATGTATTGTTGACTGAATGGTTTAGTGTTTATGGAGTACCAGAACGTCTACACTCCGATCAAGGTCGGAACTTTGAATCTGATGTTATCTGTCAGCTTTGAAAACTGTACCAAATTAGTAGATCTCGAACTACACCTTATCATCCCGAAGGAAACGCACAATGTGAACGCTTTAATAGAACACTACACAATCTTCTGAAATCACTTTCTCCAGATAGGAAGAAACATTGGCCAAAGTATTTACCGGAATTAGTCTTTTCGTACAATGTGTCACAGAACTCAACAACAGGTTATAGTCCTTATTATTTATTGTTTGGTCGTAGTCCTAAATTGCCAATTGACTTTTTACTTGGAACAAATCAGACTGATGAAACTGATCAATCATTAGATGAATGGATTATTGCGCATCAGAATCGTTTACGATATGCTTACGAAAAAGCTGGGGAGCAGACAAAAGATCGTGCTGAATACCGCAAGACTAAACATGATGAGAAACGTTTCAATCCTGAAATTTGTGTCGATGACAAAGTTTATATTAGAAACCGTGGTGTACATGGAAGAAATAAGATACAAGACACTTGGAGCTCGACTGTTTATCGTGTAGTGCGTTTGTCAGAAAACACCGTCACTGTAGAACCAAATGATGGCGCTGGTGTTTCTAGGACTTTGAATCGTCGTGATGTCATGAAATGTAATATGCAACAAACTGTGGATGATAACAGCAGTGAATCAGACAGTTCAGATGATATGTTTATACCGAGACGAACAACTAGAACAACTGCCGGGAAACATACAAATCCAAATAGACTTCCAAATTCTGTGTTTTCTAAGTAAATGCATTGAGGACATTTGTTGTACATAGTTATGCCTTATTTTTGTGTGTCTCATTTTTGTCTCTAATTTTTGTGTCCTATTTTTGTGACCTATTTTTTGTGTTATTTATTATAATAGTAAAGGGAGTATGTGGATATAGATATTTGCATTATCGAGACGATTAATACTTAGCTGGGGAGTATGTGGACAAGTTCATTTATATACATATTATCTATTTGATATTATTCCCTATTTTGTACTTAGTTTATATCTATTATATCTATTTTACCCTATATTGTAATGATCTTACTATATTGAACATATTTTGTATTATTCTTTATTCTTTAGTATTTTTTATTCATTGAACCATATAATACAAAATATGTTCAATATAGTAAGATCATTACAATATAGGGTAAAATAGATATAATAGATATAAACTAAGTACAAAATAGGGAATAATATCAAATAGATAATATGTATATAAATGAACTTGTCCACACTTACTATAAATAATTCAAAGTTTGGTGATTATTTTAAACTCACCTATCCCATCGAACTTGAAATAAAGGATAAACTAGATCTTTCATGATTTCTTTGGTAGAGGGTTGGTTCTCCCAATGAATCTATTTAACTGAGTGGTAAAATTAACGTAATGACGGTATTGGTGCCACTTAGCGTTACACGACACGTTCCTAATAAAACAACGATTTTGACGTTGTTCCACGGAAAGTTTCAATCGTTGACCTTATATTCTACTCATGTGAAATGCCACTTAAAGTACAGAGATTTTCGAAGTTGCTTTTTAAATGTTTTTACTTTTTCAAGCCGGTGCAAATACAAAATTCCATTGAATTTGAACAAAATTTTAATTACAGGAACAATTTTTAATTTTTGCGAAGAATTATAGATCCAACAATAAAACAAAACAACAATTAATTTTGATGTCTTGTTAAATGATTGAAATAAACATGTATATAAAAAAAAAAGGATGTGGTATGATTGCCAATTAGACAACTCTGTACAAGAGACAAAAATGACACAGAAATTAACAACTATAGGTCACTGTACGACCTTCAAAACAAAGGGCGATATCTTTTTGCGCCAAAAAGTAACTCATTTGCGCCACAACTTAATTGCGCCAATACCTCTTTTGCGCCACCTAATTTTCAAAACTATAGGTATCATTTGCGCCAATAAAATAATAATCTAATTGCGCCAATTTATATATTTTTATTTATATATAACAGCTAAATGATTGACTAGGTACCAACAGCAAAAAATTCCTCTGGCATTGTACACCGAAATTTAAAATTAGCCTCGCATCCTAATAAAATTATACCGCTTTCTGGATCGTTACACAATACAAAGTCATCATCTTTGTTTGTAACAACACCAATATCATCCAATATTCTGTAAATTTCTTCTCGATTTTTAGATTAAGCCAGACGCAGTTTTCTTTTTCTTTTCTCTCTATACATAGGCTGACACACATAATTTAAATCTTTGTTTTATACATTTTCTTCATCAATTTTGAAGATCTCTAAATTTATTATTTTTGAAGGTCGCTCTGACAACACATTGGTTGCTTTTCTTTTACACGCAGTTCTCAAAATTTAACGTTCTAATTTCTGGACACTGATAATGAAAAAAATATATTTCTCTTTACAAATAAAAATATGGTATTTTATACTGCCAAAATCTGCTATGAAATTTTAATAAAGCGAAAATGTATTTTATAATCGTGATAGATGACTTGTATTTGCATTAGAATTTTAAGAAAAAAATGTTTCATAGTCTCTCAAAACTCTTTATAGAGTGGCTCTTGTTGTTTACTTATGTTTTAAAAAGCTGTATATTTTATATGTAACAAGACTTAGTGGCGAGACTTTAATAAAGTATTTGTCTTGCCTTGTCTTGATATAGGTAAAACATGTACAGTTATGATATAGGTAAAAAATATTAACAGGTAAATGTGGCGCAATTTCATTTCATTTATTGGCGCAATTAATACCATCAAAATAAAAGAGAGTGGCGCAATTAATACCTTTCCGAAACTGCAATTGGCGCAAATTGATTCTGCCCAAACATTGGTGTTGTTGACAAAGCCCATATCCCATGGTCTGCCATAAAAAAGCCCCGAAATGAAAACGTAAAACAATTAAGACGAGAAAACTAACTGCCTAATTTTTTTTTGCTGAGGAGGATAATGAAGAAGATCTCACTTTTGTTTGCATTTCCTTTTTTTAATGTATCTTGCTTTTATAAAGTGGGAGTGTGGTTATTAGTAAGTTTGTTCTTTGTTATAGCTCCGGGGCCTTGTCTTTATGGAGTATCCAAGTTAAATATTTCGACATCTTATATCCTTGTAACAATGCAGATCTACATTTTAATGCATAATAAACTTTATTCTATATAGATCATAGATATAGGAAGATGTGGTGTGAGTGCCAATGAGACAACTCTCCATCCAAATAACAATTTATAAAAAAGTAAACCATTATAGGTCAATGTACGCAGACCATTTCATGAAATTATGTTATGCCAAATATGCAAGAAAAGTCCCTTTATAACCACCCCATTCCCAAAAAATCAAACTCAACAATCAAATACTGCCATTGTAGAATTTTGACAGATATTAAAGTCTTACAATCATTAAAAATACGCAAAAGTTAATTTTTTAAACTACTTTAAGGTTGATATAAAAAAGAATTATACCGGACCTCCCTACAACTAAATGTAAAGTAAAAATAAAAAGATCAAGTATTAAAAAAATCTAAAATTGTAAAGCGTTTCTCCTCGAAGTTCAGTACGATTTTCATAATAAAAAAAAATCTTGTTTTTTTCAACCGGTAAACATTATTTTAAAACAAAGTGTGCATGAATTGATACGCGTGGATTTGAATGTAGCGTAAATCCCACAATTTCCGTCCTTTTTACAAAACACCATACGCATTTATCTTATATTTCCCTTGTCTAGAGGTCACCTGGCATACACCCATATCTCCTTTATTAACTGAAAACCAAGACATTAGTGTTTAACGAATATACTGGACGTCAATATTGCAAAACGTCTATATAATATGATTTTGACGTTAACATACGACATTATACAATTATTGACTTTTGATGAGGTTGATACAATGATTTATCAACCCCAGAGATGTGATATTCACCAAGGCCAACGGCCGAGCTGAATATCACATCTCTGGGGTTGATAAATCATTGTATCAACTGATATCAAAAGTCAACAATTGCTTTATTATATGACTCTTTAGTTCTCAGTGTCATTTTAATATTTTTAGATTGTGAAATATATCCTTGATTATCCTTGGTTAGATGGTATTTTGCCTAGACTGTTTTTATTTTATGCTTGGGATTTGATTTTTAAGGCATATTTAAGTTTTTAGAATTCTTTTCTATCAAAATCTTCTTAATTTACTCATTATTTAACGATAAAAAGCGTTTTTCAGTAGCTACTTCTGCTGCTCCAGCCATACTTTGTTGCCGGAAACGTGTAACTGTCGTTTGTGAGATCGAAACGATTTTATGTCGATAGCGCTGATTGGTTGATATTTATTCGGTCGTTCAATTAAAAACCATTTTATTTATACATCCCTTAAATAGCTAACAAGAATTCCCCGTTTCTATATTTAGGTACACGGACGCTGTTCCAAATCTTATATTAACCTCTCGTGATTTTTGCCGCGGTGAATATAATGTTTTATCAAAGAGGATTTCCTATGCTTTTAGCCAATGAGAAAACAGAAAATTTATAGTCATATAATAATACCAAAAGTGACACCAACATCGAGCGTAACGTCTATACAGTTTAACGTTATTATAACGTCAAATTACGGTTACGGGGACATTTCATTGGACATCTTAGATCGTTTCGAATTTTCTACCTGCAATTCAAACAAAAGTACATCTATTATATCATTTAAAAGGAAATTAAATGTATTTTCCATTCATACCAGTTAACAGGTGATAAAAATTTGAGATAAAGTAGAATTTCGTTTGATAAAAAGCCGCTGAATTATTCTTTGTGCTATTTTGTCCATCGGGACATTTTATTGGACACAGGAAAAATGACGATGTTTTTAAAATAAGACCGCAGTTACATAATGATGACTTCAGATAGCTTCTTCTGAACATGTATAATTTTTCTGATAATATTAAAATCCATTTTCGTATGTTATATATTATGAAATTGAAGAAAGAAAGTTTTTTTACGGGTTGAGCAGTTAAATGTATACAATATAGTTGTAACATTTTAAACCATTCTACTTACTAATGAATCCGCACTGGGATTTCAAAGACGCACATAAAACAAAATTGTTACAGCGGGACACCCTTAAAATGACGTTATAGGCATCGAAATGAGCATTTTTTTTCATCAAAATATAGACAGAGCACAAATTCATCTATGTTATTGATTTCTATGGTATATTTCCTTTCGAATGATATGCATAACTTATTTATTGTATAGGATAAGCGCTTGTCTAACCCATATTTCGAAAGTGACACCAATATCGTGCGCAACGTCGTACCATTCCAAACACAGCTGAGAAAATCCACGGGTTCGTGTTGATCATTCTTTAGTCTTCTTTGCTTTCTTGTGTGCTATGTTTGTTGTCTTTTTGGTCTTGTTGGGCAGGGCGTTTTATGTTTATTTTTTACTTTTGAGAATGAATGTCCATTTGGTATCTTCCGCCTTTCTTGTACAGTACTAACATGTATGCCACATGTGTATTTCGACAATAAACGCCTCTTCGGTGATGTTCGAGTAGAACGTGGATTTAACCAATAATACTTTATTCCGAAAGCAATACAGCTTATAGGATACATATACATAATTTATACCAATATAAGAATTTTATAGAGATATATAATATATATAAATATAAGGTGTGCATGAAAGAACATATAATACACAATACATAATACAAAATACGAAATACGAGCGGAGAATAATATAATACTTAAGTAAAGTAAGAACAAAAATATTATTTACTGCAATTAAATTCTAAGTTTTTCTGCAGATTTTAGAAATATACCTAAGTTATTCAATTCTTTAATATTTCTGACAGATAACAACTGGATAAGTTTGTATGTAGAAGGATTTCTCCAATAATACTTTTTTATTTACTTTCTCGAATTTGAATTTTGAATTTCTTGAATATTTTTTACATTCAAGTATAAAATGGTATTCATCTTCAATAGAGCTAGTATTACAATTTGTACATACATGTAGTCTATTATTTTTATCAACATTATAATATCTGCCTGTTTCTATACTTAATATATGAGCTGATGTACGATATTTACAAATGTATGGTTTGTATATATAATTTACAGGTCTATCTAAATAAAATTGCAATGTGTGTGTGTGTACTATACAGGTATCAATACAAATGACATTTATTTGAAATCTCAAAAAACATATTTACTTCACTAATGAATGCACCAAACAACATGTCTTTATCGAAATCTTCATTTTAAGGGAATTTGTTTTAGTAGGCAGCATGCGGTAGATAATGGCAACAGTAGTATACCGCTGCTATAAAGTCATAAATCAATTGAGAAAAGGAAAAAATCCGGGTTACAAGCTAAAACTGAAGGAAACACATCAAATATAAGAGGAAAACAACGAACCAACAAAAACACTAAAGTGCAACAAAAAAGCAAACAACAATGCAACAGACACAGAAACGAACTATAAGATAACAATTGCCATTTTCTGACTTGGTACAGGACATTTTAAGAACAAGTGGTGGGTTTTACCTGTTTTTGAAGGAGTGAATGTAAGCTATAGCGTTACTGGTACACATGCTTAGTAAGAGGGTGGTGAAGGAAGTTTCGAATAAATTCGAGATATGAGGAAATTTTAGTTCTTTAACTAAGTAACTAAGGAAAATGTCTGAATTGATCGGTAATTCTCAATAATGTTGAAAATTGCTTTTACGGGAACGGGGGACAAACGTAAGAAAAAGAGATGTCTGTATCAAATATTAAAGAATTTCTATCAAAGTAATTATAAAATCGTACAAAAGATTTTTCTGTTGTACAGATAATCTCAATCTAGAGTTATTAATTGATCGAAATACCAATAAGTATGCTTGAAATTAAATGAAGCTTTTAGCTTATTTTCTGTCCGAATAATTAATATTATCCTACATACAAAGATAAAACGTTAAGAACTCTTTGGTTTGGAAACGTGCGTGGTTCGATATAATATTTATTGAGAAGCATCATTAGATGCGGTCTAGAACATATGCTGTTTAAACATTACAAATCAGCTGATTCAACGTGCTATCTGGTAGATCTGAGACGAAACAATGAAAACATATAATCAAATTATTCCGTTTGATGTCTACATTGATTTGGTTATGACGTACGGACAGGAACCTTACTTAATTTATTTTGTTTGTATTGTGAAAATATTTAGCTTATTTTTTACGAAATTCGCGAGTAAAAGAATGGATAAATGATATACCATTAACAGGTCGCTAAGCTGTAACAAGTGTATGTGTGGTCCATATATATAAATAATGATGTATCGTTCTAGTAAGTCAACAACACAATGATAACGAGCTAAGATGACAACTCAATAGAATTGGACATGTCAATCACGTTCACTTTACATTTCCTATCTATCGGCATCTTAAAATATCTCTTTACAAAAGAGTTCCTGTTTGTATATTTGATTTGATACAAATTTAATTATACACGAAGGAATCATATCAAATTAAATCTCTACCGATCGTACGAGGAGAAAAGGATACAGATCAAAAGCTGATACCAGAACACATAGTTATAGTCGTTGGCACCCGACCTTATCTCGCACAGAGGGAAGGAAAGATGCGAAGAAAATCCAGTTAACGAACAGTAACATGCATAAGAAAGCACTGAAGGATCGCATGCTCTTATGGGCCGTTTGCGTTAATTTTTATAAATATTAAAAGCAGTATTTTTTTCAATAAGATTTTTTGAAGGCAAAAATCTAAGTTACATATGTATGAAGATATGTAAATGTAAAAGATTATTTCAAAGAGATGATTGGTTAAATATGACGAGTGTAGTGATAAATGCTTTCTTATTCGGAAATGTATAGCCCACAACAACAACTTTCCTAGCAAAATTCAAGTTCTAAGAATTGTATAAATTAGTTTTCATACTCGAAAGAAAAGAAAAACAATTTCTTTGGTATAAAAGCGATACGTTTGAATCAGTGGTAATAATTGAACTTTATTTGCTCTTTAAAGTATTTAAGTATCACATTGTACTCATAACAGTCACAGATGGTTCTTTCCTTTTGAAATTGGAACATATATTTGTTTTTAATTATAGTCTGTATACAAAGTAAACATTTACAAAATTAAGTAATGCACTTGTAAAATAAGGTTAGAGTGAACATTAAATCTAAAATCTCATCATTGACTTATCTATTTATTTATTTATTTATCTTTTATGTATGATATGTTCGTTTAGAACAAGTAGATTTAAAACAATACCTAGATAGTCAATAATAAATATAAAGTAATTATTTCTGAAATAAGAAATTGACAAAACGTCTCATTTATTAAAGATAAAAGGCGTTAATTAATTTGCTTGCTCAGAGGTGTACACTTCGTATCATCACGAATGACCTAGCCCCTAGATGCAGACAGGATTCATTTATTATACATCTCATCATCTGTTAAATGAAATCAATTCTATGATAGGAGTCTGTGAAATTGTAAAGGGCAGGTAAGTCGCTTAATTTTACAGAATATTCGCAATTATTTACAACTTTTTCCATCATTTGCGATTCAAGCTTCTTATAAAAAAAAATAACAGATTAAATTGTTTCGTGTGCATCAAACGTACCCGTTAACCTCAATTGGTAAAAAGGTCAATGGTACGCATGTGCGTTTATAGTACTTGTTTCCAGTATGTGTACAAATTTGGCATGTTTATTTTTACTGAGAAACTCGAATGCTAAATAAAAAATCAGTATGGTTACAAAAATGTAATGTCTGTTCAAACCTTTTCCATATTTGGTAAATTTTACAGATTATTCGAAATTAATCTCAATTTTCCACCATTTACAATAATTATTTAATATTCTTGATTTTTTTTGCTATTTATTAAACAAAAAAATAATATAACGGTCTTAATATTTTCATGTGCATTAACCGTTCCCGTTAATCCGCTTGCGGATGTACTTGGAAAGTATTAAAAAAAAAAGTATACTATAAGTCAGAAGACTGTTAGTTAAGGTACGAAATAAGCTTAAAAAATGATATTTATGGGGCTCCTGAGTTCCATGTCCTTTATCTGTTCGGCTCTGACCATATAGTACTTCCATGCTCTGACATACCCGTATATTTGAAGAGAGAGAAATTTCAAGTCTATTTTTACGCAGTAAAGTTGATTGAAAATAACTATTCTGCAAATGTTTAACTTCTAGTATATATATATATGAATCACCCCCTATGTTGACTTGTCCTAAGACCGGTTTTTGCAATTGATCGCATGATGAGTTATGAGTAATTTCTACACCACACACACACACAAAATATGATAACAATTTATCTCAAGTTATCATGACTGAAATGTTCATGACCTAAGTGGTTTTTTTCTTATATGTTTTGAGCGCATTGAGCCACAGGAGCAAATATCATGGCTAAAGCTGAGTTGAATTCGAATTCTTGAGCAAAGACAAGTTAGTTCAGAGGAAGAGCAATGTGTCCATGACGGGCGGAATTTCTTCCTGTGGACTGTTGCCTTGTTATAGCCCATTAGTTTGTTGTTTTCCATCATATTCATGTTATGCCTAACATTTTGCGCTCATCCTTTACTTATTCATTAATGTTGCATTAAAATACGAGCGCTTAATTTTTTCATCCATATAACTCACATTGTGGTAGAAATTGTTCTTCAAAATGAATACATGGTTTAGACATTGAACGTGACTGCAGAAGTATTGAAAACTGCAATTTTATTATCAATTACGAACACATTTATTTCTTGGTCAATTAAATTATTTGCCAAGAATAACACTTTGTTTCCTGTCGAATTAAGAGAACTGTCGTTCACGTGTCGTTTTATGTTGTCGCCTGTACTGGCACATCCCACCTATCCCAGCAACATCCTAATACTCTGTCTATTTAATTACAGGTGTAAACTGTTAGAATAATGTTGCACCTCCATATCATAATGGTATTTGTCATTTTATTGCTGCGGACGTTCAAAGCGGCAAATTGTCTCTTGTTCTTAAAATATGAACCAAATGTTCGTCTTTATGTCTCTATCTCTCTTGCTCAATACTTTAATTTAGAAGATGTGATTTCTATGTAATTTGAGCTGTTTTAATTGCTGTGAGATTAAATGGTAGATTTTTTACGCCACTTGCAGCACTATTACATATATCCTGGTCGTCAGTTTTTATTTGCTTAATAAGCCGGAAGGCCTGGAGAGAACAACAACCTAGTGGCTATTAGATTATTTGATTTATTGTTGGTTTTAACGCCACTCTCAACATTTTTGACTATATAATGGTTGTCCGTTTTGAATGGTGAATGAAGCCGGGGAAAACAACCGACTTTGTAATTGTAAGAATTCTTTTGTTTTTTTTTTTCAGTATCGGTCTATGTATCCCGTTATTTTTTTTATTTTTTTTACCGGACATTAACGAGTTAGTGCATTTTCTCGTTGTTTTATTTTGTAATTCAGACATTGAAGAGATGAGTGCTTTTTCTGAAAGAATTTTGTTTGTCTACCACATCGAGTTAGAAAAAGGGGGATGAGTTATAGATTTAAGAAAGCATACCACTGATTCGTCACTCCATTGCTTTCTTTGTTGAATTCTTTTCAATAAGTCATAGCTCTTTGTATTGGAGGTGGGAAATATGTCAACAATTCGTTAATTTCATTTTAGGGCGTACTGGTTCAAAGAATTTCTGAAGTACCAAATCCTATGGTATACATGCAGTAGTTATCACTCAAAACAATCAATCAAAAAATATCTTACATTGATTCCAGTTCCTTCAGCTTTCATCTGGTGCTTACACGTTGTTTGATATGGAAAGATTAGTGGAACCTCGATACTTCAAAACGAACACTTTCTTCTAAATTATGGGGCAAATATTGTTACTAATCGCGCCTTAAAAGAATACTAGATGTAAGTAGATACTTTGCGGTAACTTCAAATATAGCGTAAATAATGCATTATGCAATACTTAACAGCTCTTTTGTGCAAATCTACATTTTGAAATTTCGCATTTTTGATTACCGGATAAATACCAACATTTCATTTGCCATATGATGTGGGGAAAAACAAACAATATTCAACGAATTTGTAAATAAGAAAGAAAGAAGTAACGAATATTCGTGTATACAGAATGGAAAAATTCAGTATGATACACTTTGAATGTCATTAAGACGAAAGCTACTTGTGTGTTTGAAGACAAAATATCATATACATTTTGTAACAGATTTATTGAATCATGAACCTTAGATAAAATGGGCATGCGTAACATTTCATATACAATCAAATGCAATCAATGCGCATCTGACATATCTGGAACCCCGTAAGTGGTTTCTATGGTAAATTCTTTGATTTGTGACCATGTAGACACGTTTGTGTGTTTTTGCAGATCTCAAGTTAACTTATTCCAAACTTGTCTAGTCTGGTGACGCCACCTGATGAGGACACTTAATATATATTTATAAGACCGTTGGTTGACCTCTATATAGATGTCTTTTCAAAGTCGGTGTTGGTGATTTGTTAGTGTTCATTTCAGTACTACTTAATTGACGTCTACCCCTTATTTCCTTCTATATATATCACAAATTGTGTCAGATTTAGATTTTTAAGTATACAATTTATGTAGTTTTTGCGTGCAGACGAACAAAATAAAAAAAATCGCAAGTTAGTTATAGGGAACTAATCGTTTTCTCAGTTCCTATGGAAATGAAAGTAAAAATTCTTTAAACCAATTTAAGGCAATAATTTATGACAGCATTAATGAAGCAATCTGATGTCTTCGACTATAATATGTTTTATAATTAAAATCTCTAATGATTAAGCTAAAACTGAACGGCAATAAATGCATCAACATCAAATCTTTCTTGACATCAGAATATTGTAATTATAATGGTATGGTTAACCATGACTTAATTAGGACGCCAAAAAAACTAGCACAGTAGTTTAAATTTGAAAACTGAACCAGATAATAATTCATGTGTTTCCTCTTTTTTGGGGATTACATAAATCTTCAATTTCTATGTGGAATTTGGTTTGTCATTTTTGTTATCTTTCGACAGTAAAACATTATTTACTAGTATATAAATAAAAAAGAAGATGTGGTACGATTGCCAATGAGACAACTTTTCACAAGAGACCAAATAAACTCATCATAGATACCAGGATTAAATTTTGTAATAACGCCAGACGCGCGTTTCGTCTACAAAAGACTCACCAGTGACAATCCAATCCAAAAATGACACATACATTAACAACGAGATATTAAAGTCCCTGAAATGACAAATGTAAAACAATTCAAACGAGAAAACTACCGGCCTAACTTATGTACTAAAGAAATTTAGCAAAAACAATAATGTCAACCAGCAAACTACAACCACTGGATTAAAGGTTCCTGACTTGAGACAGGCATAAACATACAGAACGTTACGGGGATAAACATGTTACCTGGATATCAGTCTTCCCCTTACCAACCTGGAACAGTGTGTAACAGTAGAACATAAGAAAATTATTGCGTGTATTAATTATTGCAATTTTGTCATTTCAGACTGAAATTCGATTTTGATGTTTGCGATGTTGAGAAAAACTCTGTTTAATTCATATTAAAATTTCAAAATGAGAGTATAAATTAAAAGACATCGCAATAATTTCTGGATTTACAGTAATCAGTTGAAAAAGGCTTAACTCATCAGATGGATACAAATAGAAATTACATCTTACAAAACCACAAAGTGGACGTGGCCGAGGACCTGTACTGTGACTGTACATCCCAACAACTAAAAAAACACTAAATCTATAATGAGTCTTGTGAAGGAGAAACGTGCATCCCATGGAAAAAATAAGTCTTAATGTACCTCTAATGAGTTTTATAATACCCTGATATTTTAGCTCCCTTTTATTCCAGCTCACAATCTATTGTGTAGCCATGTTATGATATTTCCGGGTTCTGCAAAAGATTCTTGTTTGGTTCATCAAGAACAAATCATTCTTATATAACAATTTAATTCTATTTAGTTAATAAGATAAATTTATTGGGATTTAGTTAGATGCAAGACCGGGATAATGCATACAAAGTTTCTTTATCAATAGTTTTTAAAATGTAATATAAACTTAATGAATCGTACGCTGTACGTTAGTATTACTTATACTGATTTAATTCAAGGTTATTGCAAATGCTTAAAACATTAAGCATGTTCTATACATACAAGTTTAAGACAATACAAAAGAAGTCTAGGCATTCATTAAAAACTTCATGGTAAACTGTTCATCAATTAAAGGATCAAGGTTACATTACTTTGCTACGTTCATCAATTAAAGGATCAAGGTTACATTACTTTGCTACATTCATCAATTAAAGGATCAAGGTTACATTACTTTGCTACATTCATCAAATAAATAATCAAGGTTACATTACTTTGCTACGTTCATCAAATAAAGGATCAAGGTTACATTACTTTGCTACGTTCATCAAATAAAGGATCAAGGTTACATACTTTGCTACGTTCATCAATTAAAGGATCAAGGTTACATTACTTTGCTACATTCATCAATTAAAGGATCAAGGTTACATTACTTTGCTACATTCATCAAATAAATAATCAAGGTTACATTATTTTGTATCGTTCATCAATTAAAGAATCAAGGTTACATATTTTGTTACGTTAATCAAATAAAGGATCAAGGTTACATTATTTTGTATCGTTCATCAAATAAAGGATCAAGGTTACATTATTTTGCTACGTTCATCAAATAAAGGATCAAGGTTACATTATTTTGTATCGTTCATCAATTAAAGAATCAAGGTTACATTATTTTGTATCGTTCATCAAATAAAGGATCAAGGTTACATTATTTTGTATCGTTCATCAAATAAAGAATCAAGGTTACATTATTTTGTATCGTTCATCAAATAAAGGATCAAGGTTACATTATTTTGTATCGTTCATCAATTAAAGAATTAAGGTTACATATTTTGTTACGTTCATCAAATAAAGGATCAAGGTTACATTATTTTGTATCGTTCATCAATTAAAAAGACCAAGGTAACATTACTTTGCTACGTTCATCAATTAAAGGATCAAGGTTACATTTTTTTGTATCGTTCATCAATTAAAGAATCAAGGTTACATTATTTTGTTTCGTTCACAATTATAGGCTCAATATTACATTATTTTGTTACGTTCACAATTAAAGGATCAAGGTTATATTATTTTGTTACGTTCAATTAAAGGATCAACATTACTTTATCAAAGAGAGTCGAAAACGACCAAAGGAACATTCACACATGATATCGGATATGTTCCTTATGTTGTAACTACAATACCCCTACCTTTTCACGATTGTGACCTACCGAATTAGACTTTTTATCGGATTTGCAATAACATGAGCAACCCTAACGGATTACCTAAGATCATCCCAGTTTTTGGTAGGGTTCATGTTGCTTATTCTTTAGTTTTTTATGTTTTGTCTTCTGTACTATTATTTGTCTGTTTGTCTTTTTAGTTTTAGCTATGGCGTTGTCAGTTTATTTTCAATCTATAAGTTTGACTGTACCTCTGGTATCTTTCGTCTCTCTTTTTCATACTCATAAATCGAAAATAAACTGATTACGCCATGTCAAAAACAAAAAGACAAAAATATTTGAACACAGCGTTTCTATCACGTAAAGTAATCAGTTTCTCATGGTCATGACTAAACAGTCTTCCAAAATATTCAGTATACTGGTTGTTTAAGAAAGATTTAATATTAAATAAAATGTTCATGTTTTTTTTTTAACTTTTGAAAAGCTTCACATAAAATCTTAAGAGAAATACTTGTTTGTGTCAAAAGGCAAATATTATATAAATTTGTGTGCGCAATTTTCTCCTTTTTTAAGAGTTATTCTTAGTTAATAGGATAAGACGATTATCAAGCACACAGCAGTCCTTATACAGTAAATGTATCTAATCGTTTGATCAAATATGCGTGTTGGGATTACTTCATTAATAAATATTTCTTATTTCAATTTTTCTAGACTCTGAATAATTGACTTACATATCATTGTTTTTAGATGTTACAAATTTTAAGATAGAGAAAATAACATACACACACATATTCTAATACATACATGTTGTTAATGTTGAAAATAACCGATAGCTATTATGATAGTTTTCAAATTTTATTCAAAGAAAAAGGGATAACAAATCTAGACCTATAGATATGAAGTTGTAAATTAAAAAATCAATTTCCATTTATATAAAGACTTAAGGAATAATCTCTTAAAATGCACAAATAAAACAGAAGAAGTAAATATGGTTATTCAAATCAAAGGCCTCGCTCTTTATTTAAGTTATGATGAAGTAGATAAATGGTCGATGGCATTGATTTTTTTTAATTTACTGAAAATTGAAATATTTCTTTTATTTGCTTTATTGGATATAGGAAAATGAGGTATGAGTGCCAATGAGACCACTCTCCAACCAAATAACAATTTATAAAAGTAAACCATTATAGGTCAAGGTACGGCCTTCAACACGGAGCCTTGGCTCACACCGAACAGCAATCTATGCCCAAAAAATAACTAATGTTAAACCATTCAAAAGGGAAAACCAACGGTCTAATTTATATAATAACGAGAAACGGGAAACACGTAGGACTGAACTACATAAACAAACGACAACTACTGGACAGGAGCAATCATTTGCAGCGGGATTAAACGTTTTAATGGTACCAAACCTTCTCCCTTTTCTGCAACAATAGTATAACATCACAACATAGAAAAACACACTATAACATATCAATCAAAAAAATTCATTTAATAAAATGTAAAACTTTAAAGAGACACCAACCCAAACAAAATATGAAAAAAAACTCTCATCAGATATTCCCGTGACCAAAAAATAATATCAATAAGTAACTGATGGGCTGATTGCATGCTCGGTGACTGCCAGTCCACCAACGTCGGTAAAGCGGTAAAAAACAAGTGGTAGTAGAAATTTATGCCAATTTCCCTGGATATTTGTCTACGTTGAGTTATCTAATCTGGTTAAATGGTTTGATATCGCGTATTTGTAAAACTAGCTTATGTATATGAGAACAAAAAAACAACCTTTATTTCATGAACTTTTTCTACCATATTTCTTTCCTGTGTTTTATTTTTTACTGGTACTTGATTTGACAAGACTGATGCTGCATGAGTAGATTAATCTATAAACTAAAGTTGTGCATGCTCAATGCATTTCATGAGTATATATGACATTTATGTGTTTGACAATTTTATCAACATTGCAAGACTTTCGTAAGAATCACCTTTTGTTCATTTACTAACAAATTTTTACTCTGAACAATCCATTATCGTTATTTAAATGTATAAATGCTAATTAGATAAGGAAAAAAGCGCTATTTGTCTATCGATTATAAAAAAAAAGAGATTTATGAAAATCAACTGTATTTTGTAAGGTATCTAGTTGACTCATTTCATCTGACTAAATACCAATAAAAAAGCTCGGAGTCATCCATTTTGTTTTTCGGGGTAGTTAAACGATCATTTTCTCAATATTATTTCCTATTCAATAAACTATCAGCAAATCACAGATGTATTTTGTTACATTATCCAATATAGTCACGACAAAATCCGATTTAAAAATGCACAAGTCAATCTCAAAAAGTTTATGACTATTAAATAGTGTTTTATGTCAAACTGTAGTTCTTTGAGCTGACAGTATCAAGATCATGTTGATATATGCCACTAGTTCTTCTAACAGGAATGACACGCTTCTGGGACGTTGGATAGAGGGGGTTATAAAAGGGCGCAGGTGTGGAATAAAGGATTTAAAATGTGGAAAAGCAAGATATAGGTGGTTAAAAAGTGGAATCTTGGTAAAAAAAAGGGATAAAAGTGAAAAGTGAGATAAAAAAAAATGATTATGGAAATGGACTACCCATGTCAACCCCTCTTTTCTATGTCGCCTTGATTTTATCTTGATTTTTTTTTCAGACTTTGAATTACGATGTTTTTCTGAAGTTGATACGTGCTTAAATCAAATTGCGTTAGTCATATCGGTTACATGTTATCGAAAATATCAAAATTAGTTCTGGATAGAAATTTATCCTCATTCATCATTATAATTCAAATATATTAATAGGGATATTGATTTTAGATTGATGTATTTAACAAATTATTAAAATAAAACCTTAGAAACATTACGTGAATTACGTAAGGCACTTATCAGATGATTTTCATGAATAACACAAGTCAAATAGCATGCCAATAATTTAACAATTATTTCTATAGACTCTCTCTTTCCTCAAAATTCCCTTTAAAAATACAAATTTAGTGATATTTAAGTATGTCTTCGAAACTGTAAAGAAGTGACAATGATAAATCGGATTGAAATTAGGTGTATGATTCAATTGTTATTATGTTTTTTTACATTCATTTGATTTACCTCAAATGCATTATTTCAATTATGGGTAATCAATTGTCAGTCCCTCGGTCAGTCCAGATGTATAAGTCGATATTACAGCCAGTGCCCAGTGCATGTCGAACAATTGTAAAACAGAAATCTGTGTCCTCTGTCAACAACAGGATTATAATACTAGTTAGCTGTGCTTTAGGTTATGATTATGAATAAAAGCCAGCGCTTTTTGGTACTTTCATGTTGAACAAGATCTGCTTCATAACAGAAGATAAATAAAGGCAACAGTAGTATACCGCTGTTCAAACTCATAAATCCATGGACAAAAAACAAAATCGGGGTAACAAACTAAAACCGAGGGAAAACCCGTTACTTCTGATTTCTTCATAAATGATGTGATATAAATCACACCATGTTTGTGATAATATTTATTTTTCTTTTAAAGTCATAATCTTAGTCTGTTCTTATAGAAATACATTTTTTTTGCTATAAAGTCATTTCGGACGGATAACGTCTAGTATGAGACGAATTGAATTATGGAGGTCATAAAATGATTATAAATCTGATCGTGAATTCGATTTATTGAAGGTCCTGAAATGTTTGCGGAGTTTATGGAATACAATAATTTGACTAGATAGTGCCCTATAGTTTAGTGTTCCTTTATCAAAATCTAGAATGGTGTCAAAGTTTCCCTCCCTACCCTTTTTATGATTTTCTTCATTATAACTTTTCCTGACAAAAAAAACCTCTTCTTTTCTTGACGAAAAAAAAATAATTATCTGACAGATTAATATTGGATTTGGAATAGAAAAAAAACTTGTTATATGGTGTCAACTGCATTGAAAACTGGATTATATTGATTAAAAATTGACCATTTGTTCATCATGTAGAAAAGCACACATTAATACGACCTCCGATAATTTAAATGAATTAGATCGGTTTGTCTTTTTTTATCTAACTAAGACATTTCAGTAAAAACATAAGCAATAAATACGTTTTATTTATATTATATAGTGTTATTGATGAATGACGAGGTTTATTGCTTTAAGTGCCTCGTAATGTGCTTCGTAGATGTCCAATGAACCTGATGTCTGTCTTAGCAAAATGTTTTTCACTCTCCTATATTTGCCATATAGAATTATGTCCTGATCGTGGGATATAGAATAAAGTATGTTATTCATTTCAATGTAGTAGTGGGCATAATCGTAAACGATTTGATTAACTATTTCATTTCAGTTAGCAATTTATGATAGCCTTTGAAACTGTCAATTTGTTTGTGTCTCATCGATTCTTTTCACGATAATTGATATTACTAGTTAATCGGTTTGTTTTTTTCTAACATTGTACTCTCCTAGACACCTTAAATTTCGCTTTCTTCAAACTTAACAAAACGAATGTCCTTGCAACCGGTGATACTAATCGTTGTAAATGTGTTGGCGCAAGCCATTGCAATGTTGTGTTGGGAAAAAAAAACACTTTTCAACTTACACAAGATAAAAATTGCAAGATGTAGGCTCATATATGTTCATACTAAAGGAAATAATCATTGAATACGCTTGCATTCTATTGAAGACTTATCGTATTAGCTGACGACCTTTGCACTTTGGTTTGGGAGCTTAATTCTTTTTAAGAAATATTGCAAATAGGGTTTTAAAATTTTCAATTTGGTTTAGTAAGAGCGAGCGTGATAACAAGTTGGCAATTAAAAAACACAAGTTGACGCTAATCAAACCATGGTCAAACGAAAAATATAGACTAGATAGCAAAAGACCAGATATATTACACAGAAAACAAGATAATGAAAGATGAACCTTACTATTGAAACTGGGGATGAACACCAGTTTTTTCGAAAGGTTCAGCAGTTCCTGCTCCATTAGTGATACCTTAGTTAATCCTGTTGAAATTATTTAATGAGTTTTAATTGATGATAAGGAATTAAATAAGAGAAGATTGAAAAATGAATATTGTCTCAATTAAAGAGATAATAATTATCAAAGGTACCAGGCTTATAATTTTATACCCCAGACGCGTGTTTCGTCTACATAAGACTCATCAGTGATGCTCAGATCAAAATAGTTATAAAGCCGAAGAAGTAACCAGTGTTTCAAACACTTTTATACATTTGTATTATCTAATCCTTATTTATGGCCGAATGTTCACATTTGAAATGGAAACCCCGTTTTAAAGACTTAATAAATATGAAATGAAACGCAAGCCAATGAATATCGTTATCAGCTATACAATATTACACAGGTGCTACCGAAAAGTTGCTACATAGAAATAAAAGGTTCACAATGCGAAAACTTGAAAAAATTTCTCTCTTTTGCGTTTAGTGTAGTTTTTGGAACGACCTTTACAGTTAATTTCTAAACGATGTCAAGATATGAATCAGAATTAACAGTATTGGTTGTGTCTCTTATTTCAAGTTCAATTGGATAGACGTTAAGGGTATCAAATTTCAAACCTAAAATAATCAATTACAGGTAATAATTTTATGCTTGTTAATTTATCTGTAATGTTTTAGCATTGACCGTCTGACCCAATTTGTCCATAAGATTTCATCAATGAGTTTTAAAATAAAAGAAGCAGAGCAATTTACAACATTCAACTGTATGCAGGACATCAAATCAATGAAGGGACGTTAGGCAAAACGCAATCAATCAATTGAATTCACTAACTTTATCGAAACACTGAGTAAGAATGTCCATTGTGGCGTAATCATGAGTTGATCACTTTCTATGCATTGTAATGGAAAGAGGTAATTTAAAAATTGTTATTTCGTTTGTTTCTTGGGTGTTTGAATTACTGCTTTACCATCTACCCCTCGATTTTTAGAATTTTGGATAAAAGAGTGTCAATATTTGGTGAAAGATTTACGATTGGGTTTTTTTCGATTATGACTGCACTTTATCTTTACATTTTATTTTGTATATTTGTGTTTTAGTTTGTAAACCTTGATTTGTTTTCGCTCAATCGATTTATGACTTGAACAGCCTTATCGTATACACTTATTGCCTTTATCAATGTGTACAAGAGGCATCAGTCACAGTGGCAACTGTCATATTTGTAACAGTCACAGTAGCAACGGTAGTTTATCGATGTTTAAATCTTGTAAAACAATTTTGTTATCCATTCGTTTGATGTGTTTGAGCTTTTCATTTTGCCATGTGATTAGGGAATTTCCTTTTTGAATTTTCATCGGAGTTCAGTATTTTTGTGCTTTTACATATTTATTTTTTTTAATATACAAATCAATAAAATTAAGCTGGAGAATAGCAACTCCAAACGGAGCAAGACCTGGCCTTGCGGTCTTAAAACTTTCGAGTGTTTTTTTTGTTGTACTCGTACTCGAAAATCAACCAATCAAAATGTTGGATTTCATGTTTCGGGCATAGTTTATATGCTCGGAGCACTGAGCAAAGTGTTATACCTTCAAGAACGTGTCTCCTGCTATGCTTACAGCACCCGCCATGCTAGAATCAAGATAGGTAATAGGAGAGAATTGGTAAATTTGCAGATAAGACGACACAGACACGTCGTATCAGTATACCAGTAACGATGTTGTGGTCGTAAAATTTAAGGGATAGACCTTGGTTCAGGGAGATAACTCTTTAAGTCAGTTACACGCCTGCAAGTTTCATCAATGTATTTTAATCATTTACCTGAACCAGATTGGAAATATTCTATGTAACCTTGGAGCTTAGAATATATTTATGAAAATGTTGGACACAAACGTAAGTTTAAGAGTTATTTCCCTTAATCTAGACCTACCGTCTTAAACAGTGTCGCTTTCAGTCTTATTTCTCATAGCCCAACTGGAGAAGTTTTGCGTTAGGAGCACATATCAATTGAGACATTGAAATGCCAAAAGGCGGATTTGCTTTTACTAAAAACGGAGAGTTGACAATGAGAACATTGAAACCATCTCCTTGATTAACTTTAACTATAAGATACCATAACAAGTCTTGAGTCTGTATTTGGTTTTGTGATATATTATTTTTTCTTTATTTCATTTTAACGTATATAAAGGTATGCAATACGATTTTTGAATGTTTATATGTATATCGGTCACATGTAAGATTAGACTGGAGTTACCCAATTTACTTTTGGCATCTTATGACTATCATGTATTCAACAGTTGCTTATTCTTTAGTTTTCTATGTTGTGTCATGTGTACTATTGTTAGTATGTTTGTCTTATTAATTTTTAGCCATGGCGTTGTCAGTTTACTTTCGATTTCTGAGTTTTACTATCCCTCTAGTATCTTTCGTCCCTCTTTTTTAATCGATGAGCGCAAAATAATTCAAAAAAGGAATCTGATGTACAGTAGTTGTCGTTTGTTTATGTAAATATATACGTGTTTCTCGTTTCTCGTTTTGTTTATATAGATTAGACTGTTGGTTTTCCCGTTTGAATGGTTTTATACTAGTAATTTTGGGGCCCTTTATAGCTTGTTGTTCGGTGTGAGCCAAGGCTCCGTGTTGAAGGCCGTACTTTAACATATAATGGTTTACTTTTTAAATTGTTATTTGGATAGAGAGTTGTCTCATTGGCACTCACACCACATCTTCCTTTATCTATCAAAAGACTATTTAATGAAATCTAAAAAGCCTACTGATTAGTTCTTAAAAATAGAATCTCAAATACAATTATTAAATGCTTAAATTGATATTATTTCAAAACTTGTCCATTCATATACCTTAATTTACACTTAAAGTTTGCTAATCCCCAAATGGTGACGATTTTCAAAATGCGTCCCATATTTCGACCCTTCGTTCAAATCACTTCTCTCTATTACAAAAAGTGTAAAATTTTAGTAGTGTATGATAAAAAAATCACTGTTATGTATTATTGGTATGCATTTATATAATGCTCTTATGTCATAAATCATAATGTTGATATAATTCTACGTGCTTACAAAAATAAAGATAATTCACTCACACAATTTGTCATTCTTGAAAGTCACGCATAGAACTATTTCATTATATACACAATAATTTAATGTTAAGTATTGTTGATATATACATGTACAAGAACATTAGGTATTTTATAACTCTTCACAAGTTTTATTTGCTTTCTGATTAAATAAACTTTCATTCAATACTTTTTCAAAGTACATTGTGCTTACTAATTGTCCATAAAATTTATTTGCTTAAAATTTAATTTAGGTAGAGAAAGTTTATTTTAGAATCACTTTCTTTTCACCTTTAATCCCATTAGTATTTGTATGTTTGAGATAAACTATAATTAACCGTTACGGTCAGACAAAAACGCTGGTTTATTCTTTTGAGAAAAACTATGATAAATTACATGTGATTATAACCAGAAAGTGTTTAAGATTTCATTTAGATATCAATTATAGTCACAATAATTTTGAAGTTAAGATTTTTAACGCGTTTTTATTTCGATTTTCATAGTTAAGGATGCTAGTATTCATAGTCCAGGTATTTAGTTTTAATTAACATTTTTGAGCTGTAATACACTGATGAACTAAGACGGAGTAAAATCAATGTGTATCGGCGATCAGTCGTTGTTGTGCAGTGATGAACAATTATCACATATTGGAACCATCTATCTGGCTACTCTCAATCATACAATTGTATTATTTAGCTGCTATTCATTACTACAGGTAAGAGATTATTTTTCTTTTATTACTTATCAATTTTAGCATTGTCCTAACCTTGTTCTGTATCTTAGTAATGTTTTTTTACTTATCAATTTTAGCATTATTTCAAACATTTGCCCTTATTTCGTTCTGTACCTTACTAATGATTTTTTTATTATTCATTATTTGTAAAATTTGCTTTTCTTTAAAACAAATCGTTGACATAATATGGAAATAACATGACATCTGTTTTAATAGTATGATTGATAGCATAATAAATAATCTTACTCTTAAGTTTGACGACAGCGGTCCACTTTTTTAAGGAGATTGTTCTTTAACAGCAAAAGAAAAAAATGATTTACATATTTTTACTACAGTTGGAAAAAATATAATTTTGTTATGTATTAGCGCTTTATTTCATTGTCGGATTGAGTACTTATTGGTTGAGTTACATTCCAAACTGCATGTCTTTCAGTGATGCAAAATTTTAATACGAAAATTTGTGAATTTCAAAAATCTATCAAAATGTCGTGAATTAATAAGAAATTTAATGTTTCTAAATATTTGAAGAAGTCAGGTTTTTTTTTTAAAGAATCGAGCAAATAAGAAAAGACATTTACCGTCAGGAAATATCAATTCCTCACTTTTTCCCTATTTTCATTTACAGACCAACAATAGTTTTTTCTTCAATTTTACCCTGGAAATGTCCTGGTCTTTAAGATTTAAAACCATTTTAATTCAAATAGGATGCAAATTTCCCAAATGTAATGTATACAACTCAACTGTTTGGTTCTCTAACTTATTCAGCAGATATACATGGCAGTAGTGTTAAAGTATTTGCTTATATAAAAGTTTGTGTTTTTTTTTATCTAAAATTGTAATCTAACAATCCGTAAAACAACACTGTTATTGAACTCGACCTATTTACATCAACACGACTTAATCCGATTGTAG
This sequence comes from Mytilus trossulus, assembly GCF_036588685.1. Classification (NCBI taxonomy): domain Eukaryota; kingdom Metazoa; phylum Mollusca; class Bivalvia; order Mytilida; family Mytilidae; genus Mytilus; species Mytilus trossulus. The sequence goes on from NC_086375.1 coordinate 47,830,663, forward strand.
TGAATAAATCTGAGTGTAAATGAAAATGGATTGAAAAAATGTAAAATGAAGCAAACCTTTGCATTCTAAGATTTATGCAATTTGATGAAGTAATATTCAAGGTTTTTTTCACCATGGCTGGTGGACCGTAAGTTGCCAGCGGTAGTATCAGCTCAGTGGTCTGTGTTTTGGTACTTACATGATTTTAAATATAGTTGTTGTAAATGAAAAATAATAACTTTCCAACTTCCTAGTACAGTGTTGTCAATGACATAAGAGGAATTTGGCTATTTTTTTTTTATTTTTCTTCTGGTCATACAGCTTTAACGTGTCTGGCTTTCAAATGAATAGGTTTGATTGTTTATAATGAAGGTTATTCTAGAAAAGCGCTTATGACGTCAAAACTTATGTTAGCCATGGCGTTGTCAGTTTAATTTCTATCTATGAGTAAGACTGTCCCTCTGGTATCTTTCGTCCCTCTTTTATAAAGATCTCTTTTCATTAAATATTTTAAAACGATATGTTTTTTTCTAAATTTTCGATACAGTCTAGCTTTTGTTTAAAAACATTGCGTAGTAAATCTATTGTATACATATTGCGTAACAATAACACAGGGTTAAGTCTAAAATGAGATTGGAAATTAGAATAACAATATAACCTGGTATTACTAATTATTCCTATACTCTTGTAAAAATCTTGCATCTTGAAGACTTGACAGAGACAATTATTATTGCTTATAATTGTAGTACGTATGCACATTAATGACATTGTTGTACATGTAAACAGTATAAATACTGTAGAAAATGTATTCGTTATAAATCATAGCGTAAATCTTAAGTGTGCTTCTTTATTGCGATGGGGCCAAAGTTATCAACTTGTCAAGATAAAAATAAGGAGATGTGTTATGATTGCCAATGAGACAATCCGTCACAGCTCAAATGAAGTGGATGTAAGCAACTATACGGCCTTCAACACCGAGAAAACCCATACCGTATAGTCGGCTGTTTTACTATGGTTTTGTTAATTCAATCTACATAGTTATAGTCCAGTACTCGTACTAAGGTCTACGGTTAACCACGAGGAACAGCTTTTTGTCCCTGTACAGAGCCAAACAACACTGAAAGAAAATGTCATAATTAAGGAGACATGATTATGGTCGATGATATATTTATTTATTTATTTATTTATTTTTTTTTTTTTTGGGGGGGGGGGGGGGGGTCATATTGCATTTTCCAACGGGACTGTATGTTTTTGGTAAAGATAACACTAACATATATTATTTAACATTTTTCGTTTTGAATAATCATGGTAAACAAAAAATAAATCTATTCTTTTATTCTGATAAAAAAAAACTGCAACCTTAAACTATTATAAGTAGGCACTCTTAAATTTCTCGTTCGGAAAAATGTATTGCACGAAACTACGATCCAGGGGGTAGCTTGTTCCAACTCCGGGGGTAATTTAATATTGGCTTAAACAAGTGTTAAAATCTTTTATTTATTTCAAAGAAGTTTAGTTACATAACATTTTGTATGCATATATGTCTTATACTCAAAAAAAAATTCTAACAAGTACATATAGCCTAACTAAAAATATATTTAAGAATTTCAAGGAGACTTTGTTGGCAAATTAAGATCTGTAAATCTTTAGTTTGTAACCCGTATTTGTTTTTCTCTATCGATTTATGAGTTTTGAACATCGGTATACTACTGTTACCTTTATAGGGACATACAATCGACCAAAAGCGCAGTTCTTAAATTTCTCATTTATTTAACGCCTTCTAGAGTGCAACTATACGTACAATCAATTTGACCAAGATTTTAAACTAAAGCTATATCCTATACAAAAATTACTTTGTGTTACACGTTTCATCTTTTCGTCGCTTTTTTTTACTGGCATTGAAACCATAAAGAGATCATTACCAAACAATGCTTCAAGTTTGTTTAAGGATGTGTCAATCATTTAAAGTTTTTAATGCTAACCCCTTCTTTTCTTTACATATAAATTTAATATCATAAAGTTCAAAAATTATTTTTGAATATGTCAATCCTCGTTATTTTTTCATGGATTTTGAAAGAAAAAATGTGCCCATGTTAAATTATGAAAAAATCATTTCCCGACAAATTTTCGATGATCTTCGATAGCTTATATCTCATCTGAAAAATGAGGACAATGACTTATAGTTTCATTTTGTTTTTTAAGTTCCATTTTTCATATGCTATAAATTATTTTCAAATAGTTTATAAAAAGCTTGTTATTTTAAAACTTATAATAACAAACTTCCTATAACATTAATGTAAGACATAAGTTCTGGTATTGATAACGGTTGGTAAAACGGATTAAAATATTACTTTAATTTGAAACTTTCATGAATATAATAACTAATGAATGAAATGTCTTGAATGAAAAACAAATGGTCCAAAGCTAACAAAACAAATTAATAAATACCCATCTACAGTTACTCGTTTGTTAATTCATCTCTGATGGTAGGGTTACTCGATTGATCAGATACCGCGGTATTCTGACAGGAAGAAATTAGCACAGTTACACTTAAGGATTGCAAATTGACATTTACAAGCTTTATGAAGATGAATGTCTGTATAATGTTTTGTTTATTTGTTTTTCTAAACAGTTTTACTGTAGGTTTTTTGTTCAACCTATTAATGTAACGTAAGATTTTGAGAAAATAATCATTACAAGAGGCAAAATCAGATACACATCCAACAATTTTAAAGTGTGAAGAGAGTTAATCGGTCTATTATGCCGTCCAACATAGCAGCTCTATCATGTGTGTTACAACTTGCTACTTCAGGGTTAAAATGCATTGCTTTGCTCATTGTTGAAGGCCGTACAGTGACCTATAGTTGTTAATTTCTGTGTCATTTTTGGTCTCTTGTGGACAGTTGTCTCGTTGGCAATCATACCACATCTTCTTTTTTATAGTGTATCTTCTTAAATGCTATAAAACTAAATATTAGTGCTGATACTGTCAAAATAGTTTAGAGATACGACTACCTAATTTCTGTCTTACTGATCATTTAACTATGTAAGCGATATATAAATATGTGTTTGGTTAAGATATTTGTGTTTTAGATAAATGTTTAAAAAATAGATGGACTTCCTTTGTAAGTGATTAACAAGTAGAATCCTACTAAAAACTAAGACTCTAAGTGTGTGCGTGGTATTGGGGAAAGGTTTACCTCTTAAACGGTATAGACTTACTGAATTTTTGACTTTCATGCTCTTTTAAAAATATTTTACATTTTTGGCTCCGATTGTACCCTGATGTGGTTTCCCCAAAACTCTTAAATCAGGTATCATACTTTTCTTATTTATCTAGTTTGATTAATTGATTGATTGATTAATTAATTATTTATTGTTGTCTGAATAACCTACAGATGTTAAAATTTCATTCTTTAGTCTGTACGAGGACACGAGAGTAATAAATCAAATAGGTCCACTCGATGAAGAATTGAGGGATTTTTACTTCCACTTTAGTATTAGACTGTGTTGGTTGTGGGTAGATATTTTGATGAAAGTAATCTTTAACCTGTAGAGACATATGCACTTTCCTTAAACAAGGTTTCTGATTGAATGTCCCCATTCCGACAATGCGTGGCTGAGTATTAATACATCCAGAAGCCCAATACGGGGAAATCATTTTCCTAGGCTATTTATTTGAATAAATAAAGTCTTTGGATACAGACTATGCGAAGAAAAGCAATGTTCACGTTTTTATTTGGAGAATATTAGTGAGTCGAAGAGGCTCTTGGAAGTTTTGATACCATAAACCAAGTTTAAATTACTTCTGTGCTTTAGCTATACTAAATCTGAAGTTATTATGTATTTTGATAAGCAGTAAAAGTTTTTTAAAGTTCAGTTCAAGACGTCTGTTTCTATGTAATTCAATTTAGGTTTATACAAGTACGTTTCCCCCATTATTTTAGTTTTTGTATCATTTTTAATAATACATGGATTATCGCTTATTCTGTAGGATGGAAAGTACGAGCAGCTTAACCCCGCGAACATCTGTAAAACACATGATCTTATAATAATTATTGTGCTCCTTACCATGGTTTATCGTTCTATCAAAACATCGAACTGCCTAAGTAGAAACATCTTTTCATACATAGAGCTCTTTGCTAGACTGATTAACAAATAAGAAGTAGTATGTCGATAATTTACTAGATGGTCATTCTAGCGTTCATGATTTTTATCTGATGACCCATGTTTGCAACAACTGCACCCACTTAAATAAATATCCGCTGTCTATCTTAAAAAGGGTCGTTTTTGTAAACAGTCTATATTTGTAGATACACTTTTCAAATGCTATATACTCTTTTGAATACATTTGTAACAAGATAAACGTCGATGAGATAACAACCCTAACAACACGTCAAGGTCACCAAAATAGAAACCCAGAGGTCAGTACCCGGTTTACCATTATAGACAAGAACACATACAATCGATTGTTATCATTAACTGTTCCATTATATATTTTGCGCAGTGTTATAATAATATCTCCCGCATTGTATAAATAAAGTGATATCTCATAAATTAGCAATGGTGTATAGACAACCTCCATCTTATCTATCTTAGTGATCCATTCATTGAATTTTGAGATAGTTTAAAATATTTTGGTGTTTCCGAAATTAAAAAAAAAAAGTGTTTGCCCTTAATCTAGTAAAACGTCCAGCTACATATAGTATATACTGTACTTTTAGTATTATATAATAGAATAAACTTCTATTTATAGAACGTGTGAGAAAAAATGAAATTGAGGATGTATCTCCCTTTAATATGTATATTTTCATTTCTTGTTCTGGTTTGGCTATACTTTTGATTTCTTTATTGTGTAATTTTAACTTTTCCGCATTTGTATTAGGAAAGTACTGGCCCGGCCATTCCCGAAGGCTTAATTAACCGATATGTGCATCTGGTGCATTTAAATTGTTATATTTGGATTTTATAAAAAGAAATTGCTCTGTTTATCTTATCACATGAAACTCATGGACCATCTGACCTGGCTGAATTCAAGACATTTACCCTCACCGAGTTTTTAAACGCATTATATGATTGCCTTAGTAAAGAAGGTAGTAAAACCCCACACGAAGTGAGTGATATATACATTTTGTGCACAGCTACGTTTCACTTTTTTGCTAATACAATTTAAATATTGAAGGACTTTAAATTTGCAAATCAATACTTAAGATACTAAATATTAAACAGTTTTAAATTAATTAACTTAATTATAAGTTTCATCTTGGGAGATGACTTAATGTATATTTGATACATTGCAGAAAATTTACATTTCATAATGCTTGATGCATCAAAGTGAGTTTTTTTTTTAACTTTAACTTCATTGTTGTATGTGGTATGGAAATTATTTACCAAACGTTAGCCTATTTGGTAAGATTTTTATTTTTATTTATAATAACTCTATTCTGATGTACACCGAATATTGTCAATGTCATTGAATGGAAAATGTAACCATAAGCGACAACAAATCTGTCTTTACAACAAATTTCACAACCAATTGTCTGTTTCAGATGTATAAGAACATATTCATGCCCGGTCATTAGATATAAGAAGATTTGGTATGAATGCCGCAATCAGGCAACTCTTCATCCAAGTCACAATTCATAAACGTAAACCATTAAAGGTCAAAGTACGGTCTTCAACACGGCTCTCACCGAACATCAAGCTATAAAGGACCCAAACAAATACTAGTGAAAAAACATTCAAATGGGAAAATCAACGGTATAATCTATATAAAAACAAGAACGAGAAACACTTATGAATTATTAGATAAAGTTGACTTAAAGTCATTTAAAGAGAGAATGGGTGTAAAAATCCGTCAAAAAAAAACACGTCCTGTTACTGAGTCCTTATGCAAGTGGTATTTAAGACCTTGATTGTTATGTTCTGTCATGGCGACCCTCAGATTTTTGTAAATTTATTATAAGTACAGTACCATTATTGCAATCATTCCAAAACACTAAAAATGAATGAATTTATAGTTTTGCTGAAAAAATGCATTGTTACTAATTTTGTGTGAAAGAAACTCATTGAAAGTGCTTCTGAGCTCTTCATAAGTGTTCTTGTAATATATGATAGGTAGTATAATTAGTTTACGGACGTCAAGGTTTTCTATTAATGCACACAGATGAAGTCGTGATCTTATAACATCTTCAACAGATAATAGACATAGCTATCTTTATCTCGATTATCAGAGAACACACACACGAAATCTATACTGGAGATCAACTTGTGATGCATTCTGGACTGTCCGTGATAAGGAAACCTTTTGTATCAGGTGTTGACATCACAAAACGTGCAGACATGTCGACTCGTTCTATATAGTATACACGCGTGTCGAACTAGACCCACAAAGAACATTTGTGTACAATTTGGAGTTAAGTATGGCGTTCATTATCACTGAACTAGTAATTATATTTGTTTGGGGGCCAGCTGAAGGACGCGTTCGGGTGTAGGAGTTTCTCGATGCTTGAAGACCTGTTGGTGACCTTCTGCTGTTGTTTTTTCTATGGTCGGGTTGTTGTCTCTTTGACACATTCCCCATTTCCATTATCAATTGTATTGTGATATATTGTGTTCATTGTCTTCCTATTGTTGGTTGTTGGCATTTTTTCGATTTATGTAGACAGGCAGAGGTCGAGATTTCTTTTATATATACCAGCTTAGAAAAGAGCTACTTTAACTCTTTTAATTTACTCTTTAGGGTACTAATAATGTAAATAATTATACGTCATCAAGGATCGCCAAATAAGGGGACACTGAAGTCATGTGCTTCAATTGACTAGTAGGTTAAAGTTTTAATAACTATATATGATAGATGGATCAAAACTTGGGGTTACTTAAAAAAATAAAACAGTAAATATACTTATTGATTTATTGACAAGGCCATATGCTTTGATTGTTGCGAAAATGGGGCTGCATTTGTACTTGAATGAAATATGAATGCTTCTAATTTCTATGTATAAATTTAATTCATTCAAAAAACAGATTTGCATGCAGTCAATGTGATTTATTTTACTGAAGTTGTCCGTTTACGAAGAAGATGAAAAGAGCTAGATATTTCTATATGTTATGACAAAAAACATCGTGTAATGATAAACTTTGAGTTTATCTGTATTGTACTTTGGTTTATCTTTAATCAAGATAGAAGGGTTTACTTGTATTACTTATGAATGAATGAAGGCGGTGTATCTGATCACTATAGTTAGCCAGTGCTTTTTACGAATGACCAATAAAACCAATAAATACAATAATGCATGTTCGTTAGATTTATTTCTTATTATAACAAGATTGATCGTTTATATAAATATACAGCGTTAATTCCCATAGTTTAACGCGAGCGTACATTTTAAATGAATAAAATGAATGAAAACTACGGTTCCTTATTTGTGCATTGTGATTAAAAGTTCGTATGTATAATTACTTTCATTTGTTTCTTACTCTGTCGTGTATTGTTCTCTTCGTAATATTGCAACTATTTAATTTCGTGACTGCATCAAGTGTTTCTATCAGTTTACCATAGTGCTATCACATGGTAAGGTTAGAAATCAATGGTAAACCCTAGTTTTAAGTGTTTTCATGTCCTATCTTACCGTTTTGATTTATTGACATAACTGCACGATCAGATTTTCAGTTAACAGTGGTAAGACGGTTTTAACTTTGAATCGTTGCGAGAGTTTATGTTCTATGTTGAAGACATTTGTATATAGATGGAATACAAGTACTTTTCCATTGAGTTTAGATACATGTCTTCTGTTTCTGTCCCTGACTCATGTTTTCTTTATTCGGGATGTGTAGTGCATCATGCCATGAGACATTGTTACTTGTACAGTGATGAACTTTCGTGCAGGACTGCTTTATGTTTTTTTTTTGGCATGGAACTCCTGACCAGACTATGACTTTTTGACTCTTGACCTATGCACTTTGGGTGTGTCATCATGATACAGTGTGTTCCTTTGTATATTACCTTGACATAGAAGTATAATTAAGAGATAACTGTATTGTATTTGAAGCTTTAAGGACGTCCATCGGTAGTTTTACTATCGCAAAATGTAGCATGAAGATGTATTGTCATAAGATGGCTAGTCTTGTGGCACGAGAAACTTTATATGATCTTGACATTTGCCCTCATTGTACAACTTGTATATTTTGTTTGAAGTATATGGAAAATCGTCTGATTGCACTCATATCCCATTTTCTTATATCTGTATTAAATATATAGATATATTTGTATGTTTTTGATTGTAAGATCGGTTTTATGTATTGGAGTTTGAACTAGTACACATTTTGTTAAGGGGCCATCTGAAGTCCGCCATCGAGCGAGGGATTTTCTCACTTTGTTAAAAACCCATTGGTGACCTTTGACTCCTTTTTGATTTTTTTGTCATTTTACTGTCTCTTAAACACATATCACATTTCCATTCTCAATTTTTGATATGAAGAATGTTTGAATCAATCTTTTCATTGCCGTGAAAAATTAGAAAGAATATTTACTGCTCTAGTAGCACGATGTGCTGCCAGTTGTGATAGCTAGATAATTCAAAATGGTTCAATCACTTTACCTTGGATTTCATGTCATGGACATGTTGATGTGGATAGTCTGTTTAAGCATCTTAAAAATCACATGAAGGTATACGCATATCAATAAACTGAACTCAGTGCGAAGAACCTTTAAAGTACACTTAGACAAAGAGCTCAATCTAGTGAAACACTTTTTTATGCTGGTCACTGTCTGTTATCAAACTGAACCGCAATCCTAAAAAAAATAAACAGCTGCGCCATGAGCGCATGATACACCCGACGTCTTGTGTGGAAGTTTTATGCAATAATCATAAAAAGTTTCTGAGAAAGTTTTAAGCAATAACCATATATTGTTTTTGAGACACGGCGGGACTAAATACTCAATAACTCAAAAATGAAATTTTTAATCATCACCAAAAAGTATACAGATCTTTAGATTAATATAAAAAAGACATGTGTAAAGTTTTAAGCAATAATAATAAATCGTTTTTGAGATATGGTGCGACATGTAAAAAAAAACCTCCCCCTTTTTTACAAAATACTCTATAACTCAAAAATAAAATGTTGAATCATCACCAAAAAGTATACAGATATTAACATTAATATAACTAAGAAGTGTTCAAAGTTTTAAGCCATAATCAAGAATCGGTTTTGAGATACGGTGCGACACGTGAAAAAAAAACACACCCCTGTTTTAGTAACAAAGTTCCGTAACTCAAAAAGTTTTAATCTTATTTTCACCAAAAAGTATACAGATCATTTGACCATCATAAGAAACAACTTTTTAAGTTTCATGAAATTTGGATAAGTCGTTCTCAAGTTACGGTGCGACATGTTTACGCCGGACAGACAGACGGACGGACGGACGGACACCGGACATTTGTATACCATAATACGTCCCGTCAATAATTTTGACGGGCGTATAACAAATGCAAGTGAATTCTAATAGAAGTAGAATCCAGAAGAAGTAAATAAACCGTTTACTGAAATAAATGAGCAATATGTCTATGGGCCACAGATGCCCCTGCTTGTGAAAAAAATGTAAACTTCCACATATAGAAACAGGATTCATGTAATTTTGACTGTTTAGTGACCATAAGCAGTGTGTATAAGTTTCAAAACATTTGGTTGAGGCAAACTAAAGTTAAAGAACAGAAACAACAGATTAAGCATCTTTCCTATCTTTAGTCTACGTGTTGATATTTGTATCATTAGTACTAGTACCAACTTCATATATATCTAATAACTCTTGAACAGTAACACCATCCAACATCGAACTTGATAGAGCTGTGTTATGGGGTAATAAGCATTACGTTTAAGGTTTATAAAATTTGATTGAGTCAAACTTATTTAAAAGAACGAAAACGCAAATTCAGCATTTTCTATGTTTTTTAAGGAACATGATAACTCTTGAACGGTAACGCTACCAAATTTCAAATTCAATTTTTTGTATGTGGAAATAACCATTGTCCCAGGTTAGGGGAGATGATGGAGACCCCGCTAACATGTTCAACACCGCCTTATTCAGTAAACATGTGCCTGTCGCAAGTCAGTGGCTAACATGTTTAACCCCGCAACATTATTTATATATATGTGACTGTCCCAAGTCAGGATCCTGTAATTCAGTGGTTGTCGTTTGTTTATGTGTTACATAATTGTTTTTCGTTCATTTTTTTTACATAAATAAGTTTAGTTTTCTCGCTTGAATTGTTTTACATTGTCTTATCGGGGCCTTTTATAGCTGACTATATGCGGTATGGGATTTGCTCATTGTTGAAGGCCGTACGGTGACCTATAATTGTTAATGTTTGTGTCATTTTGGTATTTTATGGATAGCTGTCTCATTGGCAATTATACCACATCTTCTTTTTTTTATACATTTGTCCATTTCTATCCTCGTTTGAATTTCGTTTTATCGTGGTTTTTTTCTATGTTGCGATGTTATAATATTGTTTCATCCGGCTGTAAATGTTTGAACCTGTCCTAAGTCAGGAATCTGATGTACAGAAGTTATCGTTTGTTTGTGTAATTTATACGTTTTTTCTCGTTTCTCGTTTTTTATTTAGATTATACTGTTGGTTTTCTCGATTGAATTGTTTCACACTAGTAATTTTGGGGCCCTTTATAGCTTTAGTTCGGTGAGAGCCAAGGCTGCGTGTTGAAGGCCGTACATTGACCTATAATGGTTTACTTTTATAAATTGTTATTTGGATAGAGATTTGTCTTATTGGCACTCATACAACATCTTCGATACATATTTGCTCATTGTTGAAGGCCTTATGGCGACATATAGTTGTTAATTTCTGTGTAACATGGTCTCAACTATGGCACTCATGCCACCTGACATAAGGTGAAGGGTGGGGAATCCAAGTCAGGAGACTCTAATTCATGAATTGTCGTTTATTTATGTGTTATATATTTGTTTTTGTTCATTTTTTGTACATAATTTGTCCGTTTCTTTTCTCGTTTGAATTGATTTGCATTGTCATTTCGGTGATTTGTATAGCTGACTATGCGGTACGGACTTTGCTCATTGTTAAAGGCCGTAGGGTGACTTATAGCTATTAATTTCTGTGCCATTTAGTCTTTTGTGGAGTGTTCTTATTGGCACTCATGACACATCTTCTTTTTTATTTGTGTATAAGTTTTGTAGTATTTGGTTGAGGCAACTAAAGTTAAGAGAACGGAACCCCCCCTTTTTTTTACGTTCGGGACGAACGGACTAGAGTAACTCCGCAGTTTATGCCCCTTTTCTATGGTACCAACACACGGAAGTTCTGACTAGTGTGCTGGTGCTACGTATTCCACCAGCACTGTCATTAACACACACACACACACACAATTTTATTATAAAAATATTCAATCTTCATTTTGATTTGATTCTTTTTGGCCTATAATGATTATATGCATGCCCTAATCTCACAAGTAGTATCAAATTTGACAAATTTATTGTACATATACACTTTTGTTATATTCTATAACTTATTTTACAATTAAACTTAAATTGATCATCACTTTTTTATATGTCTTTTAAGATTCCGTTTTGAACAAAACGATTTGTTACATATATACTTCACACGTCTTTCTATCAAATCTGACATTATTACAAAGCAGCTATTAAATAAAATGCATTCGAACTTTAAATGTGCATTTGAATAGATATGCAAGTCGTTAACTGGTCAAATGGCTAGATGCATATATCGTTGGCCAATTGAACGACAGGTCTCCAAATTTTGTTGTTTTAAAACGTCTAGAAATATTAACGGAAATAAATAAAAAACAGAACGACTGAATTAAATAAAAATAATGTTCGATATAATGTACCATTTCGATTTATTTTTAAAATCTAAACGATGCTTGATTTTATCTAGTTTCCTAATTATCAGAATGAGAAAATAAATACCTTACAACTTCTTTTACCGTCGATCCTGAAATGATTAATGTTATTAAAGCAATTTTAGCGTCTTTGACCTACTTTACCTTTTTATTCGGATACTTGTGGTCATCTTCTCCAAGTTCAACGGGAACATTAGAACAATCTAGAATAGAACCCAGATGGAACCAAGAATTCGGGTTGCTATAACCAAACAACCCGGATGTTGAACCAGTTACCATGGTTTCGAACCAAAGAACCAAGGTTCAGAACCAAACAACCCAGATAGAACCAAGGTTTAGAACCAGAGTGCCCGGATAGAACCTTATTGCATTCGGAATTCTCATGACTTTTTATAACTTCAACGTATTTTCCAAATCATTTATTTATTTAGTATATTTATATATAATATCAAAATAGTTTCGCCTAACACCTTTTTATTTGAGATTTTGGAATATTTGGTAATTTGTTTCTGTAAAAAGGTACTCAAGTAATAATACCGATAAACTTGTAACTTCTTTTCTTTGTATCAAAAAGTGACATTGTAATAAGAAGCTGTAGTTTCAATATTTTTGACAAAATGTCCCCTGTAACTTTTTGTCGTTTGTGTTATATGAAGCGGAGCATATTAATGGAACTTGTAGCTGATTTTACGAATTGTTCGAATCTGTGGCGTATTTACAATAATTAGTTAGGCTGCATATAAAATGAATATGAACATGCAATCTTCTGTCAAATGTATATGTCAAAAGATTGACGTACATTAGAACATTTGAAATGGATAGTAACCAGATGTCAGTCATAATATCATATATTAAAGTACAATGCAACAAACCTCAAAATAGAATTTACACTTGACGAAGAAAAAAACTTTTTAATTAGTTATCAAAAGTACCAGGATTATAATTTAGTACGCCAGACGCGCGTTTCGTCTACATAAGACTCATCAGTGACGCTCATATCAGCATATTTATAAAGCAAAACAAGTACAAAGTTGAAGAGGTTTGAGGATCAAAAATTCCAAAAAGCCAAATCCTCAAATGTGCCAGCATCATATGCCAAGCTATTGGTAATCTAGAGCCTGTGTAAATACAAAGAATACGACAAAAACCTTTATCAATATCAGCGTACATTTGTTAGATGTATGACACAGTCAACATGTCTTTTGTGAATTGAGACACTGTAACATATGCATCTAACAACAAAATCGTGATGTGATCTTAGAACTTATTAAGTAATAATTCCTGTACTTGTCCTTTATTGCCCTGTTGGAGTATATTTTGAAGTATTGACAAGACCTCATCAGACTGTAATATATCTTTCACAAAAATATGCGTCTGAATGATTTTTTTTCTCTTTATCTCCGCTATATCTGTTTTATCCCCATCGGGGGGAGGGGAGGGAGCCGTTAGTACTGCAATACCAGGCTTTTATATAATTATTTTGTTTTAAATACCATTTAAAGTAAGTATGTATGTAACTTAAAAAGAAATCAAAGAACGAGTACCATAAGCCAAAACACATGTTTATTTGAGTATAGTCATCGACAGCAAACATTGACCTTTTCTTGATACATCTTTTTTATCAAATAAATCAGATATTGCAAATCAACTTCATCAACGATTAATAACATTAATTTGTTTTGTTTGTTCGGATGTGCGTGCGTGCGTACGTGCGTTGAAAGTGATATTTATATATAAAACCGAACTGTAATTTTACAGTCCTAAGATAAAAACTGACGTATTTGCCAACACGTCAATACATGGATCAACAATTTGCAGGCGATCCATAGAACTTATTCCAATATTTTATGCATTAACAACCTTAATTAATATTACTCCCCACATATTCAATGGTTTCAGATACTAATAACTTCTCTGTAGTCATTCAATGCTGGTTTTATTCTAAATTCAATAAGTGGAAAAAATTCCCAGTCGTCATTGATACCCTTTAAATCTAGATCTTTATTAATATCGTATAATTTGAAATTTGTTTAGCAACTAAATAGCTGTTTTTCGCATGAAATTAAAATAGTAAATAAGGAATATATAGCATATTTTAAAGGTATCCTGCAGCGATGGCGTTTTTTATTCATTAGATATTATTGCATTACAGATTTAATTTATCAATGTTGACGTTATTAGATGGTGATTTCTTTTGCATTCACCCTAATCAATAACAGAATGTTGATGGATAGCAATGCGCTCGTTCTGACGTGGGGTGGGCATTAGATCTAACTCTCTTTGGATCGAAAATGAAAGAAGACATTATAGGTAAATGAATTGTACCGAAAAAGGTCGTGTTATCTGACTTCTTTTGGGAAGATAGCACGTTCTTATAGGGTCGAACAAAGTTTAACTGTCATTCTGCATATTTATAACAAACTACAGAACTAATTGAACAAAATAATCATAGCTGATAATCCTGGTTTGTTAATTTGTTATTCTCTTTTTATAAGATTGTGTGTAAATATCAAGAGGCAAATGACACATACAAACCTTTATTGGTTGTGTAAAAAAAAAGCATGTAATGTTCATGACCATAGTATACAGCAGTTGATTTTCCGTCTTCTTGTTTGTCCATGCTTTTGTTGTCTACTCTTTGGTCGGGTTATTGTCTCTTTGGCATATTCCCGATGTCGATTCTCAATTTTGTATGGTGTTTATGCTCACTGGTTTAATTTCCTCTGTTGTATAAGAGTTTAATTTCTGGTAAGTCGATTCCTTGATATCGTTTAAAAGGGATTGCTCTCCGCGATGTAGCCTTATGCGCGGATGCAATCATCAATTAATCAATTAATTGTTTTGTTTAAGATGAGTGTCTCTCTGGCATATCTCGTTTTGTGTTTCGTACATATGTATTCAATTACATTTGCATTTCAAGTTGTGAATTTTGTGCAAACTAACAAAATTTGCTTTCACAAAATTGGCCTGGACAATTTAAGAACGTATTAAAAGATCAAAGGTTTACAAGTGCATTAGTTTACTTCCTTTTCTAGAGCTAATTATTCTAAACCATATTGACAAAAGCCTGACAAATTGTGTAGATTTAATTACAGCTGAATTTGTTGTTAAGAAACAATTTCAGTTTCTCGGTTAAATTATGTTTTACACAAATTATACTTATGTATGTAACTTTGATAAAAATGTAGTTTCCCTTTTTGTAAATTGTACAAGTTAATTAAATACAAAATAATGACTTTAATATTACATGTTTTATATTCACTTTCATTTTACTTTCATAGTCTGAGATTAAAAAACTTCATCTTTCTGTTTCTGTCAGAGTACTTAATTGTAATGATGTAGTGTAGTAACATGTATTGAAGAACAAACTGACAAGACGGTGCTAGCGTATGAACAGTATAATCTTTTGAGTGTGTTGGGTGTTTTGGTCATTGTCTTAGGCCTCGAAAATTGCATAAACAAAAGAGAAATTAGTCATTGTTACGTCTGTTTAAATTATTTTTGTGACAAAAAAAAATACTCGAGAAGAAACAATTGGTAGCTTCCTGGTAGAATTTGTGAAAACATTTAGATATTGATTTTTACCTGATGAAATTACCTCGTAATTTGTTATTTGAGCGATGAAGATAAGACTTTAAACTAAACTGTGAACAGGGATAGCACATATGGTACTTGTTGTTCTTCCAAAAATTAATCTGTTCATCCATCAGGTGTAGGCGGATAATTATAACTTATACTGATCTTCATGTATAGACTTATCGCCTTCTCATTCTAGTAGTGTATATCAGATGTTAACCGTTTGCCGTGGTACTGTATTTGCATTAACACTAGTCATGAAATACATCATTTAAATTTGTCAAAGAATATGAACCTTAACCAAGTACAAGGTAGAAAAAAACATTTAGCTATTCTTGGAAGTGGGTTGCTTTGTATGTAAGGCCACCAAACGATCATTGAATGATGGCCAGTTGAATCTGGTTTGCAAGCTTAATCTTTTTACCACAGAGGGGACACTGAGAATAACCATTCTCAAGTCATGAAATGTGCATGTATACCCTGCTGAAGCACCTGGTCCCTCTCTGATTAGTTTGTTTTCACGCAAGTATTTTTCTTTTCAAATGATCGCCGTTTTTATCAAAATCGTTATACGGTTATTGCATGTATATTATAACCAGTTTCTGCGATTTCAATGCATTTATCAATCATCTTTTAATCGCTGTGGTTTTACATCAACATCAGTTAATTTGTAATGATTGGGATTTAGTCAAAATAAAACAGAATCTTTTCAGATGTACCACATTTAGCATCGCTTTCAGTCAAACTGATATTATAAGACATATAAGTGAGAAAATTGCAAAGTCATAATATGTATTAAAGGATTCATATAACTGTGAATTTAGTATGGAGTTTGCTTAACCACTTCTCGAACCTCGTATCAATCCAATTGATAAGACATTCTGCCTTAATTTGCTCTTAACGTAAAATGTTCTCACGTGAAAAGGACCTTAACCTAATAAATGATGCTCCATATATACTCTTTTTTCTCATTTGGTTGACCAAAAACAGCTGCGGAATGTATTATGCAAAAAAAATCCATCTTTAATTACGGTTCCAATAAAAGTGCAATTGCTGATAGGCTTCCAAGAGAGTCGGCACAAAAACACAATCTCACAGAAACTAATTATTTTCAAAGAATATGTTAATTTAAATTAAATTAGATTGTCTTGTCTTTTCTTCCAGCTGATGTTTGGTTAATATCACAATAAAATTGAAGAAAATCTATAGGGGAGTAAGATCAAACAAGTAAAGAAGCAATAATGCACAGCTATATAGTATAATTATAAGCCTATTAAAATCATACTTGTGTCAGTTAAGTTATTTCCCCCCACACAGGACAGCGTTCAACTCCGGCAGCTTCACGTTATTACTACCCATGAAGAATACTATTTTCTAGTACATTTTTAAAAACAGCAGTGAATTAATAAGACTAGTAAGCTTTCAAAAGTAAACATAGTCTTTTGAGCTTTATTTATAAACGTTTCTCATGTTAAAAATTTGAGTCGGTTTTATTTCGTTTGATACTTCGATATTATTATTAATTTTTGATATGCAATGCGTCTTGGGTTCTACCAGTTTATTTGGTGATCTTTCAATTCTGTGAGCGTCTGAAAAGACAAATTTTGATATTGATAAAAGGGATGTGTGTTTGGGTCCCCGACCAGATATATCTAAGAACCTTAAAACTTGCTGTTGCTTAAGCTTCTCAGCTAATAATCGGACATGGAGGAGTAAAAGCAAAATAATGTATCAAGGTAGGGTGACGTGTTTTTCTGCAGACTGTTTTTTTGTGATGGTCTAGTTAACCAAGCAGGGGTTATTTTCATATTGATTTACAGCAGAATGCATTGAGTGTGTAGGTAAAGATATAATCTTTGGTTTAATAGCTTGCTTGTTAGCTGAACCGTGAAGTCACTATGAGTTAAGTATAATAGTCCTACAGTCAGATAGATTGGTTATCTTTCGACCTAGTCTATGCTCTTAAAAGAGGGTTGTTTGTCTATTTATTGATGCATAATTCAGTAATGTGTTTGAAATCAACTTTCTTCTTTGATAGGAAAAACAAACTGAAACGATTATTATGCCTTACAAATGTGTACTCTATATAAAACGTACAAATGTACAAATGGAATGTTTACAATGGGAAAAATCAAATTCTCTGTTCAGTTCATTTTCCATTGAACCAATGCAATTGCTAGTTGGAAGTTAAAGAAGGAAGAAGACTGTTATATTTGTTGTATCCCTTTCTTATAAATCGATGGTTTAAAATCAACATACTATTATTACACGCTTACTATGTTGATTAATCTAACCTTTCTTCATTCCTGGAATCTATGTTGAATATTTACCTTTAGTAAAATATTATAAAGAGATACTCAACCTGTCGATCTATGCTAACCGTTAATGGACAGCTGAGCAAATTCCAATTAATTATGAGTGGTGCTGATTCTGATGACACATTATAGCTGTTTCCATAGAAGAATATAATCCTACCTTTTTCAGTTGATACCAAGTTTCTGTTGACACGATTTTCCTGTCTACTGTCCAATGAAACAGCATCTTCTGTCAGATATATGAGATACTGACTATATCTGCCTGATCGATCTTGCTCAATAATTGTTGATGTTTACTTTGTTCATGTATCTTATTATAGACCAGAGCAGTAACTACCTATCTAGTCTTCCTCTGTTCATGTAAAGAATATATTACAATTAGTTGACGTCAATACATGGAATTAAATTACCAGGTATATATGTGAGCTGTAGATGCAACGAGAAACTTATCTATTATCTAGTTTCATTTCTTAGTCACTTGAAAAGTTTTACTATGTTGTATTATGACATGCTCAGATTTGCCACCATAGCAAAAACAACTGAAATTGTTGTCAATTGCATAGATTGTATATATATTTTTTTTTATCTATAAGGCCGGGGAGCTTGACCAAAATCAAATGCTTGATGAACTTTTATCGCGAGGAACACCAAGTATATTAAAAAAATATACTCTTAATTTTTATCACAAAAGCACACATAATACGCAACAATAAAAGAGAAAAGCAGCTTTTGTTCTTTGTATTGTAGCTGAAACATATGTTTAAGTAAGACATGAGTTAATTGTCTGCTCGATGTCATCCGAAGACATTCGAATAACTTCTGATCACACGCTTGAATACAAATACAATAATATGCTGTCAGATTGCTCAGACTAGAATCAGAAGGTTTCAACAAAGCGTGAGATATAGGATTGGTGATATAAATTGTTTAAATATTCTACAGGCTGTTGTTCTTAGCCTTTCTAACATTAACAACTGTTCATTAAACAGTACGTATTTAACTCTCCTCTCTATCATATTGGATTTGTTAAATTAAGGTCCAGAATGTTATATAACAGAAAATGTTGAATAAGACTGAAGGATTAAAAAGTATTTCGGATTCCGAATACCCGTTATTTTTTTCATGAATAAAGATTAAGGCTTCTAGTTAATGTTGGTTACTGTTAACTTGTTTGGCTCGTAATTGAGACTAACTACTGCGTCAAGTAATTCGTATTTCCAATAAGGAAGCATTCGAAAATATCTAGATAGAAAGATTGCATGTCATGTAGCACTCCCTTTCTTTCATACATGCGTTAATTGATTGACAGTTTATAGTTTCTCAGGACTATATTTGTTTCAGTATATTTTTGTCTTTCTGCATTCATATTTTGCCTAAAAAGAGTTATATATAACTTCCTGGAGAATGTGCATGATGCCATCATAGGATGTTGAAGGTATGTTAAATTCTGGTCAGACAGATGATTTTTAGATTTTTACGGAATAAAACTGCAGCTCAGTCTAGCCAGTCAATTTTTGAAAAATGTATTCAATTTATCTTTTGGTATTTCACTTAAAAACTCGAACAAGCAGGAGAGTAGTGTTGCCAAAACCTATTTTACCACTACGGCATGCAAACATAACTAAACATATCATGAAGATGTGGTTTAAGTGCCTATGAGACCACTCTCCATCAAAGTCACAATTTGTAAAAGTAAAACATTATAGGTCTAATCCGGCTTGTAATACAGAGCATTGGCTCACACCGACCAGCAAGTTATAAAGGGCACTAAAATGACAAGAGTAAATCCATTTTAACTGTCCAGGAATAGCGAAGTGATTTTTTTCAATCTTTAGAAGATTTTATTTGATGGCAGATATTTAGTAGTCTATACTTTTATTCATCAAATTATGGTTAAGAAATTTATCTATTGTTTTGGAAAGTATGTTGAACTATGTTGTACATGTGTTTTGTGTATAGTTGGCTTGTCATCTCAATGACAATTAGTCCACATCTCATTGTATTCATCAAGATAAATATGCTGGAATGCATGCATTATATGCTCTCATTTTTCATTAATATTGAAGACTAAATATACTAATTGAGAATTTCATAAAATGGGAGATGGTATAGAATCAATTCGACGGAAATATTGTTAATAATATATTACTTGACTAGTAAATTGATCTGATAAGAATTATTTGGTCGAAGAATGAATTTGTGACAGGAAAGTATAATTCATGAGATTATGCAGCTTTAATGAACTCCCGGATAGAACTTCAATGCACTGATCAATAGCTGGCCTTTGAAAATTAAGATGCTTAAAATTTAAATACACATAAAATAAGTAAATGTCCTTTTCCTGGTTCACGAGGATGCTCATTAGCATATTTTATTACAGAAATGATAATTAATTTTGTGGAACGAAATCTTGATTGTCTTGAAATAAATACATGATTCCTATGATAAAACTGCATGTTTTTATACAGTCAAAAATACCAATATAGGGTCAAATCGATAATTCCACTTTTGGTTGTTCAAATACTGCCACTTAATGAGATAAGACGGAAGGGAAACAAGAAAAGTTATGCGGCAACAAATGAACATCTTGATTATCAAATGTTATTTCACGTTTGGCTAAATGTTTTTCTGTTGTTTGTTTGTTTGTTTTTCTTTCTTTATTTTTTAGAGGGAGTTTCTTCCTAGTGGTCTATGAAGCAAAATGTTTAGTTTATATAAATTTGACACCTGCTGTTTAATAAAAATGCCAGGAAAATTTGGTGGTGGTTGCTAGAAACCCGCAATTTTAAACACACACGCCGTACGAAATGTTGTTCCGGTTTCACTGCCCATGTAATCTAAAAAATAAGATTTTCCAGAGTCAAAGAAATAATGATTTGCTTAATCTATGTGTTTTTTATGCCCCACCTACGATAGTAGAGGGGCATTATGTTTTCTGGACTGTGCGTCCGTTCTTCCGTTCGTTCGTCTGTCTGTTCGTTCGTCCGTCTGTCCCGCTTCAGGTTAAAGTTTTTGGTCAAGATAGTGTTTGATGAAGTTAAAGTCCAATCGACTTCAAACTTAGCACACATAACCCATAATATGGTCTTTCTAATTTTAATGCCAAATTAGAGTATTTACCCCAATTTCACGGTCCACTGAACATAGAAAATGATAGTGCGAGTGGGTCATTCGTGTACTGGGGACAAATTCTTGTTTTCTATTATGTTATGTTTCCTAATTTTCAAAGAATCTTAGCAGAATTATTTATTTTGGAAATGGTCAAAATTTGATGATATTAAAACTTGTTCGTATCCAAATTAAACATTGTTAGAGATTGATATATATTTAAAAGTACATCATCATACTATTTTATCACGAATTCGATATTTCGATTGATCTTTGACTTTTACAAGAATCTGTACAGACAAAGAAGATTAAACAATTCGACATTTAGATGTATATTAATTAAGATAAGCTACAGAGAATAAAGACGATGTCTGGAAATGAACCTAACACGAAATGAAGGGTTCACTGTAGTAATATTATGATAGTTGGGTTTGCTGCATTCCATTTTGTTTATGTCACTGTGATATTGGAAAGGGGAAAAAACGGACGAATAACAAAAATGATATAAATATGTGGGGAAGTTTTACTTTATTTGGTAATTGCTAAGATTTGTGAACAGGATGTATGTAAGTTCTGTACCAAAGAGAACTCTCTTATATGTGTATCAATGTGGGTTATCTTTGCCTGGACCTTAGCAATGTGTTTTTTATTTGTTTTCTTTTAACTGATGATCCTCAAGGAATGGGTCGAAAATGGAGTTCGTTAGTATCGATACATTACGACTGGTAGATGAATCGAATCTTGCCTCTGCTTTGGCAACTGCTAAGAACCTATCCAATGGATTGAGTGCTCATGCACTGTATGAGCCGTATAGTTTGTTTTAATATAATAATGTTTGACGTTTAATCCATATCTCGTATTTTTTTTATTTTTTTTTTTTCATTTAAAGATTCCAGACAGCGAAACAAAAATCTGTCAAAATTTACTTTAATGGTCCGGTTTAAGAGACGTTTGAGTTCCATTTTTTTAATGTTTGACAATGGACACAGGCTCTATCATTATCACTCTCGTCACCTTTAATGACCTGTCCCATTTTCACCAATTAATTGAATTCTAATATTAACGAATCTATTGGTATGGCAATACATCATTATTTTGCTTTTACGTATTTTAACAAAGCAACACCTGATTGAGATTAGATGATAATTTGAAATCCTAGAGAACAACACAAGATAAACGAGGCTACATTGATTTTGAAGTTGTTTTAGTGTCAATCTTCCATATCGACAAATTGGTGGTAAAACGTTCAAAACTAGATAACATATTTTCCGTTTAATTTTATTGATAAGATTAATATTCAAGACCGTCATATGCTGCTAATGACGTTTTTATCGGTTACATTAGAGTAGAACGAGTAACGCGTTAGTTCTCTCGATTGTTTATTATCTTTGTTACCTTGGCAAATGCTCTCTTAGCATTTGACCCGTTTCATATCATGTATATTTATGATATGATTTTTTCTTCAACTTTATATATGGAACATATAAGAGGATTAAAATAATCCAACCATAATGAAAGTTTGACGACTGTTGTTTCACAATCTTAAAATTATAAAGTTTAAAATAAAGAATTAGAACCAAGGGGACAATGAAAAATCACACAAGTCAAAGATAAACGGAAAAAAAAGAAAAAAAAGACAAAAAGTATAGACTGAGCAACACGAGACCTGTCAAACATCGGAAATGATCGCTGAAAAATCGGAGATAAGTAGCATTCAGTGATGTCATAATCAAGGAAAATGTGGAATTGCGGCTGTCAACCAAATCATGACAGTGTCCGTCAAAATTTTGAAGAAATGAACACAACTTGACTTATAGGAATTCCCGACTCAATAGTTATCTACAGCAAACTTACAATGAAAAGTAATGCAGGAAACGCAAGCAATCAACTGTGAGGTATATACTCCTCGTCTTTGGTGTGGTGAATAGTAGTCGCATTGACAATCATATCACATCTCCTCATGTATATACATGAGACGTCTCTGTTGGAATGTAACATACATAAGCCTTGCCCTCTGAACAGTTATTTCAGTGAATGTAAAATAACATGAAGCAGAATGAGTAAAGCAGCATATTCCCCTATAATCAAAAGAATATACACAACGATGATATTAATTGCTATTGTAGTGGTCATTGTTTACATGATCTGATGAAGCTATCATAGAAAAATATTGATGTCTACAACAATGAATATTTAGTTGTCTTATCAAGGATCAGATGATACAGACATGCCAATTAATTAGTGCCCTTTAATAGATTGGGTAAACTTCTGCTTTAAAGAATCATAAAAAAAGTACATGCAATAGGTCTGCGAAGTGTTCCAAAACATGTCAAACTTCTTTGGATTTTCTTATCCCAGGCAAAGATAATCTTAGCCGTATTTGGCACCACATTTAATTGGGTCTTCAATACTATTCAACTTTGTACCTTTTTGGCTTTATAATTTTTTTTTATCTGAGCGTCACTGATAAGTGTTATTTAGACCAAACGCGCATCTGGCGTATTAAATTATAAGCCTGGTACCTTTGATAACTATTGAACGTAACGGCACAAAGCTAGTTGTAGTTGATCGAGCAGCGGAAATCTCTTTATTTTCAGATTTTATCATTCGTAAAGCTGTTCATTTTAAAAAATTCCACCAAATCAAAGATGTTTCTATTCGTGCTTACTTTCATTTATTGAGTTACCACAACGAATGGAAATAGGCTTTGATTGTTAGTTGGGTCACTAACAATCATACCACATCTACATAGTGTTTATATTGTGAAGGTACTGACTACTAAATCTCTTTGGCAACACGAAGTCTAACTACAGCGGAGATATCTATTAAGTAATGTATTGACATAAAAAGTAGATATATGTTTTTTGAAGGTCAATTGAGTTCCATTTCTGATTCCATCACAGATAAGATTTTAAAGATTATTGTTTGTAAAGTAGTTTTTTGCGTCTCTGTATTCTAAAGCTAATTAGAACGAAAGTTCTTTCCTCTAATTGTTCGTGAAGAGGTAATTGTCAAGATTTTGATACATCAGGATGATTGAAAAATTTTCTGATTCGTTTATTTTTTTTCGATGATAGCATCTGAATTAATGGGTTTTGAATTAGTTAGTTCCAATTGTCTGCGAGTTAATAATATAGTGCACTAGAATTTACGATTTGCTCTCAAGAATTCTTTAGTGCTGTTGATTTCTAGCTCTTGGTACCATCTGCCAATTGACATTTCCAGGAAATAACTAGTTCTTGTGAATTATCTTCTCATCTTGTCTTTACTGTTATTAAAATTATACTTTTGATGTTTATAATACTTGGTATTAGTAAGATCTAATGCTATATAGTTAGTATTGATAGTTACGCAATATAAATTGTCCTTGCATTGATTGACTTCAGTTGATCGTAATTACATGATTGATATGGCATGTTTAATGGTATTAAGTTTTGTCAATGAATTAAAACGTCTATTTTATAGTCGTTGTGATTTAAAGCAAAAGGTGGGCCATGCTTAGTTATTGAAAGACGTAAACTTGTACATTATATATTTTTGAAAATATAAGATGTGTACTGTGTTTTTATGCATAAAAATCCTACACCCATCTTTTTCAATCTTCGGTTCAAATACGACAGTTCGACTTCCTTGTAGCTTCGACAATTGCTTTTAAACATTTATTTTATTTTTTATTTATAAATCGTACTAATTGATTTATCTCAAGTTTCTTTAAAGTGCAGTGACCTATATTTCGTGCATAATCAAGACAAGAATCTTTAAGACCAAACAATGAGTTGATCCGAATATATGAACTGTCACAGTGATAGTTCCTGGTGAACATGATTCTGGATAAGTCGATGGACTTAATTTAAACTTTGTGTGAAATGTCTCCTCAATCTATAATACACCGTTGATGCTGATGAAAGTACTTACAACATTTTGCATAACTTAATGTCTAATATAATTTTTATAAAATGGATGCAAAATAAATCAATTTAATTTCCCTTTCGTTCTTATGTAAGAAAAAAGCAAAGCATACCCCCTCCCTGATTTGCAGTAATTAATTTCCCCCACAAATTGACAGCAATTTATGAAAATGAACTTAATTTGTACCCTTTTAGTTATTGCAATCTAACTCGTATAAAATTGATGTATGAAATACAAGTGTTATTTCTTTTTTAACAATAGTCAGATAACATTTCCATGACATTGACGAACTCAGTATCACTCACCACAATGATTAAACTTTTAAATTGTTGCCCAGTTTTTATCATTTTTCACCCCAAAAAGATATCTGTAAATTCCTATCACTGTTATTTACATTAAGAAATTCTTCTTAGAATATCTAAAATAATCTAATGATTTGGATGAAATGAAATTCGTGTCATTATTTGAGTATTAAAAACAAAAACAAAAAGTTTTCCTATTTACAACTTTTTTTTTTGCTGGAACACGATATGTTACCCAAATTAAATGTATATCTCTCAACAACACCTTCGCGAAAGAGTTTAATAAGAACGATGTACAGGTGTTATTTTAATTACAATACCTGCTGTTAGAATAGTTTGTTTTATATTGTTTTGATGCATCGTGAGCCTTGAATTTAACGCCACATTCAGACTCTGGGATAGCTATGTATTTCTACGTCCCACACCGTTGTACATACATCTTCTCAGGTTCTAAGGACTGATTTTTTTTCAGAGTTAGTCAAGGTTGTCATTATTTTAAATCTAAGAAACCCATGATGTTTAAATCTCTTATAAAGGAATATTTTATGAGGAATTTTGTTATAACGGATGATGTGAATACGAACCCTTTACTTACTCAATGGATACTTTTGTTCCTTACTTTATGCATATAAAATTAAACAAACCTAATGTCCTATGATAGTGCTCTTTTAGTACTGCACTCACTCAATGGATACTTTTGTTCCTTTTTTTATGCATGTCAAATCAAACAAAACTAATGTCATATGATAGTGCTCGTTTAGTATTGCTATTTATGATGGTAAATTGTTGTCAAAGATCTGTATGACATTTGTTGCAATCGTTTATAAGACTGAATTGAGATTGTTTTGATGATCAAATCTTTTTCTTAGTGATTCTTAGTATAAAATGTATTTAATATTC
The DNA here is from genome assembly GCF_036588685.1 of Mytilus trossulus. Classification (NCBI taxonomy): domain Eukaryota; kingdom Metazoa; phylum Mollusca; class Bivalvia; order Mytilida; family Mytilidae; genus Mytilus; species Mytilus trossulus. The sequence continues at coordinate 47,856,647 of NC_086375.1, forward strand.
ATTGAAATGGGTATATCAGGTTTAAATATTTTCCGAGTTAAACTATAAGGTTGTTCTAGTCCATGTCATTGTAAATTCTGAAGTATGGCGCCATAGACAAAGCTGGCATTGCCGACGGCTAAATAAGGCTGTTTTTATATGTATATATGAATTATAGTCATTCTAAACGTTAAGATTCTGATACGACCAATCATTTTTCCAAATATTTGTAGAAATGATTTTATCTGAATATTCTTTTTGATCCTGTATATCAGAAAAAGCCTTTGGGAATATATGATTGGTCAAATCCATTAGATCTTTCAGTAAATGTTTTAAATGCTTTATTGGACCAAATTGCTATACTAAGCACTTTTTCTAAAACTGTTACCATTCAAAACATCAGATCAATGTCAGTTATGCAGTATAGTTTTCAATTTGATAGACCATTATTCGAAAAAAAGACAATTTACCAAGCTTTAATTACCTGCACGAAAAGTCAGATTATTCTTAGAACCAACATGTTTTCATTTATCGGATATATGTGAGTTTCTTTTCTATGGTAACAGTTGTTCTGTTTTCATTCGAGATTTAATAGCATCTTTCTATCATTCCTAAAACTTGATGTTTTTCGTATTTGAACGGTCAGCTAAAATCTGAATTTATTTTGCTTTGGTCGAGTGCTTTTTTGTTTACTAATTTTCTTCCAAAGACATTGTGGCATCTCTCTTTTAAGGGAAAAAGGAAAATATATGGAATGGTTTTGGCTTGTTTTGTACTATAAAATGTAAGTAAAAGTTTTGATAACACAATCTTTTGAAACAAATATTTACTGTCATGGACAATTTGATACTGGGTAATCTTTGAACGTGGTGGATTTGAGTCAATTGTTATGTCGTTTATCAATTGAAATTCTGTTTTTAAGCTATAATAATTTAAACTAATACTTTCTATGCTGGGAACAAATGTATAAACAGTTCACTAGATTACATAATTCTATTGGTTTAGAAAGAAAAGAATAAGGAAGCATTTTGTTAAAAAGTATGTGCAGTATTACATCAACAATCACAGAATGCAATTGAGAAATTAAAATAACGTGCAGCGGTTGTTATGATTTCAATTAATTTCTAAGAAACATTGCTGCCAAACCAATCATAAAATTTGTATTTGTTGAGTTTGTTATCTTTGCTTGATGTTATTCCTAACGTCAAATCTTGGAATGATATTACCTGATATTACAGTCATTATTGATCACTAATCATTTTATTTTTTACTTCTAGGTTTGAAGTCCACAACTTGAATCTGTTTTACAAACTTTAATTAGAAGGATGAAAATAAGCCCTTGAGAATTACACTTTGTGATGCATGGATTCAATCATGACAAAAATTCTTTTGGTTTTAATATGGATTAATAGGAAGCATACTATTTTTTAATGTGACATTTTCATTCACTACATCCAAAGTCACTTGTCGGTAAGTTGAAAATCGCCGTTAAAATAAAGGTCAAGTCCACAATCTCTGTTAAATAGTAAAAAGTGTAACAAAGTCATGGGAAGTTGTGTATCATGGGTGTAGATAATGTCACCACGGAGAAATGGAACACAAGTAAAACCTTTGCATCTGTTATTCCAACTTTAACTGATTCACACATCGATAATTTTTCTCAGTTTTCTAGCAATTCGTTCATAGCATTCACAGAATTTTCAACCGCCAACATTTTAAATGTTACAAGCAACTTTTCAGAGGGCTTTAATAACAGCCATGTTGAAAAGTCATTACTAGAAATAATTTCTGTGTCGATTGTTGTTGCTATATTGTCTGCGTTGACTATAGGTGGCAATTTGTTAGTTATAATTGCATTTAGGATTGACAAACAGCTTCAAACTATCACAAATTATTTCTTACTAAGTTTGGCTGTGGCTGATATGGCGATTGGCGTCATCTCAATGCCACTGTATACTGTTTACCTGTTAATGGGACATTGGCCGCTGGGTACTTTACTATGTGACATGTGGCTTTCATTGGATTATGTTATGAGCAATGCTTCCGCTGCTAATCTCTTAGTTATAAGTTTTGACCGATACTTATCTGTAACACGTCCTCTAACGTATAGAGCAAACCGAACTGGACGAAAAGCTGTTCTAATGATTGTGCTTGTGTGGGTTATTTCTACTCTCCTTTGGACACCATGGATATTTGCTTGGCCACATATCGAAGGAGAACGGACAGTACCCGATGATGACTGTTACATACAATTTTTATACACAAATGCTTTTGTAACTATAGGAACACATATCATTGCTTTTTGGTTACCAGTCATCATAATGACAACTTTATATTTAAAAATATATAGAGAAACAAAAAAGAGACAAAAACGCATGCCAATGCTTCAAGCTTACAAAAGTTTCAAAGAAAAGAAACTTGCATGTTCGATTGAAGAGGATATAGCCTATCACCCGAAATATCGTGAATCTGATGGAGATATAGAAGGACTGTATATTCCTGAAATGGAATTACCGCCGGAGGATAGATCATGTTGGCAAAGAATGATGTGTTGCAAAATAGATAGGGACTACGAAATTGAAGAGTCAAGTTCAAGTGAACCACTTTCTCCGGTCGCTAATTCTTTTCCAGATTCCAGTCAGCAATCATTCAAAAGCTATCGTTCCGGGTCTTATAAATTTAGACACATATCGCGATATAGTTTTGGACGATATTCTAAGCGTAGTGATTCTTCAAATCTAGTAATTCCTTTAATGGCAGCCGAGACGGCAAAAACATTAGTGTCTCCAGATTCAACTGGTACAATTCAAGAAGAAAATTCTTCGCCGTGTATAGAAAAGGCTTTGAAAAAAGTTGCTAAAGATGAGGCTAATACTTTATATACAATTGTGATTGACATTCCAAAGAGCAAAAATGGAAATTCTGAAGTTCATCCAACAATACGGATGATCGACGACAACGAAGAAATTAGCGATGAAAAAATTGTTCCAGCAAGTCCTGTAACAAGTAAAGCCAATGGAACACATAATGGAATTAATTTCGAAGAATCTTCATTTAGTGAGAACATTGACCGGAAGTTTAAGAGATCAGCTTTAACACAAATTGTTGGTACTCCCGCTCTTGGGCGGCGCACACGTTCAAATGACGCAAACAAAAATGCACAAAATGTTAAAATAGCTACACATGCAGCATATAAACTAGAAAAGTCAAAACGGAAACGTTCAGAAAAAAAGCAAGACCAAAAAGCAGCCAAGACTCTAAGTGCAATTTTGCTGGCGTTCGTAGTAACTTGGCTTCCTTATCAAATTGCCACAATCATCGAAAGTTTTTGCAGTGGATGTGTTCCGGGACTATTTTACCAATTTTGTAAGTAATTTAAAAATGAATATTTTTTTCCAATCTAAGGTGATTATATATGTGGTAAGCTTATAATTAGTTTAAATCCAATATCCAAATCCTGAAATTCCGTCTGAAAGTTACATATCAGTTACTGAAAAAATACAAATATCAAGCAAAAATGGAACAAAAACCTAGTAGTCATATTAGTTAAACCTACATTACATATTCCTACGCCCTTAATAAGTGTTTTATTGGTGGGCGTGATTGCTGTGATAGTTTGTACTGTGCACTTCTATCGTTGAGAGACCATGCACCAAGAATTTTACAATTTTGCATTTTTTTATGATATTTTTGTTCAAAGTATGATAATCTTTACAAGATAAAATCATTCAGATGTTCAAAAGATAGTCTTATAGAATCAATGTATGTCATTTATACCATGTGTTCGCTCTTTCATATATGGAATAACTAAAAAAAAAAACATTTAATTTGAACATTGTTCCTATGGTAGCCAATTTTCATTTACAACTTTGCCGAAGAAAAGATATTTTGCCTAAGGATTTCGTACACAAATATGATGACATATCTTTTTTCCGTGAAGCTACTTTGAACGACAAAATTATTTAATATGTATTCCTGTGTGACCTTTACATTCTCTGACGTAAAACACGTGAAACAATTAATGGGGTTTTTAAATTTGATAGATGATTTTTTATAGCATTTTTGTTAAAAATTTGTTTGTTTTGTTAATATATAATGGAATGTTTGCGCCTGTCACACAAGTGTGAGGTATAGCGCTTTAAAACCATGTTCAATCCACCATTTTCTACATTTGAAAACGCCTGTACCAAGTTAAGAATATGACAATTGTTGTCCATTCGTTTGGTGTGCTTTTTCATTTGATTTTGCCAATTGATTCCATTTTGAATTTCAGTTCAGTATTTTTGTGATTTTACTTACACTTTAAAACAAAATTCAATTTGAAACACTTTTGAATATCGAATTTGGACATTGCACAACATGGGAAGCTTTCCCTGTCGACGCACCTGGTCTAGATCCTTTTGGATTGCATGCGATTCCCTCATATTCTGTTTGTCTCTTCTTCGTCGATTAACGAGATTAAAAATGTCCTGTACCAAGTCAGGAAAATTATTATCTTATAGTTCGTTTCTGTGTGTGTTACATTGTCTTTTATTTTGTTGCACTTTAGTATTTTTGTTGTTTCTTTTGTTTTCCTCTTACATTTGATATGTTTTCCTCTTACATTTGATATGTTTTCCTCTTACATTGATATGTTTTCCTCAGTTAAAGTTTGTAAACCGGATTTGTTTTCTTTCAATCGATGTATGCCTTCCGAACAGATATACTCCTGTTGCCTTTATTTGATCATCAGATAACTAGCGTCGTGTAGAAAAGCCTAAGTATTTCCAAAAAAATAATTTATAATATTTATTTATATTTATGACCATATCAATGATAATTCATCTCAACACAGTGCTGATTACTGAGGTGGTGATACCCTCGGGGAATAAAACCTCCACCAGCAATGGATCGTCGTAGTGCCGGTTGATGTTTTATTCCCCGAGGGTAATTCTCAATCCTTTTAATATCTTAATGAATAAAATATATTTAAAATCAAAAAACAAAATCGTTGCAGTCGAAGTAAATAAATTCATCATAGCATAGACACAAGGATTGAAATTTTGTATTTGCGCCAGACGCGCGGTTCATCTACAAAAGACTCATCAGTAACGCTGAAATCGAGTTAAAAAGGCCAAATAAAGTAAGAAGTTTAAGAGCATTGAGGACCAAAAATTCCTAAAAGTTTTCTCAAATACAGCTAAAGCAATCTATTCCTGAGGAAGAAAAGCCTTAGTATTTTGAATATTTGAATTTTTGTAAACACTTAATTTATAATTATGACCATAAGTGAAAATGGTACTATATATATCATTCGCATGCATATTGAATGTGCAGGTCAATAATCCAAGCGTTTGATAATTTATTATTATGTCTTCTATTAATTGCCGTATAAATTATTTGAATGGCAAGCCATGGTGACAAACAGTTTTTTTAGTATATCTTGAAAAAGAAACACATATCACATCGCCCACACTTTCATATTCATAGTCGAGATATATTGTCTAAATCCGCGACGAGACCTACAACCCTTTAGTACTTATCTATTTGTTTATAAAGTCTTATCAGTTGCTTAAAAATTTCTGTTTTTTTCCTTGTTTTACCACGTTTGTTTATTCTTCCACTTTTTAATCTTATAAAGGTTTGGGTTTATTCTTTTGATTTTAAATAATCCACAATGTTCTCAAACAATATTTTTTTGCAACCATAAGCTTAAGAAAAACTGCAAATAAATTATAGTTGGAAAAAATATTAAAGGATATTGTGGGAAATTGGTTGTTATCAAATAGAATCAACTCATTTATTCAGCGCATTGGTTTAATTGCAATATTTTTTCATTAGTATCAGTAAAAAGTGATGAAAACGTCGTTTATTACGTCAATGACGTGTACCAAGGTCCAGTTAATCATTTTATCCAATTGACTATGTCCTACCATATCAATAGGATTGTTAAGCGAATAATTACATGATGGGAAATGACAAATTCATTCATCATCTAAGTGACGATGAAGTGCAGCGGAAAATTAAACTGAAACAATGATTAATACAAAAATCTATCTTCACATAATTATCATAACTTTTTTTCTTCATATTTTTGTCTAATATAAGAAATACCAGATTTTTGTGCCATTCACAATCTATTTATACTGCTCCTGCAGAACATCTAATATACATTTTATGTTTTACTTCTTTTTTAGAGACCATTAAACTTGCTTATATATAGTAACATTTATTACTAAACCCTAAGTGCTTACGTCTCTATATACATAGTAAGTTGCGCCCAGAGACATGTAAATGAATTTTGACCCATTACCCGAGTTTTAATAATTGATGATGTATCCTTTCCATATTTTTTTATCTTTATAACTGTATCCCTTTCATTCAGCTTTGATGAAAATAACTCTACTCCATATAAATCGGTTGATATTTGATAACAGAAATAATTTAAAATAGATGTACAATGTAATAAAATCATACTATAATTGCATTATTTAATAGCAAACAAGTACATGTATGACGTACTTTTACAATTTTAATTGATGGAACACTGGTCTCTCTGTTAAACGAGAGAAAAGAAGAAAATAATTGTGTAAATATAATTTCAGAAATATTTCTTATCTTTAATTTCACTTGTGTAAATAAAAATTAAAAAGACACCTATATGTGTCTAATGAATAAACTCATCATAGATACCCGGATTGATATTTTCCTTATGTTTTATGTTACTCCTCTGATTGAGATCAAACGCGTGTAGGATCTCAGACACCTATTCGCGAGTTAGTTCCTAGTCAGAAACTTTGTCAATGGTTTATTTTCTCATTCTATAATTCAAATAAATGAAATCTTGATTGAAATCTTTATTTCTTCCGTTAAATCTTATCACAATTTTTTTTGTTTAGCTTAACGTATTGTGTAAACTTTTATTATTTTGTAAGACAGAGTGATGTCTTTTGGATTATTCTGTCGAGAAGTTGGCATAATATTTACTGCATACCTTACATCCCCTTTAAATATAATAACAAGTCAAGAGTATTTTACCTTGGGACCTACTCACACTTTCCGTGACCCAGGACAGGTTGCATACTACACGAATGTTTCAGTTATGAACCTTTAAACTGGATACCAATGATGCTTGAAGACAAAATCGCATCGTTAAAACATAAAGAAAGTACCTCCAGGCTACTGTTTTCCCATTTATATATTCCTTTGTAATTTCATAGATGATGTTAATAATTGCGTGACCTCCAAAAGAAATCAAATTAGAATCTTTCAAATTATTGCAGGCTGGCAAGAGCACATTCATATACACAACCCCAGTCATGCGATGTTTTTGTTCTCGTTTTTCGTAGGGCATACAAGAGCTGTAGATACAAAGTCCGTCATGCGATGTTTTTGTTCTCGTTTTTCGTAGGGCATACAAGAGCTGTAGATACAAAGTCCGTCATGCAATTTTTTGTTCTCATTTTTAGTAAGGCTAGAGGGCTGAAGACACCACGATTGTCATGCGATTTTTGTCTCGTGTTCAGTACAAAATTGACGTATAAGGAAACATCAATTTAGAAAGATTAAGTAAATGGTCAACTAGAATATACATATTTTGTTCATAATTTAAACATATTATCCGCATGATCATGCTGTGTTGTTGTTAGTTGTCGTCTGTTGTAATTGCCTTTCGTTTAAAGGTATTATCTTGAATCAGGTTTTCTTTTTTCAATTGGTCCACGTTTTCTTATCCACGAACCCCTTTAAAGCTTTCTATGCGCTATTGGTTTAACTCATTGTTCAAGGCCGTACAGCGGTAATATGTAATGTATCCTTGTCTTTTGTCCTGCAGTTGCATTGATAAGAATACCAGAACTCTTAATTTATAAAATCTTATTACCTCAGTAGAAAATTTACCGAATAATTCATATAGAAAATGATTGGTTACTGTATAAAAACAATGCGTGTTTTCCACTATTTCCTATCAAAGGAGATAAATTACAGTATTAGCAGTTTAATTTAATATCATTTTCATTACGACCTTTATTAAATACAAATACTTTAATGAGCTGCAAAATGTATCGTTCAACAATAAAATATCGTTCATTATTTCCGTTTCAGCTGCATAAATCTTTAGAGAAAAGCTTTGATGCTCGTTTTGTGTGTTTTGAAATTACCTAATACATCAATTGATTGTTTGTATGCCCAAAGGAACCAATTTGTCTTGTATGTTTATTGTTTTAGATTGATATGCCATGATTTTGTAAGGCTTATAATTACTCTACCACGCTGCAACGGAGTTAATTGAAAACAAAACCACCTTAAACTATTTTTGTTCAGTAATGGGTGCATTTGAGTGAAGATGCAAAATTTCTATCACAGCGGGATATGCTCTTTTTCTGCATTTGAAATTTACCGCTTCTTTTTGAATACATTCCTAGCCATTTTACAACACAAAGTGCCATGGTGCCTTCACTCAAGGCTCCCCAAAAAAGAAGCGCTTTCAGGATTTATTTTCATTAAGAACGCTTAAACCAACGTTTGAAAAACTAAACGAAATGACCTATATGACGAAATTTGGCCTAAAACGACTGGTAAAATTCGGCCTAGGAAAACTTTGCATGAGGAATTTGGAACCTTAATTACTCATTAATATCTGAACTAAACCTGGCAATTTTCGAAAAATCTGTTTAAATCACATCAGTACCAAATCAATGACTTTTGAGCTGATAATAACTTCGGAGGCATACAGTCCGATCGCAGTGGTATTGAACCAGAGTTAGTAAATACCATTTACATTTTATAATTTTGTTCGTCCAAAGCGCTTTTCTGGGTTTACCTTCATAAGGAACGGAAATGTCCATGTGGTTCCCAAAGTATATGTTCACATGGAAAGTTGACGAGCTCGTCTAATTGTTTTCATCTTGGTTTAAAGACCAATTGAAAATAAATCTCCCTCGGATTCACATTTTTGATTTCAACCTCTCGTGATGGCAAAGTTAAAAGAAATATAAAAGCATAAAACTTTCTCATTTGTAAATAAGTTTTTTTAGATTCAAATTTACCACAATTGAAAAAAAAATCAAAGATACATATTGAGTTTAAATAAAGAAATGGGATGCAGTAAACAATTTGTCTACAGTGTTATATTTTGATATTCAGTAAGTTAAGATTGATTTTTTAACAATTTGGTAGAAGTATCATATTTAAATATACTTCAAAAAATAAAAATGTCAATATTTAAATAACTAAATATTTATTCCAAATTTTAATTCTGTATTAGACCAAAAAATATTAAACATTTACACGTTGAGTCATTTTGCACAATATTTGTATCCCGACAATATCAAGGAATTTAGACTTGAGTATTAAAAAACGTTTTATACAGTTTTAACTTTTTTTGCATGTGCTATATGTTTATCAAATTGTATAGTTACATGGAAATAATTTGTGACATCTCTATTTAAAACAGAGCAATATAAAATTAATTTGATAAACTGAATCGGTTATATATTAACCTTTGAACATTACGATATATTGATAAGAATATTAGTCAACCGCTTTGAAACTATAGTGTATTCTTTCAGTTATATTTGTCTTTCATCATACAGAGCTGTCGGAAAATATTGAATTTACATAAATAAGATATTATTATAATAATGAAGTATTATTCATATGTTATTTACAATAAACGTACGATAACAAGGCTATTAGAGAATTGTGACGTATGAAACACAATAATTGTTTAAAACAGCTAACAACAGTTCATGCAGTATTGAAAACTTATTGAAGATACCTAACTTACAATTTTGTACACCAGATTCACGTGTCGTCTACGAACGATGCATCTACTCGGCTAGCTATACAATCAGGTTTAATCCCCCATTTTCTATATAAGATAATGCCTATACCAAGTCAGGAATATGACAGTTGTTATACATTCGTTTGGTGTGTTTGAGCTTTTTATTTTGCCATTTTATTATGGTTTCCGCTTTGAATTATCCTCGGGGTTCAGTATTTTAATGATTTTACTTTTCCCCAACGTACTAAAACAGGCCTGGTGATATCATTGGAAATCCAAACGTTCACTGAAAAAGGCTCTATATCGACTCAATGGTTGTAAACACTCATAAGTTATAACAGTAATTAACGCAACTTTGATTTTTTTTGATGATCATTTTATTCGAGTGCCACTTTTGAATCTTATGAGACTGACATTTTGTTTAACAAGGCAATTAAGTTGCGTTAATTACTGCTTACGCATAGGGATATTAAAACCTTAGTGTTTCGAATGATTTAACATCAAATAAAACAGAAAAAAATACAATAAATGAATACTTCAATGATATTCCACGTCAACAGAAAAATGCATGCGGACGGGATATATGTTCACATACAGTGGCATCCACCCAGTGGTTTGTTAAAACTGATCAAAGATACTAGGCTTACATTTTGGAACTAAAACAGCATTAATTAAACATCATAATGGGAAAAAATTCATGGTATCATAATTGAAACTTACAACACTGATATCATTCCCCAAATACATTTTGTTTGCCACGGCGAAAATATTAAAACAACACACCGACAAGTGATAACAGATACATTTTTGTTTTCACAATTTTTGTTTTTTGAAATGTTCAAATTTTATCAAGAAACAGAAGCAGAGGGATATACAACCCTTTTTGAAATAATTTAGAATAAACGGCGGATGTTAAAGAAAAAACTGTAAGTGATAACTGAAATTTAAAGTACCAAAGACACGGAAACGATGAGACAATAGGTAATTAAACTCCCCAGCTAACACGACAAGGTTCAATAACGCGGACAATCAAATTAAAAACCTTTCTACTCTGAAAATTCAATCGGCAAGACATTGGCGAGTAAAAGGACATAAGGAACAAAATATCACTCTCGACTATTGTTAGAACGATCTTATAAACTTGGTACTAATCATCAACTTTACAGATATATTGGTCATGAAACAATCGCGGAAATTGAATAGGACATCATAAAAAAGCTAATTTAATGCAAACTCATAAAACAAGTTTTTATCAAAATACCAAATGATGCCGAGGTTGGAAATGATGCAAAACAAATTTGTACTTTGCTTTCATTTACCTAGAAAGCAGGTGCTAAATGTCAGAACATTTTACCACCAAAAATGACTTACAAATATATAAAGGAAAATTATACGACGAGAGAGAGAACGAACATCCAATCATCACATATGTAAATCTTTGTATCTTGCATTTCCAATTGTAAGTTAAAAAAAATAGTTTTGCTGTATCATGCATTCATCATTGTAAGCATGTGGTAATTTGGAATTGCTTACAGCATAAGCTAATCAACTGAAACAACAAACAGTGATTTACTTTGTACAACTAAATCAGGCTGGAACATTAATCATCAATTACTTTTATGTTATCCATTTTATAATCATAATGTAATAAAACATTATGAATAGTGGAAATTGTAACAAAATTCGATAAAACTGCCCCTTTGAAAAGTGTTTTATCTTAATTCTTATTTGATAGAGAATTATTTTTTTTATGACTACAGGTGATAAATTTACTACCACTTATGACATCGCTGATCTGACACAGTTTTAGGTCTGGGCTGATCTTTTTGATGGCGACAGTTTAGGTGGCACGGTAGTATTTCCTGGCCCATAAGTGATAATGATAGCCTTTTTAGAATTTTCACCACTTTCTAACACCGCAAAAAAATCTACATTCACAGTTAACTAAAGTACCGGTACTTTCATTTTACTATTCAGAAATGAATTTGAATATGTATCATCACCGTTTACTTTTTTTGCTACTTTCAAAAATCTAAGGCCACTAGTACTTTTAGGTCTTTTATGGTGCAGTTAATACAAAATTAAAAAAAAAAAAATCATCTGTATGTAAAATTATTTCATATTTTGTTACATCTGATTCATCCCTCAGTTTGGGAAAGTATGTTCAGTTGATACTGTATATTTGTCCAATCACACTGTTTAGATAAATTTACCTAAGTAGGGTACACAAAAGAGCAACCTAAATTCTGGAATGCAAATACTACTGTGCCACCTTTAGACAATGTGTGAAAATAAAAAAAAAGCAAAAATACCGAACTGCACGGAAAATTCAACATTGAAAGTCCCTAGTCAAATGACAAAATCAAAAGCTCAAGCGATGTGATACACTTTCAATTATTTCCACGCTTGGGAAGTGTTATGTCAAGCAGACATCCAATGACCCTGTCTTGATGGTGTTCGTAACACATTGACTTGTTAAAAGAACACCCAGCTGATCAACAATTACCGTGGAACCAAGTCAACCGCGCAAAGGCTTTACAGCCAGTCAAGGACGATTAAAACTACCAAGTAGTGGCTTTCAAAACTTTAGTTTCTAGATTTCTAATTAAGATAATTCTAAAAACGTGTATTGTGTATATGAAATTAATATACCCTTTTTTTCGTACTTGGTCGGTACCGCTCTTGATGAATTATTAGAATACGAGAGCACTGTCGGCCTATTTGTGAACGTTTTGATTGTTGTGTAGGAAAATTTAACATAATGTGCATACATTTCATTTCTTAAAGTTATGTAACTTTGTTAAAACTAAAAATGCAGGTCCCTCTGTAACGCAAAATAAAATAACTTCGCAATGTTGTATCGCTACAATTCTAATAACACGATTAAGTTCATGACTTTTTGAAGAAATATATTATAAGGCAAATTGAAAATAAATATTCGACATACTTTGCGCAAACTTTTCAAAAATATTTACATTTTCAGCGACCAACCATGATACTTATTTCAGTATAATCTCTTAATAATTAATTATGAAATGTTTTGATTTGTATATCAACTCAAGTGTTGCTAAAACATCACTTCGTATTTGTTATTTTTACTGTCTTTAAGATCCGCTGGTTTATGTCAGAACTCATCGTTCTGTAAACAAAGAAAAATTGTTATAGTTTTTCCAAGACTTTCTAACAAAACAGATGCATATAAATTATAAGAGGATTCTTATCCTGTAAAAGTAAATAGGTTTTTGTCAATGTTTCAGTTGGCCACTTCATGAAATGAATAGGGATTTGCCTTCATATACAAGATTTATTAGCTCAGAAGACAATACAATAATACCTGGAATATAATGGCGTAATGTAGGATTCTGTAGGGACATGCCTACTGCGATTTGTTCTCAATGATTCCAACAAAATTAAACTCTAACATAGCTTTATATCGTTTTGCTGTATAAAATAAACATTTGAATATTCTCGGGAGCACCATCATACAATTAATTCTGTCCATTATGCACTGCAAAATAGTTTATATAATTGTGATTACATAACAGGGACAAAACTTTGCATACATAAATCATTGATTGTCTTGGGCTCTCATCCACGGAATGTCATATAGTACAAGTCAGCCCTTATTAAATCTATAATACTTTATGTTTGTTTGTGATCTGTTTTGCGTTGAATCATACTGTTGCTCATATTTTACAATTTTCTACTTTTACATCTAGTTGATTTCTTAATAAACCACAAGAACTTTTGATCCTGTCGTCTTTTAATCAAAACTCGCTGTCTTCCAAAATTTATTTATGTCAGTACGGAATTTAATAACCGATTGAAATATGACTTGCTCTTAGATTATTTGAGCTAAACTTGACATTATATTAACGATATGGTTCTTATCATTTTTGATTGACTTAATATGATATAATCAATCTGAATTCTTAATTTATAGTGTTTTGCAAACTAGAAAAGTACGTTTATTTTAAGAATTTTTTATAATCTTTCTTAGGAATTACCGCAAATATTCACAGACAGGAAAACAAACTCTGATAAAGCGTGTGTGGTTGTAAAGAAATTTCTAGTATATTTAGATCATGATTCATGTTCAATTGAAGCCTAGAATAAAAAGTAAAATCACAAAAATACTAAACGCCGAGAAAATTCAAAACGGTAAGTCCCTAATCAAATGGCCAAATCAAAAACTCAAACACATCCAACAAAAGGATACCAACTTTCATATTCCCAACTTGGTACATGCATGTATTTATGTAGAAAATGGGGGTTTTGTAGCTAGCTAAACCTCTCACTAGTATGACAGTCAATAACATTTTTGTCTTGGACTTTTCGAGAATATCATATGGTATTCAAAATACATTCGATTTCATTATTTTTTTGAATACATATTTACAATTAATATTCTTTTCCAGCTTACTGGTTTTGTTACATCAACAGCACTGTAAACCCTATGTGTTATGCACTTTGCAACGCCAACTTCAGACAAACGTTCTTAAGGATACTAAAGTGTAGTTCCAACAAAAGAAACCGAAAGAACCATATGGTGTCATCGTACTCGTTTAATTGTGGACATCGATGAAAGGAAATCAAGTTTGATTGATGACGTCGACTTATTTGCATTTATCGGCTTAGATTTAAAGCCGGCGCAAGAAATGCATATGCAAGGAGTTGTGAGGAAACGACAGTCATTTCATTTTTTATATATTGAAGCTGACGTATGCTAGAGATGAAAGAAAAAGATTACAGACAACATGGATAAGTGATCGTTATTTTAACACATTTCAAATAAAAAACACATAATTCGAATCTTTGAGTCATCATCAACATAAAACATTAGCAGACGTAATAATATTGCCAATATTAACGTCAACAGCAGGAGAATATTTATTGTGTTTCCATTTGTGTGAATTACTATGACGTACATCAATATTTGAATGTGTTGTCACGAAATAAAAGTAAACTATTCTTGTGTTGATTGCATGCCTAGTAACTGTAAAAACAGCCACCGAATTATTACTAACAATTAAGGAAAAACAAAGACTCAAACAACATAATAGCAGCAATCCTAGTCATATCTTTAGACTTTATATAATATATGAGCGTCACTGATGAGTCGTATGTAGACGAAACGCGCGTCTGGCGTACTAAATTATAATCCTGGTACATTTGATAACTATAAGTCACACATAAAAAAGCCTCTTACTTGTGACTAGAAAGGTCATACAACTTTGTTTCTCTAATTTTTGTGCTATTTTCACATTTCCTGACCGGTGTGAGAAAAATATTTTTCCTCACTAGTGAAAAATCTGTTCTCGGCAAATGATTAGTCGAAATTTGATTATGTCGTCAAATGTTTTGTTTTCTTCTCAATTTTCCTATTGTGACGTCATGAAAAAAGGCGACCTTGCCTGATGACGTCGCATATAAAGAGCACAATTTTCTGAAAATCTTTGAAAAAGAACGATAAAAAGCATAAGAGAAACAGATTCCGACACTATAACTTGTGTGTTACGATATTTCTCCACTCTCGACAGTTAAATTTTATTATTTAAAGGGCTCGGCAAGCCTCGCGCTTTAAATGATAAAAAAAAATGCCTCGAGTGGAGAAATACGTAATACACTTGTTGCAGTGTAAGAATCTATATTTCTCGCATGGTTTGGGATATGTATCTCATATTATCATATTTCTGGAAATTAAATCAGATTTAATTTTACATTCACTATCTTGAGGGATATTCACTTTTGTTGTGGAGGAAAAATAACGTCTTGCTAGTTTAGATGCTTTATGATCGTAAGATAAAAAATATACGTAACAATAACGTTACGTTACATTAACAATAGTGTGCGCGAAAGTACGGGAAACAATTACATAAGAAAACGATCTAAAGTCTCTTGGCCTATATTCACGACATTCTGGGGGCCTCAAAATGCATAAGAAATAAAATTATTTTAAATGATAAATAATCAAAACATTAAAGTTCTATAAATATATCACATTGAACGTTTTTTGTAAGTTCACTTTGCGTTAACTGTCCTTTACAAAAATCCTTTAACAGTTACTATAGTTCTAATGGATATAACTTCACAATTGGTCGTGTGGTAATAAGTCCTCTAGAAGTCCGTACTTTTGCTGCTCAAATAGTTTGTTTGCTGTGATCGTATCAAGTTGTTGAATATTCGCGTTGTGTTTGTCGTTGTGCATCTCTGTTGTCGTAATAATCCTCCCATGTAAAGATGAGATGTATCCTTGATGTGTAGAGGTCCGGTAAAATCTATCCCAGATGTGCAAAATGGTAGGGTGTCTTTAACTCGATCCTTTGGTAGTAGTGGTGGTTCCCAAGGTAGTTTTGCGACATATTTATTTTCCTTAAAAATTATGCTACAGTTTTGATACTCAAGCATTAGGTTTTGTACTTTTTGTATGGTTTCAACAGAATTCGTCTCTAATCCGCTCGACTCAATTTCCCGAAATTTCTGTAAATTGCACTCCTCGGGTTTGTGCACCACTAAAACATTCATCATTGTAGAGTTCCATTGTGTATTATCAGTATCTGTGTTCAGCGGTCCTGATAGCAAATAGCCTATTTTGGATTTAACAGCTGTTGGTCCGTCACCTCGAATAATTTCATCTTGTACTAACGACCAGTAGTAATCTGCTCCAACGAGAAGCGAAATATTAAACTTTTCATCCTGCGTAACTGGGTGGGCAAGTTGTAATCCTGGTAAATAGGGCAAGCTGTTAATGTTTACTCGTTTCTTCATATGTATCGGTGCTGCAATTTTTGGGACAATAATTACTTCCATTGGAATTCTTTCTTTTCTTTCGGTCTCAATCGATAATGTCGCTTTCTCTAGGTTGCGTACCTCACCTTCTTTCCCGCCAAATGCAGAAATTTGCATGCTTACTACACCAGTTGGTTTGATATTGAGTTTTTCTACTAGTTCCTGAGAAATAAATGAATTCTGGGCGCCTTCATCGAATAGAATGTTAGGCATTACACTTTCATCATGGTACCATACGGGCGCTACGGCGGTTTTCAATAAAATTTCGGTATGTATATACAAATTTCTTTCTTTATTGCTTTGCGTAAACTTGAAATATCCCAATCATCATTACCGTGGTCTCGAGTAATATTTTGTCTGACAAAACATGGCAGTTTGTTGAGTATAAGCGGTATTAATAGGCTTCCGTACGAGTCCTGATATCGACCCATTCCTTCTAGTTCACGTATATTACTTTCTATTGTGTCACTGAACGATTTCAGTCTCCTAATTCCGGGCGTTGGTGCAGGCAAATTTAACAAATTTTGTATGTATGCGTTTACTATTTTGTGTTGTTGGCCAAATCTCTCGTGTAGAATTTGTATTGCTTGATTATAGTTTGTATTAGTCATTTGCATTCCCGAAATACACTGGCTAGCTTCTCCATAAAGTTGCGATTTTAAATAATTAAATCGTTGCACGTCACTCAATGAAGGATTTTCATGTACAGAATTATTATAGGAATCCCAAAAGGCTGACCATTCTAGTAGATTTCCGCCGAAAGTTGGCAAGTTGAGTTTAGGCAATTTGTTATAATGACTTGACACTGTGGAGGTGGGCATGTTTGACTGGCTTAGGCTTGTTTGCTCTGAGTTGAAAATTATCTGGTTAGAATGTTCTTGCACGCTTGGGTTATTGCATATAAAATCTGATGCATTAGGGTTAAGAGCTGATTGATTTTTAGAATGACTTACTTCTTTTAGGATCTTCTCGATTTTCGTTATTCCAATTTGAATATCTAACTCGTATTTGTCAACTTCTTCTATTTCTTGGTCGAGGTCTTCTTCTTCTTCAATAAATTCTAGAATCTTCTCATTGAGGTCAGACAATGTCTTCTTCTTGGTTTTGATGAGCTCCATCATGGATCTGATGTTGATAACATCTTGTTGCGGTTCTTCTGTCGGGTCTGCCTTTTTCAGTAGCTTTATTACTGCTCGTCGATGTGCGGCTCTTACTGTTTTGAGTTTCGAACTCATCTCTAGTGGTTTTCGTCACGGCACCAATATCTTGAGGGATATTCACTTTTGTTGTGGAGGAAAAATAACGTCTTGCTAGTTTAGATGCTTTATGATCGTAAGATAAAAAATATACGTAACAATAACGTTACGTTACATTAACAATAGTGTGCGCGAAAGTACGGGAAACAATTACATAAGAAAACGATCTAAAGTCTCTTGGCCTATATTCACGACATTCACATTCCTATGGATACACATTCTTTATAGAATCCAGATCCGACGACCAATTAAAACATCTCTTTCTACGGGATTAGTTAGAATAAGTGTTGATTAGAATTAAAACTTGTGAACACAAACGATAAGTGACATAAGTGATAAGACAGTTAGGATTCTTATCCTTACAATCATATGAACATATAAAATCAGAATTAAATGGTCGAAAAAAACTAACAATATCGAGACTTCAACCAAAACAAAATTACCAAACACCAAATTTAGAGACTATATTGAGGACAACTGTTACGAGAAGTACACGCAAAGACAGTAACACAGTCAATTTAAAAGGAGCAAATAGCAGACTGAAGAAGAAAAGGCTAGTAGAGATATAATTTAAATCAAAGACTACTGAGATACAAAAACAAAGACTTGTACGAAAAACCAATAGACAAACAAGGAAACAACCATAAAATACAGTGACTTTCACAAATACAACGAATCTGTTGACAATATACTTCCATACAGACACTTGTCTATTGTAGAAAAATATAAACAATTAACAAAAGACAACAGTTTACGAGGTTTTATGTCTATAAAAATAACAAACAAAAATAATAGATAATAATTAGAATACACATTAATTATTGAAATCAATCTAAAACTTATAAGCGAGCTGATATGTTTTACTGCACTCTGCAATTGGTTGGTGTACTTTGGAAAGATTTGCCATGAATAGTAAGGATATGCCAAAAATAGGTTTCTACAAAATGGCACTAGTGACATCATGTGAAAAAAATCAGTTAGTCTTTATTCAAACAAGAAATTTTACTGTTTAGTTTTTTCATCCAAAGGGGAAAAAAACACAAAACAATTTAGGATTTTTTTCGAGATTGCATGTAAGTTACTTTAGTGCGTTACTAGTTTTTATATTCATTGGTGTTTGTCGTTTATATAATATGTTTGTTGTTGTTCTGCAGTTTACATTTTTATCGATTACTAGTAGTTGTATTATATTAGTTGGCTGTACGTTTCTCTGTGATGAATGTACTTATGTGCGTTTGTGCTGTATTTCTGTCACGTAGTGTTTATCATTTTAGCGATATTCTTATCATTGTTATAAAGCAGTATGTTTGGTTAGCCATTAAATCAGGTTCAACCCATAAATTTTGTTTAAATGTCCTGTGCCAAGTCAGAAATTTGGCAGTTGTTATCAAATAGTTTGTTTATGGATATTTTGGTGTTTGACGTTGTCGCACTTCAGACTGTGTGTTGTTCTTTTGTTTTCTCCTTATAGTCGATGTATTTTAATCCTGGTACCTTTGATAACTATATTCACCGGTTTAAGTTTGTAACCCGGATTTGTTTTCTCTCAATCGATTTATGATTTTTGAACACCAGTATACTACTGTTGCCTTCATATAGAAATAAGTTTATTAAACCAGACAGAAAGTTTAAAGTACAAATCCTATTATAATATAACCGTACAAAGTTGTATGTGGAATAACAATTTTATCAAATCCCTGCATGAAGAATCTTACACGGCTTATTTATGATGAAACTAATTACACATTTCGGTAAGGATCTTATATATGTATTCTTTTTAATACTTGTATAAACATTACGCCCATTCAAAAATTTAACGCCAATGCAAACACTGTCATATCGACAACTATTGATATTAAAGTTGAATCAAATTAAGATAAGTTAAAGTAGACATGTTCAATTTATAGGTTTAAAACCTCTTGATTGTTTTCAGTGAATATGACGAGTCAATATCCGCACTTATTGTTTTAAAAGATTAACAAAAACACCTAACTCCAAGGTAAATGCAAAAAAGAGAAATCCATAAAAAACTGAAAAAAAATCAAACTATGTACTATATCAACAATCTGAACGAATGGCAAACAATAGTCATAATTCTGTCTTGTAACAGGCAAATTCCGACGTAACTGGAAGGTTAGACCTGGTTTTATGATATCTCAATGGTATGACAGTTGTTTATAGTTCCGTTATATTGACTAATATGGTGAACAACCAAAACAGACATAAATGGTAAATAAACTTTTATTGTGATCGAGCTGCCAAAACCGTAAACAAACATCACAGACATGAAACACAACTGACAAAAACAAACATGTAAACCTCTCAAGCGGTTTTTGTCATGTGAGCCTTTATGAAGTTATTGTCAAAACACTTTAGGATCAACAATGTTATAAAGGGTTCACATTTGTTCTAATCGGAATACCAATTATCTGAACGAATGGAAAACAATAGTCATAATTCTGTCTTTTAACAGGCAAATTCCGACGTAACTGGAAGGTTAAACCTGGTTTTATGATATCTCAATGGTATGACAGTTGTTTATAGTTCCGTTATATTGACTAATATGACATAAATGGTGAAATAAACTTTTATTGCGATCGAGCTGCTAAAACTGTAAACAAACATCACAGACATGAAACACAACTGACTAAAAAATAATAAAACAAACATTAAAACCTTTCAAGTGGTGTTTTGTCATGTGAGCCTTTATGAAGTTATGGTCAAAACACTTAAGGATCAACAATGTTATAAAGGGTTCACATTTGTTCTAATCGGAATACTAATCAGAAAAAATATTTTCCAAAACAGTGTTCATTGAATATGTCATGTTTTAATGAATTACAAAAGATATTGGTATGATACAATAATTTGATATCATACAAAGAAAAGATGTATTATTTTTTTATATGATATGTTTAAAGGTTTTAAAAGTTATCTCATAATTTTAAAAAGATGTCATAATTTATTTCTGAGAATTTTACTCTTAATCAAAAATAATTATGGTGAATCACCATGTCCGAGTACACAGTTATTTCGTAGTGCATTTCTTTTAGACAATAAATGAAAGTTTAAAAAATCCCACCTGCGCTTTCTCAATAATATTTTTTACAGTGTGTTGTACTACTTTTGGGACAAATGATATCAAAATTAGAGAAAACTTCATCAGCTCTAACTCAAAATATGGACAATTTTATATTAAGGGGGTCTTGAAATCTTTTGACAGCTTCCGAAGTGCTAATTTTTTACCTTTTTCAGCTGGACCTTATCACTACTTTACATTAATATTTATGACCCAAATTTTTTTTCAGTGTCATTTCATCCCCCAACTTGCTATATGAGGCATAAAACATGGAGAAATAAATTTGAAAGGGATATAACAAAAATTGACAAGTAACACACTGTCCACAATAAGGACTATATTCGTGAACAACGAAAATCAAAGGACGATAACTGTGTACTCGGACCTCCATTTTAAAAAGAAGGTAGTTTTTCCCTTACTAATGTGACCTCAATTTTGTCTAAAAAAATATTTGCATTTCAATTGTTGTTTTGTATTAAATTTTTAATGTGGTCAAAAACTCTTTGAAATTCCTATAATTAATTTATTAATTTTCCTCACTTGGTCACTGTCCTATAGATTTAGAATTGTGTTTTATGTAATTAATTCTGAATCTTTTCAATTTGATAGCGGGAAACTAAGATCCCATTTCACATAATCACAGCATTTCTGCAGAATCAATTACATGCTTTTGTATTGTTTGAAATTATATAGTTCTCCAATTACCTTTTCCTATGTTTTTTTCCTCAAATCTTGTAAATCAGCTGTACGAGTGACAGCCGGATATTAACACTTACGTTTCAATAATTTACAACTACATATATATAAAGAGAAGATATGTTATATGATAAGCATTGAGACTACTGTTCAAAAGAGATAACAATTGAAGCGAATTTAAACAACCATTGGTCATCATTTTGGTATTAGTCATGTAATAGATAAAAGTATTTTCGGCGTTTCTAGTGAAAGAACGGCGAAAAATATCAAAAGGATAGTAGAACTCATGAACTAAGAATAAACTGACAACTGTATGGCAAAAAATATCGATCAAAAGATAAACAAAAGCACACAACACACAACATTAACAAGAGTAAATATCTAAGCTTAATGAACCCCATCAAAAACTGAGTGTGATCTCACACGCTTCGGAAGGATGAGAAGGTATTATTTCACATTTGGCACCCGTCGTTTCACTCATGTAACGATACTAGCTGTTTTGAGTCCTATTCGGCAGAATACAATCGGGGGAAGAGGGCGGTATTTCAGTTACGACAATTGGAACATTTCCGTCGTCACCTGTGAAACAGATATTTCATAACGGTCAATCAACATGATATCGTTCGTGAAAAGTACGATTTCGACCTCACCACTTAAGACTACTTGTTTAATACCCTGCTTGTGAACAGAAATCCTCTATCAGGGAAAACGGGATAGGAAAAACAAGCCCTGAAATATCGTATCAACTGGGAGATATATTCTCCCCACTGCTGAAAAAGAGGGGCGAAAGATACCTGAGGGACAGTCAAACTCATATATTGAAAATAAACTGACAACTGTTATGTTGCTGCTCAGAATTAAAAAGTTCATAACTGGGATACAAAAAATCATCTCTTTGTATTGTTTCTAACATATGAGATCGACTTAAGTGTACTTGTTGTATCCTCTGGGATGAGATAGATGCGTTAAACGTAGTAAGTAGTTGATATGTCTGACTTCTTAAACTTTTTCAGGACTTTTAACAACCATTTATATTCAATTAAACTCATTCGCATCAAAATAAACGAATTTTGGTGTACAAGTAATTGTTTGATGATATGTTATATTTGAAGTGAAACTACCGTACAATAACTAATTTCAAATTTCAGTTTTGAAGATTATTAAGGAGTGCATTTGGTAGACATAAAAGGTATTTAAGATACTTCTACTTTAATTCTGATTCATATATTTGTACTAAAAGAACAAGACTTCCTTTGATTCCTTCATTCCTTTAAGAGGATAACATAAACGTGTCAATGACGTCAATGGTCATACTATATGTCTTAATCACTAAATAAGCATTTGTTAATTTGATTTTATTGACCCCGAATATACGTTATAATATATAATGGACTTGCAGCATACATTAGGCATGTTATTTAACTATAATTTCTTTATTGAAACAAAGTTAATTACACCTTCGAAACAGTTGCATTTACAAGAGCCTGATAAGTGTGTTGCTCTTTTTGTATTTTCCCTTTCTTTCATCTTGTCGAAAACTTTGTGGTCAAATAATTCAGCACTATGTCTGTAGAAGTATTTACAACTACCGTTTTGCAATTAGTACGCATTATACATATTTCTTCTTGTATCACAATGCAAAGATGTAATGTGTATGCAGTAGTTTTTATCGTGTTGTTTGAATTCTGATTTGAATTTAATTATAATCGTATGGGATTTTATTTTCTTTCGTATGAATGAGTGCTTGGTTGGTGCTAGGCGGATAAAGTTTAGTACTTAATTTAAATACAAATTTCAACTGAATTTAATAACTATTTCCAACTTTATATCCGAGTTTTATCGAAGTTTAAATGTCAAATTGTTATACTAGCCAAATATCATATTCCAATTACCAGACCACCATTACTGATCACTGTGGCTCAAATATTGTATCCAACGTGTACTAAAAAATATTCACTCCACTCCAACTTAAAGGGCATAACAACAAAATTTAACAGTCAATTCAGGAAATGACTTATAGTGGTAATTTAAATCTGAGTACATCCTCTTCTATTGTTTCTTTGATGTGACTCTTATTGATTTAGGTAGGGAAATAAGTATATCAATGCATAGAAACGAAACAAATAATAACAAATTTTGAATCAACAAAATACATTAGCACAATTACATAGAGAATGTGGATGGCATACACATTTGCTTTCATAAACGATATTTTTTTCTTAAACGTTTAAAAATGATGTAACAGTGATAAGAATTCACTGTTAATTTCAATTAATCAGGTCGACACACAAAACAAAAACAAAAAAACACGAGACACCAACTACCGATCTTAAAGTAAATTCAGTTTCTGAAATCTAGTTCTAAACCGATTTCAACTATTGATTAACCATGTTTTCATAGACGGGAAATTATATCAGTACACACCCAACGGATTGAGTGTAAAGACATTACAAACAGTCAAAAAAAGCATCATCTTAAACATTGCCAAAATCTAAATGTATCGAATATCAATTTTGTTATACTTCAATTCATGAAAAATAAAACTAATATGTCAGTAAAAATAATGATAATATTAAAAGATTTTACTTCAGAGTTTTATTGATGACCTACAAATCAATTGCACAAGATAAGACAGTTTTTTCCGAGAATCAAAAAATTTACATGGAGGTGAATAAATTATCGGTTTCCATCCGCTTTTAAGTTGTCGAAAATATGATTTATAATGTATTGTTTGATACACGTGTTCAAACACATTACTGGCAAGTTTAAATTATTTATGTGGTTTTTTTTTGTCTATTCACTTTTTTGTTACTATAAAAATCACAAAAGATATGAAAACGTTTGTGTTTGGTTTTTTTTTCATTCTGGCATTTGCAACATGTGAACTAAAGCAGTGCTGCTGACCTATTGGATTAAGGCGGACACGTGAAAACAGATATACGTGTTGTTCAGTCGTACTATTAAAAATACCAGTTTTTGTTTTCACTTGATTTGATAATTCCGGTTACATGGAATTGATAAACCGATAATTTTCCGGATCAAAATTGGTTGTTTACGTTGCAATCTTTAACAGTTGTTCCAGAAAGAGTTATTTTACTTTTAAATATTTTTTGTGTTCTTTTACACACAGCAGTGGATTTTATTTTGACATAGCAAGTAGTTTTGATTGAAAATTGTTGCTAGATGTTCTTGGCGTTTTGTATGTTTTTTTGTATCATTAAACATGTTAAATTGGTAAGAAGTCAAAAATTGTGCTGACACCTTGAACAATTAGCAATCTTTCAATTCGACCTTTTATCTTTATCGGTAAAGATTACAGAGTGTTAGGTGAGTGAATAAAAATAATAAATTATATAACAGATTTCACTCAGCCAAATAAATGATTTGATGAAACAGGACACATGTCTTATTGGCCTTGGAGAGAAAATGATAACTGCTTTCGAAATGTAAACTTACACTTTTCAATTTTATTAGCACTAATTACACCGTTTTAAATATACAGGTAAAAAGCTAAATCACAAAAATACTGAACTCAGAGGAAAATTTAAAACTGAAAGTCTTGATCAAATGGCAAAATCATACTATAAAACTTACCAAACGAATAGATAACAACCGTCATATTCCTGACTTGGTACATGCATTTTCTTATAAAGAAAATGGTGGATTGAATCTGGTTTTAAAGCTAGCTTAACCTCTCATTTGTAGTCCCATCAAATTCCGTTTCTTGTATTTTGATAACGATGCGTGAACCAACAGACATAGTTGCTGCTTATATTGAAATTTTATTTTTGATGATAAAACTAAAACCATCCATCCAAATGGTTTACAGACGCTATCAAGATTATGCCACAACATAATGTGTCACATATGACCACTGATATGATCCTATTGTCGAAACAAGAGTTTTTGTTTTTTTTTTCGCCTATTAGAGGTTTCTCAACATCTTACGAACGAACGAAACTCTACGAACGTATCATAAAGGAGCAGTAATTTTGTTATAATACAATCCTTGACACATGTCCACCGATATTGCAGTGTGTTGAAAGGCAACAGTTAACAATTGCGAAGTCTTTTTGCAACCTTGCATTTTTTTTTTTTTTTGGTAAAACATCGGTGTTCCAATTTGTTATCTGTTGTTGAATGATAGGTATTCTTACGTTGAGCTTCGTTTGCTTAAATGTTGAATTTAGCGTTTGATTTTTTTCCCTAATCCATTTGAAAAGAATATTGGCAGTTTATAATATTGTTGAAACCCATCGGCGCGTCTGGTTTGCATTTGATTTAATTGATTTCTGGATGTTTAACGTTCCTTGACAAACATTCCATTCTTTTCATGACGAGATAAGCGTTTGTAAAAGAATTGAAAAATTAATGAAATGAAACAAGTTTAGTATTTTTCATTTATTATATCCACACATCTCCTTAATAGATATTGAACGAATCAAAAGGAGGGCGAGTTTTTGTTTTTTTCTGTCTCCTAGAATAAAGCACCCAACAGGAAAGTCTCAATGTGCCCTAGGTTTAATTGATCTGACTTGCTTTTATTTTTGGGAATAATTTACAGAAATATAAAGGTGCACTTGATCAATCGTAAAGCCTTATAGAGTTGTGTGAATTCTTGTTGGACGTATAAGTGCTACAATATTTACAAAGTTGCATTTTCTTTAAACACCATTCCTTAAGTAAAAATAAAAAAAATGAGGGAAAAAAACGAAAAAAAAACTTATACAAGATCCCTTAAAAATCCACGAAAACAAAAAAGAACAAAATAATTATATATACAAAAATGTGTACGATTATAAAACATACACAAGGAGAACAAGAACTGCCATGAAAACAAAATAAACAAATGAAAACACCTAAATACATAACAGAAAATCTTTTTATAGCGTAATCTGTTTTTGGTTGTTGTTTTTTTCAAATATTTATTTCAATGTTTCCCTGAACGAATTGAAAGGATGGTGAGTTTTGGGTTTTTTTCTGTCTCCTAGAATAAAGCACCCTACAGGACTGTCTCAATGTGCCTAGGTATCATTGATCTGATTTTCTATTAAATTATTTGATCATTTATTATTTAAGTCAAGGAGTGATCTTTTCGATTTTAGAGTATGGGTGACTTAGTTACTCCGGATCTGAGGATGTTATTTTTTTTCAAAATTAAAAGCTAGAGGCGCTCACGCTTATATTAGTTTTATATATTTGCAAAAAAACCTCCTTGATCTCATTTCAAAGTTCTATATTTACCCTTTTTCTATAAACATGTATATGTACTGAAATTTCGAAATGATATTGTCGTGTTTATCAAAATCTCATGTACGATTGTTGTCCTGGGTTTAAATATTTTATCTTATTTGCCTTAATTCATTTATCAATTATATTTTCAACTGTTTTGATTAAACCGTAAATTTTATATCATATATATATAAGTCAATTTCTTATGTCTACCATTCAAAAGGTTTTAAAAAATCCAAAATGTATATATTATTTATATAAAAGATATAGTAAAGGAAAGAAGATCGAAGCCGAGATCCCAAAAATATTGAATAAATGAGGGCGCCCTCTTTTCTCGTTACGGCAGGTTACGTCAAGTTAGGTAAATTTTCGTTCGTTCGTAAGATGTTGAGAAACCTCTATTGTGACATTCCAGAACTAGATTTATCACCGCATTTTTGCAACCATGATCAATACGTCGGGTTGTACGTATGCAGCTGTGTCTACCTTTCCTTCCAGGTTACCTGAGATCACTGTCGGTGTTTAAAGGGGTCCGTGGTACTCAGTCTTTCATTTTCTAGTGTTTTGAAGATTGTTGTTTGTTTTTCTGTTTTGTCCGTTTGTTTGTTTTGGTTTATTTTTGTCATAATATTTTCGGTTTCTTTTCGATTAAATGAACTTTGGTTTTCTATTTGGTATTTTTCGTCTTTTTTTATAAAGCTTTTCATTACTAGAATATTGCTGCGTAATTTAGTGTATCAGTTTTATTTAGCGTTATAACTGATGCAGTGAAAAAACCTACAGGGAAACCAATACGTGAATGCTCATTAGAACTTTTGTTTTTAGATGCATCTCTTTTTATACATCAAGTTTTTAATGCTTTTGCTTATGTTTCTTTCATTTGCTGTTTGTTGGTTTACATGCGTATTTTGTCGAAGGAATCGGTAATGTGTGGTTTGTGGTCTTTTGTTATGTTTAATTATCTTTTTAATGCCTGTTGTCAATTTAATGTGAAACGGACGACCTTTTATTTTATCAACATACTTACTGTTAATAAGTCTCATTTCAATGTGTTTGACCAATGTTAAATATGTTATCAATAAATTGTCAGGCACACTTTAATTTTTACTTCTGTTCACAAAAAGACTCAAAGAAGGGTTGTGTCGTTTCTTTTCTCTAATTTTTGAGTGTGTATTTACATTACTATAAGACGTGTCATGGTATCTATTCCAAATTCATGTATTTGGTTTTGATGTTATATTTGTTATTCTCATAGGATTTTTTTATGCTTAGTCCGTTTCTGTGTGTTACATTTTAATGTTGTGTCGTTGTTCTCCTCTTATATTAATTGCGTTTCCCTCAGTTTTAGTTTGTTACCCCGATTTTGTTTTTTGTCAATGTATTTATGAGTTTTAAACAGCGGTATACTACTGTTGCCTTTATTTACGGAACCTTCATGTTATTGCATATCTGTGTCACACATGACAATATGTATATTCGACCTCGAATATTGTAGCGGCTACGTAGTGCTACGTAGATTTATGACTTTTGAATGAATAGCTAGCCTAGCTGCTATCAATATCTATGAAGAAGCTTTGCTAGATAAACGCCCAATAGATAAATTAGATTTTATATAAAAATGACCCTCCTTTTTAATGAGGTCCTATATTAAAATACATTTACGTTTGATAACTGTATATTGATTTGGGGTATGATCTACACACCAATCCAACAATCCATGCGTTTATATAACAATAAAATATATGTGCACCAAACGATGTCAATTCATATATAAAAACTTAAGGGTAGCTGGTATATTTATGTATATGAGTGATAATGAGTTAGTGCTTATATAAGCATGGGTCATATTTTAAATATTGAATATAAGTAAAGGTCATTCTTTCTTAAATATTTAAATAACTATAGGTACTGAATTTGAGTGAATGTTATATTAAAATGGGTATGTTTTTTGAGGCAAAAATGGCACACCCCTACAAAAAAAATATCAAAGTAACCACCCCCCCCCCCCCCCCCATCCCAAACCCCCGTGCTTTTTTACTACCCCCGTGTTATTGTTTTCCCTTTTCCGTTCTATAGCAGGCTTTTAACCCACTGAAGTATTGTTCAAAATGTCTGTTTTTATTAAAAGGATCAATTCTTACAAAACATGCGCCATTTTTGGACAAGGTTCTGCTTATTCTTCCGGGGAACCATAGATCACCTGTCGTTTGTTTATGCTGTATGTGTTGCTCAGTTTTTATTTTTTTCTAAGTTGCGTAAAGTAAAATGATGTTCAGTTTTCGTCTTTTTTGCTTTTTTTTCGCGATTTCATTTGTGAAAATGTTGTATATGCTAATCATAGATTGCAAACACACTTTATTTGAACAGCTTTGGTGTGTTACACGTAACAATTTATTCGAGCACCATTGGAATGTTATAAAATATAGATGGTTATGTTTCTACTGAATCCCTTTTCTGTTTCCTATACATATACTGCGATCACAATGTAACACATCGGAAAATGTACATTTAACAGCAAATCTTGAAACGAAAATTTACGATTACGCAAGTTGTTTTCCTCTGTCGTGATAATAAGATATTTAAAAAATAATTTCCAGGTTTTTATCTCTTTTTTTCAATTATTATTTTTATGTCTTTAACGTATTCAATTTGTCTACACTTCCCTTTGTAATGACATGTATCACACATGTTTAAAAGCATACTAAAACTAGAAATGAGACATTTGGTGAATATCATAAAAAAAATCATTTGCGCAATCAGTTATTTCACAAGAAAGGCTTTAAGCATTTCAACAAAAACTATTGTTAATGTCAACAATACTAGAAATGCATGGGATTGGAATAGTATGTCATTAATAGAAATCTATCATATGTAAATACGCTAACACTAATATATATCGTTTGTTGGTATCTTATAAATATCTTAAAATAAATATCCATTTTATACTTTTTTTTTCACATATGTTTATTCCTATGATATGAAGAAAATTTATTGGTATTCTATATTCTGATTTGATGAGATTGCAATCATTAACAGATTGATGTCCCTTTTTGTTATGATGATTGAATGTTACCAATTATGGCACACAAATCTATGTTGTTCGTTTATGTGGTTAGTTTTCAATTAAACTCGTGTATCGGATAAATATATGCTTAATATATAACAAAAATACGTCAATACCCAATCTGATGTGAGAAATGGTATAATAAATAGAAGTTTGATTGATTCTGATAGTGTTATGGAATTGATGGCAGATATATAAGCTAATAAAAACGTTGGTACCAGACACTTTAATGAATAATTACAAATGTTGCTCCTATTAAGACACTTAACACATATAAAAATGGTGTAACCGTTATAAAATTACGAGCTCTTTCTAGTATTTTTTGACAAAGCAGATAGCGTATTTGTCTATTACTCGATGATTATATGCAGGTCGAAGATTAGTTAAATAGTGTTTCTTTTGTTTTTAAGATAGTCAAAATGAAAGGCGCTTAAATGATTAATGTGTTATTTTTAACAATAATGTTGAAGTTCTGAAATATGCTTACATTTCCTGATAACCTTATATAACCCCTGCTTTTTGGTCGAATTCGTGTTGCTCAATCTAATTTGTGTTTTTTTGATACATATATTTGGTGTTTTGTAGACTTTAGTCTTTTCGTAATTTTTGACATGTTTGTCGGTTTCTCATTGACCTACTACTTTTAATTCTTCCTTTCGTATTACAGTTTAACGTCAAACTAAAATTCAATTAGAAGGTCCTAAACTGAAGACTGAAATATCAATATTTGGATAATTCAATTAACTATATTCAAACTTCAATTAAAACGTTTAACTAAATGTAGAAAGTGCTATGTCTGATACAACTTCATGTTAATGTAGTTTAATAGACTTAATGTCATAGAATTGACAATGTCTATTATTTTTTGAAAGATTTCAACTTAATAATTATGTTTAATTATACTTTCTGCGTGTTTAACGGTTCTCATTTGATACACATTAGAAGTGTGAAGTTGGTAAATACAATGAAATTAGAGTTTTGTGTGATTTTTATTTGCTAACACTGCAAGATCCTGTTTAGATTAATGTCGCTGCTGAAAAACTGTTAAAGATATTACTCTTATTAGAAAGAGAAGTACATTTTGATAAATGTTTAATGCTCGGTTTTTTTCCCAGAAGGTGGTTTCAATTCCT
Source organism: Mytilus trossulus (assembly GCF_036588685.1). Lineage (NCBI taxonomy): Eukaryota > Metazoa > Mollusca > Bivalvia > Mytilida > Mytilidae > Mytilus > Mytilus trossulus. The sequence goes on from NC_086375.1 coordinate 47,887,638, forward strand.
TCCGGATAAAACTTACTTTCGTTCTTGTTGTGCCTTTTCTTTTAATTTTTGTGTGCTTTTGTAATATTTAAAAGGTTCTTTTGTGTTTTAAGCGGCTTTTCTTTTCAGTGAAGGGCATACATAAAAAGAATATAGTTTATCAATAGACTTAGTTGATGATTGCTATGTAATTTATGCAAAAAGGTCAAATATCTAAGAAGAATCGGTTTCATTTCCTAAACTTTGATCTTTATAATATGTTATATGCATTAGTATTTGATGAAATATGTTAAATAAAGGACACAGTAGTACACCACTGTTCAAAAGTCATAAATCGATAGCGAGGAATCAAATCCGGATAACAATTTAAAACTGATGTAAACACATGAACTATAAGAAGTAAACAACAAAACAACAGAAACACTGAAGTGCAACAAAAATATTGGCATCAAGTAAATTAAGATGTTTTTGACCAAATAAAGTTTTATGATTTTCATGACCAATTCAATAAACAAGCTTTTAAGAAGTTCAGACATGAGTAATTTTGTATAAGAAATATATGCGGGGAATACAACGGAAATATTCAATATTCAAAAATCGAGAGAAACTGACAATGTCATGGCAAACAATATAAAAGGAGACAAAATGACAAACAAAATTTTACAAAAACTAAAGGCCAAGAAACACGAACCCCTTAAAAACTTGGGATACCAGGCAGTTATGAGTTGACATTTACAACTAAAACAAACAGTGATAAGGTAACTTGGCCAATTTTCATCTAAATATATGAAGTTAAATCACACTGCAACAACTTTAAGGTATGAAAAAACTAACCTTGCAAATTTGGTAATGACTTGCAATCAAACAAAATATACTAAAAGACTTAATTACTCTTTTTGGGTCCTCAATGCTCTTCAACTTTGCATTTGTTTTGTTGTCTTACTATTTTGATCTGAGCGTCACTGATGAGTCTTATGTAGACATTATAAGCCTGGTACCTTTGATAACTTTTACCACAGGCTATAGACACATTTTAGACGATACAAATCAGAATAAAAAACATAACGTGTCTATGAACATTCAGTCTATATTTATCTTCAAAGTCCCAAATATCAATCAGTGATTAAAATATATACCTCCCTAAATAAAGGCGACAGTAGTATACCGCTGTTCAAAACTCATAAATCAATGGACAAAAAACAAAATCGGGGTAACAAACTAAAACTGAGGGAAACGTATTAAATATAAGAGGAGAACAACGACATAACATAAAAATGTAACTCACACAGAAACGGATTAAGCATTAGACAAATGCTATGAGAATGACAAATATAACATCAAAACCAAATACATGAATTTGTTTCCAGACAAAACCCTACGCAATATCTTAATCGCTTGTAAATCACTTTATATAAACTACTTAATAAAGGAATTGAATACTTACAATCGGCTTTAAACCCTTATGTATATTACAACGACAACCTAAAGTAGAAACTCTGCAGAATTAAAGGTGTTTTATATGACCGTTGATTTCCATTTAATACGTTTGTTGTTAGAGTCTAATGTTCGATTTAAGTAAGATTTATAGACTCACCTTGTTTGAATTAACCTCGGAGCTAAGAATTTTTGGATAATACCATTTTTTTCCCTGTCGAAATGCATCCAAAGAGGAACACAAATGTTTCCATTCCCCTTACCGGCTTTCCATGGGTGACATTATAACAAAATTCCATAACCTTAGCACGTGTTCGTCATACTAATCATAAAGACAAATTAGTAACTTTATTTCATAAAAAAAAAATGGTCAATGCAAAAGCAAATAAATTTTTAAGGACTTTCCGATTAAATTTTCCTCAGAGCTCAGTATTTTTGTGATTTTACTTTTAAAGGAATTTGTTAATCATGCTTTGCAAAAATAACTTTTAGTCGAACAAAAAATCTATAAACTGACATTATCAAGCTGCTAAGTTTTATTCACGACAACAAGTTTATTTCGTTTTGAGAAAGTACATTTTTTCGGATAATCCTATTTCATATAGATTTATACATTGCATATTCTGCAAATAAATAGCGAATATATATCGAAAGTTCTGATTGTTTTATTTGAAATATTTTAATGAATCAACTTTCGGCTTTTTTGTCGGGTTGTTGTCTCTTTGACACATTTCCATGTTTCCGTTCTCAAATTTAGTTTAAAGTAATTCCATAAATGATGGTGACCGGAAACTTTACTTCAGTAAATTTTGAAATGTTAAAAATTTACACAATGTTGATTTTGAAAATAAGTTTAGTTGATAAATCACAAACTATTGGCATCAATTTATCAGTATCAGTTCTATTTTCCATTTAGTTCATAGAATATTGATTGTTAATTAATTAATAAAATGTATGTAAACACTGCAGAGGCTGAATATGCATATTTAATTTTACGATGCCGACAATTTTTGGAAATATCTGCTTTTAATATGTTTAATATTGATATAATTGACGTAAGCGTGCAGCATTAATATAATTCCTTGCTGACATAGTAGTTTACTGATGTACAAATTATGTAAATCAAATTAAAACATGACAACAGGCAAAAACTGGAGGAACCGCATAAACTCCAAAAGGAACAGAGCCGACGTCTCCTGTTATGCGTGCATCGTCCGTTTTTCAAATTTACACTCAATCAAATCTGGTCTCAATCGCGGAAATGACACAGCCGGTAAATTACAGATTGAACGACTGTATATATGGAATTTAAAGATCTCCGCGATACATCACCCGTGGTTTCTATTGGGGTAAGTGTTGTTCCGTCCTCAGTTTTACATGATATGTTTTATGTGCTGTTATTTTCATTTTTTGCCATGTCAGTCAGTTTGTTTTTAATTTTGAATATCTTTTTGGTATATGTCGCCTCGCTTCTCCTTAGACTGCGAACTAGTACGTTGCGATATCGAATGATAGTATCAATCAACCTAATCGAAATCGTGATGGTGATCTTGGTCGTAAAACTTCTGCATTGTCGATTTCAGTTGTACTTCCTCATAAATTAGTTAGAGCCGTTTTTTTGTGTAATGAAGATCCTGTTCATGAAATCCGTAATGAGTAGACACGCAGGAGCGTAATTTTTTTAACTGAGATAGGTTAACGTCATCCGATAGAGCACAGGGTGTTTTACTGATTAGAAGTTGACAATTTAAGTGTCGGAATCATCACATTTGTCATATATTCTAGTTTGAAGTCTTTCGTCTATGTCAATATCGATCAAAGTAAATATAAAAATATGAAACAGACCTCCTATTTTCGAATAATTTAATTTTGGATGTAACGCGTCTTTCGATTGGCTGACGTTATTTAGTTTTGAGCCCATAGACATAATTTAGTCATGTGACCGTGACTTCATCAACGTTTTTTCATGGTTTCTACGGTTTAAAATGGAATTTTGAATTAAATTATAAGGAATGACTGTAATATGTTTTCTGTCTATTCGAAATAACATAAAAAAATGTGGTGCACACTGTTAAATAACCCGCTACGCGCGTTATTCAGTGTGCACCATTTTTTTTTATGTTATTTCTTCATAGACAGAAAAAATATTACAGTCATTCCTTAATTTTATACTTACTCCCACATTCACATGAATTTATGATTTTATATATAATGAATTTATAAGCACTAATTGAAATGGTTATATATAATGAATTTATAAGCACTAATTGAAATGGTTATATATAATGAATTTATAAGCACTCATTAAATTGGTTATATATAATGAAGTTATAAGCACTCATTGAAATGGTTATGAAAAAGCATCAACAATATATTTGCATGTGAAATTGAGAAACTTTGCAGGATGTTTCTTTGTCTTTGAGAAGGTTCTATACTTCTGATACATGTGAGAACAAAAACAAATCGAACAGTAGTGGTGCATAGTCGGTTCTCATTTTAATACCGGATGTCTGCTCAAATATTGATCAACTAAACTATAATCAAATATGTTGTCACTCAAAATGGCCAACATTTTGACGGTACTTCTACGGTGCATAAGTTGTTGGAATCAGTGCGGTTCTTCAAAATTTCTGATTTTTCATATAACCTAAAAAATTGTATCCACGTTTACCATTTTTGGTTAATGAATCTTTCAATAACGTTTAGGTTAGTATTACTGCAAAAGTTTTGGAGTAAACCTTTAAATTCAAAGAATCTATATCTGACAACGCTGATAAAAAATATTGAAAACAACACGTTATTAATTTCTTGCGTCCGAAGCGCTTTTCTGGATTTACCTTCATCAGGAACGCTCAATGCCAAACATTTGAAATCCGAAGATGTACAAGTACCGAAACCGTTGAAGAGCTGTATGTCAAAAATACCTAAAATAAATAGCCAAATTCATCTAAAGCCAACTTTGCCTGAGGGAGTTGAAACCTTAGTTTCTTAATAATTTATAAATTTATAAACGGACAAATTTTAGAAAAGTTTGTTAAATCATGTCAGTACCGAAATACTGACTACTGAGCTGATGATACCGTCGGGGACTGATAATCCACCAGCAGAGGTATCGACCCAGTGATGTAAAATATTGAAAACAACACGTTATTAATTTCTTGCGTCCGAAGCGCTTTTCTGGATTTACCTTCATCAGGAACGCTCAATGCCAAACATTTGAAATCCGAAGATGTACAAGTACCGAAACCGTTGAAGAGCTGTATGTCAAAAATACCTAAAATAAATAGCCAAATTCATCTAAAGCCAACTTTGCCTGAGGGAGTTGAAACCTTAGTTTCTTAATAATTTATAAATTTATAAACGGAGAAATTTTAGTAAAGTTTGTTAAATCATGTCAGTACCGAAATACTGACTACTGAGCTGATGATACCCTCGGGGATTGATAGTCCACCAGCAGAGGTATCGACCCAGTGATGTAAAATATTGAAAACAACACGTTATCAATTTCTTGCGTCCGAAGCGCTTTTCTGGATTTACCTTCATCAGGAACGCTCAATGCCAAACATTTGAAATCCGAAGATGTACAAGTACCGAAACCGTTGAAGAGCTGTATGTCAAAAATACCTAAAATAAATAGCCAAATTCATCTAAAGCCAACTTTGCCTGAGGGAGTTGAAACCTTAGTTTCTTAATAATTTATAAATTTATAAACGGACAAATTTTAGTAAAGTTTGTTAAATCATGTCAGTACCGAAATACTGACTACTGAGCTGATGATACCCTCGGGGACTGATAGTCCACCAGCAGAGGTATCGACCCAGTGATGTAAAATATTGAAAACAACACGTTATCAATTTCTTGCGTCCGAAGCGCTTTTCTGGATTTACCTTCATCAGGAACGCTCAATGCCAAACATTTGAAATCCGAAGATGTACAAGTACCGAAACCGTTGAAGAGCTGTATGTCAAAAATACCTATAATAAATAGCCAAATTCATCTAAAGCTAACTTTGCCTGAGGGAGTTGAAACCTTAGTTTCTTAATAATTTATAAATTTATAAACGGACAAATTTTAGTAAAGTTTGTTAAATCATGTCAATACCGAAATACTGACTACTGAGCTGATGATACCCTCGGGGACTGATAGTCCACCAGCAGAGGTATCGAATTTGGCAAAACCTTTTCAACTTTTGATCTTCAGTGCTGTACAATTTTGTATTTTTTTCGTCACTGGTGAGTCTCGTGTGGACTAGACGCGTTTTTGGCGTATTGAATTTTAAACCTGATGCTTTTTGTTATCTATTTATCATGCTTTTCTTTGTCTAATATGTTCTGCTTTTTATTTGTATTGTAGTCCTGTAATTTTTTGTTTTCATTTCAATGTTATATTTAACTGTGCCATTAAAACACGAGGTTTGGCATGCCTTAAAACCAGGTTCAACCCACCACTTTTATTCCCCTTTTAAAGTGTCCTGTACCAAGTCAGGAAGATGGCCATTGTTATAATATTGTTCGTTTCTGTTTTCTCTTATTTTTGAGATAAGACGTGGCACGGTACTTGTCTATCCCATATTCATGTATTTGGTTTTGATGTTATATTTGTTATTCTCGTGGTGTATTGTCTGTTGCTTGGTCCGTTTCTGTGTGCTGTTGCGTTTCGGTGTTGTGTCGTTGTTCTCCTCTTATATTTAATGCGTTTCCCTCAGTTTTGGTTTGTTGCCCCGATTTTGTTTTTTGTCCATGGATTTATGAGTTTTGAACAGCGGTATACTACTGTTACCTTTATTTATCGACCCAGTGATGTAAAATATTGAAAACAACACGTTATTAATTTCTTGCGTCCGAAGCGCTTTTCTGGATATACCTTCATCAGGAACGCTCAATGCCAAACATTTGAAATCCGAAGATGTACAAGTACCGAAACCGTTGAAGAGCTGTATGTCAAAAATACCTAAAATAAATAGCCAAATTCATCTAAAGCAAACTTTGCCTGAGGGAGTTGAAACCTTAGTTTCTTAATAATTTATAAATTTATAAACGGACAAATTTTAGTAAAGTTTGTTAAATCATGTCAGTACCGAAATACTGACTACTGAGCTGATGATACCCTCGGGGACTGATAGTCCACCAGCAGAGGTATCGACCCAGTGATGTAAAATATTGAAAACAACACGTTATTAATTTCTTACGTCCGAAGCGCTTTTCTGGATTTACCTTCATCAGGAACGCTCAATGCCAAACATTTGAAATCCGAAGATGTACAAGTACCGAAACCGTTAAAGAGCTGTATGTCAAAAATACCTAAAATAAATAGCCAAATTCATCTAAAGCCAACTTTGCCTGAGGGAGTTGAAACCTTAGTTTCTTAATAATTTATAAAATAACTGCAGCGACTGCATACATTTGAATTTCTGACTTTTTTATGTTTTCGTTCAAACAAAGCAATGGTTATGGTTCCTTGTATGTTACCTATTTGCAATGTCATTTTGACATTCTGATATTTTTTTTAACTGAACGAACTGAAATCTTGCTCCTGTATTTACCGACTTGTTCTTCATCATGAATTGTTAAACTTGTAATGAATGGGCGACATAAATATCATAGATGTTTTTTACAGTGACTTCAATTGTTGTTAGTGGAGTTAATGTCGCTAAATATTCAGTATAATGAGTAATGATTTAAAGCAAATGAAGGCATACCGTCCTTTTTATTCATGTCATAGTGCTTTCGTTTTTTTTCTTCGATTTGGTTTATATTTTACCATATGTTCATTTATAATTTAATGTTCGTCTGACTTCTCCATTTAAGGGATAGGTTGCTTTGGTACTACGGTTTGTTTTTATAGTGATTCAGATAACACAATGTTGACTGCTGCATCCCCATTTTTTTAAATTTTTACCTATTATATCTGTTAGTTATGTTCACGCATCGTTGTCAATATAATGGAATTTGGTGCTACTGTCGTACAAGTCAGAGGTTTTATGCACCATTTTCTACATAAGAAAATGCATGTACCAAGTTAGGAATATGACAGTTCCTATCAAATCGTTTGAAGTGTTTGAGCTTTTGATTTTGCCATTTGCCTAGGGACTTTTCTTTTGTTTTCTAGTTCAGTATTTTTGTGATATAACTTTTTCGGTAAATGCAACTTATGTTTGACATTTTGAAATTAATATGAATAAATAAAGGCAACGGTAATATACCGCTCTTCAAAAATCATAAATCCATTGATAGAGAACATATCAGGGATACAAACTAAAATCGAAGAAAGGACATCAACTATAAGAGGGAAACAACGGGCTGAAATATTCAAATTCGATTGAAATTTCGGAACAGAGACCTTGTTGATAAATATTCTGTATCAACTTCGCAAATGAAGTACTGATGTTGTTAATCATCTAAATAACGTGTTTTTAAAAGTATTGTTTTATTTGTCTTTATGAATATTACTTACACTGTTTAGTTTGTTTGATACATATGACGTGGCTCTGTGCTTTGAAATTCCGTCATTGTTATTGTTTTATGATAATTTTTGTATTCTTGTCTTTCATTTTTGATGTGCTTGGTCTATATGCCTTTTAGTGTTTCTTTGATACATATGACGTGGATCTGTACTTATAAATCCTGTCATTGTGTAATTGTGCTATGGGTAATTTTTTATTCTCGTCCTAAAGTTTTCTAATGTACCTTGTCTTTATGCCTTTGTGTGCCTCTTTGTTGGATATTTGTTTGTTTTTATAGTGATTAGGATTATGACACAATGTTGACTGCTGTGCCCCTATTTTTGACATTTTATCTTTTATAAAATTGAGAATGGAAATGGGGAATGTGTCAAAGAGACAACAACCTGACCATAAAGCAGGCAACAGCAAAAGGTCACCAACAGGTCTTCAATGCAGCGAGAAATTTCCGCACGGAGGCTTCCTTCAGCTGGCCCCTAAACAAATATATATACTTGTTCAGTGATAATGAACGCCATACTTAACTCCAAATTGTACACAATAAACTTAAATTAAAATTAAAAAGAGACTAACAAAAGGCCAGAGGCTCCTGACTTGGGACAGGCGCAAAAATGCAGCTGGATTAAACATGTTTATGAGTTATGTTTGTTTGTCTTGTTCTTACAAAGTTGTATATATAATAGAATTTGATGCAACTGTCTTACAAACGAGATTAAGCTAGCTATAAAACCACCTTTAATCTACAATTTTCTACATAAGAAAATGCCTGTACAAAGTGAGGAATATGATGGTTGTTAACCATTCGTTTGATGTGTTTTGAGCTTTTGATATTGTCATTTGATTAAGGACTTTTCTTTTTGAGATTTCCTAGGAGTTTAGTATTTTTGTGATTTTATTTTTTGTATTTGTCTTTAAAATGAACCCTTGTTCTTCATTTAATTTTAGCAGTTATACATTGACCATTGACCTTTCACCTTGAGAAATTATTTTTGGATGTGTTTCCTTCTTTCTATTAAAGTACATTTTAAACCAGCAAAGAAACTCTATTGCATTGAAAACCAATAAAAATATATATGTACAGTGACCTTCAACTTAGAACTATTGAACTCAAAATGAAGATGCTTCTCTCCTATCAATAAATGATTTGAAACATATTCAGAAACTGTTTGTTGTGGCCCCACAGTCAGGTGAACAGAGAGATAAATGACAATGTGCTCCCTAAAATATCTCTTGAAAAACATTTTTTTTACAAACAATTATCCATATATAATGGCTGATCTATATATCAAACACTTTTTTCTAGAGGATATTTGGGTGTAACAAAGGAACAAAAGATACCAGAGGGACAGTCAAACTCATTAATTGAAAATAAACTGAATATGCCCTAGCTTAAAAAGAAAAAGACCAACAGACAAACAATAGTACATATGACAACATAAACCAGATGTTCCGCAGGGCGTAGCTTTATACGACCGCAGAGGTTGAACCCTTAACGGTTGGGGCAAGTATGGACACAACATTCAAGCTGGATACAGCTCTAAATTTGGATTGTGATTAAATAGTTGACACAGCATAGGTTTCTGACACAGAATGAATGTGATCTAATGAACTTAAAATTTTTGTTTTCTCTTAGAGCAATTCACTATGCTGTTGAATATTAATCCTCTCAAAAAAATGTTTGAAGAAATTTTCTTTTTATTTATGAAATTTCAAATGAGAATGAAACCAATTTTTTTAATCACATCCCCCTTTCCCTTATTCCAAAACTAATCTCAATTAAAATTTCTAATGGAGTTTGCAACAATAACTACTCATTTAAATATATCATAAAATATTAAGATGTAAAAAAAACTGCTTGTTATCACTGGATGGTAAAGATTATTTTAATTTATCAGTTGGTAGTAAAAAGTGAATATACATTGTATATTGTATATATAACAAAGATTTAAGCTGATTCTGGACAAAGAAAGATAACTCCAAATAAAAAAAATTCTTACAATTAGATATTTCTTGCTTACTATTCTGGACAAAGAAAGATAACTCTAATTAAAAACAAAATTGCTCTTTCACAATATTTTGCAATAAGATATGTCTTGCCATTGCGCAATACTGTGCAATTGGAAAGACTTGCTATTGCACAATACTTAATATAATAATTTTAGATCCTGATTTGGACCAACTTGAAAACTGGGCCCATAATCAAAAATCTAAGTACATTGTATATTGTATATAACAAAGATTTAAGTTGGTTCTGGACAAAGAAAGATAACTCCAATTAAAAAAAAATCTTGCAATTGCACAATATTGTGCAATAAGGTATTTCTTGCTTACTATTCTGGACAAAGAAAGATAACTCTAATTAAATAAAAAATTTGCTATTTCACAATATTGTGCAATTAGATATTTCTTGCCATTGTGCAATACTGTGCAATTGAAAAGACTTGCTATTGCACAATACTTAATATAATAATTTTAGATCCTGATTTGGACCAACTTGAAAACTGGGCCCATAATCAAAAATCTAAGTACATTGTATATTGTATATAACAAAGATTTAAGTTGGTTCTGGACAAAGAAAGATAACTCCAATTAAAAAAAAATCTTGCAATTGCACAATATTGTGCAATAAGGTATTTCTTGCTTACTATTCTGGACAAAGAAAGATAACTCTAATTAAATAAAAAATTTGCTATTTCACAATATTGTGCAATTAGATATTTCTTGCCATTGTGCAATACTGTGCAATTGAAAAGACTTGCTATTGCACAATACTTAATATAATAATTTTAGATCCTGATTTGGACCAACTTGAAAACTGGGCCCATAATCAAAAATCTAAGTACATGTTTGGATTCAGCATATCAAAGAACCCAAAGATTTCAATTTTTGTTAAAATTAAACTAAGTTTAATTACAGACCCTTTGGACTTTAATGTAGACCAATTTGAAAACAGGACCAAAAATGAAAAATCTACATACACAGTTAGATTTGACATATCAAAGAACCCCATTTATTCAATTTTTGATGAAATCAAACAAAGTTAAATTTTGGACCCCGATTTGGACCAACTTGAAAACTGGGCCAATAATCAAGAATCTAAGTACATTTTCAGATTCAGCATATCAAAGAACCCAACCGATTCATTTTTTGTCAAAATCAAACTAAGTTTAATTTTGGACCCTTTGGACCTTAATGTAGACCAATTTGACCAAAAATTAAGAATCTACATACACAGTTAGATTCGGCATATCAAAGAACCCCAATTATTCAATTTTTGATGAAAATCAAACAAAGTTTAATTTTGGACCCTTTGGGCCCCTTTTTCCTAAACTGTTAGTACCAAAACTCCCAAAATCAATACAAACCTTCCTTTTATGGTCATAAACCTTGTGTTTAAATTTCATAGATTTCTTTTAACTTATACTAACTTTATGGTGCGAAAACGAAGAAAAATGCTTATTTGGGTCCCTTTTTGGCCCCTAATTCCTAAACTGTTGGGACCTAAACTCCCAAAATCAATACCAACCTTCCTTTTGTGGTTATAAACATTGTGTTTAAATTTCATTGATTTCTATTTACTTAAACTTGGCCCTTTTTGGCCCTTTTTTGGCCCCTAATTCCTAAACTGTTGAAACCAAACAAAATGCCCAAAATCAATCCCAACCTTTCATTGTGGTCACAAACCTTGTGCCAAATTTCATAGATTTCTATTAACTTAAACTAAAGTTATAGTGCGAAAACCAAGAAAATGCTTATTTGGGCCCTTTTTGGCCCCTAATTCCTAAAATATTGAGACCAAAACTCCCAAAATCAATACCAACCTTCCTTTTGTGGTCATAAACCTTGTCTTTAAATTTCATAGATTCCTATTCACTTTTACTAAAGTTAGAGTGCGAGTATTCGGACGACGACAACGACGAAGCAGACGACGACGACGACGCCAACGTGATAGCAATATACGACGAAAATTTTTTCAAATTTTGCGGTCGTATAAAAACTAAAAATAAGCAACACGAACCTCATGTAAAATTGGTTAATTAACTTAAAAAGGTATAAATCTGATCTTATGAAATTGCTTATAAAATTAATTTTCAGGTGAAGACTTTTATATGCTGCTTTTGTTATTACCTTCTTTATATTTTTATCCCACATACGCCTCCTCAGGCTCAGAATATTCCTGAAAAACTCACAAGCTGAATTAATCCCTTTTAAAAGTACATATAGTCCTTAAAATTTCGAACCAAACAGTTGTTACTTTTTCTTTAAAAATCAACCAATAAAAGAAGGTCACTTAATGACAATTTTTTTTTTTATTGCAATCAATGTAATAGATAACAAGAATGTGTCACTAGCACACGGATGCCCCATCTGCATCATCATTTTCTATGTTCAGTAGAACGTGAAAATGGGGTAAAAACTCTAATTAAATTAAAATTAGAAAGATCATATCATAAGGAACATGTATACTAAGTTTCAAGTTGATTGGTCTTCAACTTCATCAAAAACTACCTCAACAAAAATATAACATGAAGCAGGCCAGATGGATAGATGAACATACCAACAGACCAATGGACGCATAGACCAGAAAACATAATGCCCATAAATGGGGCAAAAAAATATCTTGCAAATAAATGGTGCTACGATTTCCATTTTGTGTTTTTATAAAGTTCGGACCCTTTGTGGCCTTACTTCTTTGACTTGCATTGAACATGCAATGTGTAATCTAAATCATTAAACAAGATTTATCTCAGAACTCGTTTATACTTCAAAGCTATGGCTTTTTAAGGTTTTTTTTAATTTTCATATTTTTATTTTCAGATGAATGCTAAATGTTTATTGGGAATTACCATGCAAAGTTTAACAATAAACTCATTAACTTTAATTTTCAAAACCATCCAAATCACTATAGAAAGAGAAGACTTTTCTGTATCTTAGTACAACATTTTCTTATAACGGAACTTCCTTATAGTTTTCTGTCCCTAATACACATGAAATGTCCTATATCATGACCACGGTTCATTCAATCTATGCCAACATTTTGAAATTTAGGTATAATATTGTGTGAAAAAATGTTGGCATAGGTTGAATAATTTGTTACAGATTAATTGCTATAAAAACATAAATTAATTAGGGGCTAATCAATCTACAACCAGTTTAAACCTAGCGTTGATTTTTACTCAATATACAATTTCTCTTACAATTACTAGTGAAAATGCAGGTAATTGTGTGTGTTTCTTTTTTATAAAGGAATTATTCAAAAATTAATATAATGAAAAAATGGGGGAAAAGGATTTTATGAATTTTTATTTAAGGAACAATCATCTAGTCATATTGAATATCTATCACTGTCATTCTACTGAATAATTTAGTAATATATGATAAAAAATCTAAAATTTTATGTAAAATATATTCCTTCAAATACAATGGCATACATCACTATTGAAACTCATGTATTTCATAGATACTAGCTCATGTAAAATATCTATTTTAAATGTTCACTTTTAATTCCAATACAAGCAGATAATAAGACAAATTTCACTAATATGATTGCCTCAAAAGTCATCACTTTAAGATATGAATTGATGCTGCATCTGCACAAGCAACTGGTGTCATGTTGTTATCCTAGAGTCCCTGGGGACAGTTTCACAAAGTGGTCCTTAATTTGAACATCTTTTAAAGTTTGTCACAAAGTAACGACTTTAGTAAAAAAAAAAAAAAAAACAAGACAGAGCGATCCTACATTCTGTCGGCGGTGACGGCTTCCACAGATATTCACTCTGGTTAAAGTTTTTGAAATTTTGATATTCACTTTCTTTAATTATTCTGGATTTCCACTGAAACTTGGACAGAGGCTTGTTTATGAACATAAGATAGTATCCAGAAGTAAAATTTGTAAAACAAAACATCCATTTTTCCCATATTTTCTTATAAAAAGACTTAGTTTTTCTGCCAGGAAACATTACATTTGCTCTGTGGTTAAAGTTTAAAAAAAAACCGAATAACTTTTTAAACTATCCTGGATTTGTACCAAACTTGGACAGAATTTTGTTTATGATTATTAGATACATGTAGTATCCAGAAGTAAATGTTGTTAAACAAAAAATCCATTTTTTCCCCGTATTTTACTCATAAAAGGACTTAGTTTTTCTGCCAGGGTACAATACATACTCTATTGATAAAGTTAAAAAAAAAAAAATACCTTTCTTATACTATCCTGGATGTATACCAAACTTGGAATGGATAGAAGCTTGTTTATGATAATAAAATAGTATCCAGAAGTTAGAAATTTAGTCTTATTTTATTTTTTATAATAATTTAATATTTATTTCAACTCAATTTTGCTAGAATCATGGGTTCTAATTTACAATTTATGTCTTTTTTAGAATGTGTTTATAATTCCATTTTTACTACAACAGAATTTTGCAAATACTTTATTTTTGTTTGTTAATTTCTTAAGAGTAATATTTAATGCTTAAATACACTGACTGTATTTTACCTTTTATTAATTAATAAGTGTTATAACAACACCTATTGTATTCTGTTTGTAGGCATATGTTGAATATATTTTTATCAAATGTTGGCATAGGTTGAAGACACCCATGACCACATTCAAGCTATTATCTAGTATTAAAACTTGATGGGTTTTCCAAATTCTAAATGGCTTTTATAAATTTTCAAATTGTCATGTTTAATATCACAATCAAACTTGGCCTACATTTTGTTGTAGCTTATTTTTGAATGCTCAAAAGTCAAACCAGAAATTGTTCAATTGTTCAAAACTCAGAGTTAAATGTAATGTCAGCTAACATCGTATTAGTATGTACACACCTTTATGACCAAAAATAGTGAATAAAAATTGTTTTTTAGACAAATATAATGCATATACTGGGAAAGTTACTACCAAAGCAGGAATTATATCATAAATTCACACAAAATTTTAAGATAGACACATAGCAATATAAAGTGAATAAGACTGTTTTAAAAGCTTTATTTTTGTCCTGACTGGACGAGGCGTATTACTATAGTTTTTTAAAACAGTAATAATGGCTGTACAAAATTGTTCTTCAGTAATGTTAACATTATATACATTATACACATGAATAGATCTCAGGATTCCTCCCTCTGTCAACAGTGGTAGCTGCCTATTCGGAACACACATCTGAACATAAAAAACATTCTCAACTACACAGACCTGAAATAAAAAAAATGCTTTTTAGAAACAATCAAAATTAGAAAAAATGTCTTGCAAGCTTCAAAATATCTTTTCTAACCATGCAAATGATGAAAAAAACACTAGTCCATCCTTCACTCAACACCAGAATAGAGCAATGAGACCTGTTCTATTTGGGAGTCTTCTGACCTGTATAAACATTTGTTAAGTATTTCACCAGACAGAAGTTTGATGCATTTTTTTAAATTTTATATGTTAGTTTATCCTGCATTACCTGCAAGATGGTACCATTGATATCATCCAATTACCACTAATGGCCCTAAATGACAACACTTATAATACCAAACTAATATCTACTCATACACTTATTTATGAAAATAAAATATATACTATTAAAATAAGGTTTCTTATGGCCGTAGAGATAGTGGGGAGACAAAATTAAGATTTGGTACTTAGTAAAGTGTAATGAATCATTAACCATGATGGTAAATCATTCAATAAATATTGGCAATCTGGCTTGACTTAGATATCAGAACAATTAATCTGGCCAGACAAAGGTCTTCACAATGTCAGTTGATTAATAACTAGAAAGTCAATTCTAACATCAACAAATAAAACCACACTCTATATGGTATTCTTTTTCATGTTATCTTTTGTCTAATACCATAAAAGTACAGTAACTTCCATTTCAAGTGAAAATCTATTTAAAATAGAAAAGATCTGAAATAAAGTGCAGACTATTATCAATAATTAAAGCAACATTCACCAATAAAGAAGATACGTTTTCTTAACTTTGATTTAACGATTAGTTTGAAATTGCATCTTTAACTTTTCTGTCTAACATTGATTTATGATCAAGCGTGACAATTTAACGTTTCCTTAAGTGATTGACTTTACCACCATTACAATTGGCATTGTTCAAAAAAATATATTAAAACTTTTTTTACCAGATAGTGATTATTCTGTGCTGTGTCTATCAGGATAAAGTTAAGTAATTCTTATATAATTAAATGTCTTTGAAATAATTCACTTGATGAACACTATCAAATGGACACTTCAAGTATAATTTGCTTTCAAATTGACATTTCCAGTATAATATGCTTGGACACAGACATTTGCAATGTGATCTAACTGAACACTTGCAGGATAGTATGTTGTCCATGTACACTTAAGTATAATATGCTTCATATGGACAGTTAATGTATAATATACTTCAAATGGACAAAACTTACTCTTATACAATATGTTTTAAATTGAAACTTGCAGTTTTGTATGCTCTTAGAGATTTACTTGCAATGTGATTTATTATTAACTGTACACTTGCAGGATTGTATGCTTCATCAGGACAACTGTAGTATAAAATTCTACCAAATTCGTGTTCATGGATTTGACACAAATTCTGATATTTGATAAAACATACTAAAATTTACATCCCCATTATAAATGTCTAAAATTAACAATTTATGATGCATGGACTTACAGTATGTAAATGTATTTTGTAAGTATTGTAGTCTAGATGTTTTATCAACTATTCAGGTGACCTCCGAAGACTGCAGACAATAATTTTACCAGATATGATATAAATAGAATGCGAACACTTGCAATTGGATTTTCTAGGTCTGTTTGATTTCATATTATGGTTGATAAAAAATATGCTAATCATTGCTTTTGTGAAAAGAATCTGCCAACCAAATGGTTTACCCTTGTTTCACTTTCAAAATTGATTCTTTTCCTTATAATAGCTGAAAACACCTAATTTATTGGTTACCCATCTGATGATTGGAGGTCACATGAATACTAATTTAATGCAGTTGAATTATTCACATGCAAGACAGAAGGGAACTTATTCATCAGCAATGTTTCTTAGCTTATTTTGACAAATTTGACAAAACTGGCTTCTGAAAACAAATTATTATTTCACTATTTCTTTCAGTTATATAGATTGAACAAAAAATTATAAGGTTATGATTTTTTTTTCTATCTCATAGATAATGACTATTTCACATGTTTCGATGAAAAAGTAATTAAAAATTTATTTAACAGCATTTCAAAATAAAAGTTCAGTTAAATTTCAAACAATAGCTTTTAGGTTTCTGCACTGAACCAATATCCATTTCCCTATGATTGCACCATTTTAAAGTTTGCTCAAAGGCAAGGCTGCAGTCAAGTAAAATCTTCTAATCATTACATATAAAACAGAAAGTTTTATAGCTCTCAAAGGAGATATAAACACAGTTCTGACAATCTGAAAGCTTTAATGATGTATTTTTTTGTTCCAAAGCCATTAGGAACACCTCTAGGTCAATTCTTAAGAACTATTTAGAACACTTCTGAGTAAATTTTCTATCTTTATTTGCTTGTGCCTGATGTGTGACATTTATAGTAATGTCAACTTGTGATTTATAACTATCTTTTATGTTAATGCTATGATACAATTATAGTTAGCTTTCATATAGTACTACATAAATATCAGGCATTCAACACATTTATATGACCCAGATTCATTTTAATAGTCCCAGTGATTAGAATGGAAGACAAGAGGAGATAATAAATTGGCAATAAAAAAAATTAGTTACACATGTTTGAGCACATTTTTTTTTATCAAAGTTTCTGAACTATTAAAAAAATATTGTCAACTTCTTTTTAAATGCCATCAAAATCTATACTCAGCAATTGCAATTGATAAGAATAACTAGTATGTATGGTATATCTGACTTAGTAGTTCATTAAAGATTTTCACAGTTATTCATTGTATAGTTCATGTGCATCTGCCTAAAATACCATAATTTCTCAATTCTGAGAGACAAGTAAATGTATCAACATACCTAAGTAATCGTCCATTAATGTCCCAATGGCAAACTGAAACGAAACAAATACATAAAATAAGATTGATGTCAGGAAAAATGCGCTACAAAAAAGACTCATTCTTTATGAAAGCTATTATGTAATATTGACATTATATCAATTTTCACAAATATACAACATGTTTTCCCTTGATTTCTCTATGAGACATAAATCACCTTAAATGTAGATACAATCATTTCAATGTATTTTACAAGTTTTTATACAGATATGTGAATTACAAATATGTACTTGTTTTACATCTACTTTTTAGAGATATTTTCTGATAAAGCACAATCATAATATTTAGAATCTGATTTTCATATGCTTGCTTAATATCATATCAATTCAAGAAGCATTTCAACAGTATTAAATAGACATCTAGTTATCAGCAGGGTTAACTTTACTTATAAACCCTTGTTGGCCACTTCCAACCTAACAGTAGTTGTTTTGTACATATAGAACGGGTTCAAATTTATTTACAAAACATTTACACAATTTTTATAAATAATTCTGATAAAAGAACAGAGTTCTAATTTCCCTTGCATTGCACATGTTTTATTGATCCAAGGTCCAACATGCACAAGTGCAATAAGTAGCAAGAATTGTACATACTAGAGCTTTAATAAGACAATTTTCTATATAATAAATATTTTCAAGAAGCATAACTCTTTTAAATATTTCTGACCAGCACTGATTTCCGAACTTTATGATTAAAGTTTCTTGAAATTCTGGCAAGTGAAGATTGTACACATGTATGAGAGAGCAAACAATGCAATTTTCAATATAACTAATGTTTCCAAAGAACATAACTATTTAAATATTTATTGATCAGCACTGATTTTCTAACTTGTTCAAAACATTGCTGATATAAACATATAATATATAAGTTTCATAATACTAGTAATCTGGCAAGAATTGTACAAGTGAGAGCAGTAACAAGACAAATCAGATGGACTTCAGCTATTTTTATGTCCCCTCAATGCGTTGCAAGGGACAAAAAAACATTCAACCAAATTAATTTTATATGAGATATTACCAATGTTATTTCAAATGATCGGGCGGACCTCATGTTTTAATTTGCATAAGAACAGTCTATTTGAAGATGTGTGTGATGAGGATGATTGCCTTTATAATTATTATTGAATTCTAATCACTAATAGTGTCACCAAACACATATACAAAAGAACTGAATGTATGATATGGGAGGAATAACTGGACACTTCATTGATGAGCTTATCCCAAAACTCCTATAGATGGACTGGTCTTAATTGAGCACACTTCTTAAACTCCGCCCAGTCAAGTGAAATAAATCTAGTAAAACAATTTTCAAGTGAAAAACTCAAACTGACATTAAGTGACAAGTCATGTCTTTTTAATGTAAAACAATGAAATCAAATAAATATGTACTTTAAACAAACAAGACATTTAAATAAACAAAGTTACCAACACCAACAGCTGATACTCAAGAAAAAATATACCCATAATGCAGTCAGAGATTTATCCCTTGGGAACCAGTAATGCATATTTCGTGACTTGAGAACTTGTGTAATTTATTTTGTGCCCACATTCTCATTTCACAAAAACTAATCTGATAAAATCTGAGACAAAATCACTAAGACTTTGAAAATGTGTCCAACTTACTTCACATAAATGGTCATTCAATGAACTAAATTGTCATCTTAAAGTTTCTAAAATTTTCTTCACATCGTAATCATGTCTGAATCTATTGTTATTAGTTTTCTTTCAGGAAAAATGTAGAATTATTTGGATTTATCATGCTATCCAAGAATCTTATCATTTCTTAGCATGTTGGGATGTTGTCTAGACAATATAGTGTTAGAAAATCTTCTCCTGCACATACACCATGACATAAAAGAGGTGGTTCTGGAATGATTTTATAAATCATTAATTTCTTCTGCCACTTAAAGTGTTGAGAATCCTGCCTAATATTCTTAAATAAAAATTAATTTCTTTAGTTGTTTAATGATGAATTTGTAATTTCGTTCATGTTAAGTAAGACTTCAAATTGAAGCAAACTTTACACAACCGACAATCTTTTAAAATATTTTTCCTTTTTTATTATGATATTCTTTTAGCTGAACTAGTAAACACTTTTGTTCAGTAACCAGATGAAACCTTCCTCTAAGTGCAGGATTTTCTTGCCAAGATGAAGACCCATTGGTGAACAAAAGTCACTCCCTTAATTGTACATTTATTGAGTGAAAACATGGAAGTTAAATTCATATTTTTTCACCACTATACATGTTTTAAAATTCATAATGAAATACTCTAATTATCATTCAACAAGAATGTGTCCTTAGTACATAGATGCCCCATCAACACTATCATTTTCTATGTTCAATGGACACTCAAAATGGGGGGAAAATCTCTAATTTGGCATTAAAATAACAAAGATCATATCATAGGGAACATGTGTACTAAGTTTCAAGTTCTTTGGACTTCACCTTCCTCAAAAACTACCTTGACCATAAACTTTAGCCTGAAACTTGCAATCATTTTCTATTTTCAGTGGACCGTGAAAATGGGGGGAAATCTGTTATTTGGCATTAAAGTTAGAAAGATTATATCATAAGGTACATGTGTATTAAGTGTCAAGTTGAACCAAATATGTTCTTGAGCCAATTCTTATTCCAGCTTTCCATAATACATAAAACATTCTTTGGGTCATACACTTATACTAGGTCAATAAAATTTGCAATGACTTGTGATTTTTTGCTCTCA